>NW_018743175.1:3377736-4842736 GCF_001683475.1 Chenopodium quinoa
TCCTACATGGCCCGATCAATTCGATCAGGCACTCGCCATCCAATCCATTCAAATCCTCCTAGCCATTATCCTACTGCAATAATTCTTGCTAAGAAGAACGCCCATGTTGTGGCAATTCCACCCAGAAGGTAATGGGTTACTCCTACAGCACGTCCTTGTATAATGCTCAAGGCTCTAGGCTGAGTAGCAGGAGCAACCTAGGATCGTCAACAAGGGCGTTCTAGTGCGTTGTAGATTCTTATCCAAGACTTGTATCATTTGATGATGCCATGTGAATCGCAGCAGGTCAGGGGTGGGCCGGCTAATAAATGTTTTTTTACATGCAGATCTAACACATCATACGACACAAATAATTTCGTGTCAATACAAAACCCCATCAAACGAATTTTATGTTAGTAATTTTGTGCTAGTTTTAGGTCATCAATGTCCGGGTAATTTTTGAAATCTTATGTTTAAATTTATATTTGTAATTATTAGTTACATTGTATTTATTTAGGATACTTAACGATTATTTGTGTATGTAATGGCATACGGTTAAATGTTGTATACTTAATATATGGATGGCTTTGGTTATTTTTGGAGAAGTTGAAAAAATTCCAATGCATAGATTTGATTTCATATCGCAACAATTTTTCATTTATTGGTAAATATATTGATTTATTTTATATATGTAAAGATTTAATTTATATCAATTTCAGTTTGGGTAACATTTCACGGTTCAATTTATCCATTGATGTAGTAGGTTGCTTGTGGACGAGGTTGGTGATTCTATCGAAATAAAAGACATGGTAAAACAATGAATAATGATTTAATATTTAAATTTTTAAAAATTTATCATTTCCCATTAAAGATTTTATATAACAGAAAAAATATTTTATTTACAATTTATTTATATTTAATAAATTCATTATAAATTATAGTAAAAAAACATAAATAAAAAACTTTTATAATTTTTTCTGAAATTATAAATACAATAAATTAAATAATTAAAATCTTAGATGAAAAAATTGTGCATCGCACGGGCTTCCATCTAGTTAATGATATTTGTGACCAAAATTTTCAAAGTTGACTCGCAAATAAAAATGGAAGGAGCAAGAGTCCAAAAAAACAAAGGCCCAATAATGTGGATGTATTGTTGCCCATAACCAAAAAGTAAAAAAAAGAAGTGAGAACTCTAAAATACGTAGCAGTGTAATTCCCTCCTCTTTCCTCCTACGCCTCTCACAAACTCAGACCATTTGCCATTCCTCTCTCTTTTCCGGCGAGGTTAACCTTCCAAACCGCCGCCGCCTCCTCCGCTGCCGCAGTACTGAAGGTTAACGACGCAGTCCAAAATGAAGATAGAAGAGGTACAGTCCACTACTAAGAAGCAGCGGATTGCCACTCATACCCACATTAAAGGCCTTGGCCTCGATGTATGTGTTCTACTCTTCCCTAACCTTTTAAAATCTGTAAATTCAATGCTTTTAATGGTTTTTTTTTTTCCCCTTTTTTCTTCATTGTTCTTCCAAATTTCGAATTAGGGCGGGGTTTTTAGGGTTTAGGGTTTTAGCTCTGCAATATTTGCTTTGAGGGTTTATTGTTTTTAGTATTCGCAAATTCTTGTATCATTCGGTCTAATTGTTAAACCGCGTTTTAATTACGCCGAGAAACATTTAAAGTTTACAAATTTGCTGCCAATGAAAACAGGGAAGGGGGATGATTTGTAAATTAAAAAATTCGAGCTTAATTGCTTATTGCAAAGTTTGTTTGTGCATATGTTAGTTCATTTTCGATTGCGTTTATGAGTTTACATGGGTGTGCTTGTGAGTTGTGGCTGTGAGTGTTGTGCTTTTAGTGTTGGTATTCTATAGTAGTATGTTAACTGAGTAATGGGATGTTTAACATTTTGTGTATAGGCCAATGGGAATGCAGTTCCACTGGCTGCTGGCTTTGTGGGTCAGGCACAGGCAAGAGAAGCAGGGGGGCTCGTGGTTGACATGATACGACAAAAGAAAATGGCTGGTCGAGCTTTGCTTTTTGCTGGCCCCCCGGGTACTGGGAAAACTGCGTTGGCCCTTGGTATATCTCAGGAACTTGGGAGCAAGGTAATTTCATATATTGCTGAGTTCAGTCTAATGGGTGTTTTGAATTTGATTCATTTTTGACATGGACATAGATGTGTATTTTCTATATATTGGCCTAGCTAAGCATTAAAATTAAACGATTGGTTTTATCTGACTTGCAGGTTCCATTCTGCCCTATGGTTGGGTCAGAAGTGTACTCATCAGAAGTGAAGAAGACTGAGGTTCTAATGGAGAACTTTAGGAGAGCTATTGGTTTACGTATCAAGGAAAACAAGGAGGTTTATGAAGGAGAAGTGAGTTTTTATTTGTAGTGCAGCTCTATTTTGGTTCAACTTTTAGCTTCTATCATGTTGATCTTGTGGTTGTATCTACTGTGTTCACATTCATTCATAAATACATTTCATAGTTCAGACATGAATGCTTAATTTCATAAGATATATCATTTGTTTGAGATTCTTACACATCACCTACTTACATTTTAGGTGACTGAGCTCTCCCCGGAAGAAACTGAAAGTGTGACTGGTGGCTATGGTAAGAGCATCAGTCATGTAATCATTGGGCTGAAAACTGTAAAAGGGACCAAGCAATTGAAGCTGGATCCAACTATCTACGATGCTTTGATAAAGGAAAAGGTATATCCATACTCTTGTTCATGGATTTTCTGCCATATCTTGTCTATGTGGTCATATTGCGTGTTCTTTTGTATACTCCCTTCCTCCCATAACCACAATCACAAAGGAGAATCTTTTTAGCTCTTTAATTTCAGAAAGAGGGGAAGGAGGTTGAGAAGATGCAGAGTATTGCTCTACTGGTTTAAGCAAAACTACATTGCTTGTTGTCTTTGATTAATACACACTCTGTGATCTCTTATCTCTGTTTGTGGATGCAGGTGGCTGTTGGAGATGTTATCTATATTGAAGCAAACAGTGGGGCAGTTAAGAGGGTGGGGAGAAGTGATGCTTTTGCCACAGAATTCGACCTTGAGGCAGAGGAGTATGTCCCACTTCCTAAAGGAGAAGTACACAAAAAAAAGGAGATTGTGCAGGTTTGTGATGTGATTGTTGCTTCTGATTCTGCTGTTTATACATTGTATTCTTGTGTCGTAACCCATAAGCTATATGATACAATGATAATGCAAAATGGATCTGTAATAACCGAAGTGAAATGTGTCCTTACTGTAGTTGTGAAACTGGGACCTGTTTAACCTTCCTTGTTCAAGGTTTTTTACATTTTGGATCTTTGTTAAAATCTATTATATAGCCTAGATTCTACTTCTGTGTTTACAGTGTTTCAAGGCTTCTCCTCTAAGATTGGTTACTTCCTAGGATTGATTTAAGATAGGAGATGTCTTCATTGAGATAGATTTTGATGTCTGCCTGACTAGGATAAATGTTTTTGCCCCTTAGGAATATATTTCTACTTCATCAAGGAAGCAAGTCTTATATGGGGATCATTTTATGGATTTGAATCACGGCTCTAAGCACCACTGCGTACACCATCACCCCCAACTGAAATACGTATGAAATTCTGGGTGTCACAGTAAATGGGAAACCCTAAGTAATAGAAAAGGCCAAAGGGTAGTGGCAAGTAATAATGGATAGAAGAGGGAGATGATGGTTGCCCCTGGCCCTTTTGAGAGAGAGATGGTGATCAGATAGAATAATAGGGCACAGCAGAGGGTAGGTGAAGGAGACTAGGAGAGTGTCGAACTGTCGACACAGTGAAAGAAAAATGCAAAAAAGAACAAAAACGAAATGTTGTTGAAGGGGGACTTCTATCCCTGTAAATTGAGGAAAGAGTATATGAGAATGAAAAAACGAGAATTATATTGTTTTTTTACTTATACATTACTACAATAAAGAGAGAAGTGCTGCAAGAGGACTAGGTATTCTCGTAGGGAAGCATGAAGAAACTAGTTACAAATAGCCGAGTTTGTTCGAAGTCCCCAATAGATTAATTTTAAATCTTCTAGCTATTGTTTATTCATTTGACTAGACTGTTTGGTGTTATTATTGCTGTAACAATAATGAATGATGACCATGCTACAATAGTAATATTAGTAAACTCTTCCATCCTGTATTAATTGTCAAACTGTGATGGACCCAAGTGGCCCAGGCCCAATGGTACCAACAATCCGAACCTATGCAAGGAGGCAGAAGCAGCAACAAGGCACCGGCTTTCAAGGAGGGCAGACCACTAGAGAAGAATGAAGGCATGTGATACAGCCATAAGTAGAAACTAAAACAACTTGAAGTTCTAATGTTTAATCTTTTGTTAGTAAAGGACAAATATGTATCAAAGGATGAGATTCACTTTTTGGTAGTCAACTCTACTTGTAGTAAGTAGTAGTATATAGGGAAAGGCAAGAGAAGAGATGAGGAGGCTTTTTGATGAAATTAGACTTGTGAGCTTGGTAACCTCAAGTTACCCTTGAGATTAATAGCCTCAAGCTATTCTCCATCTCTGTATTCTTTGACTTCAATTAATTAAAGTATCAAGCTTTCCCTCTAAATTGTGTTTGAATTTTATTTAACTTGCAACCAAAATCAGTCTACAACACAAACTTTCCTTTTTGGGACGTTCCAAAATAGTTGTTCAAATTTCATCTCTATGCAATAAATTTAATTTCATTTCATAAAGCGAAAGATGCCTTCAAAATCCTAATAGACTTTTCCCAAGATTTTTTTTGGTTTGCATACTGCAAAATTCAGTCAAAGTAACGGCAAAACTCTTGATGCCTCAGGGCTGGTTGTTTCTTGGTGATATTTTGCTTAATTTTGTTTCCTTGTCAGGATGTTACCCTACATGATTTAGATGCAGCAAATGCTAGGCCACAAGGTGGACAAGACATATTATCTCTGATGGGCCAGATGATGAAGCCTAGGAAAACAGAAATTACAGATAAGCTACGTCAAGAAATTAATAAGGTACTAGCTTTAGCTTATATATGCTTATATTCATTGGTTTCCTCCCTACCTTATTTTGTGGAAGTTTGACGACACTTCAAGTGTTCATATTTTAATGCTCTGAATCATCTCTCTAAAAGGTGATTATTATGTTTGTAGTAGTCATGTATTTATATACTTGTAATTCTGTGCAATAATAATGTTATATTATTTTTATATTTTTCTTAGTGCTTCTAGATTTTACAGCATAAGTCCATATAAATTTTAATATATAGCTGAATCTTAAACCTACATTTTTGCACCGTAGACTTAATTTCTTAGTTCTTCTTTGACAGGTAGTCAATCGATATATTGATGAAGGTATTGCAGAGCTTGTACCTGGAGTGTTATTTATTGACGAGGTGCCTATTTTGTAATTTTCTTATAGCTTAGCTTGTGCAGAATTCATTTGTATCCCATGATTTTGACAGAGACCTTGACAGGTGCACATGCTGGACATCGAGTGCTTTTCATATTTGAATCGGGCATTGGAAAGCTCGTTATCCCCAATAGTGATCTTTGCAACAAATAGAGGAGTATGTGATGTGAGGTATGCATCTTCATGTACAGATACCTGGGAAAATCTAGAAACTGTGAACAACTTTTTGCATAATGTGTGAAGATTGAGGATTTGATTGAAGATTTTTAACGTCTGTGTTACGCTATCACATTGTAAATGAACATAGGCAGTCAATTTTCCGGGGTTCCCCTGAATGAGTCCATTGTGAGCAACAATATCATCACTTGTTTCTTTGATGTGTTTGTCCTAATGCTCTGAAAACAAACCTTTGATATGCTTTTGCCTTCGATGATATACACACATGCTGCCCATATAAATTCAGACATGTATCTAATTGAGTGAATTGCTCATCTTGTTGGTAACATCTTGTTGTTAAAAGAGAATATAAATGTTGAAACTTACCATATTTGCCTAATCTTGCAAGAAAGGATGGGATATACGTGTACCTGATTACCTATTTTGTCCCCAAACTACTGTCTAAGTTAGGGAAGGGAGTAAATAATTTGGTTATCATTAGTACTAGTTTAGTATTATGTTGGCCACTTGATACTATCTTTTGGGAAACTTGATTTTTTTTTTTTGGTGTCAAAAGTTGTGAACATTGACAAGCTTGTGCACTGCCTAAAGGTATTTTGGAAACATCTGTTCTATCATAAGGTGTCATGCCTTATTTGCTCCTTGTGCTGCTTCATACTGTCTAAGAAATTTGGTGAAGAGCTTTGTAACAATGTTTAAGCAATTGGATTTTGTGTTTTTTGTACTTCACATTGGGTTTTTTTTTAACAGAGGAACGACAATGAAGAGTCCTCATGGAATACCTGTAGACTTGTTAGACCGGCTATTGATAATACGAACAGAAACTTATGGTCCTGCTGAGATGATCC
Organism: Chenopodium quinoa; assembly: GCF_001683475.1. Classification (NCBI taxonomy): domain Eukaryota; kingdom Viridiplantae; phylum Streptophyta; class Magnoliopsida; order Caryophyllales; family Amaranthaceae; genus Chenopodium; species Chenopodium quinoa. The sequence continues at coordinate 3,384,152 of NW_018743175.1, forward strand.
AGGTCCTGTTATCTTCATCAGTACTTAAATGCTCTTTGCATAAATCACTAATTTCTATTATCCCATCAAATTTTACATTCTCTGATTGTGTGTTCTGTTCTTGGTGTTTCTATTTACCAGATCTTAGCAATCCGTGCTCAAGTGGAGGAACTGGTTGTAGAAGAAGAAGGTCTTGCTTACTTGGGTGAGATAGGGCAGCGGGCATCTTTGAGGTTTGCTTTTCTACTCCCTTCTTTTATATATACTTTTATTTCAACTCTCAAGTCCCAAGTGTGACCAACTCTGCCCTGTGGTTCCACAGACATGCAGTTCAGCTTTTATCACCTGCAAGTGTGATAGCCCGGATGAGTGGCCGAGAAAATATATGCAAGGTATACCAGCTTTCCAATACCTTTATATTTCAAGTAACTTTTATAAATTTCCTGGTTACACATACTTACACTTCTATTTGTGCAACTTTTAGGCGGATATTGAGGAAGGTGATTCATTGTATCTAGATGCCAAGTCTTCAGCAAAGCTTCTGCAGGAGCAACAAGACAGATATATTTCATGATGCATTTGAAGTCATTAGATTTCTGTAGTTTAGCTCTGGAATGTATATTTCAGATCGGGGAGGTTGGGTGACTTGTTGAATGATTAATTACTTTGGTGTGCAAATTATATGCACTGCTATTCACTCGGAGCAGTACTGCAGTTTTGCCTTGTAGGAGCTGTACTTAGGGCATGTTGCATCATGTATCAAAATCAACAATCTCATGCCATTGATGGCTATGGGTTTTCATCAGTTGATTCCGGACCTTTTAAACTGTTTGTACTGAAATTGATAGAGTTTTTTGTGCATATATATGAGAGCGGAAAAAACTATTGACACTAAGGTGTGTTCTATTCACTTAATTTTCACTTATCTGAATTTATTAGAGCTTATTAAAACTTATTAAAACTCAGACCATCCTAATAAACCGCCTTTCAAAGATTAAAGATATGTACTTAAACTTTCATCTAAATAGCCACGTGATAAAACTTATGAAAGGATCGATGACAGATTGAACTAACTTATCTTTCATTCATTCAGCATGTTAAACACCACCTATATAGGCTGCATGTCCAACACGTGGCATGAACCGCGCAAATTTCTTCTTCTATAAAAAGTATATTAGTGTCCCTTAGATTGTCTTCAGTTGGTAGTTATCTGGTTTATATAATACAGTATCAAAGTTTTTAATTGAGATCCAACGACAAACATAATCAAACTCAAAATTGCAGTTATTTATTTGATTTGAAAAGCAAGAAATCTGTGAAGATGCAATCAGCTAAGCATAAGGTTAGCAACATGGCCAGCGCTGCCAAAGAGAAGATACAGGTTGCCAAGGCCAAAGTTGAAGAAGAGGTATCCATTCTTTTTTAATTGCACCATTTGAGTTTTACGATTACCAATAAACGAAAGTTTTCTCTTGTTTGTCCCATTTGAAATCTTGAAAAAATCAATGGCAAATGCCTAATGAAATTTAACCAATTAACAAATCAAAATATAGTTACGTGACACCTTGTTAAATTCGTTTTTGATTTTTGGTTTCTGACATGATCCCATTTCCCATGTAGTTTTAACTTTCACCATATGTATTACTTATGAAATCTAACTGAAGATTTGAATGGATTTTGAATTGGCAGGCACAGCAGGCGACAGCGAGGACGAAGGAGGAGAAAGAGATAGCGACGGAGTTGAGGAAAGTAAAGGAGGCAGAAGCCAAGGCGGATCTGCACCACTCGAAAGCAAAGCACACAGCAGAGAAACTAGAATCAAAACAACTAGGGCATCATTACCATATGCCTGGAACTGGCATAGTTACTGGTGCTGACCATATACCTGTTAAAATTAGCAATCAGCAGGCTTATGGAGCAGCCGGCAATATACCCGGGACCGGAACGAGAACCACGACAACTACTACTCATAACCAAGTTCAACCCCCGCACTGTAATAAGCATCTCTAAGCTGGCTGGGCTTTTTTCGAACCCCATTTTGTTTTCTTTGTTTGACGTTTCTAGGATGGTTTAATCTTCTATTTCAGTAGCAGTGTATTGTAAGAATGTTTGAAGAATGTTCATATATAATACGCAGGTTTTATGACTTTGTTTAATTCAAGGGTCTTTGCAGTTAGTATATCACATTAGAAGTGTCAAGTCCTTTTGCATCTTGTAAGAATTCAGTCATCGCATAATTGTTTAGATTTCATAGGGATCACTATCAGTCCGATCACTTTGCAGGCAGGCAATCTCACTTTAATACAAGGCATACCGCCTCCAACAAATAAAATGCGATATTACAACAATTAAGAACAGTACTTGCGTGCACGAAGCCAACTGCGCTCCTGTCTTAGCACAAGGGTGAGCGCAAGGCACATAGATGATGGATCTGCGCACTCAGTTATACGAACAATGAACAAGAAAAACAGGCAAGCATAGAATGAAATTAGGAAAGTGCAAAGTTGCAGCTGAAAGAATAAAATTTTGATGAAGACAATAATTCCTAAATCAAATGCTTACATTTATTAGCCCAAAAAGAAAAAGAAAGCACTAGTTAACCAAGGAGTATCACAAAATGTGTAATTACTGAGCTTTTCTATGCAGTGAAGGGTAGACTTCTGGTACACTAATCTACGTTTCAAAACAGATTGGCGAAAACAGAATTTATACGCGTAATAAGTTTAAGCAGATCAATCTCGCTAACCAGCCCAGCCAGCCTACAATGTTTCTACACGATAAGGCACACACTAACGCCAGTTATATATAGATATAATCACAACCTCCCTGAAAAAAAAAAGAAACATACAGCTAAATAGCAGGGAAACATCTGTTGAGTACGAGGCAACATTTCGGCTCCTTTTTCAGCATAAAGCAGTTTCTTCAGTCAAGTTATAAGCTCTATTTTTACCTCCATCTATCTTCTCCACATCAAGTGAGATCAAGTACCCTGTTTACCTCTATACCCACAGCAACTGACCTTGATAGTCTACCAATTGTTGAAACTTACCATCAGGAGTCATTTGCTGATTTTTTACTTTTGCAGGTCTTACATTGGCCTTCACTTGATACCTTGGGAATGATTTCGGCTGGTCTTGCATGGCGTGTGATGTTTCTCGTGAAACTTCATTGAAAAATTCATCTGCTACATCCCCATCTTCATCTATTCTCAGACGTTGTGCATACCATTTAAGACCCTGTGATTACAGTTAAACCTGTTAGTATAAGAACTTGAAGGAGCTGGAAATGCACACTTTGATATAATAGCATAGTTATATCTGTCTATATATAGTATAATAAACCAAAACCCAAACAATAACGTGAGAACATCTATCAACAAATCTATATATTGTACGAGCAATAAAACAAGTCATTGATGCAAGTTCTGTCATCTACATATTTTGTTTATGCTTAAATTATTTAACAAATGCTACTATATTGTTGTTCAAATCTCTTAAGCATTGGAGTATAGAGTGTAGTTATGTAAAGATTTATATAAATTATTTGGCTCAGGTACTACCTAGGATTATATGATAGTCATACTGTGCAATAACAGCAAAGGTACCAAGGGCAAAGTACAAGCCGAGTAGCATGCTCTTATAAAATATTGCTCCACAGCTAAAATAACTACCAAGAAACACACAATAGTTTATAATGGGCTACATAAAATGATTGCCCGCCCTATCGGTCATCCATCCTGGGTGAAAACCTCTGTACAAGTTGAAACTCTTGAAAGCCTCTAAAGTGTTGAAGTCATTGCTAAGCTATATTAATGCAAGATTCTATGCAAATGATTTGGAAGAACTCAGACAAGCAGCTCAATTATATGTAAAATAACACATCTAAGTGAGGTCTACAATATGAACTGCCAATTCAATAATTCATTCTCCAAAAGGCACAGAAAGCTCTTCCTGCATCTTCTGCCCTGACAACCCAAGAAAGTAAGGGAGATATAAGATAAATGACAACTTGCTGTCATGTATATACAGCAAATTATACTTAGCCAGATAAATTTTTAAGTTCCATCTATGGAAGACACTTAACAATTTGCAGGCATATTACACTGCTGCGGCAAATGACCCCTCTCTCTCAAGACATGATGGTTCTGCACTGCTGCCATTTCCAATACACTCCCTCAAGTTTATGGTGTCTAAATGCCTGCTACACCTCGCCCACGAAAGAATGGGAAAGATCCTGAGATAATATACATTTCTCATAATGAACTATAAGTTGATCACAATCATGCAACGGTTTTGGCAAGGGTGCAAAAAGCAGAGCCAGAAGAAAAATTGAAAAAGCCACCCGTCAAGCAAGTCAAAACATTGATCTGATAGAGTTGCATGAAAAAAAACATGGCTTTGTTATTCACTCCTAAAATCTAATTATCTGAACAACTGAACTTACTTTTAATTCTAAAATGATATTGGTAACCTTTATACAAGTATGTTTGACTCAAGCTTATTGGGCCCAACCAAAACTCATCTAAACTAATTTTTCAAGAAAAAATTATGTTATAGATAAAACAAACAATGCTGAAATACTTTTCATACAAAAAAAGAGGGCAACTAACTCCTAGGAAGGAAAAAAACCCTTAGGATATCTACTGAAGAAGGCAGATACGATAAGAATAAAAAGTAAAGCCAAATTCAGATATACACGACATCCTTTCATCAAATGACCAGTTTCCCACAAACAAAATTTGTTACAACTGACACTACTCTGCCACAAACTCAACCCCCATCGTGCTCTATCTCAATTCACAATCCTATGTTCAGACTTGATAGCAATACACTCAGGAACAGCTCTTAAACCTGTAGGTGATGGCAGGTACATTACAAACCAGACCAAAAACAGATAAATCTTTGCAGACCTTTAGCCGTGTATCGCACAAACTACACCCTAGTTTCTCATGCAGTCATTTATCAAGAAAATTAACCAATTACTAAGTACATAGCTACAATTATTGAATAGTTTCAGAATAAAAATAGGTATAGGAGGGAAGTTATGCTTTAAAAACATTATCTATAGTACAAGTCAAAATATCAGTAAACAAAGCAATTAAGGGAAAGAAAGTATAATTGTACTCAAAACTTCACAGCTTTCTAAGTGATTCTACAGCTCAAGAAAGAAAAGCCAACATATTGGATCAGACTACATCCCTAGACAAATTTGGCAACAACTATGACTCCATGAGAAGTCCCAAAACAGAATATAACAGGCATTTGATGATGGACAGTTCCCCACATATATCCCAATATCTTGAGATGACCTTAGAAAGGGAAAAAAAAAATTAAAAAAAAAAAGAAAAAAAAAAGAGGTGAAGCAAATGAGATAAAGAGTTCTAACTCCTGAATTCTCAGGGGGTACAGAAAATAACAAAACTCTTCAAATCTAGGATAGGTTGACAAAGCTTAGGCAATTATCTACCGATAAAAATTATGATTAAAACTGCAAATATCAGATATTTCAAAATAGAGAATGGCAATCATCGGATGATGAGCAGTTCCTCAAACATATCCCAATATCTAGTAATGGCCTGCAAAAGGACAAAATCATGACTCACGATTTACGTCAAAAATTAAGCATATACATAATTCCTAATTCCAAAAAAAATTAGATATAAAAGCACTACTCTAAGTCTAAAGTAGGTTGACAAGGCTTCAAGGGATAAAACAATTACAAGTATCCCAAATCCCAAGGCAACAAAAATCTAAAAACTATAGCCCTCAACATATGAAATCATGCACGATCTTACCTACAAAGTAGTAATGAAAAAACTCCAGATCATACCAAAGTGCTCAACTCTAACAACACAAAATCCTCAATGAATAAAAGTTGTATGCTTAGAATGAGTGCATGACAAGGTCCATAACCAAAGATAGAACCATATAAAGCAGAAACTGACTCTAGGTTCATGTGCTCACACCTTTGAGAGAGAGTAAAAGGGGGTTAGAAGCAGTCCTTAATAAAAAAAACCAGTCTCCATCAACTTACTCCTTTAAGCAACCATAACATCTTCACTCTATGAAGTTGAACCCAGATACTGCTAACCAAAACTAAACTTATGCTCCACAGCACCCATTGACAAAAAAAAGGAGGTGATTGGCCAATACTTCTTCACTAAAGTTAATCTCCAAGAAAAAGTTTGACCGTTCAAGTTCAACCAGGTAATCACACTGATAGCATAAAGTTTGATCGTTCAAAACAAAATAGCCTACAAAAAGGTGAGAATGAAGCTTGTTAGAAAGTATGTATGAACTCTACACCAAATGCCTTTACAACAACTCTGCCCAAAATCCTTCACACCCACATACTTCAACCATTCCACGCGGAAAAACAAATAGCTTTCCAAACCCGGTTGAATATCGTTTAAATAAATCACCCTAACGGCACTGCTTGCAAACCCCACAAACTACTAATGAATGATTCATGATCAAAGTGATTTCCTGTACTCAATTACTCAAAAGATGCAGGAAAAGCTTGGCATCACTATATATGGGAGAATAGAAAACCAACCCAAGTCAAAGCATCCAACTTTGATAACTCTTTATTGCTACATACGCTAGTCACTCTACTATCAGCAGCAACTCTAAATCACTATATTCATCGAAAAGACACTAAAGTTGTCAAATTTCATATCTTCCCAGCTAATTCTAATCCATTATTTACACATTGTCATAAACATGCTGCTCTAAAGATACATTATGACATAATCACCAACAATTTCACAGCATTCAATTAAGCATACATAACACATAATAATATACTGATCACATATCAGATATAAATTTGCTGAATAGAATTATAAATCCCAAGATAGATTAGCAAAAAAGGGATGAAATTGATGACCTGTACTCCACCATCACCATTACAAGGGACCAAAATAGGACCCACAATAGGGCGTTCAACAGGAACTTGGACTGGAACACTGAATCCTTTACGAGGGCCAGTATGAATTGGGTCAACATTCATCCGATTGCGGCGAATATCATCAGAATTATTCGGAATATTATTAGCATCATCATCTTCTTCCTTGGATTCATGCCCTTCATCTTTCGCAAACCCTAGAAAACCGGCGATCCTTTTCAAGAACCTCATTTAAAAGAGAGAGAAAGTCGCCGAGGTGCCGGCAACGGCGAAAATGGCGAGAGATTGAAGGGAATTTTTCTGGGTATCGAGAATTTAGGGGAATTTCAATGGATCGAGAGGAGAGAGAAAGAGGGAAGATGATTGATTTTGGGGGTTATTTGATTGAATGAATGCTTTAAAAAGGGGATTTTGTGAGTTTTGTGTGTGGGTTTGTCTTTAGTTTGTTGCTTATTATAATCTTTGGGTTTGGGGATTATTAAAAGTTTAATTTATAGATTACACACTTTCAAATGTACTTTTTAGTAATGATGTTACAAATTGGTGTTTAGCCTTCCTAATTAAAGTATTAAACTTACTTATTCATTGCATCTTTGTTGAACAAAGATAATTTGGAGCTTTGTATGTAATCTGAATTCTGGACTACTTTGTATCTGATCTCTAATTCTCCGAACTAGTAGAAGCTTACAGTATAACTGCACGCAAAAGTATGATGGATGTTATAAGTATGCCCCTTCTTTTTCATCTCTTAAATTGTTGTTTCTTATTATGCGGTGTATTACAAGGGATTTGTTAAAAAACGCTCGCAAATCTCCATATAACGCCCACATTTTATTTTTTTGACAATTTTGTCCTATTTCTAATTTTACCCAAAACGTTATTTTACTACACAAAAAGTGCTCAACCCGACTGGACTGCCGACAGACTCAGGAGAGCCGTCAACCCCGCCGGAAAATCAGGTAGAACGCGTTAAAACGACGAAAATGGTGGTTGGCCTCCCAGACGCCACCCTCTAAAATAATTTTTTTTTATTCTAATAAAAAAAATTTAGAATATATATTTTCTTTTTTTTTTGGAAATTTGATACTAATAAAAAAAAATTTAGAAATTAAATTTCACACATAATTTATATTAATTAAATTAAATAAATAATAAAAATAATATAAGCCTTCAAAAAAAAAATAATGATAATTATATTTAATTTTTAATGTTTAATGTTTAATTTTAATTTTATAGTTAAATTATTATAATTGATTTTTAATTAAATTTTAAATGATTTTAAATAATTTAGTTTGATTATGTGTTAATTTAATCTTTATACAATTCTATGTATTAGAAATTATTTAATTGTTGCTGGATTTTGGTGGAGACGGAGTTGATTACAGTGGGATTTTTGTACATGATGGTCTCTTTGAAAATGCTCAACAAGCGACTGATTGGGCAAAACAGGTTGCTATTGGATCTGGTTTTTGTTTGGTAGCAGCAACTTCTAAATCTCAACGGGATGGTAGAATAGATCGCATCTTGAGATGCGACCGTTGGCGCGAAAGGGAGGAACGAGATTTCAGTGTAGCACAGCGGTTTGATATAAAGAGGAAAGGTTGTGGTTGTCAGTTCAGATCAAAGGTTCGTCAGTATCGAAGTCGTGATGGTTGGGAAGTGAGGGTTACTCTAAATGGTTGGGACTGATTTTTCCACCTCTACTCTGGATACACTAATCGAGAGAATAAACAAGGCTATTGATACTCAGAAGAATAGCATCAAGAACTCTCTCGAGGACTCTAGACGGCGACATGGTATGATGTATTGCAATTTCATATTTAAGATTCTCCATGGTCGTGTGTCACACTACTGCTTGGGGTTGATTCCGAGCGAGCACAACAGGATGAAGGAGTTGGGTGATGAAGTGGCTATTCGGTGCAGATGTGCTATATCAGTGACTCATGTGCATGCACGTGCACCATTCACCGTGTAATTACCCAAAATAGGGCGTCGTTACATGTTGATCAGGTTCATCCATTCTGGCGGACGCTCGTTATTGGAGAGCATGCTATTCCACAGACGGTCGACCGTGGACAGGGAGTTGGAGTATTTTCGTTCGATGTTTGACCGAGTGTCCTCTAGTCACCCTTCAATCATTCGTGATGCTACCCACGTACTTCATGACATGTTCAACCCTGAATGCTTAGATCACGAGCTGAAGGGATTGAGCGACCTAGAGGTGGACCATCACGGCGGAATAGGAGTGCGTTTGAGTACATTCGTGGTCGCGGTCGTGGTTGTGGTTGTTCATCGTCATCCGGTCGTTCGTGTGGTCGTGGCCGATCTTCTTCGTCGGTGAACATACCCGGAACCGGTACAATACTTTTCTTTTACTTTTTACAATGTTTGTTTAGTTTATTACTGAATTGTTAATTGTGTTTATTGATATTTGCAACAGGAAGAGTGGATATTGATCAGTTTCCATATAAGGACAGGATCCCTAACATCATCATGGAATACTTGGACGGGTGGAATGATGTGGCTACAAATGGTAACTGCGAATTTCGGGTCGTGGCTGACGTGCTTTAGATGGGTGAGGACAGCTATACTTTAGTACGTCAGATGATCTAAAATGAAATTGCAGCAAACCGAGATGTTTACCGTCATGTGTATGGCGAAGACTTAGATAGTTCTCTTCAGCGTATCCGGTGGGGAGGAGGACGTTGCGGTCCAAATCATTGGTTTGACGCGCCGCTTGATTTGTTTGCCGTTGCAAACATCTACAAGTGCGCAGTCATGCATTTCGGGCTTGGTTTGCACAGTCGAGCTTATTTTCCATGTTGCACGGTTCTCCCTTGGGATACACATGCGACCATCACCAGACTGGTGGAGAGTTCACTATTGCATATCTGGGGTCGTCATACAGACATTTCATCCGATTGAACCTGTCATCAGATTTTCCGGTGCCACCGATCTTACGTACTTGGTACACTATTCACAAACCAGACGTAGAGGGTTGGGATGTGTTGTATCATGAGCGGATGCGTCATTGGAACAACCTAGCTGCCTATTAGTTTTGCATGTGTATACTTTTTCTATGTAACATTGTATTTGTATTGCTATTTTTATCCTATTTATCTCTTTTTTTGTATTCTAATTTTGACTAAATATATATATTAAATGCATACTAATTTGTATTTGCATATTAAAATTAAAATGATAATGTCAAATACTACAAACTAAAATGATAATGTCAAATAGTACAAACTAACATAGTAATGTCAAATAGTACAAACTAATATAGTAATGTCAGATAGTACAAAATGTTGTATAAATAAACTACCAACATATTAGTAACCCCTCCGTGACGCCCACACCCACTGAACAAAGACCCGTTGCAGATGATCAACAGAGGCTCTGGCTGCTTCAGTCGGCATGTTGTCCCTTTCCTACAGGACTCCCTGCGCCGCCTGTATCACCTTTCCTATCCACTACACACAAGAAAAAAAAATGAAATTTAATCACAATATATAATAATTAAAAAGCATATAGTGGTGGGTCACGACATATAATAATCAAAATGAAACATACAACATTCGTGGCTGTGGGCCGTGGCACACCATCATCGGCACCGTCGTCATGGTTGAGGTCTCCGATCAACCGCGGGTGCGAATACAAGGTGTACCATTCCATGTAGTGGTGGTCACACATGGGAGGCACCCCAGTTGGCGCCCTCTGCAACTCCGCAGTCCAAAAGCGGGCGGCCATCGAAAACTGATCCCACGTGCCAATCATGGTTTTCGGCCATTGGACGACGTAATCCTTCGTCGATGCAGATCGGACCGCCTTATTGGGCCATGCTGGTGGAGGAGGGATAACTTGGACAAATCCAAGCTGACGGAGACAGCGCTGGGGCATGTACGCCTCTACGATCTCACGATACTGAATCAGTCCCATGTAGAGGGTCTTGGGTACCTTATTACCAGGTTTATGGCCGAAAGGCATGCAGTTTATCTACACATATTTTCAAATTAGTAAGATTCATATAATAAAATCATTATAATATAATATTAAAAATAATTTATAGACTTTACCTCCAAGGGGGACATCTTGTCAAGCAAAAATCGAATCGATCGGAGGCGGTCAAGGGACTTCTTCTCGGGCCGCGGACTTCACGCCACTACTAGAAAAAGGCCGTTTTCCGACGGACACCAATTTCCGTCGGAAAAATCAGAATTTTCGACGGAATTTTTTTCCGTCGGAAATTTATGACGAAATTGTGACGGGAAAAAAATTCGTTGGAATACCCAGGTATTCCGACGGAATAAAAATTCGTCAGAAATTTCCGACGGAATATTCCGCCGGAAAGTTTATTCTCCGGCGGAATTAGAGTCCATCGGAAAATTCTGACGGAATATTCCGTCGGAAATACCATATATTCCGACGGAATATTCCGTCGAAATCTAATTTTATAAAAATAAAAAAATGGAGAAACCCTAACTCCTTGGTGCGCCTCTTTCTTTCCCTTTTCTCTTTCTCTTTCTCTCCTATTCTCTTCTCCTTCCTCTTCGTGCACTCTGCTCCTCTTTCCTCCTTCTCCCTCTTCTCTGTCCTTCTCCCTCCTCTTTCCTCCTTCTCCCTCCCTGTCTCGTCCTCTCCTTCTCACCCAAAACCGCCATAACCTACACCAACAACAACAACTCTTTCTCCCTCCTCGTCCCCTCGTTCTCCTTCTCACCCAAAACCACCAACACCGACACCAACAACAACTCCACCTCCCTCCTCGTCCTCCTTCTCACCCAAAATCACTAATACCGGCACTAACAACAACAAATTTGCCAAAAACAAAGGTTTTCAAGTCAAATTCAACCATGAAAACTCTAGATCTCGAGGTTTCATGGACGAATTTGACCTCGTAAACCCAATTTCGCGGATTTTGGTGGTCGAATTAAGGTATGTTTTTTTTTTTTCTGATTTTATTTTGTGATTTAATCGGTTTTTTTTTTTAATATATACGGTTGTGGTGGTAATTGGTGGTTGTTTGGGGTTGTGTGGTGGTAATTGGTGGTTGTTTTGGGTTGCGTGGCTGTTTGGGGTTGCGCGGTTTGGGGTTGCGTGGTTTGTTTGTGGGTGATTTGTGGGTTTGGGTGATTTTGGTGGGTGATTTGTGGGTTTGGGTGATTTTGGGTGATTTGTGGGTGGTTTGGGTGATTTCGTGGGTGGTTTGGGTGAATTTGGGTATAGGGGGTTTTGGTGGTGGGTGATTTGTGGGTGGTTTGGGTGATTTGTGGGTGGTTTCGGTGGTGGGTGGTGGGTGGTTTCGGTGGGTGGTAGGTGGTTTGGGTGGTGGGTGATTTTGGGTATAGGGGGTTTCGGTGTTGGTGGTCTGGGTTTGGGTGATTTGTGGGTGCGGTAGTGGTGGTGGACTGGGTTGGGGGTTCGGTGGTGGTGGGTGGGTAGGTGCGGGCTGGTGGTGCGGGTGGTGGGTGGGGATGGGGTTTTTTTTTTTTTTTTTATTTTTTTTAATAAATTTTTCGACGGAATATTCCGTCGGAAAAAGAAGATTCAGACGGAAAATTTCGTCGGAAGGTTAGAGTTCCGACGGAATATTCCGAGGAAAAATTCATCGGAAATTTCCGACGAACTTACGTGGAAAGTCAAATTCTGCTATGACGGAGTCAATTCTGTCGGAAAGCTGATTTCCGACGGAATTTCCCTCGGAATACCCCAAATTTTCGACGAAGGGTTTTCCGGCGGAATGTTTCCGACGGAATTCCGTCGGAAAGGCCGTTTCTGACGGATTTTCCGGTTTTTCCGACGGAAAAATTCCGTCGGAAATTAGCTGTTTTCTTGTAGTGCGCACAAGCACGTAGCATCCCCTCACCAATAGGATCCGAGTCGCGGTGTGGTCGTAATGTAGGAAAATACTCGTATATCCAGGTCTGTAATAAAGTCAGACATCCAATGATACCTGCAGCGTCAGCCCGACTCAAGAATTAATCCTAATTGGCAATACAGATACGCCTACGTAGTCGATCCCCAAGAAAACTGGCCTACGGTGTCGGGGTCACACGCGTCAACTATGTTGCGTGGTCTGAGCTTGTTTCCGCTCTTATCCGAAAACAAGGTACACCGAGGAGAAGAAAGACATATGCAGCCTGCGTATCATCCTCCCTACGTGCAGCGGGGTCCAAACAATGCTGCAGAAGGGATGCGATCTTCACACCGCCATGATCCCATACACCAAGCTCCCCAGTGTACAACAAAGTCCTGTCCACCCCCAACAGCTCCGCCAGCAAATCTGTCTGATCCGCATCATTCGCAGCAGAAAGCCGCTTGCCCTCAGCGCGAATCCCAAGGATCGCCTTGACGTCATGTAACATGATTGTCATCTCACCAAACGAAAGGTGGAAATAGTTCATATCCGGTTGCCATCGCTCAACGAAAGTTGTCATCAGCGTTGAGTCAATCCTATCGTGCATGGTGGCAGGAAGGTGACTCACTCTAGTGCCCTGCAACCGGCCGAACATCTCGCTCTCCTCTGGCCAAGCCTCAACCCATCTACATAAAAAGCTAAAAGTCCTTTCTCGAGTTTGGCATTTCAAAATGCCCGCATTCAAATTCTCCTTGTCCTCCAAAATTCGGGTAGCTATGTGTCCTAGAAATCTAGGATTCACTCTCCCGTCTGCAGGACCCCCAGGCACCTCACCCTTCACCACCCAAGAATCATTAACGGCCCTCGACCGTTTTCTGCTGACCTCAGACACAGTAAACGCAGATGATGTACCGGATCTACTAACAAATCAACCACCTCTACCCTTCTACACATCTACCCTCTGCGTCTCATACATATCATCAACCCTCTGACTGAGTGGACCGTAGTCATCATATGGTCCACTCTGATCGCCCATCCCATGCACTACATCCTCATCTACGTCCCCCTCCTCCTCCTCTTCATCATCATCATCATCTTCATCCTCAGGATATTGAACCCGTTCTCTGCGAGCCGAGGCCGAAATATCACGGGATCTAACATGTCTGGGCCTGAGCTCTCCATTGAATAGCTACTCAGAACGTTCATACTCTTCTTCGCACCAGGTCGAAATTGCGATACCTAACTCCAAATAATAAACCAAAAATAATAGTAATTATTATTATTATTATTATTATTATTTAATTTATCTAATATTAATAATCTATCTATATTATCACTACCTAATTTAAGTACAAATAAAAAATAGTAATAATTGACAAAAAAAAATATCAACTAAACAAAAAAAACTAAAAACTAAAAAAAAAAATTAGTAAAAATTGACAAAAAAAAAAACAAAACTAAAATCTAAGAACAAAAATATAAAATAAACAAAAAATAATTAGTTACAATTGACAAAAAAAAAAAAACTAAAAACTGAAGAAAAAAAATATAAAATAAACCAAAAAAAAAATACTAAAAACTGAAGAAAAAAAAAATATAAAATAAACAAACAAAAATACTAAAAACTGAAAAAAAATATAAAATAAAATAATACAAAAAACTGAAAAAATATATAAAATAAACAAAAATATATACTAAAAACTGAAGAAAAAAAATACTGAAATTGAAAAATAAATAAATAGAGGAGGGGCGTCCAGGCTGGATGCCAGCCCCATGGCGGCTGGCGGCTGGCGTCCAGCCTGGACGCTGTAACCATGGGTCTGGCGTCCAGCCTAGATGCCGCCGCCATGGGGTTGTCTGCCAGCCTGGACGCCGCCGCCATGGGGCTGTCTGCTAGGACGCCGCCACCATGGGGCTGGCGTCCTAGCTAGACGCCCCGCCCTGACGCCGCTGTTAATTATTATTTTTTTATTTTAAAATTTAAAAAATACCTTCCCACCACGCTGTCGCCTTTCCTCCTCCGGCGCCGTCACTTCCTTGCCACGCCGCCTCATCGATATTGTGTGTGTGTGTGTGTTTTTGAAGATATTTTTTTTTTATTTTAATTTTTTTAGAGAGAGGTGATGAGAGAGTGTGAATTGAGTGAGAGTGTTTTTTTGTTTTTTTATATATAAGGGCAAAAGTGTCAATTCAATACAAAAATATGAGCGTTATATGGAGATTTACGGGCGTTGTTTAACATCCACATAATCTTCATATATCATCGGTCTCTTCAACGGTGGTGATGTTTATGTGCGATTTATATTTATTGTCTTCTGGTTAAAAGGAAAGGCTTGTGTGGGATTGTTTAGCCGTACGTGTTGCCTCGCTATGGTTCATAAATGCTATTCCTTTTCGTCTTAGGTTTATTTGTGTGTTTGGTTTGGTGCGTGTTTTGTTGTTTTTAGTTTCTTCTAGCCTAGATTATTGTACTTTGCATTATGCGCAATGAAATTAAATAATATCCCCTGTTTCACAAATAAATATTTACAATAAATGAATATTTTATATCTCATAAGTAATACTTTTATGTTGCAAATAATAGAAAATGGAGGTAGTAAATGATATAAACAGATATAAGTTGTACTATGCTTATCTTTTTTGGATTGAGGTGCGTACGTGATGATATATACTTGTCTAGGGACAAGGGGATTGTCCTCTGTAAATGAAATAAATACCGTGTTGATACACATTACACAATATACTAGCTAGTGATTATTCTAAATATAAAATTACAAGATTGCATGATAAAAATGCGATGTACACAACTTTGGTCAAGTCAAGCTTTACACCTTCATGGTCAATATCAATTTCAAATTAATCAGATCCTGCATCAAGAGAGAGACCAACCTTTAAAAATAACAATACGATGCATTATATATGGAATTTTGGTTATTACAAATTATTCTTGTTACTTGACTAATTATTTTATCTGAACATTTTATACTCCCTCAATTTTGTGAATTTTACTATTCTATTAGATTTTAGACGATTTTTACTTTTCAATACACCTTTGACCATTCATATCTGTAATTATAACATGTGGAGTGTGTATATATATATACACACACTATCAGTCTATCACTAAAGATGATTTAAGTTTTATAAACTTTAAATTTGACGAAGACCTAGAAGCAAGTAAACAGAAGATAATAACAGACGCCTTATGTTAGTTTCCAAGTCACATGCATATTACAAACAATTAAAACCATCTTTGAAAAACTGTAATTGTATATTGTATTTACCGAATTGTAAGGCCCTGCCGATTCTTTAGACTGCTAGGAATACCACCCTTAAAGTTGTTGTTTTGAAGATGTCTGCCATCAAAAGTAATTAGCAAATTAGAGGAGATATAATTAGAGGTTAAATTCAAAGCTATATTACCAAAGTTGTGAAATTTATTTAGCAAAATTATAGGTTGTCAGTGAAAATGAGTAAGTATTAATTTAGCAAAAATAAAGCTATAATAATGGCGGCATACATCTCACGGATTCGTGGAAGTTTGGCTAAAGATTCAGGAAATGATCCTTCGAATCGATTATTCTCCAAATGCCACTTAATTGAATAATTATTTATAGAATATATTTGAAATAAAACTTACTAAAAGGGTTAATTTGTAATTTCGCAAATGACATGTAGTTGATTAAGCAAGCTTACAAGGTTTCTAGCATCTTCATGGAGCTCATATTCGGCAAAGTACCTGAGAGTTTGTTATGCCCAAGCCAACTATAATAAAAGTTACATATTAATGTCATAAACAACTTTTTAAATTAATGAAAATTGAAAGAGGTAGTGTTCGACGACATATCTATGCAGGGAAACATATAAAATAATGAATGCCCATCAAATAAAAAGTGCATCCCCTGGGCTTTAGGATTGTATGTATAAAAGTGAGTCAAAACTTAATGACTCACAAGACTCATAATGCGCGTCTTGATGATGGTGCATAACAACCACCACGTACAACCATTCTTTATACCTCTTGGAGGAGGGAGTGATTTTTTTGTAAAAAAAAAAAGGAATCACAAAATATATACTATCTCTATTAATTATTATTGGAAAATTCTACATGGTAGCCTTATGATTTTGCGTTTTCTACGTGAAAGACAAACTTTTTTCCAGCTCTTCAGTGGCACTAAGGTTTAGAAAAATTTACATAGTGACCTTTTTTAGGTTTATGACTAACCTTTGATTTTTTTTATTAAAAAATTATTTAAATTATATTTTAAAGTAATAAAATTTAAAAAAAAACAAAAAAATTCAAATTTTATTAGAGAGGAGAGAGAAAGGTGGGGGTTTTTTTTTTTTTTTTAAATTTTTTTATTATTTTAAAATATAATTTAAATAATTTTTTAACAAAAAAAATCAAAGGTTAACCATTTTAACTAAAAAGGTTAGCCATAAACCTAAAAAAGGTCACTATGTAAATTTTTCTAAACCTTGGTGCCACTGAAGAGAGCTGGAAAAAAGTTCGTCTTTCACGTAGAAAACGCAAAACCATGAGGCCACCATGTAGAATTTTAATAAAAGAATATTTTTTTGTCTCACAAATAATACGTTGCAAATAATAATGGGAAATTCTAAATGGCGACCCCCAACTTTTGCTACGCACTAACGGTGACCTCCCTTTTTTTACAATTATACAAAATGACCTTAATTTAAATTTTCATCTCACTCATAACCTTATTTCATTAAATATATTAACTATAGTTAGATTTATATTTTTTTTGAAAAAAGAAAAACTAAAAAAATTAACCCAACCACCTTCCTCCTTCCTTTCTCTTTCCTCCATTCTTGCTCCTCCTCCATAATTTCCGGCAGCCCCTCCCCTCCACCACAATGATCCGATAACTCCTCCCCTCCTTCCTTTCTCTTTCCTTCCTTCTTCTTCACTTTCCTTTCCCTTTCCTCTTCTTCTTCCCTTCACCCTCCATTAATTCCGACCGACCACCTTTGCCAACCTCCTAACCCTCCCTTTCCGAGCACCCCCCTCAACAACCATCTCCAGCCACCCTTCTCTTCCTTGAACACCCCCACCCACCCTCTTGAAACCTCGTCGGACCCCACCTACCCCCTCGAAATACCGTCGGAAACACACCCACCCCTTAAACCACCATCCTCGACACCCTAAAACCCCAAAATCGAATTCCCTAAAATCGTAACCCTAGATTTTGATTTTAGGCGGGTTTTTAATTTGGGGTTTTGGCGTGGTGGTTCGGGGGGTGGAGATGGCAGAGGGAGGGGCAGGGAGAGATGTCGTGGGGTTCGCTGGCGCGAGGAAGGGTGATTGGACGCCGGCGGTGGGGAGGGGTGCGTTTTTCGAGGGAGAAAGGAGTTCTTTGGGGTGGGGGTGGCTGGTGGTTTAGGGGAAGCTTTGGGGTGCCGACAGTTGGATGTCGAGGTCAAGGTGGCGCCGGCACGGGAGTTCCGGCAGATTCGGTGACGATCGGGGGATTGGCGGGGATAGGGTGGTGGCGGTGGCTAGGGATGTCAACGGGGCGGGGCGGGGCGGATTTTGGCATTCCCATCCCCATCCCCGCCTCACATTTTCATCCCCATCCCCATCCCCATCCCCATGTCGGGTCTGAAAATAATCCCCGTCCCCGCCCCGGCGGGTCCAACTCTAAAACCACCCCCGCCCCATCCCCGTCCCCGCCCCATACCCGCCAAACCCCACCCCATACCCGCCAAACCCCCGCCCCATCCCCGCCAATTCCCCGCCCCATACCCGCCAACTAAGTATTGAGAAAAGCAACTGTCTTTCAAGTTTCAAGTGTCAACTGAAACCCTGCAGACTCCATAGTAGACTAATGAAAAAGTAGCAGTGCATACAAATCCCATTAACTCAAATCCAACAAAAACCACTGCAAGATCAACCATTTTAAAAATAACCATTTTAAAAAAAAAAACACTAACTCCAAATTGTCCAAAGTCCAAATATTAAAAATAACTACAAGTCTACAAATATTCAAATACATAACAAGAAATTCATTAGGCCTTGAATTATTCGGTGCAAAGTCCACTTGTTCCAGAATCGATATCACATGTTTCAAATCCTTCCTCTAATTCTCCCACTAATTTAGCATATTCATCATCCTTAAATTCTCCACAATCTGCAAATACAATGTGAATTAATTAAAATAAATAAATAAATAATATTATTAATCAAATAAAATTTTAGCTATTTACTTTTAGAAGCAGCCCATATCCAATTTTGAGTACACATCAAAGCTTCTACAGCTTCCGGTAAAAGCCGACTACGATAAGGATTAAGAACCCGACCACTTGTGCTAAATGCGGACTCTGATGCAACAGTAGAAACAGGAATGCTCAATATATCTCGTGCTATTTGCTGAAGAATGGGATATGTGCCTCCATTTGTCTTCCACCAGTTAAGAATATCAAAATCTTGGACTAGAGGCACATTAGCAGCATCTAAATACTTATCCAAATCTGATATATCATGACTTGAGTCCTTATCTTGTTGTAAAAATTCAGCAAATTCTTGCATAAAGGTCTCTTCATTGGATTTGCTACTACTACCCAAATCAAAATCTTGTTGGTTGCTACTACCTTGAGTTTTACCCATCTTAGACCCATATTCATCAACCAATCTTCGTAGAAGATCACTAATTCTACGAACCTCAATTTCAAAGTCATGCTCATCAAAAATTTTTGCAAAATAAAAGCGAATAAGAGCCATTTTGTATCTAGGATCTAGTATTGTTGCCACTCCCATTAAGCCATTCACACTAGCCCAATACTTGTTATATTTTTGTAACATAATGTCGGCCATTTTCCTTACATAATCATGAGGAGATAAAAGCCAACCAGAAATAGCAATTCTCAAAGCACAAATTTTAGGAAAATAAAGATTGGCCGTAGGGTAATTTGTTCCTGAAAAACTAAGGGTAGTTTTACTAAACACTTCCAAATGTTCACATATTTTCTCAACTTTTTCCCAATCTTCAGGGGTCGGTGGATTCTTATATAAATTATTACGAGCACTTAAAACAACAAACACTTCTTTATAACTAGTAGCAATAGAAAGCATTTCATAAGTAGAATTCCACCGGGTTTTGCAATCAAGTGCTAACTTTCTACTACACTCAGGAGTTATTTGCTTAGCCACTTGTTCAAACCTTTGTACTCTCTTATCAGAAGCAGTCCAAAACACAACACTATCCCTAATTCTTTGAACACCATTTGATACCACAGCACTTAAACCATCTTGAACAATCAAATTTAATATGTGAGCACAACAACGCATATGAAAAAAATCACCTCGCAATAAAAGTGAGCCATATGGAAACACTCCTTTCAAAATTTCCATCATTGCATCATTAGTTGAACAATTATCCACGGTTATAGAAGACAACCTAAGATCAAGATTCCATGATTGAATGCTTTCTTTCAAAGCATCAGCAAGAACCTCAGCAGTATGAGGGGCGGGGACATATAAAAACCTACCAAAACCAATGAAAATAACATATATTATTTGTCTATTCAATACTATTGTGGATATATGGGCTCATTATTATCATCCATCATCACAACTTATAATTCTTATGATTTTAAAATTCACACAAAAAACTATAGCAATACAAAGACAACCAAAAAAAAATAAACAAGTTATAAGTAACCAGAAAACAATACCTTATGATCCGACTTTGCAACTTCCATGTATTATCAATAAAATGTGAGGTGACCGCCATATAACCTTTTCTCTGGTTGTCAGCTGTCCACATGTCAGTAGTTAAGGCAATCTTACCCTTTGCTTTCCTCAACAAGGTTGCAACATTCTCCTTCTCAAGCTCATATCTTTTCATAATATCTTTTCTAGTTGTGTTGCGAGACGGCACTTTAAATCCAGGTTGGAGTGTGTTGCTATATTTTCTAAAACCAATATGCTCAACCATGCTAATTGGATACTCATGCAAAATAATCATCTCTGCCAAGTCTCTTCTTCCATCTTCTTGGTGGAATTCGTAAGGAGCCAATGTCATCGTGTCATTCTTATCATTCAAGTTTTTTTTTGTACCAAACATTCTTGTTTGTCGAAGATCTTGACATACTCTCTTTGGACATATTTTTATATGATCTTTCAAATGAGTAGTTCCTGCTTTTGACCCACCAGCAAGTAGCTTGGAGCAATGGTTGCACTCAGCTTTTATCACATCCCCAACTCTCTTTCTCTTAAAATCAGACCACACTGCCGAAGTATGCCTACTAGTAATTGGTAGGAGAGAAGGATCGGAATTAGTCTCTAGAGGACTTTCATCATCATCTATTGCAATTGGAGTATTACTAGCGGAAGTGGGAACACTAGCGTTATTTGACATCTCAGACAAATTCTCCCCTGTAAAAATTAAATAAAGACAATTAATGCACTAGACATATTGACTACAGTATTGAACACATTTGACATCTCAGAAATTATCCACCCTTGAACACAACACTTGGCCCTCTCTAAGGTATCCAACGTCATTAGTGTAGTATCAAGAGACTTATTTTGTGATCACTCATCATTTGTTCAACAGCATATATAATTAATACTTCAAATTTTGTTTTGTAATCCAAACAACAGTAACATTCCAAACAAAGATTGTGGCATTGCACCAACATATTACATGTACGTACACACCATCAAACTAGTGATTGATCACTAATTAAACTGTTGCTGTTTTGCTACTCATATATACTCGATCCCTGGCCTTCTAAATAAGTCCCTTGACACAATTAAACCAATAATGAAGCAAATCATATGAACTTAGCTTACAATCACAACAACACCACACAAATGCAACAATTAGGAGTGTTTCAAGAATGAACCAAACCAAATTACAAATTAAAGTCACACCGAACAGAAATCAACGGCAACAAATGTTCTAATTTATAGCAAAGTACTAATGTAAAATTGTTAGAATGGTAATTTAAGGAGGTGTATATGAGCAATATGGCAATTGAAAAAAAAAAGTTCAATAATTGCATTAGATTGAAAGTATCATACAAATATAACACGAAACCCTAGCTCAATCAAATGAAATATTGAAAACCGCAATCGAACAAATCATAAATAAAAGACGATTCACATACTTTCAATCGAAAACCCAATTAAGAAATTCTTAATTGAACATATTGAATTAAGAAAACTCAAAGATAATAATGCGAAAACGTTTACCTAAATTGAATGGGTTGCAGCCTTGCAAGATCGAGGTTGAAGAAGAAGGATCGAAGAGATTTGATTGCAGACGAGGACCACGAGGTTGAAGAAGAAGGATCGAAGAGATTTGATTGCAGACGAGGACCACGAGGTTGAAGAAGAAGGATCGAAGAGATTTGATTGCAGACGAGGACCACGAGGTTGAAGAAGAAGGATCGAAGAGATTTGATTGCAGACGAGGACCACGAGGTTGAAGAAGAAGGATCGAAGAGAGGGGTTTGAGGCTTGAGGAATGAGGCAGTGAGAGGAGAGAGTGAGGCAGTGAGGCTAGGGTTTTTGTTTTGAGAAGAAGGTAAGTGGGTTTCGTGTCTTATGCGGGTATGGGGTGGGTATAAAGCGGGTATGGGTCGGGTATGGAGTGGGTCAGGCGGGGCGGGGCGGGTACGGGGTGGGTCAGGCGGGGCAGGGCGGGGCGGGTATGGGGCGGGTCTGGGCGGGGCGGGTATTACATAACAACCATCCCCGCCCCATCACCCATGGCGGGTATGGATTTTAGACCCATCCCCGCCCCGCGACCCGCCAAAGCTAGACCCATCCCCGCCCCATCGGGGCGGGGATGGGGCGGGTCTCCTACTAGACCCGCCCCAGTGACATCCCTAGCGGTGGCTACGACTGGGTTATGGTGGGTGGGTTTTTTTAGTGGGGGTGGCTGTTTTTGGTGGTTGGGTTGATTTTTTTTTTTATTTTTTTTTATTTTTTAATAAATATAAATCTAACTATAGTTAATATTTAATGAAATAAGGTTATGAGTGAGATGAAAATTTTAACTAAGGTCATTTTGTATAATTGAAAAAAATTACCGTTGGTACGTAGTAAAAGTTAGGGGTTACCATTGAGAATTTTCCAATAATAATTAACTGAGGTAGTAGTTGAGTTGTCTAGCTAGCTAGCTAAGATGCACAACACACATAAATATATTTAGTGCCAATCAAAGAGTGTCTATCATATGCCTCGATTTATAGTGCACATAGATGATGAAAGGATCAGACTAGGTAAGTTTGATTTACGACTTACAGATGGGCAATTGCAGTTAAATCTTTTATGGTTGTCGATAAAGATCCAGATAGCCCTAAATCTGTAAAATTCCTATAAAACCAACAAAAAGGGAAGGAAAATTCTTTCTTGTAATTACTCTATGCATAAGTTGTACATTTTATGCAGAGAATATGTACAAGATAGAATTTCTCTGATCAAAATTAGACAAGGATAATGATATAATTTTTATTAACATATACATGAGTACAAAATTATTTTATTGAGTACATCTAATTTTTAACCCGATACATTCACATTTAATGTATGTTCATGTTCGTATCCTTAATTTTGAGTGATTTAATAACAGATGTTAAATTTTCAATACTAGTAATTTAAATTTCAATACTAGTAATTATTAGTTCAATTTTGCTTAAAATATAATTATGTCAAATTTAGCATGGCTCTCCAAAAATATTTGATTGATTGTTGTACTGTAAACTTGTCTTTAAACAGATGATATATAATTAACTTGGACTAAATTAACTTCAGCTAAAAATACGCTAAATGTGAAGTCTCCGGGATGAAAATTACTGTAATTCTTCTTATAAGAATTGAACTGCCATAGCTGCAACTCGAGCTATGCCGTTTGATAGTATGTAACTCCACTCCATGAATTTTTCCGAGGTAAGCAAGGATCTCCGTTCCAATCACCGGGTGGGTTGTTCAAGCTTCGATCAAGATCAGTCATTGCAGTCACTGCCAAATTCTTTGGGTTTAGACTTTGTTCTCTTCGTCGTATTCTTATCGATTATCACTTAATCTCGTTGAAATCATACCAGACCACTGATAATGTCTTTGGATTTACACTTGTACTAAGTAATTTGTAAGCCATTAATCAAAATCTATTTATAATTAGTAAAGTACTCTTTTTTCCATATTTCTGAAAAAGAATATACTACATAAAACATAGATATTTGTGTATTTTTTATATATTCTGTATAAAATCATTTTTGATAGAGTATAAAACATATTCTTAGGCTTTAATCATTAGCTTAAGTTTTTGGTTGAAGCCCAGAAATATGTTTTATACTATATTTTATCATTAATGTTGTGATATCATGTTAGAAGACCATTTCAACCAAAAGCTTAAGCTAATGGTTGAAGTCAGAAATATATTTTATACTCTATCAATTTTGTTAGACAAAACTGGTTAAAGTGAGAAACAAGAACAAAAATAAGTAGTAGTATAAGAATAGCAAGAAAATTTTGGTACCATAGTATTACCATCCTTGTCACTAGTCCTCCCACCAAGAGGAAGGAGCTGAAACATCTCGGCAGCATTCATGATAGGGCCAACCGGGGCGCCGTCCTCGGGGATCAACGTGATCTGAGTCTGACCAGATAGAGGCCATTCAGGTGTATAGACATTCACCCCACTAGTTGTTACATTGAGTTTGTTATAAAACGCGTCGCCGTTGATCAAAATGTTGAACACTCTCCAACTGTATGGGCTCGGAGTTCGGTTATCTTGGAAGTAAAAAGAAATGTGGTAGTTTCTATCGGACAAGGATATTGGTGGCCACTTGATTTCGAGGGTTTTCCCTCGGCTTGTTGTGATTCCTGAGCTTAATGCTCGGCTTGGTGGCATGTTCCAAAAATCTGATGGTGTGATATTAGATTGACATTTCACTGTTGGATTTGTATCTTTGGATTGTTGCCACATTCGGTTATACTCGTCATCTGAATAACTAGTCTCCAAATAATCAATCAACTACATACTATAAAATCACTAGTTTTATAAACTTACTATATTTAGTATCGCAGTTAGTTTCTTGTTTTTTTAGTTCGGGATTTCAAAAGGTAAACGTGTGTGATATACTACCTCTGTCCCCATTTATTTGTCTCATTTAACTTTTTAAAGGTTTTAAAAATGCATCATGTAACTTAAATATTTCCAACTTTATTTATGCAAAAATTATAAATTTTAATTTTAGAAGTAGTCATTGAAACGAGTATTTAACAAGATCCCACCTATCTAACTATATTATTTCTTGTAAATTAGTGATAATAAGTGGTCAACCTATTTAATATTTGACTCAAAATATAGCAATGGGGAAAAAATGAGAACAGAGCGAGTACCAAATAGCTAGGAGAATCACAATTTTTAAACCAAAAATTAAAAACTAATATTGCCTTTATTCGTTCTTTCTATTTTGACTTTTTTTTTAAAAAATAATCGCCATCAAAACAAGAAAAACATTTCGAGATCTTGAACCAGAGAAACTATTGTTTTTTATAATAAGATTAATTATGTACCTGATAAAATTGGCCCCACCATTATCCTTGTGATCATGACCAAATGTATGACGAGCAACAGTACTAAGCGCACACTTGTGGAAATCAACAGACTTATAAAGAATGTTGTTTGGGTCCAATTTGTCATTAATTGGGCCCGGTTCACAAATGATTCAATTGCAAGCCCAAAAGGTAAGGTTCAACTCTCCGGCCCAAATGCCAAGTCAGTCCAAGGTCTAATCCAAGTGGCAAGCCCACTTGGCTCCAAAGGCCCATCCCTCATCATTGAGCTAAGGTATAAAAGCTAGTCTTAATCATATTTTGCAAATCATTCACAATCAGCCTCAAGCACAAACCATCTTGCATAGCTTCCTTTCTCTCTCTAAAACATCGTATTGATTTCGGCATCGGAGGGGCTTTCCTCGGCACAACCCCCGAGGCCAGTTTACGTGTTTTGTGCTGTGCAGGAAATCCTCGGTTCCAGCATTACTTGGACCGAGCTTCGTCTTCTCCACCAGTTTTGGGCCAGCCGAAGGCCCCCATTGTTTTCGTACAGAAACAATTTGGCGTCGTCTGTGGGGAGGATACAAAAAATCACGCCAAACGTCCATCACTTTAGTACCACATGACTAAAAGTGGAAAAAGCATGAAAAATGCTAAAAAGAAGGGAGATGCTACCTCCTCGAGGAGGGGAAGAGGGATGATCACGGTGAGGGAGCATCGACCAGTTTCTCCCGAACCGGAACCCTCATCTCCATCCACTCCATCGTCAAGAGCCCCCAACTCTCAGGAGAGGGAGGTCTCGAGAACTCCCAGTCCTCAAGGAAGGGAAGCTTCAATAAATCCGCCCTCGCACCACACTCGGTAGCTAGAGCCCTCGCCGAGACAGAGTGGGTCTAACGCGAGGAGCATTTTGCGTCGCAACAGCGAGCTCTCACGGTCCCAGCAGAAAGAAACCCCTCCTTCGGGGCCTTCTACGAAAGAAGTGGCTAAGGATGTGGCAGTCTGCATGGAGTTCCTAAAAGCCCAAGGAGCTCCACTCCAGCCAACCCCACCTGAGTCTTCCTCTCTTCCGCTGAGAAACCTGAGAAGGAGGATTGGTGAAGAGAGGGATGGACAAGTTCCACCCTACCGGGAGCTCGGGAAAAGGTGGCAGGAAGACACCTGGAACTCCAGCAAGGAAAGGAAGAAGAATCCACAATTCTTCGACCAATCCGGAGCCGGGGACTCAATGAGTTTCCGAAGCAGCAATACTGCCTCCGAGTGTCCGGACACAGTTCGCCGAAGCGTTCTTGAGCGCTTAGGCCCGAGGGAGGTGGACGTCCATAGCCGTCTCACCTACCCAGGAGAAACTGGGACGCACCTAGAATCGTCTCGGCCGGGGACGAAAACCACTTCCACCTCTCTAAGAGGGAGAAGCGAGGTCCCTTCGGCCGGGCGCAAAGGGAAAGCTGTTATGGTTCCCACAAGCTCGCCCTTCTAAAGCTGGATATTGGAAGAGCATGTGCCAACGGTAAAAATACCGGCGTACATTACTTATGACGGGACCTCGGACCCAAAAGATCACATCGCCTCTTACGAGGGGCACATGTATCTCAACCCCAGTTCCGAGGCTACCTGGTGCAAGTATTTTCCAACAACCCTCAAAGGTGTTGCACAATCGTGGATCACCAAAGGGATTAAAGAAGGCTCTATCACCGGTTGGAATGACCTTTCCAACAAATTTAAGAGCAAGTTTTCCATGGCAAATTGCCGCGAGAAAACAACTGCAGAGCTCATGAATCTGCAGCAGTCCGAGGACGAGAGCCTCCAAGACTATCTGACTCGCTTCAACAACGAGTCATCCAGAATTACGAGTCTGGATCAAAGCCTCGCCGTATTTGCACTACGGAATGGCCTCCAGGCTGGAAAGTTCCTTGACTTCATGGTCATGCATCCCCGCAGACCTTGGAGGAAACTTTGGACGCCTCGGATAAATTTATCCGAGCCGAAGAATGGAACAAGGCAAAGTCTCAGCCTCGTTTAGGAGCTGGGAAGCCGAAAGGACAATTGTCCGAAGCCTCGGCACCGAGGAAAGGGAAGGCCAAGGCGCCTCAGAACCATCCTCGGCTGCCGAGCCGAAGAAGGAAAAGTACGTCCCCTACGCGGGGAGGTACGATTCATATACTCCCCTTACCCTTCCTCGTGCAAAGATTTTCAGCACGACAAAGGACGAGGGGAGATTCAAGAAGCCCCGGCAGCTGCCACCATGGCATCAGCAGAAGGGCAAGAACAGATGGTGCGAGTTCCATGAGTCTCCTGGACATCGCACCGAGGACTGCCTACAACTGAAGGACCAGATTGAAGATTTGGTTCGAAAGGGCTACTTGAAAAAGTACCTCGCGGATCACCGTGAGGAGAAAAAGGCCGAGAGAGATTCTCGGCAAGATGTGGACTTTTCCCGGAAAAAGGACAAACAGCAACAGGACAAGGATTCCCTTGACATTCTTGTCATTTCCGGGGGAACTTCCCGAAGTGCGGCCAAACACCACTTGAGGGATTTAACCCACCAAGTAAATCATGCCGAGCTTCGTTTACCTCAGTCTCCGGTGCCGAACATTCTGTTCACAGCCGAAGACTGCGAGGGGGTGGCATACCCCCATGATGACCCATTGGTAATAGTGATGGGCATCGCAAACCGCAACGTCTGGCGAACTCTCGTTGACGGCGGTAGCGGGGCGAATATCCTCTTCCGAGGAGCGTTCGACCAGCTGAGGATGGAAGCCAAGCACTTGACTCCGGTGACATACCCAATATCCGGATTCAATGGCTCTTCATCATATCTAGATGGGAAGATTCGTCTTCCCGTCACCATCGGCAAAGGCCGAGCAGTGCGGAGTATCATGTCAGAATTCCTAGTCGTAGATGCTCCCTCTGTATACAACGTGATCATGGGGAGACCCCTCATTCACGACATCCAAGGAGTCGTCTCAACGTACCATCAAACGATGATATATGTTCCGGACGAGGGACACTCCGAAAAAATAAAGGGCAGCCAAAAGGAGGCCCGAAGATGTAACCACCTCAAGCCGTCCAAAGGCCGCCGCAGCGACCGGGACGATGAGGAGGAAAAAGAAAGGGACCGTAGCGCGAAAAAGCTTAAAGGCTTAAGTGCTTGGCCCAAGAGACCCTAGCAAAAGAAAAAATCTTCAGGGGGTGAAAAAGCTAGTTCTTCATCCGAGTCGAAAGACTCGGAAGAGCAGCAAATGTCTGGGAAGCCTGCTGATATTGACAGCAGGCCAGAATTCGAAGAATCCAGTGCCAAGGCCGTAAAACTGGACAGCCAGACAGAGTCAATAGAGCTGGCCGAAGGAAATCCTGAAAGATGCGTTAGCATCGGACTTGGGTTAGACCCAAATGTTCGTGCTGATCTAATTGTACTCCTTCGGACTAATGAAGATGTGTTCGCATTCTCGGCTGCAGAAATGCCCGGGATTGATCCGGACCTCATCTCTCACAAGCTTAATGTCGACCCGGCATGTCGACCCATTAAGCAGAAAAAGCGGAACTATTCTGCGCAAAAGAACCATGACATCGCAGCCGAGGTCAAAAAACTGTTGGATGCTGGGTTCATTGAACCTTGTCAGTATCCAGAATGGCTGGCCAATGTGGTGATGGTTCAGAAGGCCAATGGCAGCTGGAGAATGTGTGTTGATTTCACGGATCTAAATAAGGCATGTCCGAAGGACTTATATCCCTTGCCGAGGATCGATCAGTTAGTCGACTCGACAAGCGGCCATGCCCTGCTCAGCTTCATGGACGCATTCTCTGGATACCATCAGATCTTCATGCACCCCGATGACCGAGCAAAAACGGCCTTCGTTACAAGTTCCGGGGTGTATAATTACAAAATGATGCCCTTCGGATTGAAAAATGCGGGGGCAACATATCAAAGGCTGGTTGATCAGGTGTTCGCCGAGCAAAAAGGCCGCAACATGGAAGTCTATGTAGACGATTCTATCGTCAAAAGTAAAGAAGAAAAAGACCATGTTACGGACCTGGCCGAAACCTTTACCACCCTTCGCAAACACCAAATGAAACTGAATCCGAAGAAGTGTGTCTTCGGCGTGAAGTCGGGCAAATTTCTCGGCTTCATGGTCAGTAAGAGGGGGATTGATGCCAATCCCACCAAAGTGCAAGCAGCTTTGGATCTCCCCGAGCCGAAAACAAAGAGGGATGTTCAGCGCTTGACCGGCAGAATGGCCGCATTATCCAGGTTTATCTCAAAGGCCTCGGACAAAGGACTGCCTTTCTTCCAAGCACTCAAACTCCCGAAATCAAAAGATCTCGTCTAGGGAGACGAGCAAAAGCAAGCCTTTCAGCAACTCCGTGAGCACCTAGCTCAGCTCCCAACACTGGCAAGACCAGTTGACGGAGAGATCCTATACTTATATGTGGCGGTTAGCCCAGCCACAGTAAGCGCGGTGTTGCTGAGGGAAGAAGAAAAAGTTCAGCAGCCGATCTATTTCGTCAGTCATACTCTGACGGATGCAGAGACGCGCTACCCCCTACTCGAAAAAGTTGCATATGCAGTAGTGGTGGCCGGTCGGAAGCTGAGGCCCTATTTTGATTCCCATCAAATAGCAGTCTTAACTGATCAGCCGCTGGAGAAAGTCCTCGGCAAGGTAGAAAAATCTGGTAGACTAACGAAGTGGGCTTTCGAGCTTACCGAGTTCAGTATCAATTACCAACCGAGGGCAGCTATCAAGGCGCAAGCCTTAGCGGATTTCCTAGCCGAGTGTTCTTATCAAGAAACACTTGACGAAGGAAAGAAAATTTGGACCGCTTTCACGGATGGCTCCTCCACCGTAAATGGTTCGGGGGCAGGGGTCGTCATAACCTCTCCCGAGGGCAAGTCCTTCGAATATGCGCTGAAATTTTCATTCAAAGCTTCGAATAATGAGGCTGAATATGAGGTCGCAATTGCTGGCTTAGAGTTGTGCATATCTTTGGAAGCCGAATATGTTTGTCTGAAAACAGACTCTCAGCTTGTCGCAAATCAGATCAGGGGTGAATATGAAGCCAAAGAGCCTTCAATGGTAGCATACCTCGCAAAGATCAAAACAGTTATTGCGAAGCTGAGATCTTGTGAAATCGAGTTGATCCCAAGGGGTCAGAATGCACAAGCCGATGCACTCTCCAAACTTGCAAGTTCAACTCTAACCGAGCTGAACAGATCTGTATATGTGGAGGTGCGCCGAGAAAAAAGCATAGCCGAAGTTATGAGCATAAACTGTGCTGTGCACGAGCCTAGTTGGATGGACCCCATCTTGGCTTATAAGATTCGGGGAGAACTTCCCGAAGACAGAAAGTTAGCCTCTAAGACAAAAAGAATCAGCTCAAGTTTCGTAGTCTTCAGAAATAAACTCCTTAAAAAGTCCTTCTCTTCCCCGCTATTAAAATGCGTGGGCCCAACAGATGCAGACTACATCCTTCGGGAGATTCACCTCGGCATCTGCGGGAATCACATAGGGGGAAGAGCATTAGCCCATAAAGCACTGAGGGCCGGGTATTTTTGGCCAACTATGGTCTCAGAAGCAAAAGACATGGTCCGAAAATGCGAGAAATGGCAGAAGTTTGCATCGGTCATCCATCGGCCGTCTCGGGATCTTCAGCCAATCCTGAATCCCCTTCCATTTTCTCAATGGGGATTGGATATATTGGGACCTTTTCCTGAGGCTCCTTACCAGAAAAAATGGTTGATAGTCGGCATAGACTACTTTAGCAAATGGATCGAAGCCGAGGCAGCTTCGAACATTACAGAGCAAACTGTCCGAAAGTTCATCTGGCTGAACATTATTACTCGCTACGGAATTCCGAAGGTCTTTGTCTTTGATCATGGAAGGCAATTTGACAATCTGCCGTTGAAGCGGTATACAGATCAGTTCGGCATTAAACTAGCATATTCTGCGGTTTGTCATCCACAGAGCAACGGTCAGGCCGAAGCTGCAAATAAACAAATTCTCAACGCTCTCAAGAAGAGAGTTGAAGACCAAAAGTCCAAGTGGATAGAGGAGCTTCCCGGAGTCCTCTGGTCACTTCGGACAACCGAAAAAGAGGCAACGGGGCATTCACCGTTCGAATTGGTGTATGGATCCGAAGCCGTGCTTCCAGTGGAAATTGGCTCGGAAAGTTTAAGGGTCAATCTCTTCTCGGCCGAGGAAAATGAACAACTCATGAAAGAGTCCCTTGATTCCTCGATGAGATCAGGGATTCGGCTCGAGATAGAATGGCTGCATACAAGCATAGAATCAACAAATCTTACAACCGAAGAGTCCACCAAAGACTCCTCAAAGTCGGAGACTTGGTTCTTCGGAATGCTGCTGCTGTGCAGAAAGGGCGGATCCATGGGAAACTCTCTGCAACTTGGGAGGGACCCTATGAAATCTACGATGAGCTTCAGCCAGGCACATACCGACTACGGCAGTTGGATGGCACTGAGCTGAAAAACCACTGGAACGCTGATGTACTGAAAAAATTCCATGTGTAATCCAATAGGGGATGAACAATCTATGTAAGTACGTTAACAATTATTAAAGAAAAAGGCCTTTGAGCCACCATTCATCCCAATTCAAGTGCATTTCTATATTTCTTTTTTCTACGGTTTCTGCAAATAATTCAAGATTTTTGTTCGGCGCTGTCCGGAGTATTGCATAATGATGCATTGTACTTCGGCAAGTCGTAAAACTTGCCAAGAGGAGGATAAAAGATAAAAGCCCGAAGTATTGCATAGTGATGCCTTGTACTTCGGACGAATCTGTTCCTTTGGGCAAAGAGGCCATATGCGCACCCGAAACATAGCCGAAAAAATAGGAACTGATAAAGCCCCGAAGTATTGCATAGTGATGCCTTGTGCTTCGGATGAATCAGTTCCGGGTGGTAATTGCACTTCCAAAGTATTGCATAGTGATGCCTTGTACTTCGGACAGATTACTGCATTGGTACGGTGTTTCGGATAGCCGTTCCCTCAGATGAATTCAAAATGTCACAAAAGTATTGCTCTTGGAACAAAGTAGACGCAAAGGAAAAATATGCAAAAATTTTTAACAAGGCAAGAACCTTGGCTGTCATAAAGTCAGCCATCTCAGAACTCAGAAGACACAATCTTCAGAATTCTGGGGGTGCAAGAAACACTCATAAAGTTCTCAACCTGGTACTTAGAAAAATTTTCAAAGGTTGGAAAATCTGAGCAAAAGAAAGTAAGGCAAAAGAGGGCGCAGGCAAAGACAAGTGCAGTTCCAATTACAATTGATCCTCATCCAAGTATGAAATGCAAGCCGAAGTTCTATACTTAGCACAATTTTGAAGAATTTCAGAAAAGCAGCTACAGTGCAAAAGACATTCAATCAAGCAGTAGCGAAGCAGAAAAATTGAAAAAAGAAGCATTTCATAAATATGCGGAATAGAGAATTACAGCAATGAAAAGCAAAGTTAAAATCCTAGATTTCGGCAACCGCCCACAAAGCGGAAAAGCACAGCTGCCAAAGATAGTACAAATGCAAAAAGAAATAAAGTTTGTACAAGTTATAGCAAGCTGAAAGCAAAAACTGAGGCTAAAAACAGATGTGGCATTCATCAGTTAAGAGCAAGTTGATCCGCAGGATTCTGAAGACGGCTGCCCGAGTTCCTATGCTTCAACATCAGCATCTGCATCCGCAGTTGGAACTTCAGAAGGCATAGCCGCGGCTGAAGATGAGGCAGGTTGGGCAATTGGAACTTCTTGTCCTGCTTCTTCATCCCTTCCTTCCTGAGCCTTCTCTTCTGCTTGACGAACGAGGAAGGCCACTTCGGCTGGGCTGGCCTCAGTCATATGGGTATCATTGGGATCCATAGACCAACCCTCGGCAACGTCCCAATTAATTGTGGGATCAACATGAAAAGCAAGTCGCCGAGCCGTCTTGAAGCCATTCTCGAAGCCCTCAGCATATTCTTCCTCGGTATAAATCTGAGTTTCTAGCAGTTTTTGAGAAGCTTCAAGATCAGCCTTAACCTTTGCAGCCTCCTCCTTCTCCTTCTCCAGAGAGTCCTTCAGCCTTTGGACTTCACCCTCTAAGTCAGATTGCTTCTTTTCAGATTCTTCTTTCAACTGCGCAATCTGACTCTGATGCTCTTCAATAAGAAGACGCTGAGCCTCAACCTCCTTCCTCACTCTTTCCTCGATACGGGCCCTAAAGTCTGCTATACTTTCGGCACCGTATTCTTGGATCAGAGCGCTCCCTTCATCCAGCCAGGGGAAGACAGTCTGCTCCAAACCCTGGCAGAAGGACAAGAAGTTTGCGCTCATGCTCTGCATTTTAGTCCTCAGAGCCGAGGCTTCATCCTCGGCATTCAGCTGCTTCAGCTCTGCAGACCGAGCCCGGCACTCTGCCTCTTCAGCCCTATCAGCTTTAGACCTCAGCTCGTCATTCATTTCCACAGCAAGGAAATGATTATGAACGACCTGGAAAAGCAGATGAAGAATAAAATAAAATAAGGAGAGTACATTGGCAGAAACCCAGAATAAAAGAGAGGAAGGAGAAATAACCATGAAAAATCACTGCAAGTAAAATAAGCATAAAAAAAAAAAAAAAGTTGAAGGAGGACAGCTTACCTGCATCAGCAGCCTCTGGTTTTCTAAAAAGGGGTCTGGCACTTGAACACGCGGCTCAGACGCTCCAGATGCTGCACCAACCAGCCATGCCCTGGCCCTTTGTAATTCAGGCAAGTTAGAAGACTCGCCGAAGAACTCAGAGGCAGAACCCCTCTTGGACTCAAGGATCTGCCTAGCATTTTCAGGGACATGCACCAATGGGGCTGAGCCGAACCCCATCTCGGAGGACTGAAAAGTCCTAAAAGAGCCAGCGGCTGAGGTAGAAGGCGCATCAGATGCTTGGCCTCATCTTCTTCGGCCTCTACCTCAACTTCCTGCGGCTTGCCCGCATTCTCATCAAGCACTTCGTCCTCAGCCTGGACGATTAGTGCATCAGCCTCTCTCCGGACCTCTTCAGAAAAGTCATTGGCCACATGGCCCGGAGAGATAGGGGGCGTTCTCATTTCAGTCTCCCCCTCAGCTGCAACAGGTGAAGAAATGACCTTCCTGACCTCCTCTTACTGGACCTCCTCCAGCCGAGGCCTCTTCTCGGGAAGAGGAGGAGCCCGGAATTGTCCTGGCCGAACCAGCTGCCTCTTTCTTCGTTCACCAGCCATTCCTTCTTCTTCTGAAGGTTCTGGGACAGGGAAGGCCTGGGAGAGATCAACTATTTCCTCTTCTTCTTCTTCTTCTTCTTCAGACTGGAGGAGGAAAGGGGGGGCAAGGAGAGGTATAAGTAAATATATATATATATATATATATATATATATATGAATGCTGAAGTTTTGTACTTAAACAATTATTCGCAAAAAATGAGAAAATGTGTTTAAGGCTTACGGTGGAGGCCAGTAGACGCTTGTCTTCAGAGTTCTCTTCCTCGGCTTCCTCTCCCCTTGGCTCAGCAGCTGAAGTAGAAGGCTTCGCTTCACCTTGAGGGGCTGCAGCAGCGATCTCAGCAGCAGCAGCAGCTTCTTCAGCCGAATGAAGGAAAAACGGGTCAACTTTTCTGTACCAAGGCTTCTGCCGCTGGTACTCAAGAGCGCTTACAGCTTGAAGCTTTCTTGGGTGAAGGCTGAGAGGCCGATCCTTAGATTCGGTGATCTTCGGCGTATTAGTGAGCGGAACCCTCTCCCCACTAATCCCAAGAACTTCATAGTTGATGCCCGAGTTCTCTTCGTACAGCTCTGAAAAAAGAAAAAGGTCAGAGGTTAGCTCAACTGAAAGAATTCGAAAAATCAGAAAGCAAGAAAAAAGACATATAACTAAAAGATCTTGGCCCCAGCCGAATCCTTTACCGCCTTGGTATCTTCGGCTGAGGCCGACAACAGCAAGCATCTTCTCTTGGAAGATGTAATGGCAGCAAGGCAGCCAGACGCTCGGCACGTTGGCCATTCGGCCAGTAGCCCCAGGCACTTTCTTTCGGCCAAATAACTCCATTTGGCGATGATCAGCCTCTGAAAATTCATCTGGGCCAATGCTGGCCATCTTCGGATCAGGCTTCCTTAAATACCGGGGCCCGCCGAAATAGTTCGGATGCTCTTCATCTTAGGGGGCTCTAACCCAGATCCATTGCCCCCTCCAGTCTTTATCCGAAGTGTCGTTCGGATAGGTCGAGAGGAAACCCTTCTCGTCCTCAATTTGCCAACACCCAGGGCCATGCCATTTATTAGACTGGGTGTTCGGCGAAAGCTTGTGGGTACAACGAAAACAGTGGACGCTCGGCTCGTACCCACAGAAAAAGCAGACCTAGAGATAGGTCATGATCCTTCGGATACTGACCGGGGTTAGCTGAGAAAGGGATATGTTGTACCCGTTCAGCAGCTCGATGACGAAGGGGTGAGCAGGAAATCGCAGCCCATACTGCAGCTGCCGGGTGTAAACCCCGATATACCCGAATGGAGGCCGATGAATCGTATCTGTGGCCCTGGGCATTCGGCACCAGTAACCATCTTCTTCCAGAATACCGTAGAATACCTCAAGTTGTTCGGCAAAACGGTACTGGGCACTGTTTTCAACCCACCAAGAATAGGGCGCAGCATTCATTATACCCTCGTTCTCCCTCACATCAGTCCACTCCCATTCCTCGGGAGTCAACGGCCTTGATGCTGAAGCATCACTTCGGCCTGATGTGCTAGCCTCGCCCAGATTAGCGGGAGGGGCACTAGACAAAGGAACTGCCCTCAGCGCAGCTCCGCTTGATGCAGCGGCTGACCTCACTCCAGCGTTAGGGTTTCGGCCGCTGAGGAAAGGCATCATCGCCAATGGGCGACTCCGCCTCAAAATTAGCTGCGGCCTCTCTTCTTCTGACTCAGAGCTCGACTCAGGCCTAGCCGGCGCTTTTCCCCGGTCACCGGCCATTTTTGGGTTGAACGGAAAATTCGAAAGAGCTAAAGGAGAGTAGTTCAAAAGTTGAAGAAAGCTGAGGAAAATCCAGAAAAAATTACCTCAGTTAGGTGCGGAATTTGCCGATCTTGAACTTCGGAGCAACGGATTTCACCTGGAAGTTTCGGATTGCAGAGAAATTAAGGGAAAAAGATTTGGGAAGTAGAGAAACATAGTGGAATACTGGGTTTATAGAGCAAATGTCGAAAGTGAATAAGGATTTAGGAGTGAGTGGCTTAAGTACTTTTGGGAAATCAGTTTTTCGTAACTGGCGCCACTAATAACCCCATTAATCCTACTTACTCAAAAAACTACTCGTATTCCCCACTCATTAATAACCCAGTAATCTACTCCACTTCCCCATTACTGCTAATCATGCCAAGGTTAACGGTTACCAAAATCATTAACCTTCCATCTCCCTCCAAAAAAAAAAAAAAAAAAAAAAAAAAAAAAACTTTTGTCATCATTTGCTTCCCACCAGCTTCTGCAAGTCAAAACCCGGTTCAGTATTCTTCCCAAACCGAGTCTGGGGGGCAAGTTGTTTGGGTCCAATTTGTCATTAATTAGGCCCGGTTCACAAATGATTCAATTGCAAGCCCAAAAGGCAAGGTTCAATTCTCCGGCCCAAATGCCAAGTCAGTCCAAGGTCCAATCCAAGTGGCAAGCCCACTTGGCTCCAAAGGCCCATCCCTCATCATTGAGCTAAGGTATAAAAGCTAGTCTTAATCATATTTTGCAAATCATTCACAATCAGCCTCAAGCACAAACCATCTTGCATAGCTTCCTTTCTCTCTCTAAAACATCGTATTGATTTCGGCATCGGAGGGGCTTTCCTCGGCACAACCCCCGAGGCCAGTTTACGTGTTTTGTGCTGTGCAGGAAATCCTCGGTTCCAGCATTACTTGGACCGAGCTTCGTCTTCTCCACCAGTTTTGGGCCAGCCGAAGGCCCCCATTGTTTTCGTACAGAACGAATGTCATCTAGGAACATGACTTCTACGGCAGAGATGAAGGGGCTAGAAGCACCTTTAGTGTACTCGTTTCGAGCGAGACAAACCGAAAAAATCTTGCCATGATCAGCAACTACAAGCTCATAATAAGAAGCAAGGCCCTTGCCATAATCACAAATATTCTTGATCGATTACGTGTTAGGATAAATTATAAAAATTTGATATTTGAAAAATAGATGTAATATTAGTTGAGACGAATATATATAACAAGACTCCACATGATTATGATTTTTCTTAACACGAAATCACAAAACGAAGTTAAAGCAAGTTATGAGAATAGTGCACCTAGTTAAACTGTATCATACAATTTAGAACGGATAAAGTATATAGTATATAAGGTTATCAAACATATAAAATAGTGAATCAATTTTAATACATAAATATACATTATAAATGTTAAAAAAAACAAGTATCAAAGGTAAAAAAGTCAAGTATAATGCGGAGTATGTAAAAATTAATTAGATTTTCATATTAAAAAATTTAAATAGAAAAAAAATTTATAGTTTTAAAATTAATAGTGGTTTCTCCCTTAAAAGAAAAGGTTTTCAATCTCTTTTAAAATACAGGGTATTTTTTTATCTCTTTCAAAAAACAAGGTTTTTTGACTTTTTTCGAATTCAAAAGACAAGGTTTGTCTCCTCTTTTTTGAAGGAGAATTTCCTTAGCTTAAAATCCATGATAGTAGATCCAATGAATTGCCGTGGAATTGTTTCATTGGTGAAAAATTATGCAGGGTAGTAAGATTTATCAAGTTTTCGAATACTATCCGATAATTCCGACGAAAATTCGTGATAATAATTTTCTTTCTACTCCATCCCTTCAATTCCTAAACAAATTTAATTTATTTTGTTTGATACTGGAAGGAATTGAAGGGGTGAAGAAGAAAGAAAATTTGTAACACCCCGGTAATCCTCTCATTTAAACCTGTAAAACCTTAAATGAAATGTAGGAGAATAACCGAAGCATTACCGCCGCCACGTATAAAAACGTGAAGACTTAAATCAAAGTTTTGCAGTGGAATTTAAAATTCTTAAAGATAAAAGAAAACTTTCAAATGATGGTAGACTTTAATTAATCATACAATTTGGAACCTTCAAGACCTACCAAACGAAATCCAAATATTTGTCAAATAAAATTCAATACAAAGTATAAATCGTCTTAGGTAATTTTAAATGTTTAAAATAAGGAACATTAAACACCCGCTCTTCACTTATCCCCACCGATTCATGAATATCCATATGAACACCTGTTAGAAATCTGCTCCCCAAATTTTACAAGTGTAAAAATTGGATCGTTACAGGGTCATTGAAAGGCGAAGGCCATGACCAAAAGACACACATACATAAAGCACGTAGTTGATAGAGTCATAATATATAATATTTATATCTATTAAACTCTTATTTTTTTTCTTTTTTATTTTATTTAATTAAATTGCAAATTGGCCAATTTTGACTCCGTCTAAACAAGAAGTAAGACGAGTCAATAAAAGGAAGGAATTGAAAGAGTATGTATGTAGAGGGCATATGGAGTAGAGATTGGAGCAAGAAGGGACCTTTTTTTTTTGGAGTTTCATTTCAATTATCATACCAACCGCTAATTTATTTAAATTATATCCTAAAACCTTAATTATTGCACTTGTTGGTATATGGAGAAATCTATTCATCATTCTTGTGGAAAAACTGGGCAAACTGT
Source organism: Chenopodium quinoa (assembly GCF_001683475.1). Taxonomy (NCBI): domain Eukaryota; kingdom Viridiplantae; phylum Streptophyta; class Magnoliopsida; order Caryophyllales; family Amaranthaceae; genus Chenopodium; species Chenopodium quinoa. Next base: position 3,423,117 of record NW_018743175.1, read on the forward strand.
TGAGAATTTTCCCAACACTTTCCTACGTCTACAAAAGTAGTTGTATAAAGGATAAGCCAGCTGTGGTTCTACTTTTATATCATACCATCTCATAATTATTCTCATCCTCTCTTTTGTAAAAAAATAAATTAAATTAAAAATAAGAAACTGGCCAAAATGTGGAGAATTTTCCTAACACTTTACTACGTCTATAAGTAGTAGTACTTCCTCCGTTAACGGTTATTTGCAACAAGTGTACCGTTTACGAAGGCCTAGGCAAAATTTGGTAGTGGGAAAAAGTAAGAGAGAAAAGTAAAATACAAAATTGTCCATGTAATGTAAAGATAAAATAAAAAGTAAGTGTGAAAAATAAGGGTATGTTGGGTATTTGCAGTGTGAACATAGATATTTTTTGTCCTAAAATGAAAGTGATGCAAATAATAGGTAGCACCTACTTTTAGTAAATGTTGCAGATAACTGTTAACGGAGGAAGTATAAAGGATAAGCCAGTTGTGGTTCTAGCAAGTTTTATATCATACCATCTCATCATAATTATTCTCATCCTCTCTTTTGCAAAAAATAAATAAAATTTAAAAAAAAAAAAAAAATCATGACAGTGGAGGTGGCCGTGGGTATGGTGTTGGGTGTTGCGCAAACTCTATTTGCAGCATTACAATGCAAGGAATTGAAAGAGTTCTGCTCTAAATTTAAGTATGATTCGCAACTTGAGGCACTCCGAGGCACCGTCGAAACCATCCAGAAAGTCCTACTTGATGCGGATTCCCGGCAACTCGAGCTCAACAATCAGGGGTTGGATTGGGTTAACAAGCTCAAGGATGCTGTCTATGAAGCTGATGATTTGTTCGACAAGTTTGCCACGGTTGCTCAACAACATAAAAGGATGCCTGGCAGTAAGATTTCGAAAAAGGTACACACTTTCTTTTCTAGTGAAAATCGGTTGCTTTTTGGCTTTAGGACATGTAAAGAGATTAAGGAGATTAGAAAGAAGCTAGATGGTGTTGCTAAAGATCATACTCAGTTTGGGTTTAGTGATGTGTATAGGCCAGTTAAGAGAAAAGAGGAAACTTGGTCTTATGTGCGTGAAGATAGTATTATTGGGAGAGATGCTGATAAGGAGGAGATTATGGGTGTGTTGTTGAGAGAATCAGATTCTTCGGTTGATAGTGTTTCTTTTGTGAGTATTGTCGGGATAGGAGGACTAGGCAAAACTGCTCTTGCTCAACTTGTGTACAATGATGTTAGAATTAATGACGAATTTGATTTGAAGTTGTGGGTTTGTGTCTCTGATGATTTTATCATGCAAGAAATCCTTTGTAAGATGTTGAAGTCGGCCACTGCCCAAGATCATGGTGATATAGGAGCTGAAGGGGTGCAGAATAAAGTGAGACATTGTATAGAAGGGAAAAAATATTTCCTTATTCTAGATGATTTGTGGAATGAAAGTCGTGATGAATGGCTCAAGTTGAGAGACTTCTTGCAAGTAGGTGCGAGAGGAAGCCGAGTTGTGGTGACTACACGCTCAAAAAGGGTGGCAGGAGCTATAGGAGACTATCCAATGTTCAGATTGAGCGGTTTGTCAGATGATGATTCTTGGCATTTGTTTAAGAGAGTAGCATTTAACCGAGGGAGTAGAGAGATTGATGATGACCTTGTGGACCTTGGTAAAAACATCGTTAAAGAATGTGCAAATGTTCCCTTGGCTATAAGGGTTGTGGGGAGCATGTTGTATGGTCAAGAGAAAAGCAGGTGGAAATCTTTTCAGAGAATTGGGTTGTCTAAAATGGTCCAAGGTGAAGAGAGCATAATAAAAATATTGAAGTTTAGTTATAGTTATCTTGAGCCACAGTTAAAGAGTTGTTTTATTTATTGTGCACTCTTCCCCAAGGATTACGAGATTGAGAAAGAGTTATTGATCCGTCTATGGTCTGCACAAGGGTATCTTGAACCTATCAATGATATGCAAAACACAGAAGATGTTGGTGAGGAGTATTTTTCAATTTTATTGCAGAGATGTTTTTTCCAAGACGTTATACGACGTTCTGATGGTGAAATATATAGTTGTAAAATGCATGATTTGATTCATGATCTTGCACAAGAAATTGCAGGAAAGGAGTCGTACTTGATGGAGGACACTAGCAAAAGCCCTTTTGATAGAAAATCTCGTCATCTCGCTATTTCAGTTAGGCGCCCTCTGGTGCTTAGTCCAAGTGATACTTTTAGCAAATTGAGTGGATTGCGTACGCTTCTCCGGCATCGTTGGCTGGTTTATGAATCACAAGTGTCCACAATAATAGCAAACTGCAGGCGTTTGAGGGTGTTGGACTTGCACAGTCTTAGGATAAAAGCTTTACCAAGTACAATAAAGAACCTTTTGCATTTAAGGTATCTTGATCTCTCTCACAATAAGGATTTGGAGACGCTTCCCGAGTCAATTAGTAGACTCTATAATTTGCAAGTATTGAACCTAAGATGTTGTTTTAGCCTAGAAGAGTTGCCTAAGGACTTGAGGGAACTAGTCAATCTTAAGCATTTGGACATAATAGCTTGCTTTGATTTGGGTCATATGCCCATTGGAATGGATAGAATGACTGGTCTACGTACCCTTACAAGGTTTGTGTTGGGGCCAGAAAGTTCCAAGAAAGGCCAGACGGGGCAACTAAGAGATTTGGTACCTCTAATTAACCTTAGAGGTACACTTGAAGTTATTTTTGAAGTGGGATACACATACGATTCAATGAATTCTGAGGAAGAAGCATATCTTTCAAACAAGGAACATATCAAGGCTTTGACGATTCAAGAAAATGCCCTATGGCATCATTACAAAATTGTAGATGAAAGATTGCTAGAAAGACTGGAACCCCACCGTGATCTAATAGAAATGACAATATTTGGATATAAAGGCGTGACATTGCCAAGATGGGCAGCCACACTGGCAACCACTCTCCCACGACTTGTGAGCATCTGTATGCGTCATTTTCACGATTTGCAACATCTGCCAGCAATGAATCAACTCCAGCATCTGAAAACTCTTGTACTCACAGACATGCCCAATGTAGAGCTGATGGAGTCTGATAATAATGTTGCACTTTCGTTTCCGTCACTTGTTGATCTGACCCTTAAAAAATGTCCAAGGTTGGAGTCTTTTCCTAGATGTCCACGTGTGAAAACATTTGATCTACTGCGCTTGAATGAAGCACTGACATTTTGTGAACAAAGAGATGATGAAGCAAATGCAACCACCCCTGCTGCCTCCTCATTCTCTGCCTCGTCTTCAAGCGGCGACAACGACAATAATTCAGCTGGTGTTGATGTTTTTGATTTGCTGCGGTTAACAACAGACAATTTAGAATTAATTAAGTCCCTTTTTGGGGAGTCAATACGAAGCATTGGTGAACTCAACTTGCGTAATATGAAGGTGGAGAGTTTGTCGAGTGTTGAAGAAGAGTATCTTCGGAAGTACGCATTTTCCATTCGTAGTCTACGGTTTAATAGTTGCCGAAACTTGAAGAGTCTGTCGGGAGGAGGAATAGAGCATCTCACCAACTTAGCATGCCTCAATATTTGGAAATGTCCTAACCTGGAATTGGAAGAAGATGAAGGGTTTCCATGGAAAGACCTTCACGCCCTCTCTGTCTTAGAGTTGGAGAGTCTTCCACAATTGATAGATCTACCAAAGGGCATTCAATACTTGACTTCCCTTCAAAGTCTCTCTATTCAAGATTGTGAGGATATGAAAACCCACCCGGAGTGGCCTCATTGCCCCAAGTCTTTGCGGACACTTTCTATTAATTACTGTCCGGAACTGAAATCGCTGCCAGAAGCAATCCTCCCCTCCCTCACACGCCTTCGTATATCTCTGAGCAATGGATTGAAGGAAAGATACGATGAACTGAATGGGACAGACTTTTCTAAAATAAGCCACATCCCCGATTTAAGCCTTGAATTTTAGTAACTCCAACTCTTTATGCTTTTGTTATTGATTCCCTGTTCCTGATTATGTTATCGAACCTTTCTACAATTTGCTTATCTACATTAAAAATAAAATTACCAAAACTTTTGGATAATATTGTACTACAACATGCTATGATAGTTATTGTACATTAAGATGTGATTTTGTAGGTTTAAGTTTTATAAAAGACAATTTGATCAATATTTGATTATATATTGACAAAGTTGCTATAATGGTGATGTACTTACTCCAGGTGCACATAGTTCAACGTGATTTAGTTGTTGAGTATGCTGATGGTGTAAATTCAAAGAGCAATGTTAGCTTTTCGTACACTTCTTTAGAAAAAGGACCACGCGTGCTCATTTGACTGGAAAACATTGCTGCCTGTTTGGTCGTCGTTGCTGCAGGGATAAGTGATTCTAGCATCGCTGTTTGTGTTTCACCTCATCTTAACAATGTTGATTTACATTTCATATAATTTGGTTACAGATTTCTAGCTAAGGAATGTGTTAGCTTGTAAATAATGTAAGTAGGCCTTGGCAAATAATGTGTGGGGTCCCCCTAGAAGGTGAGCCTCATCGCCCTCTGATGCTATTCAAGGGCCCAAGCTAGTGTTCAATTTTTTGCTGTTAAGACGGGACTGTCAGTCTGTTTGCTTCCTTTATTAGTGTACTCCCTTCCTTTATTCTTCCAAGTTCCAACGTTCCTAATTATATGACGCGTTTTGACTTTTGACACTATTCACGGATCTTGTTACAATCCTCTTAATGTGTACTTTCAAAATATCAATTTTTTATAATTTTAACTTATCAAAAATTACAGATATTTACGGTTGAATTTATGCATTGGCAAGTGTGATAAAAGAAACATGTCGTCTATTTTGAAACAGAGGAAAGATATATTGTTTTAACATCTATTCACGCTATAAGTATGATTGATTCAAGAAGCACACTGTTATATTGACACTGATCTAAGCCAAAGGTCTTATTATGCATCAACAAGTCTGGTTCATTGCACCAAAAAAAAAATGTCTGGTTTGTTTATTAGTCTGGCTCTGCCGGGCTGATCAAACCAACTCACTTGTATTTTGTTGGTTTTGGGGAATTTCATTTCTTCCATTCATTACAAGGTTCGAGCTTTGTGTTTTACATTGACAGTTTAATCTACCAAAATACCCACTACAGCCAAGAAGCCTGCAGGTAATATTGCCTACCCCTTTGATAAAACGTTCCGTATCGTTATCATCAACCTTTATATCAAACGAACACCAAAAATTCTGAAATTTTGTATTCTTATTAACACAGAAAAACAAGCAAATTCAAAAAAAGAATCGCTTCAAAAGATTATTTTATGAAAGAGAAATATTCATTTGAAATCTGCATTTCCATATTTGTTGTTTTTTTGCATTGCTTCGAAAATTCTACCAAAAAAATATCAAAAAAATTTCAAAAATTCTGAAATTTTGTATGCTTATTCTACGCAAAAAAGTAAGCAGATCAAAAAAGAATCGCTTTAAAAGATTTTTTTATGAGAGTGAAATCTTCATTTGAAATCTGCATTTCCATATTTGTTCCTTTTTTTGCACTGTTTCGAAAATTCTACCCAAAAAAATATCAAACGAACTCTAAAAATTCTAAAATTTTGTATGCTTATTGTACACAAAAAAATAATCAGATTCGAAACAAAAATCGATTCAAAAGCTTTATTTATGAGAGAGAAATCGTACCTTCAATAGCTAAATTAAAATGTACCTTCTTGCTATGATATTTTCCATTTTCTCTCTCTTCAATGGCTAAATTAAAATGAGACCGGATTTTTTATTTTTTCTCTCTTCAATGGCTGAATCTCTTGATTTTCAAATACATAAATCCGTGTTTCAATGCAAAAAATAAAAAAAAAATAATTAAAAAACATGTTCCAATGCATGTAATAATTACTGGAATGCGTGTTCCCAAGAAAATGCATGGGAATGTGATAATTAATCTCAGCCATCCATAATCTTTAATTTTTTAGTTGCATTCCTAATTTGTTCAGATGTGGCTCATTATGAACTAATCTTGTTGCATGATGTACATATTCATGAAAACTGAAAATGTGAAGAAGAAGAAAAGAAAGATTGAATAAGAAGAGGATGATGAGGATGTCTAAGTAGTAAGTACTAGAAGCTAATGAGCAAGAAAAACTAGTTAAGAGGCGACCTTATCAAAGAGTACCTCCTACCCAATTCATGGAGGATGTGTTGATAGATCTTTCGAAGAAACATAAGCAAGTTATTCGAAACATTGGTTTTGGAGGTTTTTTGGAATTGGATTTACCAATCCATACTAATTCTATGTAAGTAGTAGATCTTTCATATTCTACAATCGTACGTATTATCATTGTTATGTTCTAAATTATAATCACTCATGTTTGAATCTCTATACACTAATGTTCTAAATTAAATTTTGATTATGTTCTAATGTATGATTATTATGTTCTAAAATAGAACTTTTTTTATTCTATAATGTTCTAAATTATGTTCTAAAGTTAAATATTATGCTAAATGTTTTAATCTTCTATGTTCTAAAGATTGACTATTATGTTCTAAATCTAGGTGTATTGTGCTCTAAATCTTACATTTTTCATCATAATTCTAGGTTGACAGAAAACTTGGTTATGAATTTTGACACAATGAGATGTTGTTTGATGCTGCCTAAGAGAAAACAAGAAATCTTTTTGGATGCATTTGATGTTCATTTGGCTTATAGGTTGCCATTGGGAGGCAAAAGGATTGAGCAACCAAATGATGAATCAAATCTTAAATGGACCAAGTTTCTAAAAGATTGGAGAAGCAAGTTTGGCCTCAAAAAGGTATGATGATATAATGTGGTTATGTTTTAAATTTTATGTTCTAAAGTATGAATATTATGTTCTAAAATACAGATCTTATATGTAGTAATTTGACTTGTAATGTTTTAAATTATATCTAGCTATTTTTATGATAATATATTGATATAAGATGGTTATGTTATAAATTGTATGTTCAAATTCATTTTTGATCCTGTTTAAACTAGATCTATTATACTTTTTATGTTTTAAATTATAATCTCCTATATTCTAAAGTATTTTGGTTATGTTCTAAAGTGTTTTCTGCTTATATTCTAAAGTACAATAATTATGTTCTAAAATAGATCTATTATATTCTACATTATAAATATAATGCTTATTATGTTCTAAATTATAATCTCCTATGTTATAGATATTGACTATTATTTCCATATATGTTCTAATTTATATGTTTTTATTTTTTTTTACCTCTAAAAAGGAAGTCCAACCAACAAAAGATTGATCGACATAATTCAAGAATTGAAGAAGGAAAAAACAGTTTCTGATGAATTCCTTTGGAACTTTGTGGTATTTGTTGTCAATTGTTGCATCCGATCAACAAACAACACACAACTATATATTAAATTCTTGTATAGTTGTATGGATGTAAAGAAAATTGCTGAATTGGAGTGGTGCACATTTGTGATTGAACACTTAAAAGATTCTGTTATTGTATGGAAGAAGGGAAAATCTTACTATACAGGTCCTTTACCTTTTCTAATGGTAAGTTTTAATTTCTTACCATTATGTATATATGTTATTCTTGTTATGTTGAAAATGTGTGAAAAATATTCTAGTTAATTCTTAACATGTACTAAATAAGTATTTTATTTTGATCGTCTACAAAGAGGAGGGTTAGAAAAACCAAGAAAAAATCCACTAATATAGGTGTGGACAAAGGAAAGGATTCAAGTGAGATATAAGTTTGAAAAAGATCATGGATTTGGATATGGAAAAATCTTGAAAAGAATGGAATCAAATGCATGTGGTATGATATTTGTATATGCTTATGTTTAAACACTACACTTTATGATGATCAAAATCTTGGAAAGAATGGAATCAAAGAGAGAAACGAGGAGGGGAAAAAGGAGAAGAAAGATGATCAAAACTGTGTGCAAAATGTGGAGAAGAAAGAGAAAAGGAATGAGGAGACACCGAAAACACCAATTCCTCCAAAAAAAGAAGCAACCTTTTGATATAACTCCTCCAAGCTTCAACTTGTTGACCCCCTCACCTGCAGTTGGTAATTTTACATTATTTTCAAACTCATTTCTTATGAACTAGTATTTACTAGATTTATTCTAAAGTTACTTCTCATGTTTTCTGGTTATGTTCTAAAGTTATTTATGATGTTCTAAATTTTTTCTGAATCAGATGCTTATGTTTTAAACTACTTTCTTATGTTCTAAAGTATGCGCTTAAATCAGATGTTTATGTTCTAAATTAGGTGCATATGTTCTAAATTATATGATTATGTTCTAAATTAGTTATGTTCTAAAGTTACTTCTTATGTTCTAAATTATGTGCATATGTTCTAAATTATATGATTATGTTCTAAATTAGTTATGTTCTAAAGTTACTTCTTATGTTCTAAATTTTTTCTGGTTATATTATAAAGTTATTTCTGATGTTCTAAATTTTTTCTGGTTATGTTCTAAAGTTACTTCTTATGTTCTAACTATTTTTAGGTTGTGTCCTAATCGTTTCTACTTATGCTTTGATTGTTACTTCTTATGTTTTAATAATTACATTTTATGGTCTAATAGTTACTTATGTTCTAAATATTTTTTGTTATGATCTAAAAGTTACTTCTAATGTCCCTTTATTTACAATTGTCCCAGAAAATCAAGAAGGTAATGAAGCAGAACTCATTCACAAAGAAGTGACAACAAGTGTTCTTGATTGTTCTTTTCTGAATCCAGATCATCCACCTACATTGGATGAAGAGAAGAAGGAAAAAGAGAAGAAAAACGAAGAGGAATTAGAGGAGAAGCAAGAAGAGGAAAAAGAGGAGAAGAAAAAAGAGGAAAAAAAATTATGTTCTATCTTCTTATGTTCTAATTCTTATAAAAAAAAAATTATGTTCTATGTATTTCTACCGATGTTACAAGAAATATATTGTTGATTCATATTAAATGCTAAAATTTTAGTATAAAATATATCATATAATTGTTGTAAAATTTATATTTACTTATTTTATAATATCCTTTCATATTCATCACAAAGAATGATAAGAAAAACACTAGTAGAGATATTCTCACCAATAATTGGACAAGAATAAAAATAAAAATATTATTTCTAAAAATAAATAAAATTGAGTTCTTATGTTCTAAGAATTACGTGAATATTATTTCACTGGCTAGTAAATGAGATATTGTTTCTAAAAATATAACGTCTCATGCGACTGGAATAATAGTATATTCATCAACCCCTAAAAAAAAACAATATTAGAACATAAGCACATAATATAGCATCAAAAAATATTATAACATGCCATATATATTAGTTTAGAACACAAGAGATTATGGTTTTGATCAATAATCAAATAAATAGACTCATTAGAATATAGAGTGAAAACTTTAGAACATATATAGAAAACTTTAAAACATATAGGGTAAAATTTTGAACATAAAGATAAAACTTTAAAATATAAAGGAAAACTTTAGAACAAAATGAATAACTTTATCTTCTAAACTTTAGAGCATATTGAATTACTTTAAAACATAAAGAATAAATATTAGAACATAGAGAAAAACTTTAGAACATAGAGAAAACACTTTAGAACATATTAAATTACTTTAGAACATATATGAATAACTTTATCTTCTAAACTTTAGAACATGATTACTTTAGAGCATATTGAATTACTTTAAAACATAAAGAATAAACTTTAGAACATAGAGGAAAACATTAGAACATAGAGAAAACACTTTAAAACATAAAATGAATTACATTAAAACATAATAAAATAATAGTACATGACATATATATTAGTTTAAAACACTAGAGATTATGTTTGGAAAATAAGAATATTAATTTAGAACACAAAGTATAAAGTTAGAATATTAGAACATATTATTATATATTAATTTTGACTTAAAACTTAAAGTTTAGAGCATTAGAACATAAGAAAATTAAAAAAAAAAAAAAAAGTTTACTTACAATATCACTTGACTTTTCCAGGGCAATTACGACTATCATGATAACCAAGCTCCCTACATGCTTTACATAATCTCTTCTTCTTTTGACTTTGTTCAACAAACTTTTCTCTGTCAGAGTGGCAAGCCAAGTAGGAGGCAGCATCCCAGTCTGTTCGTTGACCGTCTTCACAATTGGAGGCAGCATGCTATAGATCTCGGCCACATCTCTCATGGATCCACCAGACCCAATTCCACTACCCAAGGTGGCCCCACCAGATCCTGATGACCAGATGCTGACCTTTGGCTGCAAACCCGGCACGACGTCAGCATTTATCTTAGCCATCTCTTGGAATGTTCCAGAATTGATCATCATGTAGTCCCTCAATGCTGTATAGTTTCCATCAAGGGCCTAGAGAAGGGTACAAAGGTGATATCCTTGGGCTTGAGCGACGACTGAGATTCCCTCAGCCTCTTTTTTCTTGCCATAGAGGTCTGCATCAGCTGCTTGCTGGCGAGTGTAGAAGGCAGCGTCTGTTGATGCCTTCTCTGCCTCAGCTTGCTTCTGCTTCTTGTAGAGAATCGCATCTGCTTCTCTTTGGTTGTTGTATAGGTTTTTGTTTGCTTCTTGAACCTGATAACAAAAATATTTCATGTCAATTCAAAGCAGTAAGTATCGAACGGAGGTCAGCCCTGAGTTTTTCAGTCCTAGTGACAGCATTCTTCTTCTCCACCTCGACTTGCAACTCGGCCCCTCTAAGGGAAACAGCCTGCTCAGCCTCGACTTCTGCCAACTGAGCCGACTTGGACCATCCGGCCTTGAGAGCAGCAAGCTCGGCTTTTGCTTTTGCTACATCAGCCTCTTTTTGGTTCTCAAATATCTTAACCTCACTCCTAACCTTGACCTCTGCCTTCTTGCCTTCTCCTTGCCTCTGTACAGATATGATCTTAGTTTCTGCATCGATTTTTGCTGCATTCTGTTCTGTTTCCCCTTCCCTTTGCTTTGCTCCTACCTCCCCCTTCATTTTGGCCTCTGCAACATCCACCTTAAGATACAAACACATACTAAACTCAGATCATTCATATTTTCCAAAATTTAATAAGTCCGTATATATAACATATTTTCTTGGCTTTAAATCATTAATATCAGAAAATATACTATGTATAATGTTCCTCAAAAAAAATAAAGAATTTTACTAGCGCTTCATGATTAATATATAAAACCCACTATTTTTTCCATTCTTTTTTATAAGTTCAACCAATTTAAAAGCATTGGTTACTCAATACACGGTCTCTCATGCCAAAATGTAATTAACATTGTTTTTTCACATTATTAGACTAAATATAACGATGTTCAAAAACCCTAAATCTTGAAAAACTAAAAAAACCCCAAATCAACAAAATTAAAATCAAACTAAACCCTCAAAATCTTCAAGAATTAACACAAAATTAATATTCAAAAAAAAAAAAAAAAAAAAAAAAAAAAAAAAAAAACCAAAACTAAAATTTAAAGAATCAAGAAAATTATACCTTAGCTTGATTAGCAGCCTCCATTTGAGTCTTCTGACCCAAGTAAGAAAAATACTCATGACCAGGAACATCAACAAGCTGTTTAATATTAGCATTATAGATAAAAAGTCCAAACTGATTCAACTCCAACTGAACCTTTTCAAACACTTCCTTTAAACTCTTTAGTACCCTTAAACACCTCTTCCATAGTCATAGTAGCAGCAAGAACCCGAGTTTCGCCTTCGATAATACCCTGAACAAGTTCATGAACATGATCAGAAGTCATGTCATGGGGTGCCATGAGTTTAGCATAACGAACAAGGCATTCATGGTGATCGGAGTTGACTCGAGGGCCGATAGTGAAGACTGCAGGGAGTACAAAGGGGAGTTTCTCGGCGCTCATGGCTTGGACATTGAAGGTGTAGTTAACGGGGGATACATTCACACGTACGTAACGTTGGCCTGGAAGAATGAGAGCTTTCTTGGCTAGTTTTATGTCATGGATGTTCCATCCTGTTATGGCTAAGTATTCTGAAGGCCTTGCTATCTTGTATAATGGAATTATCATGGATTTTAGTTGTTTTTGAGAGAGAATTTTTCAAGGTTTTTGATTTTTTGTTTGTGTTTAAAATGGAGTTTTAATTTGGATTCGTGGGTTTGATTGAGAATGAAGCATGTAAGCATATATATATAGAACTATTTAATCACGTATTCATGCGTTCATGAATCTAATATTATAGGCTCAAATTTATCCACTGTATCCTATTTGTAATTAGTATTGTTCTTTTGAATTATTTTGATAGAGAAAAAAAAATCCCGACAACTTATTACTAGTTACTACAATTTATCCTCTTTCCATGTCAATATGAAGGTTTATTACTTGTGAGGTTGCGGCTTGTGAGATACGAAGTAAATTTGAAGAAATTACAAGTAAGCTTTTATCATCATATGAATATGTGAACATCCCCCTTTGATCCTATGGAAGAAAAAAAAAGGTAACGAGAAGGGTGATTAATTGGAATGCAAAGGGTAAATCAGGAACTTATACTATTATATTGACGAGAATCGAGCTACAACATCTCTGAGCTTGCAAGTACTCCCTCCGTCTAAAATAATTACGAACTCTAAAGCCCTCATATTTTAAGATTACATACGTAGTATATTGAAACATCCTTCACAATAGGTGCCAGAATGTTGATTGTTGATTAGTGTAGAACAATATGTGTTACAGTATCATTTTGCATCCCAACAAAAAGCAACATCTTTCATATAAAAAAACTTTGGTATAAACAATAAATAAAAAAATTCATAATTGTTTATTCTTGTTTCAGCTCGTAAAACACGAATTAACTATCAAACTTCTCTTTTAGAATATGTTTTTGTGTGTACCGCCGCAAAACAATTCAATTTATGCAGTCTCCATCTTTGCCAAACTGTGATCACTGACAACTTACTGCAAGAAATTCAAGCACATTTGATATGTACTATGAAACTGTACTGAAGGAACAGGTTGAAAAAAAAAAAAAAAGCAAACGATAAAATATTGTAGGTTCACATCAAAACAAACGAATTATTCCTGGAAATATAAGTCCGAGTTTAGCAGCTCATTAACAAGAAACTAGAGTAGCAAAATGATATGATGTTCAAGAACTCAACCATAAGCCAGTTCAATTGTTCACTTGGCAACTGCAGCAGCAGAACCTTTTCCTTCAGCATCAGTTAAAGTGGCAAGCCAAGTAGGTGGCAGCATCCCAGTCTGTTCATGTACCGTCTTTAAAAGAGGAGGCAGCATGCTATAGACCTCGGCCACATCCTTCATTGATCCACCAGACCCATTTCTGCCCTCCAAGCTTGCACCACCAGACCCTGATGACCAAATACTGATCTTTGGTTGCAGACCCTGAACAGCTTGAGCATTGATCCTCGCCATCTCTTGAAACGCTCCAGAATTGATCATCATGTAGTCCCTATCCAGCATAGCTGCCATCAAGAGCCTTAAGAAGGGTACTAATGTAAAATCCTTGAGCTTGAGCGAGGGCCACGATTCCCTCAGCCTCTTTCTTCTTGCCATAGAGGTCTGCATCAGCTGCTTGCTGACGAGAGTAGAATGCAGCTTCTGCTGTTGCCTTCTCTGCCTCTGCTTGCTTTTGCTTCTCATACAGATTTGCATCTGCTTCTCTTTGGTTGTTGTATAAGTTTTGGTTTGCTTCTTGGACCTGATAACCAATAAATTTGATGTTAGTCAATTTATTTAAAGTAGTAAATATCATTAGAAGAAAACAGAAAGATGTCATGTAAAGTTGTACATCAAAATTAAAATTAGTACCTTTATGTCATACTCAACAGTAGCCTCACTAAGGAGCTCTGCCCTGAGTTTTTCAGTCCTAGTGAGAGCATTCTTCTTCTCCACCTCAACCTGCAGCTCAGCCTCTCGAATAGAAACTGCCTGCTTAGCCTCGACCCTTGCCAGTTGAGCCGCCTTTTCCCATCCGGCCTTTTGAGCAGCCAACTCAGCATTTGCTTTTGCAACATCAGCTTCCTTCTGGTTCTCATATATCTTAACCTCGCTCTTAACTTTGACCTCTTCCTATAGCCCTTCTCCATCCCTTTGTGTTGATATGATTTTAGTTTCTGCATCAATTTTCGCTGCACTCTGTGCTGTTTGCCCTTGCCTCAGCTTTGCTCCTATCTCCCCCTTCATCTTGGCCTCAGCAACATCCACCTTAAATAATATAAGCATTTACAAAAATCTGTTCCATCCTTTTTTTTTAAGATATTGAAAAGCTGTGACCATGTCACGTAAATGGCTGATCAATTTCTGTCTTAACTTAGAAACATGTATGATTGTTTAGGCATAGTCATAACCTGTAAAAAACATCTAATTCGGTTCGGGCCAAACAATGTTAACAGGTTTTTGGGAGACCAAGTAGATAGTGATGCATTATCCAACTATACTAATGGCAGAAACCTGGTACTAAAAGAAAAATTCTCATAATCTTTCATCTTCAACTATAATCAAAACCATATACGTGTTTTCGATAGATAAATATTCACCAATTTTTGACAGATCTATTAACTAAATAATCATATGTTGCTAAATCTGAAATTAAATAAATTACAATGACCAAGAAATTTTTTTTTATTTTTTTTTTACCTTAGCCTGATTAGCAGCCTCCATTTGAGTCTTTTAATATTAGCATTACAGATAACAAGTCCGAATTGATTCAACTCTAACTGAACCTTATCAAACACTTCCTTCTTAAACTCTTTAGTACCCCTAAAAATCTCCTCCATAGTCATGGAAGCAGCAAGAACACGAGTCTCGCCCTCGATAATACCTTGTACAAGTTCATTAACATGCTTAGAGCACATGTCATGGGGTGCCATGAGTTTAGCATAAAGCACAAGGCTGTCATCAGAGTCGACTCGAGGGCCGATAGTAAAGACAGCAGGCAACAAGAAAGGGAGTTTCTCAGCGCTCATGGCTTGCACTTCGAAGGTGTAATTGACAGGAGGAACATTGACACGAACGAAACGTTGGCCAGGAAGAATGAGAGCTTTCTTGGCCAGTTTGATGTCTTGGATCTTCCATCCTGTTATGGCCAAGTACTCTGAAGGACCAGCTACCCTGTATAATGGAACTAACATGGCTGTTTTCAGAGAGAAGTTGAAGGTTTATGATTGTGTTTGAATGTGTTTAGGGTCATATAATAAAATAATGGGGTTTTGCTTCGGTTGTTTTATCATGCATTAATATAGGAGAATTTGGCTCTATTTGTTTGTTGGAGATCCGATCTTTTAGACTACAAACATACTGTTGTGTTTTTGAATTTTTTTTTTTTTTTTTGAAGGAATTTAAGGGAATGTTTTGATCTTATCTTTGGTTATTATGGAGATTTTAAATTTTTTTAGTTAGAAATATCTTTTATATTTTTTTACTTAATATGCATGATCATGTATATGGAAATAAATTATATATTTGATACTGATGTTGTACCAGCTAGATTTACAATTTAATTACATCCCTCTTACATCCCAAAACGGCTCCGGGGGGATTGGGTCAGTAGAAATGACTATTATATAAGCCAAGAGGGGAGGCTATGGTGTCCCCTAAAAAAGACCAAGGTACATACCCTTAGCTTATACTACAAATCTACAATACTAAAATAAAGGTTAAAAAAAAGTAATTATTCTATATTAATTACATTTAATTGATTTAATTATAAAGCAATCTCATCATCAATCTTTATTCAATTATGTCTTAATAAAATCAATCAAATTTAATTCATCATCATCTAATACGTCAAATAATCCTTAAATTAAATTATTTTATTAATTATCTTAATTAATAATTTTAAAAAATCAATCTCCCATTTCAGTCAAATCACAAATTCTCTAATTACGATAAAAGTATTCCCTTTATGATCAATATCTTCATCTGCAAATCAATAATTTACGTAATTAAATCCTATAAATTCTTCCTTTAAATCTATTTCTTACAATCGCTTATTTGATGATAGGTATAAAAATACATATATTAACAAACTTTCTTTTTTTATTCTCTAATTCTGTATTTTTATAATTATACAGATTCTTAATTCATGTTTATCAGAAAAACACTTTCATGATTGTTGGGAGACGGGATTAACCACGACATACAATCACCACCACCCTTTGTGTCAACCCTCTCCCATTGCCGACTTCATCATTTTTTTTCCACATACAAAGTTGTTTATTGATCGTACATGTATTTTATTTTATTCTATAATTTTTCTTTAATTTTTATTATTGTTGATTTTCATAAGGTCATATATATTTGTAGAATTTTTATAAAAGGTGTAACTTTTTTTCTTTTTGGTAAGTATTTTAGTTTAAGGACTAAATTCTTAAATCATTAAGTTTGGTTATTTAAGTTGTTTAAAACATATTATGTAAATATTTTAAATTTTTCAACTAAAAGCTAGTAACTATATACTAAAAGACACACGAGTAATGACACGTGTCATTTCCTAGTGTGTCCTTTTTTTTGTGTGTGCGAGCGCGAAATAAAATTCTATTAAAAAAAACAAATTTTATACAAAAATAATTTCTTTCTTAATCTTATACAATATAATTACCTAAAATAAAAAAAATTTGACATATCTTTAACCGAAATATTTATAGCTATAAAAAAAATATTACATAATTTGTAATACATTCTACTACAAGAAAATATTCATATTTTTTTTGCCTAATAAAATATTTGTTTGTATAATTATTGATTATAATCCATAATTCTACCACAAGAAGATATTCCTATAACAAATCAGTACATATAGAAAATTAAGAACATATATTTTTATGATCCCTTCGATAAATTATGGTCATAATAATAATAATCAGTCAATAGTAATCAATAATCAATAACTATATACTAAGGAGCCGTTTGGTTCGCAGTAATAATCAATGGGAATGGGATTCCATGGGAATCATTCCCTTTGTTGGTGTTTGTTTTCCCATTTCTATCATTCCCTTTCCCCTTTGATTACCCAAAAAGCTTCTAATCCCAATCCCCACCCCCCCTACCTTTTCCATTCCCTTCCCCACCCTTGCTTCTTTCTCTCTCATCTCTCCTCCTCCATGACCACCTCCTTCGTCCTTCTTCCATGACCACCTCTCACAACACCTTTCACCGGCAGCCCCACCCTCTAGCCGCCTTCCCTGGCACCCCACCCCTCATCGGAAACCCACCTAGTCAGCCCGGCTAGCCTCCTCAAACACCCCAACCAGCCACCACAAACACTCCAACCAGCTCGGCAAACTAGCCACCATAGCCTTAGAAAACGCCACCCCCTCTCCTCGAAAATGCCACCCCGACCCTAGAAACCCTTCTAAGTCGACCACCATGTAGTTGGAGGGGTTAGGGCTAAGCGGCGAGGGGTTAGGGATGGGCGGCGAGGGGTAGGGATGGGGGTTAGGGTTCCGTCGGTGAAGAAAGAGTACCAACCACGGTAGCGGTGTAGTCGGAGTTAGGCGCGACAGGGGGTTAGGGTTCCGTCGGTGTTAGGCGCGCAAGGGGGCTGGGTTCCGTCGCCGACAGCAATGTCAGCCCGGCCAGCTTCCTCGAACACCCCAACCAGCCACCACGAACACTCCAACCAGCCACCACAACCTTCGAAAACGCCACCCCCTCTCCTCGAAAATGCCACCCCGACCCTAGAAACCCTAGCCCCCTAGCGCGCCTGACGTTGCCGAGAGCAATGGTGAATGGGAAAGTGAAGAAAGAGGGGGTTGTGTGGGTGTGATGGTGGTGAATCTGGTGATTCAATTCTTATTGTTTTTTTACAACATACTACATTTGAGGGATTTTCATTCCATTCAATTCATTTCCTTTGTTCATTCCATTCCGTTTACCCCGTGCAAACCAAACGGCCCCTTAAAAAACACACCGACAATGACACATGTCATCTCCTAATGTGTCCTTAGGATTTTTATATTTTTAAAAATATTTTTAAAACCTTATACAAAAATAATAACTATTTTTTTAATGGAATATTACTTAAGATAAAATATTTAATATATCTTTTAACATAAAATAATAATGCTATAAGTAAAAAGTAATTTAATCAAATCCTTGACATATTTTGTGACACAATATATGAAAAAATATTATTATTAAGATTTTTTGCATGTATTTATTAATAACATATTTTTGTGACACAATAAATATCTTTTCAATAAGGGGGTTTTAAGATTATTGTTTAATGCAATGTTAATCTTTTTCAGGGGTTGCTAGATGATTTTAAATAAAGTTTTAAATAAAAATGTTAATTTGTATTAAGAAATTGTCGAACATTAGCAAATCTTAGTCGGTTTGATTAAAATATGTAATAAAATCTTTTGGTTCTTAGATAAATCAACCTTTGACCATCCGAATTAAATGATTTATGCAGTACATAAGTACATTACATTTTGACTTGTTGTTGCTGATAAAATAGCTAAATTGTGTCAAGATTAGCTATTTTTTAGTTTTTCTGTATTAATTATATACTTGAGCGAAACTTTGACGAATGATATGAATATTATTATTAATAATTATAAATTATAAAAAATTTATATTTTGGAAACTACAGATTAAAATAGTTCGAACAAGTTTCCGTATTGGTTGCATGACTATATCTAATCAATAATCCTATAATAAAGACGAATCTCAAATGACACTTGTTATTACGTAATTAAAAATGTTCCCGCCTATTCTTTCTTCCCCTTTTTTATATAGTATATTATATAATGTTACTAAATCTAAATATATCTTAATCATGGCAAAATTTAATAATATCTTTTTTATTAATAAGATAAGTACAATATATATCATTAACAAGGAAATTACCTTTTTTCATATAAGATAAGAAACCTTCAACAAATAAACAATTATATTAAATTTCAACAAAAAAAAAGTGTATAAACTATTAAATTTAAATTTTTTATGTATAAAAAAATCCTATTAAATAAATCACATTACTTAACAATTGATTTAATAAAATTTTAATTATTATAAATTTTGAATTAATTACAAGGTATCAACAAATCTAAGTATTAATCATCTGTGCATGTACGAGACTTTTAAACTAGTTTTATGTATAAAGCTCAAATATTAGTCAGAGTAATGTATATGAATAGTGTAAAAGTCAAATTGGTCACGTACAAAATTGAAAGAGTGACATAAGATTTTTTGTTAAATGTTGTGTTAAACTGATTATGAAAAACTTTAAGAATAAACTAGTTGTTTGAATAATTGAGAGTTTTCTAGCATAAACGAAATTCATGTTCCCTTGATTAGGAAATTTTTACAATACATTAACATATAAATTATTTGATCTTTATACTGCGACAAGAAGTGTTCCTAATGGAATACAAAATTGGAGTGGGAGAAGAGTGGCTATGGCAGTTGAGGTCTAGTGATTATGATTATGATGGTTGAAAGGAGGTGACTCAGGTTAGAGAATGGATGGATGTGAATAGGAAAATGTAATGAAAAACCAGGCATTTCTAACCGCTATTTTGACTATCTTTAACCTAAAAATTACTCCCCGTCTCACTAATATTGCCTCCATTTGACCATTTTCTGTGAATTTTTTTTTTTTTTTTTTGGATTGAATAAGACAATTTTAGTAAAACAGAGGGAGTACTTATGTTCGTTTGTATCTACTCTGTCTAGCATAAGTTTCTCCCTAAAAAGTACTTTGTATAATTATAAGAGTGACACAAATATAGTAAGACCCTTCACAATCGACAATTATTATCGGAAAATCTATTTCTTTCAAGTAGCAAATCGTATATTTAGTAGTATCCTTAGTTCCTTACATCTTGAAGACAACACACACAAACACCCTCAAATCTACTACAATTTGCAAGGCCAACGCATCAGTATATCACCAAATTGCTTTACAACCTGTACACTAATATAAGCTCAAAAGCAAAATTAACAAAACGCTATGTAACAGCGACATCACCGCACCGGCCAGCCTCACTTTAAGGCAGAATGCGGAACTGTCAAGAAACATAACTGGTTAAGAGAGACTTGAGGCCAGTGAAGACTATTATGTTCAATATTGCTAGTCCTGTATTCTATTATCTAAGAAACTACCAGAACAAGCGGTCAGAAGAAACTACCAGAACAACCATTAATATTTACTTGTAACAAACTCTGGTTCACCCATTCCAGTAGAAGTGACTGCTAACAATGTATCATCTCTCATTTATGCTAGCTTTGCCATAGATTGAACTAATTTTTTCACTACTTCTGATTCTTGGATTTAATGGCTTTGGTAGAGGATTCACCTCCTAACTTCAAAACAGCACCATCAACTACTTCATCGGACATGGACAGCTGTTCCACTGCTTGCCCAGATTCAAGGTGCAACATCAAGTCTTTAAGCTGCAATCATATAGAAGATTGCACGAGAGTTATCATCAGTTGCTCAAAGGTAGCAAGGCCAAAACAGGAGGAGCATCCTAAGAGATGAGCAATATAACATAATTACAAACCTGTTCTTCATGATCTCGTATTTTTTCATCCTTCAGGCTCACAGCTTTCTCCTCCCTGCAGCAATATATTTCAGTAACCCTATGCAACATCATTCAACTTGCAAAAGAAACAGCTAATTGCATAAGGATACAAGCATAAAAATGGGATACCTTAATGATACAAGATAGCAAAAACTTCATCAATAATAAAGCAGAGTGAAAACAAATAGAATAGGAGAGTGAAAAAACTGAGCATATTTCCTAAATGAATAACATATTTTCCCTGAGAATAGGGAAGTTTCCCAGTCTGTCTCCCAGGGGTTTATTTCATCACTCAGCCACCATATTAGCTTCAAAAGCACCTAATATTAAACTCACCCACCACTTATTAATCTCTTCAACAGAAATATCAATTGCAAACCTCAAAAAACAGTTATTACACTTGATCACAGAAGCATTATGCAGAAGTTCCAGTATAACAATGCAGAAATAGCATCCAAATAAACAAGATCAAAAAAATTACCTCTGCTAGGCCATTTAGCAAGTAAATAAGTAATCACAAGATCATATATTCTATTATCTTAGGAATTTTACAGAATAAAAAAGGTTATAAGCATTGAGGCTATGCTAGGCAACTACACCCCATCCCCCTTCCCCCCCCCCCCCCCCCTCCTTCCAGTATCCTGGAGTTATTGATTACTAGCAAAAATAAAAAAAATGGAGGGAAAGAAAGAGCATGTACCGGAAGAAGGGAAAGGGAGGGAGAAGAAACGACATCGTTGGAGTAAAAATGCATGACACCGCGAGTTTCTTCAATTCTAGGATTTCCGGAGGAAAACGACAAGGTTTGAGTAGAGATGCTAGCGGATAGTTGCGAGGATGAGTCGCCGGAAACCATAATCGCCGCTTCCGGAGGAGGCAGAGGAGGAGGAGGAGGAGGAGGAGGGGAGGCTAAGCTGCTTTGCGGTGGTTCGATGGTGGGAGAAGCGCTGGCGCTTGCAGAGGTTGCTTCCGCCATTTTCGGGATCAAGTTGAGTGTTGAGGTTAGAGAGGGAAATAGAAAAAATAACGTGAATTTCACTAATACACCATTTTATGATTACATACATGTGAATATGCATAAATGCTAAACCGAGAGATTTATCAAAATATAATGAGATTTCGCCTAATAATCAATGCCTGGTGTAATACGAAAAGAGTTGTGGGGATTTTATCTAAGATCCTTTGATCTTCCTTTCCTACAACAGAATTGGATTTCTCCTCATAACCGAGGTTCTTGAGAATTTACCATAATCACGATCAAAATCAAAAATAATTTTTGAACTTTGACACATTACTTCTCTAGAATCAATTATAAAGAGATTTTCTGATAATTATTTCTCCAACATTGGCCAACTATTGAAAAGAGAGATGAAGCGATCAGTGAGGAATTTTGTGCTACTTCGGAAAATGAAAGGATAAAAAAAAGGTTTGTAATTCCATTACATAGTCCAAATTATGCATATTGCTGTCAGACAAAACAATACAAGAAAACTGCAAATATTGCACACAGCCATACAATACTAGCCAAAACGGTCATTCAGTGAAACAAAATACTGCACACAGCATAAACCTGAACCTCAAAATGATCAAATTAAGCAATCAATTTCAATGTGGAGAGAATCTCCCCGTACACAGATACAAATTCAAAACTCTGCACTTCCCGTACCATAAATCTGAAAATTATTCTTTACATAAAAGACATATCATTTCCACACTATAAAATGCAAATAATCATATCAACATACTATGCTATCAAAGACTGAATTACTAAAATACAGGGGGGGGAAAGGATTTGACGATGATGCAAAGAGGCAACATAATAAACATTCCCGGAGAGCAACGCGCAGAAGATTAGCCAGACAGGGGGCAACATGAACTTGAGAGTTACTATTGCCATGAATTAGTTTGGAACATCCAGCTGTTAACCTCCTGAAAATCTCTACAAAGCGCTCAAAGAAAAAAGGTCTCCTTTGTGCCAAGTCCTACCGCCAACTTCAATTGAATTTAACACCTAACCTCATAGGAACCAGCTTTTGTTATGTAGCGAACCCATTCAACAGTATTGTACCCACTTTTCTCCCATACCTGCAGTGACATGATGAAGTGAGAAAATAATTGGCAGTTCATTAATGATAGGGCAGAATAACTTGATCAAAGAAAAATACCTTGAGAAAACGAACACGTAACCCTGATGCTGTGAACATAGGAACCTGACAAAAAAAAAATCACATCAAATAGGGTGAAAAGATTTCAGTTCTCAATCCACACCAAGTGCAGAATGAAGTCATATACTGTACACATGC
The DNA here is from genome assembly GCF_001683475.1 of Chenopodium quinoa. Taxonomy (NCBI): domain Eukaryota; kingdom Viridiplantae; phylum Streptophyta; class Magnoliopsida; order Caryophyllales; family Amaranthaceae; genus Chenopodium; species Chenopodium quinoa. Next base: position 3,445,928 of record NW_018743175.1, read on the forward strand.
TTCACACATAGTATGTTCAGCACGAATTAAGTCATAGATGAACACTTAGTTATCTCATTTTGGCCTAAACATCACCTTATCTTCAGAAAAAGGCATGCAATTTAAGGCCATTGCTTAAAATAGAAAAATGTACATCCAGCAACATTGCAACTGTAGATTATGAGATACCTGAAATTCCATTTGAATTGGTGGCCTTGTCGAGGACTTTTTCTCACCCATAGTAGAAATCAACTCTACCTCAGCACTTAAGGTTGACTCCGTCTGGCCAGGAAATTTTCTTATTCTGTTATCAAATTCAAGAGTTATTACACAGCAGCAACAAAAGTAAAGGAGGCACATCAAAAGGGGGTGACAAATAACAAAACACATCCAATTTTTTTAAAAATGAAACAATGAGAAATTAAAAGTTAAACATTTGATTTACTAACTATGAATATCCTCCCACAAATACGAACCTATATCATAGTAATATCTGGTACAAAAGAACAAGGTATCTTTGGCCTATAATACCGTTAAGGAAATGCTCAAGAGCTCATTTAAAAAATTGTGAGACTGCAATGATTAGTATAGCTGTTAAAGATATGATAAATGATTTAATAACACATAAGGTCTATATTCCCTCAAGCATCAGGATCTGTCATCTATGCCTTGGAAAATGATACATCACAGTGCAAACAGAACCCTACTCACAGTAAAAATAAGTCTATAAAAAACACAATTACAGAAACTCTGTATCACTCCACTCCTAAATTGCTGTTTCAGCAACCCCACTTTCAATATCCAAAATCTAAGACCACTTCCAGGTCAGAAGACGCCCTAAAAGAAATTCAGCTTTCATGTGCTAACAAAGATAATATGCTGTACAAAAGCACATGCACATGCCAAATGCAAACAGATAAGAGGATAGAAGCACTATTCGACAAGGTAAATTTGAAAAAGTGGCAGGAAGAAACTCACTTCCAGACCAAGCTATCGATGCTTGGATTATACTTTGCTCTACCAGATGTCACTTGGAAACTTGTTTTAGCAGTTTGCTTGGGAACTGGTATTTTAATCACAACTCCCAGAGCAAACATCTTCGCACCGAAAACACTCTTAACCTGATAATTACAACTTATAAGCAGATGTCACAAAAATACATACAATAAGATTGATGCTCGGCTTCACAAGAGAAACTGTACAAACCTTGACATTCACTTCCATTCGTGTCCTACCCAATTCCTTGATTGTTGGCAATACTCGAAAGGGCAGGTTCACACCCTCAGTTATACGATATCTGAAATATCACGAGCAGAGAATATTATAAAAGTAATTCAGCAAGATTTGCACAACCTGACGACTAGATGAAATTCCAGATGAAACTTTTAGGACAATTTTACACGGAGGACAAAAGACAGAGTGGACCAGAGAGCCAAGAACATTAATAGAACAAAATAGACAATAAACCATGCATTCTGGTGTATCAAATACTAGATAAACAAAAAATGGTATAATCAATTTGACCACAAATATTAAGGGAACAAAATCATGGCAGACATTAGATTCAACAACAAAAAGACAAGAAGCTGCTTCAAATAAAGAGACAGCATCATTAATTCTTTAAATTGGTTGCCCAGTAGACTTCATTAATTCAAATGAAGAAACAGCATCAAATATTTCACACCAGCCAAACATTAGCCAAAAAGCCTATTCATTGAAATAGTTGTGAGGCTTACTTCATTAATTCAAATTCACCATCTGGAGGGACAAAACTGACAGTCTTCTCTGAGTTGAACCTTGTCAAATTAACACATTGGTGGAAGGTTACATCATCCAGCTCAATTGTCTTCCCACTGAAAAAAGGAGCATAACAAGGAAATAAGAAGTTAACTACAGCAAAATCTGAGTGGAACCAAATGAATTATGAAAACTGAACTGTGATAAGAGCTCACAAGCAGAACTTAATAAGTACTTCGTTATAAATAGGGCTTGACCTAGAGCCAGGTACACATAAACACCTCTACCCATATGGGAATAGTTCAACATGGTGCCACAGACATGAATATCATACTATCATAGTTGTTATGCTAAATATTTAATGTAGGATTATGTCTACATGACACGCAGCCAAATGCAATGCTTTTCATTACAATTTATGTACAGCAGTGCAATTACACCTTAGAAAGACCCAGTTTGTAAAACAAAAAAGCAAGACCAGTTAATGAGTGAAAAACTAACTGTAATCTCAGGCAGATAAATGATAAGAAAGAAGACTGATTCACAGAAGCTACCTTTTTGCTGGACGTGCTTTCAACTGTGACTCTTTTTCAAGACCAATTTTATCATTTAATCCCAGCTTCAAATCAGGCATTCCAGAGAGAAAGCACTTCATAAGAATCTTTCCAGTAACATCACAACGCAGCACACTACCTGTAAAAATCAATAAGCATTACAAAACACTACATAATCAGACACCGGCAAAAACCCCAATTCCCACACATACACATAAGAGGGGGGGGGGTGACCCACCTTTCGAAGACATAAGAAGATTGACACTTTCTACAATATCTAGGAACACCTGCAGGGGAATGCTAAAAATAATTAAACAGTGGACTACAATTGTGATACCTAACACACTGACAAGACAAACTTATATCACCTCATTCTTTTTGTACATGAGACCTTCTCTTCTCCAGCCAACAGCACCTGTTACTTGCAACGTTGCATTTGGCACTGGTTTATCGGCAGGCTAGATTGTATGGGAACAACAGAAAACAAAGAACAAGCAAGAAAAATAAAAAATTAACAAAACATCTGGAAATCTTCATAAGCCTATGCCAAAAGGCAAAAGTCAAACATAGCTATCAGATAATACAAACAGATAAAAATACATACCTTGGATGAGAATGGTGAACGTACTCCCTCCTGAGTGATGTAAAGCTTCAAAATTTCTGGCGAAAGATTTTGTGGGTAACCAAAATCCATAATTTCTGCAATTTAGAAAATATCAGAACATAACGTGTAAATGAACTTTGTACTACGGCTCGTGAAATATAAGAACAGGTGACGGCAACACCATAAGAAGACAGCATAAGGCAAGATGATTTTGCAAAATTCAATGAGCAAACCAGTGTATAAAGACAGAAATATGAGCACAGGAATGCATTCATATCTACAACATGCATCCCACCCTCCACCATGCTTAAGTTGATTTGTTAAGATACTTATGAATACCTGTGCAATACACCCTTATTAGCTTGGTAAGATAGTAGCTATAATCATATTCATGAGCATTGCTAAATCTTCCCATTCTAGTTTCAATGAAGTCATAGACTATAGCATCCACACAATGTTTCACAGTGATAAATCTCAGAATAGAATCCACAACTTTTGCACTCCCTACCCCTTCCCCAAAAAATGGAAATAAAAGAAGACCAACTTTACATTTATTATTAATTACTAGGAATAAAATACTGTTATACATGTTTCTTGTTTTACATTCATGCCTAATCACTTCTATATCATTTTTGGTAGCAGAAATACATATTGCATGATAACATACATAATTCATGTGTTAGACACAATGAACAATAAGAATAAATTCAGAAAGGTCTGTAAATATAAATTACAGAATATGCATTACATACCATCTAGCAACTCGTATATGAGGACAAAATTATTACGAATAGCATCTTCATCAAATTGTCCGCCAAAGTATGATTTGAAAAGATTCACAGCCTGCGGAGAGTTGAAAATTCATAGTTAGCCAACTTTATCACTCAAATTACTTACAATTAAGCCAAATCTTCATCTTTTTTAGTATTTTGCTTTTCTCAAAGTAGTGTCCTACTTCAACTAATCATAGCATCTAGCTAACAAGGTGAAGGGTCTTGTGAGATACCATGACTAATTTCATGAGAAAGCCTGAATCTATTTACAATCAGAATTCATGATCTTTTCAACCTATAGAGGCAGCTGGTGTTTTCAGAATAAACCTGAATCTATTTACAAGCAGAATGAGGTAAGAGAACTATGATTCATGATGATGACGTTGAGTTAGTAGCAGCTTTAGGAAGGCTGGCTAGATGGATAATTAGGGAAGAGAGAAGGTAGAAATCAAATAAAGGAGGAGAGTGATATACGAAGGACAACTCCATGAAAATCCATCATCAGGGGGAACTTACTCCCAAAGAAACAAAAAAACAGAGAATTACCTCAACAACAAATTTGAAAGCACAAGCAACATTAGCATTGCTGCTGACAACAATTACAATGTACACATTGCTGATTCTCATATAAAGGAAGGAGCAGCCTCCTATTTGCCTCACAGGACAAGTACCGAGTTCCTTCGTTTGCATAATATGCATCCGAAATGCATCAACCATGTTGCCCCTATTATCAAAAATATAAACAGTTTATAATTGTTCACAAAATGCAGCAAGGAAAAACAACGCAAAAGCCTCACTCTTCAGGGCAATAGTGAGTTTGCATACTCCACTTTTACAAAAAAAGACAAAAAGTCGATGAATAACAAGTAACACATCTTTATTTCAGTATCTCTCAAGTCTTGTTGTAGTAAAAAAAAAAAAAAAAAAAAAAAAAAAAAAGGGAAGAAAAGATAGGGGGAGAGCGGGGAGGGGGGGTTTGCAAATCAAACTAAACCAGATTGCAGATTTCGAAATTAGGTAACGGACCAACTAAAACAGCTGTTGAGGTTACAGACAGAGTAAACACCAAAAGCATGCCTACATTGAAAGTATAAGTTTGGGTTCGGGAGCGTAAACTCAAGGTTATATAATTTCCTTTTGTATCCTGGCATGAAATGATTCCCGTGGTAATATATTCTCCCCTACTCCTCTCTTTCTTTCTCCTTCTCACCACCAACTTCATCCTTGATAGAAATGAAGAAAGAGGGTGGAGGATGGAGGAGATAGAGCAGAAAGATGTGAGGTCTGAGGTGTAAGATTGGTGATGGCCCAGGGGTGAAAACAGTTGTGGTTGAGGAAGGTTGGTGGATCATGGATGTGATGGTGTGATGAAGCTAGAGATGACAGAGGGTAACAGGCAGTATGCTTACTTTAAGGGGTTAACACTACTGGTTAGCCAATATGGAAAGCAGCTTAATTTACTTTATTTTTACCCCCATTCCAACCAAAAATTATGAACCTACATCCCCCCCCCACCCCCCTTCTCCCCCCTCCACTGAAATACTACTCTTCATTTCTTCCAAACCAGGCACACCATCTCAGACAAAGAATAACAAATGAAGAATGCCTACATGACGTCATCAGTCAGACTGGTAATAATGAAGTAATGAGAGATATGAGCAAGTATGTCTGCTCTGATTCAAAAATGTACTACAGTATTAATCTCCAGCTTTCGTCACTCCAAAACTTTCAATCTTTCACTTCTAAACACTCCATCATTAGCTCAAGTACAAAGCACATGAAGAAGCTTTTAAAACAGATAGTCCAGTTCTGTATTTATCCATTGATAACTACCCAGCAACAAATAAGCAACTTCTTAAAAAAAACTCGATTCATTGATCAGCATTGTCTTGATTTACTATGCGGTACTGCCAGCCCAGGCCACCATCAACAAACAAAGCATGTACATTCACATCCACTTCGATTCAATCCTATTGTTTTATTCAACAACTCCATGCAATTACTAAACAGCAATCTAAAATTGTAATTTCAGCTTCTAAGTCGGTAAAATCACACCATCACTCGGAATCAAGTAGATCAACACCATCACCGGCATAAATCAACCAAAAAAGGGGCAACAACTCAAGCATTAAAACTTACAATCTAATTAATCCACCAATTATGTTGAACAAAATCACATATAAGTCAAATTAAACTTCAAATATAACCAAATACACAAATTCAATATCAAAATCACATTCAATCAACGCAAATAAATAGAAAATGATAGGAAAAAAATACCCGACATCGTCGCGATAGAGGCGATTGATAAGAACATCACCACGAAGATTCAAGAAGTATATTGCAGAAGCTGCCACCGGCATATTGAACCAGTGGATCTAAAATCCACCAAGAATATTCAAACCCTAAAATGAACTTCGAAAAATCGATCGCAGAAATGTAGCTGAGATCTAGGGTTTCCAATTTCCTAAAATTCAATTAGCAATTATCAATTCAAATGTCAGGAAGTAAATTTGAAATTAGCATTTTTGGGAAATTATAAGAACATTTTTATGATTAAATTGAGCTGGAGAAAGGTCAGAAATACAGAAAGGTTGGTGTAGGGAACGGAGATAGATCAAATAGTTAGAGCTAATGTCAAGTAATTATTTAAGGGATTTGTTAAACATCGTCCACAAATTACTACATAAAGCCCACAAAATTCACTTGGTTTGTCAAAATTGCCCTTGACCTTAAAAAAAAAACACTCACACTCTCATCACTCACACTCTCATCACTCACACTCTCATTGCTCATCTTCTTTCAACCTCTCTACAAAAAAAAAATTCAAATAACGGCAATGTCGAGGCGGCAAGGCAAGGAATTGGCGGCGGAGGGAAGGATGTCCCAAGGAGGAAAGGTACATTTTGTTTAAAAAAAAAAAAAAAAAAAAAAAAGGGAAAAACCGTCGTGACCGCGGTGGGGCGCCCTGGCTGGACGCCCAGCCAGCGGTGGTGGCGCCAGCGGCAGACGCCGCCACCGCTGGCTGGGCGTCCAGCCAGGGCGCCCACCCCCCCCCCCCATTTTTTTTTTTTTTTTTTTTTAAAAATTGTTTTTAATTTTTTTTTTTTTTTTTTTGTGTAATATAATTTTGAATTGTTTTTATATTTTGTTGTTTATTTTTATAAATTTTTTCAATTTCGTTGTATTTTTTCTACGTTTATATTTTGTTTACAATTATTTGTATGTTTTTAGTTTATTTGATTTGCGATGATGATTATTTATCGTATAAATTTTTGTATGTTTATATATTTTAAAATTTTGTGTAGAATTCACTGGGTCGTCATGGTGCGGGGAAGAATATAGAGCTTCTTAGTAGAAGTTATTCAGTGGAGAGGTCGAGGCATAGACATGTCAGATCCCGTGGTATTTCGGCCTCAGTTCGTAGAGAACGGATCCACCGTCGGGATGAGGATGACGATGACGATGATGATGCTGAGGAGGGTGACCAGGAGGAGGAGCAGGAGGAGGGCGCAGATGAGGATGAGGATGTGGACGATGGCAGTGGACCGTATGATGATTACGGTCCATTCAGTCAGAGGGTTGATGACATGTACGAGACGCATATGGTGGAGGTGCGTAAGGGTAGGGGTGGTAGGTTTGTTAGTAGATCTGGCACATCATCTGCGTCCACTGTATCTGGGGCAAGCAGGAAACGGTCGAGGGCCGGTAATGATTCTTGGGTTGTTAGGAGTGAGGTGCCCGGTGGGCCTGTTGACGGGAGTGTGATTCCTAGCTTTCTAGGACACATAGCTGCCCGTATTTGGGAGGACCAGCAGAGGCCTTCAGTTACGGGGTTGTTGAAATGTCATACCCGGGAAAAGACTTGTAGCTTTTTGCGTACATGGGCTGAGGCCTGGCCGGCGGAGAGCGAGATGTTCGAGCGACTGGAGGGCACTGGGGTGAATCACGTTCCTGCCACCATGCACGATAAGATTGACAGTACGCTGATCACGGCTTTCATTGAGCGATGGCAGCCGGATACAAACTCTTTCCACCTTCCGTTCGGTGATGACGATCATGTTACATGACGTCGAGGCCATTCTGGGGATTCGTGTTGAGGGTAAACGACTTTGTGCTGTGGCTGATGCGGATCAGGCAGATTCGCTGGCGGAGTTGTTGGCGGTGGACAGGGTTGCACTGTACACCGAGGCGCTAGGTGTTTGGGAACACGGAGGTGTGAAGATCGCATCCGTGTTGCAGCGGTGTTTGTACCCCAGTGCACGTAGGACGCCCGACGCACAGCTGAGTGCTTATGTTTTTCTACTCCTCGGATGTACCTTGTTTCCGGATAAGAGCGGCGGAAACAAGCTCAGGCCACGCGACATCGTAGAGGCGTGTGACCCCGACAGTGTAGGCCAGTTTTCCTGGGGATCGGCTACGTTGGCGTATTTGTATCGCCAACTAGGATTTGCGAGTCGGGCTGACGCGGCAGGTATCACTGGGTGTCTGACTCTATTGTAGACCTGGATATACGAGTACTTTCCTGCATTGCGACCACATCGTGACCCAGTTCCTATTGATGAGGGGATGTCGCGTGCTTGTGCGTGGAGTCCGCGCTCGGAGAAGAAGTCCGTTGACCGCCTCCGATCGATACGGTTATTGCTGGACAGGCTGTCCCCCTTAGAGGTAACGTTTATTTATAGAGTCTACATTTTATTATTTGCACATATTATATTCATGTTATTAAATTTTATATGTTGTTATTGTACAGGTGAACTGGATGCCTTTCGGCCCGAACCCTAGTGTTAGGGTACCCAGGACCCTGTACACGGGACTCATTCAGTATCGTGACATCGTCGAGGCGTACATGCCCCAGCGTTGTCTTCGCCAGCTTGGGTTTGTCCAAGTTGTCCCTCCTCCCCCGGCGTGCCCGATGAAGGCGGTCCGACCTGCATCGTCGAGGGACTACGTCGTGGAATGGCCGGATATCATGACCGGGACGTGGGACCAGTTTCCGATGGTGGCCCGCTTATGGACTGCGGAGTTGCAGCGGCCGCCCTCTGGGGTTACTCCCATGTGTGACCATTACTACATGCAATGGTTCAACCGGTATTCGCACCCGAGGTTGATCGCTGATCTCGACCACAGCGATGATGATTATGTGCCACCGCCTACTGCCACGGAAGCGTTATGTCTTTTATTATATTTATCGTTGTCTTTTAATTAAGTTTTATTTGTTGTTATTGTATTTCATCTTCTGTTTTTTGTTGTATGCGATCCATTCTACCATCCCGTTGAGATTTATGAGTTACTACTACCAAGCAAAATCCAGCTGCTATTGCAACCCCTTTTGCCCAATCAATCGCCTGTTGAGCTTCTTCGAATGGACCATCATGTCCAAATATCCCACTGTAATCATTTCCGTCTCCACCATATTCCTGCATCAATTATATATTACAATAAATACATTTAACGGATAATACATTTAATTTCTATATTTACACAGAATTAACACAAAAAAAAACATAATTATATATAATCAAACTTAATTTTTATAAAAACCCAATTCGAATTTTCAAACTAAATTTAAAAATATACCATTTCGAATTTTCAAATTTAATTTTTAAAAAACCTATTTCGAATTTTCAAAATTAATTTAAAAAAAAACCATTTCGAATTTTTTAAAAAAATCATTTTCGATTTTTTTTTTACAAAAAAATTAAATAAAAAACAACAACAAAATCAAAAAAGAAAAAAAAAATTAATTATTAAAGGTGGCGTCTGCCAGGGCTGCCACAACCACTGGACTGGCGCCTGGCAGGGCCGCCTCACCCAGTGGAGTGGCGTCTGCCCAGGACGCCAGTCTGGTGGTCTGGGCGTCTGGGCTTGACGCCACTCTGGTGGTTCTGGCGTCTGGCTTGGACGTCCAGGCTACGGTTTGGGCGTCCACCCTAGGCGCCGGAGCCACTCCGACGGTAAACCGTGAATTTTAACGGTGACTTACCTCGTTTTCCGTCGACGACGACGTACCTCCGGCGTCCCCCGCATCTCCGGCCTGCCCTCCGGTCTCCCCCGGCGAGCCAGTACGGCTCCACATTTTTTACACCGAGATTATTTCAATTTTAGAAAAAGGGCATAATGGTCAAACCATATCATATTTGTGGGCTTTATATGGTAAATTGCGGGCGATGTTTAGCGTTTCACTTATTAAAGGGAAATTCTACGCAATATCCCTCGTTCACTTTTCTATGTCCTCTCCTTTTAAAAATTCCACGCTTTAACCTCAAGGTCCATTTATTGACTACGCTACAACCTTACCGTTAACCCTTCATTACATGTTGCCGCTAGTGGGGCCCACTTTTACCTATTTAATTTTTTTTCTTGATGTTCATGCTAAAAAAAATATTTCGTTAGAGGTTTTAGGGGTCATTTTCTTTCTTTAAGATTCCAAATTGAGCTCGGATTTTGCAAAAAAAGAACGTAGAATTCCATTTTGTGAATTCGGATTTCCGTAGTTAAATTTAGAATTCAATAAAACGGGGCTTTTACGTTTTTTTTTTTTCAAATCCGAGCTCAATTTGGACCCTTAAAGACTAAAGTGACCCCTAAAACCTTTAACGGGATATTTTTCAACACGCAAATCAAGAAAAAAATATTAAAAAGTGCAAAGTGGGTCCCACTAATGGTGACCATTACAGGAGGATAACGGCAATGTCATTGTTGAGACATAATTGTAAGTTGAAGGTTACAGTGTGTAATTTTCAAAAGGAGGGGCACAACTTGGAAAAGTCAATACTCGAGGGTTATGGTATAGAATTTCCCTTTTTAAAATAAGGAAAAATTTCACTTTTGCTACCACCAAAAGGCATGCATCTCAGTTTTGCTACCCCTCCAAATTTTTTTTTTTATTTTGCTACCACACAAAAACACAGTTGTTAAAAATTGTTATCACTTAACGGAATGGGTTAGGATTCTGTTAAGTTTATTAAAAAAAAAAAACACACCACCCTCAACTGTCATCCTCCCCCCTTCTTTTCCTCCACCTTTGCAACCCACCACCCTCAACTGCCCAACCAGCCCCCTCCCGTCAGCCACCCTCCCCCCGCCGGCGCCAGCGACCCCACCCCAATCCCTTTCCCCCACCAATGCAACCTACCCCCCTCCCTTATCCCTTTCTCGCTGCCCCAACCCCCACCCCAAAACCGGAAAACAACCCTCCCTCCCCATCCCCCCCAACGGAATCGGCCCCCCTCCCCTTCCCCTTCCCCCACCCAAAAACCGGCACCCCTAACCCATAAACACCACCCCTAAACCACCATAAGCGAAACCCTAAAACTCGTTTAGGGTGGTTTCGACCTGGTGGTTTAAGGTTAGAGGTGCCAGTTTTTAGGCGGGGGAAGGGGGGGTAGATTCAGGGTGGAGGAAGGGGAAGGGGCTAATTCCGGTAGGGGGGATGGGGAAGGATGGTTGTTTTCCAGTTTCAGGGTGGGGGTTGGGGTAGCGAGAAAGGGATAAGGGAGGGGAGGTGGGTTGCGTTGGTGGGGGAAAGGGATTGGGGTGGGGTCGCCGGCGCTGGCCAAAGCATTGGGCGCCGATCGCCGGCAGGGGGAGGGGAAGGGTGGTTGACGGGGGCAGTTGAGGGTGGTGGGCTACAAAGGTGGAGGAAAGGGAGGGGGGAGGGTGGCAGTTGAGGGTGGTGGGTTTTTTTTTTTTTAATAAACTTAACAGAATCCTAACCCATTCCGTTAAGTGATAGCAATTTTTAACAATTGTGTTTTTGTGTGGTAGAGGGGTAGCAAAACTGAGATGCATGCCTTTTGGTGGTAACAAAAGTGAAATTTTCCTTAAAATAATATGAAAGTGACAATTGTTGATAAGTTGAGGGGTCATTTATACGTAGTATATGTTAGATCGTATGTAATGGTAAAAGATAACTTGACAAATATGATTTAATACTTTAATAATCTAACTCTCTCTTACCGGGAGATGAAATCACAACTCTTGTTTTCTGCTAAGCAATTGTTTAGCAAGTCCTAAACAAGACCTTCTTAAGGTTGATCCAAACAGACGAATTTTGTTTCCGCGTCTCCGAGCTATACATCCTCATTTATCTCTAGTCGATCGTCATTGAAATCACAACTCTTGTTTTCAGTTGAGCAATAGATCGAATAACTCCTGAATGAGCCCTTCTAAGGGTTATAAAGTAGCTCCCGCTATTGGGGAGGTACTAAATAATTGACTGCTTGAATCGGGTTTTGAGCATAATGTAACACCCCCAAGTTACTCTCCCATAATAATAATCATAATAAAACTTTAGGGAGTAACTTGGGGATATTACCGCCACGTGGTTACTTAAGGCTTAACAGAGACTTGCAGCGGAAGAAAGTACTTATCATAACTAAAACATTTCCGAAATAACTAAAACACTGATACTAGGTTTACTAAATTAAACTAGGTGATCACCGCTCATCGTCCCCAATGCAGCATTTAATTCACGTCGTCCGATCACCATCACCTAACTATTCATCATTAATGATAAGTAGGGCCAAGCCAAAACAAAAGAGAAATACGTATTAGCCAAAATGCAAAGTACATACAAATGCTAGACATGTAAAATCAATTTAGTTAATTAAACATGCTTTCGAAAGATCCGACTTTAATAAATCATAATTTATTCAAACCGCTCATGAACAGAAATTCTCATATTAAAACATATCAATTTCCGAAATCAATAACTTTCCAAAGATAGTTCCGAATAAAATATGGATTCAATTCTCATTTCGCCAATCATTTTCCCACCTAAGTGTGCACACCCCCCAAGCTAGTAACTCCGTACATAGTGCTATCAAGGGGATAAACTAGGTCATATATAGCCCGTATTCTCAATTTTATCTCCGCATAGTGGGAGTCATAAATCCAAATATCTAACAAATAAATCCGATAAATAATTATAAATTCTCAATATCCCATACCCGGGATAATTTGAACAGTAAAACTTCCTTTTTAAGCATCTTAAATATCAATACAAGTTTATAACCAACCATATAAAATATTTAAACATTTAAGATCAAACAATTAAAACATGTTTCACGAAGTATATTTCATATCATTCAAACATTTAGCATGTAAATCGCATTGCATATAAAAGTCACTTTATAAAAGATCTAGCAACGTGTACGTATCTTGATCTTTGCACACAAGTACGGAACTCCTAATTACGAACTCCAAATTCCTCCTACAACAAATGAATAATCCCAATCAAATGCTTTTCAATCCATAGACACAAGGACTTAGATACTGACTTTAACTAGTTGTGCATGAAAATTGATTATTTTAGCCCTTTTATAAATTTAATAATTGTTTTTATAAACTAATCTTTTATAATCCATTAAAGATAATAATAACAACAACAACAATAATAAAAGTAATAATAATAGGAAGTACGTAGTAGTAGTAGTGATATGTAGTAGTAGTAAAATAGTGGTAGTAATAAGTTAAGATGGAAAGGTTTAAGAAGAAGTTTTTTTTTTTTTTTTGGTTAGAGACTTACGGCAACAGCAACAAGGAGTGAGGTGGCGGCAAGGTGGTGGTCGAATGGCGGCAGCAAGGTGGCAGTGGCGAGGAGGTGCTCACGACCACAAAGTGAAAAGAAGGTGAATATGGAGGAGGAAGGAGAAAGGAGGAGAAGAGAGCTTTGGATGGAGTAAGAATGCCTTACTTTCATGGTTATTAATGTAGTTTGACTATGGAAGGAGGAGATGGGTAGTGGTTGGGTAGTAGTGTTGAATAAGAAGTAAGACTTTGACTTTGATTATGGAGGAAGAAGATGGGTGGTAGTTGGTAAATTTGACTCGGAAATAAGTGTTTGACTCGGGATTTTTGGCATAGTACTAAAGGTTAAAAAATCCGATTTTTGGATACGATAAATTTTAACTTGACCCGTATAATTAAAACCTTTATAAAGCATAATTATAAATTATCTTCGTAAAATCATATAAATATTTTTGTATAATAAAAAATATTTCGGAAAAATCCATAGTTAATAATTAGTAAACGGCTTAAAAATACGGGGTGTTACACATAAAGATTCCCTTTTTTTTATTCTTAGTTATTATTGTATTTGACTTACAAGTACATATTTGCAACAATATAGATACAAAGAGGAAATAGAGACAATTCCTCTTTAATGTTATAAGTCTATTTATCATTAGAGTAACATATAATATATTCGAAGAATGAATTCACAATCACGATGTTAGGTATTTCCTTATTAGGAAGATAGTGTATATTCATATACAATACGCATAAAGTTTTTCTATACACCTAACTTTCAGTTTTTATTGATCATTTTAATATTGGCAAAAATCGCGATGGTGTCTCATGTCAAAAGTAGAATATAAAAAGGTATTTTCAAAACAATGTAACTACAATTAATTAGTGGTTGAATGATTGAATGTATGATGTAGATTTTCATATAAAGTTATATTTCACATGTAATATCATTTCGTAATATAAGAAACGCATAGTTTTGCTTGGTTGATCTTAGAATGTTCTTCTTCTTCATCTTGTGGAAAATAAAATTTTATACTAGTTCATATTCTCATCAAGCTTTTTTGTCACTGACAAAATTTAATTCAACTTCTTAAAATATTCAGATTCCCTTTTTTTTTTTTGCCAACCGAATAAATACTTTGTTTTTAAAGGTTGTGTATTGTGTTTTAGACATATTGGAATGAATGTGATATTTAGAAAAAAAAAAAATAATCTGAAACTAATGTTTGGTTGAACTATAATGGCCTAATGGGTATGAAACCTCATAACCTGATAAGACTATCTTACGTTGTTCACATTACCAAAATAGGTTACTAGAAAGTAGTGAAGTATCACCACAACACTTAAATGAATATATACAAAGCAATTTAATGAGATTTCACTTGGTTGATGTGACCATTACTTCAAATTGATTTTTTATTTTTTTTCCTTTAAGATTGCACCAATATATGAATACAAGTAACAAATAGTATTTGGTCTAATGGTAAAAAATTGTGTCTCATAACCTTACTATGGACATTGGACACATTAGGGGTGAAGATTCCTCCACACTCATAACAAGTCTTGCTCACTAATTCGAGTTTATTTGACTTGCTATGTGAGATTTTAGTTTGATAAGACACTTTCTTCGATCCTTACCTAATCTAAGTACATTGAATATAATGATTTTTTAAAGAGCTACTAGTAATCGTAATTGATTACGAGTTTACGAATAATAGTTATATTAAGTTCTAATATTTAATATTCTTTAAAAAAAAAAGTGCTTATATTTAATATTTTTCAAGTTTGCTTCATTTATGGCTGTAGATATCTTAAATGCTTGATTTTGTACTAATTGCTTATTATGACAAGAGGCTATCGCATAAAATTTCCAAATTCTCTTCACCAAAAAAAAAAAAAATACAATTTACAAATTGAAACAATTTTTACAAGCCAATTCGAGCAAACTAACATAACAACCTATGCACCCTATATAATACTTCGTACGCTATAACGTATAAATTATACTGAATCGCTATTCGTCGTTCGCAAATTACTGGGTGACGTTAAACATTTTTAATTGAAATTACATTTTTGCCCTTGTGGGTATTTTACCTATTTAAAGGTCCACCATGGGTAAATTAGTTACCGACAACATAAAAAATTACCGAGCCCACCACTTGTGTTAAAAAATTCCCGAGCATTAAAAAATCCCGGTTCCACCATTGTACGGTAATCCCGAGAAATTTAAAAATCCCGGGGCATAAAAGAAAAGTGTACGGAGTGGTGTTTTACGATGGACGACGACAACGTTTACACGCCGGAGGATTCGACGGAAGAATCTGTAAGTATTTCGGAATATTTTTTTTATGTAAATGGACATCCGCCCTTTATTTCCGGAAACATGGGGGAGATCCGACCAAAATTTCCGGATGTCCCCCATGACATCCGGAAATTTCATCCGGATGGGTACATCCGCCTGAAATTTCCGGATGTATGTGGGGACATCCGGAAATTTTGGGCGGATCTCCCCCAGAATTCCGGACAAAATAGGCGGATGTCCCTTTTTTTTTTTTTTTTTCTTACGTAATTGTTATTGTTATTATTATTATTATTACTATTGTAAATTTTTGTAAATTTTTATTATTACTATTATTATTACTATTGTTATTGTTATTATTACTATTATTATTATTACTATTGTTATTGTTACTATTATTATTATTACTATTATTATTATTATTACTATTGTTATTATTATTATTACTATTATTATTATTACTTTTGTAAATTTTTGTTATGATTATGATTATTATTAATATTATTACTACTATTATTATTAATATTGTTGTTATTATTATTATATTAGTTATTATATGTTAATGTTACGTAGTTATTGTTGTTATTATTATTAGTATTATTATTGTTATTGTTATTGTTATTATTATTATCATCAGTATTATTATTATTGTTATTATTATTATCATTAGTATTATTATTATTGTTATTATTATTATTATTACTACTATTAATACTATTAATACTATTAATATTATTATTGTTATTTTTATTATTATTATGATTATTTGTATATTATTGTTATTATTATTGTTAAATTTAAAATACTAATCCTTGCGTGTTTTATTTGTTTGTGTTGTTATTTTGATAGGATTCGGAGGTTGAAAACGACGGTGACGTTGTGAATTACAGTGCACATTTTGTGACAGACACGGTTTTTCTAACGTTTGACGATGCATTTACATGGGCGGATGCTGTTGCAATAAATCTGGGATTTATTTTGGTGAAATCGTCTTTCAACAAACTGAGGGATGGTCGACCAGTTCGATATTTAAGATGTGACCGGGGACGCAGGAGTAAGCCGAGAGATCTTGAGAACGCAATTCGGAAGGACACCAAAACCAAGGGCATTGGTTGTCCTTTCTACATCAAGATATGTTACGAGTTCGTCACCAATACTTGGTTTATCCGGGCGAAAGATGATGTAACTGGGACCCACAACCATCCAATGATTGCGTATCCAGAGGGTCATCGTAAAATTAGTGGGTTGAGCCCGAATGCGAAGCAGGTTGTGCGTGACATGACGAAGTCTAAGGTTGCACCGCGTAACATCATGGCGATTATTGCGGAGCAATTTCCTGCTGATCATCCAAACATCAGACACATCTACAACTGCCGGAATGACTTCAGAGAGGAGATGTTTGATGGGAGAGGAGTTGTTCAGCAATTTCTACATTAGGCGAGACAGAGTCAGTATGTTTATTGGGTCATTTCCGATGATGAAGGCGTTTTACAGCACACCTTTATGGCGCACCCAGTCATGGTAGACATCCTACAGACGTACCCCTATGTGATCGGTATGGATTCCACTTACAAGACTAACCGATACAGGATGCCGTTCTTTGAGATAGTTAGCGTGACACCGACAAACCAGAATTTTCTCGTCGCTTACGTGTTCATGCGCAACGAGAGCACGGCAAGCTATCGATGGGTTTTGCAGAGGTTGAGAGACGTGATTGGGTATAATAAGGAGCCGTCGGTTTTCTTGACAGACCGTGAGCTTGGGCTATGTGCTTCATTGAGGGAAGTGTTTCCAGGAACCTCGCACTTACTTTGTCGATGGCACATTAACAAAGATGTGGAGGCTCGGGTCACTGCTATGTTCAAAAGCAAGAAAATCGGTGCGTCTTTCAAAAACGGAAAATGGAAACGTATCATGGACGCTGCAACCGAGGAAGATTATGAGGCCGCTGTAGAAAACATGAAGGATAAGTGGGCAAGTTTTCCAGCAGTGATACAATATGTAGAGAACACATGGCTTTGTCATAAAACGAAGTTCGTGACATTTTGGACAAACCAAGTTCTACATTATGGCAACACCAGCACTTGCAGAGTTGAGAGCCAACATTCGGCCGTGAAGATGTGGTTTGATTCCTCGACAGGTTTGGTGTTTGCTAATTGTACTTCATGTATGTACTTTTATTTGTGCAGGAATTTCAGTTACAAATCATAACTGTTTTTCTTTGTAATGTGCAGGTTCTTTGGATACTATATGGGCTCGAGTTCATAGCCACATTGGTAATCAAATCAACGCAATTCATAATGGTTTGGAGGCTTCTAGGTCGAAGATAGGTCAAAAGTACCGACAGTTGCCACTGTCACGTATAAACGGGAAGGTGTCTCAGCATTGTTTGAAGGTTCTCGATGAGGAGACAAGGAGGATGAGGGAGCTGAGTTATCAAGTGCACGAACGATGTGGATGTGTAATACGTGTGACCCACGGGTTGCCCTGTGCATGCCAGATACATGATTCGCTAGCTGCTGGGACAGGATTGTACATAAGGCAAATTCACCCGTTTTGGAGGACCTTGGTTATTGGTTCTGGAGAGCACGGGACGGTGCCTGACAATGACTCGACCGAGGATGCCGCACATTTTCGTTCTCTGATGGAGGAGGTGTTTGATAGTGATCCTGCTGTTCTTCGAAACGTGTCTCGCATCATTGAAGAGGAGCTGCATCCGGATCATTCCGATCTCAGAGAGCCTGCTGTAAACCACCGGGTTTGTGGTCGACCAAGACACAATGATACAAGACGTGATCGTTCTTATTTTGAACATGTAAACCGCCAACACACTGTAAGCGGCGCACGACAAACAGGTACGATTGAGTGTTGTGTTTTTCACATAAAACAGCGTTCACTAAACTATTAACTGAAACCTACATTTGTGCAGGAGATGTAAACGACATTAGCCAAAGCCGTTATCGACACATGCTTCCAGAGCCGATGTTGCCTTACATCACAGGATGGAAGGATGTCATTGGCGATGGGAACTGTGGGTTTCGTTGTGTGGCCGAGTTCTTCTTCGGTGATCAAGGCCGATTGTATGACGCTCGAGAGACAATAGCGAATGAGGTCCTCGGTTATCGAGCCCTATATGAGAGGATTTATGGGCTTGGAAGACTTGAGATCAATGTGCAGCGTATTTGATGGGACGGTGGGGCGGTTGATTCCCGTCATTGGATGGTTGCAATACAAGATTTATTTCCTATTACGACTTGGTTCAACGCAACGGTTATTATTCTTGGTGTAGGCCAAACACCAACTTGCTACTACCCATGCCTCACGATATTGCCGTTCCGGGCAAGAAGGGGGGTCACAGCACCGGAGCGAGAGTTTGTCATCGCTACAGTTGGGGCATCACATTTTATTTGTCTTGAACTTGCACCTGATTCGCCACTTCCCCCGGTTGCAGGTTGGTGGACCGAGCACCACGACCCAAGTGTTGACGGTTGGGATCAGCGTTACGAAGCTAGAAGGAACATGTGGGATGCCTTAATTAGATAGTGAACATGTTGTCGTTATGTAAAGTGTAAAGCAGTTGTCGTTATGTAAAATGTAAAGCAATTGTCGTTATGTAGTCGTTATGTAAAATGTAAAGCAGTTGTCGTTATGTAAAATGTAAAGCAGTTGTCGTTTTGTAGTTGTTATGTAAAATGTAAACGAATTGAACTTAATTAAACAAAATATTTAGAAAACCACCAAAACAGTTGTTCAATACTTAAAGTACGTGACGAATAAAAAGTACATAAACGAAATGCGTACAAGGGAAATAAAAAAAAAAAACAGGAAGTTCACAACCCCATCATCGCCCTCCAATCAGCTCGTAGCGCCTCAGCCATTGCTCTTGTATCACGCGATAGGCTCGGATACTCCTCCAGGGTCCTGTTGATGACCTCCATAGACCGACCCATCCACTTCAATTAAAAAACAACATATTATAAACAACATATTAAAATAGCAACTTATTAAATTATACCAAAAAATACAACTACTTACGTAATCCGTGTTAGTTCTCTCTGGCAGTGTGCGACTCTCATGTGATGACGCAACTGGAGAAACACGTGGATGAGAAAATCGGTACAGCCACTGCATGTAACCAGGACCGACTGTAGGAGCACCACCACCAAGTCTGCTGAGGGCACCTACCACGACACTAAAAGACATACCAGGGACAAACCGATTCCACATCACAGATGTCATCTCTGGCGGAAAGTCAACCCGATACATCTTCAAGTTCGTCGGTCTCTTAGCCTTCTCAGGCCTGATAATGGCTGGTGGAATGCCCTAGACGTATCCAAGTTGCTGAACCACTCGATCAGGCATGTATGGCTCAATGATGCTACGATACTGGATGCAGCCAATGAAAAGAGTAGCAGGCACGCGTCGTGCTGGATCAACTCCGTACGGTAGCCAATTAACTTCATTGTCAGTCAAATGATCCAACCTAGCCCGAAAAGCGAGAAGGCGCTTCATGCTCTTGTTAAGGCACCCCGATCCAACATCCCAGGCGGACGCACGAGGAATAGCAAGCTCTCTGGTCAAGGTCCCCTGCTGAGGCCGGAAACACGGAAAGTACTCGTAGATCCACGCCTGCAGAAGCGTAAGGCAGCCAGCGATAGAATCAGCATCTCTTCGTGATGCTGTACCCAATTGCCGGTACATGTATGCTAGCACAGCAGAACCCCAGGAGTACTCACTAATCTGAACATCCTCAACAAACAGCTCATTGAGGAAGGAAGGATGAGTACGGTTTCCACTCTTGTCCAAAAACAAACAACCGCCGAGTACTAACCACAGGTACGCCCTGTAATGGAAACTGAAGGGCCTCTGCGCCTCCAAGGTCGACTCCACTATCCTCTCAGTCAGGACCCCACTACCCTGCCACACGGTTTTGGTACCGCACTTCTCATTCGGCTCTTCCTCAGTCATATCCAAGGTAACCGAGCACGCGTCCCGTAAAACGTTCGTGCTAGGAGTAGTGGAAACCATGGAACCGTCGACACGAAGCCCTAGAATATGATACACATCATGAAGCATGATCGTGATCTCCCCAAAAGGCATGTGAAACGTGTTCGTGTCTGGCTGCCATCTCTCAACAAAAGTAGAAATTAAGGGCCAGTCAAATCGCCGGAACATGATCCCAGGTAAATGAGATAGACCAGTGCCATCAATCGGTTCCAGGTGCTCCGGCGGAAGACGAGTGCGCCAGTTACCCAATTCAGAACACAACTGTGTCCTGCTCAAACACCGCAACACGTTTCGCTCCTGCCCACCCCATATGTAGGCAAACACGTGACCCCCAAAACTCGGAATAACGGTACCATCCTCAGGCCCACCTGGCATCGGCTCCTGCACCAACCATGACTCTGACGAGCTGGTAGAAGCTTGACCTGGTTCACTACTGCTAACATATCTCCCATGGTCACCCCTATACACAGTACAGTAATCCTGAGGGTCGTACTGTGCATCTCCAGCAGATTGACTTCCTCCATCTTCATCCTCCTCCCGATCTGATGAAGGCACTCCAGTAGACGAATACATGGGGGGGCTCCCTTGTGACTGGTGCTCCCCCGACCAAGCACCAACAGTCCCATACTGCTGCTCATGCTGAAACGGTGCATGTGAAGGTCCTGCACCACCTAACTCCCTCCTAACAGACGCATTCAAACGTCTTGATCTTGCATGACGAGGACCAGAACCCTCAATCTGCATTAAAAAAATAAGTACAGAATCATATTTCAATAATAATTCATAGTCAAAAAAATCAAATCAAAACTATAATAAATCAAATCAAATAAACAATAATAACAACATTACAAATAATAACAATAATATTATTCTTACAATACTAGTACACTACTAACAATAACAACACACTAACACACTACAAATAATTTCAACACAATAACAGACCAAATCAAAACTATAATTAACCACAAAACTGCCAAAATTTAAACGCAACAACGACAACCCAATAAAAAAAACAATTACAATAACAATAACAACAATTTAAGTAAACAACCATAATACATAACAACAACAGCAGCAAAAACCAATACAAACCAAACCAAATTTACATAACAATAACAATACATAGCAACAACAAACTTATTAAAATAAAATCAAGAATTATTGCTAAACTATAATTATTGTAAAACTAAATCAACAAAAATTACATATCATTAACTATTGCAAAACTAAATCAAGAAAAAAATTATTTTAATGCCACAAATGAAGGACACAAATTACTTCAAAAAAAAAAAAAAAAATGAAGGACACAAATATTTTCAAATTAAAACATGCACCAAATCAACAAAATCGAGGACAAAAAAAAAATTAGAAAAACATAAATTAAAAAACAAAGGAAAAACAGAAGAAGAAAAAAAGGGGGGGGGGGAAACAGAAAAACACAAAAACCAAAAAAAAAAACGGAAAACAGAAAAAAAAAAGGGGAATATCAGAAAAATATTGAAAAAAAAAATTCTGGAAACTGGACTTCCGCCCAGAAATTCCGGAAGTCCAGGGGAACTTCCGGAAATTTCAGGCGGAAACCCCACTTCCGCCTGGAATTTCCGGAAGTTCCCTGGACTTCCGGAATTTCTGGGCGGAAGTCCAGTTTCCAGAATTTTTTTTTTCAAAATTCAAAAATTTAAAACAAAAACAAAAAACTCACCGGCTCGCCGCCGCTACGACCACCAAACGTCAGCCTAATTCTCCGTCGGTCTGCCATCGTCGGATTCAACGTTTGATTGCAAGATTTGCTTGTGTTTGAGTAGCCTTCAACTATTTTGCTTTTTTTTTTTTAAAAAAAAAAATTTCTGATTTTTTTTCTTCCAAAATTTCAGATTTTTTGTTTTTTTTAGAGAGAGAAAGTGTCAAAGAGTGTTTTTGTGAGATGGGAAATGTCTCGTAAAGCCCTAACTTATTTTACCGAGTATTTATATACGGAGGATAATTTAGGAAATTTATGTAAAAAATGTCAACGTCACCTAGTAAAATGTGAACGACGTTTAACAACTTCCAAATTATATGAGATACTCGGTATAAAAAAAACTACTCAGTAAAATCAGAAAATTTAAATCAATTAAGTGGGACCAATAAAAAAAGGTAAAAAAGACGGTGGAAAAGAAAAGCTTGCAAAAGAAAAAGATAGAGAGAAAACCAAAAAAAAAAAAAAAAAAAAAAAAAAAAAAAAAAGCAACATATAAAACCCTAAAATCCTAAATATCCAAAAACCCTTTTTTTTCACAGATAGCAGTAGCACACTAATAAATTCCAAAATTTCGACTTCCCCTTTTCCCCAATTTCTCCCCCACCCCACCTGAATTTCTTCAATTTCTTCATCTTTTTTCTGGGTAATCTCAGTTATCTTCAAAAACCCGTGATTCTTGCGGCTGTATCTTTGGTTGTAGCAAGGTTAATTGTACAAAAATGGAGTCTCGTGGGCCCTCTGCGCCACCATCCCACCACCAGCAGCACCACCAGCAAGCGGCGCATCAGCAGCAGCACCACCAGCAGCATCACCAGCACCACCCACACCACCATCATCAGCCGCCGCAACAACCACCATCTGGGTTGATGATGCAACACCATCAACATCATCATCACCCATCTTCGAATTCTTATCAAAGTCCCAATTCAAACCAACCCCCACCTCAAATGATCGCAACCCCAAATTCATCTTCTTCTATGATGCAAAACAACAGGTTTCCGTTCAATTCACAAGTTGTTACAACTACCCCACCTCCGTCGAAGAACCCTGGTACTAGTCTTGAACCCCTAAATTCACCTTATTCTGGAGATGGGTCTTCTGGGATGAGGCAATCTGGTTTCGGGGTTGATCCGAATTCTTCGGGTTCGCAGAAGAAGAAAAGGGGTCGACCAAGAAAGTACTCCCCTGATGGTGGGGGGAGTAACATTGCTTTGGGATTGGCTCCTACTCCAATGTCTTCTTCTGTTATGGGAAGCGGAGGTGGGGTTGCTGCTGGTGCTGCTGGTGGAGGCGGTAGGGGGCAGGCGGATTCGAGTGGGACTGCTCCGTCCTCGGATAATCCGTCTAAGCGGCATCGTGGCCGGCCCCCCGGGTCTAGTAAGAAGCAATTGGATGCTTTAGGTGCGTTCCTGTTAGTTTTGAGTTTTTGTTGATATAATGTGGTATTGTTAAAGTGAGATTTTGATGATTGTCACTTGTTTGATCCTTTGTTTTTGCTTCTGGGCAGGTAACTGTGGGGTTGGTTTTACGCCACACGTTATCTTGGTGAATTCCGGGGAGGTATGTGTGACACTTGATAAATGGTAATTTGGGTGTGATTATTGAATTGTGATCTGAATTGTTGATTGTTAAATGTGTTGTTAATCATGGTATACTTGCTCTTGTTTTCTATGCATCTTGTGCCCGTTATGATCATATTTAATGTAAATGGCTCACTTAGTTTGAGTTATTAAATGCTATATGGAAATGACAGTGATTTATGTGCACGGAACCATATCTAATTATAAATCTGTGTTCTTTCTCATGTATAAAGTAAAGCTTAATTGTTGGAATCTTACTTTAGTTGTGATTCTATAAAATGTGTAGAGACGATTGTATAGCAAAATTAGCGTAACCATTGTACTGAAGTGAAGTCTAATAGGTAGCTTAAACATCATCCCCATCACTTCCTATTCCTTTTAATTGCTATGTTTGAAGCCTTCCTTAGTCTGCTTTAAATTTCATACATTCATAGTGTATATTGAAAACATTTGTATATACTACTCTTTCAATCCCGTAAAAAACTGCCTATTTCATTTGGGCACATAGATTAAGGAAACGTAGTTTGGTGGGCCATTGAGTGAAGATAGAAAAACAAATTGCAGTATTAGGGTTTGTTGAGTGGACCTAAACCTTAAAAGGAATTGAGCAATCCTTTAGAAGTTTGGGACATACTAAAATGGAAATTGGGTGATCCTTAATGGGACGGGAGGGTTGGAGGTAGAATATTATTTTCTATTCTTTCCTACCCCTCATAATTTCATTGTGTGTTCGAATTGGTTCTTTATTGTGTTTGAGGAAATGTGATTAGGATGTTTTTGTGCGGGGTTTTTAGCATTGATTTGTACTTCCATTGTTTAAAAATATAAGGTGACAAAGCTGTATAGACTTAAGTTACCTAACCCTGCCCTAGGTTAGGCCTTGTTTTAGAGACATTGTGAATTAAGATAATGCTGATATTGATGCTATATGTACTCTTCATTTTCTTTTGCATGACTAAAAGTGTGTGTCTATATACCAAGTTCCACGTCCTGTAATGATGGATGAATAGGTGGCTTGGTTGGTCCAGGTTTTATATTAATTTAGAAAAAACGATAGTATCCAGATATTTACCTTCCAAGCAAGTCTTTCCAACGGGCCTTCTCAAAAAATGGTAAAGGTACCATTTATTTTGTATTATTAGGCTGAAAATTATGAGCTCATTAAGATTATTTCTAATGTGCAGACATGCTGTATAGTCAAAGATAGCTTCATTGAATGGGTTATTCTTTAGGTTCTCTCTTTTTGCTATGTTTAACTGTCTATCTATAAATTGAGCTTATACTGGCTGTTTGTTCAGTTCTTCTAGATGTCCACATTGTTTAATAGCGTTTGTTCTCTCTCTATATTGGTGTCTCAAATTGGTTGTCCTAAATGCTATCACTCTATGCCAATATGCCATTAATGCATTGCTACTAAAAGGTATTCCTGTTGAGTCTTTTCCATTTTACTTTATTTTTAGAAGAGCCCATTAGGATAAGCATAATAAAACTAAGACATTAGCTGATTTTTGTACTCAATGTACTAATTCTAGTACACCAGTCTATTTAAATTTGGGATTATGTTCATGGTTTGTTATCTGTAATTTACTCAATTTTGCAAGGACACAAACTTTAATAATTACATGTATTCATCTGCAACATTCATACGAAAATTTATGTTGTTGGATGGCATCTTTTAAGCATCTTGCTCTTTCATAGAAAACAGCTGGTCAGCTGCTACAGAAGTAATGATGATTTTAGGATGCTTCACTCAGCGGAAGCCACAGTAACTTATGGATTTGGTTTGTCCAAAATGGACTACTGCATGAACAGAAGCAATGCTTATCTTTGGCACTATATATTTATTGTACCATTTTTGTTATTTTTCAATCCACAGGACATTGCATCCAAGATTGTAGCCTTTTCCAAGCAGGGACCGCGTACAGTTTGTGTGCTTTCTGCAAATGGCTCCATCTGCAATGTGAGCCTTCGACAACCTGCAATGTCTGGAGGCGTTGTGAACTATGAGGTGTGCACTGACTTTTTTTTTTTTTTTTTTTTTACCTTTTTAAAATCTTATGCTCTTCCATGTTGTAATATATTTCTTCTCATTTTAAGTAGCTGTCATATGGCTCCTATCTGAAACTTTGACCTCTTGTGGTTCTTAACGAATGTGCTTAAAATTTTGAATTTTGAAGTAAATTATTAGAAAGTGTTGGTATTTTGTAGTATCTTATACTTTAGTAAGCATACCTATTCTGTTCTTGTGGTCTGACTGGAAGATGGAAACTTCATATGCTCAAACATAGTTTGAGTTGAGTGTAGTTTTTCCTTTCATATCCTTCCCTACCGACAGTCAAAATAATTCAAGTTAAGTATCTATTGCCTTGGATTGTAGATCATTTTGACATAGTGAAGAAAGTTTGGTTCCTTGATTGAATTTGGTTACATCTTGTTCATATACCTGTGCTGTACTTCTATCTTCTATTGCTGGTGCATTGTTGTGACATGTTCATGATGGCCTCGAATGCATTTGGGATATTCTTTTTTGTCCATCTTTTTTATGCCAAGGTTTATGCTCCTCATTTAGCAAGTTAGCATTCTTGATACGGAGTAGTTTTCTTACATACGATATATCTTCCCTTTTTCCTCTTCCAGTCTCTCTTGCAGTTTTTCTTTGATTTTGGGGTAATTTTTAGAGGAAGATGGATTTTAATCAAAATTTGTCTTTCTTGAGCTTTGCTCGAGTATTCCCTTGGTCAATGCTGAGTGTCTTGTAATCTTGTATTCTCAAGTTCAAGGTTTTTATGTTCTATGGAGGTCTTTTATGTGTGTGGGATCTATTTGAATTCGGGTACAAATCAGAAAGTTTGTTGCGGAGTGGCTCTTGGTTGGCCTTTTGAATTTTAAGAAGTAACACCTTGGTCTCCTCTCTTATCATTTTGCTCACATTGGAAGTTGTATATCTAATAAATTGAGATGAACTTTGGTAAAATTTGTAGTTAAGGACGAAGTTTGACAACTATGTAAGGGTCAATTGACTCTTTTTAAAGGATGGAATTTTACAATGCTAGTAACAGAGATTGAATTGAAATGTCCTTATCCGGATATTGAGAACTTCGAGAGTTTGTTAAATCTTTACACGAAAAAACCTAACCTTGAACATTAACTCATTAGAAGCTACAAATTGGCGGTTCTTGGACGGTTCAAGCAAAGGAACTTGGTGTCTAGTACAAGCTCAAGTTCCGGATCACTCTACTTACTCTACTTAGTGGTTTTTAATTAGTTTTTGCTTGCAAGTTTTTACCTTTCACTTGAAAGGGTTTTTCTTGGTTTAAGCACTCAGGATTAATTTATTTACTTTAGGAATTATAGACTAAGTAGAATTAGTTTTTTAATCTAAGTAGAATTAGAATTAGTTTCCTAATCTAAGTAGAATTAGTTTTCCTATTCTATTTGGGTTACTTTGGGCTAAAGGCTAGGGACTTGTCCTAGTCCTATTAGACTTAGAATTAGTTAGTTTTTAGTCTATAAATAGTTGAAATTTGATGACTTTTAGATATAGAATTTTTCAGACTAATAAATCAAAGTATTTGTTTGTTTTGCAATTAAAGTATTTTTCAGATTAGGTTCTTTAAGCTTTGTTTAAGTTGATTAATTAAGGGGTGGTGTGACCTTTAACTTAATTAATCTACTTGTCTTCTTGTTTAATTCTTGGTGGACGAATCTTATAGAGAATTAGGCTTGAATTATCCTTGTGTGTGTTTAAGTTTCTTGAACATACGCATCATGTCCTATTTTTCTTCTTATCTCTTATGGAACCTTCTTGGAAACCCAAAACATTAATCATGGATTGATTGTGAACTGATATGCAAAGTGAATTTACATTCTTTGTGGTATTTTGCTGCACGGATATATGCTGTTGTACCTTACCCTTTTTACTTGCTTGAACCTTTTTTTTCTTTTAAGTTAAATGTATAGAAGCATTTATATCTCTACATGATCCATCATGCATAAGTGTTTTATTTTTGTGATAAAATACCACTGTGGTCAAGACATCTTCTTCTTGTATTTCGAGATTTATATGTGCTTATACTAATGGGCCGAAAAGATTAAAGAATTGCTGCAATGAAGAGATTTTTTGGCATAATTTCCCTAGCATGTAAATCTTGGATGTCCAAACACATTTTTTAGCATTTTAGGTAGTCGGGCTCGTGGATATTTTTTTCTTTTCTTCTTCTTCCTCTCCTTGATTCTTAAGGCTTTGATGTTGGTTCTCTTCAGTTTCTGTTATATTATTCAAATTCATGAATCAACCCTAATTTGCACTCTTGATTACAGTTTTTGTTAAAATACTCAAATTCATGGTTTAACTTTGATTTACACTCTTGATTACTACTAACTCATGGTTTGGCAGAAATTTACAATTAATTAAGGCATATTGCTCCATTTTACTTAGATTTTATGTTCTTCTGATATTAATTATTTTGCACTTAATTACATTGTTTAGACTCCTCTCATGAGGAAATTTTTACGTTGTTTAGATAGGATTAATATTCTCACACTTTATGCTGGTAAGTTTATTGCTTGTTTTGGGGTGCATTTTCCATTTCTCTTACTGATGTAGTTGTGATACATGTGTTGCAGGGACGGTTTGAAATTATTTCTTTGTCAGGTTCATTCCTGTTCTCAGAGAATACTGGTGGCCAAGTGCGATCAGGTGGCTTGAGTGTATCTCTGGCTGGCTCAGATGGCCGAGTGTTAGGTGGTAGTGTTGCCGGGATGCTTGTGGCTGCCTCTCCTGTTCAGGTATCCACATTCTTTTATATCTCTGTCATGTTCATTGTTCTTCCTACTCCCTCTGTTTCAAAATAAATCCCCAAGTTTGACTGGCACATTTGCCAATGCAGAAGTTTAACCAATAATATCTTTAATTATTAACAAGTATAAATGATTAAAAATTGATATTTAGAAACTATACACTAAGACGATTCTAACAACTACTCACATCTAATCTTATATAAAGCACAAACATTGGTACAAGCGTTGTATGCAAAAGTCAATCTGGGGCATTTATTATGAAACGGAGGGTGTACATTTCTGTGTATATTATTCGGCTTTTTTCTTGTGCCTTGTGTGTGAATTGTACCTTGTGTCTACATGATTATATTCGCATTCTTCTTACCATGTGAAGTTTAGTTCAATGCTTGAAGATAATACGAAGTATTAGTTAACCTTATAACCTAATCTATATTCAAACACCTGTTGGTTCAAATTTTCCTTCTGTAATTCTGTACTCTTGTAGAGGAATTCTTTCTTGATCTCTTCTTTTCCATAGGTAAGAACGGTTCAGGATCATGGGATCCTTATGAGATTTGCCTCAGTGCAAGAAGTTTGATAATGCCTATAATTATTATGTAACAGTTACACTCTCTCAGAAAGTTGTGGTGACTGCTAAACAGCATATTGTAGGACCAAGTAGTTTGCCTATCTTGCCATGCTAGGTTGCAACAGTATTCGAATTGATATGCCGTGTCAGATATATCCCCTCTTATACTTCTTGTTTCTTTGAGGGGAGAGATTCTTGTGGACGCACCATCTTCTGTCAGCTCAACTTCAGAAATATTGTGTTTGTCAACATCCCGGGGGGGGGGGGTTTAAATTATAGTGATATACCATTTATTGTGCATTCGTATGTTGTCGAGCATTTGGGCAATTTCATTTTTATGCATCCTAACTCGAAAGCTGTTGTCAGATAATTGTGGGTAGCTTCATTGCAAATGGGAAAAAGACAAAGTACATGCCCTCAGTTCCTCACTCTAATGTGTTGAACTTTGCTGCACCAGCACTACCGGCTGCTGAAAGTCCCCCCTCTCATGAGGTTTCAAGTGATGGATCTGAGGAGAATGGTAGTAATCACATTGACAGGACCATGGGATCCTATGGCAATTCCAATCATCCCATGCATAATATGCAAATGTATACACCTATGGGCTGGGGGCCTAACTCCGGTTCAAAGATGCTTCAAAACTAGAGTGCTGATTGTCTTCTTGGTGTTCCAAGGCTGATTTCAGATTCTAACAGGCAGAGTCTAAAGCATATATCCTAGATTAGCTTTTCTTACTGGCTTTACCTCCGTCTTCTTTTATCTGTTAATTATATTTAGGTGATTTCGTGTCTTATCCCCCTCCCTCCCTTTCCCCCCCTTTCGTTGTAGGTAAATGAAATTATCACCCTGGTGTTAAAGCTGAGTTTTTCACACCCTTTTTGGCATCGTTTGCACATAGTCATCAGTATGAGATCGAATTTATGTTATCCAATCTGATGCCACCATGGGTTCCTGACTCGAAATGTAGAACTTTTCTTAGGAATGATTTTGTGCAACAGGGGTTTCAAAGTTGAATTTGATTTGGAGTGTTGGATGTTTTGTGCCAGTGTTATCAGGTCCCAATTGCGATCCCTCAAAGCTCAAAACCTTTACATTATTCTTATTGTTTTCATTTTTTTTTTGGGTGTTACAGACCCACCAAAATCACTTTTGAAATGGAAAAAATTATGTAAAGTTCTGCCATAAAGTTCCATTAGGCTAGATGACAACCTTTAAAAATGATTATAATAGTGTAAAAGTTGCAAAAGATGTCTATTTCATTGTTGAAGACATGTTGTCAAGTTGCCATGTTCTGAATTAGTGTATGGACCGTGGGCAATAATTAGGAGTTTTGAGCATACTTGGAAATGAGGGGTGTAGTGGTGTACACAACTTTGAGCAAATTTTGGTTGACTTTGTCTCACAAGTTTACTCATTTTTGGCGTTATAGTTGCCCATCATCACATAGGGTCATGTATAACCTCGAAATGAGGGTGTAACTGCCCGGCCGTACCACATAATTCTGTAGATCACCTACTAAACTCATCATTCTTTCAATTTTTTCTCCATTTTCTTCTTACTATGTTATTCTTAATCCAAGCGTGTCTTTGAATGTGAAAAGCGTGTGTTATAGACCATTGTGCAGGGTGAAAATCATAACCACTTTTCTGCCAAATATAGGATAATGAACATCAAGGTTTATTACTTCTTAGGTTCGTTTATAATTGTAACCATTGGACTTTTGTAGTATATATATATATATAATTCCTCACTAGCAATTTGTGATTTTTATTAATAAAATATTAATGATTAAATTTGTGCGTTAGTTAATAATTACAATCCTACTAATTGAGGAGACCATGCAATCTGAATTTTTTTCTTTCCCTTGTGACTTGTGAAGACTGTCAAAAATAATTCCTAATAATAGCTTAGAATCCACGTATATTTACGCACCAAACTGTGAAGTAGAATATACATGTAGAAAGGAACAAGTCAACTTATTTGTTTCTATAGAGAAATCACGAAGATACGAAGGTCAAGATGAAGCTTAACTTTAGGTAAACTTCCCAAAAACTCAAGAACAGGTAAATATATTTTGACCTTACAGATAATTGGGCTTCTTTGGTCGGCTAAGCTGTCATAACGCGTACAATATTAGTATTTGTATGTTAGTAGGTGATTTATTAACTACCTTAGCTTAGCTTAGCTTGTTTGTCTCAAGCTAAGTGCCTAAGTGTGACATTGACATGCATTATCAAGCCAATTCAATTTTTGGTTGAGATGCACCATGACTAATTGACCATTGTTAACCTTTTCATTTTATGTAACAACCAACTCAACCATATCTATAGCAAGGGGGGATCGATAATTCAAAAATGGTTTGCCTAACCCGTGTCTAAGAGTACATGTTCAGAAATTGTATGGCGGAGAGGGTTTAGGAAGATTCAATCTGAGACTGGGAATGGAAAATGCCTTACCACCTAACCTACCAAAATCATCAATGTGGACAATTAGTTAGCTTATACTTTAATTAGGAGCTGTATTATGTTTAAGCATGCCAAAAATGCATGTATAAAATACAATAATACTTTATATATTGATGAATAACGTCATACGTATGAGATTTAAGAGTCTACTCGTGGATAAGGATGTTTTGGAAGGTTTTTCTCCTCTACTCTTTTTGAAGTAGGTTTCTTTTCATTACCTTCTTGAAAATCAACTATGTTAAGTATGTATAAAGCACCTTATTTACCATACCTTTAAAGTTGGAACATTTCCTAAACCGATAAGGTTGACAACTGTTGATATTTATATGTCCTATGAGATCACGAAAGACAAACTTAGCAAGTGGAAATCATCTACTCTTTTAAAATAGTATTTAAATGACTAATAAACTATTTTTAAATAATTTGTAACGCCTTAAGTAGATCCCATAATGCACCCACTACTATAATTTCTTCAAGAAATCACCGCCTTGGGCCATTATTCAACTTAGCTTCTCCAAGAGGATAGTGAAAGTTATTGCGCGCTCCTCTTAGAGTGACCGTAGTCTACTCTTAAGAGTTTCTTCATCAATACATACCTGTTTCATAACCAACCAAACGATTACTCAAAAAAAAAAAAAAAAAAAAAAAAATAACCAACCAAACGAAAAAAAACAACTTTGGTTGAAAATACACCGTCTGAAAAGGAATATTAATCATATGGTGGAGTAGTACCTTCCATTATCTAGCAATTTCTTCAACAACTCTTTTCTTGGAAGTGACCTAATGTACATGTACCAAACACAAAATTGAAAAACAAAACATTGTATTCCCTCCTTTCTTTTAGCGATTCCTACTTACTTTTTTGTGTAAATCATTCAATACACTTATTTAAGCATAAGTATTTTTAAATATGTATTATAAATAGCTTTTAAAAAATTAACTTTTTAAATCTACATATTGAGACAAATCAAACATATTTACTATTCTATATGTATTTATTTGGTTTCAGAAAGTTTGTATTCTAATTACTGTACATTGCTTGTAAAAATTTCAAACAAGAATATGAAATAAACGGAAAAAATATACTCATATATAAAATAACCGAATAAATTATAGACACGGTGTTACCGTGTTATACAGTTTCATTGCGTATCCAAGGTCCCAAGCTGTACACATTATGACACATATATTTAGTCATTATACTAACCGTTGGTAGGCCAATTTGTAGCACACTAGCACCTCAATATGTCATTTTCTCTCCCGCGTTTAAATCATTCAATCCAACAAGCAAACTACTTTCACAATGTACATAAATACCCCACTTTTGGTCATTTGACCCCTTCATTACCATATATACCACCACTACCAATTCTTCCATCATTACTATATCTGCGTATATTCTCTATCAATACACGAACTACATATATTATGGACTGCTTGGTTATGCCAGTTTCGGTTCTAGTGAGGCGATGCTCCGGGAGGTACTTGAGCTCGAGACTAGGCTACCGGTCCTTGGACGATGATGCTATGCTATCCGATGGTGAATTGGTAACGGTGGTGGTTGGAAGAGAAAGAAGGCAATTCTTGGTGGATCCATTTGTGTTACAAGAGAGCCCGTTTCGAGTTTTGATTGAGTTGGCTATGCAAGGTCATCACAAACATGATCATAAGAATAAGAGGGAGTTGGAGAATTATATGGATGGTATTATAACAAATAAGTCTTCTACAAAAAGGGTGATTTTTGTTGATGTGGATGCTATATTGTTTGAGCATATGCTTTGGTTGATGTATAATGATTGCTCCTCTTTTTTCAAGCTTAATGTTATGGAGATTATAGAATTTTATGCTCAAGATTATTAATATATATATGTATGTAGATTAACTGTATGGATATACTTGTATGATATATACTCAACTACTTAACTTGGGGTAGGCAGGTTTAATCTCAAGTTTGATTAATCTTGAGAATATTATTGAATCACTTGTGATTAATATTTCTTGTCATAATTGTGTATACCTTGTGATTAAATAAAAACAAGTATTGATCGTTTGAAATTTTAGTATACTTTGTTATTATTTTAAAATTAATCCAATCCCTCCATTCTTAATGTATTATGGATTTATGGTACAAGGATAGTACAAATAAGTGTTTAGCTTCATCATGTGATAGAATTTAAGTAATTATTTATTTTCCCTTATGGGTTGTCCATTAGACATTTCACACTTACAATTGGTCATTGTTTCATTGATTTATGAATACATACTTTCAGACACTCACACAAATGGACTATCTGTAATAAAAAACTTAGTCGCATAAACAAACATGTCACCTAAAATATATCGAAAAAAAAAAAAAAAATCCTAAAATCGACTATTATGCTCATTCACAATGACGGCTTGAAAGTTAAATAAGATGGTCGTTGTTTGTTTGTAACTAAAGAATAGAAAGCATTGGGATACAAACACTTAGCTACAAATTAATTTTAGAACGCACTTTATCAATGTACCAAGTACTATTTGAATACATTCAATTTGATAATTAAAATAAGATCATATTGTTTGGAGAGCAATACAAGTTGAGGTAATTTTATGTTTATATGTGTCTCACAAGAGTTCACCGTTATTTAACCTTTTTTTTTCATTAACTTACACAATATAAAAATATTGTATTTATTTAAAGGGATAAACATACAAGTATATTTTTGTAACTTAACATGTGTCCACAGACAATAAACACATCGACTATAGGAGATAAACCATATTAAAAATATCCTTTAAAAGAAGATGAAAAAAAATATAGAGATATTCCCTTACAAAAATTTCCAATTGCTATTTACATCCTAAATTAAAGCCTTTATGAATTTTCGTCCTAACAAGTAACAATGGCATTTCCGATTTTCTGTCATGTGGAAAAAAAGTAGAACTTTCATTGGTGGGCTTTATGTTAGGCTAAGGCCCTATTTATCTCAAACCTTCATGACCTTCATATATTTGGGCTCTTAGTTATATTTATCCAAGACAGCTTTAACTTATATTAACTAAACCCAAGTCCATTATTGTGTTTGAAACGTAACTAGCAGGATTCGTTACTTTACCATGTGTTGTGATTTATGAACTTCTGAATTACTACTTTCATCTACAAAAAAACGCTTTATTAGGTTTTTGGGGTGGTTGTGTTTATTTATGCTGTTGTTACACTTTTTATCATCATTTATTAAACAGACTGATCGATATTGTTTGTACGTTATGCAATTTTATTGGAGTTATTAACGAAAATTAATTACTCTCGTATCATACATACCAAGCTCTATGTTATAAAAGAGGCTAATTTTAACTCTAATCAAAAGTGGGGGTGTTAATAATGTGTAGATTTCATAGATGGAATTGGATAGTTTTGTGGTTCGACCTTGAACTCTACTTAACTGTAAACTCTTCACAATAGTTATCAGGGTGAGAGACCCTATGTACATCCAACTAATCGTATGCCCAGCCCAATCGGAAATGAAGCACCATTGTACGTGTAAACTTCTATTTAGGCTCTGCAACTCTAGATCCATCATATGATAGTTTTAACGAATGCTAACTAACTTAATTGGTCAAGAGCGTATTTGCGCTTTGTTCGATATAGTAGTGAAGGGTAGTACATTCACTTTTCAATATAAAAATCAATATAACTAGCTAGCTTTAAAGCAGTGGTTAGTAAAAGCTACGGCGTATTATATTTAGCTTTAATTACTATTTTAACATTTAGTGTATGTTGTGCAAAAACTAATCTATAAAAGTATATATACATCAAATGACTTTGGCAATTTATTAACCTTTAACAGCAAGTATCTCACTACTTACAAAAGTAAAAGATCCAATAGCTTCTACAGTTAATAGGTTATTATATTTAACATGACAAAAACTAATTTCGCTAATCATGCTAAAACTCGATCTTAAATAACAAATGTACAAGCTAAGGCTTATGATCGAATCTTTTTTACATCACTACTACCACGTCATACAAGGTTGCCACCCAACTCCCCCAATGAATAAGAAAGGCGATTGTAAGGTATATGCCCTAGAACAGAAGTACCAAAAAAGCTATAAGAATGAAGGAAAGATTGAAGTACAAGTAGAGTTAGCATGTTGTTCTTATTCCTCTCAAATGTAGAGAAAGTTAAGTTCTTTATGTCTCTCAATTAATTAGAAGCTTCTTCTATACTTCTACTCACGCTTTATACTAGCTCATGCTCATAATGAATATCGTAAAAAATGTACTAATCATTCTCATCATACCATGATGCCTACTGTTTGATTGACATAAACTGGTTACATCACTTACATCAATATTACTCTTCAACATATCTAGCCTTTTATGAGACATGATAACTAAACTTTTTATTTAAATTATACTTTGTTATGTTACTAGAAAATGGTGACCATATGTTAATTTATGTTACTTTTTCATCATC
The DNA here is from genome assembly GCF_001683475.1 of Chenopodium quinoa. NCBI lineage: Eukaryota > Viridiplantae > Streptophyta > Magnoliopsida > Caryophyllales > Amaranthaceae > Chenopodium > Chenopodium quinoa. The sequence continues at coordinate 3,482,029 of NW_018743175.1, forward strand.
TAATTAACATATTTCTATCTACTACGTATTCATATGTTCAAAGAAAGATATTCATATGCGGAATATTTGTTAAATTTGTTTTAATTTATATTTTTAATATATTAATTAATTAACAGATAATATTAATGTTCAAAAGGTATGCATCATGCAAAATGCAAATGAGAAGATCTTAACAGCAAAAAGGGGTCGGGAGAACCAAAAAATATTGCAATTTGTGACTTTAATTTAGTTCATCTATTGAGGAAGTCCATTAACAAAAAGCAAAAAAAAGTATAAATTAAATTAAAAGGGTCTTAATTATTACAAGTTGGCTTCATTATTGTTGCCAACATCATCATTTACTGTACACAATGATATTTAGTGTATAATTAAACATGTTTTGCATAAAGTTTAGGTTGGAGGATCGGAGTTGCTAAAATTTCATTAGCTAGCTTATGTAGCTCATGATGAACATGACTCCTTATATTAATTTTATCATTTATATTAGTATAATACACAGTTTTAGATGTTTCTTGGTATAACCATTATATTAGTTCACTAGTTGACAACTTGGATAAACATAACAGCATTATTATTATTGTCTAAATAATGTGTGTAAACATGCATATAATAGATGTCTTAATCTAATATTGTAAGAACACAAGACTTAGTCAACATATTCTCTATTCCAAGTTTGCCTTTCATTATTCGTTGTTTCTTTGCTTTATCATATTTGAAGTTGGTAAGCTAATATCTTAATGTCCTAACTACCTTTTCTTAATTCCACTTTACCTTCCAATAATCATTTTACATCTCTCTCTCTCTCATCATCATTTTACATAATTTCACTAATAACTTATTTAGCTTTAACAACCAAATAAATTAAGAAAATTGAATCACTAGGTCAACAGATTTTAAATAATTGTAGTATGGTCCATTAATTAAGATATTCATGTATCATTTTATTAAATATAAATTAGTGGAACATATATATATATATAGATGCAACGGTTAATGGTCATGAAATCTATAATAACATTAGCTTATTTTCGTTAAAGTCCTAAGTAAATTACCACTTTATATTATGAATTGGTGCAAAAGCAAGCAAAGAGCCCAAATTCAGCAAAGCAAATCTCAACAAACTTTCACATAAATGTATTGGCTTTTGCTATAAGCCTAAATCATCAATGAATTCGATTTTAGAAACTTAGAGATAGCAAACCTATTTTCGAAAACACTTGCGCACGGCATATTTGGTAAGTACTACTCCGTATGTAGTATTATCGAAACTGTGTTTACACATCAAAGTTTCAAATAACTCATTACCATATGCTTTACTTCCTTCGTGGTATACTTAAATATCAAGGTATCAATAAACGGCCATTAAAATTACTATCAACTCTTTTTTTTTAGCCTAGCTATATTCTTAAGATCTTAATTAAGGTTTAATTTGTTCTTATCCCTCTAACGAAGCAAAGCCCTCACTTTAATCCAAATTTTGAAAAACCTAATCCTTCTGAAAGGGTGAAAGTGTACAAATGTGTGGTCAGCTGATTGAATCTTTAAACTGAAATCTATTATATAATATACATTACAATGATATTATAACTAAGTAATTAGATCTTGTCTTCTAATATGAAACCTGCAATATCTATAGGTCCAGTTATCGCCCCCTCCTTTCTCCTTGCATTGCTTGTGATGAATATTATGCTTCCTATGTTTGCTTTTGTATGCATTAAAACATACTTAGGGAGCTCATTAACGTATAAGTTTCTATAAATTAATTGTCTAAGAGGAATTCGAAACACGTATGTGTATATATGCTTGATATCAATTAGCTAGATTAGAGGGAGATTTGAACAAGTGAACAATTTTTAGTTGATACGGCGAAAATTATAATTATAAAACTTCAATATCCACACCTGAGAAATTGCAGCTTGACTACCGTACCATAAAGCATAATAAACTATCAAGATTGCCTAATTAAGAGGTTGAGATAATATATGCATGTATTTTCCCTAGATTTAATCTAATATGAATCTGTTAGATCACATATATGAGCTTAGAAAAGGTTTTTCGCTATTATAAATGCAAAGATCTTAATATCAACATTATTTTACTCTTGTTAGGAAGAAGTTGTTCAGTTTAAATTGTAATTGTTGTAATATTGGAGCTACTAACTCCCGTTTTAATAAACTTATTCCGATAATTTGTAATATACTTTATTTCTACTTATTGAGCAAATATATGTCAATAAAAAATAATATAATTAAAAAAAGTTTGAGCACACACAACATATATATTGCCCTAGCCAAGATCATCGGCATGTTAATTAATCATATAGTTTGATGATAATACAATTCAGTTCCAGATGCGTACTTCTATATATAATACATAATTATACTCTCAACTCACCCCATCCAAAATTAATTATTGTGTTGATATTAGTCAAAACAAAGGTACATAGGACATGGATGCATTTGATGATACGAAGTATAATACATCGTATATACATCTACCTCAAAAGATTGCTCCATTATATATTGTCCCTAGCTTTGAGTTATATCCCTTGCATTGCTTACCCTAGCATTGAACCCTAACTTGCTTTAATTCAGTGGACTTTGATATCATACATAAAAACATATAGTTCATCAAAGAAATCTTAAAGAATCTTAATTTGTATGATCATACGTAAGATCACAAATTATTAAAGAACCACATTAAGGTTATAATGGATAAAATTAATTCATCCATGACATATATCATACTTCCATATCCACTACATATAATCAGAAGATTACAATCAACCTTATTACACAATATGAATAAATTAGGTCATATCACAATCAATGTAACCAAAACAAATAAAGGTAATGGTCATCCATAAATAATTAAGTTAAAGGGACCATAGTTAACCAAAAGCTAAATTAATAGTTAATGGATATAAATCATTGCTTTGGAAGTTTACTCTTGGCTAATTGACTCTATTTCACCGATCGGAGATACCGGAGTGACATGTTGTTTATTCGTTTTGGCCATACATTGGCTGGATTAGTTGATGAACAAGATAATTAATAAATAATTAACTGACAATTAGCATGGTTGTGGAGCTAAGGACAAAGGAGCTAGTTAATAAACAACTCCCTCAATCCCTCATGTTAGCGCATCCCACGGCAACTTGGATATAAATATGTAATTAAATTCGGCGAAACCATTGTTTTTAATTAGTCTTTTGAATCAGTAGATCGAAACACACACAAAAAAATATAGGGCAAAGATTGAAATTATTTTATAGGGTAGACATATTAAGCATTAGCTACTTCTTAATAATTAAGCAGAAAATTATAAGATTATACAATATGACACTTTATTATCAAATGTTGCTGCCATTTAAAAACAAAAAGGTGGAATTAGAAGAAAATTAAAATAAGATCATATTAATTAATATATATAGAACTTCCCTTTAAAATAGTATCAGACTAAGTAAGTAGCTGAAGATCAGATAATGTTCTACTGTAGTAATCTATATATAATTAAGCATCCATGTAAACATAAATTGATTGTACTAAATCTAATTCATTAACAAAAATATTTTATATTTCAAGTATATATCCAGAACCTGTAAAGCAGCAAGATTGAAATACTTGAAGTATTTTAATTAATTCAGGAAAATCACAGAAAACTTCAATTTAAAGTACCATAAATCAATAAAATAGATCCAATATATATAATGAAGTCAACACATAACGATAATGTAGTTAAATGTTGGTTATTACTCCGTAATGGATAATCACGAATTTTCAACCCAAATTATTGAAAATAACTTTCAATCAAACATGATCTATTATTTAAGGACTGAATGAGTATAGTTTAATTTATGGATATATATGAGTCCAAAGAATTATACAAACCACATGCTTCAAAAATCAAAACATAACTATAAAAAGCCCTAAAAAATATGCTAAAAAGAGTAAACAAAAATAGATTTTTTCTCCTATGTCTTCCCCTTAAAATAGAAGTATAATTTTATTACTTTGCCTAGAAAATGGCAATTATAAATAGAAAAAATAAAATAAAAATGGGATAAAGAAGAGGTGCAGAAGTTCTAGAAGAATTGACAGTTCCCAAATTGTAGAAAAAACAGGAGAAAAATTAAGTAGCAGAAAATAAATTCTTAACAATTTTAGTGAAAACTTGTGAATGTTTATGTTTTGGTAGGACAAGAAGAATCCTTCTTACTCAGAAGTAAACCCAAATGCCCAATTTTGTTTTCCCATTGTTTTTATAACTCTCTACTATAGTATTTATTACTTCTCCCTGAAAACAATGCAAATATTTTTTATAAAAAAATTAAAGTTGATGCACATGATGTATGTTTGTAAATTGTAACAATTTCATTTCCCAAATATTCATCATATATATATAATATGATGGAACATGTTCTTAAACTATACAAGATTTCATTAAAAACTATATATTATGATTAGATAATGAAGTTATTTATGTATATATATATATGGGTTAGTTAACAATAGGAACAAGGATTATATATTTTGTTATGGATGATTGTGGATAGGTAAAGACTAATTAATTAGCTAAAAATTAATCTTAAGAAAAACATGTATGTATGAATATTAATTATCGAAATTAAGATTCATCTAGAACTGTGTCAACAATCCTCACACATCAATTTCTTTTTAATAATTCTCACTGAAATAATTATAATTAAGATAGACATAAACAAACAAGTTGATTCCTTCATCAAACACACAAGAAAAATGGAGCTTAAGAAAAAAAAAAGAGAGATAGAAAAGACTATTTCCAAAATTTGTAAAATACAAAGAAAAAGAAGGGAAGTTACTTCCAAAAAAAAAGTACAAAGAGTTACATGATAGTACCATGGATTATTATTATTGTTGGCTGACCTGCTGAATGATCCTTCAAATGTCGCCGTTGCGAAGGCGAGAAATTACAGCCGTTTGATCATCATTCATCATCATCGTTGTTGTCATCAACATCAAATGGCTGGGAATGGATGGAGTTTGAGTTGAAGTACTCTAGCTAATCAATTCAACTTTCTAAACTAAAAAGATAAAAGATAAAAATAAAATAAAAATAAAACAAGCTGGTTCTGCTGCTGTTGTTGTTGGTGTTTTTCATTTTGATTAATTTGTATTATCCAAATGGAGGTCTACCAGCTGAATTGTTATTAGCAGCAGCCCATCCATCTACCGGCAACTGGCAGTTTTGCATATTCAGGGGCAAGTTTAAGAAAGGTAACCCTGAAGATGGGTCTGGGAACTGGGCCCCGTTCCCACCGGCTGGTCCGGTTTGCATCTGGAGGGCCCCACCTCCACCACCTGCTGCTGCCGCTGCTGATTCCTCCTCTTCTAACGGCAGCCGCTCATAAGCGACGTTGGTAAAGGAGGCGGCGATGACGATAACGGGACCCGCAGCTACGAGCTCACCGACTACGTTCCCACCAACCACCTGCCCCTGTCCACCAGCCAAGAATATGGTTAGGCTGGTGGCTCCAGGCGGGGCAGGTGGGGGTAAGAACGAGCCGGAGAGCGAAAGGATCTCGAACCGACCGTGTAGTGTAACAACAGCTGAACCACTAGTCCCGCCTCCTCCTCCGGGTTGGCGAAGACTAACATTTGTAACTGTCCCAGTTCCGCTAAGGACACAGATCCCGCGTTGCCTCCTACGAGCGTAGGAGGCAACGCAGTCAAATATATCACAACCACTAGCTACCTCCAAGATATGAGCTCGGAGAGTGTTAGCACTCTCCCGAGTTATTATCACTGGAGGTTTAGGTTTATTCTTCGACCCAGGGGGTCTACCCCTAGGTCGACGACCTACCACGTCTCCGGGGCCAGATTGCCCTGAGCCTCCCCCGGAAACGTTGACTAGGTCTAACCCATGGTGGTCATGCTCATCATGATCAATATTGTTGTTATTGTTGTTGTTATCGTCGTCTTCAGACGGGTCCGACCTCTGCTGTAAGTGGAGGTCGGGCCGGTGATGACCCTGATGATGAAGTTGATGAACATAACGATTCGCTGTGCCTAAATCTAAGCCAGCCATTCCAACAACAGCATTCAATAACACACAATAACTACTAGGACTTGAATTTTTTTAATAAATTAAAGTAAACTTAACTTATAAAAAAAATTATAATAGCCTAGACAAGAGGATGGAAGAAGAACAGTTCTATTTTTTAAAAATAAAATGTTTGTTTTTTTGGGTGGGGGATTATTTTTAAGATTGAAGAATATTTTATGAAGAAAGGAAAAGGAGAGCTCCAGAAGTCGAAGTTTATATAAAAAGAAAATTAAATAAAACAAAGGAAAAAAAAAAGAAAATAAAAAATAGAAGAAAGATTAGAGGAGGGGGTAAGAGTACAGAGAAAGGAAAGGAAGAAGCTAAGCTGGAAAAGAGGAGAGAGAAAGTTATTTCAGAGAGAGAAAGAGAGAGACGCAGTCATTTCTCTCACACACTATCCCCCTCTAAAAGTTTAAATATACATGAAATTATAAATTGAAGCCTTCTGTTTTATTAAAAGAATTATTATACTAGTATTATTTTGTTTGTTTTAATTTCTTTTGTTACTTTAATTTTATGATTATTTTATAATTTAATGTTCTTACCTATGGATCAACGCGTGTTAGAAGCGCGTAGTCTTTCTTCAAGTATGAATTTCTATTTGGGTCTTATAATCTAATTTAATTTTATTTGAAGATTAGTTGTTTTCATATTTAAAAAAATGTTGAATATATTGATTTTTTTATTTTAATTTCTTATGAAGAAAATTGTACCGGTGGATAAGTGGATAACATATTGTTTTTAAGATATACTTTATAATTATCTAATATTATTAGTACCCACATATATAGTGCATTTGTAATGAGTTATTAAATAATGCTTTGTTGTATCGTACGTAGTTAATTAACTTATGTACATAAAAAAGACTAATACATTTTATCCAATAATTTAGATAAGCTAAGTGGGGTAAATATGTCTTTTGGTTTAGGAGTTAAATTAGGTGCCCTAATGAGTCATGACTAGCTTGATCAAGTTTTCTCTTTGTTACTTAATAATGTAAAGTAGTAATCTTGGTATCTTGAAGTTGAGCTTTTCTACTCTTTGGTTACTTGACGTTGTCTTTTTATGTGTTGGTTATATGGGGAGATCTTCCAATGGGGATTTATGAATTTGCTAAGCCATGTCAATGTGGTTAATAAGATGACCTTGAAAGTATATGACTAGGTTTGAGTTCTCCTATTTGTGACGTATGAAGTGCAATTAAGGAGAATTTGAGCTTAAGATTTAATTTTATAAGAGTAAGATCTTGAAAAGTAGCTATCAAGGAATTGGTGCTGGCTAATAACGCTAAACAATTTGGCTATGTTTGACATACTAACTGAAATAAGATAGATCGAAACTAATGAGTTAATTGAAACGAAAAAGGTAGCTAGTATATGATATTAATAAGATAGTTGATTAACTCTAGTGTTTGCTAAACTTTATTGTTTAAGGAAATGTGGATTGGTATATATTATTCATGATCATGTAATTTGTCTACCAAAAATTAAAAAACCTTATTAGCTTTGACTCAAAGGAGGGAATGTAGAAGTATGAGGCTACTTGTCATGCCTTATTACTTAATTACTCGGTAGTTGTTAAGTCCAAGCTATGCTTCACTTTGTGTATGTATAGCGATAACTTTTAAATTTGTGTACGTGGTAACTAGCTAGCTAGTAATGTATTAATCATATTTCACTCACAATGTACCATACTACCATGTTGGGCTGTTCTTGTAGAGACCCTGCAAAGTACTACTCATATCTAACTTTTAAAAAACCTAATAAGTCATTCAAAGCATCACTAAAACTTGGTTGCATGCAATTCTAACTTTCAGTTCGGTCAAAGTCAATGTGAATAGCATAATATTCGCAAGGATGAACATTTGTAATTTGAATTCACCAAACGACAATGTTACATTGATTGAATTTACTTCATTTATGTAAAACAAAAAAAAAAACTAGTATAAGCGAGTACGTCAATGTATTACCTTCGAACAAGGAAGTGATTCTTAAAGTTGCTCAAGTTCATGCAAGATTATGTTGGTGGCAATTAAATCATCTTCAAGAGAATGCTTGTCTCAAGCTATGCAGGGAAAAACATCAAAAAAGATACGGTATTTTTATCCCCTAAACATAAAAATCACTTAATTTTAAAATGGTCAAGAGAAATCTTCATGATGTTAATGATGATATTATACTACCCATAGAATAGTAGTTTGTTACTAATAGTATTACTAATTTTTTATTTGAGTAAATGAATTGAATTAGATTTTATATTGTTTACTGAAAGACAATACGAGATATAATATATATTGAGAGTCTTACATTGATCAAGGAAGACTATATACTCTCTCCACCCTAAATTATTGCATCATATAATTCAAAATACTCCTTAGTATAGCTAGTACTATGATTAAAATATAATAGACACAATTCTTTCATCTTAATAATGTTGGTTACACTAATTAAATAGTAAACCTTTTCAGCTCTTAAATTAAGCAAAAAAATTAAACCGTACGTACTTAAAAAAGAAAAAATGTGAAGACAAATTAAAGGTGAGTCAATCTAGAGAAGAAGATGGGATTGGTCAACTTAAAAAAAGAAAGACAGAGCCATAATAAAACTCTGAGTATCAGAAAATCCTAACAGGACCTTAAATAAATGCATGACTCATATATTAATTAAATGTCATGTCACACTCTGAGCAGTGGGTGGGAAAATTGATTTTCATAGGTAAAAAACCCCTTAAACATTAATTTGTCCTTTCTCCTATGTAATATTTCTGATGCGACAGTAGAAATGCATCATATTTAATTCCGTCACTAGAAAATTTAAGAATAATATACTTTTTTAAAGTTTGTACCCGTTGTAGCAAAAAACACAAACACATACACTACGAGTCTACGAGTATTAAATTTGAGATTAATGGGGGTGTACTTTCTTAGTATGCTATGGAGTACTAATTTTTTTTTTTACTACATACACGTTGATGATTAAGTTAATTATATCGTGTTTAGTTATGAAGAAAGTTATATACTTATATTTATATGAAAATAAATACTTATATTTTGCTGTATTGTATTGTTACTAAAAATTTTGGACGCCATATAAGATTTGATAAAATGCTGTAAATTTTATCTTAGTGTGATTTCTACATTAATTAGTGATGCTCCTCGTTCTTGTTTTTAAAATAAATCAAACTTTACATACTACTCTAATACCTTTTTCATCTAAAAAAACCCTAATATGCCATTCTATATTGTTAATGTATATACAATATACATCATCCTCAACAACTTTGATTTTGATGAAGTATCTAAAACTAAGATGAAGTTATATTCATTGGAGTCTACCAATTTATGTTCATTAAAGTTTATATTAATTTGTTTTATTCTTCATTTTCTTTGGTTTTATACTTGATGTTGATTGGATGCAAAGACGCATAGTGCTCGTAAAAAAATAAAAAATAAAAATAAATAAAGAAATAAAAAGACGCATAGTGTGCATTGTGCATGTACCTTCACCATCCAATCTTCTATAACTAATACTAAAGTAATTACCGTTGACATTATAACTATCTACGTGACAGCTTCTTATAAAAAATTTCCCTCCAAAACTATTGTTGACATATTTTTTTTTTATTATTTTTTTTTTAAGATAAAGCTAACATTTTTAAAATTTTATTATAGTTATGAAGTTAATTAGTATATTTATGTCCATCATTTTAGCTCAATAAATTTAACGAGAGGGATCACAGTTTCTTATGTTTTGCTTAAAAAATTCATAATACACACTTACGATTGAATTTTTTATTATTAAATCCGTACATCGTAAGAAACTCACCTAGTTATGTACTAATTGTTCAGCCTTTTGTATATTCTGTGAAATTTTAATTTAACTAAAGAGTTAAGAGTACTTATTTCTTAAGCAAGGCCAACCTTGGAACTCCGTAGTTATTAGGAGTGACCTTCAAACAAGGGGTGGGTCCCAAACCAAATATGGACCCACAACTCCTTATGACTAGGCAATATATTGTCCGCTCCTGTTAATATTTTCCTACACAAATATTTGTCCATTTCTTCATTACATTGGTCCAATATATATCTTCTAAGTTCCTTTTTGTCTCCTTTATACCTTTTCAATAATATTTCAAAAATAATATAGAAAATTATAATTTTCAAAAATAAAAAAGGGTAATGGGATAGATAATATAATATGATATGATATTATATTATATAAATACATCCTTGAATTGAGCTCAAAGCAAATGTTATGTGAGATCTAGGATAATGTTGATTGGATATAGACATGAAATTCAAACCCCATTATTTTTTTCACATATCTAACATATAATTATACACGTCTCTCTTTTTTCATTGGCAATTTTCTGAGAAGATTTTACGTTTCTGATTTGTATTTTTGAGATTTTGTTTTACTTTGACCTATTGACATGATGCTTACAACTTTTTTTTTATAAAACTTTTACTAAATATTTCTAAACTTAAATCATTGTACAAGAATTTTTAATCATGATTGAGGAATTACGACTTTGCATACAGAATAAATCATAGCTCTCCAAACAATAATTAAAAAGGGTTCACATATTCAAAATTATATAGTCCGTAATAAAAAGGTTTTTTTAATGAAAAATATACAGTACAATATAAATGAATAAAGGTCCGTAATTTTTATTATACATTCGTGTACACCTACTCACCTAGCAGGCTAGCATAGATGATACAATGCCTTATCGACCGGTATTTGGTAGCAGGGTAGGAGCTGTAATAGTTATTATGCAACAAAGCTGCATGTTCTATCATCAATGATGAGTATGTGTCGAATGCATCATATTCTTTGTTACCATTTTCTTTCATGTTGTTGGACATAAATGTCAAAGAGCATGGTAAATTGGTAAGCAGGATTAGTTAAATGCTTCAGAGAATAGCAGATTGTGAGAAACAAAATTGGGAAAAATCAGAGGCATCACGTGTGATCAATTAGTCAATAATAAAAACAACCTTCGTTCAGCCAGAACAAGACAGTGAGTGAGTTAAGTGAGTGAGTGAGAGAGTTAAGTGAGTGAGTGATGAGTGTGTGTGTGAGTGAGTAAGGGATGAAATGAGAAAGATAGAAAGGAGGTGACCATATAGCTGTCGGCCACGAGGTATTTGTCTCTTTCTTAGATATATGACTCCCTATTCTCCGGGGGCCACCTGTCCTCATTTAACCCCCTACTCACACTACTATTAAGGCCTTGTATCGTTAACACGTACTACTCAATCGGACCAGATTAGATCATAATGAATCAAATTGGATTAATAGATAATACGGAGTATAGCTACAAGTAATTTAATGCATAGTAAGGCGGCTGTTCTTTTGGACTTATTTCAACTTAATTCAACTCAAGTTATTATATACTGTAACTTTATCTTAGTTTAGTTTCTTCAGTCCAGTTAAATTCATTTCGGCTCATAAGAATAGGACTTAACTTGCATGAATGTACTAATTAAGTGACTACAACTGAGTGCCTTTAATCTCTTAGATTTTATATTGTCATCACCTGATCGCTTCGCTACCATGTTGGCTAATGTTGCTTCAAAATTCTACCATATGAACTTGGCACATCTAAAACACCTCAAGCATAACACATCAATCTATATCCTTGTTCAACTATGGATTTGTCGTCAAAAGGGGCGTCTCAATCTTATACCGTAAGTTTGATTAATGACCTTGTTCAACGTTAACTTTTCAACTAATCTCTAGAGTTACTATGTGTTTAGATAATAATACTCCTTATTATTAGAATTTGCTAAAAATAAATAAAGGAGAATTTATAAGAAAGAAGAGAAGAAAATTGAGATAGAATTTGTATCACATTATTTTTGATAAATAGAACACAATTTAAATTTCAGAGTATACCATCGAATATTAGTTTATAGTTTAAAAACACTTTGTGAGTTAATCTATAATGTTATAGTAAAATAATTGTTACCTAATTTGTTTATACACAAAGGGAAAGTAGATATTATTTCCGTTGCAAGATTATTTGTGATTTTTCTTAACAGTCTGGTATCAGAGCCGGTTACATATATACACGTTGTATAAAACAAAATGAAAGATTTGATGGTAAGCTTATCGGGAATGATTAGATTGACGTCGTCCAACTATTCCATGTGAAAGTCTCGAATGGAGGATATCCTTTATTGTAAGGATTTGTATAACTCATCGAGGAAGAAAATAAACCGGAAAGTAAAACCGAAGATGTATGGAAATTGGAGAATCGAAAGGCAGTTGGGCTGATACGACAACATATTGATCAAAGTATTTTTCAACATGTTGCTAATGATACCAATGCCTACAAGCTTTGGAAAAAGCTTGAGTCAATGTATGAGAGGAAGACAGCTTTAAATAAAGCTACATTAGTAAGAAGGTTGGTTCGTCTTCTATACAAAGAAGGTAAAATATGGCAGAACACATGAATGAATTTCAAGGCATTGTTAATCAGCTCACAAATGTTAGCATGACAATTGAACATGAAGTCCAAGCCTTATTACTCCTTAGCTCATTACCCGATAGTTGGGAAACTCTTGTTATCTCGTTGAGCAATTCGGCTCCGAATGGTAAACTCACCCTTGACATGGTGAAAGATAGCTTGTTCAATGAAGAAGCTAGAAGGAAAGAATTTTCCTCCACAAATAATCAAACTGAAGCACACATTGTTGAAAGTCGAGGGAGATCGATGTTTAGAGGCTCCCAAACTCAAGATAAATCGAGAGGTAGATCGAAATCTAAGAAGAGGTTCACTTGCTTTTATTTCACATCGTACACTAGCGGCGATCTTGGCTCAGCTGGCAAACTTGACGATGAAGGGTATGCGAATCACTTTTCTAATGGAAAGTGGAAGTTGTCGAGAGGCTCGATAATCATTGCTCATGGAAAGAAGCAACAAACCCTTTATGTCACAAATGGGAAGCTCAACAATTGAATGTAGCCGAAGAATGTTCTACCGAGTTATGGCATAAGCGGCTCGGGCATATGAGTGAGAAGGGATTGCAAATCCTCACTCAAAAGAAACTTCTTCCGTTGAAGGATGTTCATTTGAAATCTTGTGTTGATTGTTTAGCTGGAAAACAACACAGAGTTTCATTTCGAAGAAATCCACCATCTAGAAGACCACGTATTCTAGATTTGATTCACACAGATGTATGTTCTATAACAGAAAAATCTCTTGGTGGGGCATCTTATCTTGTCACATTTATTGATGACCATTCCAGGAAAGTATGGGTCTATCTTTTGAAAAGTAAAGACCAAGTCCTTAATGCATTCAAGGAGTTTCATGCAAAAGTAAAGAGAGAAATGAGCATGAAATTAAAATGTGTACGATCTGATAATGGTGGTGAGTATAGAGGTCCTTTTGAAGAATACTTCAAGAAGTATGGGATAAAGCTTGAGAAAACTGTCCCAAAAACGCCTCAACAAAATGGCATTGCAAAAAGAATGAATCGTATGATCACTGAAAAAGTTCGTTCGATGTTATCCCACGCAAGGTTACCCAAATCATTTTGGGGGGAGGCAGTTAAAAATGCAGTTCATTTGATCAATCTTTCTCCTTCAGTTTCACTTGATGGTGAAGTTCCACAAATGATATGGTTAGGGAGAAAAGTAAATTATGAATGTTTGAAGGTGTTTGGATGTAGAGACTTAGTTCATATCCCGATGGATGAGAGATCAAAACTTGATAGCAAGACAAAACAATGTATTTTTCTTGGCTATCCTGAAGATGAGTTTGGTTATAGGTTATGGAGTCCTTCTGAAAGAAATATTGTCAGAAGTAGAGATGTCGTCTTCTTCAAAAATCAACCCATTAAAGACATACAAAAATTGGGAAAGTCTACAACATCCCATGAATAATTGCCTATAATTATGAATCCAGTTCCTTCCCCGAGTGTAGTTGATAATCACGGGGGAGATGTAAACCAAGAAGATCATCCTCACAACATTGACGATGATGACGAGGATGATAATAATGAGAATGTGGAACAAATGACACAACAAGAAAGTCAACCGACATCACCATTAGAGTTAAGAAGGTCTAATAGAGATAGACGACTTCCAGCAAAATTTGCTAGTGGTGACTTTCAGTTGCTTACTGAAGGTGGAGAGCTAGAGTCTTATGAAGAGGCTTTAAGAGATATTCACCAAAAAGAGTGGATTGAAGCCATGCAAGACGAGATAAAATCCTTGCATGAGAATCATACATTTGATTTGGTACAGCTACCAAAAGGTCGACGAACACTCAAGAATAAGTGGGTGTTCAGACTGAAGACTGATGAAAATAATCAGCAACCAAGATACAAAGCAAGGCTGGTTGTGAAGGGGTTCAGTCAGAAGAAAGGTATTGACTTTGAAGAAATATTCTCACCGATGGGGAAAATATTGTCAATAAGAGTTGTTCTCGGCATGGCAGCATGCATGGATTAGAAATTGAACACCTAAATGTGAAAATAGCTTTTCTACATGGTGACTTGGAAGAAGAAATATATATGGAACAACTTGAGGGATTTCAGGTTGAAGGAAAAGAGCACATGGTATGTCGTTTGAATAAGAGCTTGTATGGTTTAAAACAAGCTCCGCGTCAATGGTATTGAAAATTTGAATCCTTTGTGAAGGATCATAAGTATCACAAGACGACATCAGATCATTGTGTGTTCATCAAAAGATTTGCAGAGGGAGATTTTATTATTTTACTCCTTTATGTTGATGATATGTTTGAAATGTTAATTATTGGCCGCGACACCACTAAAATCGCTAACTTGAAAAAGGCGATGAATAAGTTCTTTGCCATGAAAGACTTAGGACTAGCAAAACAGATATTAGGCATAAAAATCTCACGTGACAGGAAAAATAAGAAGTTATGGCCGTCACAGGAAAGATATATTGAGAAGTTACTTGAGAGGTTTAACATACATAAGGCTAAACCAGTAAATTCTCCACTTGCAAGTCATTTTAAGTTGAGTTCTCAACAATGTCCTCAACAATGTCCTACAAGTGAGAAAGAAAGAGAAGAGATGAATAAAGTTTTTTATTCGTCTGCGGTTGGTAGTTTGATGTATGCTATGGTCTGTACGAGACCAGACAATGCCTGTTTAGTAGGTGTTGTCAGTAGGTTCCTCTCGAATCCATGGAAAGAACACTGGAAAAGTGTAAAATGGATTCTAAGGTATCTACGGGGCACATAAAAAATGTGCTTATGTTTTGCTCAAGGAGATCCTGTGTTAAAAGGTTACACAGATGCGCAGATATGGCAAATGATGTTGATTCGCGAAAGTCGGTATCAGACTAGATGATGACTTTTGCAGGGGGAGCTATGTCATGGCAGTCAAGGTTACAAAAATGTGTTGCATTATCAACAACGGAAGCCGAGTATATTGCTGTGACAGAAGCTTGTAAAGAGCTATTATGGATGAAGAATTTCCTACAAGAGATAGGGATTAAACAAGATATGTATACACTTTACTGTGATAGCCAAAGTGCTATTCATCTGGCGAAAAATCCTACCTTCCATGCCTGTTCCAAACATATAGGCGTAAGGTATCATGGGATACGAGAAGTCTTTGAAGCCAAGCTGTTGCATTTGGAAAAGATCCATACCGACCACAATGGTTCAGATATGATGACAAAAACATTGACCATGCAAAAGCTTGATGTTTGTCGAGGTGAAGCGGGTTTATCAATAATCTCCTAATAAGTCGGAAGGGGGAGTTGTTGGATAATATTATTCCTCTTTATTAGAATGTGCTAAAAATAAATAAAGGAGAATTTACAAGAAAGAAGAGAAACAAAATTGAGATAGAATTTGTCTCACATTATTTTTGATAAATAGAAACACAATTTAAATTTGAGAGTATACCATTCAATATTAGTTTATAGTTTATAAACACTTTGTGAGTTAATCTATAATGTTATAGAGATATAATTGTTACCTATTTTGTTTATACACAAAGGAAAAGTAAATATTATTTCCACTGCAAGATTATTTGTGATTTTTCCCAACACTATGTTTAACAATTTAAGTTAAAATTCTACCAAAATATATATTGCGAAGAAATGTATACGTAGTACATTACATTATATATATATATAGTGAAAATCTAGTTTAACAGATACGAACAAACATTGAAAAATGGAGAGAGATTTAGTAACATCTTCTATTGAGACCTCCATAAAAGTGTGACACCTTATCTTAAGCAAAGTGGGGTTGCATATTGTTTGCTTGTGTTGAAATATCCACATAATGTAGAAATGGAAATGGGTGGAGAGGGGGTTGTGTATGCTTAGGGCAGAGAGAAAGCAGTTTCTCCCTCAGAAATGCGAAGTTGGAGTAACACTGACTGAGACTCTTTTCTGACCCAATTAACATAGGAATGCTCCCCCGAGTTTTTAGGGCACCTTTACCCCTTAAACTCAATCTCTTTCTGCTGTCCCTTTTCTTTCTGATTTCAGATCTCTCTTTATAATTCTATGACAACTACTATGTGATGTGTGACACTTGACACTATTATTATATGGACAAACCTTATTAATAAGACAAATTCCATTCATGTGTTTTCCACTTCTTTTTATTACTGTATTAAATTTAGACTGACTCACCAATATTTTTTAGCCGTTAAATCACTATAAGAAAATTTACTAATTGTTTGGGTCCAATTTAGTCAAAATTGGGCCGGAGCACTAAATGATCCAATTAAAAGCCCAAGGTCAAGGTTCAACTCTCCAATTGCTCAAAAGTCAAAAGTCAGCCCACAAAGTAAGCCAATTGGGCTAAAGCCCAACCTCTCCAAGTATGATGAGGTATAAAAGCCCTCATATTAACACATTCAGACACATTATCAGATACACTATCTCATACACTGATTATTCCAATTCATATGCTCATTCTTGCATTGAGAAATACTCCACAAAAGCCTCAAGCTACAAACTCTCTTGCATAGTGTCTTCCTTTTTACACATTGTACTGACTTTAGCATCGGAGGGGCCTTCCTCGGAAACACCCCCGAGGCTAGTTTACGTGTGTTCACTGTGCAGGAAACCTTCGGCCCAACACAGCTTGGATCGAATCCAGTCTTCTCCATTTCAGTGGACCTTCGGCAAGGTCCCATTGTTTTCAACCGAAACAATTTGGCGCCGTCTGTGGGGAAGACTT
Organism: Chenopodium quinoa; assembly: GCF_001683475.1. NCBI lineage: Eukaryota > Viridiplantae > Streptophyta > Magnoliopsida > Caryophyllales > Amaranthaceae > Chenopodium > Chenopodium quinoa. The sequence continues at coordinate 3,499,297 of NW_018743175.1, forward strand.
TCAAAAATCTTTAAGCCAAATTCTTAACCAAGATCATCTTGCAATTATCTTAGCAGCCATGGCTAAGAACCGCAAGAGCAAAAGCCTCCGTCAAGGAGCGGGCGAAAAGCCTAAAACCCCTACACCATCGCCCTCGCCGGACCGGAACTCTCCCAAGGGTGCCGGCTCGGGGGGAGGATCACACAAGGAGGATTCCCTATCTCCTATAATGCATGACTCCCAATATAGGCCGGACCACTCTCGGTCTAGCAGGGGTCAGTCTGATCATAGGACATATTCGGTGTCCCGAAGCCAACCATCGGCTGCACGGCCTCATGCCCACACTCGGCCGGGGACCCCTTTGACGGGGCCCAGTTCGGAAGAGGTGGCAAGAGCGCTGGCAGTACTCATGGAGGCAATGAGGGCACAGAATATGCCACCGCCTCGTGATCGAACTCCTCCGCATACCCGGCATCAGCGGAGGAAGTTAGACCATGACGGTGGGAAGCTTCCTTCCTTCCGGGAACTGGAAGAGTGGGAGGAGGATTCTTGGAAAAATGAAAAACAGAGGAAGAAGAACTCTCAATTATTTAAAGGATCCTCATCCTCAAGACCAGCAGCGCATAAGAGCAGCAGCTCAGCTTCTCGGCCAGAATCTACTCGCCGGGAACCTGAGACTGCTCGCAGAAGCGTCCTTGACCGACTCGGCGGCCAGGAACCGAGCGTGCGTAGTCGCCTCACGTTCCCTGCAGCCGAGGCCCAGACTTCCCAGCCAGGGACGAAAACCACTCCTACCTCTCTAAGAGGGCGGAGCGCGGTCCCTACGACCAGGAACAAGGGCAAGGCCATTATGCTTCCCGCTAGTTCACCATTCGAGCAATGGATACTGGAAGAGCGCGTACCCACGGTTAAAATACCGTCGCATGTCACATATGACGGGACCACGGATCCGAAGGACCACGTGGCCTCGTATGAGACTCATATGCATCTTTGCCCCAGATCCGAGGCGACTTGGTGCAAATATTTCCCAACCACTCTCAAGGGGGTCGCGCAAGCGTGGATCTCCAAGGGAGTAAGGCAAGGCTCCATAACAGGTTGGGATGATCTGTCCTCCAAGTTCAGGAGCAAGTTTTCCACGGCAAACCGCCGAGAGAAGACTACCGCAGAGCTCATGGGTCTGCAACAGGGGGAAACTGAAAGCCTCCGAGACTACCTGACCCGTTTCAGTAACGAGTCATCAAGCGTCTCTCAGCTGGACCAGGGGCTAGCTGTTTTTGCAATGCAGAATGGCCTTCAGCCAGGAAAATTCCTAGACTTCATGGTCATGCATACCCCGCAGACCTTGGAGGAAGCTCTTAGTGCTTCGGATAAGTTCATCCGAGCCGAAGAATGGAATAAAGCAAAAACCCAACCTCAATCCGGGGGAGGGAAACAGAGGCAAATACCCTTGTCTGAAGGCCAAGGCCATAAGGCAAAGGGAAAATCAAAGGCCTCGGAGCCATCCTCGGCCAGCGACCTAAAGAAGGACAGGTTTGCCTCATACACGGGCAGATACGAGTCCTACACTCCGCTCTCTCTTCCACGCGCCAAAATTTACAGTGTGACGAAGGAGGAGCAGAGTTACCGAAAGCCGAGACCACTCCCAGAGTGGTATCAGCGAAAAAATAAAAATCAGTGGTGTGAGTTCCACGATTCTTCGGGCCACAACACTGAGGAGTGTATCCAGCTGAAGGACCAGATAGAAGACATGGTCCGGAAGGGATACTTGAAAAAATACATCGCGGATCACCGCGAGAAAAAAGAATCCGAAAGGTTAGCAAAGGACCCTCGGCAGGACCTTGATTTCCCTCGGAAAAACAGTAAAAAACCGGAGGGGAAATTCCCTCCGATCAATGTTATCTCGGGAGGAATATACTCTCGGAGGGAGCACAAGCGTCACCTTAGAGCTTTGACTCACCAGGTGAACAACGCTGACATTCAATCTCCCCAGTCGCCGGTGCCGAACATGACGTTCACAGCCGCCGACTGCCGGGGGATTACGTTTCCTCACGAGGATCCGTTGGTGATCATCGCCACGGTGGCCAACCACGACGTCAGTAAGGTCCTTGTTGACGGTGGCAGCGGAGCAAACATTCTGTTCCGAAAGGCCTACAACCAAATTAAGCTGAAGCCCAAGCACCTTACGCCGGTACCCTATCCGGTATCCGGGTTCAATGGGGCTTCAACTTATCCAGATGGGAAGGTGACACTTCCTGTCACCATCGGTTGCGATGAGGCAGCCCGGAACGTCATGATTGAGTTTTTGGTCATCGACGCTCCTTCAGTGTACAACGTGATTTTGGGGAGACCCATAATTCACGAGATCCAAGGGGTCGTCTCAACTTATCATCAGCTGATGATTTATGTCTCAGACGCCGGCTTCCCTGAAAGGATACAGGGCAACCAGAAGGACGCCCGAAGGTGCAACTACCTCAAGCCATCCAGTAATCGCCCAGATAACGACAAGGATGAGGAGGAGAAAGAAAAAGAAAGAGAGCCAAGCACAAAAAAGCCGAAAGGCCTAAGTGCTTCGGCCCAAGGATCAGTGCCCAGAGAAAAAGGTCCCGAAAGGGAAAAGGTTGACTCTTCAGCTGAGCCGAAAGACTCAGAGAGCCAGCCGAAGAACACAAAGACTGGGACACCTGCTGACATTGGCAGCAGACCAGATTCTGAAGAGTCCAGTCCATCGGCAATGGACATGGACCAACAGACTGAAACAGTTGAGTTGGCCGAAGGAGATGCTGAGAAATGTGTAACAATCGGGATGGACCTTGATCCTAGCACCCGTTGTGAACTTATTCAGCTCCTTCGGGATAACAGAGATGTGTTTGCTTTCTCGGCAGCTGATATGCCCGGGGTAAGTTCAGACCTCATCTCCCATAAGCTTAACGTTGACCCAGCGTGTCGACCAGTTAAGCAAAAGAAGCGGAATTACTCCGCCAATAAGAACCGAGACATCGCAGCCGAAGTCAAAAAATTATTGGAGGCAGGGTTCATTGAACCTTGCCAATATCCGGAATGGCTGGCAAATGTGGTGATGGTTCAGAAGCCCAATGGTACCTGGAGGATGTGCGTTGATTTCACGGACCTAAATAAGGCTTGTCCAAAGGATTTCTATCCCTTGCCAAGAATCGATCAGCTAGTCGATTCGACAAGTGGCCATGCCTTGCTTAGTTTCATGGACGCATTCTCGGGGTATCATCAGATCTTTATGCACCCCGACGATCGAGCCAAGACAGCATTCGTCACGAACGCTGGGGTGTATAATTACAAAATGATGCCCTTCGGATTGAAAAATGCGGGGGCAACCTATCAAAGGCTGGTGGATCAAGTTTTCGCCGATCAAAAGGGCCGAAACATGGAAGTCTATGTTGACGATTCAATCGTCAAAAGCAAAAAACTAGAGGACCATGTAAAGGACCTGGCTGAAACTTTCGCCACCTTGAGAAAGCATCAAATGAAGCTGAATCCGAAGAAGTGTGTCTTCGGCGTGAAGTCAGGGAAATTCCTGGGTTTCATGGTCAGCAAAAGGGGGATTGATGCCAATCCCTCTAAAGTCAAAGCGGCGCTCGACCTTCCTGAGCCGAAAACGAAGAGGGATGTTCAGCGGCTCACCGGAAGAATGGCAGCCCTTTCGAGGTTCATTTCTAGAGCTTCGGATAAGGGGTTGCCCTTCTTCAAAGCCCTGAAACTCCCGAAAACAAAAGAGCTTGTTTGGGAGGAAGAGCAAAAAGACGCCTTTCAACAGCTTCGGGAGCATCTGGCTCAACTCCCAACGCTGGCTAGCCCAGTTGAAGGAGAAACTCTATACCTATATGTGGCCGTTAGCCCAGCCACCATCAGCGCAGTATTGCTGAGGGAAGAGAGTAAGAGTCAGCAACCGATTTATTTCGTCAGTCATACACTGACGGATGCCGAGACCCGCTATCCTCTACTCGAGAAAGTTGCTTTCGCGGTAGTGGTAGCTGCTCGGAAGCTGAGGCCCTATTTTGATTGCCATCAGATAGTGGTCTTAACTGATCAGCCATTGGAAAAAGTTCTTGGCAAGGTTGAAAAATCCGGTAGGCTAGCCAAGTGGGCTTTTGAGCTCACCGAATTCAGCATCAGCTACCGTCCGAGGGCTGCCATTAAGGCTCAAGCCCTGGCGGATTTCTTGGCCGAATGCTCATACCAAGAAGTGCTGGACAGTGACAAGAAAGTCTGGACCGTGTTTACGGATGGGTCTTCCACCGAAAACGGTTCGGGGGCAGGAGTAGTGATAACTTCTCCCGAAGGCAAATCCTTTGAGTATGCACTAAAATTTTCTTTTAAGGCCTCGAACAATGAAGCCGAATATGAGGCAGCAATCGCCGGCCTATAATTGTGCATCTCCTTGGAAGCCGATCATGTCTGCTTAAAAACAGACTCTCAGCTAGTTGCATATCAGATCAGTGGCAGCTATGAGGCCAAAGAGCCCTCCATGATAGCTTATCTTGCCAAGATCAAATCAGTCATTGCAGAGCTGAAAACTTTTGAGGTTCAGCTGATCCCAAGGGGTCAGAATACTCAGGCCGATGCACTCTCCAAACTTGCTAGTTCATCTTTTACCGAGCTGAACAGGTCTGTATATGTAGAAGTGCGTCGAGTAAGAAGTGTCGACGAAGCACCTGAAGTGTGCTGCGCTGACCCAGAGCCTAGTTGGATGGAACCCATTTTAGCTTTTAAGCTTCGGGGAGAAACTCCTGAGGACAAAGCTTTGGCCTCCAAAATGAAGAGAACCAGCTCTAGGTTCATTGTCTTCAGGGGGAACTTCTGAAAAAGTCCTTCTCAGCCCCATTGCTGAAATGCGTGGGACCAACAGATGCAGATTATATCCTGCGGGAGATTCACCTCGGCATCTGTGGGAACCACATTGGGGGAAGAACCTTAGCCCACAAGGCATTGAGGGCTGGATATTACTGGCCCACCATGATCGCAGATGCTAAGGAGCTGGTTCGGAAATGCGAAAAATGTCAAAAATATGCTCCAGTTATCCATCAGCCAGCAAGGGATCTTCAGCCGATCCTTAATCCACTCCCGTTTGCCCAATGGGGACTGGATATACTGGGACCATTTCCAGAGGCTGTGTACCAGAAAAAATGGCTGATAGTTGGTGTCGACTACTTCAGTAAATGGATCGAGGCCGAAGCAGCCTCGAACATTACAGAGCAAACTGTCAGAAAATTTATCTGGCAGAACATCATCACTCGCTTTGGCATCCCGAGAGTATTTGTCTTCGATCATGGGAGACAATTTGACAACTTACCGCTGAAGCGATATACAGATCAGTTCGGCATAAAACTGGCATTTTCAGCGGTATGCCACCCGCAGAGTAACGGACAAGCCGAAGCAGCAAATAAACAGATCTTAAGTGCCCTCAAGAAGAGGGTGGAAGATCAAAAGTCCAAATGGCTAGAGGAGCTCCCTGGAACCCTTTGGTCCCTTCGGACAACTGAAAAAGAGGCAACGGGCCACTCACCTTTTGAACTGGTGTATGGTGCCGAAGCCGTCCTTCCAGTGGAAATTGGCTCTGAGAGCCTTCGAGTGCACCATTTCTCGGCTGAGAATGAGCGACTGATGAGGGAATCTCTCGACTTCCTCGACGAAGTAAGAGACTCAGCTCGAGATAAAATGGCGGCCTATAAGCAGAGAGTCAGCAAATTTTATAACCGAAGGGTCCATGCAAGGCCTCTCAAAATTGGGGATCTTGTCCTTCGGAATGCTGCTGCAGTTCAGAAAGGCCGAATCCATGGGAAGCTCTCAGCTACATGGGAGGGACCTTATGAAATTTATGATGAGCTTCAGCCAGGGACATACCGACTTCGGCAGTTGGATGGAACTGAGTTGAAGAATCACTGGAATGCTGATGTACTGAAAAAATACCATGTGTAAACCCTTCGGGGCAGAACAATCTTTGTAAGTACATTTTGAACTAATGACAGGCCTTGGAGCCGCCATTTATATAAAATTTACAACTTTTTATCCTTTCAAAATTTTCTTTGTTCTATCTACTCTTTGAGGGTTTTTTATTCAGCCTCGTCTGAAGCCTTCGCCTTCGGGTAACTGGGTTTCAGATTGCTGACAAAACCTGTCTTTTTAAAGAACACTGGTCTTTCAGCTGAAGTCAAACTTCAGTAAGACTTGTTCTCCAAAGACATGAGTCCATGGACAATTCTGGGATATTGCCTTAACTGAGCCTTGTATCCCAGAGAGCCATTATCCGAAACATTGCCTTAAGTTGGCCCTGTGTTTCGGGTATCCATTTTTCAAAGATAGACAGAAAATCAAGGATAACAGCAACAGTTGAAAATTTTTAAATCAGCCTCGTCTGAAACCTTCGCCTTCGGGTAACTGGGTTTCAGATGGCTTACAAAACTCAGTCTTTTTAAAGAACACTGGTCTTTCAGCTGAAGTCAAACTTCAGTAAGACTTGTTCTCCAAAGACATGAGTCCATGGACAATTCTGGGATATTGCCTTAACTGAGCCTTGTATCCCAGAGAGCCATTATCCGAAACATTGCCTTAAGTTGGCCCTGTGTTTCGGGTATCCATTTTTCAAAGATAGACAGAAAATCAAGGATAACAGCCTTTTTAAATCAGCCTCGTCTGAAACCTTCGTCTTCGGGTAACTGGGTTTCAGATGGCTTACAAAACTCAGTCTTTTTAAAGAACACTGGTCTTTCAGCTGAAATCAAACATCAGTAAGACCTGTTCTCCAAAGACATGAGTCCATGGACAATTCTGGGATATTGCCTTAACTGAGCCTTGTATCCCAGAAAGCCATTATCCGAAACATTGCCTTAAGTTGGCCCTGTGTTTCGGATATGCGTCTTCTTTAAGAACGCTGGTCTTTCAGCTGAAGTCAAATTTCAGTAAGACTTGTTCTAAAGAGGTTAGTCCCAGAAAGCTAATATCCCAAGCATTGCCTTCAGTTGGCCCTGTGTTTCGGATATCCAACTTTCAGACAGTCAATCTTCAGTAAGACTTGTATCCCAGAAGCATTGCCTTCAGTTGGCCCTGTGTTTCGGATATCCATTTTGAAGAAGTTCAGAAATTGCTTATTCAACTAAAGTCATACTTCAATTTCTGTGGGGGCAAGAAGCACGCAGTGCAGCTATGTTCGGCAGAGTTGAAGAAAAGAAACAGTAAAGCATTCAAAAATAAAGCAACTGAAAAAAAAAAATTTTTGAGCTACAAGTTCAATAATTCAGTATCGGCAGCCGCCCACAAGCGGAAAATAACAGCTGCCGAAATACGTACATAAGCAAAAAAATAAAACTGCTGTACGACAAGGCAAGCTGAAGCAAAAAACAAGGCAAAAAACTCAGAAAGCGGCAAGTCTAAAGTTAAGCACATGATGAACCGCAAGATTCTGAAGACGACTGCCCGAGTTCCTATGCTTCAGCCGGGGGATCAGACTGATCAGCGTTGAGTCCCATGGTGGCCTCAGCCCCAGCAGCAGAAGAGGCGGGCTTTGCACTTTGCCGAGCCTCCCTTTCCCTCTGCTTAGCTTCCAACTCCAGTCTTTCAGCTTCCTCTTCGGCTTCCTCAGCCTTAAGAATTTCAGCTTCAGCTGGAGTTGCATACTTCATGTGAGGGTCTTCGGGATTCTGGACCCACTCAGCACATTTAGACCAGTCCAGCTTCGGCTCAGCATGAAGGCAGAGTCTTCGGCATACTCGGAATCCGTTTCTGAAACCCATCTCATATTCCTCTTGGGTATAAACACGGACCTTGAGTGAAGCCTCAGCATCAGCCAGCTTCTTCTGGGTCTCCTCCAAGTCTTCCTTGGATTTCTTCAGCTCATCAGCGACTTTGGAGGAGGAACCCTTCAGCTCATTCAGCTCTTGCTGAATTTGGAAAGCCTTTGTCTGAGCTTGGGCCACTTCAACTTTCTGGATCAGCAGTTGATCCTCAGCCTCTTGGAATTTAGCTCTTTGGGCTTCAGCAGCAGCAGCAGCCTCTGAGAGTTGGACGTCTTTGGCCAGGAGCAACTCTTCAGCAGCCATTCGGCTGGCTTCAAGAGCCTCTAGACGCTGCTGCACTTCAGCTTGTGCAGCAGTTCCTTCTTGAATTCGGCTCTCAATAGCAGCCTTGAATTTGGAGACGTCCACTCCCATATGCTCCTGGAGGAATTTTTCCCCTTCCATCAGTGGGGGAAAAACCTCCATCTCCATAGCATCGCAGAAGGTTTTCAGAGCTTCGGCAGCTTTTTTACCGTACTCCTCAACCTCCTGCTGCTTCTCTTCAGCTGCTGCTTGCTTCAGCTTAGCAAGCTTAACTTCCTCTTCAGCCACCTTCCTTTCGTGCACAGCAGCGTCTACCCTATCTTGTAGGGTATCAATCAGCTCTACAGTGAGAGTCTGATTGTGCACGAACTGAAAACAGGAAGACAAAAAAAAAATAAGTAATAAGAAAAAAAATAGAGCTGAATTTCGGAGGAAATGAAGGAAAATTACCTGCATCATCAGCAGTTGGTTAGACCTGGCTGGGTCAGGAACTGATCTACTGGATTCGCCCATCCCAGCAGTGGCCTTCAGCGACCAGATCCTTGCCCTGTCTACTTCGGACATGCCAGCAAAATTGCCGAAGTAGGCTGCAGCTCCTTCTCGGTTTTGACCCCATATGAGGTCCCAGATGTGATCTGGGATTGGAATTCGGGGGGCCGAGAAACCCATTTCTCCAGAATGCAGAGTCTGGAAAGAAGGGAAGGACGACGATGGAGCTTGATTAGCCTTGGTTGTCTCAGCATCGTCCTTCTCAGAGGAGTCAAGTACTATGACCTCCTCTTCTTCAGGGGTGAGGACGAAAGCCTCAACCTCTCTTGCGATATCTGCCGTGAAGCCTTCAGCACTTGACATCACGGCATCTTTATTTTCGTGCTCAGCAGCACTCTCCTTGATTTCTTCTTGGACCCCTCCCTTAGGTTCGGGAGTTCTCTGATCCACCTCCATCTCAGGAGGTGGCGGAGGGGTCTTTTGAGGAGATTGGGGTGTTGGCTGGGGAACCCTCGGCGATCCATTGCCTTCCTCAGGTTCCCTTATTGCGACGCCGATGGTCATCGGCCTCTGCTGAAAATCATGAGGGCCGATGATGGCCATCCTTCGGCGCCTTTTCAGAAGGGGCTGCTCGTCCATATCTGAGTCTGAAGACTCTTGTATTTGATCTTCGGGACGAACAGGAGCTTTGCCTTCTCTGTGTCTGTTACTCTCTTCAGACTGTAACAGACAGGGGGGAAGAAGAGTGTGAGTAAAAAAAAAAAAAAAAAAAAAAAAAAAAAAAAAAAAAAAAGAAGAAAAGAAAAAAGTTGTCTGAAAGCTCACCGAGGTTTTCAGCAAAGCCTCGTCTTCTTCAGCTGCTCTAGCTGCAGCTTCGGCTTCAGCAGCTCTGGAGGACCCTTCTCCTCCTTCACAAGCCTCAAATACCCGTGCAACCTCTTCGGCTGTGCGGGCAGCTTCAGCTTCTTCGTTCAGCAGCTGAAACCAAGGGTCTCTCTTCTTCCACCAAGGCTTCTGCCTCTGATACAGAGCAACAGCCTCAATTTGGAAGTGGGAAGAGTCCAGATGAACTTCCCTATGCCTCGGCTCAGTGATAGACGGGGCCCGTTCAGTTACAACTCGCTCTCGGTTAACACCAAGACGAGCGTAGTTAATACCAACGTTGGTCTCGTCCCGCTCTGAAAAAAGGAAAGGGAAAAAGTTTAGCTCAGATATGTTGGCACAGCATAAAAAAGCAAAGCGAGAGAAGAAAAAGAGGTAGTTAAAAAGCCTCGGCCCCAGCCGAAGAAGCTTACCATCCTTAAACTTTCGGCTGAGGCCAACAGCTGCTAGCATATTCTCTTGGAAAACGTAATGCGTATCGGGGAGCCAAGTCTCCGGGATATGCTGCATTCGACCACTCCCCCCCGGGTTCGGCAGCTTGCCGAAGATATGTTGCTGATCCAGGTTCGGATCCGCCCCGTTATCTGCGGGGGGACCTAGACTTCCCATTTCGGGATCAGGCTCAGCTAAGTACCGGGGAGCGCTGAAGACGCAAGGGTGGCCCGGATCTATGGGTGCCCTAACCCAAATCCATTGACCTCTCCAGTCCTTGTCTGAAGAGTCATTTGGCCACATGGTCAAGTATTGGGGCCGGGACTCAATCCGATACCACCCAGAACCATGGCTTCCGTGCCCACTCTGAATATTTGGCACTAGCCGATGGAGCTTTCTGAAGCAGTGCAGGTTCGGCACGTATTTGAAGAACTTGCAGACCCATAAGTATGTCATCACCCTTCGGATGCTGGTGGGGGTTAGCTGACATAGGGAAATGTTGTAATGGATCAGCAAGTCTCGGACGAAAACGTCCAAAGGGAACCTCAGCCCATACTGAAGCTGTCTCGTGTACACCCCCACATACCCCGGGGGTGGACGATGGATTCTATCGGATGCTGAGGGCATTCGGCACCAATATCCATCAGCTTCAAAAATGCCGTAGTGCAACTCAATTTGCTCAGCAAATCGATATTGATCGGCGTTCTCTACCCACCATGAGTAGGGGCGGTTCTTTATCATGGCCGAAGCGACTTCGGCATTCTCCCACTCTGAAAACCCAGGGAGGATATCCCAAAGGACAGCGGGAATTTCATCGTCCCGTCCAGAAGCACTCGGCTCATCCGTTCTTTGAGGAGGAGCCGAGAAAAGGGGAGTCGCCCTAATCCCTTCAGCAGGGTCAGACTCCGGCCTTTGACCATTCCAGGTCCCAATCCTATTCCTAGGATCGGGAATCGGCCTTGCTCTTCTTGGAGCACGGGCTCTACCTCTAACTCCTTTTGCCATGGATTATTTCGAAGAGAAAAGTCGAAAGAAAAGGGGAAGGAGTTCGAATTCGAAGAAAAATAAACTGAAATCAAAGGAATTTACCTTAATCTGAAGCGAAAGTTGCCGATTTACGAGTTCGTAGTGGCAAGTCTCAGTTTCTAAGCTCAATGCTCGGGGGAATTTGCGAAGTTTTGATACGGATTCTCGGTTTCTCTCTCGAAGAATTCTGGGTTTGTGTTGGTGAATAAGTGAGGAGAATGACGCGCCTCTGTTTATATCTCCAGGTACGGGATACGAAGAGTCTGTGCTTTAATTTCTCTTAAGTACCCACTAAGTAACCATTAAACACATGTCTTGTGATTAAACTGCCCATTATCCGTCCAACTTCCGCAAATCATTAACCGTTGTTATCTCATTAATTACGGTTTAAATTCAAATTTTTGGATCAATTAAATCATTTACTTCCCTCCTTTTCTGAGTTAAATCAAACCCGACCCGTCATTCTTCCAAATCGGGTCTGGGGGGCAAGTTGTTTGGGTCCAATTTAGTCAAAATTGGGCCGGAGCACTAAATGATCCAATTAAAAGCCCAAGGTCAAGGTTCAACTCTCCAATTGCTCAAAAGTCAAAAGTCAGCCCACAAAGTAAGCCAATTGGGCTAAAGCCCAACCTCTCCAAGTATGATGAGGTATAAAAGCCCTCATATTAACACATTCAGACACATTATCAGATACACTATCTCATACACTGATTATTCCAATTCATATGCTCATTCTTGCATTGAGAAATACTCCACAAAAGCCTCAAGCTACAAACTCTCTTGCATAGTGTCTTCCTTTTTACACATTGTACTGACTTTAGCATCGGAGGGGCCTTCCTCGGAAACACCCCCGAGGCTAGTTTACGTGTGTTCACTGTGCAGGAAACCTTCGGCCCAACACAGCTTGGATCGAATCCAGTCTTCTCCATTTCAGTGGACCTTCGGCAAGGTCCCATTGTTTTCAACCGAAACACTAATTAAAAAAAAAAAAAAAAAGAAGAAGAAGTTAGAGGGTTCAAAAGTAAACAAGTTGCTAGGAATTAGCATTGACCTTACTAAAATGCTTACTTCATTCTTATGATCTATTCTTGGAGTATCCACCTACCAACCCCCTTCTCCTACATACATATTCAACTCCTAAAAGTATTTTTTTTTTTTAAAAAAAGCTTTGCTTCCTCCATCTGAAATGGTATAAGTATCATTAGGGGTTATAACTTTAACTTATAATGGAATGGATGGAGTCTCACTAATACTCCCCATTTGTTTTATTCGGGTATCGACACCACAATAATTGATCACCTGTCCTCGATTCATTTGCTTAACTCAAGACAAAAGTATTCATGTCTAAAATGCGACTCAATCCACTATTCCTAACAAAGACTATTTACTTTTGATCTTTTAATTGAACTTGGTTTTCGTCTATAATTTTTATTCAAGTAGATTAGGCCATTAGGGTGAGTATTCATTTAATATTATCTCCAAGTGTCACGTGCGTAATTAATTAATGTTCACAAAAATATGGTCATAATATATATACATCAAATTATCATTCCTCTAAGTGTAAAATTAAACAATAATAAGTTTAGTTTAGGGTTGTTAAAATCCTAGTCCAATTGTTGTAAGCATACATAATTTTAAATCAAATTCGAATAAATAATTAATACTTGATGATTTAAATATCCAATATGGAATCTCAATCTTACAATTTTACGAATATACAAGTACAATCTAGGTCAAATAACTAAGGGATTAGATATTAATCATATCATGAGTATTCACATATTCAAGAAACAAACACACAGAAGAATAGGAGTCTATCAAAAGAGTACAAAAAAATCATTGATACAACTAACATTCATAACAAGAATAATACTAGTTTTATTTATTTATTTATTATTTTTTGATGAAATACTAGTTTAATTTCTTCTGTGGTATGCGGGAGTAGGAAAGAAAATAGCCAAATGTATAAACATACTCCAAACTCTAATATTAGTTGCTTGATATTGATTATCACGTTCATTTATCCTAACTTCTTATAATTAAAGATGCGTTGTGTTGCTAAAAATAGTTTCTCTAACAGGTATGCTATTATTATTGTTTTAGAAAATGTGACAATATTTTTAAACTTCAGATTAAATAGCCTTTCAAAAAACTATAATGAGATTAAATAATAATACGAGTTAGTGTTAAGGAGTAATGTTGATGTTTGTTTGACATATCAAATAATTGCGAGCACTAAAATGCATTGTGATCCTTGAGCAAATTGGACTTTGGGTTTGAAAGTACATGTGCATTTTTGTCGTATTCTTAATACTCGTAATTAATTAACAATATCTTTTCGGTAGTCTCACTCATAACACAACAATTAACCAATAATAATGCGTCTACGGACCTTTCCGATTAATTAACAATCCGTAATATGCGTGTTCAAGTCCGTCAGATTAAATTAAGACCCAACATTTTTTAAGGACTAGTCCACTATGAATATGTTCAATGCAACACAAACTTTTGTGATTAGTTTTTAATAAAGTGGGGAAAAAATGTTTATGTTGATGGTTGTTTATCTATTGTTCACAAACAAATTAATTAAGCAATCGATAATTTTATAAGTTAATGATTATGAGCCATGTATGACGGTATGAAGAGGTGAATAAAATTTGAATCCTGTTCATTGCTATCGATGGGAAAAGATTTCCATCGATATTCAAGAGATTTTCTCCATCCTCTTTATTTATAAATTTTTAATGTATGTGATCAAGCACAGCTTATACAAGGCTCAATACTTCTCACATGAATTTAACCATGTTAAACACATGTATTTCATATGATATGAGAATTGGCTCGAGGTAGATTCATAGGAAAAAGGTAGACCACTATGAGTTCATGTATGTGTATTTGTATCATCTTTTTAGTAAAACATGGTTGGATTAGCGGTAATGTATGAAAGGACAATAAAGGCCAAACAAAAAAGATATCGAAGTGATGAATAGATGTAATGATAAATCGGATGATGAGGTGGTAAAAGTGATAATAAAAATCAAGTCCAAAAATAACGATGACATAATAATAATATAAACATTTTTTTTTCTAATAAAATGTTCAATAATGACCAAATAATCTTATTAAAACTTTTGATCTGATAAAAACCCGATAATCTGTATTCGAATATTTTTACTCAGCCCTACTCAAGATAACGCAAAAGACAACAAAATGACACATACAAAATTTTGCCATATTAAACAGACAAAAATGGTAGTAAATTTGCTAGCTAATTGACAAATAGTATCAAAAAACAAATAGTACGTACTGAATCATAACAGTGTATTGTCATTTGCTTTCAATTGAAAGAAAACAAATTTAATAAGTCGAAGAAACAAAGATAAGTGGTCATTATTTTCTTAACATGATAATAATATTATAATAATATAAGATATGATGTCTTTTCTACCTTTCATAAGGAAAGGTTAATATAATGCAAATGCCTAAAACTAAGATATTAATTAGATTTTCTACAATTCAATCCAATCATGTAATGATGAGCACTTCATTTGACATAACAATCAATATTTACTATTATCAATACCTTAATTTAATCGATAGGAAATATCATGTTGGATCTAGGTAGCTACTATACTAAGTATCATATTCAGTTTATGTTTTTCTCATTATAGCATGTAATTAAAAAATAAAAAATTAACAATAACTAACCATTGCCAAAAGTTGTATCATATCTTATATCTTATTATGTACCATTAAACAAGAATATAAATACTACAGTATTAGAAGAGAAGTTTAAAAAATTAACTTGCGGCTTTATAAAATTAAAGTGTGTTCCATTGACATTGGAAGGTAATTAATATAGAATTTGATGACTAACTATAGAGTTATATGGTAAAATAATAGTTAGATAATCCATAGTTTTTGGAAAAAGGTAGCTTCAATTAGAGGGGGATATATCATATTAATTATTATGATTAGGATGAAAGTGGTCAGGTGTGAATCGTGTGATACATTTATCCCAATAAAATTGTTTAACTTAGCCAATTATATGTGTGATTAGAGTAATCTTTTTAATGGATATTATTTAATAATCTCTTGATTAATTTAAGAATTATAGCAAGTTTGAAGAAGTTGGTTTCTGATCATTATATATATACTCTATGAAGTTTCTAAATCACTCAGTGAAAATAAGAAACTTAATTTATATTTCTATAACTGGATTTATAATTCTTTGACCATAGTAATCAAAGTTTTTTTTTTTTTAATTTTTTTTATAAATCTGAGATTAATATTGTCTTCGCTTTTTCGAATTAAATTTAGACATTTATTTTTCCACGGTCATTTTGACGTTAATGCTAGTCACAAAATTATGAAATTATAGTCTACATTGAATTCAGAAATTTGGCATGTATTTCTGTTTGTCTTTGCCTTTGATTTTCAGTTCTGATACTAGTTTGGTCATTGATGTAGACATAGTGTCAAAGTTCATTAAAGTTTGTAGTATCTAATCTTTCATTTCTAGTACGCTATCTCTGTTGTTTTTATGACTCAAACCCTAGCTTGAATGATAACATTCAGACTGACCACTAATAATAAGCCAAGCTCAGTCTGATACACACATTCAAGGATTTGACAATAATTCACCAGCTTAAATTCTTCATAAAGTACTCATATAGTAATCTAAAGTATTGAGTACTAATCATTACTATTAGGGTGCGTTTGGTTCGCTGGTTTCAGGAAAGGGAATGGGAATCATTCCCTTTCAACCTGTTTGTTTGCCACTTTTTCCCTCAATCATTCCCCCATTTCATTTTTCAAAATACCCCAAAACCCCTCTTCCCCATTCCCCACCCCCCCCCACTTTCCCATTCTATTCCCCACCCACCCTAACCCTAACACTAACACCCATATACGCCGGTGGTGGTCGGACGGCGACTGTCGGCGAGCACCGGGGAGTGGTCGGGGAGGCTCGGCGAGCACCGGGGAGTGGTTGGCGATGTGGTGCTGTGGTGGAGGAGGGAGATCGAGCGTCGGGGAGGGGGGCTGGAGCATCGGGGAGGGAGTTCGAGGTGGTGCTGTGGTCGGTGGTGGTCAGCGATCGTCGGCGAGGGGGGCTGGAGGGTCGGCGAGGGGTCAGCGACCGTCGGAGAGGGGGGCGCGACTGTCGGCGAGGGAGTTCGAGCATCGGGGAGGGGGGCTGGAGCATCGGGGAGGGAGTTCGACGGTCGGCGATGGGGGCTGGATGGTCGGCGACGGTCGGCAGAGTTCTGTGAGGGTTCGGCGGCGGTCGGAGCTGCGTTGTGGTGGTGGTGCTGTGGTGGAGGGAATGATTCCCTGGTTTTTGTAACAAACAACCTTCCAAATTTTCCACTTTGCCATTCCATTCCATTTCATTCACGTTGTTCATTCCATTCCGATTCTCTTCTGTGAACCAAACGACCCCTTATTGATATCTTCATGTAATAAACAGACGTTCTAAAATAGCATAAGTTGTATATCCATCGAAAATCACAAGTCCTGTTTAGTTCACCTTATTTTTGCTTATTTGAAATTTTCTGATCTGATTTGATCTTATTGTCTGATTTGACCAAACTTTGACCTTAAGTGTACGATAATGTGTAAGGAAAAAATATATCAATTGGGATCTTATTAAATTCGTAATAATGTGTATTTTATTAATATGTAATTTTCATAATTTTTTTCATTACTAAATTAAAGATATTTAGCGATATGAAATTACACATTACGATGATCTGATCTGAACTTATTTTTTCTGAAATAAGTAAAAATAAGTTAAACTAAACAAGGCCTTATTTCCTTGTTACCCCAAATTAAATAATCCGTATCATTGCTTAAAGTTATGTATATGCAACAACAAAAAACTGAAAAGTCCTCATACTCTGTAAGTCCGTAACTAAATTTCATATATCGACGGGCATATACGAAAAATCGAATCAATAGAGAGAATATATGAATACATCATGTGTAACAAAGAAATTAGACACAAATATTATCAATTTACATGACCAAAGAGAAAAAAAGGGGTAGAAATCTATGTATAGTTGAAAACTTGCTAGACATTTTAATATTTGAAGAATATGGAAGGGGCATCAGCATAAATTTGACAAGCACGTACATAACATTCCGAGTTTCCGACCAACAACTTTGATTAATTTTTAATCTGGCCTTTCAGATTGCTTGTAATATAATTAAGCCAACTTGTTAATATTAAACTCAATTTTAATGTACGATCAAAGGACGGTAATCTATTCGTTTAACTGGGCCCACCTCTAATAACTTTATTATTCAGTCACAAACCTTACAGCATAGATTCCATGAAGATGATTTAGACCATTATTAATTTCTTAATCAACGGAACGAAAAGAGGATTTCATTAATCAAATTTAATAATGATTTTCAACATAGAAACAAACAGTAATCCACGCCGACGACAATGACCACTAATTACTACTACTATAGTTTGCAACTTTTATGTAACGCCACTAACAACTATGAAGTTTATAATGTACAACAACCTGTCATTTGGAACGACTATTGAATTGGATTTGGATTAGATCATCTCTAAGTTTTAAGCCATGGGTTTAACTTAGATTTATCTAGCTCGGGTTGATCTAACAAGTTGATAAACATTTGATTCCATTATTTTCATGTTCCAAGGTTAGATAAAAACATTAATTTGTAGTTCGACGTTACAAATTGACCCTAACCCTAAATCTAAACCTAGCCAAAATTAAAAGTTAACTCAAATATAGTATGGGTCTTGCCTCATGCGAACTCACATGCCTGGTGATTGGCTAGGCTCGACACAAGTAATTTGCCATTCCTATACAGGTTCAATCCATCGCGATCATTACCATCTATCTTTTACCTCCTCTTGCTTTACCCTATCAAGTAGTATAAAGGCTATCACTTGAACAACTAGAACAAGAAACAAATTTCAGTAAACTCAATAATTTTTTGTCACTTTAAGTGGAAAACAAAGGTCTCTAACTCTAGTTTTGGTTATATAATAGGGAAAATACAGGGTACAATCGCCTATTTGTAACGAATAAGTATACAATTATATACATTAAAAAAGGAGGACAAAAATAAAGTATACAAAACTATTTGCCCAACATTTGCAGAGAAACATAATTCTATAGTCCAAACAAATTAAATAAAGCAGTAACATATTTAATATGTCTCACAATCATAAGGAAGTGGCCAATAATTTCAATATGTATATATAAATACCCTCTTAATGTTACCAAAAATAGTAAAATATATTTACAAATAAATTATTTGACTGAAATGTAAGAATTCCAATTATATAACACACCTTCATAAAAGTCACTAAATAATGCAAATCTAGATCTTTATGCTTCTTTTTCAATATCTAATAGAGAAACAGTCGATCATGTGATAAATAAAAAGAAGAAAAAAAGAGAAAAATTAAGACTAATTAACTTCAAATAACATAGCTTTTGTGTTACTTTATATATCTAAATTGACTATTTGAGATCCAGCATGCAAATCTTTGACCTTGATTGTTCTTTTGTTTTGTTATACAAATAAATACAAGTATAGTAGTTTAACGCAATATAAATGTGCAACTTAATATAATAAAGTAGAAGATTCATGCAATCTTGGAAACCATATAAACTTCAATCAGAGTTTTTTTAACAACTATATATAGATTTCAAATTAGACTAATAAGTTTAGATTAGTCCAATTACAGAGACTTAAAAAAACGAAGGTTACATTATGTACAAAATGAGCTCAATAGGGGTAAAACTTCCACGACAATGTATACAAGACTATATGTACTAATGAGAATAAGTTCTCTCCAAGATCAAAACATGAAAAACACCTAAATATGAATTTTGAAGTACTCTACAACGTATTCATATTGAAAATTAATAAAACTATAATTTAAAACTGAAATTGTCAAAAAAAATGACGTCTAGAAAGTTCTGCAATGTCAACTTTCAAAGCTTAAGCCCATGATGCTCGGACAGGTATATAATTAAAACTGCAAGCTCTATTATTTTAGTATATAATGCAACACATAATACTTGATATAATGAATTATTAATACCATAATAATAATAATTAATTGATTGGTCAAACATAATTAAAAAGAAGTTTTTGGTTGAACAATTGGGCTAATCAGCCAGCTTAGATAGTTCTTTAGGCGGCGACAAGGGTTCATGAAGCAATGATGTTGTAACAAGAATTTGGCTTATAATGTCACTCATCATGGTTTTAATCTTCAGTTTTAAGACTGCTATTATTATCTTGATAATAAGAATTTATCTTGATTATACAGAAAACCTAAGTAACAAAGATTTTCCACAAGGAAAAAAATAAAAATAAAAAATCAATACATCGTACTTTAGAGTAGAGCATCAACATAATCTACACAAAACTATAACTTCTCATAACCTAGATTCAATATACGAGTTTAAGAAACACACCCTCCAATCAATTAATCTACTCGTTCTTACGTTACTCAAACTCGACAAATGTGTTGTTGTAAATAAAGTTGGACAACGATACATCTAGGTCCCTTTGATAAGAGGATAGAGAGCTTGTTACTTGACTCTCAATGGACACTTTGAAGATGGGATCCTCTTACTTACTCCTTGCCGTATAAGCTCTTATTGAGCTAGGGGCACTTTGGGGGTGTGGGATCCTTCACCCAACCCAAGTCCGCTTCCTTACCTAAAGAATAAAAAAATGCTACTTTTGAAAGATTGTTCAGGATCGAGACATGTATTTTGTCACATTGGGACTACATGGGTATGACAAGGTAGGTAAAACAATCTAAGTAACAACACGATACCACATTGTCTAATTATGGATTTATTGCACTAGCACTCCACTAAACCTATTCACTGAGGACAAATTCTCCACCTAAATCAAACAAAAGCCCTTTAGCAAATTTTATACATAGTAAAAAAAAATTAGTCAATTCAATTGAAACTATCATTTGTTTTACAAAAATTGTATTAGATATAACTGATATTATAAAATGACCTAGAGTGTCATATTGGCTACATACATACTCAAAAAGGATTTGTATTTGGGTTCAAAAACAAATAACTGAAACAAAGGGTATAATCAAAGGGAGAGAACAAATTACAGGAGACAAATAGTAACAAAGTGACAGTAACAATACCATGTTCTTGTGAAACAAGAAAAAATTCCTTGAAATGAACAAAGTTTAGTAGTTTACATCTCAATATTCAAGTCTAACAGACTTCAACAACCAGCCTTAGTCAAGCTGCAGCCTAGAAACAAGTTCCAATATACTAGTATACATAAATGAAACAAGTTGGCAACCAAAGCAAATAGAAAGGAATATACTCCTATATTTAATCAAAGTTAAACAAATAAGGGCTCCTTATTATGAAACACAAGAAAGAAAATGAGAATTCATGATGAGTAAATGAGAACCTAACTCACAAAATGACAACATAAGCTCAAGAGTCTAGGCATCTTCCCTCATGAGTCATGACCAATACCACAAAAGGGAGACCAACTATAGAGGAGAATTGAAGCTAACATTGTGATGGTATAATTAGGATCCCTGCTCAGTCGTGTAAGTGATGTAACAAATGTAAAACCTCGAAAGCCTTTACTTTGACACTTTTCTTTATGGTGGTTGCTTTTCTGGTCTCAACTGTCCATTTTACTAATTCCTAAATGCGTGTAATTGTATCTCTAATCCAAACAAGTAAAAACTCTTACAATTCATAATTTCTCAACCATGGGATTTTAAATCATAATAAGCCAAAATAATAAAGCTCAACTAGCTAACTTCTAAAAAATACCAGAAATCCATAGAGCTAAGATTACCTTTTGTAATCTATCCTTTTAAAAAAAACTTTAATAGGGTTAGGCATGTGAGCACGTGCGGCTCAAGGAAACGTGAGAATCTATAAGAATGGAGGGGGTACTTGCATGTGCCCTGTTTTAATGATTTGTTGGTTTTCGATATCTAATTTTACCCTTTCTTTCCCTCTCCCACGCTCCCACGTGACAGCAATTCAATAGCTGTTCTAATTCTGTGGGCCCAAACTCCACTTGTCAACTTTTCATTCCATTGGCCCATTAAATAGGCCCTTCAAACTATTTCCTCACTCTTCTGGGTTCCCTCCTAAAATCCTAATCCCTGAATTACAAATGAGTTGATCAAATTGAATTAAACAAGTGAGTTTTAAGTTTTTTTGCATCATTCTACTATACTTTGGCACTCCCTTTTGTTATGAAAATTTTCGTAACAATCGCTGTTTGTGTCCCAATATTCCAATTGAACTTAGTGACTCGTGTATGTATTTATTGTCACCTATCTAAACTATTTTTTTTTTTTTTTCTTAAACCTGTTATTTTCATAAAATAGAAAAGAGCAAAGCCGTAATGTTTCATTAACTTCCACTAATGAAATGTTCTAGCTATGACAATATACTTGTATGACATAAGTAGCTTACGGAGTACATGGCTAGCAACTCAAAGTAAAGCAAATAAACCAGTTCCTTGTACAAGTGTACAGCTGAACAAGAGCTCATATTATGTGAAATTTTTTTGATCAAACCATAATACGAGTACTATAATTAAGTTTACCCATAAGGTGCTTATAAAGTTCTAATTTATCAATTTAATATGTACTCGAATCTAAGATGCAAACCCTAAGTGTAACGAAGCAATTAGAGGCTATAAATTGATCAGCAATTCAGAGGTGAAGTTATGAGAGTAATGTGTTAACTTTGTTAAATGGATTTAGGCCACATGCTCGTCAAGGACGTTGTGAGTTGGAACATATATAAGCCTAAGTGAAGTTCCATCCAAAAACAAATTAACAATAGTTTTTCTCTCATCTTCTCCAACACAATATAGTTTACACATGCTTTTCACAAGTATAAGGCATCTCGGCAATATGTACATCCCAAACACCACCAAACCCTTGTAGGAAGGAGAAGTTTAAAGTTAGCCCATCCTAAACTTAGACCTAGCAAAAGACAGATTTTAATTAGTTAAAACTAATTAAAGGGCAGAGAGATCTATACAGATTGTTACCCTTATATCATGTTATTCGCCATTATATTGGACTCTTTGTCTTTTAAGATCTTGACCGTAGTTTTTCCCCAAAGTATAGAGTTTGGGATTTACCACATCAAAGTTATTATCCTAACTTGTGCTGTAT
Source organism: Chenopodium quinoa (assembly GCF_001683475.1). Classification (NCBI taxonomy): domain Eukaryota; kingdom Viridiplantae; phylum Streptophyta; class Magnoliopsida; order Caryophyllales; family Amaranthaceae; genus Chenopodium; species Chenopodium quinoa. Next base: position 3,521,377 of record NW_018743175.1, read on the forward strand.
AAAAGGAATCCATCATGGGGCCAATGCCCGTAAAATATATTATCTACGGATAAGCCTAGCTCATCATCAAGCAGGGTCCTTATCACCTTAATGTATTTTAACCTAATCACACCCAGTGTACTGCCTAGATAAGTCCCCAACTAAACTTGCATTATGCACCAAAGATAAACTTTGCGTCATGAGGTTTAAACTTGTATAATATTTATCTCTATCCAATTACAAAGTAAGTTCAAAAGCAACTTCATATGAGATTAAAATGCGACAGATGTACAAATATTTTACTAATCTTGTAGTTACAAAGATACTTTATGTACCTTGTACTTACAAATGTATGCTTAAAATAAGATATAATTAAGTAATAAAGAAACATATTATGGGCAAAATAAGAGAAAATTATGTCTAGTTTGACGGCAGATGCAAGTGGAAGGTTTTGCCAAAAGTGATTTCAAATAATCAAATTGCATAATGATATTGGTGCAGCTATCAGAAGTTATATATATATATATGTATATATAAGTTGGTAAACTAAACATCAGTTTTTGATAGAATATGCCTACCTTGTACGATGAAATATCAGGACAGGAGTCTTATCAAGAGGTCACCAGAACTCGAGCTTTTGCACTAAATAAGTTACCATCCGTGTGTGTTGTCCTTGTCGATTCATTACAAAAGGAGCTCATGAGATACGTATCCTGAAAGGAACAGAAACCAAACCCATTATTCATTAACAACCAATTCAACAGATGGAATGGTAAAGTAGACAATTAAATTAGCATAAACTAATCTAGGACACAGATATTAGAGCATATTATAGTTAGCTTATCGGACAAATAAACGTCAAAAAGAAGGGACCTCTTTCTTTCTCATAAAGCACAGCTGAATGCCTTTTTTCGTGGTGTGGAATTGGACTGAGAATGACGAGTAAAAATGCTGTTTCCTGTAAGGCATTGATTCTTTTGTCCCAATTATGATTGTTATAATAGTGGATAACTAGTGGTTAGTAATATGCCAATAAAGGGTTGCAGCCAAGGAGGGCTTGTCAAGGATAACACAACTGCACTATGTTACTAGGATTCGAAGATGAGTAAGTATCCAAGTGTCATACTAGGATACTTCACGAAAAAATTCAAAAGTAAAGGTCTAAACTAAGTATCCATACTCATGTAAGAGTGTCAAGAATCTCATAAGTGTGAAGCGAAAAGAAGATTCCAAATAACATAGCATCTCTACAGCAAATATTGAAACAAGGATAGGCAAAATTTGCTACAGATTATTTTGAATTTCTAACCGTAGAAAAGTCATTTAAGAAAGCTGACACAACAACAATATGGATAAGTATTTCAGCAAATGCCCGTAGACTTTAGAACTAGTATGGACAAGTATAGCTTTTAATTAAATATGAAGTATTATACATTTAGACTCACAGCTACAAACATCAATCGTCACTGAGTTGAAGTGTGGTTGGAGGAAGAAGTAAAAAAGTGACCTTCTGTACTTAGTACCACTGTTAGAAACACAGTCTAATCCTCTAATGAAAATGTCGAAGAATTTAAGTTTTATATGATTGGTTGGTTTCTTAATACCTATCCAATCCAACAATAAGGAATTTAAACTGCTGAAGTCGGACAAAGAGTGGATTATAGCAGCGAGGCTAGTTAGCCTTAGGGGCAGATCGTGCCGTCATTTGCCCGATTTCACTCAAATATTTTAGTCTAACTACCCAATATAACTTCCCTGGCACAACGGCGACTGCAGTATAGCAAAATGGAAGAGTAAAAAAATTTGCTCAGCTCCAACTTAATGGCAAGCATAGCTACTGCTTCATTTCTCAAAATAATGGATACTACAATAATGATCCAGTAGATAAATCTAAGAAAGCTCTCCATTATATTTCGTAATAAGTAACCTCAAAGTTCCTAATACAGATATTAAGAAATTCCATTATCTGCAAACACCAATTTATTTTAATCAACGAATGCTTTAACTACTGTTTAACAGCACTGGTAGGATAAAGAGGCCTTTAAATTTGCAGAGGAGAAGCTTGGGCAAGCTGTTTTTAGTGGTTTCCTTGCAGCTAACTTCTAAGAGGGTTAATGTTACAAGATATAATATACTTGAAGCGATTGAGAATTCTATATAAGTCAGCCATAACGTCTACAAGTCTAGTTATTGGGGTCCTTATTGAGGAGTTCAAATAAGATTTTGACTTTAAAAAGCTTTTATGGAGGTTACACATAATCAGATGCAGAAGAAGTAGATATAAAGATGAATATGATGCCAGGAAGTGAGGAAAGATGGGTGCTCTTCTATACTTGAAGTTTGAGAAGGCATATGTGAAAACATACGAGTATGCAGCAAGGCCTATAGCATTGTTTCACTGTGATCACTTGGAGATTACTGAAAAAGTAAGGTTCTAAGCTTATTTATGGGAATAGGATTAACATGGATAGATCTAGTGTGAGTTTTGTGGATTGTTCTTTCCTCTTAAAGTTAGTTCAGAAGTACATGATTTCATCTTGAGAAGACATCTAAGGGATTAACTTTGGGGGGGGGGGGGGGGCAGGGATCTCTTGGATTTGGGGAAGTGGGGGTACATGATTCTTGTTTCTACTTGTATTGTCTCGTTCTCAGCTTCTCGCACATATAGTTCTCTTTTTTTAATTAAGAAAGGAGGGGGCTCAAAAGGTAGAGGATGGAAGAAACTGCTGTTCCTCTGGATTGGACTTTGATCTACAAACCTAAAGAGGTAAATACCTTAATAGATCAGTGATAACTGATAGAGCCAAACTCCTTGTGTTACAGAAATGACCTAAAGTAAATAAGACATTGGCAGATAAGCTTAAGGGGTGCTTCAACTCGACAAAGTCTTCATACATATAAAAACCCTTTGAAAATTACCTCAGAACCATATACGGAGCATATGCACAAATAGTGGTCAACCAAAATTCAGGTTTCACAATAATTGCCTTTTTTCTCGGATGTTATGGACAATTTTGCAGTTTAAGAAGTTCTCTGTTGAAAGGTGTGCAGTGGATTAATTCCCCTACTCCATTCTAGCCTCTATGCAAATAAACAGTCTGTAAGCAGCAATTACAATTTCTGTCAAGACAGTTAGGGGCAGAAAATATTGTCATTGACTCCAAAAATTGGACTCTCAGGCTGGTTTAAGATCTAATAATCTGAAGTAATCAAAGGATGGAAAATGAAGGGCTAACGTCATTCGGATATTGTGCAGCTGAAACAACAATGGTTTGCAGACTTTTGCACTAAGGTATCAGGAAAAACCCTACATTTCTCTAAAAAGGCTTAACCTGGTTATCTCCAGTCTGGAAAGAGGGAATGGATCATCCAAATACTCCAGTCACCATATCTTACATTCTTACTTCTAGGGCCTTTTTTCATTAGCATTTCACCTACCAGCTGAAGTGTGCTGACTAGAATTCTATCTCCAATTTCATTATTCAGATAATACAATTTCCACACATAAGTAGTACAAACTACAAATAATGCGCTTCTCATAAGTCATCAGTGTAAAGTATATTTAAATACCTTCATATTTGAAAATTAAATGGTCGCTTGTGGAGACTAGAAAATTATCCATAATAAAGGTGAGCCAGAAACCAAAAATAGGCTTACGTCAAACCAAACTGCCAGCAAATTGGCCAGGTCGTCTCCAAATTTGATTTAAGTCAGTTTTTAGGCAAGTGAACCAAATGGAAAACATAGACAGAGCATCCAGGATTTCTATAAATTCCCCACCAAAACTTTCATGCGGGGTCATGGGTCATTTTCATGAAAAAATTTAGGTTACAACTAGCATCCTTTACACCTAGTGTTTCAAATAAAGATTAGGGATCTTCCATGTGACCATGTTTGCTCAGTTTCTTTTACAGCTGCTCTGGGAAAATATGTATTAAGAACAAAGTTCGCAAGTCATTTATTTGCTTAATTCTGTAAGTGTGCCCTACAAAAATCAGTGGTGGAAGATCCCATACCACTTTTGAAAGTCAGTCTCCAAAATGTACAACATAAAGCAACATCCAGCCTTGAAGAAGTCACCATAGTGAAAAACCAAATCACATTGAAGGTTAGTAGTGTACACTATAGAAGGCAAATAAACAAGCCATCTTCAGATCTTCCACGATGCAATCACACCGGAAAAAAATTAAGAACAAGCAATTTTCTACCTTCAAGTGTAGCAAACATATTATAAATTCAATAGAAGAAAAAATTATGGATCATGCATGAAGGTCCTTTTCTATCAATCAATAATACGGAGTAGACATTTTAATAAGAACAAAAGTTATTAGCACCTACCAGTAATGGTTGTCAAATGCATGATATGCTTCCAGTAGACGTTATGTGGGTAATTTGAGGAAGGCGGGATAATGACTTTGTCCCATGTTCTTACTTTTCAAAGAAAACACCTGAAAACCAATTAGAAACAAAAGTAAATTTCTATATGTAAAAAACCAAATCCAACAACTAGAAGGTTCATATAACAGAAAACATCAGCAAATAAGAGTAGATGATGATTCTATAGTTGAGAGCAATGTACAAGAAGAGTGCTTATTCAAACCCTTAACAAAATACTTAAATCAATTTAGATCAAATAAATTACATGGAAATCATACTGTGAAACTGGAATAGCTTGAGAGTTTCTTACTAGAAGTTGAAATTAGTAAGTATAACACTATAACATAGGAATTTTTATTTTTTTTAAAAAAAAAAAAAAAAAAGAAAGTACAAAAAAAACACTATACTGTAGTTCAGGAAGGGCAGGTCTTTAATGAACACTAAAAAATTCAAGCATATAGCATAGATCATGCTACAAGTACTGGATACTACAAGAGTATTCCATAGAACTGTAAACATTTGTTGACTGAAAACATACTTCAGCTACAAAATGAGAGTAGAATATGAGATACACTAGTGATTATTGGACACGAGAATCCAATCATACCCTAAAACAGTGTTGTTTTGGCATAAAAAGCAACAGTGTCATAAGATGGAAGGAAAGTATAGAAGCAAGGAAAGTAAACAAAAAATATAGTACAAGGAGAATTGCAACTGTACAAAGAGAACTCCAATCCTTCCCTACTATTCTACTAAAACACGATTGGACCTTGAGTCCGGTAACTTCAATTAACCTGTAATTTAACACTCGTACATAAAGCCTACATAGCAATTCGTATGCTACACCTTTGAACATTCAAATTCAACCATCCTCAATGCTAGTGCTACTAATGCAACTCAAAACCTTTCCAAAATTTTCCTTAGCTGTGCACAATCCTCTCAATTCTTTTGCATCGAGCACGCTCCACTAACAAATAAGAGCATATAGTAGCCTAATCTCTAAGACTCCATCCCAATTGAGTTTAATTGCACCATTCATTCAAATAAAATTTCCAATTTACTGTTCATCTTCCTAACATTACATAGCATCCAACACAAGTACACAACCACAAAAAATTCCGTCTTAAATTCTGGTGATGACGAATAAACTCACATTTTCCAAAATCATTTCCTATCTTCTATAGAACGAAAATTGGCAAAATTGAACAACCATATTTCATCATTCCTTGAATACCCTAAGATTGTAAACATTTTTACTATATAAATTTGCAAAATTGCTAGTCAATATTCAATCTTTTGCCCACATTATAACTCAACAACGAACACTGTATTATAATTTCATGGAAAAAATAAGTATAATGATTTAAACTAAGCAACAAGAACATATCAACTCCAAAACAAAACAAAAAAAATAGTAATTAAAGGGCACATTTTCAATTATAAAATTCAAATCAAATACGGAGTAATCATTTAGGGAAAATTCAAGTTTATCTCTGAAATTAACTTAGATTATATCTCCTCTCACAATATATTATTTTATTTTTATTTTCTAAATAATAAAAGTGAAATAGTAAAGTGGTGCGGAAATAAATGCATGAAGTTGCGAGAGGAGATGAACTGGGAAATGAAGAAATATAATGAAAAAAAGCAGAGACAGGTAAATTACAGGAAAAAAAAAATGAGAAGAAGAAAAAGTGAAAATGACAAAAGAAATTAGAAAGAAGTGAAGAACAAAAGAGCGACAGATTACCAAATTGTTGCGCAGTTGAAGATTTTCAGTGAAGTCTGAGAAATACGGAATTAAACCCGTAACTTTTTATTTCCCTCCTTTTTCTCCAGGTTATGAGTTATGACGCTCCCAAGTCCCCACCATCTCTTTGAACAAATCTTAAGAGAAGACTGCCCTAACCCTCAAGATGTATAGCCCCGGCGTAATTAAACCCCAATGGCTTATAATTATGAAAAAAAAAATGCCGCATGTTAATCATGTCAAAGGGTAAGTGTATTTTAGGAAAATTTGCTATTGCAACCATTTAAAGTTTGTATTTTGTAAATTGCAGTCATTTAAAAAAAATTGCAAATTGCAGCCTAAAAGTACTAATAACTTGTTAATTGCCACCCAAATCAATTTTTTTCCTTAATTTGCGTGTTGAAAAATGTTTCGTAAAGGTTTTAGGGGTCATTTTAGCCCTTAAGAGGTCATTTATTAAAACCTATTGGAATGTTAGAAACTATGGAAAGGAAAGGACATTTAGGAGTTAAGAGGTTGTTCACATGTTCAAAATTAGGTCAAAGACTGAAAATTTAAAATTAAAGTTTTGGAGACTAATCTGGTTATGCTATGACTGGACTGTTCAAAACTGTTGTTCTATTTGGTCCAGTCAAGTTCGTGGGACCGATTTTTGAATTGAATACACGTAATATAATTATTTTTTTGCTGTTTAGAAAACCACAAGGGCGAGTGATGAGAATCGATCCCAGGATCACCTGGAACCGGGAGGGAAGCTTTAAGCCTTTAACCACTTGAGCTATCCCCCACTCTTAATACGTATAATATAATGACATAATGTACCTAGTCTTTTGGAGTCATTGTTTTTGGGTTTGACACTTTTTGTAACATAATTAATTCTATATAATAGGCCAATTCTAAATACTTTTGTCATTAGGGCACAAGTCGGATTGTGCAAGTCCACGTGACATATATTAATTAAGATTCTTGTGCTCAAGTGAGTCGTGTATGAAAGGCGAGGGCAAAGCTATGGGGTTTTGACAAGGGCCTCGATCCCCTGTGGCCCAATTCCGCCCATTAAGGGAGAAGGCAAAGGATGGATTTTTGCTTTCCAACAATTAAGGGAGAAGGCAACCTCGGCTCCAGTAATTTTTGATTCCTAGCTTCACTCCCTATTGGAAGGGGTTAAAAAAAAGTTAGGTCATGCCAAAGTGTCAGACTCATATCGATCTTTCACAATGAAGCTCATGCATGGGGCCACATAACGTGTAGTGGTTGTAATACCCCGTATTTATACGTATTTTAATTTAAAATATTATTTTATGAAACATTTAAATAATTTGAAATGAATTATTTATGGTATTTTATTAATTTAAAAAGAATTATTTTAATTAAAGGTCCATTTTTATTTATTTAATTGTTTTGAAAATATTTTATTTTATTATTTAGAAACTTTGGGGCATATTATTTTATAAAAGGAAATTTAAAGTCAATGGTATTTAAAGAAAGTCAAAGGACTAGTTTGAATAGGAGAATGGATCATTAAGGGTAGAAAGGGAATTTAAGCTTAGGAGGATTTTAGAGAGGGGGTATAAATACCCATCTTATGAGCAAATTAGATTTTGCCCCGGGTGGAGAATACCCAAAGGTAAACTCTCTCTCTCATCTTAATTTCTCTCTCTTTTAATTTTCCCCCTCCCTTTTTAATTTACACACATCACCCCACACACACCACCACCACGGCGGCCGGCTGCCACCACCACAGCCGGCCGCCGCCAGCACAGGGCCGGCAGCAGCAGTAGCGGCGGGGAGGTGGTGCCGGCCACTCTCCCCTCCCCCTTGTTGTGCGTGTGTTTTTTTTTTTTTAAAAAAAAAAAAAACTCTTCTTTTGTTTTAAAATTATTCTAGCCTTGATTCAATTATTATTTTTGGGTTGTGTGATGATTTTTATGATGTTATATTGTAATTATTATGTATATAATTTTCAGATTTAGTTTTCGAATTAAAAAGTCCCAAATTGAAAACCCTAAGTTTCTAAATTACTTTGTGTTGATGGAAATTGATTGTAGGTGATTGAAACTAATAAATTAGATGTTTTTAAACATAATTACAGTAGTTTTACATGTTTTTATAAAGTTGGAATTTTTATATAAAGGTTAGAATTATGTTTCTTGAAAGGATTTTTAATTACCCATCAATTGGGAATAATAGTAAGGATTTTAAAGTAATCTTCAGATTGTTTTAGAGGGTTTATGAGCGTTTAAAGAGTGTATATATTGCTGAAAATTTATATTGAATAGGTATTAATGTCTCTTTGTAATTTTGGGTTGTAGGAGATTTCCAAGTGAGTGATATTGTGTAGTCGTGGTGATTTTGAGATCATATATTCAAGGTACGTTCGCGTACTCGGTAATTATTTAAGTGTATAGAAGCATGCTAGGCTTTGTATAATTAATTGCATGATAGTATCATAATAGGTGTGAATTGGAATTGGTGATTGGATTGATGTTGGTGGTTGATTTGTGATGTATGAATTATTTATCATGGATTAATGATTGGAATTAATTATATTGGCATGTTGATCGAATATAAACTACTCTTTTATTATTGGCATGATTGAGAGCTTATTTAATTAAACTAAATGTTTAATTTGGTTTGGAATATTGAAAGGGAATTTTATTGTAGTTCATATAACTTTTGTTGATGCTTTAAGCATGGGAATTGAGCTATCAAGTGTCTTAGTACACAAGAATAAAATATTGTGCGGTGCTTATGTGCACTTAAGGTGTTCTAAACACCGAGGGATAGAATTTGCGGTGCTTTATGCGCTTAAGGTGTTATTTAACGCCGAGGTAGTACAAAAAGGATTCAACATTAAAATATGTGGTCACTAACTATTCAAGAATTAAATTGGTATGTTTGATTGCTTGAATGATTTATTATGATTGATCGTGTTATGGTTTAAGAGTCGTCCCCAAGTTTAAAAATATGTAAATAACGTAAAGTGAAAGAGATTATGCACCAAAACTCTTGGAACGTATATACCTTGAGTATGGACATATGGGGGAAGTTATGGGGTTTTATATTTAACCATGACTTCTACTGGGAGTACAGGACGCTGTATTTTCCTTTTTATTATTATTATGCGCAGGACGTCCAGTCACTTCATGTGACATTTGCCTACCCAGTTAGCTCCCGGTGTAGTTTACCTCAATTTATTTGGGGCAGAGATTTGGTGGGAAACCCGTTCGATGCGTAATCAAATTAATTAAGCAATTTTATTTATCCATTTCTTTGTTGGTTATGTTGTATGCTTGTAAACAAGTGCAACAAGGTAAGTTGTATGTTGGTAGGATAAAAGCATGTTAGTGTGTACTGTTTACGCTTACGTACTCAACATTGCTGATTGTGTGTTGTGTGTTTGTTTGGCCTTGTCTTTATCTTGGCCATACGACGACCCATTTCTAATGGCGAGTAGTGGGGAAAAAATAAAGAGGAGTTTTTCAGGTGATGAAGCATATTCATGGTAAGCTTGTGTGAAGAGCGAATCATGTTTAATTTTCATAAGAATATGACGTGGTTTGTTGCTTTAATTATTATATATTTTGCTTTTGAGACTAATGCAAAGGTTTTCAAATGTTTTATCTCGGTTTTATTAAGGGCCTACAATGGTTCCAAGTTATAGGTTGACTTTGTTTGACTTTACTTTCATTTGGTTTGACTTTTTAAGTTGACTTGTTTTGAATGGTTTTTAAGAGAGTCTTCTGTTGTGTGTCTTTGATAATTGCCTTAGCCGTTTTCACGGTGGCGGTAATGTCTTAGAATTTTCTATTTCGTATTTCAAAAAAGAGCAAAACAGGTATTTTAATGGAAAGGAATTTCTAGGGTGTTACAATGGTAAATTATGTTGTTCCAACAAGCTCCATTAATAACTTAATTTGTTATTAGTACATAATCTATAACTTTGTAAAAATAAGCAAGATAATATGGTGGCCAACTTGTCATACTTGTGTCGGGTTCATTCCAAATCTATACTATATATTAAAAGACGTTTCTAAACAAGCCTACACATGTCATCACATGGCGCCCTCCTAAATTAATCGAGTCTTTTATTTCACATGCTTAAAAATATGGATTATACAAGATTACCTTAAGTTTAAAAACTAAAGCATTAGCCACTAAGCTACCACCATATTATATGCCATTCTACAAAAATTAAATATAAATAAGAATTTTAATCATGGAATTAATGCAGCAACTCGGGGCATTTCCTGGGCCTAAAAACTTGTTTGATTTGGAAATGATGTATATGCATGGTTCATGGTCAATGGTCCATGTGCATATCTCTGATGCCATGTCAAGTACGTTGCGCGATTTAAAAGCAATATCGATCGAGTAATAATATGGAACATGGATAGTCCCAAATCTATGACTAGTACTTATCTCTAAAGATGTCCCTTCGTTTCCTCTATCCAAAATTCGGACCTACCTCTTGTAAGGGAAACGGGGACCAACAGAAACTACTACTACTACATTACATTCAATCAACTTGAATACTTTTTAGGGTTTCATAATATAACGCAAGTATATATTTATAAATAATATCTATGTCTACATCTTTCACTAGCAAGCCCATTCCTTAATTCACTGCAAAAACCCTCAAGTAGTAAGTAACATTTTGTCATTGTAACATGTGAAATATTATCATCTTACAAATTGAAATGTACAACTTTGATAATTCCATGGAAAATAATGTTGCTCCCACTAACTATGTGCCCTGCTATTTTTATTATTACTACCCTTATTTGAGAAATTATATATTCTAACAATTAGCTACCCAAGAAAAACAAAAAAACAAAAACCCTAAATTTATACCCATAACTTCAAAACACATTACATAGCAAATGTGGAGGTCAAATATGAAGGGAGTAAGTATCATTGTGGAAGAAGAAGAAGGAGAAGACACATGGGAGCTAGCACGCGCGTTCGCCGAGGATACAAGGAGCACCATGGATACAAACTGGCCACCAAGGTCATACACTTGCACTTTTTGTAGGAGAGAATTCAGATCAGCACAAGCTCTAGGTGGTCATATGAATGTCCACCGCCGTGACCGTGCTCGTCTCCACCATCAGTCTACTGTCCAGTCCCAAGCACAAGCCGGCTCCACGGTGAATAATTCTATAAATAGTCCAACTTCTCTCTTTTATCAAGCAGCTAATTGTAGAAGTACTAATAATTTTGAGGTTATGCTGCCTTCTACTAGTAGGTGTACTAATTATATTGGTATGCAAGTTAATGATATTTCACAAGGGGTTATTAAGGTTAATAATCATGAGGAAAGAGCGCCCATTGAAGAACTCGATCTCGAGCTTCGCTTAGGGCATATACCTTTACCAAGACCTTCTGCTTCACATGAGAAATTGTTTGAGAAGAATAGTAATGTGTCTGTTCTTAACTTTAGATGATGATATGATAATGTTGGAATTTTCCAATTTTTTTTTTTTTCCTAATAATGATCAAGATTGAAGAATGGTTTAAGTAGTACATCTATAAGTTTATAAAATCCATTTCTTGTAATTAGTTTGATTAATGTATAATTTTCCTATTGTAAGAAGAGCATTTTTCAGATTATATTTATTTGATGTATATTTTAAGGTTACAGTTCTTACAGATTCAAGGGTTTAATTTGCATAACATGGGCAAAATTGGAGAAAGTTGTGGTAGATATTATTGATATTCATACAGGTTCTGGTCACAATAAGTAGTCTCTAAATCAGTTGAAATCTTAATTATTCACGCTCTCTCTTATTCTTCTCGAAAGATTTCCCATAGAACGGTTACATTCTTTATTCAATATTGATAGTTGCATGGTGCAACTTTTGTCACATCTTCTGAAAAATAGATCAGGGCCCTTGGATTTGAGCTGGGAAATTGGGTTGATTTAAATTAAAATATCTAATTGGATGAAAGATTGTTTGTTGTGTCACATAAGTAATATATATTTCGTACAATACATGATTACACTAGATATATACTGGTTTTTCTTCAACAATAAAACAAGGAGTGTTGTTATTAACCTAAGAAGATTTCATGAGAGTTTTGGTAGATTTAGATGTGCACTCTAGTGCACAGCTTAGTTGTAGCGGATTAGGTCGTTTAATTATCATATATAGCTAGTTTGACTATCAGTTAGGTTAAAGATGTTCGTGTTGGTTGTAATGGATTAGATCGTTTAATCTTTGTATATGGTGTTGTTTCGTAGTGTTATAGATAGGTATGTACAAAATTATCCGAGAATCCGATAATTTGATCCGAATTTTTAGATATCTGATCCGAGTTTTCATTTCAGATCGGATATCCGATTCAAAAAGGCGGTTATCGGATGCGGATTTGGATTTGGATATTGATTTTCAAAATTTCGAATATCTGATATCCGAAATATAAAGGCTAAAATAGTGAAATATATATAAAAATTAAATTGTTCATATAAAACTGACCATGTATTATTAACTTATTATAATATTCTTAATATATTTGACGATAATTTTTATTTCAAAAAGACTACTATTTTGTTAAAATATGTTGTACAACTTAGCGATAAAAAAGCGGTAAAATTAGTGAAATTTAGAAAGTAATCATAATCAATTTTACTTAATATTGGATAATGGATATCCGAAACATCCGATCCGAAAATTTTAGATATCCGAATATCAGATATTCAAAATTTTCAGATCGGATTTGGATATCAGTTATTTTTGATATCCGAGTATTCGGATATCCGATCCAAAATATGATTTCGGATCGAATATCCGAATCGTGAACAGGCCTAGTTATAAACTATTAATTCTATAAGTAGGTTTTTATTCATTCCATGGAACCCCCCATCTAGGGGACCCCATCCCAACTCCTCCCCCCCCCCCCCAATAAAAAATAAATATGGAAAAAACACACTTAATTAATTAGTACATTATGTTTAGTGTCCTAATTAATGTAGATAGGTAACTATCCTATTCAAGGAGTTGTCAATTTGAGAAGGTGACAGTTTTTCATGTTAATTTTAACATGATATGGATGAGGGAATACTAAAGAATACCTTTCTCTATCTTTATGATCCAAATAAAAAGGAGTTGATCCTATGATCAGAAGAAATTGCTGTTTTAGATTGATGTTAGCTTTACTATATGATCGATTTAACATTGTAGGTACTTTATTTCTCCATCTTTTCATAAAATAACTATATTGTGCTCCCTTTATTCGCTAAGAGCTCTTCTTAATTTTCTTTTTTGTGATGAGACAATTACCGTCTAAAAAAAAAAAAAAAACCTTTTAGAGATGAAATACATAGTGTACTCATTACCATACTTGTTAAACCGTCATGAATCATTCAAGGAAGTATATCTCTATACTAGGCAATTTATTTCAATGCCAAATACTTTATAACTTGTATGCAAATGATGAAAACTAGGTAGCACCACAAAAGTAGTAAAAATAAAATTGCATGGGTTTGAGTGACCACAGTGTTGATATTGATAGAGAAGAGAAATATTAGGATGCACTATCCTTTTCTTTCTTTTTGCTTTTTCAGGAAGATAGCATTGCACTGTCAACGTATATATGTCTCTATATTTGTTTTCTGTCATATCTATATTTATATGAATAAGAGTATGAATAAATATATCCGTGGGCATCATTTGGCTTATGAAATCATTGTACATACATATTGAAAATCAATAGACATCTTTATTTTTTTTTTCTTGCAATGCCAGATTTAATTGATTGTATTATTTACATCACTTCCATAAATCTCAGCTCCATGGAAGAAATCAAATTAGATTAATGTTGAATGAAAAAAGAACAAGATAGAATGAACTTATGTTGTTGATTTTGTTTATATAGGTACAATGAATGGTCATGCACACACTAGATCAACTTCGACGGGCGTCACACTATAATATATATAATAATTCTTGTCCCAAAATCAACTTCGACGCGTCACACTATAATAGACATTATCCAACCCCCTCACATGCCTCAACCCATTTCAGACCATGAGTGGCTATGTGCAAACCTAAACCTGACCACACATCACAACACCATAGGTCTCCCTGGGAACCAATCCTTTGCCATTCTGACTTGGAAACTTTGGCTTAAAAGAAATGAGTGAGTCTTTAACAGAAAGTCTAGTCTAGCTCTATCCCTTGTCTGCTCTGCTAAACACTTAGTCAATGAACTCTCTCTCCTTGGTCCTTGCTCTACACCAGCCACAAACATCAATCATCATCAGCCCCCCTAACCACCCATCCTATGACTTTGGCAATCATTACTGATTTTGCAGGGACCTGCTAAAAAAGACCCCAAGGGGAAGGCTGTGCAAGGTGCCCAGAGCTCAGGTCAATGAAGCAAATGTGGTGGCTAGGGAAGCTATGCAGCGTCTAACACCTTCCAGCAACCATGATTGGAGACTGCATGTGTAATTATTCTACCTGCAGAGGCAGGGGTACTGGGGTAGTGATCTATAATAGCAGTAACTTTTCTTTTAGCAGCAAACTTATTAACTTCGCTAATCAGCAAACTACTTTGGGTGCTGTGACACCTCTTTTGGAACCACCTTAGCTTATGGTGGTTAATTAACCTTGTAACTGGGCCTAGGCCTGTTAACTCTGTAGGATTCTGTTTAACTATATAATCTAGTTCACTTTCTCCCCCCCCCCCCAAAAAAAAAAAAATAGAGCCCTAGTAAAAATTTCACCCATGACTTTAAGATCATAATTAATAAAGGTCAAACAAGGATGTAACATCTGATAGATTGGACAACCTGTCCATTCATTAGTTCTTCCACATTATATGTATAATACGATAGATTTATTGTACATTTAAACTTTTAAGACAACTATATGTATTGTGACTGAATAGCTTTTGCTATGTAATATTCCCTCTGTTCCTAATTTTTTGGCCCATTGTCAAAAGTTGGGTCTAACTTTGAAAACATTGACCATGACACTACTATTTCTAAAAAAAAAATTCCCAACGAATGGTTATTCGATACAATATTCGTCATTACCATAGCCTTTAGTAGTGTTTTTCGCTTTTGCTGAGGTTGTCCTCATTAATCGGTACTGAAAACTACATTCAATTATGGTGATTATTGCAGCGATTATAATTGCTACAAATGTAAACTCATTTTCTACAACAAAAAAAAAAAAAAAAAAAAATCCCTACATGTGATCCCTATACAAGGTTTGAATATCAAGCTCTAATATTAAATGTTTATCCAATAAGCCATGATATATTTTATGTTCTCTTAGTCAAACAAAATTTTAAAATCTAATGTAAAAAAGGCTTTTCGTATCGATTTTTGGGCTTTAGTGGCGATCATGTAAACGATACGCTTTTCCATAATTTTATAAACGTGAAGAAAAAAAGTGAATAAATATTATTATATTTTTCGTATCGATTTCATATGGGTTTACTATGTCGATTAGATTCCTCTATTATTTCACAAACACATGTGCATATTGTAGCGAATGTATAATCGCTACGAAAAGACAATTTTCTTGTAGAGTGAATTCTCATTGTTCTACAATAGGTAATATAGTCATGTGAGATTTTGTTTTATTCGTTTCATTATATATTTTATTAATATCAACTTTTTATAATTTTTATGTATTTTGAATTGGAGATATAAACGTTTTAACACATGTCTTGAAGACCGTGAAAAGTCAAATGGGACAAAAAAAATAGGGACAGAGGGAGTATAATAATTTTTTAAATTAGAACTATATCATACTTTGTATTTAGTTTGAGATGTATGGTATGGTGACCGATGATCAATCTATTAATTTAAAGAATGGGAGTTCTTGCGAGGACCACATTAAAAATTTGAGGGTGGCAATGGTCCTATCTTTATGCATGGATATTAATAGTTCCTTCAGTTTTTGCATAGTGTAATAGTTAGTTGAGAATGAAGTAATGAACCCGTCAAAACAAACAAAAAAAAATTAAAATAAAAGAAGTAATGAAGAACTAAGAAGAAGACATTAGTTCAATAGTAATGAATTGAATGAGAAATGAGTGATGACATATTCCTAAAAATGTGGAAATAAATGAAAACTTTGAGAAGAAACATGATATATAGTTGGAATGTAATGGAATCATGAAAGCTCCATCCATTATTCATCTTCAATTCAATTCGTTCCCAATTTGAAGTAATCATTTCGTTCATATAAATGCATGTTTTTTAGGTCAAATGCATGGTTCATTGGTTGCATTGGACACGTGCATGAGCTCTGCTATCCATACTTAATTATGGTATTGGTTGCTTTTCTAATTGCAAGCGGTCGTTCCAAAAAAAAAAACACATACCAAGTACAGTATTAGTTACTCATTTTTTTCAGAATTTTAACTATTATGTGGCACGAGTAGTAATGTCAAAAACCGAACCGAATCGAACTGGTTAAACCGAACCTATTCAAACCGATCCGAATGAGAACCGAACCGATTAAAAACCGATTTTTTTAAACCGAAAACCGACCCGAACCGCATTTTAGTAAACCCGAAGCCGAACCGATCCGAGTAACGTTAAACCGTTTAACAACCGAACTGAAAGGAAACCGAACCGAAAATTAACCGAACCGTTTCTAACCCGAAACCGTTTGAACTGGCATAAAAAACCGTTTACACCGAACTGTTAACAAACTGCAAACCGTTTGCACCGAACCGTTTATAAACCGAACCGCTTATAAACCTAACTGTTTATGAACCGAATCGCTTATAAATCGAACCGTTTATTAACCACTTACAACAACTCATCAAATGATGATTATGACACTATCAACTAAATGATCAAATAAGAAGCAGATAATAATCTGATAGTAAAACAATAATACATTAATGCACTAAACTTTTATAATCTACTTCGTAATAAACTAGTAAGATCAGTATGGCTAAACTTGAAACATAACATGATATGTATTTATAAAATTAATGAGAATTTGCATATAATATGATGCCTCAATATGAAGATATGAAGTCTCACCTTGATATAAAACTTGTTAACCAGCAAAAAGTTAGAAAGTAGTATAAAATTTCAAACCAAAACTGTTTAATTGCCCGAATCCAAACGACTCGATAAAAAACCGATTTTTTGAAATAAAAAACAAACCCGAACCGTAATTTAGTAAACCTGAAATAAAACCGATCCAAATAATGTTAAATTGTAGAAGAACCGAACCACTTATAAACCGAACTAAAATAAAACTGAACCAAAAAAGAACCGGACCGTTTCTAACCCGAAACTGTTTGAACCAGGATAAAAACCATTTACACCGAACCATTAACAAACCGCAACCCGTCTGCAACGAACCGTTTAATACCCGGACCGTTTACAACCCGAACTGAATTTAAACCGGGATAAAAACCGTTTACACCGAACCGTTAACAAGCCGCAACCCGGCTGCACCGAACCGTTTACTACCCGGACCATTTACAACCCGAACCGAATTTAAACCGTTCAAGAATAAACCGAAACCAAATCGAACTGATAATTATTTAAACCGAACTGAAACCGACCCATCAGACATTTGAACCGATTTCAAACCGAGCTGTCAAACCGTTTTGACAGTACTAGGCCCGAGTGATGCTTTGGGTTGCTGGTTTGTATTTCTTTAATTTTATAATTATGTTCGACTGTTTGTATAGTGTGTGATTCAGGTTTTGCCTTAGGTGTCACTTTTTTTTTTACCTCATACTTCCTCCGTTCTTTTTTACTTGACACGTTTTGACTTTTACATTATTCACCACCCCTCCTTTGACCGTCTTTTATGAACAATATGTAAGGAAAAACATATTCATGTGGGATTTTTTAAATTCGTTTCAACAAGAACTAACATAATATATAACTTTTATAATTTTTACTTATGGAGAATTAAAGTTATTGATCGTTAAAGTTTTGACAAATGTGATAAAAGAAACAGGTCAAGTAAAAAAGAATAGAGGAAGTATGTATTTATTTTTTACTCATGTGAAAAATAAATAAATTATATAACCTCTAATTTACTTAATTAATGAAAGGAATATATACTGTTATTATGTGAAATTTAAAACATTAATAAAAGTTGGGTGAGACGGTAAATGGGTGACCTTAATGTGTTGGAGGTTGTATACTTTAAATAGTGCTACGTGGCACCGTTTCTTTGAAAGGTACGCCTTTTAATATACTCCCTCCGTTTCATATTAATCGCAACAGTAGGTGCTGCACATAGTTTTAGGAATTTTATAAGGTAGAGATAATAGGGTGAATTTTTTAATAGTATAAAGTTATAGTCAGTGGAGATATATTTAATTGTTAGTAAGAGTGAGAAAAAAAAAAAGTAGTATAAGTGGGGTTTGGAAGAGAGTGAAATAATAAATATTTATGCAAGTGAGCTTAGTAGGAGAGAGAAATAATAAATAGTAGTGGGTCTTTACTAAATTAGGAAGTGTTGTAATTATTATGAAACGGATGGAAAAAGAAAGTGTTGCGAGTATTACGAAACGGAGGGAAAATAGTATAGATAGATTATAATCTGCCCTGCCCGAAAAGCCTGCTAGATCCAGATATTTTTGCGGGTTTTGAGCAAGCATACTCAGCCTGAATGTTAGCATGTCCCGGCCCAAACAAATGGGCTGATATAAACCTTCGGCCCAGCCCGACCCACGATCACATATAAAAGAGAGTGAAGTGGAAGTAGGCATTGATATGCAGGCCTTGATTTATTTAATGTAGTAAGCCTGGGTTGAACTTTGTGATTTATGTCAAGCCCCTCCAGGCCTCAACCACGGTCACATACTCACATTCAATTTATGATCCAAAATTCCAAATTGCCAAAATTCACTGTCAATCCCACAAAAATGTTCTCTCCAAATCATTCTCAAAAATCAATCTGACCCAAAAATAGAGGAAGGTTTTTTTATTAACCCGAATTTTAATTTTATGTGAATTTAGACAACTTTAAAGTGATTTAAACTTAAACCTAATATGCCTTAATCTTTTACCATTCGCATGTTGTCAATCTTTTTTAGTTGGATTTGACATGATTCTTATTCGATTTATAAGGTTTTATTTTATTGATAATTAATTAAATTAATTCTATATGATGCATTAAACAATAGAAACATATGTACGAAGTACTAGACAAGTTCCTAAAGAAAAAAAAAGTTTAGATTTTTTAACCAATTTGATCAATCCAAACCCAAAACGTGGCAGCATGCTTGATTTATGCAAATTCATCCCTTGACTTCAACCTAAATTGTTAACCGCAACTAAACCAACCCATTTGACAAGTCGACTTATGTCGACTGTGGAGTGCTAGATAAGCACAACTACACAAGTACACATTAATCATTATGGACTGTACAGTCAATGAAACTATAAAAACGATTTACTTGCGTTACAAAAACTCCTTTGCTTACAGATATACCCTCCATTTTGCTTCTAAAAACAAGTTTCCTCTATCGTGCTCTCACAGTCTCTTCTTCAATGGCACCATCGTCAGAATTAGATCAAACACTTGGAGAACTAAACAAAGAATCATTCGTCAATCTCTTAACCAAATTAATCGGAGAATCCAAATACTTACAGAACAACCCACCTGAATTAATCCCAGAAGAAGACAGGGTTGTCAATCACTTGCTTGAGATTCTCTCTCCTCTTTCCACCACCACGGGAGGTGGGCCCCTCATCATCAACCATGCAACTTATTACCCGAAAAGAGGAAACCTTATTGTTGAGTATCCGGGTACTGAGCCCGGTAAAGTTGTCTCCTTTGTGGGTTGTCATATGGATGTTGTCACTGCTAATCCTTCTGATTGGGTACTGATTTTTTTTTCCTTTATTTGATTATTTTGTTGATGAATTTTTATTTTTTTGCAAATGTTTGGAACATTTTGTTTCTGGGGTTTTGATTTTTTGCGAATTAAGGTGTTAATTGATATTTGTCTAATTGATTGTGTTAGATTTATGTGAAGTTTGAGATATATAGATTGATTTTGATTGAAATTTTAATGATTGCTTATGAGATTGTTCTTTGAATCTGTTGCTTCTGTGTAAAGTTTGCTGGTTTTTTTTTTTATTGGTCTGAATCATGGAGTTACTTGATGCTGCTTTTTCTGGTAAAGGATGCTAATTTATTGAATTTGAATTGAGGGTCAAGGGAATTGGTTTGAGGTGCTGAAGTAATGTCAACATTTGAAGATGCAAGCAGGGTTGTTCTTATTTAGTTATTTTGTGTTTGTCCTGTGTGAATATCTGCAGTCTTGGAGTTATGAGTCAATTAAGGAGGTCGATTCAATGATTTACCTTTTCGGGGTAGCATTGATCACAACCCTTGTCCAATTTCAAATGTTCAAAGTATCCCAAATTCCCAATGTATTAATAGCTAGTAGGCAATTTCGACTTTGACTACAATCGAGTGTATCGATTATCTGTAAGCTGTCACTTCATTTATGCTCTGTGGTGACTCAGTTGCCTTTGGATCAGGGGGCTAAATGAAAACAATCTTTTTGGTGCTAGAGTTATAAGGGTAAAAGAGCCACTTTATGCTGTATACATCTGACTAGCCCAGGCAGAAACATCATTAGAGGCATTGCTGTAACCTACGGTTTGTCTTAATGTGTATTGTTCATAGATTTCTACTATAAGGATTATGTTGCTTGAACCCAGGTACTTGTCCAAATGTCATGCTTGGCTATTGTGTGAAAAATTTCCATAATTTTGGTCCACATTGTGTATCAAGTTTTCATATCCATGTTAGGTTGTCAAGGATTCGACATGGCCCACATGAGAATAGTCCAGGTAACATAATCTAAGGCCTAAGGGTGTCTAGTTTCCATTCCAAGGTTTAAAATAATTTATGAAATCCTTACCTTTCTCCCTTTCCACTAACACTGAGTATGTTTGTTTACTTGAGTCACCAAATGCTTATGTGCAACATTTGTGGTATGAATATGTACTTCAAATCTTTCTAGATTCTTGACCTTGCTTTAGGTTTATTGATTATAGTATCTTCTTACTTTCTTGGAAACCCCTTGTTCAGGCTTCATCGCTCAAATTTACTTTGTAATATACGGGTTTGGTCCTTAATTTAAATTATGGATTGATTTGTAGGACTTCGATCCTTTCTCATTGAGCATCGAGGGTGATAAACTTAGGGGTCGAGGGACTACAGACTGTTTGGGACATGTTGCCTTGGTAGCTGAATTGATGAAGAAGCTAGGGGAGGCAAAACCAAAATTAAAGTCTACTGTGGTTGCAGTCTTCATAGCAAATGAGGAGAACTCAGCTATAACAGGCATTGGTGTTGATGCTCTTGGAAAGGATGGATTGCTTGATAAGTTGAAGGGAGGTCCACTGTATGTGTCCCTTGAGCCATTATTTGGAGCATCACATATATGATGTCCCCATGTTTAATGCTTATACTTAACCTATGTAATCCTTTATATTTTTCTTCAGGTTCTGGATAGACACAGCAGATAAACAACCTTGCATTGGTACTGGTGGAGTGATACCGTGAATATTACAGGGTGTTGGAAAACTTTTTCACAGTGGCCTTGCACACAAGGTATTTTTTGTTATAAAATATGCATAATTTTGGTTATTTTCAGAATATTTGATTGGTATGAATTTTCTTTACATAAATGACTAGTTTATATTAATATTATGGGAATGTATGCCTCACTTTGCCTATGTGTGCATCTTCACCTTGCAGTTTATGTTCAGGTTTTAGGACCCCAATTTCCTTGTGTGGCTCAGCTCTCATGTCTTTCAAAACATTGAATCTGACTCTATAGGAAATAGGTCAATAAGGAGTAGAACTAGAGGAGATGAAAAGATTCTGAGTCCACCTTCTTAATAGATTGCCTTTTGACCTGTTATATTCTACAATCTAATTTTTCAATGTTTGCGATACATTTTTTGCTAAAACCTTCTGATTTTCATGCTTGGGTTGATTTAGTTTGCAATTCGTTTTACATTGTCAGATGAAGCGTTGGAGATTCTAATTTGTCTTGAAATTTGATGTTTGTCAAAATTCTGGTTCTTTGGTTTGCATTTATAATGATGTAATTTTTTCCAGTATGGAAGTTGTGTGCTTTGAACTAAACTTGAAGTGGTTTTTATTTTTTATTTTTTAGGGCTAAGAAATTGATTTACTATAAATTTTCTGGTGCAATTTTCTTATCTTACCATTTGAAATTCTCTATTTGGGAGCTTTTCCGTAAATATTGACACTTCGTTCTCTTTGTTAAGTATTTCTGTCTGAATTAGCTGGTTGCTTCATATATAAACACTTTACCTGGAACATCTAAATATTTACTGTATTTCAAGGATGTCATTTTGTTTTGAATTCAATGTTGGAGTTTGTGTAATAGCCAGATGTGTGATTATCATTGCATGGAATTAGTCGTTGGAATGTTCATGGATCAATTTCTGTTTGCAATCCTATTGACACTATTGAGTACTGAAGATGATGAAAATTGAATAACCTTTTATTACACATTTACATACTTATCAATGCTCCCTTGGTATAATATTAATTTAAATTAATGAAGGGAAGTACTAGTACAGAGGGTCATTTCTATACGAGCAGGATGTAAATGTTTTCTAGGTGATGCTGGGAGAGGTACAAAGTTTGGTGTAGCGAAGGTCAGATATGAATGATTCTGGAAGCAAATTGCCAATCTTCATCTAAAATCTTGTGCTATTGAAGCTACTAAGAATAGCTTATTGCCAATCTTCATCTAAAATGTTGTACTATTGAAGTTACTAAGAATAGCTAAACCAACTCCTCTGCATGGATAGGCGAAAAAGATGGGAAGCATTTTGGTACAATATCAAGTAGTTTAGTTGTAGTTTAACAATGTTGCTTGTTATCATGATGCAATCCACTTTTTCGCAACCCTCCCAACCAAACCTGAATAATAGATGCATATTGTATATGCAGGCAGTAAATGCTATGGAAATGACAATGGAAGCACTTAAGGAGATACAGTTACGATTTTACAAAGATTTTCCTCCACACCCCGAAGAGAAACGCTATGGATTTGCTACCCCATCAACCATGAAGCCCACTCAATGGATTTGTAAGTGCTGGTCTTTGAATTCCAGATTTTTGTATGGAAACCGGCTAATAGTCTTCTATAGATGCTTGACTTTCTAGCTGATTATTGATGTTTCAGATCCAGGAGGGGGTATCAACCAGATCCCTGGCGAGTGTACGATTTCTGGTGACGTTAGGTATATCACTGTTTTTCTTAATCGGTGCTGACTTTGGTGGTGTCCCTTTTTCTTTAAGAAACATTGATAAGAGAGATATCTCATTAAGCCTTTTTTTTTTCTTTGCAGGCTAACTCCCTTTTACGAGTAAGCAAAGCATACTCATGCTATTGTATCTTTTAGTTTTATCCTCAAACTAAACTTTCCTGCGTGCTCTACTTGTTTTGCTTCTTCAACACCTATGGGTTCTTGTTGGGTAGATCAGTGATTCAGATGTCTTATACATGTTTGTTCCCTTGCAGTGTTACTGACTGTATGAAAAAGCTTCAAGAATATGTCGATGACATAAATTCTAACATTGAGAAGCTAGATACGAGAGGATCAGTTTCAAAATATGTGCTACCTGATGAAAACATAAGGGGAAGGTTTATACCTCTTCATTTTATCTTATGTAGTCTATTTTTCCTCCTTGTGTTTGTGGTAACTAACATCTGCTGTCTTTACCAGACTTACAATAACTTTTGACGAGGCCAACAATGGTGTGGCTTGTGATCTTGATTCTCGTGGGTTCCATGTCTTATGCAAAGCTACTGAAGAAGTTGTTGGTCATGTTAAACCATACTCCATCACCGGAAGTTTGCCACTGATTCGTGATCTAAAAGTGAGATTATTATATACTTGTAAATTTTTGCTATAATTTTTAGTTATTTATTTCTGTTGTATCATCATTCATTTATATGCCTATTGTGTTTCAGGATGACGGATTTGATGTTCAAACAGCAGGATATGGTAACCTTTCTACTAGGGGTGTACACCGGTCCAAAACCGGACCGGACCTGGACCGGACCTGTTTGGACCGGGGACCTGAATTGGGTAATTATGAGGACCGGGGACCGGACCTGAATTAACAGGTCCGGTTCCGGGCCAGACCTGAAAAATCAGGTCCGGTCCGGGTTTGGACCTGAATGGACCTGTTTTGTGTCTTTTTCGTTTTTTTTTTTTTTTAATACAAAACCTGTTGGACCTGCATATGGACCTGCATATGGACCTGTTTTGTGATTTTTAGACCTGTTGCATAATTTAATAATTACATACAAACCAAAATTATCAATTACAAAACTACATAAAGTCCCGATTCTCAAACACCAAAAATACAAATGAGTCCACCGAAAATACAAATAAGTCCACGAAAACTCATAAAATTACATAAATTCTCTTAAGTCTCAACTCTCAACTCTCAAGTACTAGGAATACATAAATTCTCCAACGAGTTGTTTTCCCTTTGATCGCGTGATTCACACTAATGAGTCCACGAAAACAACTTCATCGTCTACATCGTTAGATTCACCACGTTGCACCTCTAAATAAAATACAATATAGAATATATTAATGATTGATAACAATGAAATAATAAATTTGGTGTAACAAAATTTCAAATACATAAAATTATTACTACCTTTCTCTATTTCCTCTAACTCTTTCAAATTTTCTTCCACATCAACAATTGGCACTTCCTTAGCTCTAAGCCAATCTTGTGTGCAAAGTAACGCTTGAACCATCTTCAATACAAAAATATTACACAAATATGTATAAACAAAGTCATATTAAGATATAAACAAACTTGATTTTATAAAATAAAAAGATAACGATGCATTACCTTAGGAGTTAAAGAACTCCGAAATGGATCTAGAGTACGACCTCCCGTACTAAAAGCAGATTCCGATGCAACGGTCGACAATGGGATGGCTAGTATGTCACGTGCCATGCGATTAAGAATCACATAACGCTGACCATTCTTACCCCACCATGTCAATGCATCTTGTTCTTCCTCCTCCGGCCCTAATTGATCATTTAAGTACCTATCCAACTCACTTATCGCATACCCACTTGTCCCCTTCAATCGTTTTGCTCTTTCTTTTAGTTTCCTCACATAATCGGAACCCACTCCTTTACTATTATCAATATCCATTGACATATTATCTCCACAATCTGGAATATTAGAAGTAGCATACATTTTTCTATATTCCTCAAATAAAGAGTAAGCGAACTCCTTCACATCATTAGCAAGTTTTGTACCCTTTTCCGGTCCATGCATATCCGTTAGTGTCAATTCAACAATGACCATCTTAGAGTGAGGGTCGAGAAGAAGAGCAACATAAATGAACTTATTCATCTTATCCACATCCCCCCAATACTTATCAAACTTTTTTTTCATTGCAATGGCCATGGCTTGAAAATTCAAGTCCTCACTTTGTTCCCAATTATTCAACATATCATACATAGAAGCAATTTCTCCTAAACCTTTATTAGCTGTCACATAATGGGAACCAGAAATTCGTTTAGTTAACAGATAAAACCCCCCTAGAAACAAAACCAACCTCTCCACTTTTTCCCAATCTTCGGGTTCGGGAGGCCTTTCATTGTCATTCAAATCCTCTCCATCAGGAAGAGATAACCCACTAAAAACACGTCGAAACTTCAAAGCCGTTTCCAACATTATGTATGTGGAGTTCCAACGAGTGGGGACATCAAAGGATAAAGAAGATTTTGAATCTATGTTTGCTTTTTGCACAAGATCTTTGAATCTAAGTATTCTTGCAGGGGAATTCTTAACATATTTCACAGCATTTCTAACTCTATCAATGCACACACCATGTTCTCTAATACCATCCCACACAATTAAATTAATGATATGAGCAATGCATCTAACATGGAGATTTTTTCCATCATTTATACATCCTGTTCTTCTAACCATTCTACTCAAGTGTGCACAAGCAACATCATTTGAAGAAGCATTATCAACAGTGACAGTAAAAAGTTTATCATCAATACCCCAATACTCTAAACATGCCTCAACTGCTTTTCCAATAGCCTCTCCTTTATGACTAGAAATTGGACAAAAATTTATGATCTTTTTATTCAATTTCCAGTCATTATCAATGAAATGAGCTGTAAGACACATATAATTAATTCTTTGTATTGAAGTCCAAGTATCAGTGGTCACAGAAATTCTTTGACATGTCTTAAACATTTCTCTCAATTTCTCTTTTTCACTATAATACAACTTTAAACAATCACGAGCAATGGTAACACGAGATGGAATGTGAAATTGTGGACATGCAACTTGCACAAAGTGCCTAAAACCGGATTTTTCCACATGCTTAAATGGTAACTCATCAACAATAATCATGTGAATCAATGCCTCTCTAACATCATTCAAGTTAATAATCCTACTCCCACACTTTAATTCACTACTCTCATGTTCTTGATCAAAATACAATTTAGTTTGCTTTTCTTTGCCCTTTTCTTTTTCTATATTAATAGGATTACCGAGACATGATTCTGCATGGTTTTTAACATTTTTTGAACCATTAAGATTACCATCAGCAGCAAAAGTTTTAGGACAGAACTTACATTCAGCTCGTAGTTTTCCATTCTCGACGTACTCTAAGTAATATTTCCAATACTCAGCTTTCCTCTTACTTTTTCTGTTCCATATATATTCCCGCCCCGCTTTTAGCTTCTTATCAGGAGGCAAAGTAGATTGCAATTCTTCCATATCCTTTTCAGAAAGTGGCTGTGACGTTTGTTCAGAAAAAGAAGCAGACCGTTTGGATTGAGAGCTCTCCATCTACAATATAATTATATACAATATAAGTAATTTTAAAGTAACAATTATATACACATACCATTTTATAAAAAAAAATTTAAGAGCAACTTACATTGCAAGAATAAGAATCCGTGGTTCCTTGACTTCCTTCACTCCCTGCAAGAATAAAAACAAAAATAAGAACCCCTGAACTACACACAGGTTAGCCAACTTATTTAATCTTAATAATCTGAGTCCATACTTTTAGCAGCCTAGCAGGAATAAACACAAATTTTAAAGTATAAGTTAGCTTAAAAAGTGTCCATATATACACATTAGAAATATCAATACACATTAGAAATACTTTCAACTTTCTGAAATTTATGTTAAGAAAAAAAATGAGAGAGGCATTGCCCACACAACACAACACAACCAACACAACCAACTTGAAATGGCTTTCTATAGGACTTGTTTATGAAGTCAACGTTAGATTCTATTTTCAAAGTTGCATTTGGAGTTGATCTAGACAGTATGTGTGGCTCAAATGAAGAAGGGAAGAAATTTGGCCAGGCTTTTGATGATGCTAGTGCTTCAACCATGTTACAATATGTAGACATCTTTTGGCCTATCAAGAAATTTCTCAACATTGGCGCAGAGGCTAAACTTAAGAGAAGTGTCAAAACTGTTGATGATTTTGTTTACAAATTAATCAGTAACAAAGTGGAACTAATGAAAAGTTCACAAAGCAATGTCTCAGTAAGTGAATCATAACTTAGAAGTCTGTAATCATATCGGTTTACTGAGGAGATTAATGCATTCTTTCTGTGTGAATTTGTAGGAAATGCAGATGAAAAAGGATGATATCTTGTCAAGGTTCCTGGAGCAGAGCGACACTGATTTGAAGTATCTGAGAGATATAATCTTGAGCTTTGTAATTGCGGGTAAAGACACAACAGCAGTTACACTTTCATGGTTTGTTTACATGCTTTGTAAACACCAGAATATACAGGAAAAGGTTGCTGAAGAAGTAAGGAAAATTACGAAAATGGAAGGAGTTGGAAAATTTTCAGAACTTGCTGCTAGTTTGACAGAAGAATCACTTGAAAGAATGCAGTATTTACATGCTGCATTGACAGAAACTCTCAGACTCTATCCAGCAGTTCCAATGGTAATTCTAGCTAGTCGCAGTCAGAAAATTTCATTGCTCTCATAATCTCATTGTTTGTTCTCTTCCTTTTTATTTTTCTCTTTTGTGTTACACGTTACTTGCTGAAGTTTATGTCAATTTCAGAGGCACATTCCAACTTATCATATATCAACCAAGCTAATTTCTACCTTTCTCTCAATTTCTAATTTTGAAATCAAAATAATTGCATTTTCTCTAATTTCAAAGTCCAACCAAAAGGAGTCTAAGAAATTCAGGTACTTGACAAAAATAAACAATGCAATCATGATGAAAAACTAATTGTCCTCTGCTACAATCCCATTACCAAAACATAAAAATAAATAAATTCGAAGATAAACCATACTTGTTATCAATTCTAAACATTAAACCCTAAAACCCTAAACTTTAAACTAAAAAAAACCAAAAAAAAAAACATAAATTCGAAAGAAATTCGAAAATAAACCAAAAAAGAAAAAACATAAATTCGAAAACATTGAAGTAAAAAAAAGAAATTCAACATGCAAACATCAAATAATCATTATAAGCAATTGAAACATGAATAAACATATAAATTCTAACACTTAATTCATTATTTCGAATACAAAATACCCAAACATAATTAGATAATTTAGATTTACATTAAAAAAAAAATAACTTACCGGAGAAATGGAAAATCGCGCAGTAGCTGTCTCATGCGGTGGTCGGTGGGCGCCTGGGCTTCGCCTGAGAGAGTGAGGAAGGCAGGAGGTGTCGGCGGTGGGCGTTGCCGCGTTGGGCTGACTCGGCTGAGACTTGCGTGAGCGTGACTGCGTGTCTGCGTGAGGGAGAAGGGGAGAGAGCCTGTTTGTTAGGGTTAGAATGAAATGAAAGTTCAAGCGTCACTCAAGGCCTCAAGCTGTCAAGCAAGCAGCAGCATTATTTTAATTTTTTTTTTTTTTTTTTTTTTTTTTTTAAAAAAAAAAACAATTTTTCCGGGTTTCAGGTCCGGACCTGAAAACCCCGGGTTTAGACCGGGTCCGGACCGGAACCGGGAACCTTGATTTTTAAGGACCGGGACCGGACCTGAATCAACAGGTCCGGGTCAGGTCCGGTCCGGATCAGGTCGGTTCAGGTCCGGTTTCAGGTCCGGTCCAGTTTTTGTACACCCCTACTTTCTACAACGACTTATTTATATATGCACAAAGTTGGTCAAAAAGTCTTGTTCTGGCATGATAGCTTTTTTTGGCTCTTGGCTGCATATAATTGAACCATACATGTTTGTCGTGGTGTCCTTTTTTTTTTTTTTGAGTCATAAACTAGTCAAAAATCATGAGCGAGAAGATTTCTATATACATATATATATATGTGTGTGTGTGTGTGGGGAAAAATTCACGTGAATAATCCAAACTATGTTCATTATTCCAATATTAATCCCAACTAAAGGTTACTCTATAATAATCCAAACTATACGAGACATCTTCTTCTATTGAGCTGTGACCTGATAAAACCGGTTAAACAATTCATTTGGCCACATGTCTCATAATTATTGGCTTCCATAAAAAAAAATTAAAGGATTAATTTGAAAATCAGAATACTCCCCCCTTCTCTCTACTATCCTACTTACCCACTGCAACCACCGTCCACCGCAACTTCTCCACCATCGCCGGGAACCCCAAACTCCTCCCAAACTTACTTCTCTCTGTCACACAAATCACCACCACAAAGCTACCACTTTCAACAGCTAGTAAAAGTACCATGGGTGGTGACGGTGGTTGTTGTTCACTTGTCCATGACAGTGCATCGATTCTTCTTATGTGTATGAGAATGGAGACCAAGGATGATTTGGTAGTTTGTGGTTGATATTGGAATAAAGTAGCATGTATGATATTGTTGTTTTCTGGGAAGAAATGTGCGGTGGTGGTGATGGCTGGTAAGGAAGAGTGGGGTAAGGCTAGTAGTGCAATTATGGGTCAATTATAGTTGGGTGGTTTGGTTATGGTGGCTAGTGATGGCATTAGTAGTTGGGCGAAGATATTGCTTGTGATTGCTAGTGGTGGCAAGGGAGGAGGCTGGCTAAAACCAACGCTCTAGAAGAACAAAGAGATGAAAAGAAGACATTTAAAATAAAAAATACAAAAACAATTAATTAAAAACCTGTTCAATAGGTTAAGGGTTATTGGGATTATTTTGGGAAGGTATCCCCTATAGTTTAGATTATACTATAATAATCTATAGTTGGAATTAATATGGGAAGAGTGGTTATAGTTTGGATTATTGTTGTGAATTTTTCATATATATATATATATATATATATATATATATATATATATATATATATATATATATATATATATATATATATATATATATATATATATATATATATATACACACCATTTAGTAGTAGTGCTACGATTTGTCATTTGGTTGACAAATAAATAGTTAAATACACACCATACACAGGAAGTTTTCTTGGGTATTGGATGACAATGAAGCTGTTTGGTTGACAAAAACACAATAAGTTGCAAGTTGTGGGAAGCTCCACTCTCCTACTTCTCACTCAAAGGAAATTGTTGCTTACCTAGTTCCTTATTAGATTATTAGGTGAGTGGAACTTCCGACGGGATATTCAACTTCCCATGGTCAATCAGACAACTTTTTTGCTGTTCCTTGGAGTCAAAGTTCTAGGATTTTGCAACTCTTGGAGAAGTGTTACTTCCTACGTCCAATCAAACACCTCTAGGTGTTATGGTGACCTAAGAGAAATAATTTCTTCACTCTGTATGTTATAGTGGCTCCTATGATTCTCTCTTGCATTGATGTGCACTAGCTATCGCTATTGTTTTTAACTATCAGAAAATCCATTGTGAATGTGAGTGTCTAATAAGATATCTGTGCCTTGCAGGTCTAATGGCAACTTACCATGCCAAGAATGAATACTGCCTTCTGTCGGACATGTGCCAAGGCTACCGAGTCTTTGCTAGCGTTATTGCACAACTAGAAGACTGACTTCCTGCGAATTATGATTGCTCTGGAATTTAAAGTTCTCATTATTGCACAAGACATGGATATACATATACTGTTATATAACAGTCATAATAATAAGTTCATTTTTAAGGATGGATTGAGATTAACCATTTAACGAGCCATGTGTTTAAGTAATATGGTGATTAGTACAAGTAAATCAAAAATTATTCGGCATAGATAGCCAAGTGGTCCAACTGATCCAGCCAAGCTCGATTTTTGCTTGCTCAGATCCCTGTGGGACAGTTTAGCCACCCCGGTATCAGTCTTAAACGGTTCATCCATTAATATTGACATAATACAATTTTTTTCAACTAAAAGTTTAGGTGCTCCGAATGCACTTTCCAAAAATCGCATGATGCAGAGAGTAAAGTCATTAAGCTTAAGAAGGCACCTATGTATAGGAAAGTATAGTATCATAGACCTTGCTCTCTAAATTGACATTTTATCACAAACCCCTTGTAGTTACTTCTAGTTTGTATATTCATTTCATCTATTTATCATATACAGTATAGTATAGCTATATATACACACTCTATACTACTATGACTATAGTTCCTGTAATTTTGATTATAAAACTGAGGACCTATTTAGAGTCTAGGTAGTGATATACAGTTTTGTGTAAAGGTAACTAGCAAACTTCAAAAAAGGTTCTTCCTTTCTGAATTTAGCCGCTGGATTCTCTGGCGTAACCTGCGCCGATGATCATGAATTTTCCATAAACCATGCCCAAGAACAACTGCAGAGTATATCCCGTGCGTGATGATAGGTGCAAGGATGTTATTTGTCTGAGGCAAACCAAAAAGAAAAAGTTATCAATTTGTCAGACATAATCTAACAGTGAGTAACAGCCATGTCAAACACAAGTGAATGGAAGAGCTTACTTGGATCCACTCAAATCCAAGGTAAAGTGCCAAAATTCCTTCCAAAAGGGGTGAGTATATCCTTTTCATTTGCCTACGCTCATACCAGGCTGCATAATGCACGCATATGAGCAATGCAAATAAATTCAATTAGACATTGCTACGGATTAATATTAATTTTATTAAGAGCATAACCAGAGAAACCTAAACCAAATCGTGTCTAAAACTGAAAAGGTAAGAGAATTGAACAAGAATTGACAACTACCACACACCACAGATACTTTATGTAATCAGCTGAATGCATTGCCATAGTCAAAAAGAGGGAAGAAAACCAACCTGCAAAGAGCTTCTTCAAATCCTCACGGCCAGAGCGAGATTGTAAAACAGGTGCTACTACATATGTAGGATCTGAAATAAAATGAAGAAACTTCCAAGATTATAATAAGATGATAAAATATATCCGTGAAGCTCTCTTGAACAAGGACAGTGAGAAATTACCTTTAGGTGATGCGGCTATATAATATAAAGAACCTGTAAGGGCAGCTGTGATGACTGCAGCAAATGCCTGGGCAAAAGGTACTAATGGGGGTAGCACACCAGTCTACATATTGAGTTACAGGGTAAAGTGAGATAGTATGTCAAGTCAATATAGAACATTAAATCTATCACAAAATAGACAAGAAGGAAAGGTTGTTTACCAGAGCTGCCACTCCCCGAACATCAGTTACCAAGTCACTGCTTCTAAGAAATATATCAGCAAGAGCACCCTACAGCATCAACATATAACTGTTTAAACTTCACAGCACAGGCCTGAAGTGCATAGGTTTAAACAACATTTTGGATGTTTATCTAAGGGTTGATCTAAGGCCTCTTCCAAGCTAAGATATGTCCTTATAATGTACTTAACACGGGCAACTATCACTGGCTACTATTCTCTTTTATGAAGTTGAAATTTTTGTTTACGAAGTAGTGGTTATTCAATCTTAAAGGCTAAAACTTTCACAAGTTTTTTGCAGAAGACATAGCTATATTTTCTACTCTCCAATATCCATCACTAAGTGGCAGCATTCCCTAAATGGAATATTACTACTGGATTTATTTGATAAAGAAATCCAAAATGGTTGAAGACAAATACTAACCTGGACAGCAGCTCTATAGAAGAGTTCCTCACCTACTGAGCTTGCTGCAACAATGAGTATAAACTGCAAAATTGATGAAATATTAGTCAAAACTTCCAACAGTTTAATCACAATATCACATGTTATCTCAATTTAGCAAGTCTTCTAATTCTAAAAGGTGCTAAATCATCTACCTGCCATGGTGACATTCCATAGAAGAAGCTTCGTAGTTCCTCATCCTCCACATCCCTTATCGCACGAGCATGGGGTGATAGCTTCACAACCTCGTCCTACAGCCAGTTTACATAAGCCATTAGGAAATTGAATAAAGAAAAGGTGAACATGACAAAAATACAAACATCTAAGCCAACGATTATATATAGAGAGTAACATATAGCCTCAGCCTCATTCATAGGAAAAGTCATAAGACATACATCTAATATAAATAGAAGAGCCATAATGGGAGGAGTAGCATATCCAAGTCCTTGAATAATGGCATCAAATGATGGTTGGAAACCTCCAGAGCTGTCTATTCCGGAAAGAGAGCATATGAACCTCCCAGCAAGAGCCATGGCACCATATATGCCTAATGTCAGCAGAATCACACGCAATTATCAGTACATCAAACACATTTTTCTGTCACATAATTTGATAAAGAGAACAGTCTTTCAAATTTAGAAGGAAATCCATAAGGCATACTGTGCAAATCTTAAGCAACAAACACTACACCACATTGCTAAATCGCTATGTCATAAAGTCCACTTTACAGTCTAACAAAATACTTCATACCACTGTACTTATCATTTTACTTTAAGTACTTACCCATGTTGGGTACTCAGCAGTGTGACATGGATATGTACAATTGAAATATGATTATTGACCAAAAACATGAAATATTAAGCTTAATAGCGAGATTGACACCTAGAAACATTGTCACACATACTCATCTCCAACCCAAGTAGTCGAGTCAAAGTAACATACTCATTATATAGGAAACAAAAATCAGAACAGTGTACAAGGATTACTAATAAGATAAAAATAAGATTCGAATAAAGAGGATATCACTGTGTGGAAAATTCGCAGAAGTGATGGTTAACCCAATCATTTACTTACTTAATAATCATATTTATTTTCTTCGTTAGAAATTCATGTGATTTGCATTAACCCAAAAGCAACTACAAAAAGAAATTCAACCTCCCAAGAGTCCCAACAATTTAAAGGAACAACAAAGTGACAATAAAAGGATGATAGGACAAAACAACTTTCTATATTTTCCCTAATCCAACCTTCTACAATTTAACAAACAATTGAACAATTTAGGTAATGGAATTCATTCTCAAAACCTACTACACCTAATTACCTCATTCCCCTCTCTTTTTGGCAGCAACCAACAATCATAAAATTTCTATCAGAACCTCGTTTACATCATTACCCTTCTGTTCCATTGTTCGCATCGTAGTACCAAGGACCTCCTATCAAATTTCGTTTACATCATTACCCTTTATTGCTCTCCTAATCCAATTAATGAATGAAACAGTACAATTTATAAAAATTTCTAATTATCAACATATATGCCTTGTAACATCAAATAAGAATAAATTACTTAAAATTAAAACAACCCCACATAGCTTGTGTTCAAAAAAAAAAAAAAAAAAAAAAAAAAAAAAGACAACCCCACATTAAAAAGGAAAAACCCCAGATAAAAAAAGTTACCAATTGTTTCGGTTGAAAACAATGGGACCTTGCCGAAGGTCCACTGAAATGGAGAAGACTGGATTCGATCCAAGCTGTGTTGGGCCGAAGGTTTCCTGCACAGTGAACACACGTAAACTAGCCTCGGGGGTGTTTCCGAGGAAGGCCCCTCCGATGCTAAAGTCAGTACAATGTGTAAAAAGGAAGACACTATGCAAGAGAGTTTGTAGCTTGAGGCTTTTGTGGAGTATTTCTCAATGCAAGAATGAGCATATGAATTGGAATAATCCGTGTATGAGATAATGTATGTGATAATGTGTCTGATCTCCCCATGAATGTGTTAATATGAGGGCTTTTATACCTCATCATACTTGGAGAGGTTGGGCTTTAGCCCAATTGGCTTACTTTGTGGGCTGACTTTTGACTTTTGAGCAATTGGAGAGTTGAACCTTGACCTTGGGCTTTTAATTGGATCATTTAGTGCTCAGGCCCAATTTTGACTAAATTGGACCCAAACAACTTGCCCCCCAGACCCGATTTGGAAGAATGACGGGTCGGGTTTGATTTAACTCAGAAAAGGAGGGAAGTAAATGATTTAATTGATCCAAAAATTTGAATTTAAACCGTAATTAATGAGATAACAACGGTTAATGATTTGCGGAAGTTGGACGGATAATGGGCGGTTTAATCACAAGACATGTGTTTAATGGTTACTTAGTGGGTACTTAAGAGAAATTAAAGCACAGACTCTTCGTATCCCGTACCTGGAGATATAAACAGAGGCGCGTCATTCTCCTCACTTATTCACCAACACAAACCCAGAATTCTTCGAGAGAGAAACCAAGAACCCGCATCAAAACTTCGCAAATTCCCCCGAGCATTGAGCTTAGAAACTGAGACTTGCCACTACGAACTCGTAAATCGGCAACTTTCGCTTCAGATTAAGGTAAATTCCTTTGATTTCAGTTTATTTTTCTTCGAATTCGAACTCCTTCCCCTTTTCTTTCGACTTTTCTCTTCGAAATAATCCATGGCAAGAGGAGTTAGAGGTAGAGCCCGTGCTCCAAGAAGAGCAAGGCCGATTCCCGATCCTAGGAATAGGATTGGGACCTGGAATGGTCAAAGGCCGGAGTCTGACCCTGCTGAAGGGATTAGGGCGACTCCCCTTTCCTCGGCTCCTCCTCAAAGAACGGATGAGCCGAGTGCTTCTGGACGGGACGATGAAATTCCCGCTGTCCTTTGGGATATCCTCCCTGGGTTTTCAGAGTGGGAGAATGCCGAAGTCGCTTCGGCCATGATAAAGAACCGCCCCTACTCATGGTGGGTAGAGAACGCCGATCAATATCGATTTGCTGAGCAAATTGAGTTGCACTACGGCATTTTTGAAGCTGATGGATATTGGTGCCGAATGCCCTCAGCATCCGATAGAATCCATCGTCCACCCCCGGGGTATGTGGGGGTGTACACGAGACAGCTTCAGTATGGGCTGAGGTTCCCTTTGGACGTTTTCGTCCGAGACTTGCTGATCCATTACAACATTTCCCTATGTCAGCTAACCCCCACCAGCATCCGAAGGGTGATGACATACTTATGGGTCTGCAAGTTCTTCAAATACGTGCCGAACCTGCACTGCTTCAGAAAGCTCCATCGGCTAGTGCCAAATATTCAGAGTGGGCACGGAAGCCATGGTTCTGGGTGGTATCGGATTGAGTCCCGGCCCCAATACTTGACCATGTGGCCAAATGACTCTTCAGACAAGGACTGGAGAGGTCAATGGATTTGGGTTAGGGCACCCACAGATCCGGGCCACCCTTGCGTCTTCAGCGCTCCCCGGTACTTAGCTGAGCCTGATCCCGAAATGGGAAGTCTAGGTCCCCCCGCAGATAACGGGGCGGATCCGAACCTGGATCAGCAACATATCTTCGGCAAGCTGCCGAACCCGGGGGGAAGTGGTCGAATGCAGCATATCCCGGAGACTTGGCTCCCCGATACGCATTACGTTTTCCAAGAGAACATGCTAGCAGCTGTTGGCCTCAGCCGAAAGTTTAAGGATGGTAAGCTTCTTCGGCTGGGGCCGAGGCTTTTAACTACCTCTTTTTCTTCTCTCGCTTTGCTTTTTTATGTTGTGCCAACATATCTGAGCTAAACTTTTTCCCTTTCCTTTTTTCAGAGCGGGACGAGACCAACGTTGGTATTAACTACGCTCGTCTTGGTGTTAACCGAGAGCGAGTTGTAACTGAACGGGCCCCGTCTATCACTGAGCCGAGGCATAGGGAAGTTCATCTGGACTCTTCCCACTTCCAAATTGAGGCTGTTGCTCTGTATCAGAGGCAGAAGCCTTGGTGGAAGAAGAGAGACCCTTGGTTTCAGCTGCTGAACGAAGAGGCTGAAGCTGCCCGCACAGCCGAAGAGGTTGCACGGGTACTTGAGGCTTGTGAAGGAGGAGAAGGGTCCTCCAGAGCTGCTGAAGCCGAAGCTGCAGCTAGAGCAGCTGAAGAAGACGAGGCTTTGCTGAAAACCTCGGTGAGTTTTCAGACAACTTTTTTTTTTTTTTTTTTCTTTTTTTTTTTTTTTTACTCACACTCTTCTTCCCCCCTGTCTGTTACAGTCTGAAGAGAGTAACAGACACAGAGAAGGCAAAGCTCCTGTTCGTCCCGAAGATCAAATACAAGAGTCTTCAGACTCAGATATGGACGAGCAGCCCCTTCTGAAAAGGCGCCGAAGGATGGCCATCATCGGCCCTCATGATTTTCAGCAGAGGCCGATGACCATAGGCGTCGCAATAAGGGAACCTGAGGAAGGCAATGGATCGCCGAGGGTTCCCCAGCCAACACCCCAATCTCCTCAAAAGACCCCTCCGCCACCTCCTGAGATGGAGGTGGATCAGAGAACTCCCGAACCTAAGGGAGGGGTCCAAGAAGAAATCAAGAAGAGTGCTGCTGAGCACGAAAATAAAGATGCCGTGATGTCAAGTGCTGAAGGCTTCACGGCAGATATCGCAAGAGAGGTTGAGGCTTTCGTCCTCACCCCTGAAGAAGAGGAGGTCATAGTACTTGACTCCTCTGAGAAGGACGATGCTGAGACAACCAAGGCTAATCAAGCTCCATCGTCGTCCTTCCCTTCTTTCCAGACTCTGCATTCTGGAGAAATGGGTTTCTCGGCCCCCCGAATTCCAATCCCAGATCACATCTGGGACCTCATATGGGGTCAAAACCGAGAAGGAGCAGCAGCCTACTTCGGCAATTTTGCTGGCATGTCCGAAGTAGACAGGGCAAGGATCTGGTCGCTGAAGGCCACTGCTGGGATGGGCGAATCCAGTAGATCAGTTCCTGACCCAGCCAGGTCTAACCAACTGCTGATGATGCAGGTAGTTTTCCTTCATTTCCTCCGAAATTCAGCTCTATTTTTTTCTTATTACTTATTTTTTTTGTCTTCCTGTTTTCAGTTCGTGCACAATCAGACTCTCACTGTAGAGCTGATTGATACCCTACAAGATAGGGTAGACGCTGCTGTGCACGAAAGGAAGGTGGCTGAAGAGGAAGTTAAGCTTGCTAAGCTGAAGCAAGCAGCAGCTGAAGAGAAGCAGCAGGAGGTTGAGGAGTACGGTAAAAAAGCTGCCGAAGCTCTGAAAACCTTCTGCGATGCTATGGAGATGGAGGTTTTTCCCCCACTGATGGAAGGGGAAAAATTCCTCCAGGAGCATATGGGAGTGGACGTCTCCAAATTCAAGGCTGCTATTGAGAGCCGAATTCAAGAAGGAACTGCTGCACAAGCTGAAGTGCAGCGGCGTCTAGAGGCTCTTGAAGCCAGCCGAATGGCTGCTGAAGAATTGCTCCTGGCCAAAGACGTCCAACTCTCAGAGGCTGCTGCTGCTGCCGAAGCTCAAAGAGCTAAATTCCAAAAGGCTGAGGATCAATTACTGATCCAGAAAGTTGAAGTGGCCCAGGCCCAGACAAAGGCTTTCCAAATTCAGCAAGAGCTGAATGAGCTGAGAGGTTCCTCCTCCCAAGTCGCTGATGAGCTGAAGAAATCCAAGGAAGACTTGGAGGAGACCCAGAAGAAGCTGGCTGACGCTGAGGCTTTACTCAATGTCCATGTTTATACCCAAGAGGAATATGAGATGGGTTTCAGAAACGGATTCCGAGTATGCCGAAGAGTCTGCCTTCATGCTGAGCCGAAACTGGACTGGTCTAAATGTGCTGAGTGGGTCCAGAATCCCGAAGACCCTCACATGAAGTATGCAACTCCAGCTGAAGCTGAAATTCTTAAGGCTGAGGAAGCCGAAGAGGAAGCTGAAAGACTGGAGTTGGAAGCTGAGCAGAGGGAAAGGGAGGCTCGGCAAAGTGCAAAGCCCGCATCTTCTGCTGCTGGGGCTGAGGCCACCATGGGACTCAACGCTGATCAGTCTGATCCGCCGGCTGAAGCATAGGAACTCGGGCAGTCGTCTTCAGAATCTTGCGGTTCATCATGTGCTTAACTTTAGACTTGCCGCTTTCTGAGTTTTTTGCCTTGTTTTTTGCTTCAGCTTGCCTTGTCGTACAGCAGTTTTATTTTTTTGCTTATGTACGTATTTCGGCAGCTGTTATTTTCCGCTTGTGGGCGGCTGCCGATACTGAATTATTGAACTTGTAGCTCAATTTTTTTCTTCAGTTGCTTTATTTTTGAATGCTTTACTGTTTCTTTTCTTCAACTCTGCCGAACATAGCTGCACTGCGTGCTTCTTGCCCCCACAGAAATTGAAGTATGACTTTAGTTGAATAAGCAATTTCTGAACTTCTTCAAAATGGATATCCGAAACACAGGGCCAACTGAAGGCAATGCTTCTGGGATACAAGTCTTACTGAAGATTGACTGTCTGAAAGTTGGATATCCGAAACACAGGGCCAACTGAAGGCAATGCTTGGGATATTAGCTTTCTGGGACTAACCTCTTTAGAACAAGTCTTACTGAAATTTGACTTCAGCTGAAGGACCAGCGTTCTTAAAGAAGACGCATATCCGAAACACAGGGCCAACTTAAGGCAATGTTTCGGATAATGGCTCTCTGGGATACAAGGCTCAGTTAAGGCAATATCCCAGAATTGTCCATGGACTCATGTCTTTGGAGAACAGGTCTTACTGATGTTTGATTTCAGCTGAAAGACCAGTGTTCTTTAAAAAGACTGAGTTTTGTAAGCCATCTGAAACCCAGTTACCCGAAGGCGAAGGTTTCAGACGAGGCTGATTTAAAAAGGCTGTTATCCTTGATTTTCTGTCTATCTTTGAAAAATGGATACCCGAAACACAGGGCCAACTTAAGGCAATGTTTCGGATAATGGCTCTCTGGGATACAAGGCTCAGTTAAGGCAATATCCCAGAATTGTCCATAGACTCATGTCTTTGGAGAACAAGTCTTACTGAAGTTTGACTTCAGCTGAAAGACCAGTGTTCTTTAAAAAGACTGAGTTTTGTAAGCCATCTGAAACCCAGTTACCCGAAGGCGAAGGTTTCAGACGAGGCTGATTTAAAAATTTTCAACTGTTGCTGTTATCCTTGATTTTCTGTCTATCTTTGAAAAATGGATACCCGAAACACAGGGCCAACTTAAGGCAATGTTTCGGATAATGGCTCTCTGGGATACAAGGCTCAGTTAAGGCAATATCCCAGAATTGTCCATGGACTCATGTCTTTGGAGAACAAGTCTTACTGAAGTTTGACTTCAGCTGAAAGACCAGTGTTCTTTAAAAAGACAGGTTTTGTCAGCAATCTGAAACCCAGTTACCCGAAGGCGAAGGCTTCAGACGAGGCTGAATAAAAAACCCTCAAAGAGTAGATAGAACAAAGAAAATTTTGAAAGGATAAAAAGTTGTAAATTTTATATAAATGGCGGCTCCAAGGCCTGTCATTAGTTCAAAATGTACTTACAAAGATTGTTCTGCCCCGAAGGGTTTACACATGGTATTTTTTCAGTACATCAGCATTCCAGTGATTCTTCAACTCAGTTCCATCCAACTGCCGAAGTCGGTATGTCCCTGGCTGAAGCTCATCATAAATTTCATAAGGTCCCTCCCATGTAGCTGAGAGCTTCCCATGGATTCGGCCTTTCTGAACTACAGCAGCATTCCGAAGGACAAGATCCCCAATTTTGAGAGGCCTTGCATGGACCCTTCGGTTATGGGAGATGAGGTCTGAACTTATCCCGGGCATATCAGCTGCCGAGAAAGCAAACACATCTCTGTTATCCCGCAGGAGCTGAATAAGTTCACAACGGGTGTTAGGATCAAGGTCCATCCCGATTGTTACACATTTCTCAGCATCTCCTTCGGCCAACTCTGCTGTTTCAGTCTGTTGGTCCATGTCCATTGCCGATGGACTGGACTCTTCAGAATCTGGTCTGCTGCCAATGTCAGCAGGTGTCCCAGTCTTTGTGTTCTTCGGCTGGCTCTCTGAGTCTTTCGGCTCAGATGAAGAGTCAACCTTTTCCCTTTCGGGACCTTTTTCTCTGGGCACTGATCCTTGGGCCGAAGCACTTAGGCCTTTCGGCTTTTTTTGTGCTTGGCTCTCTTTCTTTTTCTTTCTCCTCCTCATCCTTGTCGTTATCTGGGCGACTACTGGATGGCTTGAGGTAGTTGCACCTTCGGGCGTCCTTCTGGTTGCCCTGTATCCTTTCGGGGAAGCCGGCGTCTGAGACATAAATCATCAGCTGATGATAAGTTGAGACGACCCCTTGGATCTCGTGAATTATGGGTCTCCCCAAAATCACGTTGTACACTGAAGGAGCGTCGATGACCAAGAACTCAATCATGACGTTCCGGGCTGCCTCATCGCAACCGATGGTGACAGGAAGTGTCACCTTCCCATCTGGATAAGTTGAAGCCCCATTGAACCCGGATACCGGATAGGGTACCGGCGTAAGGTGCTTGGGCTTCAGCTTAATTTGGTTGTAGGCCTTTCGGAACAGAATGTTTGCTCCGCTGCCACCGTCAACAAGGACCTTACTGACGTCGTGGTTGGCCACCGTGGCGATGATCACCAACGGATCCTCGTGAGGGAACGTAATCCCCCGGCAGTCGGCGGCTGTGAACGTCATGTTCGGCACCGGCGACTGGGGAGATTGAATGTCAGCGTTGTTCACCTGGTGAGTCAAAGCTCTAAGGTGACGCTTGTGCTCCCTCCGAGAGTATATTCCTCCCGAGATAACATTGATCGGAGGGAATTTCCCCTCCGGTTTTTTACTGTTTTTCCGGGGGAAATCAAGGTCCTGCCGAGGGTCCTTTGCTAGCCTCTCGGATTCTTTTTTCTCGCGGTGATCCGCGATGTATTTTTTCAAGTATCCCTTCCGGACCATGTCCTCTATCTGGTCCTTCAGCTGGATA
This sequence comes from Chenopodium quinoa, assembly GCF_001683475.1. Taxonomy (NCBI): domain Eukaryota; kingdom Viridiplantae; phylum Streptophyta; class Magnoliopsida; order Caryophyllales; family Amaranthaceae; genus Chenopodium; species Chenopodium quinoa. The sequence goes on from NW_018743175.1 coordinate 3,563,497, forward strand.
CACTCTTCAGTGTTGTGGCCCGAAGACTCGTGGAACTCACACCACTGATTTTTATTTTTTCGCTGATACCACTCTGGGAGTGGTCTCGGCTTTCGGTAACTCTGCTCCTCCTTCGTCACACTGTAAATTTTGGCGCGTGGAAGAGAGAGCGGAGTGTAGGACTCATATCTGCCTGTGTATGAGGCAAACCTGTCCTTCTTTAGGTCGCTGGCCGAAGATGGCTCCGAGGCCTTTGATTTTCCCTTTGCCTTATGGCCTTGGCCTTCAGACAAGGGTATTTGCCTCTGTTTCCCTCCCCCGGATTGAGGTTGGGTTTTTGCCTTATTCCATTCTTCGGCTCGGATGAACTTATCCGAAGCACTAAGAGCTTCCTCCAAGGTCTGCGGGGTATGCATGACCATGAAGTCTAGGAATTTTCCTGGCTGAAGGCCATTCTGCATTGCAAAAACAGCTAGCCCCTGGTCCAGCTGAGAGACGCTTGATGACTCGTTACTGAAACGGGTCAGGTAGTCTCGGAGGCTTTCGGTTTCCCCCTGTTGCAGACCCATGAGCTCTGCGGTAGTCTTCTCTCGGCGGTTTGCCGTGGAAAACTTGCTCCTGAACTTGGAGGACAGATCATCCCAACCTGTTATGGAGCCTTGCCTTACTCCCTTGGAGATCCACGCTTGCGCGACCCCCTTGAGAGTGGTTGGGAAATATTTGCACCAAGTCGCCTCGGATCTGGGGCAAAGATGCATATGAGTCTCATACGAGGCCACGTGGTCCTTCGGATCCGTGGTCCCGTCATATGTGATATGCGACGGTATTTTAACCGTGGGTACGCGCTCTTCCAGTATCCATTGCTCGAATGGTGAACTAGCGGGAAGCATAATGGCCTTGCCCTTGTTCCTGGCCGAAGGGACCGCGCTCCGCCCTCTTAGAGAGGTAGGAGTGGTTTTCGTCCCTGGCTGGGAAGTCTGGGCCTCGGCTGCAGGGAACGAGAGGCGACTACGCACGCTCGGTTCCTGGCCGCCGAGTCGGTCAAGGACGCTTCTGCGAGCAGTCTCGGGTTCCCGGCGAGTAGATTCTGGCCGAGAAGCTGAGCTGCTGCTCTTATGCGCTGCTGGTCTTGAGGATGAGGATCCTTTAAATAATTGAGAGTTCTTCTTCCTCTGTTTTTCATTTTTCCAAGAATCCTCCTCCCACTCTTCCAGTTCCCGGAAGGAAGGAAGCTTCCCACCGTCATGGTCTAACTTCCTCCGCTGATGCCGGGTATGCGGAGGAGTTCGATCACGAGGCGGTGGCATATTCTGTGCCCTCATTGCCTCCATGAGTACTGCCAGCGCTCTTGCCACCTCTTCCGAACTGGGCCCCGTCAAAGGGGTCCCCGGCCGAGTGTGGGCATGAGGCCGTGCAGCCGATGGTTGGCTTCGGGACACTGAATATGTCCTATGATCAGACTGACCCCTGCTAGACCGAGAGTGGTCCGGCCTATATTGAGAGTCATGCATTATAGGAGATAGGGAATCCTCCTTGTGTGATCCTCCCCCCGAGCCGGCACCCTTGGGAGAGTTCCGGTCCGGCGTGGGCGATGGTGTAGGGGTTTTAGGCTTTTCGCCCGCTCCTTGACGGAGGCTTTTGCTCTTGCGGTTCTTAGCCATGGCTGCTAAGATAATTGCAAGATGATCTTGGTTAGGAATTTGGCTTAAAGATTTTTGAAAGTCTTCCCCACAGACGGCGCCAAATTGTTTCGGTTGAAAACAATGGGACCTTGCCGAAGGTCCACTGAAATGGAGAAGACTGGATTCGATCCAAGCTGTGTTGGGCCGAAGGTTTCCTGCACAGTGAACACACGTAAACTAGCCTCGGGGGTGTTTCCGAGGAAGGCCCCTCCGATGCTAAAGTCAGTACAATGTGTAAAAAGGAAGACACTATGCAAGAGAGTTTGTAGCTTGAGGCTTTTGTGGAGTATTTCTCAATGCAAGAATGAGCATATGAATTGGAATAATCCGTGTATGAGATAATGTATGTGATAATGTGTCTGATCTCCCCATGAATGTGTTAATATGAGGGCTTTTATACCTCATCATACTTGGAGAGGTTGGGCTTTAGCCCAATTGGCTTACTTTGTGGGCTGACTTTTGACTTTTGAGCAATTGGAGAGTTGAACCTTGACCTTGGGCTTTTAATTGGATCATTTAGTGCTCAGGCCCAATTTTGACTAAATTGGACCCAAACACCAATTCCATAGCTAAGTCTCACAACAGCTCCAATCTTATCCCAAACAGGAAAATCAGCAGAAGTAGCACTAGCAGCATCTCCAAAGCTCTGATTAAATGTGGTAACTTCCATAGTTGATCTAGTGTACCCTACTCCACTACCGTCTGATCTTTCAATCCCATCAACCCCATCTCTCCTCCTACTACTAGGGTCAATTGAACCCCTCACAACACCAGGACCATACTTGAATCTCCTCCTGCAAAGGGTTGACTTAGGGAGGAAAAAGTCAAAGGAGAGAGACCCATATCCATGATTATAGGCCTTAAACGACGTCGTTGGAGGGTGTGGAGCTCGGTATATCAATGGCAGTGACTCCATTAAAAGGGACAAACAGAGGAAACCTTATCAGAAAAGGGTGAAGTTGTGGGTAATTGGCATAGCTTATTAGCTTATTTATTGATAAATTGAATAAAAATGGCGTGAATTTGCAAATGGGTATTCTATTTTTCAGGATTTGGAAGTAGCGGCTGAGAGAGGAGAGAGAAAGAGAGTGGAGTTTGTGAATCCGTGGTTAGTTTATGGTAATGGAGGTTTAAATGTTAATGGTGTACAAATGGGAATTTTGAGAGGATGATATCTGTGGTAGCCTGTTAATGTTTGCCAAGTGGAGATAATGATTACCTTACTAATTGGAGTATAATACCCGTCAACTTTAAACTCTTAAATACAAATATGGTTGTGTTATAAAGTGATTAGTACTTAGGGCCTTAGGGGACGTTGATTCCGACGGTTTGATTATGAGTCGGGTTGAACACTTTCAGGTTGAAATAAAGGTTTTTGATTGGCATGTTTTGTTTTTTTTGGTGTTTAGAGAATCATAAGGGTGAATGATGAGAATCGATTTTAATATCTCCTAAAATCGAAAAAGAAGTTTTAACCACTTGAGCTATCTCTCACACTCTCACTCTCTTAGGAACTCTTCTGTTTACCTTATTTTCATTTATTTCAAATCTAATAAGTTCAGATTCAAGAAAAATAAGTTATGATAAGGGTTACTCAAGTTCAAATTATAACTAAGATAAGTAAAAATCAGTTGAATAAAACGCATCCTTTATTCGATTATTTTAAATAAACTTACGGTTGTAATTTGTTAGTTAGGCGGGTTGTATTCAACTCACTTGGAATAGGGTCTAGTTTATATGTAGTAGGGTTATAACGAATTCAGCTTCTTAAATGGAGCACTCCACCACAGCACTCCATCCCATAAATAGAGCAACTCTATGCGTTCTCTTATTTTCAAATTTTTATAAACTAACTTAAAAATATTTCTTTTCAAATACAAAATAACACCAAAAAATAACTTCATTTCTATTAATGATCTAGTTAATGTAATTTAAGGTGTGATTTGAATAATTGCAATATCATCATTTCTAAATAATTGCAATATCGGATAGTAAACTATGAATCATAAAAGAGTATGTCTAATATAAACTTATAATACTACGTATAACATATGGTAGATAGTTCATTTTTTTTAAGAGAATAAAACTACATTGAGTTTTTTTTTTTAAAAAAAAATCGTAATAAATCATGAGGAAGAATGAAATAAAAAATAATGGTAAAACCCTATCATATTAAACAATTTGCAATTATTTGAAAGAGTATGATTAAGACAAGTGTTTGAGATTACTACTTCTATAAGTAAGAGAACTAGTTGACGTTCATTTATCAATATGATTTGGTATATATACTTCATGTATTCGTAATTTCATATGCATTTGTTATGCACTATTATATGCTCGTATACTTTATACGGAGTAAGACTTATAATGTCGAGTAGGACAAGTAGTTCATGGTTAATATAGGGTTTAACAAATTAGAAGTTTAGTTATAATGCTACTATTTCTTATCTTATCTCTTTTTTTTTTTTTCTTTTTTTTTTCTTCTTCTTCTGACAGATAATGCTACTATTTCAATAAGGTTACATTATGTATATCAGTATATGTGGTTATTTGTTTTTGGCAGAGGGAACATCACCCATTCATTATTCAATTAGGTGATCAATTTTTATGGGGCTTTCTACAACAAATTTGTGATAATTTGGTTATTTAGGGATAAACTTGCATTGTTGCTTGCACACATCTAGGCATACACAAATCTGGTTATTCTACATTAGGAGTGTTATGGTTGTACACTAGTACCAAAAAGTGGAAAAATGTGAAGCTTTACATTTTAAAACAAAGTGTACGTTATTACTTAATCTAATAAGTAAAGTAATAGTCTTTATAAGAAATCACCTAAAACTTAAGATAGGCCTAAGAGAGGGGAAATGAAATGCTAATCGTAATTTGGAATTCTGTGCAGTTGCTTTCTCAAATGGCTAAGGTTTCCGTATCACCTCCCACGATTTTTTCACCGATGTCTTCGTAATGTTGCAAAGCCTAAATTATAAGCCCAATTCACAACTATATTACCACCTATTACATTCTAGAAAGTACTGCGATAATAAATTATAGGCGGAAAACCTAGTGCAATTATCAATATCCAATCCACTTTGATGTGACAACCTCAGCAAAATCTCATCCCATATTGGATTTAATTGCATCTATCCAATCTTTTGTAATTAAGTAGAAAATCAACAATTAAAGGTAAAACAACCAATACTTAGGGGATAAAAAGCTACTCCAAAAACCCTCTTATTCTCCCCCACTCCTTTTATATAATAAAAAAAATGTACCAATTCTTGGAATTCAAAATTTTCCAAATGTGTTATATGTGTCAATTATTTATATAATTAAGTAAATAAAACTTTATAAAAAAAGAGAGAGCGTGTAGTTGTAGATGATGCATGAAGATGAAGCAAACTACACGTTGCTGATGATAGAGAGAGAAAAATTAGCATAGGAAAATTGAGTCTTTAGTTTATTTGGATTGGAGGAAAATACAAGAAAAAAACAAATATAACAATCATAATATATAAAAAGGTCAGTCTTCTCCCTTAATATTTTCTCTGTTATTTCAGTGTGATGAAGAAGAAACATCAAAAGTTTAAACCACTCCGAGAGCTGTATGATCGTGACGATACCCTTTTGAAATCCAAGGCATGTTTTCTAATTCCAATGTCTTATTTGTTTTATGATGATTTTTATTCAATTTTCAGGGGTGGATTTTTCTGGGGTTTTTGCATGTTTCTGGAAATTTCGTGACTTTTGGGTTAAGATTTCATATCTGGGGTTCATTTTTTTGTGAAATTGTGTTGGGTTTTGATTTGGGATTTTGAGAGTTAAAGGGTTTAATCAATGTGAAATTGTTAGCTGTTTGAATCCCAGTTTCATGAAAATTGATTGAAATGATATAAAAATGGGAATTTTTTTTATGGGGGCGGTTTGTTTATTAGGTTTTTATTCAGAAATTTGTAGTTTATGATGATGGTTAATCGTGTATTTGTTTTATGTATGATTATGCTTGATCAATGAAATAATGGTGGATGGTGCACGTATTATTAGTATAATAAAGGCAGAATTATGATTTATATGGGGATTTGGGAGATTAATCAATGTTTAATTGTTAGTTTAGGGTCGGAGGATGAAGCTGAATGAATTGGATCATGATTAATCATGCTGTAAATAAAAATGATTGCTGTCGACTTGTGTTTTGTATATGGTGGATTGGTGGTATGCATTCCGCGGTCGAATGACCTTGTAAAGGTTGAATCTTTTGTGTTTTTCCATTATACTAGAATTTTGTGGGTTTTAGCTATTGTGTTTTTGATGATTTGCTTCAGGAATTAGGTGCCTAGTGCTTAACTGAGTGATGTTTCAGGTATATGAAAAGGAACCCTTGTTAGTCTGGCGTATTCGACTCATTGATGTTTCGTGTTTGATTCTTTTCCTCCTGAAAAAACCGTATTTGAATTTATTAGCCTTTATGTGAATTTATATTAGGGCGATAGCATTTGGCAATTCTTTTTGTAGCTTTCATGACATAAGCTCCTGCCCGAGAAACTGAATTTTTATTTTTTTTTACCCCCAAGTGCATACCTGGTGGTTGTCTGAAGTATGCTTATAAGGTTTTAGAGGCCTAGGGATGGCTTGCTTAATCGTTAAGTGGCTTATATTTTTGTATTTCTGATTTTCTGATATGATATATGGACTACTTATTAGTAGTTTGTCGACCCTGCTCCAATGAGTTTATCATTCTACATGAGTATTCTAGTCTTACTATAAGTCTAACAGTTTGTATTAATTTGTAAATTGTCTAGCATTGCTTTAACTGCTTTCTGCCTAATTGTACTGTAACTTTATTTATCTATAATAATTATCTAGTAGAATCTGAATATCTGAATAATATCAAGAATATATTTTTCTAGTGGAAGTCTTGTAAAAGCCAAATATCAATGAGCAATCTTTATGCCTTTTCATGCCTTCCTAATGAACGTTTTCTGAAGTTAAATCTGAAATGTGCAAACAGGCTGTTGGCTTGTTGAAAGCCTCCCTGGAGTCAACTATAGATCAAGCTTTAGTTGTTGATCTATCTTGGGATAGAAAAGTCGAAAGTCACGGGAAGCTATCCAGTAGTGAAGTGAGTAACATACCTTCTACTTCTTGCCAGAGCTCATTTTCTGAAGACCTTCAGAGTTTGGACTCTTTGAAATCTCCTGGTTACTCTAAAGATTTGCCAATGCTTCAACTTGCAATTACTTCTCAGACTACAGTAAAACATCAGGATCAAGATGTTTTTGACTGCCAAGGGGACTACAGCTCTTGTATAAGTAAAGACGATGGTGCAGCTATGATTAGTAGTGATCAATATGGCGGTGAAGATCACAAAATAGCTACATCCAGAGCAGTTTCAGTTAGTAGCCCCTGTCCTGATGTTTTGGAGAAATCTTTGAATGGTCCGTCTATTAGTAAAGGTTCCCCAATTGCCAGCAGTCCCAGCACACAGGATCCCTGTCTTCAAAACCAGAATTTAATGCATGAGGACAGACCAGATGAACCTGATGAATTGGTGGATGTATGTTTTTTTTTTTTTTTTTTTGTACTTTTTACTCTATCCGTTTGTTGTTGTTGTTGTTGTTGTTGTTGTGTGTGTGTTATGAAGCCATGTTCTGTGTAGAAATTTAGCTGTCTCACTATTCTGAAACATAGTACTTGTAAGAAAAAACTGTCACATAAATTGTTTGGTGGGTTTCTATTCTTTTAAGGTCATTGTGTCTCAACATGTTGAAAGATTAATTAATCTCTCATGATTCTCTTGTTTGTCATTTTAGTACTAAGATGTAAGAAGCTGGCATGTTCTGGGTCAAATTGGATTTCAGAACTGCATCTGCATTTTTGGGACTGTTTACTGCATATGCTTCTTTGCCAAATTATTCAACAGATAGAAAAAGTTGGGTTTCGTAGTTTGCCATTCCGGATATGTGTAAAAGTTATCACAAGCATTGCCTCATCATGGTAATTGATTACCTACATAAACTTAAATTAGGTATAATCTATGTATATAAGGTTCTAACTCAATTCATAGCTTTTAAATTGTCTTCATTGAAACTAATAGTGAATATTTTCAAGTTGTTATCTGGTACATTTACTGTGGATTGTGTACGTATTGCTGGAACTCAATTCAGAGCTTTTAGGTGGCCTATGCTAATTATATATATATATATATAAAACCCCTTCCTTGCAAGTCATGCTCCAGGGCATTAGCTATGGACGTGTACATGTTGCTGCAAAATATTGGGTCTATGCTGTCTTTAACCTAGACTCCTGTCCCTCTTCTACTTATTTTGTGTGTGACCTTGCATGCATTTGTTTGTGCATTTGGTACCAGCTACCCTGACTGAGGTTGCCAAGTGCTTAGATGATATCTTGTGTTTCTTATAAGTTCTTCCTGAAGTCGCGATTTTTTGTTATCTGAACTGTTGCTTGTGTCATACTTGTGTGTGGATTGACATAGCTTGTTCCATTTGGTATAGGTAAGAATATGTGATATTTGCGGTGATGCTGGTCGAGAGGCATCACTTGCTCTTTGTAGCAGGTGCAGTGATGGAGCAGAGCATATGTAAGTGATCATGTAGATACATATTTTGTCTATTAACATAATTGAAATTCCTGCAAAGATTAATGCTGATGCCCCTTTTTGCATTTTGTTTATACCATTAGTTACTGCATGAGCCCTAAGATGGGTAAAGTGCCCGAAGGTGATTGGTTTTGCGAAGAGTGCTTGTTGATGCAAGATCCAAAAAGACAGAGGCAAGTTATGATGGAGGGACCAGACAATGCTTCAAACCCATCATGTTTAAAGGAACCGAGTCAAGGTTCACCAACAATAAATTCTGTTATTCATCATGATGGTAAAATGAAGACAAATCATTCGAGTAAAGCTTCCTGCTCATCTGATAAGAGACTTGGGCTTGATATAGATGTGAGACCAAAAGCAAAGAAAGGAATTGTTGACCGAAGTGTTCAATCGCTGAAGATTTCTGACTCTGGAGGGAATTCGCAGTTGACTCATAGATCTTCATTGAAGAACATGAATGTGAAGAAAAATGCTGCTCGTCAGGTATCTTCTTTTGTTGTTCCTGCTAAGAAAATGGTGAAGCAAGCATGTTCATCAGAACATAGATCATCCAAACCTGAACAACAATCTTGTGGAGGCAAGTTGTTCCTTAATTCCCATGTCAATTGACAACGTGGTGGAGTGGACATGTCAGTGTTCAGTTCATTTATGTCAGTAACTCAATGGCATTTTCTTTTCATTTGCAGGATCTTTTATCAATGAAAAAATAGTTGACAGTTCTGTCTCAAATTTGGAAGTTAGACGCTTGATGGAAGATATCCGTCAAAGGAGAAAATCTACCAAAGATAAAGCTGACTGTGAACTGAAGAAGGATCATTCTGACAAGAAGGTGTTCAAATCTTTGCCATTGACTGGTGCCAGCTCAATCCCTCCAGATGTTTCAAATACGCAGTCTTCCGTTTCAAATGTTAAGGGTGTACGACATGGAAGTAAAAGGAACGTTGCTGAAAAAAATTATTCATTGGAGAACAAGACCAATCAAGTAGATTTTCCTTTTGCTAGTTCTAGTCCTTCGAAAGTTAGCTCTTCTAGTACCAAAGTGGCTCCCCAGATTGGTAAAGCGGCATCTTCACCCATAAAGAGTGTTGAGGACAAATCTGACATCCAGGTTAATGGAAATACAAATGTTGAAGCACTTGATTCCCTTGCTCTTGAAGGCAAAAACCGTGTGAACAAATCAGGTAGGATTCTTCTTACATGTTCTGATTTGAGACTTTTTTTGAACTGTGGTTTGGTCCACAATGTTAAGGGACTTCCGCTTTCCGGTATTGCTTTTTTAATATTTGGTTTTGTTTTGTCTCGTAGCTGGATCTGTCGAAGAAAGAAATTCACCCTGTCATGCAAGCTGTGTGATCAATTCTCCAGCCAAAAATGTCAATGCTTACCCTGATCTGAGAATGAGCTTATCCACTCTGAAGGCTGATCTAGCCGACATCAAAAGAAAAGACAATGATGTTTCGTCTTTTAAGGTCCAGCATATGAAAGTCAAGCCTACAATTGATCCAGTAAATCTTGACCATATGGCTCCCAACTTGACTTCTGCAGTTCCAGAATCTAGGTGTATTTGGAGGTATGCTCCTTTTGTTTTGTTTGATTAGCCCCTCCTCTCTCTCTTTTATCTTTCATGTTTTATCTGTGGACCTCTTGGAGCATCTTAAATTAATATGTTACCATATTTATTTAGGGGTACTTTTAGTTTGGAGAAAAGTGGGAAACTTCCTACTGACTGCTATGGGGTACAAGCACATCTATCGACTCGTGCATCATCCAAAATTGCTGATTTGGTTCTTAAGTTTTCTGACGAACTTCTGTTAAAGGAAGTGCCGCGATTGCACACTTGGCCCATTCAGTTTCAGAAGAAAAATCCGAACGAGCAAGATATCGCTCTCTACTTCTTTGCTCAAGATTTGTGTAGGTTAGTAATGCTGGAATCCCCATCTGCCTTTCCAGTGAAAGATTTCGATTTCTTGCATTTTAATTTCCTGGTATTTCATGCAGTTATGAAAGAAGTTACAGGATGTTGCTAGAAGGCATGTCAATCAATGATATAGCTCTTGAAGCGAACTTTGGAGGTTTTCAACTTCTAGTTTTTCCATCGAGCTTGCTTCCTGCAAGATCACAGCGTAAGTATCTCTTTGCTATAGTGATTAATTTTTCTTATTAAAAATAAACTTCCTTTGTTACCAAGTGAGTGTTTATTACTTTATTTCTTGGTGGTCTCAAAGATCTATGAGTCCTATTTGTCTCTAATTGTGTTTTTTTTTTTTTTTTTTTTTTGACAGGCTGGAATTCTCTGCCATTTTTGTGGGGTGTATTTAGAATGAAAAACTTTGATGATTCTCATGTCCCTGACTTGAACGCTGTGACTGTGAATCAAGGTGTATCTTCACCTGCTACTTGTGGGTCACAGAGCAAATTTGTTTCTGCATTACTCTCTGGAGGCTCCTTTGCACTTCGTTCGTCATACAGCTCCATGCATGGGCCAGAATCTGCTAAACCACTGGCTTTGCCATCTTCAGCTGTAGTCATGTCTGGAGAACAAAGTATTGAACATGAATTGCCTCCATTAAAGAAACATATAGCAACTCTAAAATATCATGATTCCCAAGCCGATGGTATTACATCTGTCCGTGATTGGAGTAAAGAGGTTTCTGGTAGGGGTCTACATAGTTATGACTTGCAGGTATCATTCGCCTGAGTTCTCTAATAATATCTTTGAATATTGCAGCAGTATGTAGCCGAATATGTGTGGAATAGATTTTGATTGAGTATTATCAGAACTTACGATACCAATACCTTTTATTTATTTATTTTGGTCCCCTTAAATTGCTGGTCTTCAGGGGAGATGAGTTATTGAGTGCAAGTCAACTGCAGCCAGTGAGAGTCCCCTTAAGTTGACTTGATACTGTATCACCTTCATTGCATGATATAATTTTTCTCTTATACTTCTATATTTTTTTTTCCTATCCTTTGGGAGGAGGAGGGAGGGGTTGGTGTTGGTAGAGTTGAGATACTAGTCAGTATGAGTTTGACAATGGTTTATGCTTAGGCAGCTAACCAAGTTTTTTTTTACATTGTATATGTGACATGATGTTGTCTCGCATTTATTCATTACATCTTAATCTTTTTGCAGAAAGATAATACCTTCTCTGATAACGATATAAAGAGCCCTATGAAGACTGATCTCATTCCATGTGGCCAATTAGCAAGGGAACACACTACAGCGATTGGATTTCGCTCTGATGCAAACTACAAGGATATGAGTTTTACAGCCTCTAAATTGAGGCAGGGGCATGACGTTTTCAGTGGGCATTCCTTTTCTTTAGACTCGGGACCATCAGGATCATCCGATGGTGGAGAATGTGCTAAATCAGCTGTTGAGCTGCAGATAGAGCCATCAGAGAATCCCAGGAGATATAATACTCTTAATCTCAACCACTGCTTAGACGATAGGTCAGGTTCAGAAGAACTGGACTTGGATTTGGCTCTTGGCTTTCCCAGCAAAAGTGAATATGAACCTGAAAATTCCTTGAATGATGGAACTGACCAAGATGGGGATGTTTCATTGGTTCTCTCTCTTGGGATGCCATGCTCTACTAGCTGACCTCTTCTAGGTAACCCAAGGTGTTGATTACTTGGTGCGGTTGCTGCTGCTGCTGAGGGCCGGCTTTTATCCTCAGGCTTTAGGTATAGATGATGTAAATATTACATATAGAACAAAAGATAAAGTCATAATAATAATAATAATAGTTAGGTGCTTATATGAGAATAAATAGTAGTAGCCAAGGGTGTGATGATAGATATAAAGGTTTCATACATATGAGAATTGTTTCTTTTGAGCAGTGATAGAGATCTTTTCAGCGGCAGCACAAAATATTGTTTTCTCTTATCTCCCTTCCTTTGCCTTTGATATGATACTGAAGTGTGAATCGTCTAATTAGATTTTCTGCAGATTGGAAATTACTGAGTAGGTAGCAGCGCCGAAAGGAACATAGAATCAGGTTAAAGATCAAGAATCATCAGTAATAGCTGAAGATAACTAATTTGTTGCTAAAGAAGTAATCAAGCATTTTTCAATTTTTTTTAATTATTAAAAGGACTTTAAGTTTCGTGTTTTGTGAGAAGTGAATAACATGTAGTTTTCGATAATAAAAAGAGAGTAAACGGTGACACAACTTTAAAAACTATAGTATTTTTTTAAAAAATATAAACTACTCATAAATTTTTGTTTGGCTTGAACTTGCATTTTCTTAGTATTTTTAGTTCACTTGATTTGATCAGAATTTTTTTGATTTGGTCTAGTCTAATTTGAATTTCATATTTACTAAAGTTTCACCTTATTTGATTTGGTCTAATCTAATTTGAATTTCAAAATTAGTGTATGGTGTAATTTCTATCACTTCTAAAATATTTAAAATATTTACTTAAATAAGTTAAATGAACAAAGCCTATATTTGATTCAAAGGGGAGAGCAACATGATTCCATTTGGTGGCCTTCAATTAGTGACATAATCAAAAGAGGTACTCCCTAGTCAATATCATTTCATTCAATGCAAATTGTTTTCATTTGGGTCTATACAAAGAAGCATAGGACAATTACATTTTACAATTAAGGAAAATTTAAAGCAAAACTTATAATCCCAAAATTTCAACATCTCCTTCTTTATTGCAAACAACAATTTTATTTAGACAATACGGGTATATGCAAGACAGCATGTAATGCATAACATTATTTCGTTTCTGTCAATTAGGTACAGCAAGATGTATAATACGGAATAACAAGTTAACAACACAATTTGCAGAATTGCAGGCTCATGGGTTGGTCACCAACTTTTGGTGGTGGACAATGTACTGTTCCATTCATGTGTGCACTACCTAAATTGAATAGAAGTGACAAACAAAAATACAGAAAAGGACAGAATCCCAAGAGTATCTTTTGAGTCAATTTTCAGTGATTGGCCTGCCCTTGGATGTTGCTCATAAAATCATGGAGTATAAAAACCACATCCCCTCTTTCTCTCTCCTCCTTCATCCCCATCAAATCGACGGCAACAAATCCTTCTGTCTGCAACTGGTGGTGGTGGTTGCTGCAGAAAAAAGGAAAATAAAAAAGTAGCGAACTTTATTTTCTGGGGCTGATTTTCATCATCTCTAACCTAAGGTTACATTCTTACCCACGTCCCTTTTGATTATCTTTTATCATTACTCTCATTTTTGTGGCTCTCTAATTCTGATTCTGGGCAACCCCTTTTCAATGATTAATTCTATAAATTTAATAGAATCCCAGATTCCCAGAATATTAAAATAAATAATCCCAATTTTTATGGGTCAGCTTCCCTAATTGAGTTTCCCTCTTTCTGGGTTTCTTTTTAATCTGTTTATATTCTTGCATTTTACTGGGTTCATGCAGTAATACTCAAATGGTATCTCTCTTTTTTTTTAATGTGTGTTGAATTCACTTGAGTGTGATTATTTGACTAGGTGATAGTGGTGATTTTTTTGTTTAAATGTAATAGTGAATGGTTTAATTTTTTCAGATCGTATATTCTGATTGAGTGATTTGAATTGGAAGCTTGATTTGAGCTTTTGTTGGCTGTGATTTGGGTTGCATAAGAATATTTTGTTGGTAAGTATTGATATCGAATTTAATTCCAATATTTTATTCAGTTCTCAATTTCGCATTGATGTTTTTCATGTGAATGGGGTCTTTAACTTTTTTTTTTTTTAAAAAAAAAAGTTGTGTTCTTTTTCATTGATTTAACTAACATTCTGAGATGTTCATGTTTGCTTTATAATTTTTTGAATTTGCGTAAAATCATTGACAATTTTTAGCTGATCCAGCTATTGTTATTAGTTAGATTGCTGAAATCTTAAGATATACTTGTTATTTTTTCTGAGTGCTTTGTTATATGATTACTTATTTCTCAAGGTTGTTATCTGTTTAGATAATTGCAATGGTGAGCAGAGTTTCTGCTTCCTTACGAACTTCATAATTGGGGAATAACACCAGTCTGGAGATGTATCTGAATCAGTATCACGATGCCAAATGCTTTTACTTCCTCTCCGATTTAGCTGCCACTTAAGCACTTCATATCACACAATTAAAAGTGACTATTAAATTCAAGGATTGTACTTTCTGGTAAATTTTGTTATGATAGGGGTTTAAGATGTTATAGTTTTAAATATAGTATTTTGTCCATGATGGTCGAAGGAGAACCTGTTGGTTTGATTTTTTGGTCTATGGCTTCCTTTTTTTTGCCTCATAGTCGTTGAATTCAGTCTCATAGACAAATGCTAACTGAACTTTGTTTCATCAAATACTTTGCAGTTTAAGAGGAGATTGTATTTTTGGGCATTGCGAAGTTTTATGACTTTTGTAAACCAACTACTAAAAGATGACCTTGTTGAATGTATGATATATTCAGTTATCCTGAAATAGGTCAAGAGATGGTGGCTACAGGGTAGGATAAAGTGGGGAGCTGATTATCCTTCAGTTGAAAGCATTATATATGAGGGGCTTATACAGTTTCAATTACTTGGGAGGATTGGTTCTAGGCATTTGAATTGTTTACGTGTGATTCAGCTGATGAATTTGAAGGATGAAAATAGTGATTGAAGTATTGGCTAAAGAATTTGAAGTTTTCAGCTCCAAACGTGCAAGTTTGAAAATTGTGTGAGAATTTTACTGTTGATTGGTAAACCGAATGGTTTTTAAAGTTCCTTAAAAATGAATTGTGGTTGTATTATAATGGCAATCTTCGAATATCATCATTGAGATTTTTGTCATCCTGTGTGAAAAAAGATGTTTAGGTTTCTTCATTTGCTTGATATAGTAGAACTGGAACTGGATTTCAGGGTTGTAAGTTACAACACACAAACTTGCTGTCCAGTTTACAGCTTTATCATTTACTAGAAGAATATGTCAATGTATATCACACCTTTTAATTTCTCTGAGATGCTCTTTAATCACTACGGGTCTTGGAAACATATTGATTTTGTATCTTCCTTCAGAAATGGGAGACGTAGCAAAGGACCTGACTGCTGGGACTGTCGGAGGGGCTGCTCAGCTGGTAGTTGGGCATCCTTTTGACACCATCAAGGTGAAGCTCCAAAGCCAGCCAACTCCTCTTCCTGGCCAAGCTCCCAGGTACTCAGGTGCTATGGATGCTGTGAGGCAAACAATAGCTGCAGAAGGTCCTAGGGGTTTGTACAAAGGTATGGGGGCCCCACTTGCTACTGTTGCTGCTTTCAACGCTGTACTCTTCACAGTTAGGGGCCAAATGGAAGGCCTGTTAAGGTCTGAACCTGGGGCACCCCTCTCAGTTGGCCAGCAAGTTACTTGTGGTGCTGGAGCTGGAGTTGCTGTCTCTTTTTTGGCATGCCCCACAGAATTGATCAAGTGCAGGTACAATGAAAATGCAATCTGCTCCCCTAATTTGCGTTTTTTCCTTAAGTTTGATCATAATTTAGATGTGAATATGTGATTGCTTGCTTACCTGTGTATTTCACTATCAGGAGGCAACATGTTGATTTACTGGTATATGTGAATAGGCTGTGCTGGCTGGAATACTATTATTTTTCTTCTTCTGTTTCTTTTTTCCAGAAATGAGTTTTTCTTAATATGCTTGATTCAAGCATTAGCAGGTGTCTTGAATAGGATGTGTTCTATTGTATTGTTGGTATTGTAACAATGACCCCGTGCATTTCTTGCGTCTTGTTGTTTGGTTGGTAATTGCTTCTGATTTCTTTAATGGTTTGGCTAACTGTTTTGCCCAAATTGTGGAACTTCCAATAGTGGGAAATTCATAAAATTCTTACAGGCTACCAAAAAAAATGTTGATTGATGTCATGTCTGAGAATTTAGAGATCTTACAGATACACAAATTATTATCTAAGATTCTAAGCACACCTGCAAATTACAACAGTGACATGTGTAAATTGTTGTTGCGAAAATGGATTTATTATGAATGTTTTAGATCAAAGTTAATAGGCTTTTTTCTGAAACATCCCCTCTGGCAAGGACAGGTTGCAGGCCCAGAGTTCCCTGGCTGGAGCTGGCGCAGCTACAGTGGCAGTTAAGTACGGAGGGCCTATAGATGTAGCAAAGCATGTCTTATCTGAAGCAGGTGCAAGGGGTCTATTTAAAGGCTTGATCCCTACTCTAGCCCGTGAAGTTCCAGGCAATGCTGCAATGTTTGGGGTGTATGAAGCAGTCAAAATGTACTTAGCTGGTGGCCATGATACTTCCTCGTTAGGTAGGGGCTCTTTGATATTGGCAGGAGGTATAGGTGGAGCTTGCTTCTGGGGTGCAGTGTACCCGACTGATGTGGTGAAGAGTGTTATCCAAATCGATGATTTTAAGGCACCCAAATATTCTGGCTCCATTGACGCGTTCAAAAAGATATTAGCCACTGAGGGTGTCAAAGGATTGTACAAGGGGTTTGGTCCTGCAATGGGTCGGAGTGTACCAGCAAATGCAGCTTGTTTCTTGGCTTATGAGATGACTAGGTCTAGCTTAGGGTGACTTTAATGTTCCCTTGTTTTTAAACTATTACTGATTTGACTTGTTAATGTTGATAATTCTTTAATTTCAAACGTTTGCTCAAATCATTTTTTACCCCTTGAATAAAGTGTGGGAGAAAAGTGCTGGTTTTACATCATGTTTGGAAGTGTGGTAGAGTAGAACTAGTATGAGCATTGAGAGGCGATGAGGTTGAAAGATATGTTCGTATAGCTGGCCAAATTTTGAACAATTGTAAAGTCTGATAAATGAATTTTTTGTGTATACCTTATTTCCCCTGAAGTGCTGCTCCTTGATATGCAGCATATCACATACAAGCATACATTCGATTTATCAGTCGCGCAAGGCTTGAGGTAGCTTTGAGTCACTAACAGGAGGTGTCCATAATTGGCCAAATTGATAATTAATAAGCAAAGTAGATGGTTTCAACCATTGAAGTGGCCTCCTCGGGCCTCATGGGGGGGGGGGGTGTCCATGGAAGCAAATCATTCTCTATCCTTTCCAAGCCTGGAAAAGTCAATAATTCTGTAAAATTGAAGGTTATACACTTATACATGACTTCGGATGAATTTTGGGAAATTTTTTTGAAAGCAAAGTGGATATGGGAGGGGTTCTCCAACGAAGTATAAGATTACTAAACAATTACTAGTATTCCGTATGATTTATAAATTATTAATTCAAAATACAGTATTAAGTATCGAACTACGAGTTAATGCAAAAACAACCCGATACATCGCATAAATGGAATTAAAGAGGGTAAGAAGCAGAGTAGATATCTATAATACAAAAAAAGGCATATACATAAATAACTAAATAGTAAATACCATGTGAATGGTGCCATATTTTATCCGATCAACTTCACTAAACACATCCATCATCCATGCCTCATTAGCAGCCACATTTAATGGCCACAATATCGTGTAACACTAACAGACACTCCCATAACACATGCCTTCTTTTTTCAGTCAACACTTATTTCTTGCATATAAATGTGCATTTTTCCTAACTTCCCACATCTTATAAATATATATATATTTTTTTGTTTTATCAAAATTAGATTTTTGTATATATATTTATCTTTAA
This sequence comes from Chenopodium quinoa, assembly GCF_001683475.1. Taxonomy (NCBI): domain Eukaryota; kingdom Viridiplantae; phylum Streptophyta; class Magnoliopsida; order Caryophyllales; family Amaranthaceae; genus Chenopodium; species Chenopodium quinoa. The sequence goes on from NW_018743175.1 coordinate 3,581,378, forward strand.
GAATATCATAAACATATCGTCTAAAAAAAAATGGATGGAAATCTGAGAAAATCTCTCTCTTCAAACTCCATGTATTCTCTGAATTCTAGGCTTGATCACTTGGATTCTACGGTAAGCAAGTTTCTCTTATACTATAAAGTCCCTTGTATAAAGTATGTTTTACTATGTAACGTATAGTTTGCACAATTATTATATGATGAAAGATTGTACTAAATATATACATTTGTATGAAGATAAAATATTTGGAAGATAGGAAATGTTCGTCAACAAGATGGACCAATGATGGTGCAGGACATGGGGTTGTGAACAGAAATTGCGTGCCAATTGACTTGGCTGTCATGGAGGCCCAATCCAAAGGTTCGATTTTGGATCGAATCACGTCTCTCGAGGAACGATTAATCCAGGTAAATTCGTGATTAGTGTTACTAATGTTATTGTACGTGGATTCAGCTGATAACAAAGTTGTATAGTCTATATTTCACTATATACTCTGCGACTCTGCAAGTATCTTATAGTGTAGATGAGGGTTTAATTTGTTAATTATCGTACTAGTGTAAGGAAAATTAATTTGGTTACTTTTAGTGAATTCAACACATAGAACTGTGCTCTCACAATGAGTGTTAACTCAAATTATGTAGTGCTAAAATCACTTTCTTAGCATAAAAGTCTTGAAAATTGGATGTTAATTTGATAAGAAGACTAGCATTCGCTAAAACATCTTTTTCTCTCCTTAAACACCACCCCAACCACCAACCTTTTTCTCTCTCTTCAAAAACCCCAAACACACTGGAGAGGATACCGACGACGGAAGGCAGCGGTGGCGCGAACCAAGGCAGCGGCGGCGACGCAGAGTAAGGGGGAGCTCCACAGTAACCGGTTTTGACCGTCGGTCACCAGTTACCGTACACAGCAAACAGAGGTCAAAATTGGTTACCGTGCACAGCTGGAGCTGTGCACGGTAATCGGAGGCCAAAATCGGTTACCGTCCACGATAACTGGAGCCCAAAATTGGTTATCGTCCACGGTAATCGGAGCCCATAACCGGTTACTGTAACGGTTAACCAGTTTTTGGCTCTGATTGATCGTCGTCAGGCGGTTTTTTTTGCCAATAATTCGAATTTAAACCAGCGGAAAAGTGACGTACCTTACCCGACGGTGGCGTTTTGGGTTCGTATTTCGATGAGCCACCTCAATCACCATCCATTTCTCGTCGACTTTTGTCGTCATTGTGGCTGTCTGGTGTAGAAGGTGGTGGTAAACACGGTGGTTGTGGGTTGTGGTGGTAGACGTGATGGCGTGGATTGCACCGGTGTCGTGATTGGTGGTGGTTGACTTGGTTGTGGTTGATGGACTAACGTAAGAGGAAAAAAATGGGAAAAAAAAAAATTAGTAAGGGCAAGAAAGTCTCTTTACTTAAAATGATGGCGGTTTGATCAATTTTGATGGCTGTATTTAGTATTTTACATTTTGTATCCTTAACGGCCTCTCATTTAATTATAGCCACATGTCCAATCATTAAACAAACTATATAAATAAATTTTACTCCGTATTTTAGGTTCATTGTAAACATTATTAACATATTCTTGTACTTGCTAATTTTTCTTGTGGAGTCTATCAATTATAACATGGTAATTGTTGCGGCCTCACAAACTCGTATACACATGGGACTATATGCTCACATCCATATTCTATGCAATTATGATGTATAGGTATGCTCACTCATTGAATCTGAAGCTGCTTTGTCTCCATCAAAAAACTCTCAAGATGAAACTTCTCCTCGGATTTCAAGAAAAGGATTTTCCAACTCATTTTCAAGATTTAGGCTGCCTCGTCGTAGCAACAATAAGCAACCAATATCCCGAACTTGCATGGACAAACCCCCGGTATTATCTACGTCTAATTTCAGTAATTTCGTAGTGATTAAACTAAAAACGAGTAATTTGCTAAACACGATCTTAATTTTTATTGACAAAATTAAACGATATGTTATTAAATCAACGTTTTTTACACAGGTTACAGAGGGAAAAGAGCATAAGAAGAGTAAGGGTGAAAAATCTTCTCCTAAACATAAGAAATTGGATTCTTCTAGTTTGTTACATTTGAGATTATTGGGCTGCTCATGATTTGGTTTCATTAAATTATTTTTTTCTCCCATGTGCTATGTCAAACATACTTGTATTAATCTAGATATTCATGTTGTGACTATGTCTCCAAAGAGTATTAACTTGTTTAGTAGTGACTCGGGGTGGTTATTGGGCGGGTCAGTTCGGGTTGGTGCGGGTCATTAACGTGGCGGATCGGTTGCGAGTCATGATGAATGTTTAGTGGGTCAGGGTCGGGTCAAGATCAATGCGGGTCAGGGTTGAATCAAGGTCGAGATAAAAGTGAAACGGGCCATTAACGGGCCTTATTTCCTGTAACAAAAATGGCAATGCATCCAATAGAATTGAAGTAAGTTTCAGGACACCTTTCCACCACATTATTTACCCTAAAGAAAGGTAACCAATGGCGGCCAAACTTAGCAGCTTTCATGAAAGCAAACAGAGTAACTTATATTTCTGATTACATTTTGAAATCCACAAAGTTCAGATCACATTTTCAGAAGCAAAAACCAATGCATTGTAAGTAAATAAACATTCTGAAATCCACAAAGTCTAGTCTGCATACTCCATTTAAGAAAAAAAAAAAAAAAAAAAAATCCATTTCAGTCTTCAAAGATTAGATTCACAAATGAAGTTTTGTCCAACCCAAAATCTGCCATGATACTTCAGCCTCTCAACTTTTTTGATCAGGGTATGATATAATTCTCCTGTCAAATGGGATACAAAAAATGAGCATGTATAATTTAAACAGAATTAAGAAACCAAAGTGAAGTAAAGCTCATCTTATAGAAAACAGTTAGCATTAAGCACTGTCAGAGCTTTAAAACAAAGTCACAAAACAAATGATGAACCACCTCAATTCTTAACTGAGCAGGTACACATGAGCACAAAATATTGCAGATTCTGAAGAGCAGAATTAGACATGGGAAACTACAAACCATCAGCATATTAAAACTAAACACATAATCAACAACTTCAAAAATTAGAAAGGGTCTGCATCATCATCCTCTTCTTCTTCAATGATTTCGTCTTCAAGTTCACTATCAACCTCTACTTGATTAATTGCTTTCACGATGCCAATCTTGCATACATACTAAAGCTTGAATTGTTTTTTACTTTAATGAACTTCGCGATGCCGAAACAGTCTTTCCTCCAATACTAAAAGCTGACTCCGAAGCTACAGTACTCACAGGAATAGTCAACAAATCCCGTGCCATCTTAGATACCACAGGATACCTCACAAAACTTTGATGCCAAAACTCCAAAATATTTAATTGTGAATTGAGATCTAAAGATAACATTGCATCATTATAAGTTGCATTATCAACAGTGATAGAGAGTATCCTATCATCTAATTTCCATTGGCAAAGAAACATACAAATCTCATTAGCAATACTTACCCCATCATATGGAGGAGCCAAGGCCCTAAACCTAAGAATTTTTTTACGGAGTTTCCAAGAATCATAACAAAGTGAGAAGTGACACAAATAAAATGTTATCTAGTATGATTTGATTTCCAATTATCGGTTATTAAACAAATTCTACCCGAAACATTAGACAACAAATCTATTAATTTATCCCTCTCCAATACATAAGCCTTCAATAAATCTCTCTTTGTGGTTGCACGGCCACATGGTATAAACTTAGGGGTAGCTCTTTTCATTATTCTCCTAAATCCTTGTCTTCAACCATAGTGAATGAATGACCTCCCTCAACAATGAATTAAAAGTCTCTTTTTGAAGTTCATTCATGTCAAAGACAAAATTTTTCTTCATCACTATCTTCCTCAAATGTAAGTCCTAGAGACCTTTTTGCACACCTCTCTAAATGAAGCTTCAAATGATATGTACCACTATCATGATGTGCAGATAAAATAGAATTACAATGTACACATGTAGCAATTCTCTCACCTTGAACATTCTTCCCTTCAATAAGCTCTCTCCAAACTTTAGACCTCTTCTTTCTCTTTCGTTGCGGAGTGATGTATTCATTATATCCATCATCATGTGCCGTAGAAGTAGTAGTAGTAGTATCACCATCCTTATTAAGGAACATACTGCACAATTGCAAGCTTAGAAAGATTACCAACAATTAATGGGATTTAATTAATAATTGCAAAAACTCATGTCAACTAAAAATTCAGAATAGCAATTATAATTGGTTAAGCAGAATATCTTCAAGAAAAGGTGTTAGCTTCAATTTAACATTATATTGTTAGCTTCATTTTAACATTATTTGCATGCTATGTAAGTCTAATTCTTTTCTTCTTTGTTCGTATTCATTTTTCATTTCAATTTTTTTTTTTTTTTCCTTCAATTTTGTTGGTTTATACAATTGGAAATTCTTATCATTTTTATTATAATTGGTTAAGCAGAACAGCACTCAGACTACAGCAATACAAACCCACAACAAAACATCACCGATCAAACAATGTAATTGCATGATGCAAATTCCTAATCAGAACTAAAAATTCAGATTAGCAAATTCTTCAATTATGTCGATTATCCTGTTTATGTCGATTATCAATTATGTACACACAATTGATAGAATTCAAATTCCTAATCTGATTCTTTTATGCACGCACAATTCTTCATACATAACAAATTAATAATTATGTCGATTATCCTGTTTGATTATTTAACATATGTTAATTTTCGATTTAGCAATTATAGTATTAACCTAAAATTTCGAATCATATAGCAAAATAATCGAAATTAACTAACCTCAAAGGAAAAACAAAGAAGGTCGCCTAAATTGTGAAGCTTGAAAGCTCGAAATCGCAATAATTTGTAAATCAATTGAATAACTTAGGGTTTATTTCTTCAGAAGATCGAAAAAAGGGAGAGAACTTGGAGGTTCTGGTTTTTTCTTTGGTCATTCTAATCTTCTAATTTATTTATTTTTTAAATTTGGGATTTTTCTTTTTGGCCATTTAATTTTTCTTTGATATTAATGGGTTGTCAATAAAAGCTCATTATTGACCCTATATTTTAAAGCCCTTTAGTAATCCCGTCCACTAAAATAATAAAGGGTCAAGACCTTTTAAATTTTGGCCCGACCTTATTATCAATGGACAACCCTGTCCATTAACCACCCCTAGTAGTGACTAATAATTTTACGTGTTGTGTAGTTTTAAGTATGTGGTAGCACCTAATAAGTTTGTGTAGGATTAATTCTTGTTGAGGTGTAATCTTCCCAAACAACACACGTAAGTGTCTCACATTAATAAACTATGAGAAAGTTAAATAATTTATAAGGTTAAGAAGCTAATTCTTCTACTTTCATATGATTTTAGGATGTAACCTTTTTAAATTTGTGAAGTAGACTCTCTATCTCTTGTAGATGAGTGTAGCCTAGACCCATATTTAATAGTTCCATAGTACTTGACTTATTTTTGTTTGAAAAGTTGGAAGGCCTCTACAAATGAGTGTAATAATGCTCCACTTAAATCTCCATAAAATAGACCAATTTGGACAATAAGGACTCCGAAGGCCCATTTGGACAATAAGGACTAAGAAGGCCAATTTGGAGCTAATGGGCTGAACGTTGAGTGGCCTTTGCCGCAGTTTATGTTTGTTATCCTTCTTGTAGGATTGTAGGATTAGCAGATTAGCCAACAACATTCTTGGAATTCTAATTAGTTCAAATTAAATAATAATTGTGATACAATCATTATTCAAATAGAAATTATTTTTTAGAATTTGACTTTATATTATTATTTATTTACAATATTTTATCAAAATTTCATATTAGCAGATGTATCGACAAAAGTAGAGAACATATATTAAAGGGAGTATATTCAAACATACTTCACTTAATATGCGTTTCAATTTGACTTTTATACTATTTATAACACTATTTTATTAAAATTTCATATTGGCAGTAGAAATATATTGGAGGGAGTACGTCCTAAAATACTTCACCTCACACTAAATTTAAAAAAACCCTCCACCTCTAAGAAAAGAAGCAATAAAATAGGGTCCAATAAGAAATCTGAATAAACTTTGAACCAAAGTCTGTCGAATAATAATTATACTAGAGACAAGTGTATTATTGTTGTTAACCAAATTATATAGAATACAAAGATATAGATAATATATAATATCTGTCTCCTATCAAATAAACAAGGGAAATTCTCTTCGGTAAACTCGAACTCTTTAATTTTCTTAGTAATAAACGTAAAAAAAAAAACTTATGACCAATGGTAAACCTTAATTATCTTTAATAATTTATTGGTAATATTAATGATATAATTAACTGATTCCTTAACCATGGTTAGCCTTTAAAAAAAAAAAAACCCAACTCCCCTGCCACTAGCTACTGCCGGCAGCCTCCCTTTCCCATCCCCTTTACCCCACGCTCCCCTGTTGGTCGCCGACTCTTCCCCCCGCCGGCGAGATCTATCCCGATACCCCAAGCCTCACCACCCCCCTCCCCTTTCCCTGTATCGATCCGATCCCCTCTCCTTCCCCCAAAACGCAACCCTCAACTCCAAAATCCTCACCTGAAAATCTTAAACCACGCAAACCCTAAGGAATTGCGTCGGCGACTGTGATGTCGAAAGATCCTAACTTCCAAGAGGAACAACTCGCGCAATTCGACCACTGAAGTAATTATTAGGGCCTCGCATTTCTCGATATATAACAAGATTCAGATTCTTATTGGCTTTCTTTTTTGCTTTTTTTTTTTTTTTTTTCATTTTTACAGCTTGATAATGGCGGAAAATTTATTAAGGGTTTGAAGTTTTGTGAATTGGTTTGATTGGATTGTTTTTGTGAGTTTTTGATTGTGAGTGTTGGGGTGAGGGAAGAAAGGAAGACGGTAAGAAGTATGAATGGAGCGGCGCCGGAGATGAGACGGTGGGAAGTCGGGGAGGGTTGGTGGTCGCCGGAAGGGTGGGAGGGGTAGGGGATCGCCTGTGGAGATGTAGAGCTTGGCGCCGCCGGCTAGGGAGGGGTCAGGTGGTGTTTGGGTGCGTGGGGGGAGGGGATTGTTTTTTTTTTTTTTTAATACTTCCTCCGTTCTTTTAATATCGCATCACTTGCCTTTTAGGAAAGTTTACAAAATATTGCATCAATTCTATTTTAGGATAAAAATATCTATGTTCGCACTGCAAATATCCAACATGTCCTTACTTTTTCGCACTTACTTTTTATTTTATCTTACATTACATGGACAATTTTGTATTTTTACGTTTCTCTCTCTTACTTTTTTCCAATACCAAATTTTGCCCCCAAAACCCCATGATGCAATAAAAAAAATACGGAGGAAGTATAATTTTACTGTTAAAAAATAAATAATTAACCATGGTTAGGCTTTTGTTGACTAGGGTTAGGCTTATAATTGGATATAAACATTATTAATGTCACCATTTGACTATTATAGATAATTAGGGTTTACCATTGATAATAAGTTGACTATTATAGATAATTAGGGTTTACCATTAATAATAAGTTTTTTTTAACGTTTATCACGGAGAAAATTCGAGTTTATCAAAGAGAATTTCTCAATAAATAATAATACTCCATAATAACAATTGAAGAAGTATAAGACTATATAAGAGAGTGTGAATCTGAGTGATGCGTTTCAGCACACAAAGCAATTAACATAAAAGGCAAAAAATGTGCAGGTATTTTATTCTTTGATTCAATATTCAGCTCATTTACAGCTTATATTAATGTACTACCCATGACTATTTTGTACATACAATTATGTTTCCCAATTCTTTTTTTTTTTTTTTTTTTTTTTTGATTTATGAGAGGATTAAATCCAAAGAAAAGGAAAATACAAGAAGATGTTTCCCAATTCTTTCATTACACTCTTCTTTCAATTATTTTTCTTCCTTTCCTATTTTGGAAAGTGACCCTCTTTCTTAATTTTTATTTAATGCCGCCACTAATAATTAAGAGTATTATTTTGAGTTATTGTACAAAAATAGGTGCAAGGATAAAGTTGTAATTAGAATTTGAAAACAACTTAACCTCTTTTCTTCTCATCCGTTGTCTAAGTAAGCTATGACCCAGTTTGGGGTGTAATAAACTCATGTGAGCATGTATGTACGAGATTGCAAGTCGTACATTATCCTAAAATTGTTGCTCATGGGATTCAAAATGATTATTCGACCTTGATACTGTCATTGACTCATTGTCATACTTGAATATGTTGATTGGGAAGACAATCGTCATTGCAATAAATCTTATTACGTTTATATTGAGAATTTGAGATGTACACTTATAATTTAGGATATATACTACCTCCGTTAATTATTACGTGCAACAAAGGAATATTTATATCTTACAAATAATACTCCTTTGTTGCACATAATAGTTAACGGAGGTAGTATTACTCCATAATAGAGTAATTAATACCTTTAACATTTATTTTGATGTTCTTTTTAGTAATATTAATACAAATAATACACACAAGTAAAAGAGTACATATCCCAAAGGCCTAATCCAGATCACACCCCTTTATCCTAATAATATGACGTAATGACGCCGAGGTTTAGAGGCTAATTGGTGTGTAGTGTGGTGTCCACTCACAAAAAAGTCCCTAGCTATTTTAAGTTCGATCACTAATTAGCTTCTTTGGTTATCCATACATTTTAATAAAATAATTGGTTTTAATTAGCTAGAATTAAACAATTTTAAGTTCTATTTTAGAGGTAAAAATTAGAGAACTTTACAAAAATATGAGTGAACCTTACCCTTTTCATGGCCGGCTTTGTTTCTTGACTAATTTAATACTAAAATGTGAATTTTTGATGCTAATAGTCCCTTGGCCTTCACTTATTTGTGTAATTTATTTGTCTGTGAAATGTTTGATAAGAATTGCGGAGTAAATGGAAAATGAATAGCACTTGTCCGCGTAAACGGAGAAAGTATGTACTAGTTGCATCACTTTCACCTCTTTCTTGTAATAGGATGTGATTTGATGTCCTTAGGTAAAATTTTCTCATATTTGTTTAAAAAAAAATGAAAAAAAAACGAGTAAACAAGTCTGAACATAAAAATTATAAATAGCCGCGGGTTATTCATATCCGTTTTTCTCCAAAAAAAAAATTCTAAATCCAACGTGAATCCATCAAGACTAAATTTAAAAAATCCATACACATAAAAACAGATCTATATCCACGGATCCAGATCCGCTGCCATCCCTAATAACCTAACAACCCAACGGGTTCATTCATTGGAACCAAATAAACAAATTATCCAACGAAAAAAAACAAAAAGCGCAGTACAAAAAAAAAGAAGAAAGTTTCCAAAATAACCCAAATGAAAACTGAAACATTATAAACACCCCCCAGTAGGGGTGAAACAAATTTGGGTTAAAACCGAACCAAACCGAACCGAATAAGAAATATGGTTCGGTTTTTTTTCGAAAGTGATTCGGTTTGGTTTTGAAAAAAAAATATTTCGGTTTTCGGTTTGGTTTCGGTTTTAGAAATTGAAAAACCGAAAAATCGAACAAAACCGAACAGAACCGAAATTTCAGGCCCAAAAGCCCCCTAGCCCAACACTTTTACCCTAAGTATATAAAGGAAAAAAAAAAACCCTAATCCCTCACTTCCTCATCTGACTCTCAGTCTCTCACCTCTCCTTTCCTCTTCTTCTCCTGATCTCACCTCTCCGCCCTTTCTCTCTTCTCTTCTCAGAATCTTAGTTCTTCCTCTCTCTCCTTTCCTCTTCTCAACTCCGTCCTTTCTTTCTCCTCTTTGATCTCTTCTCCATCACTCTGTTCTCCTCTTTTCCCCACCAGCCCACAGCGAACAAGTTTATTTACAACGTTATTAAGCCATCAACTGAGTAGCTAAGGTTTTTCATGTCAAATTCATCCATGAAAACACTAGATCTAGTGTTTTCATGGTCGAACTTGACCTTTAAAACCCAAATTCGAGGTTTTTCGGTGGAATGTGAGGTATGTCCTCTTTTTCTTAATTTTAATTTGATTTGAATTTTTTTTCCTACTTTATTTTTATGGTGGCGTAGCCGTGTAGATTGAATTGCGGTGGTGATAGGTAGTTGTGGGTCGATCTAGGGTTAGTGTTTGGGTGGAAAGGATGAAGGGTGGTGAAATAAGGTGGGTTGTGGGTTGTGGTGGGTGCGGATCTGGGTTAGGGGTGGTGATAAGGTGGTTTTTGGTGGTTGTTGTGGGTGGTAGTGGTGATAGTTTCTATGGGTGGTTAGTGGTGGTTAGTGGGCATTGTTGTGGGTGGTTAGTGGTGGTAGTTTCGGTGGTTTTTGGTAGGTTAGGGTGGGTGGTAGGTGGGTTTTAGGTGGGATGTTTGTATGGTTTGGTTTGGTTCGATTTTAATTGGTGTGGTTTGGTTCGATTTTTTTGCAAAATGTGATATTTAGGATGCTTGAGAGGAAAATTCGGTGCGGTTTGGTTTTTTTTAGGAAAACCGAAATTTAGGTAGTTTGGTTTGGTTCGGTTTCAAAGCTAAAGTGGTGCGGTGTGGTTTGCAAAATCAAGAAACCGAAATTTGATGGTTTGGTTTCAGTTTGGGCAAAAAAACCAAACCGAAAACCGAACTTTCACCCCTACCCTCCAAAAATAAAGCCAACAAATCCTTATCAGCCCCCACTACCCCCCACACACGACACACCCACTCTCTCTCACCTCCTTCCTCTCTCTCTCTCTCTCTCCTCCGCAAATTCCAACAAATGGCGGAAACCTCTTCAATGGAAGATCCTCCTCAACAATCATCCTCCCACGACCACCCCGACACGACCACCCACAATCTCTCTCCTCCTCCCGGCTTATCCCACCACGAATTCACCTCCCTCATCCCCTCCATCACCGAATTCCACACCTACCGCCTCAACAAATCCCGCCAATGCTCCTCTCTACTCGCTCAAAAAATCCACGCCCCACGCGCCGTCGTCTGGTCCATCGTCCGCCGCTTCGACAAACCCCAAACCTACAAACACTTCATCAAAAGCTGCTCTGTTCGCGACAACTTCACTCTCTCCGTTGGATCCACGCGCGACGTTAACGTCATTTCTGGCCTCCCTGCTGCTACCAGCACCGAACGCCTCGATATCCTTGATGATCATCGCTTTGTTACTGGCTTTACTATTATCGGTGGTGAACACCGCCTCCGTAACTACCGCTCTGTTACGTCACTTCATGCTGTTAACAACCCAGATTCCGGCGAGGATGACGTCACTATTGTTTTGGAGAGTTACTTAGTTGATGTTCCTGAAGGTAATACTGAAGAAGATACGCGCCTTTTTGCTGATACTGTTGTTAAGCTTAATCTACAGAAGCTCGCTTCCGTCGCCGCAGCGGTGTACTCCGGTGACGCCACCGCCGTCGAAAACAGGTGATTGTGAATGTGGGGTCCATTTTTTTTTTTTTTTAAAAAAATTGAATGAAAAAAAGGGTAGTGGAGGGAATCTGAATCTGAGACGTAAAATTACATTTTTCAGATTTTTTTTTTTTTTTTTGTTTGGATTATTTACTCTTTTGGGTAAATTTTAATTTTAATTTTTTTTTGTTGTTGGAAAAAAAATCTTTACCCCATGAAAAGAAAAATGAAGTTGTTAAATAGATTAAGCACGTTGAGATGTTGATGTTGATGGAATTTTTATTTAAGGAAAATGGAAAGAAATCTTCCTTTTACCAATTTTGTATTTTGTACACTATATATTACTCCGTATTACTTACAGTAGCATGATAATTTTGTGTTTGTGTTTGTCACCAGGTGTGTTTTTCATTCAATTTATTTCTATAGGCCAATTTTTAATGTTGAAACAGAAAATATGGATATTAATTTTGTATTTCATAACTTTTGAAATTAAGTTATATTTAGGTGTAATAACTAATTAGGTTTATTGATGATGGTTTCATATTGTGCAAAAATTAGCATTTTACATAATTTTTTTATGTCGGGTTTTTTCAATTATTATTACAATAACTTACCTACGACGGGTTGTACTTCGAATATTTGACATTAGTAGTGTAGTGGCAAAGTAAATTTCTCTTGCATTAGCTTAACATTTACGGAGTTTATATGTACTACGCCTTTTATTTAATAAAAAAAATCAATATAAGCATCTTCTTAAAGCAATATAATATACGGAGTACGTATTATTGTTTTGAACATTGCTTTGTACCTTTCAGACTAATTGAAGATCATTTCAAAGATGAGATATTCTAATAATCATTAGAAATAAATTAAGATGAGTAATATTAGGATTTTTTTATGTCAATTATTATTCATTTTAATTTTAATCAGCTAGTTTAGGTCATGCAAATGTAGAGAGTTGACTTAATTGGTAATCTATTTAAGTCGTAGTAAAGACGTATGGAATCAAATTCGTCCAATTCCTACACCTTTTAAAAAAATGAAAAAAATACATATAATTGAACAATTTGTCCACTTCATAGTTTCATATGAATTGCCTTTTATTTATTGTTTTCAATCAAGTGAATTGCTTCACCTTTTTTTTTTTTTTTTTTTTTTTTAGGGCAAATTATTTTTAAGTTTGATGTATATCCCAAAATGAAAATAGTATCATGACGGAGTTTTTGCGGTTATATAATTGTTATTTTTGAGAGGAAAGGGACAGATTACAATAAGAAATTTAGTTTACAAGGCAACTTGAATTAAAATAGAATACTACGTATAAAAGAATAGAGAGAAAGACTTGACAGAGAAGAGGAATAACTGAACAACAGTTTAGAAATGACAAGGGGAGTATGATTTTCTACATCTAATTAAAATGGATTATTTTGAATGTAATAATTATTCTCCAATGGTCTTTATCTTAAATAGAATTGAAAAATTAGAGTATATGCTCAAAGCTTTTATATAACCTTTCAACTAATTGGTTTTTTTATGACATGAATCACCGGCCGGAGATGCCAGTTCACTTCTCTAATGGTTTGTCACCCTAATTAAGCATATTCTAGCTTTTGGGGAAAATATAGTTGAAAAAAAAAAAAACCCTTCAAGAGCTCGATGTAGGGTTTTTTTTTTTTGCTTAATTTTTTTGAGTTAGGGACAAAATGTGAAATATATTTCAATGTCGGCAAATAAGTCAACAAGAAGGTGAATATTGAAATATATAATTGAGGTATAAGAAGAAAAAAAAATCCGATGAAAGACCTCATATGGTCGTATGCCATGGATAAGCCATAAGGTCAAAGGAGATAGTGTTACTATTTGAAGTAATAGTCCAAACAAAAAGGTTGACACAATTTATTATTACGCCCCTATGTGGATAAGAGCACAAAAAAAAAGTCTAACCAACACAAACCTAATTCGTTAGGATTAAATGATAAACAAAGACAATGTGGCAGAAAAGGGATGTAAGAAATTTATGGACCTAAATACAATAATGTATGTAGAATATACGGTTATGATTGTATTTATACGCTATCATATAGTTTAACCCAAAAATAAAGTGATCCATTTAAGTAATTATTGTTGTTGGGCTTGTTACGTCTTTTATAAAGTATATGTTTAGTTTTATGTGTAGAGATCGTTGGACCTTTTCTAATGCATGATAGGCGGATTAGGGAAGGGGGTCTATATAAATAGACATCTAGGGTTATGGTCCCTAGTAGTACATACAATAGACTCTCACTTATATCCCATCAATAGAGAGAAAACCCTAGAGTGTGTATTTACTAAAAGGCGCATAATTAAGAAGGGACTCGATTAATTGTTATGAAATCAAGTACACTTCCACAATTAAGACTTACCGATTAATTTGATATGAAGATTGAAGTATATGTTATGAATTAATCCTAACAAGGGATAGTATAGAAGATCCTAAATTCCTAATTTTGAATGATTTTGAAATTACTAAAAATTAAACTATTCCATTCTTTAAGGTATGGTTTAAGATTTATTCTCTAAATCAAAGGCATGTTCGACAAAATATAGTTGTGGAGTTAGTTGTTAGCTGTTAGTTGTGAAGATAAATAATCAAAGTATGAGTGTTCGGTAAAGTAGCGATTGACTGACTGTTACATATAAAATTCAATTAATATTTGTTTTTTAAAACCATAGATTAAATTTTCAATAGCTGCCTCTTATCATCAAAAGGCTAATATTTCTAACTTTTAATAAAGCTACCTCCACCACTAAACATTACTTCAACCACTACATTACCGAACACTTTTTTATTTATTTATTTTATTTATTTTTTTTTTTTTTTTTAAGCAGTAGCCTGAATTGGTCAAACCACTAAAAGCTAATAAAAAAACTACTGTTGAATCACCCTAAGTTAATTGAGAAACATAACAATCTGCCAGGCCAATTTGTGATAATAATATGACTCAATCTGTTCTTTGATGTAAGGATATATCCTATTCATTGGATTTTCATTTATTAAACTTATTTAAATCTAACAAAAATTAATTAATTTAATTTCTAAACTAAACTAGGTAGCCTTTGTTATTTGAACTATTAAAATAAGTGAAAATAATGAGAAGAAGACTTCAAAACAAGGCCTAATTAGTGTGTAGTACGAGTACAATCTTTATGGGCAAAAAGATAGAGTATGATATAGTAAGAAATTAGGTCGACTAAGTTGCATTTCCAAAAAAAATGCAATAAAGATGGAAAATTTTGAAGACATAGTCTAAAATGAAGGTATGTCGCCTGATCTTAATGGAATGGAGAGAGTAATTGTGACGTGTTCGGCAATAGCTTTTGAGTAGCTTTTAGTGGTGGAGGTACCTTATATCAAAAAAATATGAGTGTTTGGCAATGCAGTGGTTGGGGTAGCTTTTAGTGGTGGAAGTAATTTTTATCAAAAGTTAGAAATATTAGCTTTTGAAGTTAGAGGTAGTTGTTGAAAATTTAATCTACAATTTTAGGAAAAAATATTGATTTTTATATGCAACAGCTAGTCAACCGCTACTTTACCGAACAGTCATAACTAAATTATCTATCTTCACAGCTAACAACTTGTTTACAACTCACAGCTACCTACAGCTAACAGCTACTACCACAGTTAACAGCTACCTTCACTGCTACATTTTGCCGAACACAATATGCCAGATTAATTATAAGCCATATTGTGTTAACCCCTTTCTATTCAAGTGAATTAGGTTAAAACAATTTCTATTCATGAAACTCATTTATTATTAGCTATCTTGCTTCATTTTCAATTCCATTGATAATCATGGAGTAATGCATGTGTTAACCCGTTTCTATTCAAATAATATTTTAGTTGGCAAGCTTTCATGCTAATAGTAATGTACCAATCAAATCACGATAATCTACTCTTTTGTTAAGCATTGGCACATTATAGGTTTTACGCTCTATTTCACAACTACTCTAGCCTTTTATTCCTAATAACCCTTTGCTAAAGTGTTTAACTTGTACTTTTCTCATAATGAAACACACTGTCTTTAATTAGCCATTCTCTCCTTTTCAAAGATGGATATTATTTGATTCATCCGTTGTTCAGTTGTTCAGTTGTTGATTACGATTAAAGACGTGTCATCTTTAAAAGTACGTTGAAGGAGTTCTTATACAATGCTTTCTTTTGCGTATTCTTTACTTATTAAGACATGTAAATATTTATAAATTATAAAAACAATAATAAGGAAATTATATTAGATTCCACCTTTTAAATCTTTATTTTTATAAAAAATCACCTTTTAAACAAAAAAATGGTATAAATAACCTTCGTCACCAACAACAAAACTATGGACGATTGAATCGTTAGTAGTCAAAGCTCATTTTCCCGCGGAAGGTGGTGAAGACCAAAGCTTTTATTTATTTATTTAATGAAGACAAAAGCTTTTTTTTTTTTTTTTTTTTTGTGATGTTTCATCTTTTTCGTTGATTCCTACATTGCCCATTTTTAGTTGTACATATTTTTATTTTTTTTTGGGGGACCCATTTGCCCCTAGCACAAATGCACAAATGCACAATTGCACATGTCGTCGGGTGTACTAGAAGTCTAGCTAGAACGTTAATTATTAGTTTATTACCGAATATGCAATAATAAGCCAACATGCTATCCAAAATAAAATTAAAAAAAAATAAAATACAAAAGTAGTATGCATTATATATTTCCCTCTTCCCATGCTAATTTGCCACAAAAATGCCTTATTTTATTGGCTTATTGCACATCATGCATTTTTTGGACGAAAATATCATTGATTGTTAGTGGAATAACCCACATAAGAGTTCTTACTTTCAAACCTCTTTAAACCAAATATTCTAATTTCACTAACATATTGCAAACTATATACATTAATTATGCATTTATGAAAATTAGATATTTGAATAATTAAACAATCAACATGTAAATGAGCGGAGTAATTGTCTTACATGTATGTGAGCTCATGAGTTGTGCATAAAATTTAAATTTTCATTTTTGCTCTTGTTATACTAAGATAGAAATTAGAGAAGCTGCATTATTGAAACAATGATGTCATCTCTCAACTTTCACGGACAAAACAATTTTCTCTACGAAAGATATGTTCTCTTCTCCTTAGAGCACTATCAATGGTGAGCTAAAAATTTGCTCACGAGCATTTTGGGTGGGCATAAAATTTGCTCATGCATTACAATGGTGAGCAAATGAGAAAAAGCCAAAAAATGCTCATGAGCATTTCTGAAAATGCCCAAGATTTGAGCATTTTTGAAGATGAATAGTGCTCTAGTGGGCCCCACAATTTGCAATGGTTATATTTTTTGTAATGCAAATTCTGAAATAAATATTTATTAAAAAATAAAAATAAAATTATCAACGGTCATAAAATTTAATTCTCTATAAATAGACATGCATTTTGGTATATTTTGGTATAATTTCAGAAATATCATAAATCCTCCATATTCTTTATTGTAACGATAAAAACGACACAAATAAAAAAAAAATTTTACACAAATTTAGACTAGTTTTTATCTATTTGGAGTAATATTGTTAATATATAATTGAAATTAATAAATAAAGAAGTGTTGTGTAGGAGAGAGAAAGTATTGGTGGGGTATTGAAAAAGTAAGAGAGAAAGAGTAGTGGACAAGCATTTTTTTTGCTCACCATTGGGAGAGAAATTGTGAAAAAAATTTGCCCATGGGCAAAACAGATTTGTTGAGAGAGAAAGTGGATAGAAAGATAGTGGGTGGGCATTTTTTTTGCTCACCATTGAGAGTGGTCTTATTAAGGTACTTTGATCTAAAGTTTATAAAATTAACCTAATTTGGGGTGATTGGAATTTTTCTGGTTTGGTATATATATGTGTATATTTTGGTTTGGTCTAGTCTAATTATTTTTTTTTTTTTTTACATTTCTATTCTAACTCATTATCGATCATTACTTGTGGATTTATGTATTATTTGACTTTAGTTTGAATTTTTTTTTACTCTGTTTCAATTTTAACAAGAATAGATAAGCATTAAAAAGAATAAAGTGAGAAGAATTGAACAAAGCCTATGATATACACTATAGGCTAATTGCCTAATACCTTGCTTCAAAGAATGAAAATCATACTAAAAATATAAATTTAGTGGCAAATCTTGGATAAAAGATTTGAAAGGTCCAAACTTTAAACCTTATATATCTCTCTATCAAAATAAATACCTAACCAACATATCATTTGAGCCCTAATGAAGATAGTCAAATTTCCTTCCAAGATGGGAATGTTATTGCGGCTCAAACCTACTTAAAAAAATAAAAAAATAAATAAAAAAAGGTTAAAAGTGAAAGTTAAGCTCTTTTTGGAGAACTTATTAGAACTGTCCTTCAAGTTCTTCCAAATCCTAGCATTTTGATTGGTCAGTTTCATTAGCAAATTGGTGGACCCACTTTCCTATAATTAGGTTAGTAATCAATCACAAATTTGATGGACGCCGTTGGTTGATACATCATACATGAAAATATATTATATGACATAAATATATAAATTATAATCATGATGCTCAATAACATGATTATGATCTCCCACTCCTCTCTATATAAATATAGTACAGTCAATGTAATTGATTGACTGTATTGGGTCCCATTAACATAATTGTATGTAAGACCATATATTATTATGTTATGTTTTTGTGTTGCTTATTAAGCAATGAGCTCATAATCATAGTTTTGGCTGCTAGTGTTTTGTGGAGATGGTAGAGGTTAATTCAATAATATTCTCTCTTTATTAGGCATATTACATATTCAAGCTAGAATGTGTTGCTTTTAAACAATAAGCTATATGCCTATAGCTAGGGCTATAATCCGTACATCGTTTATATATTTACGCTTCTTGACACATAACTTTGATCACATCAGTCACATAATCATGATTTTAATTTTTCATGCGTATAATATAAATTACAATAGACAAATCAACGAGAGCGTGTGAATAGTGTAACGGTCAACATGTATAAAGCAATACTCCATATTTATGATGAAATAGAGGAAGTATAAACAAAGAAAAATTAAGTTTAAAAAAAAAGGAATTGAATTGAGTTTTTTTAATGGGATATGACCAATATATATCTAGGTTCAGATACAAATCTAAACAATAAACTATGCGTGCAATATTAGATTATATTGCTAAATGAGGAATAAAGTATTGTTTAAGATCATCTTATATATAATAGAGTACTTTAATTAATTAGGATTATATATGTGTATGTATGTTATGAAGCCACGTATCCTTGTCCGGCTGTCCCATTTTTAATTAGCTTAGGTTGCTCCATTATTAAGGAGGAAGAATATATATATATATTCTTTTTGGTTATTCTTGTTTATATACATGCATATAAGTGACTTTTGTCCGCATTTATGTAAGCTATGTTTAATATATATAAAAATATTACTTTGTATATAATATGATTATCATACGATATATCTTAATCACGTACAATAATGCTTATCTTGAAAAAAGTGGATCAGAGAAATTTATGTTTATAAATAGTATTTCATGACAAGAAAATGACATACATAGGAAGAGATTAAGATATGTTGATAAAATTTGCTGTATATTCTGTTTGTCTCAACGTTACAATTAGTTTTTTTTCAACTTACTTAAAATTTATTTTAAAGGGAAAAATGTATTAGTACTACACTACTACTCTATAGTATTCATTAAGTTGCTTTACTAACTCTTACTGAATTTTTTATTTTTTTTTTTTTATTTTTTGTCTTTTTTTTGGGGACCGAGTTAGATTAGAGATTCGTTCAAATTTAGAGTCTTAAAGTTAGAGGAGATTAATTTACAGATCTACTCATCTAGAGAGCTGAAAACAATTATGCTTATAAAATGCATGAATAAGAGCAATAAATTACTAGTAAAATGTACTTGTATTGTCTACATTTAATATATATTGAGAAAAATATATATGAAATAAATTTAGATAAGAAATATGGATGGAGTATTAAGTATATTCTCTTTACAAACAAATATCAAAATAACTTGTAAAAAAAATGAAAATAAAAGCCACTTAAATTAGCCACCACTACCAATAGAAATAGTAATATTAAAGCAAATCTGTATGATATGAAAGTTATATGGTCCGAGACAAAATATGCAAATTGCAACAAAAAAATATTTGATTTGATGATGAAATCGGTTGAAGATTTCTAGAGTACAACTACCTTTTCTTTCTTTTAATTTCGGTGCTAAGAGTAGTACTATCATTTACTTACAAAATAATAATAGGACTAATTTTTATTGGTGCACCAGATTATATATTTTTTATTTTTTATTTTTATTTTTTAAAAAAAAGTGGATTCTTTACTAATAAGCTAAGGCATATGCAAAGTTTGGTAAACACTTACTAGTACATAGACTCATAGAGTAATAAGAATTAAGAATATAATCTAGTACTATATGTCTCCTCATCTTTTTCACGTCAAGATTTCACGTTACTACTAATAATGTAATACAAATATGTATTTATATATATCGATATCTTTGTTGTTTTGTGTTCATCATATGAATGAGACTTCTCCTTGCGAGAAAGGTGCTCTAATCTGTTTTAATGTGCTTTGTACATATAAACAAGCATATCGTGATTAGCTAAGATTTGCTGTATATGTTTATGTGAGGAGTATTTATTAAATTGAGTAAAATGCTAGGTATGCATTTTTGAAAGAATATTCATAATGTTCAAGTATACGAGTTTGTCATTATTTGTAGCTTACTTTATTGCTTAAATTTAATATTAGTTATATGCAAACCCCAATGATAGTTGGTTGAGCTAAGGGTTTAAGGTTTAATATATAGGAGAGTGTATAGCTGATAGGTTGTCGTACACATGTCAAAAATAAATTCCTAACAAAATCAACTAACAATGTAGTAGGGTAAGTAGGGTTGAATCCACAGGGAGATGGTATTCAATTTAACTTCTAAGGAATTGGAGAAACAAAAATAAGTCACGAAATTTGGGATAGAAAAGTAATCTAAACTAAAATAAGGACAAAAGTAATAAAAAGGCCCAGGGTTATGGTTCACCATGCTTATAGTTCTAAATCTATCAAAATACCATCAACAATTCAATTAATCAAGTATCTAGAGCAATTGCTAAGCCTACGGTCGAGTCGTAATGCTCTCAATTCAACATATATAGTTCGGTCGCTAACATAATCAAAATTACTAATTGTAGGTAAGCCTCTAAATTAAAAGTACGATCTTTCGATTGAAACTCTTATTAACAATAATTAATCAAACAATTGATCAGGTTGCAACATTAACATTATAACACTATAAATTAGAGATATGAATAATCAAAATATCAATAACATCAATCAAAATTCATTGTATAAACATGGATTCCCAAACCCTAGAAATAAACTACTCAAGCATGAAATAAATAATTAAATCTAAATCTAATAAAGAAATCATAATTAAAAAAGAGAAATAAAATACCTCTAAGAATTAATGTAACAAACTCAAGAGCAATCCATGGAAAAATCCATGAAATTGCCCAAGAGAAACTATGGCTAGAGAGAAAAGAAAACAAACGTATAAAAATAATAAAAAAAGCGTAAAGAGAAAATGATATCTCCTTGAGTATTTATAATTCCCTCAAATTCTAATCTAAAAATAAATAAATAAAAGAAATAAGAAAATATAAATTATACAAGTTGTCAAACGATTGGACGATAGAGGATGACGTGGCACGAAGATGCGCGATGGAATCGAGGGCCAAGCGAAAGTCGTGCTGTAATGCCCCTTGCTTGCTACTGTCGTGGGAAAAACTGGAGCTATATGTCACGACCCACACATTCCACCCCTCACTAGGGCCATTGGACGGTAGGCAACAATCGTGGCTAGGGGGAATGCCCTTGGTGCGCGCTGGCTAGGCCAGAGACACCCTCCCCCTATAGAGCTTTATATTGCTCCAGTGTTGTCACCCTAGTGAACACCCAAGTGACAGTAACACAATAATGGGCTATTTGGGGACCCAAATGAAGTCCGATTGAGCCCAAATTTGGGGGTCCACCATTTTTAGGCCCAATAAACATCATGGTGGTGTTAGATTTTGAAGGAGAAGTCCAGAAGGTTCCAGAATACTCAAGGAGACTCGAGATGCATCCGGAAGCTTCTAGAACCTCCTAGGACATCCTTGAATCATCTGTAAATTCTAGAGTTGTGTAGATAATTCTAGAGCCTTGTACATAGAGGGAATGTACTAAAGAAATGTATAGAATACTCTAGAAAGGATTAGATCTAGAACCCTCCATTTGAGGAGGTTAGTGAAGGTTCTAGGCCATGCTTAGAACACTATAAATAGGGGACTTGGCCTTCATTTGGAGGCATCTCAGAAAATACTTGTAAACACTCTCTCTCAAACAATCAAAGCATTCAAAATATTTATATCCTCTTGTGTTCTCAACATTCCTTAACTTTCGTTGCACACTCTTACTTGAAGCATTTCGGGGTTAAGACTTGACTAGCATCCGAGGGAGGGAAGTTAGTAGGCTAGCGTGCATAAGACTAGGGGGATTATTCAGCACGTGACAACGTGGTATCAGAGCAGCTACGGTCGCGGGGGACTATAGTGCTGTCGAGCTTTGTTAGCAAGTTGTGAGCGAAGGAGGAAGAATGGCAAAGAGCAAGGACGGCAAGGATGCTAGTGCTTCACAAACAACCGAGGGCTATGCGCCTGAGGCTCTCATTCAAGCTGTCCAAAAGCTTGAGAAGCGAGTGAATAAAGTTGATGAGAGATCGGCCAAAGCCGAAGTTGCTGCTTGCGACATGACGGATTCTGTCGGCAAGGTCGAGAATGAAGTTATTACGCTCAAAGGGCAATTAGGGGAACTAGACAATCGTCTAGAGGAGGTATCCCTTGATGCTCAATCACTCGCTGATCAGGCTTTTGAGAAGATGATGGGCGAGATGGCGAAAATGCGTGAGGAGTTCACGGGGGAACTCCTTGCTTTGAAGAAGGAGAATGAGCTCCTCAAGGAGGAACTCACGTTGCTAAAAAGGGCTACGGTGGCTGGGGGCGCCACCATTCAAGCCGGTCCTAAGGTGGAAATCCCCAAGCCTCCAAAGTATCATGGAAAGAGGGATGCTCGGGAAATTGACAACTTCCTATGGAGCATGGAGCGATACTTTGAGGCTGTGCACTTGGAGGAGGATGCCTCCAAGATTAATGCTGCCACTATGTATCTCGGAGATGATGCCATTCTATGGTGGAGAAGGCGTGAACAAGACATCAAGAGTGGTTCATGTTCCATCCGAACATGGGACCAATTCAAGGAAGATTTCAAGAAGCAATTCCGCCCGCATGACGCAGCCAAGGTCTCCATGATGAAGCTGCGTGAACTCAAGCATAGCAGCACCATCAAGGAGTACATCAAGCAATTTTCAACCCTCGTGCTCGAAGTTGATGATTTGCCGGAGGCTACACAACTTATATATTTCATTGGAGGGTTGCAACGATGGGCTCAACAAGAGGTAGAAAGGAGGAACGTTCAAACACTTGCTGAGGCCATCGCAGCTGCAGAGTCCTTGGTTGATTACAAGGACACAAGGAAGGAAGGGCGCAGCAACGGCAGCAAGGGAAAAGGTGGGGGAGCCAAGCCCACCGATCGAAGCAGCACCAGTAGCAACAAGACAGTGAAAAAGGACAAGGCAAAGGGATCATCGTCGTCTTCTTCATCATCTGACAAGCCCAACAACAGGGGCTGTTACTTGTGCGGAGGGCCGCACTGGGCAAGGGATTGCCCTGGGAGACAGAAGCTCAGCGCCATCATAGCTTCGGGCGGTGAATCGTCGGGGGACGATGCACAAATGGGGTCGTTGCGCCTCTTTAGTAGCGTACGGGCCACACCAAAAGCTGAGGAGAGCACCAAAGTGGTCAAGGCAAGCACGTTACCTCGCCCGAAGGGCTCACTTATGTTTGTTGATACATTAGTGAATGGGAGAGCTTCTAAGGCACTCGTGGACTGTGGTGCCTCACACAACTTCATTACGGGGAAGGAAGCAATGAAGTTGGGAATCAAGTACACCAAGGAACCGGGGAGGATCAAGACAGTCAACACCTCGCCCGTTCCTATCCTTGGTGTGGCGCACAAGGTGCCTATTTGTCTGGGACAATGGAGTGGCAGCATAAATCTCACAGTCGTGCATATGGACGACTTCTCTTTGGTGTTGGGACTTGAGTTCATCGACACAGTAAGGCCCTTTTCTTTTGAAGCGGACGGGTCAATTATGATCAAAAGGGATCAAGGGTCATGGTCCGTTCCTGTCACACGAGAAGAAGTTGAAGCCAAGACAATCTCAGCAATCCAGGTGTCCAGGGGGATCAAAAAGGGACAAGAGACTTTCTTGGCTGCATTAGTGGAGGAAGAGGAGCCCTATGGGAATGAGGTTCCATCAGAAATCTCCGGAGTCCTTGTAGAGTATAAGGATGTGATGCCTCCGGAGCTACCGAAGAGACTACCTCCTAGAAGGGAGGTGGATCACGAGATTGAGCTGGAGCCAGGGACCAAGCCTCCAGCCATGGCACCATACCGCATGGCCCCACCAGAGCTCGAGGAATTAAGGAAGCAATTGAAGGAGCTGCTGGAAGCAGGGTTCATTAGGCCCTCAAAGGCACCATTTGGAGCACCAGTACTATTTCAACGCAAGCATGATGGCAGCTTGCGAATGTGCATTGACTATCGGGCTCTCAACAAGATCATTGTCAAGAACAAGTATCCAATCCCGTTAGTCGCCGATTTGTTCGATCGACTCGGCAAAGCACGGTACTTCTCCAAGTTGGACCTGCGATCGGGGTATTGGCAGGTGCGCATCGCCGAAGGGGACGAGGCGAAGACGGCATGCGTGACCAGGTATGGTTCTTATGAGTTCTTGGTGATGCCTTTTGGACTCACCAACGCCCCTGCTACTTTTTGCACCCTAATGAATAAGATTTTTCGGCCTTTCCTTGATAAATTTGTAGTCGTCTATCTCGACGATATCGTCGTGTATAGCGACAACTTACAAGATCATGTGGAGCATTTGAGACAGGTGTTCTAGGTCTTACGAGAGAACGAGCTTTATGTGAAGCAAGAGAAGTGCTCGTTCGGACAGGAGGAGGTGTCATTCCTGGGACACCATATTAAAGCCGGAAAGATAATGATGGAGCGTGACAAGGTGCAAGCCATCAGGGAATGGGAGGAGCCCAAGAACGTGTCGGAACTACGTTCTTTCCTTGGGCTCGCCAACTATTACAGGCGGTTCATCATGAGCTACTCAGCACGGGCGGCACCATTGACTGACCTGTTAAAGAAGAAGGCACAATGGTGTTGGAGCGACAAATGTCAAGAGGCCTTTGATGACTTGAAAGATGCCGTCACCAAAGAGCCCGTATTAGCACTTCCCGACTACTCAAAGCCATTCGAGCTACACACTGATGCCTCAGATTTTGCTATCGGAGGAGTTCTCATGCAAGAAGGGCATCCAGTGGCCTATGAGTCACGTAAGCTCAATGACACTGAGAGGAGATACCCAGTGCATGATAAGGAGATGACAGCTATCATTCATTGCTTGCGTGTCTGGAGACATTATTTGCTTGGGAGTCGGTTCACCATCTATACCGACAATGTTGCAACAAGTTACTTCCAAAATCAAAAGAAGCTTAGCCCCAAGCAAGCTCGATGGCAAGACTTCCTGGCTGATTTTGACTACGCTATGGAGTACAAGCCAGGGAAGGTGAATGTAGTTGCTGATGCTCTAAGCCGCAAGGCAATCTTTGCTAGCGTGAGCAGCATAGCTAGCACCCTCCTTGATCGAGTCAAGGACGGTTTAAAGGAGGATTCTATGGCCAAGAGTTTGATGGACTTGGCTAACGAGGGAAAGACCCGACGCTTCTGGATAGAGGATGGGATACTCTACACCGTCGGAAGTCGCACCTATGTGCCTAAGTGGGACAACCTTAGGCGTGACATCATGAAGGAGTGTCATGATTCATTATGGGCTGGTCACCTTGGGATACAGCGGACAATGGCACTCTTGGAGGAGGTATACTACTGGCCTCACATGCGGGACGATATAGAGGCCTATGTGAAGACTTGTCTTGTGTGCCAACAAGACAAGGTAGAGCAACGTGTGCCAGCAGGACTCTTGGAGCCCTTGCCTATACCAGAGAGGCCATGGGAAAGCGTCTCAATGGATTTCATATCTGCCTTGCCCAAGTCAGAGGGGTTTGGCTCTATCATGGTGGTAGTTGATCGCTTTTCCAAGTATGGGACTTTTATACCGGCACATAAGGATTGCACAGGAGAGCAAGCCGCCAAGTTATTCTTCAAGAATGTGGTCAAGTACTGGGGCTTGCCAAAGAGCATCGTCAGCGACCGTGATCCAAGGTTCACCGCCAAATTTTGGACAGAGCTTTTCAAGTTGCTAGGGTCAGGTCTACATTTCTCCACAAGCTTCCACCCGTAGACGGATGGGCAGACAGAACGAGTGAACGCTTTGTTGGAGCTCTATTTGAGGCATTTTGTGAGTGCCAATCAGCGAGATTGGGCAAAGCTCATAGACATTGCCCAATTCTCCTTTAATCTGCAGCGGTCCGAGGCAACCCAGCAAAGCCCCTTTGAGATAGTCATGGGTCAACAACCCTTGACTCCACAAGCAGTTGTATCGGGCTACACGGGTAGCAGTCCCGCTGCCTACAGATTAGCTAAGGGATGGCACGAGCAGCTCGACATCACCAAGGCTTACTTGAATAAGGCCGCTAAAAAGATGAAGAAGTGGGCCGACAAAAACAGGCGCCCATTGGAGTTTCAAGAAGGCGACCTAGTCATGGTGAAGCTCTTGCCGCACCAATTCAAAGTCTTCCGCAAGGTGCATAAGGGGCTAGTGCGGAAGTATGAAGGGCCATTCCAGATCATTAGGAAGGTCGTGAAAGTTTCCTATAAGCTTGAGCTACCTCCCAAGCTGAAAATACATCCGGTGTTCCATGTTAGCATGTTGAAGCCTTACCATGCCGATCTGGAGGATCAGACCAGGGGAAAATCACAACGGGCACCTACGGCCGTGGTAGCATCGTTTGAAAGGGACATTGAGAGCATCGAGGCAAAGAGAGTCATAAGGCGTCGAGGTGTGCCAAGCTACAATGAATACTTTGTTCGTTGGAAGGGTCTCCCGGACAGCGAGGCCTCGTGGGAAAAAGAAGAAGATTTGTGGCAATTTGCGGACAAGATCGAGGCGTTCGAGTCGGGATCTTGACGAGGGCGTCAAGACTTAGGTGGGGGAGCATGTCACGACCCACACATTCCACCCCTCACTAGGGCCATTGGACGGTAGGCAACAATCGTGGCTAGGGGGAATGCCCTTGGTGCGCGCTGGCTAGGCCAGAGACACCCTCCCCCTATAGAGCTTTATATTGCTCCAGTGTTGTCACCCTAGTGAACACCCAAGTGACAGTAACACAATAATGGGCTATTTGGGGACCCAAATGAAGTCCGATTGAGCCCAAATTTGGGGGTCCACCATTTTTAGGCCCAATAAACATCATGGTGGTGTTAGATTTTGAAGGAGAAGTCCAGAAGGTTCCAGAATACTCAAGGAGACTCGAGATGCATCCGGAAGCTTCTAGAACCTCCTAGGACATCCTTGAATCATCTGTAAATTCTAGAGTTGTGTAGATAATTCTAGAGCCTTGTACATAGAGGGAATGTACTAAAGAAATGTATAGAATACTCTAGAAAGGATTAGATCTAGAACCCTCCATTTGAGGAGGTTAGTGAAGGTTCTAGGCCATGCTTAGAACACTATAAATAGGGGACTTGGCCTTCATTTGGAGGCATCTCAGAAAATACTTGTAAACACTCTCTCTCAAACAATCAAAGCATTCAAAATATTTATATCCTCTTGTGTTCTCAACATTCCTTAACTTTCGTTGCACACTCTTACTTGAAGCATTTCGGGGTTAAGACTTGACTAGCATCCGAGGGAGGGAAGTTAGTAGGCTAGCGTGCATAAGACTAGGGGGATTAGTCAGCACGTGACATATAGCTCCCTAGTCGAGTGAGCTCTCAGCTCGCTCAGGGATGGTGTTCCTCTCGACATATGCGAGCTAGCTCGCGAGCTCTCGTTCACTCGCTGCTGGGCATTGCGTTGACTTCACAGGCTTGTAACTTCTGATACATAAGTTGTATATAGGCGTGTGACCTACCGTTGGAAAGCTTTTCAAGTCTAGTTTCCAATGCAACTTGAATCACTTCAATCCAATCTGTATAACTCAAATTATGATCAAAAGAGTGAAAAAAGATCAGTTTTGACACTTTGTAAACCATCATTTAACTTTGTTTTCAACTCAAATTCAATTCGGAAAGGCACATAATGACCCTTGTGAATGCTATGTTCATTTTCCATGCACACAATAATCAAAATCAACATCCATGAACATGGGATCTTCGATTAATAAACTCAATTCATCGGCTTCCATCCAAATATCATCCGAATCAACTCCAAATGACTGTGAAATCACCTGAAACATTAAGAAAAACACAAACAAAGCGTAAAAGAGTACAAAACAAACAACTTATGCATTTGCGACCTAAAAAGCGACAAAAGACCTAAAAAGCAACTATAAAAGTAGCATAAACGTGTCTATAAATCTATCCTATATAAATATGACTCATCAATAGCTAACCCATATATAGTTCAAAATTCAAAGGTAGAGTAGATTATTACGTGATTATAATACATTAATACTAAAAATATTAATGAACATATTTCAGTCAATAGTCTAATAATATATCAGGATCGATTATATATTAGTTATTATTGATAATTAAACTTATTATCGAACAATTTTACAATACATTTGTTATTAATCATCTCACCATTATTGGTAGACAAATTAAGTATTTCTCGTCAAGCCAAAATAAATGAAAATAACTATAAGTTGTACTACTTGTACATGTACAATAAGAATTAAAAAGATTAAGACATATCCATTGAAAAGGTAATTTAGTACGGATCGGAGTAAGCATAAGGGATTTTCCACAGGTAAGTCAAAAGCAGAATATTTTGTATAAAATCTTAAAAATAAAAAGGTAAAATTCAAATTAAAAAGTTTAACCTACCTTTATGAGGAATTGAGGAGTATAAATAAAATAGACTCCTCAAAAAAAATTAAAAATTTTAGTCTTAGAAGCAATCCCTCATTTATACTCTCTAGATTGAGACAATTGATATGACACCTCTTTTCTTTTAATATGGTGCATTCATTGTCAAAATGAATATATAAATATTCAAACAAAAACCAAAAAAAAAAAAAAATTGAGGAAAAAAAAAAAAAACAAAAAACAAACATGGTGTTTAATTGTTATGCACTAAGCACCAATTTTAAAAAGTTGAAATTCTATGCTTACCTTCTTTATGTTTTTTTTTTCATTTTTTTTTTTGATGCAATTGATCTCTGCATTGTCTTTCTTAGGTTTTCAAACCAAATTTTGAAAATGAATGGTTATTTTAGGACAATCCATAATAATAATAATCGTTTTACTTTTTAGAAGAAGAAACATGCACTGACTATTGACAAAAGATAACGAACGTTTAGGAGATGTTAAATACGATTACTAAAAATAAAAATGTTTGATTGAAATATATATTAATTATTATATCGTTTGACGTATAATTTTTGACATACACATCAAAATTAATACATCATATCATTTTTGAAATTACTTTAAATTGTTATTTTACAACCACAGGATGCTTGTTTACAGGGTCCTTAATATTTAAGAATTAATGAAGTTTTTTTTTAATAATTTTACCTAGAAAAAGTTACAAAGACAATGATATATACCAAATTCAATGTCTTCTCGTCAAAAAAAAAAAAAAAAATGTTCAATGTCTTGAATACTATAGCACAATATGCAAGATCACCCATTTTGTTAATTATACAAGTTTAAAACTTTAATCTAATTCCAAAAAATTCAAGTCAAACTATAATATGGATCTCTTAGCTTTAAAAAGTTAGCAATTTGTAAAGAGTTCTTATAATATGCTCTCCCACTTCTCAAAAGTCAAAACCCAAAATGTAGGATCTACAATTACGAGTATCTTTTTTTTCTTCATAATAAAAAGGAAAAAATAAATAGATGAAAATTGAAAAGAAAAGAAGTAGTAATACTACGAGTAATGAATACTTTTGGCGTCTGGACTAGTGAGAAGGTGGGGGCAAAGGATATAGTTATATCCATGGGTCACTTACATTTTTGTGGGCCAAAGCATTAGATCCTTATAATTCATTATCCAACTTGTCAAAAGCCCCTTCTTTTTACTCATTAATTAATTGAAACTACTCTTCACCTTATTACTCCTATTATTGAACAATTATTTTTACTGCTTACAAATTATGTTACTAATTAAATTTAACATATATTGTATTTTAAGTATTCACTAAGAAAGTAGTTCAATTGATCACGTGAACATTTATTGGTCATAACTTAAATGAGTGAAGGGAGTAATATATTTAATGGCAGATATTATAATTTTTCCAGTTCAAATCACTAAAAACATGCGACTAGCTGTTCTAATCAGTTACAGAACACTTTGTTAACTTTTTTACTTTAAAGCTAGTCATGAAAATGTGTGATTATAGGCATATATTAACCTACCAAGAACTTTAGGGTTTAATACATTTGAGTTGGCCTTCTCCATCCTTTGCCAAATTAGCTAGATTTGAAGTTGAAATAATGGTGACCACACATTTCTTTTTTTTTTTTTTCTCTTTTTTTTTGGGTGGAGAATTGGATTGATAGCCTAAGATCCCACGTGAAAGACTCTAATATTTGGCAGACAAGGCCAATATAGCACCACCTACCTTTCTTCATAGTATGGTATTAACTTATGAATTTTGATCAAAACATGTTTTGGATTGGTTGCAACTTGCCAACTTGCATTAATTTTGAGAGAGATGCAAACGTGAGACTCTTAATTTGAGAGGGACGTTAGTTAGTACTAGTACTACAACTTAAATTAATTATAGAGGCTACAAAGACGGGCTTTTTAGACTTGGGTGCACTATTTGGGCCACTATTTCGGAAGCCCATAAAAAGAAAAAAAGAGTATTACCCTTTTACATACGAATTTAGTTGTGACACTAGTGTGTGGTTCAAACGATGCTTCACACCAAGAACTAGATTATAGGTCAAAAAAAGTATTTCATATATTTGCTTAAGGTGAAGATAACGGGGCCTTACAATCTTTATGAAATACGGTATTTTCTTGTGTGTATCTTTTGAATTGACAAGTGATGGGAGTGAGAGATAAATTTGAAGCATGTTAAAATAGTAAGTGTTATAGAGGGAGGGAGATTTATTAGGGTTGCTTTTCAAAGAAACCAATTGAAGACGATAAGCACGCAACTTGAGAACACCACTAATATTTTCTACCATTATTGTTGGTGTTGTTGCCGATATAGTTATTATGTTGAAATTTGGTTGTTATATGCCAGAGGAATATGATAGGAATTATAGGGATAATATACAAGTTGAATAAAGGAGCGTAAACATGCAAACATATTTTATTTTATTTTTTTTAAAAAAAAAAAAAAAAAAAAACTACTTTGACAGTTTGACCTCTTAAAAGTAGAGGTTTATTTTGGTTTTAACTAGTATTCGCAACTTATATAGTTGAATACCCATTTGACAACAAATTTTGACATTTTGTCAATAAATGTTTTTTATTTTTTTTTTCCTAAGTAGAAAAAAATTAGTGATTGGTTTCAAATGTGTCAATTTACTTTTCTAAATGGGAAAGAAAAGACAAGGTGGGTTAGTTCTATGCAAAGTATTTTTAGCATATTCAGAGCGTTTTTGGTGTAATTGCTTCTTTTGCGATGACATAGTTAGTGGTTGTAGCTGGAAATACCAATATGAAAATATCGTGTATAGTAAAACTAATTACTACGTATTGTTTTGGGGTTTTCTGATGTCCTGCGGGAGAGCTACAATTCCGAGACTGGAACCGGACGCCTGTACCTGCAAAATAACGGAGACTCCTGAGAGCTCCGCCTCCAACGGTCAAGTTAGTACCTGATTAAGGAGTAATTAATACAGAAATTAAAGTAATAAGGTCTCTCTAGGTGAGAGTATTTAATGTAGGTAATCTGCTTTGCTAGCGAGATCAGCCGGTTATTAGTGTGTTCCGTAATGTTTCTCCTCTGTTCCGTTAATTATTCCGTCCCTTGATTAATGAGGATTAATCGAGTATTTATAGCCTTGGGAAGCGTGCAACTCTCTAGGTTTAAGGTAAACCTAGGGCCGATCGGGCTTCTAGACTGAAATGGGCCTTGATGGCCGGTTGTCCCATTTGGCATGGGTGGACACGTGGCGTGTCTTAAGTGGTCCGTGGAGGACGCGTGGCGGAACCTGGTTGGTCCACTTGTCAAACGGCGCTTGGTGGATAAAAATCCCCTAATCATTTGCCCCTCACAGGTGGCACGCGACTGGTCAAGTGTCGCCTGTGACAGGTGTCGCACGGTGACAGGCGACGGCCCGTTACAGGTGTCACCTTGCAGACGGCCGGGAGATTCTCCCGCCCAAATTTGAATTCGGAAGCGACCCTTCGCCTTCTCATTTTGCCTATAAAAGGAAGTGCTGACTTCGGTCATTTTCACATTTGAGAATTTTTGCGAGAACATTCGGACCCCTGAACTTGATCTGACATTTTCGGACTTTTTCTGCCTACCGCCTGTTCTGACAAGCCGACTGACCCGAACTTTCAGGACTTCATCAACTGTCATCCGTTCAGGTAACTCAGTTCTCTTACTCTTAATTTTCTTTTTATTTTTTGAAATGGCACCATGGAAGCACACGACACGCCCTAAGTTAGTGATCAGCCGGTCACCGGGGACGGCTGAATCTAGGACTAGGAGTGCCGCCTGCCCTTTTCTGGACCCATCTTTGCCCTTTATACAGAGTCCGACTGAATCTGTGTCTATGCAGAACGTGATGGCCAGAACAAAAAAGACTGCTAGAATATCAAACTCAGACGGCTCCTCCCAAAGGGTACTCCTTAGCGAAACATCTGACCAGGCGCCAGATGTGGAACGAGGCGACTGTCAAGCTGACAGTTCTGAGAGAGGGACCAAGGTGTTCCCTTCTCATCTAACCGTGGACATGTCTAATTTACCTTCTGCTCCTTCTAAGGGAGAGGAGGCGGGCCCCTCTAGGAGAGGGGAGGCGTCGTCCTCTTCGGACTCGTCAGGGGACGAGTCCGATTCCAGCTCTTCTGACCATAGTTCTTCTGACCATAGTTCTTCTGACTCAGAAGAAAAACATAACCGCCTACAAGAGGCGAGAAGTTCCCATGCAGTGGAGAAGGGGGATAATTGGGCAGAGCCGTCCGCCTCTTACAGAGAGGAAAACACCCCCTACTACTGCAGGGTGCCCCGGGGCCGGATCGCAACCATGCGAGACAACGTGGCGAGCTTTATTGCTAACCACAAAATGGGCCCGGAGTATTTACTGTTTGTGCCGGATCCAGAAGATACTGTCGTCTGGCCGGCTGGTACCAGCTATGGTGACGGCTGTTTTGGCTGCTATGTGGCGGCCATCAAAGCTGGTCTGCGCTTCCCATTACATCCGGCTGTTCAGCGGATTTTAGATGGGTATGATCTGGGGTTATGGCAGTTAGCCCCCAACTCTTGGGTAAACGTACTCGGCTATGTGGCCGGGTGCGAACTGAACGGGGTGGAGCCAAGTTTTGAGGCTTTCGCCCACATGAACTATCTCAGCCGGACCCCTAAGTCGGGAGGTACCGGCTGGTATCAACTAACAAGCCACAGGGGTTACCTCATGACGAGAGGTAAGGCAAACAAATGGAAGGATTGGCGGAACACCTTCCTTATTATCGAGAGTTCAGACACGGAGCTGAACAAACGTTTTAACAAGTGGAACAGGGATCCGCCTGTTCCCCCAAAGGCTAAAAGAGAGATCCTAGACAAAGGACTCTTCAAAGTAGAGACTAGGGTGAACTCTACTTCAGGGGTACGAGAGCAAGTACCCCTACACTGCGTCCCGAGCTTCAAGTGGCTCTATGATGAGTACTTCTTGGCCGCCTGTGGCCTCGGCAGTCGGTGCTCTAGAGGTAGCCGGCCTGACGAATACTCTGTTTTTTCACGCCTTGTTTACTTGGGATTTTTACTAACTTTGCTGTTTATTTCTTTCAGCCGACGCCATGAGTAAAATAACAGCATCTAAGACTGCGGCGGCCATGCTGCGGGTTTCACTAATGAAGCAGTCGTACGCCGACTCCCCCAGCAAGGAGGCACCCTTGGTCAGCTTTGAAAACTCTTCCCCTTTAAGTTGTATTATGCATATACTAACTCTTTTTGTTTTCAGTCTGGCACTCCAAGGGCTTCTTCCTCGCAACAGCCGGACCCCAAGGCCCGGAGAACGACTGTTGCAAGCTCTCCTGGGTCTTCCAGGAAAACAGTGGCGGCTGAGAAGCAGCCGGCCACTTCCTCAAAAACCCAGGCGGGGCCGCCTAGATGTATGGACACTTGCTTGTAAAAACTCACTCTTGCTTCCTTCTTGATTAGGTCTAACTTGTTTTTCCTTTTGCTTAATGCAGCCGGCCCCCAGGGACTTGACTTGGTTGAGGTAGCCAAGTCAATGGTTAAAGTAGTTCCTCCCTCTGACAGGGAGGCGGTCAAGGGTGCCGGCACCCTTGACCTCGATGGAATTTCGGGGATCCTAGCTGAGGTATACCCTTTTGAAGTTCCAGGACGCCTGTTAACCCTTTTGATTGGAAACTGACGCCTGTTTTTCTTTGTACTTAGGCCCTGCTCCGAGTCAACAGCCTTCGCAAGCCGATTGATCGGAAAAACAAAGAGGTAAAGGCCGCAAAGGCTATGGCCGCCTCCAGCTGTGATAAAGCAATGTTTCAAATTGCCCAAAATGAAGTACTGACCATTGATCTTCTTTATTATCAGGCGCAGGCGACCGCCGCTGTTCGGGCTCAGCTAGAGGCGGCCCAAAAGAAGGTTGACGAGCTGGAGGGGACCGTCACCAAATTTAAAGCCGAGCTGAAACCCCTTCGCCAGAAAATGCACTCTTACGAAGCCATGGAGAAATCTTTGGCTAACGTAAAAGAACGCCTGGTGAACCAGGAGAAGAGTCTTACCCAAGAGCTCTCGGACAAGGCCGAGCAAGAAAAACAAGAGCTCGTCCGGGAGATGGTGGAAGACTCCGCCCAAATCCAACGCATGACCTGGGAACGACTGTTCCCCAGTGCCGACTTTGCCTCATGGGAAAGAACGTACCGCCAGTGTTCGGAAATATATAATCAACAGATCCTGGCGGCTGCTGAAGAAGAGGCGATGGACGTTGCGTTGGAGGAGGAAGAGCCGGTTGTGGCGCTTGTGCCACTTGGGGGAAAGGCATCAAAAGATGATGCAGCGAAGGCCGAGTCCAGCAAGAAGAGTGCTGACCAGGCGGCTGCTGCTGATACTGAACTGCCCCCTTCTTAAGCTTTAAGTATATTTTTTCTTTTCACGGCCTGCGTGCCGTTTGCTTTGTAATTACCCGGCCAGGGGGCCGGGGTTTTGAATATTCTGCTGGTCTTTTATGGCCGGCTCATTTTAATCAAATTTTTTTGTTTTTGTTCAAATTTGTCTAAGTATTTGAAATTTGCTCACTAGACAGACTGTTGTGTATGGCCGAACGTTAAGACAGGTACAAATAGTAAGTATGCCGCCTATGCCCCTGGACGACTGGTTGTCTGTTTCCAGGATAGATGATCAGTCGGCCATTTAATCAATCGGTATTCGAACTCTTTATTCAATTTGACCAAGTAAATAGAATTACCAAGTAGCCAAGGAATTTAAGTAGGAAAACAAGCGGCGGGTACCGGTTGTTTCCCTTTATTGCCAATGTTGGCCTCTAATTTGTTATTTGTTAACCTAGCAAGAGTATTGGTTGAGAGCCTTTGTTTATTAAAAACAAGTGGACGACTCGTACCTTTTAGGCTCAGTACTAAGTTTGAGTGACTATTAAGTTAACATAGGAGTTACTTAGTCTTCGTCACAATCTTGATTGAGTAGTAAAGGTATCAGGCGGCGTAGGCCGGCTAGACCCCTTGATTCACCAATGTTTGTTGGCTATTTACTCAATAGGTTATCCAGTAGGAATAGGGGTTCGAGTGCCCTTGTTTGTATAAAACAGGCGGACGACTCAAACTTTTTAGGTTCCATACCAAATTTGAAGGAGTGACTATGAGTTAACTTTGGAGTTACTCAGTCTCCGTCACTTTTGTTTGAGAAGTAGAGGTACCAGGCGGCGTAGACCGGCTAGACCCCTTGATTCGCCAATGTTTGTTGGCTATTAACTCAATAGGTACCCCCTGCATTTATCCCAAGTAATACAGGCGGTCATCTGACTCAGATGTCAACTGCTACCACTGGTTTGGTTAGTGATAGAGTTATCCTTGTCTCAAAAACGGCTACGTGGTTGCCCTTTGGGACAGTCGTATAGGTGCCGTGTAATTAGTTTATAGAACAATGTTCCACCCAAAAGGGAGCTGCTCTCTGCGACGAATTTCATCCGAATGGATGCCGCCGGACGCCTGCTATAATGTTGGGACAGGTCGGATTAGTTTTTAAAAGTTAGATCAGTTGACTAGGCGCCTGGTCTGATCATTCGGCCAGTGGCCTTGGTATGTTCTTGGTGAACGTATGTGCTAAGTAAAAGAAGGGTAGCCGCCTGTTAGTTACAGGATCGGCCAGGCCCTAAACTTTTTAGCTAAGTATTGTGAGTAAAATACTCGAGGGAGAGTAGCCGACTGTAATGGAACAGACGGCGGCCTCTGTAAAGATAAAGAGTGAAACTCAATGGAGAGTAGCCGACTGTAAAGGTACAGACGGCATGCCCCTCGTAATACAAAATTGAATAGTAAGTGCCAACTTTATTAAGTAGCTCTTTACTTTACATCATTCAAAAGAAATATTTCTTAAGGTTATCTACATTCCAAGTTCGAGGCAACGGTTGTCCGTCTGGTGTTTCCAGACGGTAGGTACCGTCCCTGACTTCCGCATAGATTCGGTAGGGTCCTTCCCAGTTGGGAGTTAGTTTGCCAGACTCGTTAGCCCTACCAACTGCTTCCATTTTTCTAAGTACAAAGTCCCCTACTTTGAGTGGACGCCTGTGCACTTTTTTGTTGTATGATCTAGTCATTCTCAGGCGGTAGATTTCATGGCGCAAAACAGCATTGCCCCTCTTTTCAGGAAGTGAGTCTAATGCCAGGCGCATAGCTTCCCAGTTTGCCTCTTCGTCATATAGCATTACTCGAAGAGTCGGCTCGTAGTGTTCTATTGGAAGAACAGCTTCTGCACCATAAGTTAGGAGGAATGGAGTTTCTCCAGTCGCCCCTTTTTCAGTCGTCCTAATGGCCCAAAGAACATGTGGTAGTTCATCTGCCCATAGGCCGCCTGCTCGTTCAATTTTTTTCTTGAGACCGTCTGAGATGATTTTATTAAAGGCTTCTACCTGGCCGTTTGCTTGTGGACGGCCGACAGATGCAAAGTAATGTCCAATTCCTTGGTCTCCCAACCAGCTTTTGAGAACAGGCGTCTCAAATTGGGGACCATTATCAAAAACCATAGACATGGGAACCCCGAACCGAGTGATGACGTTTTTCCAAATGAATGAAATTACAGAATCATGTTGTAGGCAGAGAGTTCCTCTACAACTAGGAATCGGACTACCATGTGTCGTCCTTCCCCTTTTTCGCCCAGGCGGACGGGTAGATCAACTCGTCCCAGTGGGTGGACGACTCCTCCTCCAAACCCTATTAAAGGGTGGGAGGCCGGATGTATGCAGTCCGTCTGATATTTCAGTTTTGACAGACATTTGCTGCTGATGAGATCTGAAGAGCTCCCAGTATCTATGAGGATTCGACCAACTCTCTGGTTGGCCACTTTACATTCAATAACGAGAGGGTCGTCATGCGGCCCCCTTATTCCTCCTAGATCCTCTTCAGTGATGACAATCTCAGGAAATGTATATTTGGACGGTCGTTCTTGGTGAACGGAATTTACATCTAACCGCCTTATATTATCTTTGTTGCCCCTAATAGTGGGGCCGCCTCCTGAGAAGCCGCCTGCAATGGTGTAGACGACTGCATCATCTGTATCGGAACTGTCGGCCTGTTGATTCTTTTTGGCCGACTGCTTTTTTGAGGAAGTATTCCCCGTAGATTTCTTGACATAAGTGTCAAGATCACCTTGATCAGCCAAGCGGTCTAGGTACCGCATGAGACTAATGCAGTCGTTGGTGTGATGACCAATGTCATCATGATAAGCACAGATTTTGTCTTGGTTCCGGTTGCTCGCAGAACCCTTCATGGGGAGCGGTTTCTCAATTGAGAGCCGTCCCTTTATTTCTTTTAGGATAAACTGGTTATCCTTGTTAAACACATACTTTGGGGAGTATGGTTTGAATTCCTTTTTCTTCTTGGCCGGCTGTTTAGAGGAATCAGCCGCCCAGACCCCTTTTCTTTTTTCATCTTTGTTGGACGACTGTTTCTGTCGTCCTTCTCTATTGTCGAACCTCTTCCCGTCCGACTGTTTCATTGTACACAGATCAGTCGCCTGTATATAGGCTTCTGCTTCAATCAAGGCCTCTTGAAGAGTCGCCACCCTTTTTCGAACTAAATCAAATTTGAAGGTAGACCCGTCTTTGAGACCTCTAAAAAAGTCAGTATAAGCTACCTCATCCGGTAACCCTTGAATCTGTATTCTCATCAGGTTGAACCGCCTGATGTAGGAACGAAGCCCCTCCTTTTCACCCTGCTGAATTGTTCCCAAATCAAGGGTCGTTTTCTTCGCAGGGATGTTCATTGCAAAGTTGGAGGCAAATAAGTAAGCAAGCGTCCTGAAACTGTTTACACAACCAGTCGGCAGGTTGCCGAACCATTGCTGTGCAATTCCCTTGAGAGTTGCTGGGAAACACTTGCACCAAGTGGGATCATCCAACCCTTGAAGGTACATCAGGTTGGTGAATGCCATCAGATGGTCTTCCGGGTTAGTAGTGCCATCATAGGCGCCTACTAAAACATTTTTTACTTTGGCCGGCTGAGCGGCTTCAGTAATTTCCTTGGAGAAGGCCGACGGCTGTTCACCAAGTCTAAGCAGCCGTAGCTGCCAGTCCATAGGTTGGACGTTTTTTGCTGCAGGTCCACCAAATGGAGGTGGCTGCATAAAATATTGTTGTTGCGGCACAAATGGCAAATTTGGTACCGCCTGCGCACTATGAAAGCCAGACTGTCGGGAGGTGCCGCCTGACTGACTCTCATGGTACGACTGAGTTGGCCTCATCGAGGCATTTCGCAAACTGTCCTGAAAATTTGAAGTAGAAGCCGACTCTGATAATCGGTCACTCTTCTTCTGCTCTAGCAGGTGCCGAGCATCTGTGAACGTTTGCTTTGACCCATCCGCCTGAATATGACGAACCGGTTTCCTATTTCCCGTAGGATAACGGAGTTTTGTGAAATCAAGAGCAGACGGCTCCCGCTTCTTAGATTTAGGATGGGGAGTCGCCTCTCGCCCTTGAACTGGCTTCCTCTTCAGTGAAGTGGAAGGTTTTTTGGCCGCCTGCTCTTTGACTGAAGCAGGCGGTTTTTTGTTGATCAACTCTTGGATCTCCCCCTTGAATCCCCTCATGAAGGTCATGAGTTCGTTCCTTGTGATGGGAGCAGACCCATCAGTCGGCTGTTGCCGAGCAAGCGGTGCGCCTGCTGGCTCGCTTCCTGTTTGAAGATACTCCCGTTCCCTTATTTCAGTATGACGGGTACGGCGGGCCCTTAGGGTCCCGTCTGGAGCTGTATGAGTTTCAACTTCAAATTCACTTTCGGTATCATGGTCCGACTGAACTTGAGGGTCGTCTAGGGGACGCCTCTCTTCTGGGGTCGGTACAGACTTGGATGCCATCTCTGAAGTACTCTCCCCACAGACGGCGCCAAATGTTTTGGGGTTTTCTGATGTCCTGCGGGAGAGCTACAATTCCGAGACTGGAACCGGACGCCTGTACCTGCAAAATAACGGAGACTCCTGAGAGCTCCGCCTCCAACGGTCAAGTTAGTAACTGATTAAGGAGTAATTAATACAGAAATTAAAGTAATAAGGTCTCTCTAGGTGAGAGTATTTAATGTAGGTAATCTGCTTTGCTAGCGAGATCAGCCGGTTATTAGTGTGTTCCGTAATGTTTCTCCTCTGTTCCGTTAATTATTCCGTCCCTTGATTAATGAGGATTAATCGAGTATTTATAGCCTTGGGAAGCGTGCAACTCTCTAGGTTTAAGGTAAACCTAGGGCCGATCGGGCTTCTAGACTGAAATGGGCCTTGATGGCCGGTTGTCCCATTTGGCATGGGTGGACACGTGGCGTGTCTTAAGTGGTCCGTGGAGGACGCGTGGCGGAACCTGGTTGGTCCACTTGTCAAACGGCGCTTGGTGGATAAAAATCCCCTAATCACGTATAATGTACATACGACATCTACTTGTGCTTAGGGTCGCATCAAATTCAATTTGTAGGACAGTTGATCCATGCTTGCGCGGCCTTGTCCTTGTGGTTTGTTACTACTTACTACGAAGTATATGATAAATATACTTCTTTAATCCTTAAATGTTTTAAAATGGATTATACAAAGAGTGAGTGGGAAAGAGTAAATTTTGTACGGGGTTATAATGGTGACATGAAATTACTAGAAAAAATCGATTACATAAGAGTAGAATAGTATGAAACATCTAGGCCGGGTTGAGTACTTGAGCAAAACTATCCGAAAAAGACGCCTTTGTTATAAATCCACTTTAAGGTCACTATAGACGAGTCAGAGTCACCTTATTTGCATGAGAAAAGTATTAGTACTTTTCAGTAGAGAAGCCATACATATTTCCTAAAACGAAATCAATGATTTAAAAACATTGTACTCCGATCCGTATCTATATTACGAGTATAACAAAACAACCACAGCCATAAGGAATATTTCGATTTTCACAAATACTGTGATCGTCGTAGCTTATTAGAATGGCTTACTACAACGGAGTACAGAACAATCACAACCATAAATTCAGCGAATTTTGGCGCTAAAATTTAAATCAACCACCCATTCTACACTCTTTCATGTTTTTATGTCCTTGCACACTGGTATGAATACTATGAAAGAAATAAACTTCCAAGATAAGTAATACGAGTAGAAATTAAATTCAAAGCTTGATCGTGGGAGACTTTGACAGGAAATTATAGAGTGGAGCACCACATATATCCAAGCAATAGTAACATATTTTGTTTTGTTTCCAATATTACCTCATACGCTGATACATATTTAAACATGTCCGATCCTTTTAAGAAATACATTGCATGCTACGGAGTATTAAGTACAATAACAATGTTTTGAATAAATTTTGTTAAGTTCACAAAAGGAAAATTTGACAAATAGAGAGTGCACTAAGACTACTTTCATGAAATAAGTTCAAACAAAGGTATTAAAATATAATCTAATAAATTGAATAAATTCAAAAGCATTTTTTTTTTTTTTTGAAGGAAAGCATTTAAATTAGTTAAAAATCATTAGTATGTGAATGAATTAAATCATGTGGGCATTTGATAGTGAGTCGTGTCGCTTGTCAGCTTGTGTGTTTGGAAATGTTGATAGTAAATGTAAATTATTGGTGCCCATCTATAACTAAAAGATAGGACAGGTTAGGCTGATCTATTGTATTCAAGTATATAGTGTTTTAATGATGTGTGATGAAGAAAAAACATGCCTAAAGCAAAACTGGAAATGTTAACAAGAATATTCCAAGTACAAGCTTAGTAGTAAAGCAAAAGTGGAAAGACATAACTGTATAAAGCTGTCCAAATCCTTTCGCACTTGCAAACATTTGCATTCAATGCTGACCTCTTTGGATAATACTTCTAAGTGTAAAGAATAACTCCGTAATAAATTAATCCAAAAGAGTGGACGAAATTATTCACTTCCTATTATAATCTGAAATATTAATGGCTAAAAGTATATTAATTTACTAAAATATGTCTTAGATGATTGAATTATTGAAAATGATTTTCCTTGACTAAGTTTTCTTGTTCTATTGTGTTAGGTGTATATGCATTATTTTTTATTTTTTATTTTTTTTTTACGGCCAAGAAAAAAGTTCATGTGAATTTATATGACAGAGTTACACTACTCGTCACAAACTCACTAAAACGATGATGTCTACCAAACAAGGCTTTAGTATACTATGAGTTCCAGGTGT
Organism: Chenopodium quinoa; assembly: GCF_001683475.1. NCBI lineage: Eukaryota > Viridiplantae > Streptophyta > Magnoliopsida > Caryophyllales > Amaranthaceae > Chenopodium > Chenopodium quinoa. Next base: position 3,623,151 of record NW_018743175.1, read on the forward strand.
GTATGACATTCAATACAGGTCAAACACGAAATGCAACAGTTTCAATCTTCTGATAGTGTAGCCAAAAGCAAAAGGAAATGCAACAGTTTGGATGATTGAAAGGGGAATGAGAAGGAAGGTGAGTGGTGCCAGTGCGTGACGTAAAATCTACGAGAACGGATAGCAAACCCAGAAAAGCAGTGTTTCATCATCAAATTGAATAAATGATGCAGCTAAAAAAGGATTAATGCAACCATGGCACATCTCCAGAAGCGGAAAGGTTACTACAAATATGAAACAGAAGTTGAAAAACACAATTTCAAAAGAATGGTATCAATCCAGGAGAAGGGTACAATCGGTGACTCGGTGTCATCGACCAATCAACTAAAAATCGATGATCTTTGAGAGATGTTTGATATTATGATGCTACCAAACAGGGCAAAGATCTGCTAAAAAGGCTCATGTTTACGTCTAAAAGATTATACAACTAGCGCACTTGGGCAGCCCTTGCCAAGTTGCCAGTATCGCTCTACTTTGAAGAATAACAAAAACTCCAGGAGCATAGAAGAAAGTGTCAGTACTGGGAAAGCAACATACTGTATACTTCAACCTAGCTTGCATACAGAATTTCCCTGCTTCCCCTTACACACGAGACCTGTCATTAAAATTTCAGTTCGTTCGATAACTACTACTATGACTACCACTCAAATCGACACCCTATAAGCTCTCTAAACCCCCAAAATGATCATCCATATACGAAGTATACAATCAATTGTGTCAAACAGAAGATGATGATACCTTCAAACCAATCAATAAGAATTTTTACAAGATTTGATGCTTAAAGTTAAAGAGAACAATAGGAACCAAAACACCTAACAGCAAACACTCATTTCAGAAACCAGAGCAGAGCATTGTATTTAACTCAAGCCCTAATAACCTTCATGAATAACTATAAATTTTAATAGATGTGCATAGAAAGAGAGCCAGCAAGTAGATATGCAGGCTACAAATCTCCTCCTTACAAATACTAGCGACTTAACCCAACCCTCTCCCTTCTTTAGCCATAAAGACAGGAGATGTTAGTAAGAAAAACGGAAACCAGGGTGTGGAAAACTGCTCCTGCAAGCTATCGTATAGAATATTTTCTCCCAAGGCCTAAATTCTCATCCAGCACAAACTTACACAGAAGATATGGAAAATATCAAAATAGCTCATCCTGACTAGAGTCAAAGCTAGGTAACAATCAAAAGCATTAGAGACCTTGCTCACATCAGTCACATAATTCAAGGATGACGAACAGCCTCCATCACTTCAGAATATGATAGCCTTGTAGATGATGAAGTCTAATCAAGGTTACCATTAACTACTTTTGATTCGGGAAATTATAGAGAATGTCAAACGAGGGTCATTTGGCAAAAGACCTATGATAGAGGGGTTACCACAGAAATATTCCAAATCAGGGAAACGTTAGCACATCTTAGCACGTGAGACAATATAATCTCAAGAATTCAGGATACATACTAAAAGATTGAGACAGAATAACCATAATTAAGAGACACTTAAATTATGTAGATTAAAAACATCACTTGGATGGTCAACTTGGGAGCTTAGTCAACATAAATGCTATTAGAATAAAGACTAAGTTAGGTAATTAGCTATAAATCTTTCTCAATCAAACCTACTTAGAGCAAATAATTGGAAAATCTTGGGTACAACAATTTAATGGGAATACAAGGTAAGATGCCTAACTTGCAGGACCAAAATAATAGTCTCTAACGACAAGCATCATACTCCATACATTTCCTAATGTTTGTCCTTGTTGACTTTTCATAATATACCTTTTGCATGACCAGTGCATCAAATGCATAGATTATTGACAATTTGAAAACTCAAACTGAAACATGACAGGAAGTATCCACTGACAAGGTGTACCAATGTAATGATTCAAGGGCTAAATTAATTAATGAGAGCTCCAGAAAAAATGGTAAAGTACTTAAGTCAAATATGTAACTAATCTAAAATACTTTAGAACCAATTCTTAGCATTAACCTCAAAGTTCAAAGCAGTAAACCAAAACAAAAAATGGCATTATGCTAATTCAAGTTACAGTTTCAATTCACTCCACATGCTCTCTGATGCTTTAATTCTCAATTGAACATCACCCAACTCTTTCTTCCTGACAACTTTTTGAACCATTAGTTCAATATCATAGGCCTGAGTCAGTCAGATTAGGTCAGTAGAGGGTTCCAAATATATCCTTTATCTCTCAAAATCAAATCACAGACAATAAATTTAATGTAACATCTTGCTCTATCCCCTGTTCTATTAGAATATCATCTCTTGTTCATTGCAATACTAAGTCATTGTGTTTAAGTTTCCTTGATGTTGCCTCTTCCAAAGAGACTCTCTGATGTGTCTCATCTCCATAGTCCATACACATAATACATTATTTTGCCCACTTACAGCGTTACAGGTTCCATTGTTGTATTTCCAATGAAATCAAATTAATATAAACATGACTTCAGTCCCAAGAATCCTTAATGATAAGGTCTGAAAACTGCTTCACTTTAATTCTCCTGACAAGGCCTTGACATGGAAAAATAACCTAAAATTCCCTTGCTTTATAATGTTATAGACAAGGATGCACGGGTACGACTCCTCTATGCCGTTTCCGTATCGGGGACGAAACCGGGTACGGGTATGCCTGGGACACGTCCCCATGGCGTACCCTTGAAAAGTGGTACGGGGAGCCTTTTTGGGTACGGCTTTCAGGCGACTTGGGGACGTTTCGGGGACGGCTTTGGTACTTTTTGGACGTCCCCTAGTACAAATTGAAGCCCAACCCAAAAAAAAAACCTCTTTAATTACTTACCTTTGCGATTTGGATACTCTAAATCTTAAAATACACAGACGATGGAGTAGATCGGCAACCTGCTGTTGTAGGCCTGTTGCCCGACCACCATCTCCGACCAAGTTACCACCACCTCCGTCCAGGCAAACACCAGCTGCAGTCCTCTGCTTCTTTCTATCACTCTCGGTTTCTTTTGTTCTGATTTGTTCGATCTTTTTTTTCTGCATTCATTTAAGATTATTTTTTTTTTTTTTTTCCAATCATAGGTGTGATTATGTGGGTTTTTCTTCATATTTCGATTCCTACTATCAGTAGGTTTTTACTTTTTTTTTTTTTTTTTTTTTTCCTCTTGTGATTTTAATCATTAATGTTGTTATGTTGTGAATTTTTAGATTATTTTTAAAAAAAAGTTTTTATAGATTTAATATTTTGCTGATTTTTTTTTGGCATATCCATGCCGTACCCGTTTTTGGAAAATTTGATTTTGCCGTATCCCGTCCCCATATCCGTACCCGTTTTTGTATCCGTATCCGTTTCTGTGCAACCTAGGTTATAGACATATAACCAACATATACTGTAGTTAACAGAATACTTGTATTCTATTCTTATCCTTATCCTTATTCTACAGGGTTACAGCTTTCCCATCAATTCTAGTATACATCTACTTATCACTGCCTAATGATGATAAGTAGAATATCTCATAATAACAGTCATCCATAAGCTTCTTTTGATCTCTGCAGCCTCAAATTACTAATTATATACTTCACAAAACTAATCATTATCAAGCCTTGCATAGCCACCATTGACGAAAGTAAGTTACCCCAGATCTCCAACAACACAAGATTGTCATTAATTGCATTAACAAAAATGTGTCGATTGATACCTAGGCAATGATGTATTGACATACCATGTACCCAACATAACTCACAATACTCCCAACTATCAATTCTATCAACTAATTTTGTAGCATACTTCTCTAGTCTCTACAAGCCACTGACCTTTTCATGCCTGTAGTTTTCTTAAATAATGACTCCAAAGCTCTGCAAAAAGAATTACATTGATCTTTGCACTTAAAAGCAGACATACTCGGCACCAAGAAATTGTTCAATGAAGGCCACTTAGCTGCTTATCCAAAAGTATTAATTATTGCAGGAAAGGTAATTAGTATACCGACTTCAAGATACCATAACAAGCTCTTGAAAACGACAGAGACTAGTTTTTCAAAACCAGAGACAAAATGGAAACTTTTCTAATCTATGGAGCTTTAAACACAGCAAATTTATTGACCAGCATGCTCACCGCTCTCAATTCTGAGAAATAATATGTAAAGGAACATGAATTATGCAAATGCAAAAGGAACATATAACTATATAAGTATCATAGATGATCAACCTACCCAACAAGGGGAAACAGAGGAATCAGATAGCATGTTGCCAATTTCAAACAAATCATCACAATTGGACCCCCAAAAAAACATGTATATTAGATTCTATAAGCACTAAATTAGCTTTACAGAAGCAATAGACACCATTATGCCTAAGCAACTGGCAAAGAGCTGAAATTGCTTATTGTTCTACATGATATTAATACGAAAAACAAGTTACCTAACAAAAGAGACCAAAAAATAAAATTAAAAAACAATAAAGGTATGCTAAGCTGTTGACTAGTTTGCTTACATAGTATACTCTTGAGAGGTTGTAATGCCAGCTTGTTTTGGTGGTTTACTTGCATCTTCCTCTTGAGATTTGTGTGATCATACCAGAGCAACAAGAAGAGGGCTTTTTTGCCAGAGAACCAACAACTAACAGCTGATATCCACCTCTCTCATGTTCACAATAATCAGTATGGACAAAGGGCCACGGAAAAGCTATAAGTTCCACTGAACAACTAAGATCAGATTGTACAAATCATTTCAATGCACAACATACAATGAATCCTACAATGAAGGATATGTGCCTGCATCCTAAACAATCATGCCGCAGCCATCTAACAAGTCATTCACAATTTCTAAAAGCTAGGATCCCTCCATCTTGGGCTTGACATGGGAAAAAGTCCAGAAGGTGATAAAGGAAATGCATATCCTGGAGAAAGGGGTGGCTGAGGGCCTGGACCCAAAATCCCAGATTGACCAAATGGTGAAAATGCAAAGTTTGGACTCAATGGCGGTGGAAACTGACTACCAGGTGAAAGGAGAGGATGCGGAGACCTTGGTGTTGGAGACATGTTAAAGAAACCATTGGGTGAAGGCAACAAGAACTGGGAAGTTGGTGATGGCAAAAGGGCAGGACCATTTGTTCCCGGTGAAGGCAATGATGGGCCTGGTGGCATGTTCGGGTTAGGAAGCAAACCGGGAGATGGTGGTTGATGTGCCTGAACATGCCCAGGAACTAGTTGAGGCATAGGGTGTTGTACTTGAGCTTGAAAATGCCCAGGACCGTGTTGTGGATGCATCTGAGGATGACTTTGGATATGCCCTGGAGCTTGTGGCTGCATCTGAGGTTGAGTTTGATATTGTCCTGGCATCTGCGGTTGCTGATGGAACTGATTCGGCCTAGAACCACCATCACCGATACAACTTTGTAACTGCTGCATATAGGCTGATATAGGAGAGAGTGCTGGATTTCCCCAAGCTGCATCACCTGGAGCAAATGGCTGCATCCCTCTAGGGGAGCGCTGACCAAATTGAGGTGGTGGTCGATTGTTGAAAGGAACTTGAGGTGGCGCCATATGATGACCTTGAGGCGGGGGTTGCATTTGCATAGGAGCTGGAGCTGCCACCACTGGCGGCATTGGAGGGCGATTAATAGGATTCAATGGTGGAGGTCTAATGCGCTGAAGCCTCATACTCGGGTGCTTAGGGGGGTTATTAGGCGGCCTTGGCAAAGGATCTTGCCGTGAAGGTGACCCTGTCAACTGCTGAACTATACTCCTGAAATCACTCTTGCTAATGTTATACACCTGGGGTTGTGGTTGCTGCCTTGCTGTGTTGTTGTTATTACCATTATTATTAGTACCACTATTAACAAAATTAGGTTGGTGCAACGGACTCTTCCTAATGTTCTTCCCAATCTTGTTCACACCCAAGTAATTATCCATCCACAAACTCTTTAACCAAATTCAGCCACAACAATATGAAACTCAAACTAATTCTTTCACTACTGTTCACACATAGTCAACTGTTCCACAATCCCCCAAAATTGAGTCCTAATCCCAATAATCCCACAAAAACTCCAAGCATATAACCAATAAAAACAGGCTAAAAACTGAATTACAGAAAGCCAGAAATCATACCCTTTTCCTGCAATCACATGAATTTACAGCACCAGATCTCTTCTGAAACAAAACCCTGAAAATGGGTCACTGTAAAAACAAAGAGTAAACAAGCAATTAACTTTACCCCACCAAAATGCAAAGCCAATCAAACCCAGAAGCACCAACCCCACAAAATTCCAGCTTTTAGACTATTAAATTGGGGATTACTACAAATAACTGTGGCTTGAAATTGAAGTATACGGCGACTAAAATGCTTTCCTATTGAAGAATACACTTTTTTTCTCCTTCCAAAATCTTCGTCAAAACACTAGCGTTCACACGAGAATTGGGAATTTGACGGAAGATCGAAATTGAATAGCGAAAATTGGAAAACCCTAGAACATAATTTTTTTTGTATTTTGCAAAAAACAGGAAAGTTGAATTGAGGGTAACGTATCTAGTAGGAGGAGAGAGAAGCAGGGAAGTGGGTCAATAACGAAATGAAAGTGATTTTCTGGGAATAAATTATACAACAAAATTAGGAAATTATTTGTAGGAAATTATAAAAATCCAGGGGGGAATTATTTGAGTAGTCGAGTTGGGAATGTGGGCAAGCTTTCAAAAACCGAAGGTTGCGGGTCATTTGGTCCCACTATATGGAATAATGATGAATTACGGATTAATACAATATACGGATCAATACAATTTAAGTGCTTGTTTAGTTGATACATACAAATTATTTATATGGTATAATAAAAAATAAAAGGTTTTAAAATGTTATTCATAATGTGAAGTTGTGAACGGTAGAGTTGTTTGATTGACCAAAATATAAGAATTTTCATTTCCAATAAAGTTTTATTCCCATATAATATATAATAGAGGAAGTAACAACTTTTTTATGGGAATTTGAGAATTACTCCGTATAGTTATCATAATAAAGCAACTAAATTTAGTACGGAGTACTTCTTAGGAAATGAATTTCATGTGGTCACAACTAAATTAGGACTTGATCACATGTTTTATGTCATTATCTATTTTTGAATTATAGAGAGTAAGTTATAATTTGAATATAACCATTTGTGTTACGGAGTAATATTCATCTTTAATTTAAAAATTGACAACAAGATTTACTAGTGCATTTTTTTGATTTTCGCCATAACATACTGTAAAAAAAATAAAAAAAAAAAGATAAAAAAAAATTGTTATGAAATTACAGAGAAAGAGAAAGTTGAGGAGAGAATAGATCTATGTTCTTCTTACTGAATGATGGGGAAGTACATATATATATACACACACACACACATGTGATACGGTTAGGGTTTTCTTGTAGAATAATAAGCCTAATATATCTAGAATATCCTAGAATAATCATAAGGGTATAATGGACATCCACTACATACATATATTATATAACACTCCCCATTGGATGACCATTATCGAATAGTGTGCCTCGTTAAAACCTTACTAGGAAAAACCCGATGGGATAAAACTCTAGTGAAGGAAAAAGAGTACAACACTTTCATAATACGCCTTGACATGCTGTCTCGTTAAAAACCTTACCATGAAAACCCAATGTGGGACAAAACCATGGTCAAGGGAAAAAGAGTGCAGCGCGTATTTTCTCCCCAATAACTTGAGATCTTCCAATGTAATGAATCCAATGCCTTAGTAACTTCAAACTTGTAGCTGAATAACATTCCTTGATAGTTGATCTTCCCTGACTAAACTTGAATCTTCGCTGTAAAGCATCTTCATTTATCCATACTTATGAGAACAATACCTATGTTGCGTTTACCACTATCTTATATGACATTTTTGTTTCAAGTTGCCTTACCATCAAAATTATGCCTACTTCTGGAGGTCGTAAAAGTAGCTATTGATAATAATTTATGGCAACCCGTGATACCTTGATATCATTATCTAAGCTTGTATGAATTAGTTTTAATATAACATAAGTATTATTATATACTTTACTCATGGTTCTTCTGGACCATAAGAAGATTATCCTTACTACAATATAGTTCATTACTATTCTTCTTTAGACATTTTGCATTTTATACGGGAGTTATCCAATGCATATAAAAATCGATTAACTCTCACTTGGTTAAACTTCAGGTTGATATTTCATAACTTAATCACGAATACTCTCCATGAATTTGATAACAATATCAACATTGTCATTTTTCAGAATATAGATTTGAAGGGCTAGATATTTGAATACGTTGTATATAAGTACTGCGGGAACTTTTCATGCATGATTCATAACATGCTATTGGATTGTCGTCATATAAACTTTCATCACAATTATAAGCCCATCGGAGTATAAATTTCTTCTTGTAAGTCTTCATCATTATTATAAACTCGTCATACCATAAACATTCACATATAACTCAATTGTTGTATAGAACTAATGCATGTAATATGAGATGTAGAATTCATGATAACATATTAAACAACATATATATGTAATGAGTAATGCATCAAACTACATCCTATACATACAACGAGTAATTCATAAATTTAAAACTCAAACATGCACATAAATAAAAGACTCATAAATGCAAACACTGTACAGTGTGGATTTAAGAAATCCATTTTCTAATTGGACTACTAGTTCATAATAAATTTTTGATTTATTATCTTAGTTTCATGCCGACATAAAAAATGGACATATATTTCAGATCCTTTATTCACTAGTCCATTCTGTCATGCATATGCATTATTTATCGGTTCCATCATATACCGGTATAATCATATAATTCCTCAAGGTACAATTTTTAATTTGCATGCTATTTTGACAATGATATCTGAATACGTTTCTCATTGGTACCATCATAACTTTTCTTACATCATAGGCCATTTATAGTAATCATTTAGATATCTATACCACTTTTGGGGTATTTCATACACTATGGTATATATATACTATTACAATATTAAAAGTGTTAACTGCACTATCTTGCCACATATCATATCTTTATTTTGGAACCGATCATACAACATGTGTAGTGATTCAAGTATAATTGCCAAGATTTTATCTCAATGTATACACATAATATGACCAAAATGTATCTTCAACGCTATGCAACATGAGTCATAACTGAATACAAATCAAATCATAAATGTGCAACATATCTTGATAATATATAGACAAAAGTTGGCATATAACTTTTCAAACTACCATTATAGGGGTCATCAAATTATTTTCGATTTTCCAACTTTTGCTGATTCTTCTCCCCCTAAGTTGGTAAAATATCTCATTTATAGGGGCGTCTAATTCTATACCAACTTAGTATATAAATTTGCATTAAAATTCATTTCATTGCGAGGATCACAATCAAAATTTATTACTCAGAAGATTTGTATTAAACAACATTAATCTCTTCTAGAGAAGAATTTCAATGAAAAATCATTTCTTAATTAACTTTACATTGCATGTGTAATTATTTTTACAATTTCCATAATATGTTTTCTTCTGGAGATCAATGTCAATGGGGAGACATGTGTTGTGCAGTTGTACGTTTTTCCTTATTCTATTTCTTATGTGTTGACATAAAATAGTCCCAATCAAGAGATTAACCACTTGCAAGTAAATTATAAAGCCACTGTATGAAGATCTCCTAATTCTTCAAATATTTTGATAATGAGCATCTAGTTACTCAAAATCTCTCTACATACACAACTTGTTTTAGTGAGCTTCTGGCCACTTATTATTACTTAGCTTGTTCACATGCAAAATTGTTCAAAACTAGCATATAATCTCTTGAAATTTCTTCAAAACAAACTATTAAATCACAATTTAAATATGATGAATATGATGTGATATTAGAATACCAACATGTGTTTCTTTATACAATTGGCAAGACAATCAACTAATATTTTATCCAATAATTACTCATACTCTGCTGGAGTTTTGACTATAACTTGCTGATATATGTTAATCTTGTTAGATACTTCATACTCTTCTAGAGTCTTTTATATAATCATGGAACATAAGAATTTTACTAAAAAATATTTCTTCTAGAAATGTAATGGAGTTTATCACTTCCTTAAATTTGTTATTGTCAATAGTGACTCCTTTTATTTTCGAAGATACTTAATTATCTCTAAAACTTATTGATCTATCATGCTTCAAGCTTGCTATAGGTTTATCAGTAATTGATGTTGTCCTTTTGGAACATTAATTTTAATTGGAGCATTTACAACTATATATATGATCAGACATTTATTTATATCCTCAAGATGGTATCATTTTAAAATATTTAATTAACATGTGGCCACTTCTATTAAATAAAACGTTAATATTTAAGTTAATGTATGTACCAAACTGACCATCACTATATTTTGTTATTTATGTGCAAGGATTATATAAAATAATGAAATAAATACAATCTCCCCATAATCCTTGCATGTGGGGCATGTAACGAATCCAACAACCTTTAAATCTCTTTCACCTTTAAGGCATAAATTCTTTTAGCAATGCATGTATCAAGCATAATAAAATTATTCATATAAACTCTTACTTGTAACTCTTGCCCAATTATATAATTTCTATAAGTATGGGCATAATAAATATATTTTTACAAGTAAGTTTCCCACAATGTCATCTATCTCTCGCTCAAATAAATATTAAGCAATCATGTTTAATTTGCAAATCGTATAATTCAGCGTGAATTATATTCATCACGAAAACATGTATGTATCATCTTAATCAAGAATCTAGTAATCTACAAATCATTAATACTCACCCAAAGTGTGGTATCTAAAATAACTATCAAATTAAAAGACATTATGTCAACTTTTCTAAACTTTTGTATTATTCTTACACTACAAGAAAACAGCTCAATTCCGAGGACTTTTTCCGTCGGAAACAGGATAAAATCCGTCGGAAAACGGCCTTCCGACTGTCTCTCAGAACAACCCTTGCCGGAAATTCGACGTTTTCCGAGGGAAATTCCGTCGGAAGCAACTTTTTCAACGGAATTTCCGACGGAATACATTATGTCGAAGCTGGTTTTGACTTTAACCAAAAGTCTGTCGCAAAGTTCCGACGGAATTTTCCGTCGGAGCTGAAGTGGATTCCGACGGAATATTCCGTCGGAAGGGGAATATTCCGACGGAAATTTCCGTCGGAAAATTGAATAAAAATAAATAAAATAAAAAGCCACCCCCCCAACCACCACCAGCCCAGCCCACTACCCCTGCCCTGCCCCCTGCCCCTTACCCCCTGACTACCCCCTTACCCACCCACACCATCACCAGCCCACCACCCCCTGCCCCTGACTACCCGCCACCCCCCAACCCACCACCACCCACAAAAAACGCAAAAAAAACTGAATAACCCAAAAAAATCCAAAAAAACAAATTCATCCAAATATCCGAATAACGAAAAAAAATCCAAACAAAAATCCAAACGAAATTCAAAAATTAAACATCCGAAAAAAAATCCAAATAAACAAATTTATATCACCACAATTTAATTAAAAAAATACTAAAAATCAAAACATCGAAAATTAAACAACGAAAATCAAAAAAATTATATAATTACACAATTACAATTACATACAAAATTCAAAAATCTACAAAAACCTAAGATCTACACTCAAACCTAAGTTGTTTTGGCTAGTACATGCGGCTGCCGGCGATGTTGATTGACGGTGACGTGTGGCCGGCCGTTGGTTGTTGTTGTTGTTGTAGAAGAGATCGATTTAGAAGTTGTTGTTGAAACGAAAAAGAAAATAAAGAGGGGAAGAGGAAAGAGAAACAACGAAGAGGAGAGGAAGGAGAAAGAGGGGAAGAGGAGGAGGAGTTGCGCCGAGGAAGGAGAACAAGGAGAAGGCTGGAAAGGAAGGAGAAACAGGGGAAGAGGAAAGAAGAGAGGAGAGAGAAAGAGAAGGGAGGCGGGGAGAGGAGAGGAGAGAGAATAGGTTTTTTAGGGTTTTTTTTTAAATTTAAAGGGCGCTGTTTTTTTTATTATTTAATTATTTTCCGACGGAATATTTCGTCGGAAATTTCCGACGGATAATATTACCCGTCGGAAATTTAATATTTCGACGGAATATTCTGTCAGAACCTTTTGACAGATTTTATTTCCGTCAAAATACAAATTTTCCGACGGAATATTCCGTCGGAATGTCCATATATTCCGACGGATGTTTATTCCGTAGGAAATTTTTGACGGAATATAAATCCGCCGGAATATATAGGATTTCCTACGGAATTTTGTTTCCGTCGGAATCTGGCCTTTTTCTTGTAGTGTTAAGGGTTTTGGGCTTTATAAGTTCAAGAAACTTTAAGTCTATGTGTGTGAATACTCTTTATAAATTTAGGGAACTTTAGGTCCGCACATCATGTTTTTGAAATTCTTATTTAATGAATCATAATTAAGAATACATTATGCAAATATGTTTGTTATCCTTTCAATCCCAATTTCTCATTTACTTCAGGGAGTGAGTAAATCTAGTAATTTATGATTTCTCAACTCAAATCCACCCAGGATTCGGTGTCGTCTAGAATACTATTCAAAGTTTAGCCTTTTATATATTCTTTCTCATGGCGTTAAGGAGAGAATAAACTTATAATAATAGTCTTGCTCATATGTAACAAATATTAGTCGTGCTCATATGTATAGACTCTCATCTCATTTATTAAATCAAACCAAATGAATGTATGGGCATCAAACAAGTTATGACAATAGCATTTAAATAACAAGTATTAGTCACTCCAAATATATCGGTCCAAACGAGAAGGTTAATTATAATACTGGCGGCTAATTAGAAACAAAACCTAATGCAAAAAAAAAAAAGCTCCAATATCTAATATGTAACCTATGTTGGGATAACGATAATCATCAAATAAACATTTATATTATCAATGTGATAAAATATTGTAATCCAAATTAGCATCGATAAGCAAACAATTACCTTAATGGCGGATTGGGGAAAATAAGGTATAAGAGGGAGACATAAGGTATACTTGTATCCTATATTAATTAGATATCATATTATTGTAGTTCACCTTCTAGGATTTATAAAAAGCTACATAGTAGATAAATCACAAAGTGAATATAGCTACCACTACTCAAAACAAAACTAGAATATAAAGTTTCAAGATTAAAATATAATTAGACCAAAGCATATAAAGTCCCCCTTGGTAGAGAGTAGTACTATATATATATATATATATATATATATATATATATATATATATATATATATATATATCATATGGGATGCAAAAGAATACTTGGATCATAATTGTTCTTATTCGAAGCAAGACATAATAATATTTATTAATTTATTTTAATATTGCTCATCACAAGAAACACAATCACATAAAATTGAAGTAATAGATGCAGCAGTATATAATATCAAGTTAATAGCAAATTGTTGACGAATTATCGTGGAAACATAATAAACAAACAAAATAAACATCTTCATGCCTGGATGGAATATTAAAGGAGCTAGATAAAATTACCACAACATGAACATTGGAGTACTAATACTAAAAGGGTGGACTAATTATTCTCGTTTCCAATTCAAAGCATGGAAACTTTAATGACTTCAAAAGCAGAATCATGAACTCAACGAACAAAACTTGCCAAACGAGTTATAAAAGTACTCTCTAATATGTTAGAAATTAATTCACATATCCATAAACGAGTAAACATAACTAGCCGAAATAAGCATAAAATAATTTAGAGTATTAGAAGTCTAAACAACAAAACCTCTATCACAATCCCCTTGTATAACAAATCATACAATGCATCAAATTAAAGAAATCAAAATACATGTGCTCTTGAATAACCCAAAGAAATAAAGGCCCATGAAAAAAAAAACCACCAACAATCTATCAATTAGAATTGGCGAGTATCGGAAGAGTCCGAAAAAAAAACTAAACCTAACTTTCCAAAACTCATTATAGCTACGTGACAACCACAAATAAATTACATCACCAATTTTAACAACATAAATTGGCTCCAAATAAAAAAAATGCTAAAATCAACATATCAAGAATCAAATATTTGAAATTAATAATCGTCTCAGATTGTTACTGGATAAGCAAATAAAACGATAAATATTTATCTCAATGCTGCGTAGATCAAACTTGCTGCGTCATGGTGAATCACTGACCTAAAAGACGATTCCTAGCTAGAGGTAGAGTTTGGTGCTGATAACGTGTTATGAAATTACAGAGAAAGAGAAAGTAGAGAAGAGAATAAATCTATATTCCTCTTACTGAATGTTGGGGGAGTACATATATATATACATGTGATACAATTAGGGTTTCCTTGTAAAATAATAAGCCTAGTATATCAAAAATATCCTAGAATAATCATAATGGTATAATGGACATCCACTAAATACATATATTATATAACAAAAAATAATATAAAAATTGAACACATATGCTTATTTAACGAGGAAGAGTACTTGAGGAAGGAGTCAAAGTTCAACAAACAAACATTGTTCTTTGAAATTTGATGTAATCCAAATATCCAATTTGCATGTGTAAAGAAAGGAGAGTGAAACGGTTGAATAATGAATCAGTCAAATGTATTTGACAAGTGAAGTGTTTTTTGGATTTTGCTCAAATTACTCTCTCAATTCTTTTTTAGTGTTCACTTTATACTTTTCTTTTTGAATTTTTTTTTTTTAAAAATTTGCTAGTACTTTTAATTTATTCTTTTTTATGGTAATAAAAATTCCACTTTTTATCCCACCAAATAATCTATATAAAACTACTAGTTCAAAACCCGTGCTATGCACAATTTAATAATAATATGCTATTTGGTTATTAGAAACTGTACAAAACGAATCATTAGAAGTAAAAAATCATTAAAAAAAAAAGTACAATAAATATTGTGATGTACCATAAGATTAATCTCAATGTCTAAATTACAATACAATTAATATGAGATGGAAGGATTAATAATATTTTAGTATTCATAATATGAAAGCATACTCAAATCTTAATTAAAAAGTACTCACTATTCATGCTACTCTTGTTGATAACAAAAAAAAAAGAAATAATAATAATACTTTTTAATAATATCCTAAATACTTTGTAGTATTTTATAATTTTACGTAATATTTATTATTCTCTACCACTATATTTTTTAATTTTATTTAAATATAAGGCCAAAATTTCTCCCTAAGATGTAGTAACAAACTTCTTTCAATAACAAAAAAAAAAAAAAAAAAGTAACAAATTTTTTTGGCGGAATTTTTTTTATGAGGTGATGATATGTGTACTTAGGAGATAACTATAGGGATTATTTTAGTATATAAGTATAGATAGATATAATAATACGGTAATACCAATGTTTCTAAATAAATTTCTCTCTACTACCTAAAATGTAAATAAAAAAAAAAACTCATTTTTCACTTACCTCTTCATTTTATATGAAGTGGTTAGTGGGAAAATAAAAAATAAAAAACGGACAAAGATGAAATACAAAATTAATTTGCTTTTGATGATAAAAATGGTTTATCAAAAGTCCAAATAATAGAAAAAAAATTAGTTGCATGGAATCCAAATATGCTGTTTTTTTTTTATTTTTATTTTATTTTTATTTTTTTTACAAAAAAATAAATTATACTCCCTATGCTTCATTATAAATGTCCCCTTTTATAGTATTCAGTATCACTTACATGACTTTGACTAGTGTTAGTGTTTTATATGTAAAATTAAACATACTCATGTTAGTACTCCGTAATTGTTAGAATTGTCTTAATGAATAATTTTTAAATATAAACTTTTTATAGTTTATATTTATTAATAATTAAAGATGGACAAAATTCTGAATTAAAAAATATTCTGATTAAAGTGAGAAATTTATTAATCAATCAAAAGATAAAAACAACAAAAGAAGTTAATAGTTTGAATCTTTTCGGATTAATGGGGTGATAAAAAACGGGTTAAATATCTAAACTCAAAGTTGGTCATACAAAAAACACTTTCTCAGTTTCTCTTTTTTTTGTAAGAAGGCTGCATTCTGCAACACCAATCTAGGAACCAGTCGCTAAAACCTTACAACTACTCCAAATCTTTCCTGTCAATCAGTCTACATTCCTGTGACCTGCAACTGGTATGTATACCAATCTTTACTTTTTTTTTTTTTGTAATTGACTTATCTTTTGATATGTAATTTTTCATTAATGGGTTCGAATTAATTATTGATCATTTCCTTAATTACTTCTTGTAATTTGACACGTTTTCCTTATTGTTCATTTGAAATCCAGTGATTCTAGATTTTCCATAGTTAAATTTGATTCACCCATTATTTAATTCATATCTTAGTATGAGAAAGCTGCCTTTTTTATTTCATTTATTTTTTGTTTGATTATTTTTGGTAGATTATATAGTTCTTTTTGGGTTTTGTGATGCCTTGCCCAGAAACCCTTTTACAAGGGAAAGCTGGTTGGCTATTTTGCATTTGGAAAATGGATTTGGAAGGTGAGTTGAAAAGAAAAATTGATGGTTTGTGTTTATTATGAAGTGTTTATGAAGAGTAATAGCTAATTTAGCAACTTTTTAGTATTGTGCAGTGTGGTTATTGTTGATTAGATTATCTGTATTTGGTACCTTTACTAGGTATTGTTTTGTCGATCTCAGAGGCATAGTAGCTTTGTGTCTTTTGATGGTTGGTTTGGATTGTGCACTGATTTATGAAATCAGAAAAATAAATTATGTGGGAGAGTCTCAGGATGGTATTGATAAATGCAATCAAATTTGACAAGTTTTGGATAATTATACATGTAATGGGACCAAAGTAGGAAAGGAAAACAATGATTCATTTGTAAATGGAGTTGTTTGATAATTCTAGATTAATGGAGGACAGTTTTGTGGTGGATACTGGATAGTGGATTCAAATCACCTAACAAATCAATTTCTAGATATCGTATTGGGCTATTGGTTTTGTGCTTTGAAAAGGTTCATTAGTGCGATTGTGAGATACTTATATTCTACACAGTGGTTTGTAGTAGATTCTTTATCCAATCTTTGTGAGTCATTAGAAAACAAATGCGAAAGAGTATAGACATATAGTGTTGTCCCTAAGAGCAAGATTTTGACCCTAATTGACATTTGTTTCAAATTTCCACTCTACTATAAGGGTATTGCCACTTATACACCATCATTTATGTAATTGAAGAATTTGTTTTTGTGTTCGAAGTTGTAAGTCTTCTAACCATAAACATACCTAGAGGCTGCAAAAGGATATAATTGTCGATTACAGACATGAATCAACCTTATCTGAACTGCTGCAAAGTGTTTGTTCCGTCACCTGACTGACCAAAGTTGCTATACGCACAGACTATGTTGCCATTTCCTCCCACATTAGATGCTTTTTTTTTTTTTTTTTTTCTGAAGTTCTTGTGTTTTCGTTCAGTCGGTTTAGTTTGACTAAAATCAATTTCGTGGCTTATGTCCCTCTTTTGCTTAAAGCCTTGAGTATAGAATCTTTTGTTTTACATACAAACTGCTTTTTTGCACAAAATACTTTTATCGCAAATTCAGATTTTTTATATTGGACTCCCATCTCTAAAGTTGCTATTTGATCTTGAAGAAGGAAAAACAGAGAGGTTTAAGAGATAGAGCAAAATCATGAAGCAATGAAAATTTTAGGTGAATGGCATAATTAAAAAACCCATCAGCCATCACCCTCCTCTCTCTCATGAAAATAGGGCCCTTTCATGTACCAAGGATTCCGTATAAGAGAAGGTGATGGGTAATAGGGGGCAAATTAGAAGTGAGGATGATCCTGATCCCTCTTTTTTAGTCAAAAACCTGAACTCCCTGGAGATTTAAGCAGTGTCCAAATGCTTACCAGCAGTCCATTAAGGAGGGATTTCATTGAGAAGCTGGGATGAGTGGTTTTAGTGGAGGACTAAGGTCTATTTGAGGTGGAATGAAACTCCCATTGTCCTGTGTTAACTAATTGGACTGGCCCATCTGTCAAAGGGGACTGTATAACCTTGAAAGATCTGGTCATAACCTTCCATATTCAGAGGAATATTACTCCGGAGGTGAGGCAAGTTATTCTAAATGGCTTTAGAGGATAAATTATTCATAAGTCTGAGCTAAAGGAAACAGATATAAAAGGGTCTCAGAAGTATGATGTTTCTATCAATCATCTTTATCTCATAGCCCCTAAGCTCTGGGAGTCAGGGACATAGGAAAAAAAGTTGAGGAGCCCTAGGGGAGACATTCCCTAGCAAGAGTAAATTTATTTACTGTTCAATTTTTAGGAAGCTAACCAGAAAACAAATTGGATTTTGGGGACCTGGCTGGGTTGGGACCTTTCAAACGTAAGATGAACTTTTTCCAGTTCACACATCCTTGAGACCTTGACCAATTCCTTTCTTGCGATTCATCTGAATTTGTATCTTTGTAGCGTATGAAAGAACATCTGAACCCTTGAATTTATGGATTGGACTAGCCAAGATGGAACTTAGAATATTCAAAGATGAGGAAAGTAAATGGAATTTGAATTCCATCTTAAGTCAATGAGGCAGTGTGTAATCTCCATTGGCCAGCATCATCCATCAAATTTTGTAGATGATTATGGATAATTTATTATGGCATCCTTCTACTTGTTAATTTTCAACTGAAATTGAGATTATGCCCAGACAGTTCTATGAAGGGATCTATTTTATTCATTCCTCATCTTTTTCCAAGCTTTGGATCTCTTAACTCTTAAGTTTGAGGTATCGGCAAGACTGGGTAACATTTTGTTGTCAGATAACTGAGAGTCAGAAGCTATTAAACTTTATTTTCAGACTTCTAAATTTAGAGGTTGTGGGCAGAACCTATGATCACAATTGCTATATAATTTACAAGACCTGCCTTGTGATGATGTACTAATGTAGGTATCCTTGATGATTCTGGCATCCTGGATAGTGTTACATGGTGTGTGACTGTGTGTGTGTCGGGGGGGGGGGGTGATAAAAGGAAAGAACGGACTACTCACATCTTGTTCACATCTTTCACCCCTAATTTGAGAAAAAGGAAACTCTGGATAATGATACTTGGCTATCTGAAATTCTTGTCGTAAAGTCTTAACATAAAATTTCCATTTAGAAGTATTTCATTTTTGGATTCTCCATTTTGTTTTCTTTGGACTGATTGCTTGGGAAACTGCACAACTCTGTTTCTGAGTTGCTTTGGTCTTTGTTATGTCTTTATTTACTCTGATGCAAGCTAAGCAGATGGAGCGCATTTTAGGGAATCTATGATTAGTTGCAAGATTCCTAGCCTAGCCTTTGTGAGTTTTGTGTTTCTGTATTATTTATTAGCATTCTTGCCTCAACCATAAAATTTGATCGATTGGTCATGCAAAGAAAGATAAATATCAGTATCAGTAAGTATAAAAATATAAGAGTGATTCCAATCTGATATTAAAGCCTGCTGGACTAAGTACTATTATGGAAAGCCTGTTGGACCTACTAACATGAAAAGAACTTTCTGTTTACTGTTAGCAATCTTAGCATGAGACTCTTTACCATTCTATTTTCATAGTGCTTCCTTTACTTTGAAGTGACTTTTTTTGTGTTTTTTCCCCTTACTTTGAAATTGACTTTTTTTTTAATGTGTTTTTCCCCTATCTAGTCACTATCTCATGTGGCTGTGGCCTGTGGGTGTGAATGTATTGACCAGGAATGTGGAATGAATTATGGCTATTTTTGGTGCTTAAGAGTTTTGATCTAAATAATGTATACTGGATTTTTCCTTTGTCAAGTCTGAGCAACATTAAGAGTTTTCCTTGCACACGTCTCCAAGCCGGAAACTTAAACTTCTTTTTGTTTGACATACAGTATTCTTGAATGTTTTCCACTTGTCAGGCTAGTATGTAGATATTGCCTTTGTTTGACGTGAAACTGTATATTCTAAGGGTTGGGACCTGTAACAAGATATTGCCCCAGTTTGCGTAGTTGATGGTTGAGAAAGTTAGGATGCCTTGATAACATTGATGTCTACTACAAAACCATAGAAGAGTGAAACAGTTCACTACTTCACTAATTTTTGATTTCACGTCTGAATGGTTGCCCTGTAATCAGTCTCAACAAGTTTTACATACAGAGAAACTGAGTTTAGAAGCAGACAAAGGATGCTTCATCTAAACACAACACAATCATAAGACAATGGAGCTGTGGATAAGTAGTAACCTTGTTATCAGTCTCTGCATGTTTCACATATAGAAATTCTGAGCCGTGGGAGGCAGACGCAAGGGAACCCTACTAAATACGGGATAGTAGTGACACAATGGAGATTTCTGATGTTAATAATAGTAGCAAAACCCTAAATGATGTCATGAATCGTCGGCTGAAGAACAGAGAACGACAGCGTAGATACAGGGAACGAAAACGTCTCCAAGGAAATGCCAGGAATGGGCATGTCACTGACCAGTCATCCCAGATGCAAATTGTATCGCTGCCAGATGCAAATGGGCATGACAGGAATGGGAATGTGGAACAAGTTGTAACCCGTGTTCATTGCAGACGAGATTGGAAAAAGGACGCAAGGAGAGTCCATGTTGCCATACCAGAAGCCATATTCAATGGACTTCTTCCCAATGGTCAGTCTTTAGCCACTGAAAATAACATGCCACATGCTCCTTTGGGAATGCGGGAATCAGAACAAGCTCTAAAAAGCGAAGATTCTTCAGAAAGCTATCTTAATAGAAGTAGACCCGGAAGAAGAGATTGGAAAGCAGAGGCAAGAAATAAGAAATAGGTAGATCCTCCTTGCAAAAAGCCAAAAAGTAACCCTTGTGTTTCAGGTGCACTGAGATGGCAATAATATTGTTTTAATTTTCACATTTGTTTTCGTTGTTTCATCTCTACTTAGTATTTTAATGCAGATTCATTGCAGTAATTATCCAATTTGTTCAGCTGCTTGGTAATTTCTGAATGGAATTGGCTCTCTACAAATCAGGTCAGTCAATGGGTGATCAGAAAAACTAATTATTTGAACTGGACAGCCTTTAGAATGCCAAAAAAGAAGTCTTTTGATTTTTAGATATGATATATGCCAAACTATCTTGCATAATCAACTTAGTAACAAGCTGTTTGTATGCTGCTCGTATTTCTTGTACCTGAGCATTAGTGCTCCTAGCATCTTTCTATAGTTCTTTGCTAAAATTCATTGTAAACAGAGATTCTTTTAGCATTCTTATACATGATGAAAATCTTTATCTTAGGGGTAGCCTGAAAATTTGTGATGAACATATCATACACATCTTGTTTATTGAAGGCAATTGACATAAAATTGATGCTTTAGTATGTAATGTGGAATATGTACATTTTTTCAAGGAATGAATCCTGGAAATTATATACATTTTCGTTAGTTCAAGTCTATGAAACCAGCCAGTTTTGGCTATTCAATGGTTAAAAATACATATGTTATAGCCATTGCAAAACAGCATATTGCATAACATAGCTCTCATATTGGCATTCAGGACCTTCATTGGTTCTCAAACTTGCAACATCACACCTCATTCACCATTTCTAGCTTTAGAGATAGTGCACTTCTGTGTATACAGATTTCCAAACTTCATGTTTCCAAAAGACATAAAAGATGTCAGGGCTGGTGTGGTTTGAGTGGTCCTCGTGAGCCATGATTAATATTTGTCAAACTGGAAATATAAACTCTCCCGTGCAGCTAACTTTGTACTGTTGTTGCAACATAAGGCATGTACGGTTGCTGCACTTCAGTGTAGTTGTCCTTCAGTAGGAACAATTCAGTAAGACAGTAGAATATTTTTTTTTTTCCATCTTGAACAGCCACCAAACCGAACAAACTTTTGTTAGTCTACAGTATTAAATTGCAGGCCTATAAATTTTGCATGGTCCACAATTTAGGTGTATACAGCTTCTTAGTTCTGACCAATTGGGCGCGCCTCATTGCAACTATAGTTTCCGGCATCAACTTCTGTTATAGATGGAAACCAGGTCAAGAGCTTTGGTGAGTTGCTCACTTCTCTGACTACCAGCTGGGATGTATTGTGAGTGTCCAGCGCCTAGGGTGTAGTAGTTTGTTGGGTTGTGAAGAAGACTATCAAAACAACCAGGCTTAAAACATTCTAAGAACTGATCTTTAGTAAGTCATTAAAGCCACTCCCTTGGTGAGGGTGTCTGCAATCTTGGGGTTTTGATGATTACTTTCTATCATGCAACGCTGCACAATTAGAAAGTGCTTTAGCTCATTATGAACAGCTTGACTTATTAGCTGCTCTAATCGGCAGAATAACCTTGGTTTTCCTGGTTCTGTCTTGATCTATTAATATTGCAAGCCTTCCTTAATCCGGCAGACATCTGGAGTCCCTAAAATGAAAAATAGTTACAATATAGCCCGGAAAAGAGAGCTGTATTGACTTGCCAACAACCGAGAAGGGGAGGACCAGGGTGTCCTACTGTCCTGCAACTGCCGCTTGTGGGAGGAGGGATGGGTCAGGGTCGAACGTGCTGCGTGCTGCTTTCCTCTAATAGTCTTCAGGCCGAAAGTTTCTTTGTTCTATTTATGTTTACTATGCAGCTATTGTATTTGATATGGACTTCCTATCCTAGCATCCATTGATAAATTCGTCACCTTTTTCTATCTCTCGGCATCTTTGAGAAATTTAGATGCTTTATTATTGCAGCATGAGCATGGATTCTTTTATTCAATAACTCATGCAATATACGTGATAAAGTTCAGAAATGGGTATCAATTAAGTGCAGAATAAATTAGAATTTACAAGTTTAACATTTTTATCTTTATACCAAAAAAATTTCAATATATAAGATGGAGGATATAATAATGGAACAAAACTAGTGCGTAATAGTTTTACTTTGTACATGAAATTATGTCTAGTTGAGAGACATCTAATAAAATTAGAACGATAGACAAAACAATACCTCCTTTCCTAGTTTCCTCATCCATCGATTTTACCTCCAGCCCACCCATTCACCCTTGAGATAACTTCAACCAAATAGCACAAAATTGTATAAATACATTATTATTAGCTTTTTAGTTATCACCATGCAAAATAGGGTTAATTAATATTTGTTGTTAAAGGAGAATCTATTCATCCTTCTCTGCTTTGATCTCTTGCCATCTCTTAGCTCGGCTTCCAAATCCTCAAGGCTCCAATCCCTTCTTAATCCACCACTCCTCACTAACTTTGGCTCGTTTGTGAGATCGTCGCCCTCACCTCCGTATGACAAAGCTCCGGTGCTTCCATACCTACGATGATGAGCCTTGAACTTCTTAGGAGTTGCACCACCAACCATCGATTTAACCTTTTTTTCGCGAGGGGATGCCATAAGTTTTCCTGACCAACTCCTCTCAGCCAAAATTTTGTGACTAAATAGACTTGAAATGTTCTTAGGAGTACTAGATTTATCATCATGGCTAATAAGTCTCTTGCTAAGGTCTTGATCGGAGTCCGTTCTATGAAGAACATGGCAACAATTGAGACTCATTTTCTTCCCCTTTTTATTCTTATTATGATATTATTCTATAAATATTTACATGTATTAGTTGAAGATTAAGGTATAATGGGTGGGAGAAATTTGAAAAAAAAATAATAGGAAAAGAGAAGAAAAAAGAAAAAAAAAACAATAGAGGGAGGAAAATCATTTTTTGGAGTAAATGAAGGTAAATATTTCAAGGATTCGAGATGAAATGTTGGAAAACCAGCAAAAAAGATCTATGTTTGGATAACAACTGGTTTTAACTAATGTTATTTATGTAGCTTAATTGCCGGCAAGTAAGCTAAACCAGTGGTAATTTGTGTTTATCAACTGCCTTTGTTAGCAAAGCTAAAATCAATGTTAGAGGACAAGCATGCTAATAGCATTTAGACCACTCCCAATGGTGGGCAAAAAAAATGCTTGCCCACTATCTCTCTATCCACTTTCTCTCTCAACAAATCAGTTTTGCCCATGGATAATTTTTTTTCACAATTTCTCTCCCAATGGTGAGCAAAAATAATGCTTGTCCACCACTCTCTCTCTTACTTTTTCAATACCCCACTATTACTTTCTCTCTCATACACAACACTTCTTTATTTAATTTCATTTATACTTTAACAATATTACTCCAAAAGTCCAAAACTAGTCTAAATATGTGTAACTTATTTTTTTTATTTGTGTCGTTTTTATCGGTAAAATTTGTCGTTAAATTATGTACGTTAGATGAAATAATGGTAACAAAACGATCAAAATTTCGTAAATGTTTTTATTTATTTTAAAAAGCGGTACAGTACTAGAAACTGATTACATTTGAAACGTCATGCGTAATTAAACTTAGGGAATAAAATAAATAAAATAATTAAAAAAAACCCGACTGCGTACGGAAAAGTAGGTAGGCCATAGTACTTGGCCTTATTTAAGTCGTACTAATTTTTCCCTAATTAGTTGGCCCGTATTGTAACCAAATATGTTCGACTAAATCACTTTTCAGAGATAGATGAATTTCTCTATCACGGAGGGAAGCTTTTCGTTGTAGAAATGAGTTAAAGTCAAAGTTGGTAGGTCGACCTACGTTGAATTCAAATGGTGGCGTTGTAGACGTTCGTTGATGCTGGTGTTAATTCTTGTTGATCTCTTCGTAATAACATATAATACATAATGTAATGTAACAGAAATTAACTACCTATACAAAATAACATATAAAATATAATTTAGCATAACAAATTACTTCACATGTACAAAACAACAACCCAATTTCCAAAAAATTGGCAAATAAATTCATATTAAATTAACTTTAAATTTATTAATGTATGAACAACATATCAACAACTTTCTAAATACAATTATATATAAAATTGCAAGTACATTACATGAACTACATTTTTTAATTTGCAAAAAAATCACATATATACTAATTTCAATAAATAACTGAATTTATAAAAAAAAAACAAAAAAAAATCATATTTACTTGAAAATCGGTGAAATACAACAAAAAAACTTCTTCTACAATTTCTATTTATTTAGAAAAATAAAGAATATGGAGGATTTATGGTAATTCTGAAATTATACCAAAATATACCAAAATGCATGTCTATTTATAGAGAATTAAATTTTATGACCATTGGTAATTTTTTTTTTTTTTAAATAAATATTTATTTCAGAATTTGTATTACAAAAATTATAACCGTTGCCAACAGCTCTATTTTTCTTATTGGCCAGCAGCATGCCCAAGCCACGTGGCGCTCCACGATTCGTTCACTGACTGACGCGCGTCAGTCATTTTTTTTTTTTTTTTTTTTTCAAAATTCGCAGGTCAAAACGCTGCGTTTTAACTGCCCATCTTCTTGCATGCACCATTAAACGGTGCGTTTTGTTGAACCAGCCACCAAAATTTTTTTATTTCTCCAAGCAATTGGTGGGCCCCACAACATCACTGTTCACTTGCAAATATGCCCAAGTCTGGGGCATTTTATGAGATGCTCATGGGCAACTTACCCTTTGCCCACCATTACAAGCCTTATTTTTCCCTTCTTGCTTACAAATATGCCCATGAGCATATTTTTAGCCCACCATTGACATTGCTCTTACATATATAGTCGCAAAGTTATGTTATATTCGACTTATTTATTTGAAGTTATAAGAAGATATACTACGAGTAGTTGTAAATAATTTGTCTAAAATAAAGTTACTTGTGTATGAAATAGTTTGAAAACCCAAAAAGTGTTTAATACGAGTACTTCGTAGTTAAGGAAAACTCCAAAATAACATCAAAAGCATGTCTTTAGCAGTAACACATAAAAATTCCGGAAATTTGACAAAATCGTCATTAGTACTCCTCTTTATTTACCCCAATCTAACAACCAAAATTTCTTGAACTTAATGAGGGCCCAGAAATACGAAACTCCACGTGGGTGGGTATGGTGATGAATCATGATCCATCTCAACTAAAGAAATTCTTCAACAACGGTCCTAAAAAATTTACCTATTTTAACCTAGACAAATTGTGTTGATTAGCTTAGTGCTTATGAAAACAAACCTTTAAGGGCAAAGGTCATTGTACTTGTGACGTGCCTATAAATTTGAGACACAAATTGCTAAGAGATTACAAAATCATAAGAAAGTTAAGAAACCTCATTGTCTCAATTGTAAAGAAATGCCCTAAATTGATACCATCACTTCTCCAAAATGAAAAGTGGTGTGAGGTTAGTATACACTTAAATACTTATCCCTTTGTCTCGAGGTAATAGGCAATTTTTGACCTTTTGGTTTGATGATGTTTATATACTCAGACCTTTAATTTATTCGTTGAGGTATTTCATATGAATAAAGATATATTTTGATCGTATTTATTCATTAAGTTATAGAGTATATGAAAAAGGTATAATTATGCATCCAGATTCTTGAAAGATTCGTCGCAAGATATTAGCTTTTTATAATTTTTAAATACATGTAATTACAGTTAAAAATTATTCACTAGTGGAAACTAGAAGCTATGTCATGTCAAATGAGACTAACAAATTAATTAATTTATCTAATTTGAAAGTTTTGAAAAACAAGTCACAAAAAAAAACAAAAAAAAAAAACAAGAAGTAGGTCGAACCTAATAAATTGTTTCATATATATTTAGACAAATCTAATATTCAATAGTAAAATTTCTTCAAATTTTAGTAACATACAAAGTATGAAATAAATATAGAGATATTGGGATTGTTTGGTAAACAGCTTTTTCATGGCTTTTCCTATGACTTTTGGATATAGTCAAACAGCCAAAAAAATGTTTGGTTATCTGGTTTTTTGTTGGCTATAAAAAGCCAACCTTTTCAGCAAAAGCCGCTTTTATGTGTTGTTGCCTTTTACTCCTTTTGTTTTTAAATACCTGCTCCACTTTTTTTTTTCATCCGTTTTTAAATACTTGCTCTATTTTCGGCAACCAATAACCAATTACCTAACTCAAACATATTTACTAAAAGCCAATAGTTAAATTTCAATTATAAAAAGTCAATACAAACAGGTTTCTGGAAAAAAAAGTCAATACAAACAACTGATCAGATCAGCTAAGAAAAATAACCAACAACCAGTTGTCAAATGAGGCCTTTATTATGCACCATGTCTTAAATTATCAAACGAAGTTGAGTAGAAGAACGTACTATATAGCTAGGAGTAATGGTGATGTCGGTAAACATAAGAGAAAAAATCCAACGTGTCGGTCCATAACTCCAATTTCTGGTGTGTTAATATTAATCACACCCCCACACCAGCTAGGGCCCCCTTACACCAACTATTTGAATAATTTATTTCAAAACTGCCATGCATGCTCCATTGCTTTTAAAGCACGTGCGTATTATCTATTACTCATACCCTTTTTTTCGTCTCCTCTTCCTTCCATGGCTACCATGCACACACATAACATAATTCATCAACGTAAATTCTTCTTAAACCCTCAACCTCATACTTCTTTTAAACACATTGATAAGATAATGAAGTCAATAGTTTTACAATCAAACGATATGATATGATATGATCCTGTCGAAAAGACATGATATAAGAACGAAGAATTTGGATGTATATGACGATTACTCTTAATAATCAAATCGAGGAATTGAATTTAATTAGATCTAATTTTATAAACAACGTAATAATGAGCTTATTATAAGATTCTTAGAAGATCAATGTTGGCCGCTCATATATTTGTTGATTAGTCATTATTATTCCAATATGTGATATTAATTAGGATAAATAGGACAAATAAAGGTCTCAATTCTTGGACAGTCATTGTTGATAGATGGAAATAGACATGGATTTTTGTATATGTATAGTAGGAATTTTGGAGCTTTAGATGGTCGAGGTTGCTTTCAGGTTACACTACTAATGTATAAGCACTGTGAATCTGTGACGTTGTAAAATAGATTCAAAGCTAGTAATAAACACATTTGTGCAGTGTGTGTAAGAACACAATTCTGCAATATATATAAAGCCAATAATATATAATTTCTTACAGTTTTAAATAATTATTTTGGTAACAAGAAACTTTACTAATGCATGTTGCATTGTTGCTCCTTATAAAAATTTAAAAAATAGATAGTAAAATCAGTTGACGTTTACTAATAATATTGATATATGAACTTAAACTGATCAAATGATTTGAGATTAATAATAGCAATTACTTTAATGCGTAAATCAAATAACATAATGCATATCCTTTGTTCAACCAAAGGACAGCTAATAAAAAAATATAAATGGTTTAATTTCCAAAAAAATTTCATCTACAATAAATAATAAAGGTATTATTTTAAAATAAGTTAAAATTTCCCATAAAAAATAAAAAATGAAAAAATAAAAAAAAGTCATAATGCAAGTTTAATTACAACGATGGCTTAACTCAATATGAAAGGGCAATGTAGGTTGGGGCCGGGGAAGGGTGAGGGTTTTATTCCTGAGACGTGGCCCTATCAGAAGTTCGGTAATCCTACTAGCATATCCCGTCAATATATTATCAATGACATACAACCACTCAATATGATTTTGTTGAGATATGATATAATATACAGTATAGATGTATGCAGTGTTATCCTTAAATAATAAAAAAAAATTATATATATATATATATATAAAAGAAAAAAAAACAAAAAAAAAAACTAGTGAATATAATGAGATCTCATCCTAAAAACAACGTGGGATATACCTATGTTTTGAAGCCTTGGGAAAAGGATTGTTACAAAATCGTTGGTCATTCATATTTCTATTGATCAGTTCTGAAATAATGGTCCTAAAGTGACCAGTTATTTAATTAATGTACTATCACAAGGAAATACGAAGTATATATGATATAAACAAAGGTCCCCATAATTGGACAACTGTTGATGCAAAATGGACATAAATATTTTGTATTTGTTGGTGGAAACTTTTGGAACTATACTGCATCACTGCATGCGAGAGTGACCAACATCGTAAAAGCATTGTTTTAAATGCAAACATTCAACAAAAAAATATGTTCAAATATGAAATATTTATTATACAATTTATTAAACTTTGATATATGAAAATTGCATATATGTTAATTGAAATGAAAATTACGTATATGTTAATTGAAATGAATCAAACAATGCAAGATCCCACATATGAGTAGCTTTTTCTTAATTCTTTTTTATAAGTTAATTAACAAGTAAATATTATTGGTACAGTTAAAGTGTGGATTGTGACAAATGCCTAAAGCCGTCTCAGTAATTCATGAGAAAAGACGGTAAACAAATTTTCAATCACGATTTAACTCTTAATAACATAAAAAAAAATGGTTTAATTTCCAAAAAAAAAAATTCATATAAAAAATAATAAAGGTGTTAATTTTTTATTTTTAATAGATAAAGATATAAATTTTAAATAAGTTAAAGTTACAAGTTTACAACAATGGCTTAACTCAATATGAATGGGCAATGTAGGTTAGGGCCGGGGAAGGGTGAGGGTTTTATTCATGAGACGTGGCTATATAGAAATCTGATCCGGTAATCCTACTAGCATATCCCGTCAATAAAATCAATGGCATATAACCACTCTATATGATTTCGTTGAGATATGATACAATATAGATGTATGCAGTGTCATCCTTAAATAATAAAAAATAAAATATAAACCAGTGAATTTAATGATATCTCTTCCTAAAAACAACGTGGGATTTACTACATATGTTTTGAAGCCTTGTTGTCTTATTGATCATTCATATTTTTATTGATTAGTTCTGAACAATGGTCCTAAATTGACCAGTTATTTAATGTACTATCATAGGAAATATGGTAAAGACAAAGGTCAATTTTGGAACTATAGATGATTGGAGTCCGTATGAGGTTACACTATAATATATTGCTTGTTAAATTGTTTGGTTGTCAACAAAATTAAAACATGAGAACTAAAAGTTAAATTATTACAAAGTGCTTTGCGTATAAAATAAGGTAATATTAAGCTAAAGTTACATGGTTTAATTTACATCATTGAGGGCTTAACTAGGGCAATGTAGATTGGAGGAGCCTGTAAACGGCCTACCTAGGCTAGTATGTACATGGACTTCATGCGAGAGTGACCAACATTGATAAGCATTGTTTAATATTGCATATATTCAACAAAAAATGTGTTCAGATATTTATTACTCGTATAACAATTTATTAAACTTTAAGTAGTATATGAAAATTGCATATATTATCTCCGTTAAATATTATGTGCAACTTTGGGGTATTATTTATGAGATATAAAATATTCCAAAGTTACACATAATATTTAACGGAGGTAGTATGCTAATTAAAACGAATCAAACAATGCAAGATCCCAGTCATCCCACTCCCACAAATGAGTAATGACTAGTGAGTAGGCTTTTCTTAATTCTTTTTTCTAAGTTGATTAACAAGTAATTATTATTGGTACAGTTAAAGAGTTGATTGTGACAAATGCCTAAAGCTAATAGCCGTCTCAATAATTCATGAAAAAGATGGTAAAAGTGAGCAAAATTTCAATCATGATTTAACTCTTTGCTTGATTCTGGGGCAAAAGTAGTAAAGAACCATTGAATCTTGACAAAGGTCTTGTGCTGTAAAGTTTAAGCTAATATTGTTTCCATTTTATAATTAACACGGTTAACGTACTTGTTTACCCCTAACTATAGATAATTAATATTACTCCGTAAAAAGTATTAAAAAGTTGATAATAACATTTTATATGATAATATAATACAGACTATATATGTTTTAATAGTTAATACGGAGTACCTTTTTTTAAATTCGTCCTTCTCTGTCTAACTACGATTGTCAACGCAGAATTTGGATCAATACAGAGTAATATATTTAATTATCAGTAAGTATAGAATATAAAAATAAAAGTTACGGAGTAATATTTTAAACTATATTGAGACCGATTTCAGCAAATAC
Source organism: Chenopodium quinoa (assembly GCF_001683475.1). Taxonomy (NCBI): domain Eukaryota; kingdom Viridiplantae; phylum Streptophyta; class Magnoliopsida; order Caryophyllales; family Amaranthaceae; genus Chenopodium; species Chenopodium quinoa. The sequence continues at coordinate 3,654,098 of NW_018743175.1, forward strand.
CTATATAACTATATACGTAGTATTTTTTTTTTTTTTAACCTATGTATGAATCGATTAGGTAAATAGTGCATGCTAAAAAGTAAAAATCAACTAAGGCACTTTAAAAAAGGGGTTGGGGCCCTTTGGTTGGTTGGGGGATACTTCAGATCGATTTGTAAAAAAATAATCAAAGTAAATAAACTTGATATATGAATATTCAAAAATAAAAATGTATCAATTATTATGAAATTGAGAAATTAAAATAAAATAAACAGTGAAATGAACTTACTGGTAATAAGAAAGGTGGCTTTCATATCACATCCTCGCTAACACAGTAATACATGCATACCTGTTAGCGTTGCTATTTCTTGAAAAACCACTTCCCCCTTTATTTCCAAAGATAAATGTGTTTGTTTTTTTGCGGCTCAAATAAGAACGTGCTTAAAATAGCCTTATCAATTAGGAAAAACTAGATAAAGTCCGTTCGATGCACGATTTGTTTGTATTTTTTCAAATAAAATATTTTACTAAATATATATTTATCTAATAACTTTAGTGACATTCGCTTGCTTACTATTTGAATTTTTTATTATAAAATAAATTATTAACTTTGTTTCTCATATTTAGATAAAATTCGTAATATAAAAAGATAATATTTTATTTCAAAAGGTTTCATATGAGGCTGGTCACACCGTGTGGTCGGGATTACTTGGTCAGGACTTACTTGGTTGATCAGGGGTTACTCAATCGATCAGGGGTCACTCGGTCAATGTTTGGGTGTGTCTCAGCCGCCCACACGATATGACAAGCCACACAAAAAACGCGCTGATTTTATTTTTATAATTAATTAATATAAAATTTTTGATCTAAAATAAATTGCAATTCTTTTTTTTTCATTGGCTAAAATATAGCATTTTCCTATGTGACGCTCTAAAATTAACCTTACGTAGCATAATCCTATTGTACCGTTTTAAAATTATTAATCCTACGTGACGCTTTTTTATTATAGTGCTTTAAATAAACTAATCTTACATGGCATAATCCGATTGTAGCGTTTTTAATAATATTAATTCTAAGTGGCGCTCTAATAATTTTTTTAAAAATAAAATCCTATGTGGCGCTCTAAAAACTCGGGAAAAAACTCCCCTTTATATATATACTAGTTTTGTGCCCGGGCAATACCCAGATGGTTGATAAAATTTTAAGATAACATTTTTACTTGAATGTTAATAAATACGGTCATATAATCCGTTATGATAATGTAGGCTAATTAGACATACGACATCATATGGCGTATATTATATAATAGTGTACTTTTTGTAATTTTGTTTGTAAATAGATATCTATGTTATTATTGACTTGAAATTACTTATATTGAGCTTAAATTATTTTCACTAAACTTAAAGTATTTTTACCAAACTAAAATTATTTTTACAGATTAAAACTTATGTTTACTGATTCTCTATCTTTTTTAAATAAATTAAATAACAATGCATTTTGTATGCGGCTAGCCACACCATCTGGCCGGTCAAAGTAACCCCTATAAAACTGACCGAGTAATCCTTGTAATACTAACTGAGTAACCTCTAACACTAACTAAGTAACCCCTATCTATAACACTAATTGAGTAACCACTATAACACTAACCAATTAACCCCTATACACTCACGAAGTAACTCTTATAATAGTTGGCGACGCGGTTTGACCAGCTACATATAAAAGTTTGTGATTAAATATACTATAAATGGATCTTATTTTAAAGATCTTTTTAAAACGAATTTGATGATGAAAATAGAATTGAGTTATAGGCTATTTATAAAAAGTTATGATTAATTTTGTATATATGAAATATTAGAATTCTATCGATAATAAAACTCTATTCAACAATATTATCTTAAAAAATCTATTTAAAAATCTCTTACTTAGCATCATACATGTCACAATAATACTTATTTATAGCCTACGTGGCGCGACACTTGGTGAAAAACTGGAATGCCAAGTGTCGCTGTCTCGTGGCCTGGCTGCGAGACCGGCTTTATTTATCAGTGGTATGATACAAAAATAATCCCAATTTGGTTCGATTCGCCCAAAATAATCTCAACTTTTAATTATTTTTTAATAACCGAACTTGAATATAAATTTGCTTCCAATGGTCCCAGGTGACCAGTAACCTGTTGAATAGGTAAATTTTTTTAAATAAAGTTTAATGTACACGTGTCATTTCATAATGGGTCAAAAATAAGTTTAGTTTTAATTTTTATTTATATTATTTGTGTAATTAACTAACTTAAAAAATATTATTAAAAAAAAACCACCAATGCAACAACCTCCACCTCTGACGACCGACGCCTATCCTGCACGGCTCATTTCCCCTCCCCTACCGACGAAGCCCACCCACCCCTCTCCCCGTCCTGTTTGATTTTCTGGGTTGTTGTGGGTAGGCTTCCCATTAAATTTTTTGGGTTGTTTTGAGTTAGATTTAGGCTTTTGGGGGACGGCGAATAGGGGACGAAGGTCGTTTCGAGGAAGGAGGGCGTTTATGCGGTGGATCGGGGTGAGGAAATGGAAGGAGGGCGACGCGTTGGGGTGGAGGAATTTGGGGAGGGGTTGTTCGTGGGAATGGGAAATAGGTGAGATGGCTTCGCCGGCGGGGGAGGGGGGAAATGCGCTAGCGAGATCTGCCAACCGGGGAGTAGGCCAACTAGGCGTCGGCAGCCGAGATGGGGGTTAGGCGCTGGTGGAGGTTTTTTTTTTGTAAAAAAAAAAAAAAATCTTTTAAAGTTTTTTTAAGTAATAATTTTATTTATTTATTTTTTTATTTTTTTACGTTTTAGTTAATTATTTTTTTAAAATTTTTATAGTATTTTATTTTCTTTTGACCAATCACGTCCTAACACGTGTCAGGTGACTTGTTATAACAAGTTTTATGACCGGTTGGGACCATTAGAAGCAAATTCATATTAAAGTTCCGATTATTAAAAAATAAATAAAAGTTGAGATTATTTTTGGCGAATCGAACAAAGTTGGGATTAATCCTATCAATTATTGGAGGCTTCAAAGCTTCTTTTTCAATGATCTTTTATTTTAGCTGGAAGGGGTAATTATGAAGCTTGTCACTTAGCTAGATTAGTTTTGTTTGCTTGTCTTGAACCAATTTGGAAGAACAATTGTTTTAGCGAAATATCCCCGCCGTATGTACTCATGGACAAATTACTCTTAAGCCAGAGAACCTTATTCCTAATTGAGCTATACGGAGGACATTGTTACTCAAGATGGTGCTTTAAATCCTCAAAGGGAAGGAATTGGGATATATAGGCGGGGAAGTTGTAATTTCATAGTAGATATATTTTATCGTTTTAAGAGATTTTAGATGTAATTGATTATGACTTATTAAGGTCCTGTTCTTTTGAGCTAAAGTGAATTGAACTAAAATGAAGTAGAATAATGACCTGAAGTAAGTTGAAAATAAGTTAAAAAGAACTAGACAAAAGTCTGCATAAAAAAAAAAAAAAAAAAAAAAAAAAAAAAGCGTACAGAGCATAGCTCATCCATAAACCTTTTGGTGCGCTGCATTCGAGGGACCATATATAATGAATCATGTACATGCTTCCCAAAATTTTGGGAGGTGGGGATCAATGTAACATAATAAATCACGTTGCTTCTTTGACGATCACAAATTTCTTATCAAAGTTAAGCTATATGACTATATCTAATCTCTATTTCAAGGTGGTGGGAGTTTGTTTGCACCTATTCATGGACAATGACAAAACAACCATAATTATCTGAGAAAATTAACATGTACTCTAATTGTCGTTGTCTTCTGGGAAACCATTTATTGCTTTTGCTTGTTATGATGGGATCAACCTCCATATACAGTTTATTTTGTTTTTGGACTTACCTTGAAGATGCATGTGTTTTGCTACATATGCAGACTAGCTAAGGATATGCATGCAAAATCCGGACAATCGGTATGAATTGGAACGACGGATTCTAGTTTTGATTCTAGTCCTTAAAACCCTAATTCTAGCTTTTCAGTTTGGCCTGCAATAATCCAATCCATATAATGAAACTTTTTTTTTTTTTTTTTTTTTTTTAACTTATGCAAGTATATGATATCAATTATAATGTTACATCGAATATGTTTTTAAATCCAATTAAAATGACAAATCGGTTTCAATTCTATACTAATTCGATCCTCGATCCACCATAAAGTATATTGTATTCAAGATATATGAATTACGAAAGGCTACTAAGCAATTTTGTAAATCCAATTAAAATGACAAATTGGTTTCAATTCTATACTAATTCGATCCTCGGTCCACCATAATGTATGTCTATTCTAGTCCATATTAGATCCGTGGCGCAATTCTTGGATGACTCTTTTTGATAATTGATATAAAGGCAATTTTTAAAAGAGTAAGCAAGATTTAATTATTAACATGTTAGTCATTTTACACTCAAGCTAAAGAATTGAAATAAATTAGGTTTAAAATATATAATCTCTGTTTTTCAAGCTCCAACCACTAGTCTTCACTTTGCTTATGTTATGGTAATATGGTATTATTATATTTCTTCCTTCTTTCCTTCAAAAAAGGGGTTTTATTTTCAATTATTTTTTGGATAAGAATATGATATGTGGTTATTTGCTTACCAATTAACAATGTTAGGTAAATATAATATTTCTTTTTATATACTCATTTCATGCTTCTAAGCAGGGGTACGTACAAGTATACAAGGAGTGTATGAGATTGTGAGAGGATGACCCTAAGATACAAATTCGCTAGATAATTTAACACCTAATGATATCAATAGAAGCAAATATATCAATTCGTAGTTTGGTAGTTGGTACCCCGACTACCCCCTAAGGCTTAAGCTTGATTAAAATACGATCAAAGTTAATAAACGTTAACAAATCAAAGTCAAATGCAAATATTTTATTAGGAGAATTATTTAACAAAATTACATGAGCATTATATTCTTGTCTGGCAGCTGCATGAATTTATAATGGAATAGGCAACATGATTAACTATATAAAACTAAATTATTGTTAAACATATTAAATGAGTTCAAAGAGTTAGTTAGCTGCCAGATTAAATATTAGATCATTGGCGGTATGTCCGCTAAAACATATAGGCCAGGAGTAGTAGATATGGATAAATAATTGCAACTTATAATTAAAGTGACATATACAATTGACGTAGATGAGGATTGTATATGATTTTATGTTGATCAAGATAAGGAGAATTGCATGTCGAAATCTCTCAAAAGTACATTCAGTCTGAGTTAACAAATTAGGCCCTTTTAGAAGTAGGGGGGGGGGGGAAGGATAAGGGAATAATCCCCACCCCAAAATGCCTAAGTGTAGTTTGATCCCACAACCTTATATTTGTATTAGTGAGATGCTAACTTTTCCACTAAACTAAACTTTGCTTAATATTTCGTATTTTTAATTGCATTATTAGAAAAACATGTCATTTCCTTAAAATTATATGGCAGATTATTCTTATTCAAATTTCGGTTTGGATAAAAAAAAATATATAAGTACTACGGATTATAATTCATTTCGAATAGAATTGGTTGTTTAGACATTTTAAATTGAACTCAATATTTTCAAATAAAATTCAATTCAAATTGAATTTTATTGGACCCAAATACAAACCAAACACCGAATAAACACCCTAATAAAGATGCAAAGGGGAGGGGGAGAAACTGAGAAAACAAGAAATGGGGAGTTTGGCAAGTAAGTTTGTAAAACTTAACAAGATAAACCCAAACATGCTGCTACATTCTAAGTAAAAGCAGAAATAAGTAAGACGTGGTTGTTAGTGATCCCAAAACAGTGACGCGAGAAACAGAGTGAGATAACCTGAATCTTCCAAATCATGCACTTTGCTATTATTAATGAACCAATCAACATAACATGCTTACTGAATTACAGATAAAAATTGTACAAAAATATCCACCTACAGACCTACTATTATAAAGTTTGCATTTTATTATTTGCATAAACAAACAAAAAACTGTTACTCGGCTACAACAACTCCCATGTGAATGTCACTTTACTAACATAACATAAACTTTTTAATTTCCTTCAATCTGCACATGCCAATTTGTTTATAAAGTACTCCGCGTAACACTATTACGGAATACTACTACATCCTCAAATAATTGCTCCATTTCTAGTTATTCCGATTAGATGTGGTTGTTATAAGTAACCTTAACACTAACTTCTGTAAACCGATAACAGTAGTTCCAAAAGGTCACTATTAACACTACCATAGTAGTTACTCTCCTAGCAGCCTTACATTTCAGTTCAATGCTCAGAACAAACAGGAATTATACATTTATACACATACAAGACCTTAGACCATAAATCAACTCAAGAATCAAAACTTGGTGTTGGAGCTAAGTGTTTTATTTCCATTTACAAAGATTGGCAAAGGATATATATACACCCAGCTCCTGTTTACTTGTACATACAACATACACTAAACTTAATCTAAGAATTTAACTTCAACTAAACTATAATTATACACTGCCCAATAATTAATACTGGGATCAATAATAACTAATATGAACAACATAGCATAACTAACTTCTAAATATCATCTTATCATCAATTTTCACTTTGTTATCTGGGATCTGATACCTTAGAAGTTAGAACCATCCTTAGTTGTTCTTGGCTATAATATCGGTTCCCCATCTTCGCGGTCGCTTGTTGGATCATTAAGTCGTTAACAACCGATACACTAGCGTGTGTGACATCTAAGTCTAACTCTTTCAATGCGGCCATTAGCCTCGCGGCTGGATGATTCTTCTTGTTACAATTGACGCGAATCATCGCTTCCCAACCGACAATCTTAACATCGATTTCTAAATCTACCAAATGCTGTTGTTCAATTCCATTCACTTTGATATCATTATCAAAGTGCGGTGGTGGTTGTTGTTGATGATGGTTTAGTGATCCCACGCCTCCTCTAGAGGCTAACAACTCTTTCTTTAACTCTTCAACTTGAGCAACCAATCCTTCTTTCTCCGACTCAAAGACTGTGAGCTTCGACTTAAGTTCGTTTATGTACGATATGGCGTCCCCTAAGAGGGACGCCTTATCCATCTTCGAAACGTTGGGGACAACCGCACGAAGCGCGTAGAACCTTTGATTAAGCTTCTCCCTCCGTTGTCGCTCCGCCTCTACATGATTCAATGGCTCTTCTCTTCCATTAGCAGGCTTTCGCCCTCGCTTCCTCGGCCTCTTCTCCGGCTCAGGTGCCACCCTACCACTATCCACCTCTCGAACGGACGCCTCCAAATCGGAATGCTCGGAATCGGGACCGCCATTATTACTCGATTTCCCCACCCCGGACGACGCTAAAATCACCCCAGAAGTAAAAGACAACATCCCCTCATCATTACTCCCTCTTGAATTAGGCGAACAACGCTTCTTCTTATTGCTATTCTCATCCATTAAAAACTGAGAATTCGCCCCAAAAATTGAATTGGAGTTACCATTGTTAACAGGTTTCTTAACATCACCCCCCCCAAAACTCAAAATCTCTCCAGATTCCGGCTTTAAACTCCCATTACTCTTTGACCCACTTCCATTAAACCCAGCGTACTCCGAAAAATTCAACTCTCTGGTAAAAAACCCAGGTTTCTGAGCCTCACTAACGTTGCTCTTAATCGGACTATCCAAATTAATCACTTTCGATTGAGACGGCTGAGATTGTTGTTGTATCGTCGGCGGTGGTGGCGGCGGCGTAGGAGTTTTTCTCGCCTCCTTCACTTCCGGCGGGTTCGGGTCGTTGATCCACATCGCAGTCGGATCACTGTCACTGGAAGGAGCAGGGGTAGAACCTGGAACAGGCCACGAACAACCCGGGTCATTGGGCCCAGGCGCAGGCCCAAAACAGAACAAAACCCTAACCTTATTCATCAAATCTGGGCTCTGAAAAATCACCTCAGTGGACCCCAACTCAACAACGCCGTTCAACACCGGAATCGACACCATCGTCTGAAGCCCGAAACACGACCCTTGTTTAGCCCGATCACACGGCGAACTCGACAACCGTTCAGGCCCGGCGGCCCAAATCGGGGAGGAGCTTAAATGGGCCTGGCCCGGTAAATCCTCACCACTAGCAAAAGTATGAGTCATAGAAATAAGGAAGAACCACTCAGTATCGGTAACTTCCTCTTCAACGGCGGAATCTTCCGGCGGAGAAACGCCGGAAATGAGCGAATTCAGCTCCCGGAGAACCTTCTTCCGGTGCTCCTGCTCGGCTAAATCCTGAGAAATTCGGTTAGTCGCCGCCTTTTCTTGGCGGGTTTGTTTATCTTCACCTTTGTAATACCCATCACCCCAACCGAGGAGAGATTGGCCGGAGTAATCGATGCTGTATTGCCAGAAAATAGCGTAAGTCCAGCTCTCACCGCGAGGGGTGGCGGGGACGTCGATTAAGGCTTGTAGACGGCTGTGAAGGGTGTCGTGTGCGGCGGCGGAGGCGGTGGTTGTGGAGATGGAAGGGTTGTAAGAGTCCATCATGAGTAGGGAAGAAGATGAAGATCCATTAATGTCATCAGATGACCAGAGATTCATCATTATTGGATTATTTAATTGGGATGAATTTTCAAAGGAGAGAAATTCATGAAAAATGAGGAGAGGAGAGGAAGGAATGAAACACGTGAAAGAGAGGGAGTGGCGGCTTGGAGAAGATGGGAAGGCAGTGTGAAATGCGTGGGGGAAGAAAGAGGAGAGAGAAATAAATGAGTGTTGATTAGAGAGGGAGTGGGTAAGAGGGGGGTATGACACTCGGAGAAATTCAGTCATGGGTGCGTGGGCTATTATATAAATATCTGACTTATTTTTAATTCAAGTACTCCGTTTTACTCAACTTATTTTGTCTGTCTCGTTTAAACTATTTTTGATATAGTATGGAGTAATTGATTTTCACAACATTGAACTTGTATTAATTTATTTTGCTTGTTCAACAGTTATTTTAAAGTACAAAGTAGCTTTTAGTAAACTACTACTATGTGTGGCAACATAGTGATAAGGATAGTGCTTAATGGTGGAGGTTATCTTTGTCAAAAGTTATATTTTTAGTTCATATAGCTAGCCTCAACTTCTATAGACCTATATATTGCCAATTAGGGGTTAAGGGTCTATTCTGTTCAGCTTAATTTCAGTTCAATTCACTTTAGCTCTTAATTTACTTCTCTCATAAACAATTCATTTCAGCTATATTCAGTTCAGTTGTTTTCAGTAAATCGAAACAGGCCCTAAGTTGGTTAGGCCTTTTTTTTCACTTATACCCTCTTTTCGAATCTTTGTAAAACAAATGTTGCTTACAACAATCCTTTTATTTTTTACACTTACATAAAGCTAAAAAGCACTTACGAAGGACTAGTTTAATTCACCTTAATTTTGTTTCTGATAAAATTTATTTGATCTGATTGTCGGATTTGACCAAACTTTGACCTTATGTATATGATAATCTATAAAGAAAAAATATATCAAGTGGGTCTTATTAGATTCATAATAATATGTATTTTATTAAAATGGAATTTTCATAATTTTTTATTGTCAACACAATCGAATACAAAATTCAGGTTTATGGTCAAACAACAAGCTCAAATCAACTCCCTTAACCAAAGAAGACCCATTTTCAACACTTTATTTCACCAAATATTGATCTCTATATATTCAAGAAATAGCATAATAAATGAATTAAACGAGTACACACGTATTGTGTCTTACATATACATTACCAATCTAAGACACTAAAGAGTAAGAATAATACTCCGTACTCCTTTATAGAGGGCAGATACTATGAAAAAGTAGTTTCTACTCTTACAATTCTAGTACTCTTTGGCCGGTAGTACGGTACTCAATAGTAGTAATACTAATAGTGTATTACTATCACCTTGGTCGGTAGGTACGTAACAAACCGAGTAAGCTTAGACTTGATAGTAGAGTAGTTATATCAACTTTTTTGACCAAATTTAGTTGCTTCTACAATTTTTTGCTTCTTTAGTTCCTTGCATACTTTATTGCCTCTTTCAGTTATGCAAATCCTCATTATTACATACGAAGCTTCGTCTGTCTATGGAAGATTTATGCCTTTTTCATGTCTTTATTTATTTACATACCATTCAAATGTTAAACGTGTTCCAAGTCAGATGTATACATGTTTTCTTAGACATTCTCAAAATGTAATATTAATATGACAATAAATTAGAAACTAGAAAGAATAGGAGTAATGCTGTAATGGAGTATTGAACCTCCTCTACTATTATTATAGATTAATAAAATTATTGATGATTTAGATTATATGCTCACAATTTTATATCCTGTACTATACGTGGAATAAAAATTTCGGTATAATTTTTACAGTGATATGATTAATGTTACGCATAGTGCTTCTAGGTAAATTTCATAAGTATATTATTTAGATATTTTCTTCAATTAAATACACTCTTATAAGGTGCGTTTGCTTCTCATTAACTGAAATTATTAAACTTGATTGAACCAATTTTCACATTATGTTTACTTTTAATTTTATCTAATTAGCGTCAAAATCTTTTTTTAAGATGAATGAAGTGCATCCTTAGTTTAATACATATAGACATTCTTGATTATATTACTATAACCACACAATTTATGACATTTTCTTAAAAAAATAATTTATATCTATAGGAAAGTGATGAATGAATGTGAAGTTGTGTAGGTTCAACGAATAAGACAACAAAACAAAGGTAGAAAAAGAGATAACATTACCCATGTATAAATAGGGTATAAGTAGAGGTGATAATTGGGCGGGCCGGGCCGCAGTAAAAAATTATGCCCACTTCTCGGGCCGGGCCAAGCTTCGAGCCGGAATTTTTGTGCCCAAACCTGCTCAAAATGGTCGGGTCGTGCGGGCTTTCAGGTCGGGCCTAAAAATCAACTAAATATGCATAAGAACGCATTCCCAACCCCGTCCAAAATAAAATTTTTAAAAAAATTGGGTCGGGTCGGGCCCAACCCGATTTCGGGCCAAAAAATTCTGCCCAAAATCGGGCCGGGCCAACGAGCCGAGCCATACTTGATCAGGTCTAGGTATAAGGTGGTAGATATTCTAAGGTCGGGCAAATCGAGAGGGAGGTCTGTAAAACTTTTTTTTTCGGTTGAGGAATTATTGCACTTGGACTCACATGCCTAAATCCGTCTTAAATTAATAAATTTTATTTTTAATTTGAAAGTGGGAGAAAGTAGAGAAAAAGAGTCGTAAAAGAGTCTTACCCTTAAGTATTTGAAATAAGAATTGAGGAGATGTTGTTATATACATTCAAGTGCACGGTACATTCATGAGTATTTTATTCTCATTTTGATAATTGATTTTATTTAATCATCAAATGAAGAGTAAAAACTAACTTTGGATTAGTTGGGTATAGTACACAGTACGCCCGGATGTGTATAAAATATTTCAAGAATTGAGCCTCTAACTCGCGGTTGGAGTTACAGTTTGTTTGGGTAATGTTAAGGGAAGATAAAGAAATGGGAATGAAGAATGGAGTTATTTCCTTCCAAATCTCTTTATTGTTGAAGAGATAATTTTCTTAGAATTTAATCCCTCCATTTCTCTCCCCTCCAATTCTCTTCATCCCTAATTTGTTATCCAAATGAAAGTTATTCCCTACCTCCATTTCTCTTCCCTTACATTCCCTCCATTTCATTCAATCCAAACACACTCTAACGGTTTGTTTGGATAGCAAAGGGGAAGAGAAAGGGAAGGGAAGGAAGAAGAAGGAAGGGGGAGGAATGGAAGGGGTGGGAGAAGGTAAAAGGTTACATTTTTCCTCCATATCTTTCCAACATTGAAAGGATTATTGGGTTTCTTAAAGAGGGAGGGAAAATGAATCCTTCCATTTTCCTTCCCTTCCCTTCTATCAAAAGGTATCCAAAGAAGTGAGGATGGTTTCCTTCTTTTCTCTTCTCTTCCTTTCCCTCCAATTATCTCAATCCAAACAAAGTGTAAATTAAAGTTGATTCTCCATTACATACCATTCACTAGGCACAATTTTATGTTTACCCTTGATTTACACAATTAGGTTGATTCTCAAATATTTCCCTAATTTTTAGCTAATGTACCTACACAAATACTCTAATGTATCTAGTTATAGTCTAATGCTTACTTATGTACTATAAATACTCTTTTATACTCTTCAATATAATTAGCTTTCCAACATTTTCTTTCTCATAACTTTATCATGGTCTCATGAGATTTTGATCCATTTCTTCTTGCTTCCGCTACTACCATGGCTACACTATCAAAATCCTTTGCCGACCCGACAAATGATGGTGACCATACCAAACTTCCTTCTCTGAATGATTCAACCAAAATCACACTTTCCGCTCAACTCTTTTGGCACCCCGTATTTCATATACCAAGAGATGTCAATTATCCATTTTTTTTTCTCCAAACCCCTTACGGAGAAACAATTCCTTTTCGGCATCCCGTAATTTACTTATACCAAGTGTTGCCAAACATGAAATTCTCTCTCCAAACCCATTATTATGAAGAAACATAACATTTTTTCCGTTCTAAACCACCATCAATACCATTACATTTTTTTTCTTTCTATCTCACCTTCAATAGTTGTGAAGGAATCCCTATTTTATTTATTTTTTTATTCTTCTCCCATACGTTGAAAGCACATGCTAGCAAAAATTCTTCATTTTAATTTTGCAGTCAATGGTTCGCGTGTCACAACAACCGTGAAAAACACCCATGAAGCAACTCCTTATTCTCTATACATTTGAGGAAAAAAAAAACTAAACTCTCTAAACCCTCACGGAGAATGACAATGCAATGCAACTCTTCTCACCAACTACACTTCAATTCGTACATTGACCAAGATCGATTTGCGTTATTATATCCAAGATCGGGCACTCGTTTCGGACGTCTGTCTTGCAGGAACGTGTAAAGGATAATGATATTAGCAATTCATTATCCCTTGATTTACACAATTTGGTTGATTGACAAGGATTCCCTAATTGTTAGCTAATGTACCTAGACAAATACTCTAATGTATTTAGTTATAGTCTAATGCTTACTTATGTACTATAAAATACTCTTGTATACTCTTCAATATAATTAGCTTCCCAACAATTTCTTTCTCATTCAATGAGTAATTCCAAAAACTCAAAGCTTTTATTTGTCACTCATCATTCAATATTTTATTCGAGCTTGCCCCAGTTTCTTAAAATGACAAATACTGTAAATAATGGAAAACTTTTTAATATTTTATTATTTTTTTCTTGCTGACTCATCTTCTTCCTCCTCCTTCCATTTTTATCATTCCTTCTTCAACCTTTCGAATTTTAATGGCAGACGAAGCCCATCACCATAACCAACACCATTTCCGACACTACCAACACCACAACAACTATAACACCACCATATCTGGCAGCTTCGTCGCCGAATTTAACGAAAAACAATAAGAATAATATACTCCCTCCGTTTCATAATGTTAGTCCTATATACTATTTTGGGCGTTTTAAAAAGATATACCCATATTGAATATGTTCCATTTTTAACTTAATTTTTTTGGAATTAATTGGTTGTGGATTGATAACATGACTCTAAGTAAGGAAATTTCTACCTTGAATTATGCAATTATGACTTATGCTTTCCAAAAAAAAAAAATCAAAAAACTTAAATAAGGTAAACTAATTATGAATTATTTTGTATTTTAATGTTAGATTCCAAATATTCTTGTTTTCTTATTTTATGTGATGATTCCATATAAGACTAACATTATAAAACGGATGAAGTATAAATTAAGGATATGGTGAACTCCAAATGATTGTTTATTGTTGAAGAAATATTCAATTTCCATTGTTGAAAACAGTTCAAACCCTCCATTGTTGAAGAAATATTTGATTTCCATTGTTGAAAACAGTTCAAAGTCCATGGTTGAGGAGAGAGAAGTTGAGAACAGTGGGTAATTTTTTTACCAAAAAGACCAAAATACCCTTTGAAAATACATACAATATTTCTTATGTTGAGAAACTTGTATTGTCTCATTTTATTCGAGTGTTAAGAGGGACACCAGACACCTCTAACTTATACTCTAAATAGAATAAGAACAAATAAACAAGTGGGAATTATACTTTTTGAAGGGACAAGTGGGAATTATATGTAGTTTAATTTACAATATAATTGAAGGAAAGCATTAAATACACGCCAAAAACAAATTAAAAAAATGAATAAATAAATACAAGTTGCAAATAAAATAAAATCTTGAATCATTTAAGAGTTCAAAAAAATAAAAACCAAAGCATCAAAGAAAATGGAGTAGGAGAGAATGCGTTGGCTTCACGAGAGAAAAATCAATAACCATTGATTTGGTCATGGGGCCACCCCAGATATTGTCTGTAATTAAATATTACTATATGGTTAATTATATTCTAAGATAAGGTTCTCATTTTATTGTAGATCAACTAGCTATTAAATTAATCAAAATTGAGCTATATTAAAAAATAAAAAGGCACGTTTTGCTTGATGGGCATTGTGAAAGTGACAATTTTTATAATAATCAAATATTGTCATAAATCATTATTTTGATTCCATTTTCCACTTTCATAGTTTTGGGCACGTTTCATGCATCATTTGCCAACCCCTAATCATGTGTATTAAATATGGTTTTAGAGACATAACCCTGGTTTTATTTGTTAATTCTTTGATTCTATTACGGAGTATTTTTATTTCAATATATGGTACTTTTGTCATGGTGTATGGCTTTTTTTTTTTTTTTTTTTTTTTTTTTTCCTTTTGGCATTTTATCACTTTTCAAGCATTTTATTACAGAAAAGGTATTGGGTGCGGCAAGCCGCACCAAATAATTCGTGCATCAAGTATATATGATATGCAGTATTTGATCATGATATGTATTATTTGATAGAGGATATGTACAACTTGTTGGAGGATATGTGTTATTTAATAGAGGATACATACAATTTTGTTGTAGGATAAGTATTGTTTGTTATAGGATATGTAGTATTTGATAGAGGATATGTACAATTTATCTTTGGTAGAGGATACCACAGTTTGTTAGAGGATATCATCATATAGCCAATAGAGAATATCGTCCAGCCTATAGATGATATCGTAGACACGATTATAAATGATATCATATAGCCAATAGAGGATATCATCCAGCCTATAGATGATATTATAGACACAATTATAAATGATATCGTATAGCCAATAGAGGATATCATCCAGCCAATAAAGGATATCATAGACACAATTATAAATGATATCATATAGCCAATAGAGGATACCATCCAACCAATAGAGGATATCATAAACACAATATAAATGATATCATGTAGCCAATAGAGGTAAAGATGGCTCTGGGCCGTGCCTCATGTCAGGCCCACGTGCTTTGGGGTTAGTTAGGCCCGGCCCATGGCTTGGCCCACGAGTTTCGTGCCATGTCGTGCTTATGTTTTTAAAAGGTTGGCCCATGCACGACCCACGTGCCATCGTGTCGGGCTTGCGTGCCTAAGCAAAATTGCATTGATTTTAGCATGTTTTATCGTGCCGGGCCTTATCGTGCTTCTCCCAAGTAAAGGTGGCCCACGGCCCACACGCACAGTACCGTGCCGTGCATTTTTTCGCGCCCGTGTCGTGACAGGCTTCGTGCCGGCCCGATCCATTGCCATCTTTAAATAGAGGATATCATCCAGTTTATAGATGATATTATATACACAATAGATAATATCATCTAGCTTATATGATAGATTCAATAGAGGATATATCCAACTTATAGCAGATATCATCAAAACAATAGAGGATATCATCAAAATAATAGAGGATATAATCCAACTCATAGAAGATACTCGTATCATAAAAACAATAGAGGATATGAAAAAAAACAATAGAGAAGATATCATCCATCGTATAGATAATATTGTAGACACAATACATGATATCATCCAGCCTTTAGATGATACCATTTAGACAATGAATGAATAAAATTATGCCTATTTTATATTTAGTAATCTTTATTTTTAAAATAAACAAATGCTATAATTGTCTTCCTACCATTGAAGGTCAACAATGGCGGAACCACCATTGAAGATCCCGTACTAAGCTTATGGGTATAAACTAACATGCTCATTTCTCAACCAAAATACATTCATTTGTTATCAAAACGCTCACAATTCAACATACAAACACATAGGACAATCAATTTCAACAATTATACATCACACAAGAAAGCCCCAAATCGATTTTTTTGGGCATTTTTTCGTAATATCCGAGAATTTCAAGCAATTATCAAGCCAATTCAAGCATAAATCATGGACAAATATAATCAACAATCAACGAGTTTCTCGCCATCGGCGATACCACCGCCAATAACAAAGTCGTCGATGGGAGCGATCATTGGTATACAGCAAAAACCCGCTACAAAACATTTGGTCAGTGCGGACTGAAGCAATAGTTTGTATTTATATTTCGTATTCAAGCTTAAAAAAAAATAATAAAAAAAAAATTATATTTCGTATTCAGACATTTCTTTATCCCCTTGTTTGGAGGGATTTAGACTTGTATAATTGGATTGATTCACCTACAATTCTAAAAAAAAGTTCATTACAATTAAATTTTTCTTCTTACAAAGAAATAAAAAACGAAAATCATTAACCAATTTTAATATTTTTGTCAAGAGTGCACTAAATGTTTCTTGTATGACTATAGTTGTGCTATATATTGAAGAAGATCTGACCTATGAGCTATGAGCTATGACTCATTACTCAAATTCTAAGTAAGACATACATTATTCCGATTCTTTTGTAGGGAGAAGGTTTGAAGAAAGGTGATTTGTTCTTTCATTCTTCTTCTTGATTATAGAGGATAACCGACACATTCTTTTCAAACACCATATATATTCTTAGTGTACTACATAGACTTTATATATTCTTAGTGTAAACTTGTAGTAATGTTAACCAAGTAAAACCCTTAATTATGGAAATGGAAAATATGGCAAAAGAGATACCAAAACAGTAGTATAAGAGCCTCTTGTATTTAATTTTTATAACTAAAAATTAATTAAGGTGATATAAATGTATTTAAATTTCTGGTTTTTTGGGTAGATAGAGGCCACATACTTAAACCTTTTTTTAGATGTGCAAAATTTATATATGCACCTCAATATATATATATATATATATATGGTCGGGATCCGGTGAGAACCACCTCCTATGTGAGAAGTCATCCCATATGTGAGAACAAATCTCATCCATTAGATTGTATTAATCCAACAACTGAGATTGTTCCACTAATAATGGCAATAATGTAATTCTCAAAACAAACAAATCAGCCCCCAAAACCCGTACAATTTTGTATACTCCTCTTTCTCTCTTTTCAAAGCTTGAAGGTGGGATTTCTCTCTCCTCTTCTTCATTGTTGCATAATTTCAAGTAGTAATTGATTTCTCTTATTCGAATTTCTCTTAATTTGATTTTAATTTTGATAATTTCGATTGAATTCCCAAACTTCTTGTTCTGATTTTTGTAAATTTGATAATTTCAAATCATCTTCTTCCAATTTTGATAGTTCAAAACAACTTGAAGGTAGCATTACATTGGAGATTAAAAATTGAAGATCGATGATTTCTCTCTCCTCTTCTTCAGTGCTGCATAGTTTCAAGTAGTAATTTTCAGATTTCTCTTATTTGAATTTCTCTTAATCTGATTTTAATTTTCATAATTTCGATTTTACTGCTCTGAAAATTGATTCATGAATTGCTTGATTTGTTGTAGTATTCGAGCTCATTGACGATTGAAGAGATTTTCTACGTTGTTTTACTCCCATTTATTATAATCATTGATAAGCTTAGTAACACTGTTTCTCCTTGCTTCGAATTGGATCCTCCAAGTAATCATAAGCAAGTTCACACCGACCTCACTCGCCTTGCTCGTGAATCTCAATGTAAGTTTGATGAATTTTCATTTAATTTTAATTTTTTGTGGATCTAGTTTTCGAATTTGATTTTGAGCTTACGGTGAATGAAATTGAAGCATTATTTGAGTTATTCAAAGAATTGAGTTGTACAATCATTGACAATGGCTTAATTTTTTATTCAAAATTAAATTCAGTACTAAATTTATGGTCAGCATATTCATTACAATGTTCTTATTATGTTCTTATTTACGAATGATGTTATTATGCTCCTATGTTATTAAGTTCTTATTTTCAATCAAATTTAAAATGAGCAAATAAATTGAAAATGAGCAAACCTAAATATGTGTAATAATATAGAAAAAATATAATGAGCAAACATAATTAAAATGAACAAATACAAAAAAAAAAGAGCAAATATAAAAATAAGCAAATGAGGAAAATAATTTGGTGATGGTGGTGGTGGTAGGGTGCAGGGGACAGCGGCGACGGCAGGGGAGTGAGAGTGAGATAGGTTGTGGTGGTGATGGTGGTGGTGGTAGGGTGCAGGGACTAGGATAGGGGCAGAGGAAGGAAAGAGAGTGTATTTATACAAGGGTTAAAGGGAAAGCTTGTGGTGGAATAATGAACTTGGGATGGTAAAATTGAATTGTGGTTATAAATAAAAATGAAAAAAAAGGTGAGATTGGTGACATTGTGTGAGCTTATTTTGATGGGATGAGTTTTTGATGATTTGTTCTATGGCGAAATTGTACATGTACACTTTCTTTTAGTTATGACTTCTTGACCATATTGTTGTGTTCTTATTTTAAATTTGAGTATCATTGTTGCATCTTGTTGTTGTGGCTAGGATAGTGTGTTTGTTGGGGTTGTGCTTCCTCAATACTTATTTGCTCATTTCACAAATAAGCACTAAGTTATTTGCTCATTTGACAAATGAGCATTCAATTATTTGCTCATTTGCTAAATATGTATAATAATATAGAAAAAATATAATGAGCAAACATAATTAAAATGAGCAAATAAAAAAAAAAAAAGGCAAATATAAAAATGAGTAAATGAGGAAAATAAGCTGGTGATGGTAGGGTGCAGGGGACAACGGCGGTGGCAGGGGAGTGAGAGTGAGACAAGTTGTGGTGGTGATGGTGGTGGTGATAGGGTGCAGGGGCAGGCACAGGGGTAGAGGAAGGAGAGAGAATTTGGTGGTGGTGGTGATGGTAGGGTGTAAGGAAGAGGGTGAGAAATGGCAAAAATCAAATATGTCATAGTCAGCAAATATATCATACATGTTCTATTATACGCAGCAAAGTTGATTATTTTTTCACTTTTTGTTGCACAAATATAGTGTTTTTTATGATTAGTAGTAACATTATTTCACATGATTTGAATTGGGAGTTCTTACATGTCATACTTTGTAGTGTAGATCATAGTCTACCTTCTGCTATTCAACCCCTTATTTGCCCCCCTACTACTGCTCCCTAACTGTTGGCACCCTTCTACTGCCCCCTTCTTCTCTTATTAGTTTTCTATTTTACTGTGTTATTGACTTGTTATATATTGAGCAAAATAGAATTGTTCTGCAAGAGCTCAGTGACATGATAGCCATCAAAGCAGAGGAAATTTTTTCTACTCTCCAAAGTCTGGAGCTAATCCAGTATCGCAAAGGTCAACATGTCATATGTGAACCTATTAGCTCAATTGGTAGAGCATTATGCAAATGCATAGGGGATGTAGGTTCAATTCCTACATAGGTTATCTCTATAAACAAAATCAAATTCGTACTAAATTATATGAGCAAAAAATTGGTTTGAAATGATTTATAACTATATAAACTTTGTTACAATTAAACTCTCATACAAACTTGTGTCTCCACATTACATAAATGAACCTACGTGGGATTTGAACCCACATCTTTTGTGCATTTGCACAATGCTATACCATTGAGCTAGTAGGCTAACGTATTTAAAACATTCAAATACTCTCACAAATGAGCATTAATTTGACAAAATGAGCAAGAATCATTTGCTCATTTGACAAATGAGCATTAAATAATTTGCTCATTTGACAAAGGAGCATTAAATTTTTTTGCTTGGCAAATGAGCAATAAATAATTGCTCATTTGTCAAATGAACAAATAGTTAGTTGCTCATTTGTGAAATGAGCAAACATTAGTTTGTTTATTTGTCAAATGAGCATTAAATAGTTTGTATGTATGTATATATGTATGTATGTATGTATATATATATATATATATATATATATATATATATATATATATATATTTATTTATTTATTTATTTATTTATTTATTATTAATTCTTTATTTGGCCTCTAGCAAGTAGGTATCAACAACATGGTAACTTGGCCTATAGATAAAGTCAAAGGGCTTGTTCTATTCACCTTTTAAAAAAAAAATCAGGTTTAATAAGTTCAGATAAGTTCGTCAGATTAGTTACAATAAGGTTTAATAAGTTTAATAAGTTCAATAAGATCTAGTAAGGTCTAATAAGGTCCAATAAGTTCTAATAAGTTTTAATCAAGTCTAATAATAAGGTCTAATAAGGTCCAATAAGTTCTAATAAGTTCAATCATGACTAAAAAGTTTTAATAAGTTCAATAAGGTTTAATAAGTTCAGATAAGCTCAGATCCAATAAGGTGGAGTGAACACATCCTAAGAGTGTGTTCTATTCACTTGATTTTTACTTATCTGAACTTATCTGAGCTTATTAGACCTTATTAAAACTTATTTTAACTGTAATTTGAACTTGGGCAACCCTTATCAGAATTTATTTGAACTTAAATGAACTTATCTGAAATTCTTAGACCTGAAATAAGTGAAAATAAGGTGAATAGAACAGACCCTTAACATTCTAACCATTATATATCCTACTCCCTCTAGTGCATGTAATTCTCACCATTTTCATTTTATGTCTCATCAAAACACACTTTTGTTTGGTATTAACTAGTTTCTAGGTGCGGGCGATGCCTTGAGATACTGCATTATTTCCATAAAATCCTTATTAATATTTAATCTTAATAGAATGACAAATTGACAAGTAATATGATAATAGCTTAGTGGCTAACATGTTAGAATTTAAGCTTTAGATACGCTTTTTAATATATATAGTATAGATAGATGTCTTTAGTTTGAAATTAATAAAAGTTATGAAGTTTTGATATTGTGAAAATATGAATTTGACAAAAATAAAACAATCAAAGTAGACATGAATTAAATTAAAGTTAACTACTAGAGTGGGAAGTGATTCATAATTGAACATATAGTATTATAAATAAATAAATATGAGTATTTATAGAGTACTATACAGTACCAAATTAATTATGAAATGATCTCATTAGACTATTTTCAACATAAACATCGTCAAAGTCAAACACTAAAATTGTTATTATAATAATGATATAGTTTTAAATAGTTATGGAGTATTGTATTCTATAAAACAAGAAGCTATCACAAAAAAAAAGGAAGTAATACGGTAATATTTTAGTTTGGGATTACAAACACATGTTTCACTCGGAGTAGCCGGCCATGTCTTCACCCCGCAAACAAACCAGGCTTATACTTGTATTTTCTTCAATTATAGACAAACAGATAGGACCCATTTTAAATTTCATTATCCTTACCCAATAATTTTGTCCAATTCTTTATTTGTTTGCTCTTACAAATTACAATGACTTTTCAGCAAATATGATACATATAAATGATACAATGCAATTTAAATAATAAAGAATTTGTATGGTTTTAATAATATGTGGAATATGCAATTTTGATATGTACGAATGTATTTTTTTAATTTTTTATTTTATTTTTTATTGTTGGTCCATTGCTAGAGATAAGTACTTTATTTGCATTTGTCTTTTACCATTATGCAAGTATATACTATGTATATACAATTGTATCATTTGTATGCGCTAGTGAAGCAAATTGTTTATTTCCTTAAGTATGTTTTGTATGAAGGGCTGCCAATATTATACTCGTACTTCGTATATGATTTTAATTATTGTATTGTGACTTGTACGTATATCGCAAATGGTTATTATATTAAGATTTTGTTTACATTTATTATACAAAATTCTTACAAATAATTTCTTGGCATAGTGGTGAAGATGAAGGGTGGTGTGCGTTATGCATGTCACACGCATGTTCGTTCAACCTATAATAATTATAAATTGTGTTGTCTTTTGCGGCTAATTTGAACAAAATGCAAAATCCTTATACAAATCGATGTAGGACAAAGAAAGTGGAAGAGAAACACACAAAAATGATACGGGGTACTAGATAGCGTAGTCTTTTAGGTCTCGTACATGATTCAAACGATAAAGGGTGAGAGGGCCACATCAACCGAGTACAATTGATTTGATCCTTACCATATCTAGTCATGAAATTCGTTCAATTTTCCCATATATATATAACCCATAGTTATTAGATCTATATATAGGCTCTAACATGTCAACCTCCAAGTTGCCTCTAATGACGAATGATATCACAACCTTATAACTGGAAGATGGGGTTCGTAGGTTCTTTTGGCTTAGTACCCTTAGTTCCTATGACTTCAATCCCTATCACTAGAATAATGGATCAAGTACTATTTGGTAGTTTAACAATATACATTAATATAATCTCTCTATTTTCCTGAATTATAATCTGCTATTGACCACCGTAGTCTTGACATTGTCATGTTGGTAAGCAGTGACCACCGTAGATTGTCATGTTGAGTTTTGTCATTGTTAGTCCCCCATGACTACTAAGAATCAAATCACGGGAGAAGAAAAAATAGAAGGAGAAGAGAAGAAGGAAGAAGAGCAGCGGAAGAATAGAGAGAGGATTGAAGAGGAAAACGATGGCTTTTTGGCGTGATACCATGTAGAATTATGGAATTCTCCCTTAGGAGGCTTGTATTGCATATTCACAATATATATGTATGTGAGTAGTTTTGCTTTAAAGAGGATCATGCATGTAAGTAGGGATCAGAGCAGAACATGGTGTAGAAGTGTAGAATAAATATCAGCTCAAATAAACAGGGCCTAAATCCACAATCAATAGCATCAAACTTTGTTCAATTTCATAAATCATAACTATAATAAATTGAAGGCCTCTAAGTAGAATAGCAAACATATTAACACACATTGTGTGGAAGTCCAAAAGTAAGCAGTTGATGTGGTCATGCCCATGAAATTTGTAGCCCAAATTTGTCCCAACTCCCAGGCCCAATTAAATTTTGGTCAGCCCAAAAATTAGTTTAATACTTTAAGTTCGTAACCTTACAACGACTCTGATCTTTTTATTTTTTCTCTCTTCGCTTCAATTTTAAACTCTAACCTCTTCTGCAAACAGTATCTGGAATCAACTCAATTTCAAGAAATCACTTGATTGTCTCAGTAATAGGTAATATATCTCTTCATCGCAATAATCTAATTGTTATTTTATTTCTTATATATAATTTCTTTTCCGTACATTGCGTTCAGTATTTCTGTAATCCCCCGTATTTTTAAATATTTTATAAATGAAATTTTATTTTATTTATAATATTTATTTGTATTTTTCCAGAATTTAATTTTCAAATTATTAATTTGGGTCAAAAATTATTTTAGGCTAAATTATTTTATGAACCTATATCCTACAATCCATTATTATAAAAACAAAGCCTAACCCATTTGTTTATTTAATTGGCCCATTTCATGAGGCCCAATTCTACCCCACAATTCTCTCCTATAAATACCCCATGAATCCCCAAATTTTCCCCCACACAAAAAGGTTAGTCTTATTTTCTTCCTCCTTTACTTCTTATTATTTTCATAAAGCTTATGTAATTCATTTTTGGGTTTTGGTTTTAATTGCTTGAAATTAGTTTATTTAGTATCAAAATCATGTTTTTGATGTTTTAACTAATAATTTCAGATTATAATTGTTGTTTTAATTTTCAGATTTTGTAATTTTAAATCTAGGGTTTTAAATTAGTTAAATTGGGATTTTAGGGTTCTAATGATCAATTAATTTGGGGCTTTTGTTCCTATTAAATTTCTAATGAATAACTAATCACAGAAACAAATTTTCAGTTTTTCGTAATCAACTTTGATCTCCGTTCTTAATTTTTTATAGTAACGTTTTAATCACGTTTAGATTCTAACCAGTCCGATTTTTATAAAAAAAAAATAGTGTTTTCGTGTGTAAACGACGTTTTAATCAAAACTCACTACAACAACACCCTCTCGTGGCCAAATTCAGCCTCTAAATATGGTTTTCGGACAGTTTTTGATTTTTATCGAAGGTTTAATGTTTAAAATAAATTTTCAGATTTTTATAAAGCTCTAAATTTGCTGTAATTTTATGAATAAGTATGTATCTTTATGTAGGAAATTTTAAGAATAATATATAAGCTTTTAATTCTAGCAAAAAGGAAGGTTTTAAAGTGTTGTTTAATTGAATTTTGAAGGTTTAATTGAGTTTTTATGAAACTAATTGAATTCTAATTATATATTTCAAGTTTAGATTGTTGTATTCATACATTCTACTATTAAATTAAATTTTCAAATTTTTAATCTTGGTTTTAAAGGATTTAAATCATGGTTTTATGATGGATTTTTAGGTTTTTAACATACTAACCTACTATATAATGATTATTTCAAGTAGAGATGTTTATCAGGTTGTTTTATATTCTTAAACTAAATTTCCAGATTATAATCCTTACTTTAACATTGCTGGACTTTTATGTTATAAGCTATATTTTCATGATTTTAACATATAAACTTATAGTTGAATTATTAACTTTGACTATTGTGAGTAATTTAAAAGCATTATTTCAATGGTTTAAGGGGTTTTAAAGTTAGTATTGCTATAAATTATATTTCTTGAGTATTAATTGAACTATTATTGTTTGGTTTAGGAGAGGACTTTGTAGAAAGCGATTTCTAGTTCCTAAAGTGGCCAACCAACTCGTTTACTCAAGGTACGTACAAGGATACGAAAACCTTGACTTTAGAAGCATGTTTAAGGACTTGAAAAACCTTAGAATCATGTTAGGAAACTTGGAGATTGGATGAAATTGTTTGGTAGCGAGTTTGATTGATGATTAATGTGATGATTGGTTTGATTCATGTATGAAAAATGCGTATTGATTTTTCTTGTAAGTGTTATTTATGCAATAACTTGCAAGATGGGCTTAGAGACAAAAGTACATGAATTTATGGAATGAATTATTTTATTACTCTTTCATAATTAATGAAATGGAATGAGTAAAGGGAGATTTAAAGTCTTATAAGACGAGGTTGAGGATTGAGGTGCCTTATGCACTTAAGGTGTTTATACACCGAGGTAGTTAAAGGATTCAACACTAAATATTGTTTGTCACTAATAAAACAAGAATTGAATCAGAAATTTGAATTGCTTAAATGATTGTTGTTTGATTGGTTGTATTGTTTTGCATTGAGTCATCACCAAGTTTAAACTTGTAAATCACGTAAAGTGCAATACGGATGAGCAATAAAACTTTGGATTTGTGCACATCTAGAGTATTGAAAATCAGGGGTTGGGGTTCACGGGGTATTAGCCGTGTAATTTCTAGAGGTCCTCTGATCTACGAGTCTCTTGTTTACAAATGTTTTTCTAAACTATAAGGAGTTAGATGAGATCTCATACTAGCTATGGTCACGGAGTCGCGCCCGTCTGCAATTGGATGTTTATTAATGTTTCTGAAAGGAGGCATAGGGTTTTCTTTTATTAATGTTCCAAAATGGAGCATAGGGGGACAACCTGGTCTATTGCTTAATCCAATCAATGAATAAAATGGAATGAATTATTGTTAGTAATTAGTGAAGTCTTAGTAATGTTAATAGTTGAGGCATGTGTTAGAGTCAATAATTAAATTGTGTGTGCTGATTTATTTTTAGTAACATGCTAGGGACTCTTTGATATATTTCGTAGCTTGTATGTACTCAGCGTTGCTGATTGCGTGCTTTTGTGTGTCTTTTTCTTGGTCATGGCATTCGCCCTTCAATGACCCTGTAATGATCCAATTTCAATTGTAATATTGGGGAGCAGATTAATCACAGGTTTATTCATAATCAGAACTTGCATCAAGGTGGTGGGATTTTGAGTGGAGTGTAGGATGTTTCCACAGTATATTTCATTCATAAGTTTGGATTTAATTTAACTCTGGTTTGATTTATTTACTATTTTTATTGGGTTTTGAATAAGGGCCTTAATGGTTCCAACTTGTAAGACTAAATTTGGTTTTGACTTTTTTTGGTTTTAAAACTTATTTATAACTGAGTTAGTTTTCCGCTGCTAAACTCTAAATTAGCCTTAACGTTTGAACACGTGGTGGTAGCACGTCAGTAATTCTCTTACAAATTGATAAAGGTATTTACAGGTTTTTAAGAGAGAATTATTGAGGTGTTACAAACTGGTATCTAGGAGCTTAGGTTAGATTTAATTACCACTAAAGCCAATTAGTATGTCTTAGGCGCCTAACTAATCGATTAAGGATTTTGTATTTAAAAGGCAAAAAAATGATTTTAAATTTAATTGTGTTTGAACTAATTGTTTTAAATTTTTATAAAATAACTTTGAAGCTTGAATTATTTATTTGGTGAGATTTGGGTAGAATTAGAAAGGGCATGCATGCATATTGATTACCTTGCATTTATTTAATTATTTTGCAAGTTGCTTAGTTAATAAATTTTGTGATGGTGTTCTAATTGAATTTCTTTCATGATGTGTTCGTGTTATGCTTTTCGAATGCTCGTTGCGTTGGGATGACGTAGTGAGGAGATAAGTGACGCAGTAATCATGTCTAAGGATGAGAGAGACACTAACAGAGAAGATACTCTAGAATCTATGGAAAGGATTCTAACTCCGAAGCTAGACCAATCTGAGGAAGGTTACTAGAACTTGCATGAGTTTATAAACTTAGAGATGGGCCGAATGTCAATTTCAGAGTACTATAATGAGTTTATGATCCTTGCTAGGTTTTCTCCTGAGGTTGTCCCGACTGAAGAACTAAGGGCTCAAAGGTTTGAACAAGGAGGATTGACCAAACAGTTACAGAAAGACCTGGCTGGGAAAGTTTTTAAGACCCTAGATAAGGTATATGAGAGAGCTGCACATATGTATCATCTGAACTCTAGGGATGTGGGAGAGAGTGCTAAGGTTAGGGAGAAAAGGAAGGACTATGGGAATTCTGGAAACCAAGGTAACTTCAAGAGGTTTAGGAATGGGAACTCATTTGAGAGGGGTGACCAAAATGTTAGCAATTCTTCTAACGATAGCAATGGGGAAAGGAAATTATGTTGCAAGTGGTGTAGTAAGAACAACCCTGGGAGAGACTGTGATGGGAATATAGTGACTTGCAGGTTTTGTAATAAGAAAGGGCATAGGGAGTATGAGTGTTACACTAAGCTGAACCAACAAGGAAATTGAGGGAATAGTGGAAATAACCAATAGAGGTCTAGTAATTCCTATAACCACGGAGGAAAGAGTAATGGGAAAAGTGGTCAGGATGGGAAGACTGGGATTGGTAACAATAATAACAACAATAATATTGGTAACGACAACAATGGTAATCAAGGAAGGAGCACCACTCCTGGGCGTTTGTCTGTAATGGGAAAGGAGAGGCTGAGAGGTCCTCAGATGTGATTACTAGTACTTTTTCTTTTCACTTAACTCTTTTCTTAAGGTGAGTTACGGGGGCGTATCTCTTTTCTTTAAGAGGGGTTTTCTTTAAGAGGGGTAGAATGCGATATAACTTCGCGCTTTTTACCTCATCTATTGCTTAAGTTTGCATGATTTTGCTTATTATTGAACAATGTTGTTGTGTTTGCATGCTATTAAAGTATTTAAACTTTGGCCAAGTACAAATTCATCGAGTATAAGTTCAGTTTGTTGAGTATACATGTTGAGAAGCAAGCAATTTTCAGCAATATAGAACACAAAAGTTTGAATAATTTTGAGAAATTACTGATTTTGGGTTAAGTTTCGGGGACGAAACTTCTTTTAAGAGGGGTAAATTGTAATCCCCCGTATTTTTAAATATTTTATAAATGAAATTTTATTTTATTTATAACATTTATTTGTGTTTTTCCAGAATTTAATTTTCAAATTATTAATTTAGGTCAAAAATTATTTTGGGCTAAATTATTTTATGAACCTATATCCTACAATCCGTTATTATAAAAACAAAGCCTAACCCATTTGTTTATTTAATTGGCCCATTATTTTCATGAGGCCCAATTCTACCCTACAATTCTACCCCACTGAGCAAACGGGATAGGGTTGAGAATCGATGTGAGGTCGTTAGCAGGCTGGTTTATCACTGGGGATCAGTACTTTTGGCATTGTTCATATTTTTTGACACAGTCCATAGCATCCTAGGTTAGAGTTTGCTAATATGCTTTTCGTCTGATAATTTCAACTGCCAAAGCTTTTCCTCCTATGTGATTCGTGCAGATCCCTTCATGGGCTTCCTTCATGACTGCTTGTTGCTCCTAGTCTGGGACACATCTGAGGATAGGTTTCGAGTATCCCTTTATGCACGGCTCTCCATATAAGACCACGTATCTGTACGATTCCCTCTTTACTGCCTTTGCCTGCTCTTCATCATCAGACAACGTTTCGTGCAACTTGTATGCCAATATATCTGAGTACCATGAACTTCGCTTGTTTCGGGGTTTTTTGTCCCTCGGGAGAGTTACGTCACCAAGACTGATTTCCTTCCGCCTGTACTTGCAAAATAACGAAAGCTCCGGGTGTTCCAAGTTTCGCCTCTGACGATCAAGTTAGAAAGTGTTTGGAGTGATGTAAAAGTGCGGAAAGTAAAATGAGATCTTCTCGGATTCCAAGATAAGGTGATTTCTCAGTATTTGAGAGAATTGATTGTGTAATAATTGAACGTGTCTCCAAAATGAGGGGAATCTCTCTATTTATAGGGTCATGGGAACATGTGCTCTTATCTAAGTCATTTCTGACCTAGAGTTGGTGGGCTGCGCCATTTTACAGCTTTCTCGGGAATTGGGCCTTGAAGGCCGTCTTTTTCCTTGCTGATTGAGGGTGCCACGTGTCACTTGGTGAGTGGCCCCTTTTGGACCTTTCTTGGGATGACACGTGTCCCATTTTGATTGGGCCACGTAACATGGGTATTTTTACCCAAATCATCGCTGGCTGGTGCAATTCACCTCCTTCTGCCCCTCAACACTTTTTTCCTCTAGGACTTCCACAATTATTGTTCTACTCAGACTCTGTAACGTCGAACTTGCTAGCTTGGAGAATGCGTTTGCCTGAGCATTCTCAGCCCTGGGGACCAACTCGATATCAAAGCTAACCAACTGGGCTGTCAACTCCTTCACTGCAGCTACATATTTTTGCATTAATGACTCTCTGACCTCATACTCCCCCCTGAGCTGGCTCGCTACTAACTGCGAGTCAGTCTAGAGTTTCACTTTCTTGGCCCCTATTGCCAGACTCATCCTCAAACCTGCCAGTGTAGTTTCATACTCAACTTCATTATTGGAGGCTTGGAATTTGAATTTAATAGCATACTCAAAGACATTGCCTTCTGGTGATACCATAATTATTTCTGCTGCGCTGCCTGTGTGGGCAGCTGAGCCATCCACTGCCACTCTCCATGTTCCAATCTCTTCCTGTATTTCTTCGTAGCTTGCTTCCACTATGAAATCTGGTAAGGCTTGAGCTTCTAGCGCCGTTCTAGGCTTGATTTCCAGCTCGTACTCAGTCGACGCTATTGCCCACTTTAGTAGTCTTCCTGAGGCGTCCATTCTCTACAAAGCTTTCTCCAACGGGTAATTTGTTAATATATGTATCACATAAGCATCAAAGTGTGGTTTCAATTTTCTAGCAGTCGTGACAACAACCAAGACCATTTTTCTACTAATGAGTATCTCTGCTCTGCCTGGGTCAGGACATGGCTGACAAAATAAACTGGGTGTTGAATTTTTCCTCTCTCCACTAGCAGCGCTGACCCTATTGTTTGCTGCGAGACAGATACGTAAAGTTGTAGCTTTTCTCCTACCCCTGGACTTGTCATTGTTGGCAGGCTGACTAAGTGCTCCTTTACCTTAGCAAATGCCTCCTTTTTAGCTTGTTCCCATTTGAATATACGATTGCCCTTCAAGAGTTGAAAGAATGGTTGTAACACCCTAGAAATTCCTTCCCTTTAAAATAATCTGAATTTTTATTTAAAACCCTTACTTTATTCCCAATTAAATGGGTAATTAAAGATCTTTTCAAGAAAATTAAATTAGACTTATATATAATAATTCCAGCATTATTAAAACTTATAAAATCGCTGTAATTTGATTTAAAAACATTAATTTTAATAATTTCAATCAACCACAATCAAATTCCATCCATAAACGTTAATTTAAAAACCTAGGGTTTCCAATTTTTTAGGCTTTTGAATTAAAACCTAAAATCTGAAATTTATAATTGAAATACTTGTTATTAAACATCCTAAGAATCATCACAAAACCCAAAAACAATAATTAGATTTAGGGTAGATTTAATTAAAATAAGAAAAACAACATAAATCTTTCGTTAAAATAAAAAACTGCCCGAAAACCATATTTAGAGGCTGAATTTGGCCACGAAAGGGTGGTGCTCGGAAGTGAGTTTTGTTTAGAATATCGTTTACACACGAAAAACACTATTTTTTTGGTAAAAATTGGACGAGTTAGAATTTAAACGTAATTACATCGCAATTAAGAAAATTACGAACGGAGAATACGCAACACGCAACCACCTGGCCGCCGCTGCCACGCTGCCTAGTGGCTGCTGCCACCGGCGAAGGTTGGTGGTGGTGGCCGGCGTGTGTGGTGGTTAAACAATAAATAATTAAATTAATTAATTAGAAGGAAAGGGGAAAATAAAATAAGAGGAGAGAGAGAAAATTTACCTTTGGGTGAACTCCACCCTAGGCACATAAGGGGTATATACCCTCTCTCTTAATCCTCCTACTTACTTCCCTTAATAATCCCTTTCCTAATCAAATTAGGATTTGACTTTCTTTAAAACTTTGACTTTTAAATTATTTAATATAAAATAATGTGCCCCAATATTTTAAATCATAAGATCCAATATTTTCAAGATTATTAAATAATAAAATATATTTTTAATTAAAATAATTCTTTTTGTATTGAAGAAACCCTAAATAATTCATTTCGTATTATTTGAATACTTCATGAAATACTTATTTAAATTTGAAATACGTATAAAAATACTGGGTATTACAGTCTACCCCCTTAAAAGAAGTTTCGTCCTGAAACTTGGGCAACGAAATTCAAACTTTTTCCTCGCTTTGTATAATATTTTTGTACTCTTTTGTCATATTTTTCCTTAATCGTTCCTTTTAAAAATCAACATTTGTTGAATTAATCATTAGAAATGTGCAAGGAGCACAAAAATAACTGTAAATATAGGTAAAAAGCGTGAAATTCTACCCGCGTTCTACTCCCCTAAAGAGCACGAGTTACGCCCTCGTGACTCGACATACAATGGTAGGGCTTTATCTGCTAACTTGCTGATAAATCTGGTGAGGGTTGTCATTCTGCCTGTCAACCTCATAATATCCTTCACACTCTTAGGCTCTGGGAGACTTAAGACAACTTGTATTTTCTCTAGGTTCGCATCAATACCCCTTTCATTTACCAAAAAACCTAAAAACTTGCCTACTTTCACCCCAAAGACACACTATTTTGGGTTTAACTTAATGTGATACTTGTTCAGCGTGTTAAACGTTTCTGCTAGGTCAGAGATGTGGTTGTGCGTTGTTAGGCTCTTCACTATGGAATCATCGACGTAGACTTCCACATTTCTTCCTCTTTGGTGAGCAAAGACTTTGTCATGATTTTCTGAAATTCGCCCCTGCATTTTTCAAACCTAAAGGCATTACAACATAATTGAACACTCCCCCGTCAGTTATGAAGGCTGTCTTTTTTCTGTCAGGCTCGTACAGGCTGATCTGATGGTAACCCAAGAAGGCATCCATGAAACTCGAGAGTGCATGCCCACTCGTCGAGTCTACCATCTAATCAATTAAGGGCAGAGGATAACAATCTTTTGGGCAGGCTCGATTCAAGTCTGTGAAGTCTACACACATTCTCCATTGTCCATTGGCTTTTTTAACCATTACCACATTTGCCAGCCATTCAGGGTAGTCACAAGGTTCTATGAATTTCGCAGCCAAGAGATTATCCACTTCCTCCTCGATAGTCTTATTCTTCTTGTATAGGGTAGCTCCAGTTGAGCTGCTCTACGCTCTTAGCATTACTTGAGGGGTGCGCACTCGTGCCAATCCATTCCAAGGAAAGGGAAAAACCTCCCAGGGGCTCAGCCTCACGGGTGACCCTAAAGGGCCTCATCTCAGAATCAGGGATAATCTCCCAGGGGCTCAGCACCAGGGCTTGCCTCAGCAGGTTTCAGCCTGTAGCACCAAGAATAGAACAAATATAAATAGTAACCAAAGTACAACAAAAAAGAGGTTAGACACATTCATCTTTCATCACTTACCCATTATTATCCAATACCTTACTGACTTAAGCATCGGAGGGGGGTTCCTCGAAACCACCCCCGAGGGCATAACCACTGTTCATCGTGCAGGTAATCCTAGTCAGCACCCAGGTTCATCCACTAGCTAGGCTACGGAACTACACCTGGAACACTTCCATGCGGAAAAATTTCTCAGTTTCTACTTTACTGCCCTCGAGTCTTCTCTAACATTCAGGCGATGTTCCATGATTTTTGGGTCAATGCCTGACATCTCGTTTGCTGAGAATGCAAACACATCTGCGTTCTCCTTGAGCAACGCTATCAAATTCACTATGACATTAGGTTTGATGTCTTTCCCAATCTTCATTGTCCTAGACTCATTTCCTTCGACCAATGCAACTACCTCATGCTCCCCTGCTAGAGTTGGACGGGCTACATCTTCCCTCTGGGTTCAAAGTTTTCCATGGCTAGCTTCTGCTTTTCTTTTTCTTCCTTATTTCAAAGTTTTCCATGGCTAGCTTCTGCTTTTCTTTTTTTCCTTATACTCCTGCCTTTTCCTCTTTTTGGAGACCTTTTCTTCCCTTGCTACCTCTTCTGGGACCTTGGGTAGAGAACCATACTTCATTGGATTTCACAGGGCCGTAATGTGGCATTGCCTTGCCGTTTTCGTTCTAGCAGCCCCTTAGCTTGGCTAAACAGCCTCTGTTGTTAGTGTATGCTACTGCCAAGTGCAACGTGGACACCACTTCGCTTATCTTGTGAATGAAGGACCTGCCCATTATCACGTTGTAAGGGGATGGAGAGTTAATGACGAGAAACTCTGCCCTCCTGGCTTGAGCTCCCTCTCCCACTTGGATAGACAGTTCTATTATTCCTTCTGGTATCATTCTTGAGACATCAAACCCTGTAACTTCATAGTTCACCCTTTTTTAGGTCTCTGCTGTCTAAATGCATTTTGTGGAAAGCTTCTATGAACATGATGTTGGCTGAACTTCCTCCATCCACCAGGACTTTCCTCACCTTCCAGTTTGCAATGTTATATAGACTACTAGAGGATCACCATGTTGGTATATGACTCCGTGTTGATCTTGCTCGTCAAACACTACCCTCGGCTGCGGTGACGGTGGTGGCCATTTCCTGCGCTCATTATAGTTTACTTGATGGACCATGTCCCTGAGGTCATCTCTGGCTCTGCTGACTGGTCCTCCATGCACAGGTCCACCGCTGATCACTAGTACATCCCCTAGTTCTCTATTTTCCCTGTCTTTCTCTTCGTGTTTACCCCTGTCAATCCTACTATCCTTTCATCGATCTTTTCTGGGTTTATCATTGCCTCGGCTCCTGTCCTGCCCAGAATATTGTTTGAACTGGTTCAAGTACCCCCTACTGATGTGGTCTTTAATATTGTCTTTGAGACGGATGCACTCTTTAGTCGTATGACCCTTGTCTCTATGAAAGTCACATCACTTTTTTGGGTCCAGGTTATTCGTAGTCATCCTTGGTGGTCTCTGCCATTAATCATCATGCATGTTCACGTTGAATATGTGAGAACAACTGTGGGTCAGCTTGGTGTACTGTTCATATCAGCCCTGCAATCTTCCTTTGCCCGACCTCCTCTGACTTGAATACCTTTCATTGTCTCTCCTTTGCTGGTCCGCTCTGCCGTACCCAACAGAGTTGGGTTCTGCTTTGCCCGCTGCCTCTGCCAAGCTGGGCTCTACCCTTCTGCCTGATTTGGGTAGAGGCTGACCTTCTGGCCAGCATGGCTCTGTCTGTTTCGTCTCCTTTAATGAACTCATGGGCTTTACCCAGGGCTTCTGCTAGAGTTTTCAAATTCGTTCTGCCCATATACTCTCAGAAAGCAGACCTTGGGAGTAAGCCGCTTTGCATTGCCAATAATGGCACTTCCTGGCTCATGTTGGGGATTGACGTCGCCTCTTTGTTGAACCGAGTGATAAAATCTCTGAGCGATTCAGTCTCTCATTGCTCCAACGACATCAGTTCCGTTGTCATTTTGGTGCGATCCACCAATGTGACAAAGTGGTCCATGAACAACCTCTTTAAACCATTGTACGAGTAAACTGATCCTTTCTCTAGTGATTGATACCATTCCGCAGCTAATCCCTCCAGGGTTGGGGGGAATGTCTTACACCAAATCGAGTCAGTTCTAGTGTATAAGACCATGTGACTCTCGAAGGCAGACAGATGGTTCTTAGGAGTTGTTTTCCCAATGTACTTGCATGAGGGCATCTTAATTTTCTCCATTGGTTCTTCCAGGATTTCCTTGTGGAAGGGTGAGTCCTCAGGGATCACCATGATCTTTTCCTTTTTGGAGCGCCCAGGGCTTAAGGATTGACTATGCGTGGGGGACCTGCTGTGAGGGTTACTGGCAGGAACTTCCCCTGACTCCTCCGTGTTCCACTCCCTGTTTAAGTTTCTGGCCTCCAATTCCTTCACCTTCTTTCGCAAGGCTGCTAACTTTTTCTGCTTTGGAGCCAAACTGTGTGCTGGTGACCTAACCATAGCTGGTGCCTACGGGCGAGTGGAACTCGATCCTTTCCCAAACGAGTTCAGCACAACCATCATGACAGCTAGCTGATCCTTGCTGCACTAGGACAGGTTCTGCAATACTTTTGGTATTTTCACTGTCTAGAACTTCCCTGTCGGTGTTTGAGTAATCACCTCATTGTTCTGGTTTGTGAACGACATTCTGAATCAAACTATTTGAGCTGGTCCGATCGGTTTATGAGCTTCGTTGGTGTTTTTGGTGATGCTAGAAGAAGTTCCAGCACGATTTGGGTTGTGGGTATTGATCGGAGTTGATTTTGCGGCTGTTTTTGCGGGATCGGGTTTATTTTGTGGTGTTTGGGTATTATAAGTCATTAGTGTTTTAATCGCCGGATCTGGTTTTCCCCCCGTCATGGCGGCTTTCCCAACCTCGAAAGAGCTTACTGGCTGAGCTAAGGTGTTGGAACTACCCCCTCCTTCTAGCGCGAATTGTTCCGGGTGTAGTTCCGGAGCCTAGCTGGTGGCTGAATCTGGGTGTTGGCTAGGAATACCTGCACAATAGACGGTGGTTATGTCCTCGGGGGTGGCTTCAAGGAACCCCCCACCGATGCTTAAGTTAGTAAGATTTTGAGTGATTAATAATGGATAAGTGATGAAATGAAGGTGTTTAACCTCTTTTCCGTTGTACTTGGGTTGCTATTTATAGTTGTACTATTCTTGGTGCTGCAGGCTGAGCATGGGTCACTGAGAGGTTTTCCTTGGCCTTGGATTGGACTGGCACGAGTGCACACCTCTCAAGTGGTGCTGTGAGCACGAGTCAGCTCAGTGGGAGCTACCGTATGCAATAATAATGCTGAAATCTGCTCTGCTCTATTGAAACCTGCTATGCTCTGCCCATAAGTTCAAAAAGAACATGGCCTAAATGTGCTATTTTAAAAATAGATTTTATTTTCATATATGAAGTAAGATGTAATTTTATAATAAGGGTTTAAAGTAGTTGAAATTTGAAGAGCAAACACTAATGTTACTAAACGAAGGAGAAAGATCCACAAAGGCAAAATACGATGACACTCGCGGCACCACCCAACAGCTAAAGCCACAGGGCAACCACTTCAAATACAAAGAGTAAACAGTAAGGGCCAATTCGTACTTTCACAACCCTTAATTCTAAAGCACTCTTTCCTTTTCCTTTTCCTTTTCCTTTTTCCTTCCAAACAAAAACAATACTCCGGAATAAATCGACACTTTCTCTCTCTTCAACCCCCCAAAATTCCCTGGAGAGGAGATATCACCTTCGAATCTCTCCTCTTTCTCCCTCCTCTTCTCTGCATATTCAATTTCCAATCTTCGCTTTTTTCCACACTCTTGTTTGTCTTTAATGGCGTCCGAAAATTTCACCGACAAAACTGCCATTTTTAGAAAGCTCAAGCTTAAATCCGAGAATAAGGTATTTATTTCGATTATTTTCGAGCTTTTTTTGTTGTTGCTGAATTGTGTTTTAAGGGTTGGGATCTGGTTCAGATCGGGCTTCAATTTGCTGGAATTTCGATTTTGTTTGATTTGATTTGATTTGGAATTGATTAGGTTGTTGTGTTAATGTGTGACAGATATGTTTCGATTGTAATGCCAAGAACCCTACTTGGGCGTCGGTGACATATGGGATCTTCCTTTGCATTGATTGTTCCGCAGCTCATCGTAGCCTCGGTGTTCACATCAGTTTCGTTAGGTATGATTTGGTTAATTGGATCGTCATTGCTTTTAGTTTGTTGATTAGAGTATTAATTAGGGATTTTATGTGATTTGTATTGTATTGAGTGATCAGTTGATTTTGTGGTGGATTGAACTTTATTGCTTTACAGAATTATTTTAACCAACTGTTTAGGTTGTAAAGTACAGAAATTTGGACTGTATGTGTTGAGACTACAATTTATTGTAGCTGCAAATTGTAGATCATACACAAGAATGTACGAAGTATAATCTTATTTTGAGCATGATTAGTTGATCGGCATAAGTTTTTACGAAATTCATTAGCCGTTTGTCCTTTTATGTTGTGACTGAAGAATAATAATGAGAGTGTTGGGCAATGTATTATTGATAAGAGGGATCAGTAGTATGCGACATTGATTGCTATGAAGTAAATTTTTTTCGATTTTGCTGGCACTACATGATCAGTTTTTGGGATGATTTGATAATTTGTAGACTCGAAGAATTTTGGGAAGGTTTTAAGTGGTATACCTTTGTTGAAATGGAAGGGTTCTCTAGTTTAAGCAATTGGGGGCTAGTAATTGTTAGATCAGAACTACTTAGTTATTCACCTGTTTTGAGAAAGGCTGCTGATTTGCTGAACCTATCGTGGGGAGAGGATTGAATATATTGAAATTATATGTGCTTTAATTTTGGATTGCCACTTGACTTTGAGGTGCTGCAAAATCAAAAGGTTTTCTCCTGGGATTCATGCTATTTAGGCCATTTTTCTTTTCACCTCACTAAATCAATTTAAAGGGGTTAGTAAGCTCATATAAGGGCGAGTAGGTTCAATTTCAAGACTTAAGGTTATATCAAAGTAGCTCAAGGATGTAGCTTCAATCCAAGCTTATATTTCATTGTTGGGCAAGAGCATGATATGGATGTACCAAGCAAGGAGTTAATTATGTTTCTTGATGATAGAGTAGTCTTTGAGGGTTTTTTTTTTTTTTGAAGTTTCAAGCCACTTTTGGTACAGTTGTAGGTTTCTACTAGAGTATGAATTGAGAGTTGTGTGGTGATGAAAGCCACAAAGGTTAATGCAAGTAATTTACACTCTAGTGGAAGAACCTAATATGCCGACTATGTTACTGTGTGAGTGTCATGTGTGGTTTGTTCATTGTCAATTGAGTTGATGTAGTTATTGTGGGGTTCCAAGAGCCCAAATTTGGGAAGGATAAAAGATCAATTGAAATAGTGGTCTTCATGTCTAGAACATTCTTGATATGTTGTATAGAGCAAAAATCATTCCTCATCTGGAAAGTTTATTGGTTCATTATTTTAAGTTTTCTCTTGATTCTATTCAGACTAGACATGTTTGGTCGATGTAAGAGTTCCACCAGCTTATATCTTTTTGTGCATACCAAAGGAAACTAGAAATCTTGATGTATGAATGCATAGTCTTTAGCAATTATTTTCTTGTTTGGAATTCTGAATGTGATTGAGAATTTCTTAGGAGTCTCTGGACATTAGAGGATGTCGTTAATTGTTTCCATCCCTTTCTTGGGTTGGTTTCATTTGAAAGACCCTTGATTAGTAAGGTCCACAATGAGGATGAGTTTCTAGTCTTGATTGATCATCTTGAACTCGAAAGCGGGACTGTTGGCAATGTTGGATGATATACTCATTATTACGATCACTCCAATTCTAAATAGGAATTAAGAGCAGTTGATGCAACAATCTGTATTTTTTTTTTGCTTGCATAAAAGTGTTAAAAACTAATAGTTTATGCCTTGTTGATTTGATTATTGAAGCTTTTTCCTGGAATTTTCTAGTGGGGTTGTTTATATTTGTAGCTTGCTATAGCTTCACTTTCTGAGATTCTGATTGGTAAAATGTGAGAAAATTTCTTTCTTAAAGGTCAACAAACTTGGATTCGTGGTCCCCTGAGCAATTGAAGATGATGTACTTTGGGGGAAACAACCGTGCTCATACATTCTTTAAGCAACATGGATGGACTGACGGAGGCAAGATTGAGGCTAAATATACATCAAGGGCTGCTGATTTATACAAGCAGATACTGGCCAAAGAAGTTGCTAAAAGCTCTGCTGAAGATCCCGGTTTACCTTCTTCACCAGTGGCTTCACAGTCTGCACAGGCATCTAATGGTTTCTCTGATGCCCTCAGTTTTGAAGTCCCAAAGGAAATTATAACAGAAAAGAAGGAAACAGCAAAGAAGGAAACAGCTGAGCTACCTTCTTCTCCTAGAACTTATTCTGTTACTGTCAAGAAACCTATTGGACTTGGAGCAAAGAAAGTTGGAAAGAGTGGAGGACTTGGTGCCAGAAAGCTTACGAAAAAGGTGAATAATTTAATCCTTGACAATTCCTGTTCAGACATATTCTTTTTGTTTTATGGCCCTTGTGGGCAGTATAAGAGTAATGAAACGTATAGTCAACAGTTGAAACCTTTTTTACGAAATGATAAAGGTTTTGGTGTCTATTGTTTATGCACAATGTTTGACCTTATGGCTACTCATTGACTAAAAAAAAGCACTTTTTCTGCAGCCTAACGAGGACCTCTATGAGCAAAAGCCAGAGGAGGCCCCTGCTCCTGTTGCCACCCCTAGTAATAATCCTGTTCCAGTTGGATCATCTTTTCCTTCCCGTTTCGAGTATGTTGAAAACAATAATGTTACGGGAGTGGGTAAAACTTCAGAAGTATCTCAGATGACTGGCCATGTTGCACCACCCAAGTCATCAAGCTTCTTTGCAGACTTTGGTATGGACAGTGGTTTCCAGAGAAAAGGAAGCTCAAATTCTTCAAAAGTACAGGTAAGTCATAGTTAATGCTAGCTAGGGATTCTGGATTCATGTTTCTGACTGTTTGACACTTTGATTTCTCAATGTTTTTGCTGTTTTATTGGGTTTAATATATTTTTCTTTTTTAATTGGTATTATATTTGTAAAATAATTATATTATCGTATTGTTGCACCTAAGCTCACAGCAACGACATGTACTAACTACTAAACGTGTAGTATGTGATGGGAGATGGGGTTCTCGTGTCCAATTTTATTCTTATTTTTTGTAGTATGTTTGTATATACACTATACCAAACACACACATCATACGTACTCTCAGCCCACTACATGCACAAGTTACATTAGAAAACTGTTTGATACTTTTAGCAAATGGAAATTACTGATCCAAACGTTCCTATGAAAATGGATTTCAAGGATCACTTTTCCCAAAAAACATAGTTTACATTGCTACATTTCTCTTTTCCCGCAAGAGAAAATTGAACTTGCAAATCCTTCCACTTTACATATCCCCAGCTCCATCTCTTATTCCCTGATGCTGCATGACTAGTGTGCTTGCTTCCTTCCGCTGACCGGGCCCATGTCTGCCATAAACCTTACATTACAGCTTGCACTTGGTACTTTAATCTCATTATAAGGTCTAAAGTTCCTTGCGCTAATTTCTTCTTCCCTTGCTGCGTAATTGAAGCTAATTAAAGGAGATTCTGAAGCTATGGCTGCAGAATGCCACCATCCATAGTAAAGATGTGTTCTCTATATAACCCATATATATTAAAAAAAAAAAAATAAAAATGTAGAAGTGTGTAGTTGTGTTTTGAATTGCCTTTGGGGAATGCTTACTTGTGCAGTAATTGCTCATTGATGTTATTGTCAAATGCGAGGAGACTTCTTGTAGGAAGAACTGAAAACGGCAATTTTACTTGGTACAGGGCACTATGTACAACAGTTTCAAAATAGAATAAAAGTAATCTATTTGTGAAAAAACATTTTACCTTAATGACCATTATCCCAATGCTGACAATGAGGATCCTGCTTAGGATGGGGTTGGGTTTATATGTATACAATTACGAGGAGTTCAGCTTTGTTCCTACAGTTACACAGTAAAGGTTTATGTTAAACCCAGAAAGTTAGTTTCCAAATATATTACGAGAATGAAGAAGTGGAGGGAACTTGAACTAGACATTTCATTTGATTCATTATTATGGCTGATGGAGTTGTTTTCATGATGGAAACTTGTGGGTCTAGTTTCTGTCCAGAATGTGTAGATTATTTGGTGTCCTCCATTTTCTATCACTTGATGCTATGGTTGATTCTTACTTTAACGTGCCACCAGTTTGCTGATATTTTGTATAATTAACAGATTGAAGAAACTGACGAAGCTAGGAAGAAGTTCTCAAATGCTAAATCGATTTCCTCATCTCAGTATTTTGGAGATCAGAGCAGAGCTGGTGACATTGAAGCTCGAGCTTCATTGCAAAAGTATTCTGTGAGTGCATGTCATTAAGTTTCGTCGGATAATTCTGGCTTAATAGCATTTTAGCAATTGATAATGTGGCTTTTACCATCCATCACTTATGTGTTATGTGCATACTCTTTTGAGTTCCTGACTTTTATTTCATCTCATTTTACTGCACTATATGATTCATGTGATAGTGCTGTCTATTGACTCTATTCCACTCTGATTATTGATTCTATTCCACCATGATGGAGCCTTCTGCACTTCTTTTGTTAACCCCCTTTTTTTCAATAGGTGTAACCCCTACGTTTTTTCTAACTATCTCAACCGATCTTTTCTTGTATAGCCACACATCTAATGCAACTTAAGCATCCCCGCCACATTCATCTTGTGAACGCAATGTTTTACGTACCATATAATATTGCATGTCTGATTGCCATGCAGTTGAATTTTCCCTCAAGATCACAGAGACCATTCAAACCCCATGGCACTCTTCCACTTTCACCAACCTGCCTTGATCCTGGATAGCAATGATGTCAAATTTTTAAAGAATCCTCTCATCATAGGCAATCACCTCCTTGCTTCTACTCTGCTAAACTTGCACTTCAAATATTTTGTCTTTATGTGTGGTCTCTTCACCTTATAAAATAAGTTTTAGGGCTATTTGGTCCAATCAGGTGTTAACATGCAATGGAATTACGGCTGTTAAGTTGAGTTTGTGAAGAAAACACTCTTAGAGCGCATCCTTATCTTTGCTTAGCCTAAAGCCTTATCATCATAGGGTCTTTTCTGTCTTTCAAAAATGGTCTGCACACTCAGGCTAGCTACCTCATACATTTTTGTGAATGCCTAAACTTATTAAAGGTCACCCAAGTACATTCCTCATTACCTTATCATAGGCCTTCTCCCAATCAATGAAAGTCATATTTAAATACTTTTTCTTATCCAGATAGTTCTCCAATAACTGTCTCATAAATGAATTGACTTCATAGTTTATCTTTTTGGCATAAAGACAAATTGGTTTTTGGTTCTTTGAGACCTTAACACTTCTTCTTGACCTTTGTTGAATCATGCTCCCAATGTTTCATAGTGTGACTCATTATCTTGATTCTTTGATAGTTGGCAAATCTTGGACAATTGCCTTCTGGTAAATTGATTTAGTTGATTTGACATTCCCTTCTTTGATAGTACTACTCAAGTAGTTATATGTACTTGTTAATTATCAATATAGAATAAGATGAATCAGTTGAACTGTAGGTCTATACTAATAGCTTATTGGTTCTGCTTTAACCCCTCTTCTATGCGATAAATGTTGTGAGAATTTAGTAGTCTTGTAGCTTGAGATCATCCATTCTTCAACAATTTTCTATATTATATGCTGATAGTTTAATTGTGTGATATCATCATATTAACCGTTCTAAAGTGTCATTTATGTTCTTTGCTGTTTGACTCTTCCTTGGAAGAATTCTGAGTGTCTAGGTTTCTAAGTTGTAATTTTCAAACTTGATGTTTGTTGTGTTCTGTTGTCATCATAATTTTTTGCTCTTCTTGGAATGTTAGTTCATGTCATCTTAGTAGTATTTTCCTCGGTCTGTAATTATTGATATACGCATTTTCTCTCAACCCATCAAAATTAAGGATATGCAACCAGTTTGCTTTGGCATTGTATGATGTTTAGACTATTTCCATACCCCATTACTTAACTTTAGCAAGGGTATTTTGGGGAACTATTAAAGCAAATGTGAAAAACTTTCCAGTTGTAGGGAGTATGTTTTATGTGTGTTGCTTTCATAGTTCATATGGTATTGGACTACTGGTTCTTTGTACATAATCAAATGCTATGGTATCCTGTACTGTTACATTATCTGTGTGACTACCTCCTTTAAACAAAACTATCTTTTGCAGGGATCAAGTTCTATCTCTAGCGCAGATCTGTTTGGACACGATTCTGATGCCAACCTTGATATTTCTGCAAGTGACCTCATCAACCGCTTATCATTCCAGGTATTGGTAACTTTAACGTTTGACATATTACTTGGATATCAATTGTGTGTGTTTTCAATTTATTTTATTTTCTAGATCTACAAGCTTCTAATTTTTTCTGGGGTAAAATGTCTTACTGGTATTACTGAAGAGCTTTATTGATGACCAATATGACAAATTTTCTTTAAGTGGAAACATAAATTTTTCAAATTTCTTTTTTCATTCTCCCCAAAACCAAGTACATGAACTAAATTTTCCAAATCATGGGAGTTTCTGTGTTGGATAGTTTGTTATAACTAAATTTTCCAAATTGCATTTATGCATGTTGCTGTTTATGTTTATTGACAGGCACAACAAGATATATCTTCCTTGAAGAATATTGCAGGAGAAACAGGGAAAAAGCTCGGTTCCCTGGCGTCGTCATTGATGACTGATCTTCAGGATAGAATCCTTTAATGTAATGTCTGTAATCATCTCAGAATTTTTACATATACAAGGAGAGATTTATTTAGTGATGTAAAATGAGTTTTTCTTGCAATTCTTTGGAAAACAAATAAGATTTTGGCACTCTTTTGCAGTTTCCTTTGTGCTTTCTTAGCATAATGTGTAGTGAGGGACTGAGGGTGTTCGTCTTGACAAATTGTCATCTTTGTCTTTATATTTAGTTAGTTTATTACTGTGTAAACATACCGAAATTTTCAATCTCTGTTATTGTGCGAGCTGTGG
Source organism: Chenopodium quinoa (assembly GCF_001683475.1). NCBI lineage: Eukaryota > Viridiplantae > Streptophyta > Magnoliopsida > Caryophyllales > Amaranthaceae > Chenopodium > Chenopodium quinoa. The sequence goes on from NW_018743175.1 coordinate 3,697,713, forward strand.
TGTTTTTTCATAGATGGTTTTTTTTTTTTTTTTTTTTTTTTTTTTTTTTTTTTTTTTTTTTTTGAATTCCACTTGCTGCTTTCAATTCGTGTTATTATTTCCATATTCTGGATCATATCAAATGAGCCACTAAGGATTACTAAATATTTTGATCAGGAAAAAGTGAAGAGCCATAATCATAGTTTTGTGATGATTATCTATATGTATTAAGAGGGTAAACTATCTGATTTCGAATTAAAAATGAGGGTAATTGATCTGCGGATCTCCTTTCCTCTCTATCCTCTAATGTACCAAGCTATGCATGTATGCCCACTCAAATCCCACATTTTCTTAAGGATCAGGCGTTTTGCCCGCTGGTGCATGAATTATTGAATTGTAGGTCTGTAGATGTATGTAATTATAAGTCTCAATTTGTGGTAAAATCATCCATTATACAACGTAATCTTTTTAAATGACTTGAATTGGAGGGTTTATTATTATTTTTTTTAATTTTTTTTATTTAAATAAGCTTATACTTGTTTTCCTTCTCTAATCACAAAAAAAAAAAAAGCCATAAAAAAAAGCCTATTGTTAGACGGCTTAATTGAAAATTTTGGTCAAACAATTACCAAATAAATTTAAACCTTCATTATTCATAAAAAATTTGTGTTATGTTTTATTTTTAAATTAAATTAAAGTATTAAAAAAAAGGGTTAAAATGGTAATTTGGGTTTAATGAAAATACTCCGTATTAGAAATTTAAATATTTAATAATAATATGAAATAATAAGGAAACATAAAAAGTTTAAAATTATATACATGATTTAAATTTCAATTTTTAATTTATCAAGATGATAAACTTTATTTTCTTTTCCAAAAAAAAAAATGAAAAACTTTATTTCTCAAAAAAATTCCTTTCTGAATAATTATCATCTTCACGAAAATTTGATTAGGGTTAAATTTCTCCTCCAACAATAAAAACCCTTAAAAAAAAAAAAAAATCAAATTCCTTAAATCAAACTACACACTCTTTTTCCGCCCGAATTATTCATTTCCCTCAACATTTTTGAGAATGAAGGATGAGAGATTGAGAGAAAAACTGAAATGCCCTAAAAATTGAAGCTTTAACTCCGAGTCATTCTCTCTCCTTCCGTCAATTTTCTATTTTATTTTTATTTTGATATTTTCAATTTTTACTGCATACTCCATTACTACAGTTAGGTCAGCAACCATTAATTTCGACTTTTATGGCGGCTTTCTAAAATCCCCAAATTTCCCTCCATTTTCAAATTCCCTAAAAATATCAACATCAACTCCCTCCTTTTTACACTTTTCCCGCTCAAATTTCACTCAAACATCACCTTTTTGATCTCTTCATTTTATTCTTCCCTCCTTATTTTCAAAACCCTAGATTGTTTTCACCAATTTGTCTCTCTGGTTTACGGAGGAAAAAACCCAGGAAATCAAATTCAAAACTCAAACCCTAGAATTTTCTCAATTCGAGGGCATTTCACTTAAGGAAGAAAACCCAGTTTTGGAAACCATGGAAATCGGGATCCCACCTTCGGATTTCCCTATTTCTGATAAATTTCTTGGTGGGTCTTCAAACATTGAAGGCCTTCAATCGGAGGAAATTCCCAGAAAAGAAGAATTTCCAGTTTCGGAAACCATGGAAATCGAAAACCCTTGTTCGGATTCACCTGAATCTGATCAAACCCTAGGTGGGTCTGCAAAAATCGAAGTAAATGGTGAAAAGATTGATGGAGTTCAGAGTAGTAAAACCCTAATAGAGATTAGCTTAGAAGGGGATAAAGAATTGGAAGATGGCATGTTCCTCGAAATCCCAGATGTTAAAGAAGGGGGTGATAAATTGGAAGATGCCCAGATTTCTGAAGCCCTAGATGAATCTATTAAAGAAGGGGGTAAAGACATAGACGATGCCGAGTTCAGCAAAATCGTTGGTGAATCGCAAGATAATGAGGTTTTAGAGAATTTAGATCAAATGATAGATTTTGGTGATAATGGTGAAGGAGAAGATTCACCAGATAGGAAGGGTTTGGGATACTATCCTCATTTTGGGTCGTTTCATCAAAATTCTAGACCAAATGGTCCTTGGACTGAATTTGGCTCACCGAATCAGTGTATGTGTACTCGCTGTATTGAGGACGAGGAGGATGCTGAAGAGCCGTATTCGAGCAACCATGCTATGATAGGGCCGATGCGTAGACCGTACTACGGTTCTGATGCGAGGCATATGGGAATGATGCATAGAGATCATCATCATAGGAGGCATTGCAGGAGAAGAAATCATCGTTTCTGTGCAAGGGATAGGGAAACTGAGATGTATGGGTTTCGATACCCGTATTGTAATTTGAGAAGAGGTAGTGAAAGGTTGCGGCTAATGGAGTTTTCTGAACCCGAGCCGTGTCATGTGGTATGATCTGTTTCTTACCCTTATAAGAGCTTAATGTCTTTGTTGATTTGTATATGAATTACTGACATTTCAGTATATTTTGGAGATAAGATTGAAAAGAAGTTGAGCTTTAAAAAAGATGAATTTAAAAGTGAGAAAATTTGCTTACCTTTGAGATTGAGTGATGATAAACTGATCATCCCTTTGTTGCTTTGTTTCTGTTGCAGGGGTCGGGTCTAGCTAACCTTGGAAATACATGTTTTTTGAATGCAATTATGCAGTGTTTCACTCATACTGTTTCTCTTGTTCAAGGGCTTCTATCACTCAAACACGCTCCATCAAGTCATGGTGAGACTTAGTTTGGTTGTCATTGAAGTGTTAATGGTGTCATTATTCTCTTTTGTTTAAACTTGAAGGAAGAATTAGAGGTCTGGCTTGGTGATCCTATTGATTTTGTTACTGATGTTTATTGTTCGAACTCTCTGGTGTTTGGAACACAGGTGCGGATGAATTTTGTGTGCTATGTGCTGTGCGTGACCAAGTTGAGTTTTCACTGGGGTATTCAGGGCTGGTGATATCTCCGACATACCTTGTGGATAATTTGAGCAGTATCCTTCATGATATAGTACTTGATTTGTATTTGTTGTACTTTTGACCTTTTTTTTGGGCTATGATGCTTTTGTGAGCTGATTAAATTGTATTTTTCTTTTAAGTTAATGAGATATGTTGGAAGAGAGCTATGCCTTAGGTAAACAACATTTTTCTTTTTTGGGGAGCGGGGGGATAGTTTGAAGGAAAAAGGATTAACAGCTATATTCTCACTGTGCTGTAAGAATGTGTGGCCACAATGGCACATCTTAAATTATGAAACCATGTTCAGTATTTTGTTATCTTTGACCTCAATATCGTAGAAATTTCTTCTTTTTTCCAGAGATACCAACAAGAAGATGCTCATGAATTTTTACAGTGTTTATTGGATAAGCTTGACAGTAATTGGTCAAAGTATGAGGAAAGTGCTATTAATCTATCAGCACCTGGCTCTTCTCCATCATCATCATCATCATCATCATCATTTGATGATACATTAGTGAGGCAGATTTTTGGTGGTCGTCTTGTTAGCCAGGTAGATATTGAATTTAACCCCCATGGATATTTGTAGCCATATAACTTCCTGTTTGAGTGACTGAACTACATATTTGTGTTGTATTTTAGATTCGCTGTTGCAATTGTGGTCACAATTCTGATACTTATGAACCTCTAATTGACCTGAGTTTGGAGATTGAGGACGTTGATAGCCTGGAAAGTGCTTTAAATTCTTTTACAAAGGTAGAGAGTATTGAAGACACAGAAAAGTTTACATGTGATGGTTGCAAGGAACAGGTGAAAGTAGAGAAGCAGCTAATATTGGATCAGGCTCCTTCTGTTGCTGCCCTCCATTTGAAGAGGTTTAAGAGTGATGGTGTCATGGTTGAAAAAATTGATAAGAAGGTCGCCTTCCCACTGGAGTTAGACTTGGGCCCCTACACCAAAGGCTCAAATAATGGGAATGTATGTTTCTATTGATCTTTTGCGTTCAAATTTCAATTAAATGCATAATCATCATCTTCTCTTTTTTTTTTTTTTTTTTTTCAGCACTTAATTTATAGAAACAATTGTCTGAGTGAAGTTTTATTTAAATAGAACTTAGACAATAGTTGTGATTTGTGAACATCGTTGTGATCATACATATGGCCCTACCATTTTGTCATGCTTCACACAGAGAGCTCCCCCTCCCACAGTCAATAGTTTTGGAAAACATCTGCTGGAAAATAGTTGTGCATTAATTCTATCAAGTTTCTAGAATCCAAACCTGCTGGTTTTGTAGAGTGATAACTCTAGACTTAATTGGTGAGCCAAGAATCCTAAGTTTGGTCAACTAGCATCTTCATGGCATGAATCTCTTGCCATATCAATGAGTCGATTATCACGTAAGGTTGTTTGATTGAAATTTTTTGTTATTTTTATGTCTAATAAAAGAAAACTCTTTAAAGATTTAAGGTATAAAGGTCATTGCTTTTGTGCAGTGAATTGAGCAGGAAGAAAAGGAGAAATTGCTAATGCTTTGTGTTTCTGACTAGTATGAGTACTTAAATTTTGGTCCTGGAAGGCTGGAACTGGATAACTACTTGCATATACTTCATTCCTTATTGAGGTGTTTTGTTGAATTTGATCTGCCCAATCTGCATCCCAAACTCACCCTAAAAGGCTTCTCTACTTAGCTGTTCATTTAGCTAATCTGGTATTAATTGTATTTTTTGCATTCTATGTAGGAAGATTTGAAATACGAATTATTTGCAGTTGTTGTGCATGTTGGGATTTCATCCACCTCAGGGCACTATTTTTGCTTCATACGTACTGATCCAGAGAAATGGTATCGATTTGACGACTCAAAGGTATTTTTGATATGAACACACCATGTTTTTTTAGTTTCTGATTGTTCTGTTTTTGAGGAATTATACAGGTTATTGGTCATTGATGCTGAATTTATAATCCTTAGGTCACTATGGTTTCTGAAGAAATTGTGCTTTGTCAAGATGCATACATTCTCTTTTATGCGAGAAAAGGCACTCCATGGTTTGGTAGCTTGATCGATAAATGGAAAGTTGAGTGTCATCAGAAGATCTCCAGCACTTCTCCAAAGTCTGTTTTGGATGACATGAACCTTCCATCTACTTCATATTCTGTTGGGAGTGGTCTTCATGGTGTTGAAGTTGGTGGAAATAGGGATACTATTGGAGACACTTCGCCTACTTCTACAAGTGAGCAGCTTGGACAGGATAAGTTTGAAACTAAAGCTGGTGCTGCGACAAGACCTCATAGTTGTGACTCTTGTGAAGCTGATGGAAAGAGGGATGTAACTGGGGATACTTCAGTCACACCTGCAACTGAGCTAATGCAAGATGAGGTCAACACAAATGCTATATATGCCCAGGATGCTGTAGTACCAAATCAAATTTTTGCTTCCTCTTGGAGTGTGCCAAATAATGTTGAGGTTAAGGATGATAAATTTGAACTTGCTGTCCTGTCCTTGATGGAAGAAGATGATGCGACCGAAGACAAGACACCCTCTAAGAAAGTTGGAGAAATAGAACAGACTAATGATGGAACATGCACCTCTTCACATTTAGAGAACATGTCTGGTGTTGAGCCAAAAGATGATATCGGCATCAAACCTTCTACTCCTGCAAGAGCTCCAAGCCCGGATATATACTCTGATGAGGAGCCTGCAGGTAAATTTCATTTAACTGATAAGTAGCCTTAACCTCTTTTAACATTCCTGAATCCTGATGGGTAGTAAAATTAACTGTACATGCGTTAAATGGAAACTTGCAGAAGAGGCCTTTCGTATCCCACTCGATCATCTCAAAATAAAAGACAAGTCGTCATCAGCTAAGAAGTTCATCAATAAAGAGAAACAGGATATAAAAAGGAAGGAGGCGATGAAATATGTAAGGTCAATGCCCTCAGGTAGGCGCCAGTTGTTTTTGGCTGCTATAAATGGCCCTCGAACTGATAGTTCATTGTTCAAGAGAAAAAAAAGACAACAATCTCCCAAGAAAAGGGTAAAAGTCAGTCCAAAACGTGTCTTGCGGCCTGTTACAGTTTAGCACAACTTTAAGGTTCTCAAGTGGTTAACGTATCTTGGTCATTTTGCTCAACTGACGAAATTCCACTTCTCGTGGGCTAGCCTTTCTGATTGTCGATATTTTGTTAGAGATCTGGGTTTATTTACTCCTAGGTGTCTGAACGGATTTTTCTGTATATGGCGCTACCCTTATATGGCATTTTATATTTTGAAGTATTTTTTTCTGTCTGCAATCTTAAATTTTTATGTACGAAGTATATATTTGCTGCCTACAACGTACCATTTTGGCCTTTTAGGTGTGAAAGAGATGATGATACAAGCTGAAGACGTCGAGACATTGTTTCACAAATCACAATCAAATGGAAAATCATATACTGTATTTCGTATTACAACTTTCATGCATTATATCAGGCTTAAATATTCTTTAATGTTGTACAGCTTGTTTCTGAAATTAGAATTTATTATGGTCAGAAGCGCATGTAGCTCAGAAGGCCGTGTTTTAATCCATAAGCCAACTAAGATGAGCTTATAGTGGTACCAGGCTACCAGCATATCCTTAGGGCACGTATCAATGACCACCCCCTTCGCCGCCAACAGCTCCATAACCACCAGCAGCATAACCACCTCCACTACCAGTTCTGCCACCTCCACCACCACCATATTGTCCTCCTTTACCGCTAGAGCCTTCTCCGTATCCACCACCAGCTCCACCTCCACGACCATATCCACCACCTCCACCACCAACATAAGTCTCACCACCGCCACTTCCCGCACCACCTCCGCCAGCGTATCCCCCTGCTCTACCAGAAGCAAACCCACCTCCTTGGCCCCCACCTTCACTGCCCCCATATCCTCCTGCATGCTCCCCTCCGGAAGCACTAGCACCACCACCACCGCTATCACTACCACCGCCTCCACCATAGGCAGCACCACCTGCTGCTGCAGCGCCACCATGGCCTCCACCATCACCGCCACCATAACCACCAGCATGCTCCCCTCCAGCACCGTATGCTGCACCTTCACCACTACCACCTCCTCCGCCACCACCATAAACAGCACCACCACCAGAAGCACCACCTCCTTCACCACCACCGCCTCCATATCCACTTGCATGGGAACCACCTCCACCATAAACCGTCCCACCACCAGCCCCACTTCCACTACCTCCACCACCAGCATATCCACCTACTTCAACACCGCCACCAACATGTCCACCAAGCTCATAAGTGAGAAGAGTTCTAGTGGCAGAGCAAATGCCTAGGCCTAACACCAAGAATAAAACAGAGTAACAGATTTTGTGGGAAACCATTTTGAGAATGTGATGGTTTTAAGTAATGTTGAAGATGTATTTATAGGCATGAAATTACAATCACAAATGGCGCGCAACTTCCACTGCAACAGTGGTTGAAGCAGCTAGCACATGACAAAAGCCTAAGGATTTGTAATTGTTCGTTCGTTCCCACCTTCCACTATAACTAAAGCAGAAGCCCCAACTCTCGAGTTTATTATTGTATGTAATTCATCATCATCTTCAAGATCAGATTACTAGTAGTTTCATGGTGTGCTCCGCTACTGTCTCCCACATTTGAATATAATTCTATTTATAAATTTGTATAGTTTTAATACATAGTTTTTCACTTGTATATTATAGCGCTTTCTTGATAATTATGGGTATTAAGCACTGATATTAGTTAGTACTTTCCACATCACTTGTTAATCAGTAGATATTCAATCCTGACCAGATTTTTAGTGTCTTGTTTTCCTTATTTTCCCATTGAATAATCTTGTTGGTCATAGTTTTATCCAATTAAATAATCAATCATACTGTCATACAACATAAAGCATAATTATGCTTTTATAATTGTAAGGTTTTGCTTAAAGGCTAAAGTATCTTTGTAGTTTATTATAGCCAACTTGTCTAGTTAAGTACCTTACCAAGTGAAAAGGCAACTTATTAAAGATATTAATTAGGATAATTCATACATCAAATTATCAATATTGCATCTACTTGCACTTAGTGCAACATGTTTAATTTAAGATTATTTTTCTAAATCCTCTTATTAGACGAAAAGCGAATTGGAGCACAATCACTTTTGGAGTATATGCATACTTAGGGGGTATTGTGATGTTGTTGATCTAGCTCATGTTATTGAGATGCTGATTCATTTTGATAGCTGCTACTGTATTAATCAGCTAGACAATAACTTTATTCTGATCTGATTTTCATGACTGGCAGAAAAATTGCTGATTGTTTAGTAGCTTTAGTTACATGTTTGGTTTATGTTTTTATGTCTCATGAAGAAATGGAGTAAATATAAGAGCTGCAGAACAGGGGTTTTTGAACTTAATATTAGAAGTACTTAATTAGTTTCCTTGCTTTATCTTGTTAGTTATAATAAGAAGGAATCGAAGATGGTGGAAATCAAGAATTGTGATGACTGATGTTGTGTGAGCTGTGATGCCTGCGCATGCAAGAGTGAATCAACTCCATCGATAGAAATAATTTCAAACTTGGACCTCAAACGGAGCACTCAATTTATTTATTTTATTTTTTTGCATTGAGGTGCATATATTTATATAGCAAAGAAAAGAGAAGAGTATATTAATTAATCAAACCGAGGCACTTAAAATTCCTCAGTCTTTTTTTTATTTTTTTATTTTTCGTCATGTGCATGTAATCCATGTATGCACTTCCTTTTTTCGGAGTAGAGAGAATTATTAGTTAGGGTATGCTTGGATTGACGGAAATCTATTATTAGGGTAATAAAAGTCAAACTAAATAAAATGAAAGTGATGTAAAAAAAAAAAAAAGGAAAAGGAGGAGATAGTGATGGTGTGATAGTGAGGAAAAATTATGTATTGATAGTGTGGTATGAGGTGAAGAAAAAAGAACTAATACCCTCATTTTGGGGATAATAGTTATACTAGGGGGAGGGTGGGTAACTATTACCCTCATTATGAGGATAATAATTTCTCCATCTCTCTTTTTCTCATGGCACAACTATCTTATTTCATTTGTAAACAGCTTGTCTCCTACAACACCACTTTTAATTACTTATTTTTTTTCAAGTTTGACTTTTATTACCCTCTTAATATATTACCCCCAATCTAAACATGCCTTTAGTGTAAACAAGGTATTAGTAATTATTAAGTATGGTCCCGTCACGTAGACATTAAGACTATAATCATATTGGCTTCTACCAGCATGTAGCCACAAAGAATGCATTGATCGATTTTCTCGATTACAATATATAGAGTATATTGGGATTGAATTTCATCCACTACTTTCATACAACAGTACTCTCAAAAACTACAGGAGGTAAATCTTAAGAAGTTTTAATGCTTATCAAGTCATCAACATACGGAAAAAAAACATTGTATGATTTAAACTTTTACTGGGTATTTAAGATGATTAGGCATTTATTTAAGAGATTAAAATTAAGTAATGAATAAAAATTGAAACTGATTTATCGTAATAATAAAGGGCTTTATTTAATTATGAAGTGTTGAGATGATATACGTGTATTATTTTATTTTATTTTTTGAATTAGAATTGAAATAAATTTTCAATAAGGTCACATATATTCTGCTTTATTGATATAAGTTTATATGAGTGAAAACCTAAAGAATAAAACATACCTTGACTATAATTGTTAACTACTTCGTATAGTTCATCACCCATAAATCATTATAAACAATAAAGATGAACTTTAGAACTTGGCAGATCAGAGATCATCAATCAATCAATCATAGGTTCTTTGAGACATCATTATGGAAACTTGAATAATTGTATTGAAGTTCGTATAAGATTACACGTTACATATAGAAATCTGGCAATGTCCTTCAGGCTCTTACAACAATTGCCTAATAAATCCGAATTCTTAAACAAAATACTTCGTTCCACATAAATAATAATACTTGATTATAATACTTAATCTTGATCGATGAATTTAGATTCTTGATTGTATTGTATGCTAATACAATATATGCAGTCAAGGTCTCAAGGATACCCACCATGGGCACCTCCTTCACCACCTCCAGCACCACCACCGTATCCACCTGCATGAGCACCACCAGCATAGGCGGCACCACCTCCTCCTGAGCCGCCTCCGCCACCTGCACCATATGCATGCCCTCCTCCTGCAGCAGCACCACCTGCTCCTCCTCCACTACCATATCCACCACCTGCAACTTCACTACCACCACCATAAGCACCAGCACCGCCAGCACCGCTTCCACCACCACCACCGTATGCACCAGCACCACCTCCAGCATAAGCTCCTCCATGGCCACCACCTTCACCACCTCCGTACCCTCCGGCATGCTCTCCTCCTGCAGTTGAAGCACCACCTCCACCAGAACCTCCTCCGGCACCACCAGCATATGCACCGCTACCACCAGAGGCGTAAGCTCCACCATGGCCTCCACCTTGACCCCCACCATAGCTTCCAGCATGTTCTCCTCCTGCGCCATAAGCACCACCTCCACCACTTCCACCACCGGCACCACCACCATAAGCACTCCCACCACTTGCACTAGCTCCACCATGGCCTCCGCCTTCTCCACCTCCATAAGCACCTGCATGCCCTCCTCCTGCACTGTATGCTCCACCACCACCACTACCACCACCGCCTCCACCAGCATGAGCTCCAGCTCCAGCACCACCATATGCTGCACTGCCTCCTTCACCACCTCCACCGCCATACCCACCAGCATGCTCACTACCCGAACCATAAACAACTCCACCACCAGAACCACTACCACCACCACCACCACCGGCATATCCTCCTACATGATCATAAGTGAGGAGAGCTCGAGTGGCCGAGGATAACCCTAAACCTAGTAACAAGAAAAAAGCAACATAAGAGATTGTTTGTGAAGCCATTACAATGTATTATTGTAATGTAATGTGTTTTTGTTATTTGAATCCAAAAACCTTATGATATCCCAATGATACAAAACATGAGGTATATATAGGAATTGGATAGGGAGGTGAGGAAGCGTGTAACTTGCACTTGCACTAGCTAGGACGACTTAAGAGTGGTTGAGTCACATGGATGACAAAAGTCCATAATCCCACTAACTCTTTCCTTTTTAGCTTGCTTCTACTTTATCAAGATATAAGGGGTGCATGTAGTTAGCAATTTTTGTGTACTTTGGCTGTCTCCAACAACATTGACTTTATATTAGGACGTATCATCATATCATGAAATTATGTTTATTTTTTCTCATTTTACATACTCCGTATAAGTTTATATTACTATATCATCATATAGTAATTAATAACATGAATCATTTTACATTTAAAATACTACTTGCTATAGCATAAAGAGAGATGCATATCGAAGTAATTGTTAAGCGCGGCGGCATATATAAATTAAAGGATTAGAAGGTGATGCATATAACTGTTACGCCAATTCTGATGCTTGGAAAAGATGTAACAGAGATGGTAAAATAGTACAATACGTGCAGTAATATGTACACCGGCACCGTTGCTGTTAAGATCATTGTTAAAGACCCACCAAATCTTTGGTTAGGTTTAAAAACAAACTAACTCTTTTACAAGTTTTCTTATACCACCGTCTCAATTAATTAAAAATATTGGTATGCTATTGAATTGAAGCAGGAAGTTCTCACTCAATAATCTTCTTTACAGTAATTATTGGAACAAGATAGATGGATATATATATTTGATACGTGTTCACCAAGATACTATATAGTGTCATTGATTTCTTTATCACAAATTTTCATATGTACCTGGCTTCACCGTGTGGCCGGAGTTACTTGTATTGATTAGGGGTTACTCGATCATGGGTTATTTGGTCAAGGGTTACTCGGTCGGTCAAGAGTTACTCGGTTAACAAGTCAGGAGTTACTCGATCAGGGATTATCTGGTCGCCACATGGACGGTGTGGCCAGCCACACTGAAAACGCGCGTTTCTTTATTTAGTTATGTAATCGTGATTATCAAAACTTATTACTCAACCTTTTCAGACACTTAATTATTTTTAAATAAAAAATTAGAAATGTTACTTATTATTACTCCGTAATTATTATAATACTTGTTCATTGAGTCTATATTAAAACACTAAATGATTCCATACGACGAGTAATATAAATGACAATAATTGAAATAGTTCATGAAAATTATTATTTAATACAAAGTATGTAATTATATTGTTATCATCCATTTCACATTTGTCGTGTGAGACAGCCCATGCCATATAAGTTACCTGGTAAAAATTGAAAGCCACTATTAATTATAATCACTACATCATGAAAAAAAAATTCAGTGGACGAGAGCAACTATACAATATAACAAGAAAACAAAGGTATGAATAATATTATGATTGGAGCTGCTGCATGCATGCCTCCACTATTGACTTGAAGTTAGCAATAATGTTCTCAAGCTAGAAAGAGCATTGCAAACTAAAATCACAACTAAGGTTGCACTGCTTAATTACTTGTTTTACACTGATTTGTGAGAAAAATTAGGTGATATTTTATAAGATCAAATTCAAGATTGCAATTTCCATGCAAACATATATAATTTTCTTAATTAATTACTTGTACATTATAATAATAAATGATATTATGATAAAAGTAGCCCATGGACAAATCCGCACATGCATGTTAAGCTATACAAATAAACACGAAGTATTATCTAGCTCAAATTGGTAGGCCAAATAATATTAAGTAGCAATAATTGGATCGGAGTTAATGTGTGTTCACCATGATTATTTCTATAAAAAAATTTCCTAAGCATCCAGTTACCATGTACATAATCATATAATTATGTAAAAAAATGACTCTATTGGTTATGAAGTACATAGTATATACTATACCTTTTCAGTTCTTTTTAATTCGCAATGTTTGGAATTTGACACCATTCATACGTAATCCTTTGATCAGCTTTTGTGATTTAATTAAAGGTGGAAAAATATATTTATATGGCGTGGGATCTAGTTAAATTCGTCTAAAAATGATGTTAATGTTATAAATTTGCATTGACAGGTGTAAAATGGGCAAGGTTGCGATAATAAAGAACAGCAAATAATAAAATTATAGCAATAATAACAACAATCAAGACCCAATTAAAGTAACACTTGGAGTTGATATAAGTTGCATGCATGGACTGCACAAAATCAACGGCTAATACAAGTTCAAGTTTTTGACATTTCTATAGTTTGATTTAGAGAATTGATGAATGAATGCCTCAAAAACTTGAACTTAATTTCTAATATTTTATCTATTTCATATTAAATTACTTTAATTTTTTATTTTTGTTTTTCCTAAGTCATATTAATTAGTTATTAATTAAACTAATATATTAGTTAGAAACCATCTTCATTTTTTTTTTTTGAAAGAAAAAACAATCTACAATTATTTAAATCAATATATTTTTTTTCCACTACGTACTACGGAGTAAATGGCTAGAGTAACACAATCTCTTACCTTTAAAAACATATTTCACTTTGAGGGTGTGTGGTTAAGAGATGTTTGGACAATAATAGAGGTTTAGGGAAAAAGAACAAATTAAGGGGTTTAAAACGAAAACTATTGATAAAAAACAATATATTATTACATTAATTATAAAATAAAGGGCTATGTGTCACGATATGTGTCTGAATCTTTATGGCACATAGCGAGTATAGTTTAGAGAAAGTTATCATGCATGCAAGATATCTTACGTAGTCTTGCATGCAATGGTGACCGAGGTGGGTAGCTTTGATAATCCATAAACAAGATCGAAAAAAAATTGGGTAAATTTAATATATCTGACAATAATAATCTAATATTTGACAACAATATTCTAATATATGACATTAATATTCTACGAAGTAATATTTGACATTAATAATCTAATATCTGACATTAGATTATTAGATTTCTCATGTTAGATATTAGATTATTAATGTCAGATATTAGATTATTAATGTCAAATATTATGTCAGATATTAGAATATTAATGTCGTATATTAGAATATTAATGTCGTATATTAGAATATTATTGTCAGATATTAGAATATTATTGTCAGATATATTGGACTAACGATAAATCTGGTCTCACGCAAAAAGCTTCTCAAACAAGATAGTTTACGTAGTTAGTAGGCCTTTTAAATTTTGAGCGAGGACAGTGAATAATACTCTCTGCTCTCTTTATGTTTTGAAGTAGGTATCCGCTCTTGGGCCTATAAAGAGGTCATGTTTCACAACTTTTCCGGCCAACTCCAGTTATGTATTTTGGTTTTTAGTGTCGAAAGTTGGAAAGGCTTAAATGTTAAAAGCCAAGTAGTAGTAAGGTTAAGTTTTAATTTCGTATGTTGTAAACTCTGATTTATCAATATAATTTGCTTTTGTCAAAAAAAAAAAAAAAGAAAAAAAAAATTATCGTGATATTTGGAAAGAAAAGGACTACATACGTGATTGTGAATATTGGAATAAAATAAGGGGGGTTAATTATGAGACGTATGACCCAAAGTCTCAACTTAATTTGTGGTTGATGAATTTTATCATCCATGCAAAACATTTTACGTATTATGGAGGCTTTTTAATTGTGATTGAACAATATTTAGATAGAAAATGAAAATTCATTAATTGCAGAAGCAATAAGAGTATATTACAATTTTATGCAACATGTTGCAAGCATTGCACCGTGACTGTTGCATACACAATCATATTTAACAACAATACATATCTATTTTAGTTCTTGCAAATTTCATTGCTATGACCAACCTTATTGCAAATGAGAATAGTCGGAAAAATATTAAAATAAAAGCCATAACATTTAAGCAACAGCTCGATGAAATTGGCTCAAATTAATAAATGATATCGATCAAGGCATATATCCTCCATGAGCACCCCCTTCACCGTCACCGGCCTCACCCCCATAACCACCAGCATGGGCTCCCCCAGAAGCGAAGCCACCTCCACCACCAGATCCTCCACCTCCACCAGCACCATATGCATGACCTCCTTCACTAACACCTCCTCCTGCTCCACCACCACTACCGTAGCCACCTGCAGCTGCTCCACCGCCATAGGCTGCACCACCACCACCCCCACTACCTCCTCCGCCACCACCAGCATGTCCACCAGCCCCACCGGCACCATAACCACCTCCATGGCCACCACCTTCACCACCGGCATGCTCTCCTCCAGCTCCGTAAGCACCGCCACCACCGCTACCACCACCGGCACCACCACCATAGGCAGCCCCGCCACTAGCAGCTCCACCTCCATGGCCTCCACCTTCACCGGCACCGCCTGCATGCTCGCCTCCGGCACCATATGCTCCACCACCACCACTTCCGCCACCGGCACCACCACCATAGGCAGCTCCACCACCAGCGGCCCCACCTCCATGGCCCCCACCTTCGCCGGCACCACTTCCATGCTCGCCTCCAGCCCCATATGCCCCACCTCCTCCACTTCCTCCACCAGCACCTCCACCATATGCAGCTCCTCCACTAGCTACACCACCTCCTTCACCACTACCACCACCATATCCTCCAGCATGCCCACCACTAGCACCATGAGCTGCTCCACCACCTCCACCGCTTCCACTACCGCCTCCACCAGCATAGGCAGCTCCACCGCTAGCTGCACCACCTCCTTCACCACTACCACCACCATATCCTCCTGCACCTCCACCATGAGCAACTCCTCCGCCTCCACCACTTCCACCACCTCCTCCACTAGCATAGCCGCCTACACCAACACCAACATCGACACCAACACCAACACCGGAATGCCCTCCAAGTTCATAAGTGAGAAGGGCCCTGGTGGCAGTGCACATACCTACTCCTAACACCAAGAAAAAAACAACACAAGATATTTTGTGAGAAGCCATATTGAGAATGTTTGTAAGTGATGATTTTGGGGATGCTTAGATCGATGGTATTTATAGGCATGGGATTAGGATTAAAATAGCGTGTTACTCGCACTCAACATGATAAAAAGGGAATGGATTACTCATTGTTCCCACTATACGGTACTAGCTACTTACCAAATACAAAGCATAAGCCGCTATATTTTCAAGTTGTATATCTATTAATTAGCTAGTAGTAGTATTATTCTCTTAAGTTTAATATAGTGACAGTAAGTAGTGTGCCTCTGCTGTCTTCCAACACGTGAATTATAATGTACTAGTAGAGTAGTAGTACTTTAAATGTAAGTTAATTTCCTCAGTTCTTTAAAAATAAAATTTCGAATCTCTATTTTAAATGATTCATCATAACAACTAAAACACTTACCTGAATTTTGTTAAAGTTGTCTTAATATATAAAACAGTACTTCTTTCAAAACATCAAATTTTTAAAATTTAATATATTGATATTTAAAATATTAATATTTGAAGTTTATTTGCATTTAATCTTATAGTTAGTTCGTTCCAAATCACTCCCCAATTTGGAGAAATCTAATCTTGATTAGGTAACCTTTGTCCCGCTCCTTATTTCTATTTGCTTAATTATACTTATACTATAGCTTTATGAGATAATGGGCATATGGACTGATTTAATTATGAATACCCTATCTTGTTTTAACGCATTATTGTTAACCAAGTGCATGCATTATTTATTAATAATTCAAATTCAATAGAAGATATTAGCTAATAAATTAAATTGTAAAACCAAGGATTGAAACTCTGGTACAATATAATGTAGAACACCACCATGGCACCTTAGCATGCATAATGTTGTTCCATGCTCATATAGTCTGATAGTCATATTCTGGTTATACTTCGTATATATTTGCTTAATTTGAAAGACATGTAATTATTTTACGCCGTGTCTTATTCGCGTATAGTTGATTAAGTTACGTGCTTTCACATACGAACAATCTTAAATCAGGTACCCCCAATCAACAATCCACAGTTCTTTTAAAATAGGATTTAAAAGCAAATCGTACCCTTTTGTCTAGTTTCAGGTTTACAAAACGCTAGATGATAGTTTCTGGAACGAGATGTGAGCTATTTGCACATTTCTGAAATTCGTCCGTTTCTTTTTCTTTGAGTAATCTGGCGAACTCTTTCAGACTTAGGCATTGAATTAAGTTCTGCAATTATATAAGCTAGTAATATTTCATGAGTGACAGGATAACTATATAACAGTCAGAATAGTTTAATGTGTGAGACAGTCTCACATAAAAGGGCTCACAAGTCACAACAGAGCAAGTTTACACTAATGAATTGTATGTAGACTTTTCACTTTGCTCTGAAGAAGAACAGAAAATTTAGAAGCAAAAGGCTGAAAATTTAGAAGGGTTCACAAGAGAGCAAGTCTGCAGTTCTGCACTTTAAGCATAATAATAGTAACATAGAAAGTATATGCCATACAAAAGACACATTATGTCTCAAACTCTCGAGCTGTGCATGCACACATTCTTGGATAAAAAACAACCGCGAATATCCTTCAAATTATTGGTTACAGGATGCATATAATTTTATCAGTACATTGCTTTCTCAAATTAGGTAAAATCAATGTTTTCCTGATAAGTATAATTGTGTTGTTTGGCTAACTCTCCTACTAGTTATGCTATTAATATCACACAAATGAAGAACAAGTGGCTCAATTAGCTAGTTGTTCAGAGCAATGTAATAGGAGGATTGTCGTGAGAATTAATGGCTTAAAGTTTTCACTGACTATGTTTGATTTTATTTTACATTTTGAGTACAATGACTTAGATTCTGACAATCCCAAAGCTCATAAACCAAATCACAAAGGCTGATGGCTTCTAACCTTCTATCTCTATCTATAAAAGCTCATAATATCTAAAGATCGCGATACTATATAGAGTTTCATATATAGTCTTACACAGGGATGATGAATCTGCTATTCTGAGAAGCTGTAAATCTCAACATTAGCTACTGCAGAAGTATCTTTCAAGCATCTGACAAAAGCAATAGTACTACGCATCCTAAACTGCAGATCGCAGCTTATAAAATTGAACATTCCTCGAGTTTATATTGACACATTCGAGAATAGTTTATAAGCTGGAGGAATACCAAAATCAGAACATTATGCAAAACGTTAGCCATAAAAAAATTTAATAATAAAGAATCTTATCTCTATAAATTTTCTCAGTAGTAATAGAAGTTGAACATTTTGGCACTTTCACTGATTTACACTAATTTGTGAACAAAAGGCCCTTTCTAAAAGTCCATATTAATTTATAGCATTGCAGTCTGCAAATACTGGCAACCCATTTCAAGAGAGATCAGTTTTTTTAGCCTCTTTTTGCATGCATGCACAAAACTACATCAGTAATATCATTTTGCTAGTTGCTACCAGTACAATCTAAATGGTCTGAGTTTCAAAAAATCACATAATATTCATGTTAAAATGAAAGGAACTGGTGCTAAAGTTTGTTTTAGGATGAAGAGTACAGATAACATAGTCGAAATATTTCTCTTTGCTCCTATTTCATAACCTCACATGAGCAATAACACAGCTTTTCTTGTCAGAGTTGTTCTCCCAAAGGTTAAGAATAGGAAAGGTCAAAAAATAAAAATTCAAGGAATCCTTTATTTTACTCTTCTCTCCGGATTGTAATTGTACAAGACCTCCGCAAGATGGTGTGATTTTATCAATCTACTGAAAATGGATTAAAGTAAAATCAGAAACAATTACTTGTACATGTAGTTAACTGCAATCATTAATCAATAAGTACCATGAAGTGGCTGTATGGGGAGAGCTCACGATTTCATTATGTATCCAAATCATTAAGTAAAATTATGAAGCAACTATAGGATTGATATAGTTATATGACTACATATAGTAGGTTCTTCATGGACTAATGAGTATCAGTTACATTACTATCATGTAGTTTTGAATTTTCAATCTCATTATTACTAATGTAGGCCAAGTTTGGAATTGGCGATTTGAATTCAAGGGTAATACCCACCATGGGCACCTCCTTCACCACCTCCGGCACCACCACCGTATCCACCTGCATGAGCACCACCTGCATAGGCTCCACCACCTCCTGAGCCGCCACCTCCACCTGCACCATATGCATGTCCTCCTTCTGCAGCAGCACCACCTGCTCCTCCTCCACTACCATATCCACCACCTGCAGCTTCACTGCCACCACCATAAGCACCAGCGCCACCGCCGCCACTTCCACCACCACCACCGTATGCACCAGCACCACCTCCACCATAAGCTCCTCCATGGCCACCACCTTCACCACCTCCATAGCCACCAGCATGTCCTCCTGCTCCACCATATGCACCTCCTCCACCACTTCCACTGCCACCACCACCAGCATATGCTCCAGAACCACCGGCATAAGCTCCTCCATGGCCACCACCTTCACCACCTCCATAGCCACCAGCATGTCCTCCTGCTCCACCATATGCACCTCCTCCACCACTTCCACTGCCACCACCACCACCATATGCACCACCACCCTCACCTGCATAAGCTCCTCCATGACCACCACCTGCACCACCTCCATATCCTCCAGCATGCTCTCCTCCAGCACCATATGTACCAGCACCACCTCCACCACTGCCACCACCGCCACCACCGGCATAAGCACCTCCACCATATGCACCGGCTCCACCATGACCACCGCCTTCACCACCACCATAACCACCAGCATGCGCTCCTCCTTCACTGTATGCACCACCACCACCGCTTCCACCACCACCTCCACCAGCATATCCACCATGTGCTACACCGCCTCCTTCACCACCTCCACCACCATATCCAGCAGCATGTCCGCCATCATAAACGGCTGCCCCACCTGAACCACTACCTCCACCACCACCACCTGCATAGCCCCCTACATGTTCATAAGTAAGGAGGGACCTAGCAGCAGAGGAGATGCCTAATCCCAATAACAAAAAGAAAACAACACAAGAGATTTTGTGGGCAGCCATGGGAATGTTTTGAAACTCAGAAAAAGATGATTACCAATGATAAGATAAATGGGTATTTATAGGGATTGGTTCTTGCAGGGGAGGGCCCTAAAGCGTGTTACTGGCACTAGATTGGTTAAGGCACATGGAAAAGAGAAGATTATTGACCCTACTATTTGGACCATTTTAAATTCCCAAGAATGTAGTTGTTTTAGACTTTTTAGTGTACTTTGTGCTGTCTTCAACATTGAATTCTCAGTGAGCCTATAATCCTTCTTACTCTCTCTACTCAGTCCTCCCAAGGATATACATTGCTTGTGTAGAGAGAGTTCACAGTATACATCATTTTATTACAAGTAGTCGAGTACCAAATATGAAATATGTTTTATGCTACAAGCAATGATACAAAAGCATAGAACAACAATAATCCAGTTTATGCAGTAATCCATAACAATGAAAGGCAAACACAAAGACACCTTCCTTGGGATCATTACTCGAAACTATGATCAGTTGAATTTGGAGTTTACAGGGACAAATTGTAAGTAGTTAAGCAGAATAAAAATGAATAAGAACCTGCCATATCTTAATTCCTTAAGATCAACTTTATAAACATACACGATTCGATTCTGAATAGTTAATTGAATCTTTTCATAAATATTGAGCAGCGTAATTGTTTCGGGGTTTTCTGATGTCCTGCGGGAGAGTTACAATTCCGAGACTGGAACCGGACGCCTGTACCTGCAAAATAACGGAGACTCCTGAGAGCTCCGCCTCCAACGGTCAAGTTAGTACCTGATTAAGGAGTAATTAATACGGAAATTAAAGTAATAAGGTCTCTCTAGGTGAGAGTGCCTAGTGTTGGTAATCTGCGTCGTTAGCGAGATTAGCCGGTTGTTGGTGTTCCGTAATATCTCTGTTCTTCTCTGCTTGGTTTCTTGATTTTTCGATTCCCTAACTAATGAGGATTAATTAAGTATTTATAGCCTTGAGAAGCGTGCCACTCTCTAGGTTTAAGGTAAACCTAGGGCTGATCGGGCCTCTAGACTGGATTGGGCCTTGATGGCCGGTTTTCCCATTTGGCATGGGTGGACACGTGGCGTGCCTTGATTGGTCCGTAGAGGACGTATCTGTGATTGACACGTGGCAGGCTCCTATTGGCCTTCTTGAAGGACCCGTGGCGGAACCTGGTTGGTCCACTTGTCAGACGATGATTGGTGGATAAAAATCCCCTAATCATTTGCCCCTCACAGGTGGCACGTGACTGGTCACGTGTCGCCTGTGACAGGTGTCGCACGGCGACAGGCGACGGCCTGCTACAGGTGTCACCTTGCAAACGGCCGAGAGATTTTCCCGCCCAAATTTTGAATTTGGAAGCGACCTTTCGCCTTCTCACTTTGCCTATAAAAGGAAGTGCTGACTTCGGTCATTTTCACATTTGAGAACTTTGCGAGAACATTCGGACCCCTGAACTTGCTCTGACATTTCGGACCTTTTCTGCCTACCGCCTGTTTCGACAAGCCGACTGCACCGGACTTCCAGGACTTCATCAACCGTCCCTCGTTCAGGTAACTCAGTTCTCTTACTCTTAATTTTCTTTTTATTTTTTGAAATGGCACCACGGAAGCACACGACACGACCTAAGTTAGTGATCAGCCGGTCACCGGGGACGGCTGAATCTAGGACTAGGAGTGCCGCCTGCCCTTTTCTGGACCCATCTTTGCCCTTTATACAAAGTCCGACTGTATCTGTGTCTATGCAGAACGTGATGGCCAGAACGAAACAGACTGCTATGATATCAAACTCAGACGGCTCCTCCCAAAGGGTGCTCCTTAGTGAAACATCTGACCAGGCGCCAGATGTAGAATTGAAACGAGGCGACTGTCAAGCCGACAGTTCTGAGAGAGGGGCCAAGGTGGTCCCTTCCCATCTTACCGTTGACATGTCTAATTTTCCTCCTGCTCCTTCTAAGGGAGAGGAGGCGGGCCCCTCTGGGAGAGGGGAGGAGTCGTCCTCTTCGGACTCGTCAGAGGACGAGTCCGAGTCCAGCTCTTCTGGCCACAGTTCTCCAGGCTCAGAAGAAAAACATAGCCGCCTACAAGAGGCGAGACTTTCCCACGCAGTTGAGAAGGGGGACAATTGGGCGGAGCCGTCCGCCTCTTACAGAGAGGAAAACGCCCCCTACTACTGCATGGTACCCCAGGGCCGGATCGCAACCATGCAAGACAACGTGGCGAGCTTTATTGCTAACCACAGAATGGGCCCGGAATTTTTACTGTTCGTGCCAGATCCAGAAGACACTGTCGTCTGGCCGGCTGGTACCAGCTATGGTGACGGCTGCTTTGGCTGCTATGTGGCGGCCATCAAAGCTGGACTGCGCTTCCCATTACATCCGGCTGTTCAGCGGATTTTAGATGGGTATGATCTGGGGTTATGGCAGTTAGCCCCCAACTCTTGGGTAAACGTACTCGGCTATGTGGCCGGGTGCGAAATGTACGGGGTGGAGCCAAGCTTTGAGGCTTTCGCCCACATGAACTATCTCAGCCGGACCCCTAAGTCGGGAGGTACCGGCTGGTACCAATTAACAAGCCATAGGGGTTACCTCATGACGAGAGGTAAGGCGAACAAATGGAAGGATTGGCGGAACACCTTCCTTATCATTGAGGGTTCAGACACGGAGCTGAACCAACGTTTTAACAAGTGGAATAGGGATCCGCCTCTTCTCGCAGGCGGCCGAAGCATGCCGCCTGTTCCCCCAAAGGCTAAAAGAGAGATCCTAGACAAAGGACTCTTCAAAGTAGAGACTAGGGTGAACCCTACGTCAGGGGTACGAGAGCAAGTACCCCTAAACTGCGTCCCGAGCTTCAAGTGGCTCTATGACGAGTACTTTTTGGCCGCCTGTGGCCTCAGCAGTCGGTGCTCTAGAGGTAGCCGGCCTGACAAATACTCTGTTTTTTCACGCCTTGTTTACTTGGGATTTTTACTAACTTTGCTGTTTATTTCTTGCAGCTGACGCCATGAGTAAAATTACAGCATCCAAGACTGCGGCGGCCATGTTGCGGGCCTCGCTCATGCAACAGTCTTATGCCGACTCCCCCAACAAGGGGGCACCCTTGGTAAGCTTCGAAAACTCTTCCTCTTTTAGTTGTCTTATGCATATACTAACTCTTTTTGTTTTCAGTCTGGCACTCCAAGGGCTTCTTCCTCGCAACAGCCGGACCCCAAGGCCCGGAGGACGACTGTTGCAAGCTCTCCTGGGTCTTCCAGGAAAACAGTGGCGGCTGAGAAGCAGCCGGCCACTTCTTCTAAAACCCCGGCGGGGCCGCCTAGAAGTATGGACACTCACTTGTAAAAACTCACACTTGCTTCCTTCTTGACTAGGTCTAACTTGTTTTTTCCTTTCGCTTAATGCAGCCGGCCCTCAGGGGCTTGACTTGGTTGAGGTAGCCAAGTCCATGGTTAAAGTAGTTCCTCCATCTGAAAGGGAGGCGGTCAGGGGTGCCGACACCCTTGACCTTGATGGGATTTCAGGGGTCCTTGCTGAGGTATACTTAGCATATTTTTGAGTTTTTGAGTTCCAGGACGCCTGTTATCTTTTTTGTTTGGAAGCTGACGCCTGTTTTTCTTTGTACTTAGGCCCTGCTCCGAGTCAACAGCCTTCGCAAGCCGATTGATCGGAAAAAACAAAGAGGTAAAGGCCGCAAAAGCTATGGTCGCCTCCAGCTGTGATAAGGCAATGTTTCAAATTGCCTAAAATGAAGTACTGACCATTGATCTTCTTTATTATCAGGCACAGGCTACCGCCGCTGTTCGGGC
The DNA here is from genome assembly GCF_001683475.1 of Chenopodium quinoa. Classification (NCBI taxonomy): domain Eukaryota; kingdom Viridiplantae; phylum Streptophyta; class Magnoliopsida; order Caryophyllales; family Amaranthaceae; genus Chenopodium; species Chenopodium quinoa. The sequence goes on from NW_018743175.1 coordinate 3,721,410, forward strand.
TCAGTTAGAGGCGGCCCAAAAGAAGGTTGACGAGCTGGAGGCGACCGTCACAAACCTTAAGGCCGAGCTGAAACCTCTTCGCCAAAAAATGCACTCTTACGAAGCCATGGAGAAATCTTTGGCCAACGTAAAAGAACGCCTGGTGAACCAAGAGAAGAGTCTTACCCAAGAGCTCTCGGAAAAGGCCGAGCAAGAGAAGAAAGAGCTCGTCCGGGAGATGGTGGAAGACTCCGCTCAAATCCAGCGCATGACCTGGGAACGACTGTTCCCCAGTGCCGACTTTGCCTCATGGGAAAGAACGTACCGCCAGTGTTCGGAAACATATAATCAACAGATCCTGGCGGCTGCTGAAGAAGAGGCATTGGAAGGTGCGTTGGAGGAGGAAGAGTCGGTTGTGGCGCTTGTGCCACTTGGGGGTAAGGCATCAAAAGAGGGTGCAGCTAAAGCCGAGTCCAGCAAGAAGAGTGCTGACCAGGCGGCAGCTGCTGATACTGAACTGCCCCCTTCTTAAGCTTTAAGTATTTTTTCCACGGCCTGCGTGCCGTTTGCTTTGTAATTACCCGGCCAGGGGGCCGGGGTTTTGAATATTCTGCTGGTCTTTAATGACCGGCTTATTTTTAATCAAATTTTTGTTTTGGTTCAAATTTGTCTAAGTATTCCATATCTAATATCCCTTTGTTCACTAGACCGACTGTTGTGTATGGCCGAACGTTAAGACAGGTACAAATAGTAAGTATGCCGCCTATGCCCCTGGACGACTGATGGTCTGTTTCCAGGGTAGATGATCAGTCGGCCATTTATTCAATCGGTATTCGAACTATTTATTCAATTGGTCTGACCAAGTAAATAGTATTACCTAGTTGCTAAGGAATTAAGTAGGATAACAAGCGGCGGGTGCCGGTTGTTTCCCTTTATTGCCAATGTTGGCTTTTAACTCGTAATTTGTTAACCTAGCAAGAGTATTGGTTGAGAGCCCTTGTTTATTAAAAACAGGTGGACGACTCATACCTTTTAGGCTCCATACTAAGTTTGAGTGACTATTAACCTAGGAGTTACTTAGTCTTCGTCACAATCTAGATTGAGTAGTAGAGGTACCAGGCGGCGTAGGCCGGCTAGACCCCTTGATTCGCCAATGTTTGTTGGCTATTAACTCAATAGGTTACCTAGTAGGAATAGGGGTTTGAGTGCCCTTGTTTGTTTGAAACAGGCGGACGACTCAAACTTTTTAGGTTTTATACCAAATTTGAAGGAGTGACTATGAGTTAACGTTGGAGTTACTCAGTCGCCGTCACTTTTGTTTGAGAAGTAGAGGTGCCAGGCGGCGTAGGCCGGCTAGACCCCTTGATTCGCCAATGTTTGTTGGCTATTAACTCAATAGGTACCCCCTGCATTTATCCCAAGTAATACATGCGGTCATCTGACTCAGATGTCAACTGCTACCACTGGTTTGGTTAGTGATAGAGTTATCCTTGTCTCAAAAACGGCTACGTGGTTGCCCTTGGGGACAGTCGTATAGGTGCCGTGTAATTAGTTTATAGAACAATGTTCCACCCACGAGGGAGCTGCTCTCTGCGACGAATTTCATCCGGAGGGATGCCGTCGGACGCCTGCTATGATGTTGGGACAGGTCGTATTAGTTTTGTAGATTTGATCAGTTGACTTGGCGCCTGGTCTGATCATTCGGCCGGTGGCCTTGGTAAGTTCTTGGTGAACGTAGGTGCTAAGTAAAAGAAGGGTAGCCGCCTGTTAGGCACAGGGTCGGACAGGCCCTAATCTTTTTAGCTAAGTGTTGAGTAAAATACTCAATGGAGAGTAGCCGACTGTAAAGGAACAGACGGCATGCCCCTCAGAAGATAGCGTGAAAAACTCAATGGAGAGTAGCCGACTGTAAAGGTACAGGCGGCATGCCCCTCGTAATACAAAATTAAATAGTAAGTGCAAGCTTTATTAAGTAGCTCTTTACTTTACATCTCTCAGAAGAAATATTTTTTAAGGTTATCTACATTCCAAGTTCGAGGCAACGGTTGTCCGTCTGGTGTTTCCAGACGGTAGGTACCATCCCTGACTTCCTCATAGATTCGGTAGGGTCCTTCCCAGTTGGGAGTTAGTTTGCCAGACTCATTAGTCCTACCTACTGCTTCCATTTTTCTAAGTACAAAGTCCCCTACTTTGAGTGGACGCTTGTGTACTTTTTTGTTGTATGATCTAGTCATTCTCAGGCGATAGATCTCATGGCGCAAAACAGCATTGCCCCTCTTTTCAGGAAGTGAGTCTAATGCCAGGCGCATGGCTTCCCAGTTTGCCTCTTCGTTATACAGCATTACTCGAAGAGTCGGCTCGTAGTGTTCTATTGGAAGAACAACTTCTGCACCATAAGTTAGGAGGAATGGAGTTTCTCCAGTCGCCCCTTTTTCAGTCGTCCTAATGGCCCAGAGAACATGTGGTAGTTCATCCGCCCATAGGCCGCCTGCTCGTTCAATCTTTTTCTTGAGACCGTCTGAGATGATTTTATTAAAGGCTTCTACCTGGCCGTTTGCTTGTGGACGACCGACAGATGCAAAGTAATGTGCAATTCCTTGGTCTCCCAACCAGCTTTTGAGAACAGGCGTCTCAAATTGGGGACCATTATCAAAAACCATAGACATGGGAACCCCGAACCGAGTGATGACGTTTTTCCAAATGAATGAAATTACATCTTTCATCTTGATTCCCTTTACAGCCTCCGCCTCTACCCATTTAGTGAAGTAGTCAACGGCAACAAGTATATACCTTCTGCCGCCTGTAGCAGGCGTATATGGACCCAGAATGTCCATGCCCCACTTAGCAAACGGTAGTGGGCTGTGAATGGTAGTGAGGTCAGTAGCCGGACGGTGAATTAATTTGCCAAACCTTTGGCACTTGTCACATTTTTTCACCATCTCCATTGCATCTGCTTCCAAAGTAGGCCAAAAGTAGCCCTGCCGCCTTGCCCTTTGAGCAAGCATCCTACCACCTATATGGGAAGCACAGAAACCAGAGTGAAGATCATCTAGTATCTCTCGTCCCTTTTCAGGAGTAACACACTTTAAGAAGGGTTGAAGGTACCCCCTCTTGTGAAGTTCTCCCTGTATCATTTCAAAACAGGAGGCTCGTTTTTTCAGTGTTGCCGCTTGTTGTGGATCATCCGGCAGTGTACCGTTTGTCAGATATGCCCTGATTGAATCCATCCAGGTTGAGCTTCTGTCTAGGATTCCAATAGGGTTTTCCTCGATGCTTCTCTTCTCCATTACTTCCCAAAAAACAGTTCGAGGAGTATCTGAGGAGGCGGATGATGCTAATTTTGACAGTGCTTCTGCCTGGTTGTTTTCTGATCTCAGCACTTGGATCAGATGGAAATCCTCAAGGGAGCCGACTGCTTGTCGGACCGCCTGTAAATACTTGATCATGGCCGGATGGGTTGCTTCGTATTCTCCATTGTACTGACTCACTATCAATTGTGAATCAGAACAGGCGTCTATTTTTCTTGCTCCTGCCGCCTTGCACATGCGGATCCCGGCTAATAAAGCTTCATATTCTGCCTCATTGTTTGAAGCCTGAAAACTGAAGCGTAAAGCATACTCGAACCTGTCGCCCTCTGGAGATTGACATACGACGCCTGCTCCACAACCATTTGAAGTAGAGCTTCCGTCCACATATACCTTCCAGACTTGGTCTGGAACTTGAGAGTCAGGAGGACGAGTCATCTCTACAATAAAGTCAGCAAAGGCTTGCCCCTTCACTGCTTTTCTAGGCTCGAAAGTAACTTCGAGGCTCTGTATTTCTATGGCCCATTTGATCATTCGTCCTGACGACTCCATGATGGTAAGGGGCCGCTTGATTGGTTGGTCGGTATACACAACGACTGCATGTGCCAAAAAGTAGGGCTTCAATTTTTTAACAGCCATGAAGAGTGCAAGACCAAATTTCTCCACTAGGGGATACCTCAACTCGGCATTTTTCAGTACGTGACTGACAAAGTAGACCGGGAGCTGACAGCCGTCCCTTTCAGCAAGGAGCACAGCGCTTAACGCATGATCAGAGACGGCCAGGTACATGTAGAGATCTTCTTTGGGCAAAGGGCTGACCAGCCTCGGCAAGGAATGCAAGTGAACCTTTAATTTCTGGAAGGCGGCCTCAGCATCCGGCCCCCATTCGAACCTTGCCTTTTTCTTAATTGCCTGGAAAAAGTATAGGCATTTGTCGCCTGATCGGCTTAGGAATCTCCCCAAGGCCGCCAGACAACCTGTTAACTTCTGAACCTCTCGGACGGTACGAGGCGACTGCATGTCAATGACCGCCTGTACCTTCTCAGGGTTCGCCTCTATTCCTCTCTGATTGATAAGAAATCCGAGAAATTTCCCAGACTCAACTCCAAATACACATTTCTTGGGATTGAGCATGACATGGTGCCGCCTGAGTGTGGCGAAAGTTTCTCGGAGGTCCGCCAGATGATCTTTCTGAAGTTTAGTCTTGACAATCATATCATCAATATATGCCTCGACGTTTCTCCCAATCTGATCAAAGAACACTGTGTTTATCATTCGTTGGAAGGTAGCCGGGGCATTCTTAAGACCAAACGGCATGACCGTGTAACAGTATAATCCCTGATCAGTGACGAAGGCCGTCTTCTCCTGATCTTTCTTCCATAAAGGAATTTGATGGAAACCAGAATAGGCGTCCATAAAACTCATCAAGGCATGGCCGGCTGTTGAGTCGACCAGGTTATCAATTTTAGGCAGAGGGTAACTGTCTTTGGGGCACGCCTTGTTCAAGTCTGTGTAGTCTACACACATTCGCCAGGTGCCATTCGGCTTTTTAACAAGCACCACATTTGCAACCCAATCTGGGAAGTAACATTGTCGAATGAACCCTGCATCAAGTAATTTTTTGACTTCGGCGGCTGCCGCCTGACCTCTTTCTTCACCATGGTTCCGCTTCTTTTGCCGTACCGGCTTCTTTTTCGGATCCACAGCGAGTTTATGTACTGCCAGATCAGGACTAATGCCTGGCATTTCATGGACTTCAAATGCAAAGATGTCCTTGTATTCTTTCAACAGGTTGTGAAAGTCGTCACCAAGGTTTCTCAGAGCAGTCGTCCCAACTTTGACTGTTCGGTCAGGACGTGAGTCGTCTAATATCAGGTCCGCATGCTCACCAGCCGGCTGAGGGCGGAACTCATCCGGCCGCTCCTCTGCCAATGATTGCTATTTTCTTGCTTTTCTTGCGGACTCTGTCTGGGACGCCTTTCTCTTTTTGTCGCCTGTTTCTTGAACAGGCGCACTCTCCTTGACATTGCCAAGGTTCGTTTTTTCTCCACTTGACCCAGTGGCCATAACAATGGGCTTGACATCCGAGAGATAGCACTCTCGGGCCATCCTCTGATCTCCCCTTAGGGAGCCGACTGTTCCATTATCCCTCTCAAACTTAAGCAGCATAAGAGACGGGATTATAACAGCCTTGGAATTATTCAGGGTTGGTCGACCCAGAATCATGTTGTAGGCCGAGAGTTCCTCTACTACTAGGAACCGGACTACCATGTGTCGTCCTTCCCCTTTTTCGCCCAGGCGAATGGGTAAATCTACTCGTCCCAGTGGGTGGACGACTCCTCCTCCAAACCCTATTAAAGGGTGGGAGGCCGGATGTATGCAGTCCGTCTGATATTTCAGTTTTGACAGACATTTGCTGCTGATGAGATCTGAGGAGCTCCCGGTATCTATGAGGATTCGACCAACTCTCTGGTTGGCCACTTTACATTCAATAACGAGAGGGTCGTCATGCGGCCCCCTTACCCCTCCTAGATCCTCTTCAGTGATGACAATCTCAGGGAATGTATATTTGGACGGCCGTTCTTGGTGAACGGAATTTACATCTAACCGCCTTATATTATCCTTATTGCCCCTAATAGTGGGGCCGCCTCCTGAGAAGCCGCCTGCAATGGTGTAGACGACTGCATCATCTGTATCGGAACTGTCGGCCTGTTGATTCTTTTTGGCCGACTGCTTTTTTGAGGAGGTGTTCCCCGTAGATTTCTTGACATAAGTGTCAAGATCACCTTGCTCAGCCAAGCGGTCTAGGTACCGCATGAGACTGATGTAGTCATTGGTGTGATGACCAACGTCATCATGATAAGCACAGATTTTGTCTTGGTTCCGGTTGCTTGCAGAACCCTTCATGGGGAGCGGCTTCTCAATTGAGAACCGTCCCTTTATTTCTTTTAGGATAAACTGGTTATCCTTGTTAAACACATACTTTGGGGAGTATGGTTTGAATTCTTTCTTCTTTTTCTGAGCCGGCTGTTTAGAGGAATCAGCCGCCCAGACCTCTTTTCTTTTCTCATCTTTGTTGGACGACTGTTTCTGTCGTCCCTCTCTTTTGTCGAACCTCTTCCCGTCCGACTGTTTTATCGTACACAGATCAGTCGCCTGTATATAGGCTTCTGCTTCAATCAAGGCCTCTTGAAGAGTCGCCACCCTTTTTCGAACTAAATCAAATTTGAAGGTAGACCCGTCTTTGAGACCCCTAAAAAAGTCAGTATAAGCTACCTCATCCGGTAACCCTTGAATCTGTATTCTCATCAGGTTGAACCGCCTGATGTAAGAACGAAGCCCCTCCTTCTCGCCCTGCTGAATTGTTCCCAAATCAAGGGTCGTTTTCTTCGCAGGGATGTTCATAGCGAAGTTGGAGGCAAATAAGTAAGCAAGCGTCCTGAAGCTGTTTACACAACCAGTCGGCAGGTTGCCGAACCATTGCTGTGCAATTCCCTTGAGAGTCGCTGGGAAACACTTGCACCAAGTGGGATCATCCAACCCTTGAAGGTACATCAGGTTGGTGAATGCCATCAGATGATCTTCTGGGTTAGTAGTGCCGTCATAGGCGCCTACTAGAACATTTTTTACTTTGGCCGGCTGAGCGGCTTCAGTAATTTCCTTGGAGAAGGCCGACGGCTGTTCACCAAGTCTAAGCAGCCGTAGCTGCCAGTCCATAGGTTGGACGTTTTTTGCTGCAGGTCCACCAAATGGAGGTGGCTGCATAAAATACTGTTGTTGCGGCACAAATGGTAAGTTTGGTACCGCCTGGGCACTATGAAAGCCGGACTGACGGGAGGTGCCGCCTGACAGACTCTCATGGTACGACTGAGTATGCCTCATCGAGGCATTTCGCAAACTGTCTTGAAAATTTGAAGTAGAAGCCGACTCTGATAATCGGTCACTCTTCTTCTGCTCTAGCAGGAGCCGAGCATCTGTGAACGTTTGCTTTGACCCGTCCGCCTGAATATGACGAACCGGTTTCCTATTTCCCGTAGGATAACGAAGTTTTGTGAAATCAAGAGCAGGTGGCTCCCGCTTCTTGGATTTAGGATGAGGAGTCGCCTCTCGCCCTTGAACTGGCTTCCTCTTCAGTGAAGTGGAAGGTTTCTTGGCCGACTGCTCTTTGACTGAAGCAGGCGGTTTTTTGTTGATCAACTCTTGAATCTCTCCCTTGAAGTCCCTCATGAAGGTCATGAGTTCGTTCCTTGTGATGGGAGCAGACCCATCAGTCGGCTGTTGCCGAGCAAGCGGTGCGCCTGCTGGCTCGCTTCCTGTTTGAAGATGCTCCCGTTCCCTCCTTTCGGTATGACGGGTACGTCGGGCCCTTAGGGTCCCGTCTGGAGCTGTATGAGTTTCAACTTCAAATTCACTTTCGGTATCATGGTCCGACTGAACTTGAGGGTCGTCTAGGGGACGCCTCTCTTCTGGAGTCGGTACAGACTTGGATGCCATCTCTGAAGTACTCTCCCCACAGACGGCGCCAAATGTTTCGGGGTTTTCTGATGTCCTGCGGGAGAGTTACAATTCCGAGACTGGAACCGGACGCCTGTACCTGCAAAATAACGGAGACTCCTGAGAGCTCCGCCTCCAACGGTCAAGTTAGTACCTGATTAAGGAGTAATTAATACGGAAATTAAAGTAATAAGGTCTCTCTAGGTGAGAGTGCCTAGTGTTGGTAATCTGCGTCGTTAGCGAGATTAGCCGGTTGTTGGTGTTCCGTAATATCTCTGTTCTTCTCTGCTTGGTTTCTTGATTTTTCGATTCCCTAACTAATGAGGATTAATTAAGTATTTATAGCCTTGAGAAGCGTGCCACTCTCTAGGTTTAAGGTAAACCTAGGGCTGATCGGACCTCTAGACTGGATTGGGCCTTGATGGCCGGTTTTCCCATTTGGCATGGGTGGACACGTGGCGTGCCTTGATTGGTCCGTAGAGGACGTATCTGTGATTGACACGTGGCAGGCTCCTATTGGCCTTCGTGAAGGACCCGTGGCGGAACCTGGTTGGTCCACTTGTCAGACGATGATTGGTGGATAAAAATCCCCTAATCAGTAATGACTTTCATACTTAAAGTATTAATCACAAAAATGGTAATTAAGCATTCCTTGCTTAAAAAAAAAAAAAAAAAAAAAAAAAAAGAAGCCGAATACTGTCTATATCATCGCTTATCAGGATCTATGGAGTAAGATCGCTTATCAGGACTCTATGGAGTAAGATCCATGGCTTGGACAGGATATGTAGTTCATGTCTTAATTCCTGCCGCTAAGGAAGACTACATTTGATGGTGTAATTTCTAAGACATATTACCAGCATGCTCAAAACTCTGAATTCAAGCAGTCTGCTAAACTAACTGCTACATACATCTCTGTTCTCAGAAATTGATCACTTTTATGAAAACTATTAAATATATCTAATTACATCAGAAAAAATAAGAGATATATTTTGCAATCAGTGTCACCAAAGTCAGCATGCGACAGAATGGGCTGCCGCCTATGCTTCGGTCCCCATGTGAAACACTACTAGTGAGGATTTAAAGATTAATGGGTGCTATCCAACCAAGCAGTGTAGTAGTTTTTACACTTTTGAAATCACACACCAAACATTTTGTCTATACTATGATCCCTTCGTCTTGTAAGTCAACCAAAATCCATCATATCTTTTATTTTAACAAAAAGAAGCAGACAAGAGTAAGTGTTAGGAGAAGATCGAAATGAAGCTCAGATTATCAAGCAGATGAACAAAAGAGATCTTTCTACATTTTAGCACACATGAGTACACAACCAGTGTTTTTCCATCAAATAACTGAGCGATTCTCAGAACATGTATGATGCAGAAATGTATGTCTCTGATGAAGGCAATTGCAGTCCTGTTTGAAGCTAAGTAAACTAATCTACATAAGCATACTTAACAAATATACCCTTACTATAATCTACTATAACTTTGTCAAAATTGTGAAGGATTTAACTCTGGGAATACGTCTGAGGCACTTGTCCAAAGATCTAATACACAAAAGCTCATCTTGCGATAAGGCCTGGTGGTCAAGACTACAATCTTTAATGCCTCCGGCCTTCTACACAACCAAAAAAAAGTAAAGCATTGTGATGCAACCTCCATTATTGACTTTACTCAGCACTCTTATGTTACAAGAGAATATCCCCGAAAAGGGGGCGAAAAAGTTCAACACTTTTCTCCTACAGCTAGTAAGGGTACACTTCTTATCTTCTGATCATTACCATTGCAAAGCTAATAGCTACACACTAGCATCAGTAGTGGAATATCACATGCTACAGACTTCCTTCAACTCCATATACAAATAATGAGGGACCCATCCATCTTTCTTTGCCTAGCTAGTGCTTGCATCTCTTTTGCTTTTGCAGACTGAAGAAGCAAGTGAAACCAAAAACAAAGTGCTTTCAATTCACATCTCTTTTTAGCTACTAAAACTAGAATATCAGTTCGGTTTTGGTCATGGAACACGTACGAATGCAATTGCCACTCAGCTTCACTTGCAGTTCATTATATGTCTTAAAGACTTGAACTATAGCATGTAAATTTGAGAATGTATTCTTTAATAAGAACAGATCGAAAATTTTAGTTTATATGGACATAAATCAATCTACATTCTACAAGATTTCTGTATTTGCATTGTTTCATTTCTGTATTCTCAAAATTAGAAATTGTGTTGTTCATTATCATTTCTAATTCTCAAAATGAGGCTGCACAATATATTGTCTCGCAATTAGAATAATAATCCATCAACTTTTGAGAGGTACCAAATTATGCATATTCCAACAAGTCCACAACCATCTAATAAACCTTTAGTCAATTAAATACCATCAAATAATTGATACTTCATAGTCCATATTACCACAAACACCCGAAATAACACTACAAAAACGTACCACCATAACCATATGAGATACCACCGCAACTATCTTTATCTAAATGACAACGTATTGTTTGACAACTCTCATGGATATAATACAAGTCTGTAAACACCTTTCTATATGCCACTCAAAAGAGCCTAAATATGGCTAATTAGTACATCCACTATAGTAAAATTCCCTCTCAAGTCTTCCACTAACTTTCTATACAAAAATTTCTTCTCATTTTTATGTGGTTAATGGAGTTTGTTTGGTATCTGATCACTTGATTAGATTCCACTGACAACTTAATTATACATAATCAGAAAATCAGCATTACTCTTCAATTATTTTTTTTTTATTTTTAATTTCCTTTAATTTACGTACACTTTTGATTAAACATGCAGTACATAGAGCATTAAGCCAAGTGGAGCAGCAACCTATCAAATTTAATGTTAATTTGGGATAATGGAGATCAAATGCTGCCCCCATTTATCCTTTTAATGGAAACTTATTACTATTATTCGGATAATGCAAAACAAACATCAGCCTTAGTAAGGACTACTAACATTCTTTTAAGCATAAGTTTTTTTGCCATGCTGTCTTAATAGGCAATCAAGAGTGGAGGATTAGCAGAGCCATTATGCTTAATATCTACAAGATTGGCTTTTCTGATACGTTTTTCTTTATATATGATACTTGTTGTACTCGTTGGTTATTAAAAATTATTCCTGCCCTACCAGATTACGTCATTATTTTGACTTTTTACATTGTTTACACACCAACTTTGACCATTTTTTGCTAACAAATGAAGATATTGGGTTTTTCTTAATGTAACATACTCAAAATATTAACTTCTATAACTTTTTTACTAATACGTAGTTAAGCTATTGATGGTCAAACTTTTACAATAGCAAGCATGTCCAATCAAAGTGAAACAAGTAATTTGGAATGGGAGAGAAACTGTTGATTAAGAGGATCCAATAAGTGAATTAGCCATAACAAGTTGATGCTTAGCTTTATCACCTACTTGTTCCATTTACCAATCAGTAAGCTAATAAGTAAGCTTTATCACCTACTCGATTGAGTAAACATACATTTACTTTTCTCAATAATGGCAGTCACGTATGCTACAATCTTAACTTGTAAGGCTACTAAGGTACACAAATGGTGACAAATTCACACGAGCAGAGGGGTTTACTTCCGGATGGAAACTAAACCCAACAAGGCCAACACACCCCTATGTATGTCGTCGGGAATATATACGAAAATAGCTTGTGATATTGGATCTTTTGGCTTATCTATGAGATAAAATTATTATAGTATCTCTTAGGGGAGTGAACCCTCTACACCTTAAGCTCAATAATAAGCATTTAGTCTAAGTTTATGTTTAGTTCACCTTATTTTACTTATTTGATCTAATCTAAACTTTTTATATGATTTGTTTTGTTAGACCCTACATGTACACTAATTCATAATGAAAAAACGTATCAATTGATAGATTTGTACTAATGTGTATTTTTTAAAAAAGATTTGTGTAAAAGGATCTTTTAAGTGGTCCATTTTGTTTAAAAGGACCTTTTTAAGTGAAAAGTTGTGAAAAAGAACCTTTTAAGTTGTATTATGTTGCGAGGGGGTACTATTCTAGGTTTTTCGGAACTCCGCCGTTGACTCTCACGTGGGGGTCACGTGACATAAAAAAAAAACCCACATGTTTTTTTTTTCCCCTTTTCCCCCAAATTTCCCTCCTTTTCAAACTACCCCTTTCATTTTTTCCCTCTTTCATACATCCTAAAAAACGTGTGGGCTTTTTTTTTTAAAGTCACGCGTGACTCCCACGTGAGAGTCAATGCCGGAGCTTTACCGTTGACCACCCGGAAAATTCAGCCCCTATTACCCCCTCACAACATAATACAACTTAAAAGGTCTTTTTTCACAACTTTTCACTTAAAAGGTCCTTTTAAACAAAATCGACCATTTAAAAGGTCCTTTTACACAAATTTTCCATATTTTAAATATGTAATTTTCATAAGTTTTTTCATTCCGGATTTAAAGATAATTTACGATAAAAAATTGCAAATAAAAATGATAAAGTCTGACATAAACTTATATTTTCTGATCTAAAATAAGTAATAAGAAGCCAAAAGTAAACATCACATGATCTTTGTTAAAAATTTCTAAACTTAATGTTTTACAGTATGACTATATTAGCACCCCTAATGTAGAAGATGAGGTGACAGGGCAGGTTTTACCAAATTACCAAGATGATTAAAGTCTTAAAGATGTTGTGTAAGCAATTACGCATCCATGGTATTTCCAGGGCGCTGCATGCAATCTGTTCTTATAATGACTGAATTTCTCCAATAGGTATCATTTTAATCAAGCACTGATCTGATGTGGCCCTTTTATGTGATGGTTTCGTGGGATGAAGTGCTGTTGTGATAAGCTGTTTATGAGAATCTTTCATATAAAGTTTGGGATGCAAACCCTTGAATTAGAAGAATTACAAGTTTACAACTTACAGAAAACAGCCTTATTTTGCGACCACCGGTACGCCAGTCATATACTTCATATGTTATTGCTAGAAACCAGAATAATACTGCAGCCACCTTACAGTAGACTACTAGACTGCGGTTATTATTTGTATTGTAGTTGAGGTCCTTGAGGGTATCACTGTGTTGATTAGTTATTTTTCTAACTTGGGTTGTTTGTAATGTTACACGATTGAGAAAACCCGTAGTTTATCTCATGTTGAGCATTGTTTCAGGATGAATACATTTTCGTAGACGTACAATTTTAGTTTCCTTGGGGATTTTTAGCTAAGTTTGACTTGATTTGCCAGATGAATAAAACTCTTCCCTTCCCCGTTTTACACCTAAAAAACTACATATGATTAAAGATGGCATGGATTAATTAACACTAAAACCCAAATATGGAATACAAGAATAAGGGCAAAAACGAATCCTCAATATCCCAAGCGATAACAGTTAGCAAACTCCCAACTAGCTAAGGTGGGGTTCAAGTTGCTTCTCATATGCACTCCTTACATTCAAAGACTGAGGACCGCACCTTTTATGCTGGGATTGTGGCACAGTAATACACTAGACCTAGGCCCACGAAAATACCCAATTCCTTCCCTTTTTGGTAGTGGGGGCATAGCAATAAGCATTTAGAAATGTGATCAAAGCTAACAGAAGTCTCTTATCACACTTCCAATTCAGTCTAGATAGACTTGGCAAAACTAAGTCGTATCCGAGAATACAATCCAAACAAACTCAAAAAATATTCAATATTAAGCGGAATTATAGAAAAGATTCAAAATTGGATCAAACGAGTCATCATCCTAATATGATCCAAAACATAATCAACTCGAACTGAACATGTTCTGGATGATCCATTTGTAAGGTGTCATTCTAGAGAGGCAATGTTAAAACCAAGAGCAAGAAGTAAAATAGTATACTACTCCTGTAAGCCTGCCCAAAATTTTTGATGAATTGACCTCTCAAGCTAAGGAATGTCTGCATTTTTTTAAGATGGACCTATTCCCTTCTGCTCCCAAACTGGATTACTTTGATTAACAATCCTAATTGGCAGAGCAAAATTGTAATTGTGAGCCTTTTAGAATATTTAGACAACATTATCCAGGAAGCCTAGAATGTCCACAAGATAAACAGTTATATAGTTTGGTTTATCAGAAACAATATTTCTACTATATGAGATGGATGGGTGAGCACAATTCGCTGCATAGTTTTGTTTAACTAGTTCACAAGATCCGACGAGCAGTTCAGGAAGTCTATACATTTTTAGGTAGCTTATGGTAGATACAGCAGTGTTTTCGAAACACCCTGAAAAATTGAAGGATATTTTGAGGAAAACTTGAGGATGGGATTAACCTTACCCCCCTGGAAACACAGGGTACCACATTCCAACTTGCAACTCCCAAAATGTGATTAGCAGGAGACGAGAATTTGGCAAAACACTAAGATACTTGATTGAATGCTTGAATTTGTAATTTTGATGGTGATTTATTATTGAAGGGAGATTTTTATGAGCTTCCAACATCATTATAACAAAGTACAGCCCAAAAATTGACCACACTGTCTTGGTTTTCCATAGTGACCCACTTACATCAGTACTACTCAGCATCAGATATTATGCTAATATCCATTTAGCTGCTACGCCCACTCTCAGTCACACTTCTAGAAAAGTAAGGATAGTGTTTATGGCAAAGTCTTCAATGGTCGCTATGATGAAGAAGTAAATATGCGATTTTCAGCTTCGCATGGACATTCTTAGTTTATTACTATGCCCCGGGCATTTGGATTTTTGAAGGATCGACTTTCTTTGGATAGTTGTGGCGTACAGGGTTGCAATATTGGTTTTCACTTGATATTGGAAAGGAATTGAGACTTGAGAGTTATGATAGATCACAGCAATTAGATCTTTTTCATCCTATTGCAAAAAATATATAAGGCAGAACCCCGGAGTTTGACATTCAAAGTTTGGTTTGTTTTATTTATTATTTATTTATTTTAATTTTTCCTATCTAAGAGCATTGCTAAGAACAGCATTACATCAAGAGAGACAAATACATCATGTAATATCACATTCTTCAGAAATTACACAATTTTATTCCCTGAACAGGATACTGATCCCTAACAATATAGACAGCACCACTCTACTTGTGTGAGAGATGATACTTTCAACAAGAGTCTAATGTAATACTGTTTATGGAACATGAGCGAAATCAACAGACCAAAACCAAAAACCAGATAATCACACAGACAAATTTCTATTTAACACTTAATAGGAGGAATATCATGGGACATGCCTTGATGAGGGAGTGCTCATTGCCCAATCACACGTTTGGCACCATCTAGAGTATTTCTCAATAGCATGGCTACAGTCATGGGTCCAACACCTCCAGGGACAGGAGTAATCCATCCTGCTACTTTACTAACTTCATGGAAATCAACATCCCCCACAAGACGGTAACCTGACTTTTTACTTGGATCATCCACTGCATTTGTCCCCACGTCGATGACAGCAGCACCAGGCTTGATCCAGTCACCTTTAATCTGAAATAAGAGGAAGATTAATAAATCAAATAAATAATTAAAAAAAAAAATACAGAAATAGAAACAAGGTAGCTTAAACTTCTTCAGGGGAAGATTTGCACATGATAACTAGTGGGAACTGGGCAGAAAACAAAGCTCTAATGAAGGGTAAAGGCAGAAACTATTGCTCTCATATAGTTTCACTAGATTGCAGCTAGCATAAAGATAAAAATTATCACTGAATTTGTTAGGAAAGTATCGCCAATGACAAGTGAAAAATCTAGGAATAATAAACTCCAGCATTCTGACTGAAAATGTTCTTGCAAGATTCAGGGCAGGCAAATCATTGTCTGAATTACTCTTCATTACAAAAGTAGCCCCTATAATATTCTCGTATGATATAAGTGGTGTGTTGAATATATTTGCACGGTGGAAAACCAATAAGCTTGAGGCCTCTTCCAGTTGTTAGGGAGTTTGTTTGCTGGGCAAAAAGGCAGAAAACTCTGGGACTACAGACTGATCAGCCACGGCCCATGGGTAAGTATGTTTGGAATGGATGTTTTAAAATGGAACGTGACAGGCATGGCCCATGGATAATTATGTTCGGTACATGGCCCAAAGATATGGATCAGTCGCATTTAATTTCAGGGGTCATATTAGTGGAGTTAGCAAACTCCACGCATGCTAGCTAGAGCTGAATATAAATAGTTGTGGCTGGGGATTCTTTTCATGTGGTATACTGGTATCAAGGAAAATAAGAAATAATTAGTTGGATTAACCGGCTAGAGAAAAGAGGCTATTCAAGTGCATAGAAAAATATGTTGGCATGCTGGGAAGTGGGAAGTGATACAGGGTTAATATTCCAAAGCGTAGTTTTTCTTGGTGCTGGCTAACTATGCTGGACAGGTTAAAGCTGCAGAAAGGTCTATGATTTAGATTTCTTGTACTTTGTGGAAAACATCGAAACCTTAGATAAACTCCAGTACAATTCTGCTTATAGCAGCTTTGGCTTGGAATTAAGAGCATATGCTATGTTAACTGGAAAAATATGCCCATGGAAGCCTCAAAATTTGGGAGCAGTGGGCTCAAAAAATGAGCATTGCACAGCATATATGGACTCACAGAGATGAAGCTTTATGGAGCAATAATTATGCCTAAGAATGATAACAGATGTGACTAATTGGTCTGAGAACCTATGAATTAGTTAGTTGTGTAGTACGGATTATATCTATTCACTGGGTATCAAAAAGGGCTTAAAGGCCATTCCTAGAAATTAATCTCTCCCCAATGACTTAAGTAAGTTAGGGGTTCCTTTTTATAAGCAATAAAACTTCTTTCCTTTCTTCACGCAAATAAAAGGAAAGAAAAATGAAGGGAAAAAAGTAGCAAGTCTGAGACTACTGGTCACAATTATCAAAGAAGCAAGCAGCAGAAGGGGAGAAGGGATCTTATATACCATCATGGCTTGTCCTGCTGCAGCAATGACAATGTCAGCTTCACGAATGATGCTTTCAGGATCAGTTGTACGAGAGTGCACAATACTAATGGTCGCATCTGCTTTCAAGAGGAGTAGTGAAACCGGCAATCCAACAATATTACTACGACCTACAACAACTGCCTTCTTGCCTTTTATACTGATGCCGCTTCGAGACAGAAGCTCAAGACAGCCCTGTCAAAAATGAATTTCTGTAAGCCCAAAGATCTGGACAGTGCCCATTTTACAAAAAAAATTAAGTTCAATGTTGAAAGAATCAATTAGAAATTGAAAATCAATCACCTTTGGTGTGCAAGGCTGGAAGAGGGGGTCTCTACCTTTCATTGCAAGTTTTCCAATGTTCAGAGGATGGAAACCATCTACATCCTTCTCGATGCTTATTTCACTTAAAACATTTTCTTCATTTATATGTTTGGGCAATGGAAGCTGAACAAGTATACCTGAAAAGCGCCAATAAGAAAAGAAGTAAACTAGTGAGCAACAAGAATAATGAAGAATAAAATTCAATATGCACGAAAACTGTATCAAGTTTGCTGACAAATATAACGAACCATGTACTTCAGGATTTGCATTTAACTCATGAACCTTGGCGATCAATTCAGGCTCTGAAACTTGCTCAGGAAGGTCTATGTCGAAGGACTTGATCCCCACCTCAGCACATGCTTTCCTTTTCATATTCACATAGCTTTGAGAATCCTTCCTGTTGCCCACGATGACTACTGCCAGTCCAGGGACCTGTACAAATTAAGCATGCATGACATAATTTCAATCCACAATAAAGGGGTGAACAAACATACTTCGTAAACTCAAAAAAAAAGAAAAAAAAATTAGAACAAGCATTCTTTAGGTGGGGAAGAAGCAAATGGAGAAAGCTGCAATATAAGTTCGGAGTAAATAACAACTGAAAACAATAGAATTATGCAAGTAAAACTTATAACCATTTCAGCTACAACAAATTTATAAGTAAACAACATAGCAAGATCAGGATCTGCCCATCTTTCCTATGTGCGCTAACACTTGTACTATTACTCCAGAGAACAATTTAGTAGCTGAATATTTTTTAATGGTGACGGTAACGAAAAGAAAATCCGAGATAAGGAACCAAAAAATCTGTAGACGCTTTACAAATTTAAGTTAATCCCTACATCAGCAATTTTTACACGGTGTGGCTCTGGCTATTTCTCTCCAGCGTTGAACTACACAATAATTACACATTGTGTATTTTATAGGAAATCTCCATTCCAACTGTCAACTGCAAGGCCCAAAATAAATTTTTTATCATATTGTTTTGGGTTCAGTAATTTCTCCTTCTACTGCTAGAGGAAGCAAGACAAACTCAACAACAGTAATTCAAATCCTAAGAGCAAGGCAATAAACGATTTAACAGTTTTGTTGTTACAACACCATAGATACTAGACATACTACGCGGAATATCATGTGTAAAAGTATGATAAAGCATCTCCACAACCAACTAAGAGTCTTTCTCTATTGATTCTTGCCACCACTTACTACTACCTACTATGCATTGCCACAAACATTTACAAAGAACAACCCTCTTAAAATCACCCACAACTCAATATCATTTCCTTAATCTATGCCATTCATACAAAAATGGGCCACCCCCCACACACCCTACAAGTGTATACAGCACAAGTATCACCCAACTTATCATTAATATTCATAGTATGCCTCAAGATTGCAGCAACTCTCTCGGTCCTAAAACCCAGGATTCGTAGTAATTCTAATACAAGTATAAATTTTGACAGTACCCTCTGACTGGTGCATAAAAACTGTGACCACACAAGAGTGCAGAAATCAATTATTCGTACAAAATCAATTCCCCTGTAATACAATACCCCATCTACCTCAGAAATTGTTGTTAAAACAATTGCAAATCAAATCGAAAAAATCCCAACACCCCGGTAATTTGGGAACTTCCACTTCACTCCCTAGTATCTAGTGCCTTACATGCTTACTGTTAATCATTTCTGCATTGATCATCTACTTACAGTATTGAAATGCTAGTAAGATTCACAAATTACAGTATAAACAACATATCATTATCAAATTAAGCAACCCTAAACTAGTATTCTATGATAGTGCATTTTCATAATCCATTTGTCATTCCATTGGCTTTTGTAGCTACTCAATTATATGAGTCTGAACTATAGAAATTTCAACACTTACAAAATTAGGTCAATACCAAATTTCCACCATATATCAAACTGTTAAATTACCTGAATTTCTATTTAATCCAACAATTTACTTTATTAGCATACTCATAATTTAACTTTTTTTGCAATACTCATAAAATAGCAACCAAAATGATGAATTCATATAAACAGATTACTCAGCATTAATACAGAATTGAAATCAATTGGAGAAAAATGTGGAAAATTGAACAACAAATTAAGCAGAAATAATAATTAATCCTAAAAAAATATGAAAACGAAGATACCTTAGCGTGATTTTGAGAGAGAAGACGGACTTCATCGGCGATTTCAGATCGAATAGTCTGAGCAATGGCTTTTCCGTCGATAATTTTTGCAGACATTTTGATTGAATCTATCTGAATATGCGGTTGATTCTTCAGGAGTGATGCACATAGGCGTTGTGTTGGATATAATTTGTCAGTTTGTCTTCGATTTGCAAGAGGGCTTTTAGCAAGGGTAAAATTGTCATTTCGCGCAACTCGTGGGCAGGCAGCAAGATAAGGGAGAAAATCAACCCGTCTAAGTACGTTTACTTGTTCAAGACCGGGCCAGTTTTCTACGGTCTGATCTGGTCTGGTGTATTTCAAATACGGAGCAATTTTGTTCAAAGCAATACTCGTATAATAGAATGACTTGTTTGATTATAAATTTATGTTGATCATGCCTTGAAATCAAGCAAGGGAGCCATTTGATTCCAAATACGGAGTCTTTTGATCAAACTATGTAAATCCTTGTGTCTTATAGTTCTCATTTTTTAATTAACTTTATTATTGAATATTGTTTGGTGCTTTATATATTAGTGATATATGATATGATATGACAAATCACTCTCTTGTTAAGGTTGAATTTGTATCTCATTATATTGTATATATTATTGGACAAAACACTCTTAGATATTTATTTGGAAAACACTTATTAAATCAGAATCTTGAACAATGTTTTTGAACATAATTACTACTCCGTACTTAAAAGGATAAGTTAGAGCATCATATTCGATCATAAATTCATAATGGACTAATGGTTAAATTGATGGATACATTTCTCCATTATATCTTGGACTATAGTTGATAAGTACCGAAAAAAAAAAAAAAAAAAAAAAAAAAAAAAAAAAAAAAACATTGTGTGGGGATGTGGCTCCACCTTATCCTATATTCCTATTGAAAGTGCTCAAACTTCCCATCACCAACCCACCAGATGAAAATAGATCCAACAAGATAAGAGAAATAGGGACATAAGAGTGACTATAGTAGAGGAAGTGATGAGCTTTTCCTTATACCATCGCAAACTATTTATAATCATTGTATTTCTAATCTTATTTTTAATTCAAGTAAAAACAAAATAATTAAGTTAAGCTTAAAATAATACTCCTATTCATCATTAACATCTAAGTTAGCCATATGATCGATTTGTTTTTGTTATATATATACGGAGTAATTGTTGTTACAAATTATGATATAATGTTTCTTTAGTTTATAAAACTTTAATCCTTGAAAAATCAATCGAATTTATAGAAATTTCTATTCATAACATAGATCTCTACTCTAGAATGATCGAATTGTTTATGTAAATTGAAAAGTGATGAAAGGTTCCAAAGTATGTAGAAGCTAAGTACAAAGAACAATAAATAAATCATGTACAAAATCATAGCTCAAATCTCATTTTGCATTATTTATCAACAAACTTCACTCGAGTGATAGTTTATGTTCATGTAGTACATACTCAAGCTAAGCAACCAAAAGATATACACATATATAAGTTTCATGGATCGTACATCAGCCGAGTATATACATTCATCTTGATACATAACATCCTCGATCTCGTGCAAACCATGCTACACGAATTTGTACACCGATCTGATCGATTTCAAGAAAAATCATCTCATCATAGCCTGCCAGTAGCATGAGATTACTCAATTCATCTCAAGATCCATACATAGTTGATTCATGAGATAAGATTGTTACCCAAATATATTATGTTTTTAGTTTTAAGGGCCTAATTAAGTGTGACTCCAAGGCCCTAAAAACATAATTACTCGAATTGGATCTTCGTTATTATGTATGTTTAATTTTCGTCTTGCAGATGATGGAGGAGGAACGCGATGTTTATTAATATCTTTATTAGTATCTCTTACCATGGACACCATAGCCGCCTCGTGAACATGCTTGAGCTCTTCTCCGATGACACTCTTCCACTCGTGAACTAAGGAAGCGTCACAAGAGAACTTTGTTGGCTTCATAATATGATGCTTTAGGCAAATAATTTTGTTACCTTAGCGAAAGAGCGATCATATAAGAATTGTAGCTAAGAGTTAGGGTGCCTCTTTATATAGTCATAAAAAAGGTGATCATAGAGGGTTTTTTTTAGTGGAAGAGCGAATATATTGAACTTTAATAAAGTTTTATATAGGAGTATCTTGCTAAAGCCATATCACAATCAACTAATTAAATAGATAAGTAATAAATTATATCTAATCATAGAAGTCATCGAATCATATTGTTAAACACATAGATTCCTATACTTCGTGTTTAGGTTTTATTACAAATTTTTATTCCTTTGTATTTTACGATTAATAATATACGGTAAAATTTAAGTTTATAAGTCGAAAATGACTATAGAGTATGTATGAGTATTTAGAAACAGATAGGCATATTTTAAAAGTAAGAAAGTGATATAGAGACGTGGTATCCAGCTAAGTGAGACCCCACACGTCCTACCTATATATATTACGTATTGAGATAGAGTGGAATTGAGTATGGTTGATTGGTTGTGGGATACACATCATCAGCTGCTTTGATTAAGTAGCTAAACGTTACGCAATTGCTCATGCTTTGTCGATGTCGTTGCTTAATTCGTTCTTAATTATTACCCCATATAAACCTAATGAAAGAATTAATTATATTTAGATCTTGCCTAACAATAAATGACTTCATAAAAAAAGAACATTACATATAAATAAAAGAACATTAAATTTGTCCCAATATTCTTTTATTTATATGTAATGTACTTCCGAGTGTACCATGCACATGGTACACCTCCCTCTACCATACTATTTTTACTTGTCTAAGTCTTTATTACAAGTATTTAATTAGTCATGATCTATAAGATAATGACTAATTCTTTGAATTATAAATCAAATTTTCCCATTTTTCTTTTTTTTGGGCGCTCCTTTTTCATGCTTTATGCAAGCAAGCACACATAAGAAATGCACTATTACTAAGTCACATTTCACCTAATTAATAAAATATATATGACATGATTGACTATACTCTTGTTGTCTATTTATATATGTTGCTGCATTAGCAGATATTTATTCTTACGATTTTGCAATTAATTAACAAAATTGGCTCTTCAAAGCATGAAAAGGCCAATTCAAGAAAGTTACATAGCATCTTTTTACTACTTTATTTATGTAAGTGGCCATCACTGATTCACTCATCACAAGTTCACAACACCATGAGTCTTTATTGTGTCACAATCTCACATAACTCATAAATGATAAACAGATTATATTTTTCATTTTTGTACTCAGGTACAAATATGGATCACATCGCGGTGGACCGATCTCTTATTCTTCTATGTCGACAGATAGTCAATCTCGCTCATTACAGTAGGATCCTTGAAGGTGGATAGAGGATAAGGGAATATCATTTCCAAACTTTGTATCAAGACACAAATTGAAGTGCCTCTAATGATTATATGTGTGTAATAGGGAGTGTATCTTTTATTATTGGTTATATATAACAGAGTAATTGTTATGATGGATTGAAAGTTAATTTTTTAAGATTAGTCATGATATTCTAGTGAATGTCACGCACAAGAATGAAGTCTAGCCATCTATATAATCTCTTAGCTAGGTTACAATTTAGAAATTTGATCCGTGTGTGACTTATAATATCATAAACGTATTTGCAAACTAGCCCAATGTATGTATAATTTTTGTAAAGGTAATGGGTCTTTTAATCTCGAGGGTCAACCCTAACGGAGTAATAGGTCACATATAATACGGAATAATAGGTATTTTGTAAAAAATAAAAATTTAATTAAAAACTAATAAAGCTCAGTTAGACTCCCTAAATGCATGGGCAGGTACGTATTTTGTAATTAAAAAGTGAATTGTGTTTGCTTATTTAATCATACAAGAAACATGCGTATTTCATCTCATCCAATACAATTGTGCATTTTAAATTAAATTTTGGTGTATATGCTAGCATTATTCTTACTTGGTTTGAGCTGAGTTTTAAAAGGTGTTACTTTTTGTAGCTGAGTTTTTATAAATAGCAATATTTTAGAGTTGCTATTTATACAGTATGTTGAATTAATAAATTGAATCAATTGTAGCTTAATGGAACATCAATCAAATCAGTTTATTAGATTATTGTTTTCTAGATCAGCAAAACAGCATCAGATGTTGATTCAAGGCAAAATCAGATTGTATTCCAAATTCGACATGGAGAAAGATTGATTTTTGCTGACAAAATGTAAACTTGAAGATAATAAGCATCTATGCTTATACCTGATACGACCACTTGGCGGCTTATATAAATGTGATATGAGCAGTAAACGAGCGACACGTGTCATTTACTTAGTCTCTATGCCTCTATGCCTCTATGATTCTACAATATGATACATTGATACGACATAAATCATTGAAGTTCAGAAAATCAAAGTTAGTGCATGCATGACAAACATGAACATAAGTTGTTGAAATCAAACGGGCAAAGGTTACACATAAACTTAGTTTACAACTTTATGTGGGTTATACATAAATCAAAGATGTGACAGCCTATTATAGATGTTTGCTTTGAGGGCCCAAAAAAACTATTTTAAAATATTTCATTCAAATTTCAAATGAAATTCCAAACCTAATTTCAAATCTGATATCTATTTTCAAGGCACAATCAATGCACCCAAATTCTCAACCACTCCATCCTCTCATTTTTTTTGGCTGAATTTTTCTTTGGTCTGGTTTTTCTCTCTCCTATCTCTTCTAACATTCTTCATTTCTTCATATTCATTCATGAATTTATTTTATTTTTTTCATATTTTTTTACATAATGTTTTATGAATCAAGATTTAGCAATTATATTATTATAAAGGAGCATCATTTCATTTTTAAAAATAACAATTGATCTAGAGTTAGTATGTGTGTACACTACAAGTTTAATAATTTTTGTGCCTTGGAGTAATTGATTATTTTATATTAAGGAATAAGATCATATTAGTATTACAAACAATAATGGATGAATGGTTTATTGAATATAGTTACTAATCTCCTTTTTACACTATGAGAAAAAGGATAATAAAACGAAAAGTAGGTAGAAATCTCCTTACAAGAATAAACAAAGATTTGAAAGTTTAAGTTTTATTATTAATATATTTTAAAAACATTCTTTAATTTATATATTTATGTTTTTTTTTTTTTTTTTGTGAAAATGATATATTTATTAGTAACTTGTAATTATTTTTTGTATTCCAAATGATATTTTTTTAACCTTCCACTAATAAATTTTTACCCTTCACTACTTCATTTTAGCCCTTCAACTTAAGTCTCGTCATTAGTTTCGTTATTTATTTTTGTTAAAAACTTTTACTTTATTTGTATGTTTTTTAATTTTTCACTAAATGGTATTATTAACAACCGATAATTTGTACTTCATTTATATATTTTTTTTGTTTTGACAAAATGGTATATTTATTAGTAATCGATAACTATTTTTTGAATTTTAGTTGGTTTTATTTTTAACCCTTTACTATTTTATTAAGGGATTTGTTAAACATCGCCCACAAATTACTACATAAAGCCCACAAAATTTACTTGGTTTGACAATATTGCCCTTGACCTTAAAAAAAAAAACACTCACACTCTCATCACTCACACTCTCATCGCTCATCTTCTTTCAACCTCTCTAAAAAAAAATATTCAAACAACGGCAATGTCGAGGCGGCAAGGCAAGGAATTGGCGGCGGCGGCGGAGGGAAGGAGGTCCCAAGGAGGCAAGGTACAATTTGTAAAAAAAAAAAAAAAAAAAAAGGAAAAACCGCCGTGACGGAGGTGGGGCGCCCTGGTTGGACGCCCAGCCAGCGGTGGTGGCGCCAGCTGCAGACGCCGCCACCAGTAGGCTGGCGCCTGGGCTGGACGCCATAGCTACGGTTGTGGCGTTTAATCAAGGCGCCGCAGCCGTGGCTATGGCGTCCAGCCCAGGCGCCAGCCCACTGGTGGCGGCGTCTGCAGCTGGCGCCACCACCGCTGGCTGGGCGTCCAGCCAAGGCGCCCCCCCCCCCCCTTTTTTTTATATTTGTTTTAAAATATTGTTTTTGTTTTTGTTTTTTTTTTGTGTAATATCTTTTTGAATTGTTTTTATATTTTGTTGTTTATTTTTATAATTTTTTTCAATTTTGTTGTATTTTTTCTATGTTTATATTTTGTTTACAATTATTTGTTTGTTTTTTTTGTACATTTTTATTTTTATTCTCTATTTTGATTTGTTTTTATATTTTTTTTGTGACTTTGATATTGTTTTTGGTTAGTTAATTTATTTTAAATTTTATTATTGATATTGTTTTTGGTTAGTTAATTTATTTTAATTGGGAATGAATTATTTATGTTTATATGTATTCTTCTGTGTTGGTTTTATTTCCTTTCTAAGTGTATTTTTTATTCTATTATTTTTATTTAAGTGTTTTGTTAATTTCTTTATTATGTTAATTTGTTAGTATGTTTTTAGTTTATTTGATTTGGGTAGTGGTAGCTATTTTTCGTATAAATTTTTGTATGTTTATATAATTTAAAATTTTGTGTAGAATTCACTGGGTCGTCATGGTGCGGGGAAGAATGTAGAGCTTCTTAGTAGAAGCTATTCAGTGGAGAGGTCGGGGCATAGACATGTCAGATCCCGTGGTATTTCGGCCTCAGCTCGTAGAGAACGGATCCACCGTCGGGATGAGGATGACGATGACGATGATGATGCTGAGGAGGGTGACCAGGAGGAGGAGCAGGAGGAGGGCGCAGATGAGGATGAGGATGTGGACGATGGCAGTGGACCGTATGATGATTATGGTCCATTCATTCAGAGGGTTGATGACATGTACGAGACACATATGGTGGAGGTGCGTAAGGGTAGGGGTGGTAGGTTTGTTAGTAGATCTGGCACATCATCTGCGTCCACTGTATCTGGGGCAAGCAGGAAACGGTCGAGGGCCGGTAATGATTCTTGGGTTGTTAGGAGTGAGGTGCCCGGTGGGCCTGTTGACGGGAGTGTGATTCCTAGCTTTCTAGGACACATAGCTGCCCGTATTTGGGAGGACCAGGAGAGGCCTTCAGTTACGGGGTTGTTGAAATGTCATACCCGGGAAAAGACTTGTAGCTTTTTGCGTACATGGGCTGAGGCTTAGCCGGCGGAGAGCGAGATGTTCGAGCGACTGGAGGGCACTGGGGTGAATCACGTTCCTGCCACCATGCACGATAAGATTGACAGTACGCTGATCACGGCTTTCATTGAGCGATGGCAGCCGGATACAAACTATTTCCACCTTCCGTTCGGTGAGATAACGATCATGTTACATGACGTCGAGGCCATTCTGGGGATTCGTGTCGAGGGTAAACGACTTTGTGCTGTGGCTGATGCGGATCAGGCAGATTTGCTGGCGGAGTTGTTGGCGGTGGACAGGGCTGCACTGTACACCGAGGCGCTAGGTGTTTGGGAACACGGAGGTGTGAAGATCGCATCCGTGTTGCAGCGGTGTTTGTACCCCAGTGCACGTAGGACGCACGACGCACAGCTGAGTGCTTATGTTTTTCTACTCCTCGGATGTACCTTGTTTCCGGATAAGAGCGGCGGAAACAAGCTCAGGCCACGCGACATAGTAGAGGCGTGTGACCCCGACAGTGTAGGCCAGTTTTCCTGGGGATCGGCTACGTTGGCGTATTTGTATCGCCAACTAGGATTTGCGAATTGGGCTGACGCGGCAGGTATCACTGGGTGTCTGACTCTATTGCAGACCTGGATATACGAGTACTTTCCTGCATTGCGACCACATCGTGACCCGGTTCCTATTGATGAGGGGATGCCGCGTGCTTGTGCGTGGAGTCCGCGTTCGGAGAAGAAGTCCGTTGACCGCCTCCGATCGATACGGTTATTGCTGGACAGGCTGTCCCCCTTAGAGGTAACGTTTATAAATTGTTTCTACATTTTATTATTTGCACATATTATATTCATGTTATTAAATTTTAAAACTATGTGCAGGTGAACTGGATGCCTTTCGGCCCGAACCCTAGTGTTAGGGTACCCAGGACCCTGTACACGGGACTCATTCAGTATCGTGAGATCGTCGAGGCGTACATGCCCCAGCGTTGTCTTCGCCAGCTTGGATTTGTCCAAGTTGTCCCTCCTCCCCCGGCATGCCCGATGAAGGCGATCCGACCTGCATCGTCGAGGGACTACGTCGTGCAATGGCCGGATATCATGACCGGGACGTGGGACCAGTTTCCGATGGTGACCCGCTTATGGACTGCGGAGTTGCAGCGGCCGCCCTCTGGGGTTCCTCCCATGTGTGACCATTACTACATGGAATGGTTCAACCGGTATTCGCACCCGAGGTTGATCGCATATCTCGACCACAACGATGATGATTATGTGCCACCGCCTACTGCCATGGAAGCGGTATGTCTCATATTATATTTATCGTTGTCTTTTAATTAAGTTTTATATGTTGTTATTGTATTTCATCTTTTATTTTTTGTTGTATGCAGTGGATGGGAAAGATAATGCAGGACGTACAGAAACTCTCTCTTGAGAAGGACAGCATGAGTGCAACAGGGAGAGCTGTTGTTGATAGTCTGGAACAGACCCTTGCGCAGTGGGAGTCGTCGTCGAGGAGGGATTACTGATGGTTTTGTCATTTTATTTATAGAGCACTTTAAATATTATCGTTTTAATTTATTAAATTGGACATTATGTTGTAAGTTTGTAACATTTTAGATTGTTCTTTTAGCTTCCAGCTTAAACATATTATCATTGCTGTTTTTAAATTTTGATATAACCGTTCGTGGATCCGCGCAACTTACCCATGCAACATATAGAATGCAGTAAGCAATACAATATAAAAGATTAATGTTCTCATTAAAAGAGCAACGTACAAATAAGATTACATAGGAAGAATGTAAACATGAAAAACTAAAACGCAGCTAGGGTGTTCCATTCGTGGATCCGGTCATGATATAGCGCATCCCAACCCTCTACGCTCGCTGTGCGAATGTTTTACCACCAGTGTCGGACACCACTGGTACGAATCCCTGAAGTTAGCCAATGCTCGCTCATACGCTTCCTCTGTGGTAGCCTGTAGGATCTTCCGCCACTTACCATTCACCAATCTCTCTGCCATTTCCAAATTCTTGTTGAAAAGGTTGTAGGCTTTCACTTTCACGCAGTTGTTGATGTGCCATGTGCACAATAAGTGGTTCGATTCTGGAAACAGCTCTGCTATGGGGGCAAAGAGACCTCCCTCACAGCCGCTGACGATGGCTGCTGGATGAACATTAGGCCCGATGTAGTTTCTCAGCTTCTCCAACACCCAATAATAACTTGGAGTCGTCTCATCCTTGATGATTGCATGACCAATCAGAAAGTTCTGGTTCGTTGGAGTCATCCCCATGATCTCAACCAGTGGGAACTTGTACTTGTTTGTCTTGTACGTTGAGTCGATCAAAATCACAAATGGCCAAGACTTGATCATATCAGCACAATCAGGATGCACAAGGAAAAGATGAGTCACCTCCGCTGTATCTTCATCAGAATCAAACCAGAACAGGTAACCACGTGATTGTGCCTGGTGTAGCAGCTGCTGTATAGGGTTCCTTCCCTCTGACCGTTCAAACCTGAGTTGCTGTCTGACGTTGTAGATGTGTCTTCGGTTTGGATGGTCTTCGGGAAATTTCTCTAACACAGATGCTAATATTTTAGCAGGCTTGACTTGAGCATCACTCATTTCTTTCACAACTAGTTTCGCAGCAGGACTTAAGCCGCTCAGCTGTCGATGACCCTCTTCATATACTATCATCTCATGGTTGTGATACCCCCATTTAGAGTAACCAATCACTTCCCAACCGTCACGACTCCGTAGTTGTCGAACCTTTACTCTGAACTCACACCCACAACCTTTCCGCTTTGTATCAAACCGAGTGGCTGTACGAAAATCTCTTTCTTCTCTTTTGCGATAACGGTCACATCTCAAAATGCGATTCATTCTACCATCCCGTTGAGATTTATGAGTTACTACTACCAAGCAAAATCCAGCTGCAATTGCAACCTGTTTTGCCCAATCAATCGCCTATTGAGCTTCTTCGAATGGACCATCATGTCCAAATATCCCACTGTAATCATTTCCGTCTCCACCATAATCCTGCATCAATTATATATTACAATAAATACATTTAACGGATAATACATTTAATTTCTATATTTACACAGAATTAACACAAAAAAAAGCATAATTATGTATAATCAAACTTAATTTTTATAAAAACCCAATTCGAATTTTCAAACTAAATTTAAAAATATACCATTTCGAATTTTCAAACTTAATTTTAAAAAAACCTATTTCGAATTTTCAAAATTAATTTAAAAAAAAACCCATTTCGAATTTTTTTAAAAAATCATTTTTGATTTTTTTTTATTTTTAAAAATTAAATAAAAAACAAAAACAAAATAAAAAAAGAAAAAGAAAAAAAAAATATATATGAGGGTGGCGTCTGCCAGGGCTGCCACAGCCACTTGACTGGCGCCTGGCAGGGCCGCCGCAGCCAGTACAGTGGCGCCTGGCCAGGACGCCAGTCTGGTGGTCTAGGCGTCTGGGCTGGACGCCACTCTGGTGGTTCTGGCGTCTGGCTTGGACGTCCAGGCTACGGTTTGGGCGTCCATCCTAGGCGCCGGAGCCACTCCGACGGTAAACCGTCAATTTTAACGGTGACTTACCTCGTTTTCCGTCGACGACAGCGTACCTCCGGCGTCCCCCACATCTCCGGCCTGCCCTCCGGTCTCCCCCGGCGAGCCAGTACGGCTCCACATTTTTTAAACCGAGATTATTTCAATTTTAGAAAATGGGCATAATGGTCACACCAAGTCATATTTGTGGGCTTTATATGGTAATTTTCGGGCGATGTTTAGCGATTCACTTATTTTAACCCTTCATAACTTGATTTTAGCATTCCAATTTGAGTATTCCATTTTTTTTTTTTAAGAATGAGTATTCCATTTAATAGTCATTACTTTGTTAACAAATATTACTTAGAATTCTCCTTGCAAGAAGTTAAGAAAGTTTCAAACATTTTATTTTTTATTTTAAAGATGTTACATTGTAAACTACTTCATTTGTATAATAATTATTATTATTATTTTATTTTTTATTTTGTTCTTTTTTTTGTCAAAATGGTTATTTATTAGTTATTGACAACAACTATTTTTTGAATTGCAAATGTTATTGATTTTAACAATTCACTATTTGATTGTACCCCTTGGCTACGTGATTTAAATCGTCCAATGTAAGTTTTATCGTTAGTTTTGCGTGGTTAAAGCAAGAAATACTATTTCAAGAGTTACTCCTTATTTTGTAAATATGGATTTGAAAGTCAGTATTTGTATTACAACATTAATTTGAGAGTCAATATTTGTGTATTACAAGATTAATTTAAGTATCTAATATTACATATTAATCAATTATCTAATATTAATATAAAGGAATTAGATCATACTAGTAATGCTAATGAAGATATTAAAAAAAAAAAAAAAAACCGAAGATTATTTAGAAATCTTCTTATCAATTTAATTTAACACAAAGGCGAATAAAACCACATCGGTTAATTATATTTTATTGTAATGAAACAATCGATCCGATATTTTATTGTAACCATTTGACATGTTATTTTTATATTCCGCCGCTTTATGTTAAAGTTATACCCATTTTTGATA
The DNA here is from genome assembly GCF_001683475.1 of Chenopodium quinoa. NCBI lineage: Eukaryota > Viridiplantae > Streptophyta > Magnoliopsida > Caryophyllales > Amaranthaceae > Chenopodium > Chenopodium quinoa. The sequence continues at coordinate 3,752,326 of NW_018743175.1, forward strand.
TTCTTTCAAAAAAAAAAAAACCCATTTTTTATAACAAAATGATGTTTACTGGTATCGGGAGTACAAAATAAAGGTAGAATACAAAATTATAATAAGGTTAAAATTGTCCAACTATTTAACATTTTTGAAAATATATCGATATGGATGTCCTTAGAAAGAGCATTAAAAAAGAATTTTATTGGTGTTTTTATAATGATTTTTTGATTTGTAGTTTAAAAAACATTACCAAATGATATATTATTATTCAATATTGTAAAAGTATATTTCTCTTCATTAATGACTCTTACTAGGATATTATTATTTATGTTTACTCCACATAAACCAAGTTTATGTGTAGCATCTCTAAAATTAATAAAACATACAAAAAGAACTACCCTAAACTGAAGGGAAAAAAAAAAATTGTGGTTGAGAAGTTAGTTCACTAGGTAATAAAACACTTGATTAGACTGTTAAATTAAGAGCTACTAACTTGAAACATAATTAATGAAAATGAACAACAAATACATAACAATAAGAAGCTAGGTGACGATGATAAATAACTTTGTTCCGTCGTATGATTTTAGTTATAACTCGTTATCAAGTTAATGTTTATTCATTTGTATCAACATTGTATCGATAGCTATCACTAGCCTATTATGTTGTTTAATTTTGCCTCTTATTCTCTCCCAAAATATAAGTATAAATATAATCCATCTTCTTTTTCTACATAATTAAACCAATCCCCTCATGATCATCTAGATTGAGTCGTCACATACCCAGGTTAATAATTTATTGATAATTTCAGAAATGAAAACATGTACTTTCGGATGTAGAGAATTAATTAAAGAGTACTAGTACACTTTTAAACCTTTTTCACAGGAACTAAGATTAAACTCTACTGCATAATTTAAGATAATAATAATAATTCCAATTAATTTTTGCATTACACATGCATTTCAATTAGATGGATGATGATCATGAGATTGAAGAAATTCAAGAATATAATCCTTCAAATTCAAACCAACATCTCGATCCTTAACCCTAACATATTTCTCCCCTAATTTATCCAAATATTCCTCCATTACCACTTTCCCATTTTTATTCCACAATTCCTCCCCAAAACTACGATGCCCAAAATACCCCTCTGCTTCCGTCACCCGCGGGTCACCTTCCTCATCCGTCACCACCTCTATAGGAAGCCGCTCATAGTGTCCACGGCTGATCCCTTCAAGCTCGTCCAACCGGGCCAGGCCCAATCCCGATACCGAGTATAGCTCTCCGATGACCCGGTGACCCGACCCGGGAATGTTGATCAAGAAGGGGATACCCAAGGGCCCGCATACTAGAGGGTATGAATTGAGGGTTTTGTAACAGCCTAGGAAAACGGCGTCGTTTGTGGCGGTGAGCTCTTCTAAGAGGTGGTGGTTTGGGAAGCCTCGTTTAAGGGTTCCATAGACGAATAATTTGGTGATTTGGTTGGTGGAAATGGTGGACATTGGTGATTGTTGTGGTGGAGAGAGAGTTTTTGGATTTGGGGGAAGCAGTAGAAATTATTTGTTTGATTTAAATGATACTGTTTGATATATTGATATTGGAGTGGGCCTTAATTTGAAAATTGGATTCTTGTGCTAAATTCTCTCACAAGTTAACCTGACCTATTGTATGGATGAAGTTCATAAAAAGTGAAAAAATGATAAGGAATCATACTCTGTATCACATAAAAGATTCTGGTAAGAATTTAAAATTAGGATATGTACAATTCACCGGCTTTTCACTTATATTATCCGTATGTTATTTTATTTTATTTGAATTTATTTTAGTTGTAATTTAAAGTTAGTTAAATATTAATTTATTTTTCCTAAATTTATATTATATGCACTTTGCTGAATTTATGAGATTTGATATAAGTAAAAAGAGGGTGAACATAATAGGGTCTTATATCATGATCTTGTGATTATAATGTGCATTATGGCTATGGACGAATACGAGTATGTTAAAAAATAATGTCCAACTAATTCAATGTTTGGCCATTATAATGGATTAAAAACTCTACACATTGATCCTACAATAATCTACATTAAATAACACTATCGACTTATTATCGAGAGTGAAGGATAGCTCAAGTGGTTAAAGTTCCCCTACGGTTCCAAGTGATTTGGGGATCAATTCTCATCACTCGTCCTTATGGCTCTCTTAACACCATAAAAAACTATCGACTTATCACCCCTTAGGGCTCTTATTACTCATTGATGGCTTGTTCGACGGTTTTAATTTTTATACATAATATGTTTTTTTTTTTCCCAATTTGAAAAAGAAATGGAGAGATAAGCTAGTGAAGTGACTCAAGTGAGCTAAAATATACGAAGTAATATTAATTTATTCAATGTACCCATTTTGTTTTTGATTGCTTTAAAGTGGGTGATAGCTTAAAGTAGCTTAAACCTTTTAACACAAATTCTTCATGAGACATTAATTTGGGCTGGACTATATATTGAAGTGGACCAGTGATGGTATAAACTACACGTTCGTAGTTAATAAAGTTACACGGCCCAACTTTCACGAACATGGGCAAAGTCCAATTCATACTTCACAAATGATGCATCTCCATTTTTGGGTTGTTGCATAAAACCAAACCTCTACTTTGATTCTCCCCCAAATCATCTCAAATATCATACTTCTGATTGTTAAAGTAATAATCATAATAGTGTTACTAATTATATCTTGAAAAATACTATTTCCTCTAAAGTTTTCATTTGATAGTTTGTAATTAGGATTATTCGTATGACATAAATAACAAGGTTTGAACTTTTCATTTCCTCATTCTAGAACTAGACTCACTGGGGGTGCGAGGACAATAAGTTTTCTTAACCTTGTGAAGTACGATGATAATATAAACGGAGAAGTATATTTAGACTCATTGAGTTGAGGTTTTCCCTTTGGAATTTTCTCTCTAGCTTTGCCCTCGTTCCTATAATATAAGAGCAAGTTCAATTCATCGATCATACATGTTATTCATCAATTATTAGACATCTGAACTTAGTATAGGTTGAAGATCAAGTTAAATGATATCTATAATAACAACAAATATGTTTGATAAAATATACTAACATAATTGCCTTAAGAATAAGTAAAGACGAAATAATTTCCTCAAGTAAAAATTGATGTAAGGCTAGAGGTTACCGGCCTTACTATATTAGGTGTTAGATAGCGAACGTGCAAACAGTCTTACTCTTAGATTATTGAGCGTAATTAGATGGAGTAGTGTGTATTAAAATGTACTCCCTCCGTCCCTTAATTAGGTGTCTACTTCTCTTTATTATGTGAGTAATAAATGCTAGAAATAGACATTTAAATAAAGGGATGGAGGGAGTACAAAATAAAGCAAAACAGATTTCATTTGCTGAATCCTAGGGAACGGAACACTTCCAATTAATAGTGAAAATAGTACTAGAATCTTCTAACCAGCAAAAATTAGCTGTACAAAATGTAAAATTGAAGCAAACATAAGATTCAAGACTTGATTGATGAACCAAAGCAGCACATGCTGATCTGTTTAAGAATACCAAATCACAGAAAAGATCTTTAACTACTAAAATTAAATAGTCTGATTTACCTCGTAAAAGAACTTTAAGATGCTTTAATTTGTCATTTTAGCATTGTAAATTGGCTTATTAGATTGAGAAATGAAGTAAACGTCAAATAAAAGGGATGCATGAATCAAAATTAAGTAGTCCACTGAATTTGTCTTACTTATTTTATTTGGTTGGTATACGAGAATGGCTAATTATTCTTCAAATATCGCATTGAAAATCTAAGAATGTGACAAGATTCTACAAATTTGTATCGGTAATCGTTAATATTCTCAATTTCCAACTGTTCTTACTGCGCTGCATTGTAGGCACCTATTTGTTTTTGTGTCCGCATACCCTTACATATTATAGGGATCCAATAGTAACATACACATGGTCATGCATGCGGGTCATACATACCCATCATAAAACGAGATCGAGTCGACAACTCGACATCACAAAATCGAATGAAGCATATACCTTAAAATCATATGGCAATTAAGACGGATAATCCCTACTTAGCATTATAAAGTGGTGATTAACTCTCCTTTCTAGTATTCTTATATTTTATCAAAATGTAGTTGTACATATTTCCATAAGCACTCATACTTATCCCCTATATTGTTGATGTACGTTCATTTCTTATTATTTGATTGGATCAGATCATCATCATCATAGGGTATCAAATAAAATTATAAAGCCCTTGCCCAAACACATAATATATAGTGCAGTAACGTCCAACAAGTACATACTTAATACAAGTATGGTTTACCCAATTACAGAGTAATTTATACAACTACTCAATGATTATATGGAGTAACATTCAACAGTACAAACAATTCAAATTTATCGATAGATCAAATAGGTTAAGTGAACCATTTAATTGAAATCACATGTTGATTGCGTAATAATAAATTTTGGCGCATATTAGACAAACCAACAATTATACTATCATACAAGACCTCAATTTTGTATCTGACTACATGTAGAACAAATATTTCTTTGTTCATCATTAATAGCTAAATTAAGAAAGATAAGACTGAAAAACAAGAACATGATGAACAAAACTAATCATTGCACAATGTCCATAAAACAAAAGGATCGGAGGGATACATTTAACTATATCCTGAATTCTTGTTCCTTTGAAATGTATTTAAATAAACCGACCATAGTATTACATTCTTCATTCCGAACCTTAAACTCTAGTATAAATTTCCTATTTTCATGTGATCTGATCAAAGTTCAGGTCCCCTAGCCTAATCCTAAAGAGTGGCAAGATTAATTAGAAGAAGCATATCAGTAATTTAGTTTTAGTTTCCAAAAATCTGTGCTATAATATGAACCAACAAGAGATCAACATTAATCTCGATTATCAAAGAAAAGTTAACCCTTTTTCTTTATCCTTGTCCCTCTTTTTATCAATAATTAAAATAATCAATAAGCTTAGCCTAATCCACGTTGTAGCTTGTACTTTTTAGCATTGGGATTATGAATTACGGATCATGTTTTATTTTGGAAACATGTTCAACCTTTGGGTAACAAATGACCACGTACGAGATTAATTGGCTATATTATTGTACACGTATTCATCGGTCGATCTGATCCCGTATTCCCGTCAAAATAATCCATGCTTGCCTACCGTAAACCACATTATTGAAAATGTATAATGTATCTACTCAATATTTGTATACTTAAAATAGATTGTTATTACATATACAGTTCGTATAAGTTTGGAGTCAACCTAAACAAGTTTAATTTTGTCATTTATACATTAACTAAAACTTGGTTGAAAAAAATAAAAAAATATGTATTGTAAAATATCAACAAAGTAAAGATATCATGAGACAGATAATTTTTTTTTTTTTTTTTCTTTTTGAGATAAGATGAAGGGTCCTATCGGACCAGATTTCCTTACTGATCAACTTGGTCTGGGTTAGCGGGTTAAACAGTTTGGGAGAGTGAGGAGAAGGTAAGGGAACCTCATCTCCGAAATTGTCACTAGTGAAGATTAAACCTATAACCTCATATTGAAAGGTAATCTCCTTTCCACAGTTTCACTAGTTCAAGCTTAGCTTGATTAATAATATACGTTGTAAATAGCCGTGGTCGCAAAACTCCGTAGAGGATTTCAAGCGTATTATAGCATTGGTTATAAGTAACAAACAGCTTTAAACATAGATAAAATATGCAAAGATACAAAATGAAACAAGGAGAAAAAGATAAGGTATATATAGACAATTAGACATTCGTGTGGGCAAATTCGGCGTGTAATGGTTGTCATCAAAGAGACACTAACTGTCTCCCCGGCCCATTAATTTAAACCATCTTTGTGAGTTTTCAGAGACCGAGAGACGTATTAAACATTCAAAGAATACAGACATTTTTTTAATTTTTAATTAATATTTGATGTATAATGTAATGTTTTTTTATTTTTATATGGTATTGGTTGCTCTAAAATACCAATTCAAGTTATTATATAAATTAAGGGTAATGTTATACATAGCCCTTAGGGTTATGTTTAAGACATTATTATATTTCCTAAAATGGAAATAATTTATAAATTCATAATAAATTCACGCGCAAATTAATGTAATAAATGCTTGATTTTATCAAATATTACCACTTTTGGCTCCTTATTCATACCCCTTAGAGCTATGTTTATCATTTCCCGTATATTAATAAAGTATCATCCTTTTATTTTTCTTGTGGTTTCTGATATTGCTACATAAAGCTCACAAACGACATTGTCACGTGCACCGTTGCTCCTTTGGGATCGCCCATCCATTTATCCCCACCATCTTTTTATGGTGCGTGGTACTTCTAATTGCAAGGTTGTTATTTTTCAATTCTCAGCTCTATTCGTATAATCTTCAAGTGTTTTAAAGAAAATTAGTACTTCGTATATGATATGTTAAGTTGAATAGGAGAACCATACAAATTGGTCTGGTAGTAAAATTATTTTGGTTTAATAACAAATGGCAAATGAATAGTGAAAAATGTTAGGAGACGAGCAATAAGAATATAAGATAGATATATAGGTGAATAAAATCATAAGGTACGATCGACTTAGCAAAGGATTGTTTAAGACATTGATGTAGGCCTAAAAGCTTAAGGTGGTGAAAGGATTGGTCATAAGAATTGACAATGAGCAGGAATGAAATAGAAGCCGGCAGATTGATCAAGCTCCATATACTGCATGCATCACTGACGCATATTGATACACCTACACCAAATGCTGGCCTGGATCATCATATGTATCAAAATTCATTTCAATTAATGGCAATATATGTTTGGATAACATTAAGATATTTTGTTTATGATACTTCTTTTGCTCTATATTAAATCAAGTAATGCAATAGGTTTGATAATGATTAATACTTCCCTCCCTCGTCCCCTAAATAACACAATTGTACTTGTATACTTGGTTAGTAGTTCAAATTTGGTTAAAGGCCAGTTTAAAAATCATAATTTAAAGCTTTATATAGGTATGTAATTAAGCTAATAATCTAATTTACTACTCAATCTACTATGAGATGATACAAGTATTTTCTTAAGTTCGACAAATTTATAATAATAAAAAAATATATACCGTACTTTTTAAGGACAATCTAAAATAAAAATGTAATGATTACTTTGGATATTATTATAAAACGTAAAGAGTTAGAATAGTCTCAAATAATATCTCCTCATATAAGAGGGGTTCAATGATCCTAAACAACAGCTAGAGTATATATATATATATATTCTTTATGTAGGCAAAAAAATACAGAAATTAGGGCAATTTTCAATAATCAAGAAATTGATCCAGGCCACTTGCATGTGAATAAATCCAATCTTATATACGTACGTGTGATTAGTCAACTGAAGGCAACAAAAACTATCATTTGCCATGCAAGCCATGAATAGTCCAATGACTGAAAATATATGGTTTGATTTGATGATACACCAATAATTCCATCAAACCCCATTAATCTTCATTCGGCTTTTGGGCAACTATAAGGACCAATAGCATTTATATATATACAACGCAAATATAATCAATCAATCATCATCAGAATATCAGAGATCTAACGCTAATTCTGCAATGGATGAATTACAATATGATTATCACATTAAATTCATCGAATTTTAGGATCTTGACGATATGATTGCCATGATTACATACTAGGGAAGTTAGCTTAGAATTTACATCAAATATTTCCGTCCATAAACCCTGAGTGCCACAAACATAGACTTTTATCTTTGTCTGCAAATGGCTTATGTTAGCACTTACTCGTATAAAGTAATAATTTCTCCATTTCTTTTTAATTGACACGTTTTTTTAGTCACGTTTGCCAATGCACAAATTCAACTATTAATATCTTTAATTACCGATAAGTAAAAATTATGAAAAGTTGATATTTTGAAAATATATATCGTGACAAATCTAACAAGATCACACATGACTATATTTTTTATTACGTATAAAGCACAAAACACGGTCAAAGGGAAGTGTGTGAATAGTGTTAAAGTCATAACGTGTCATCTAAAAAAAACGGAGGTAGTAAGTAGTTATGACTCGGGATTTTTACTATTTTTCAAGGCACCATACTTGTATCCCATAACATACAATGGATAAATCGATCTATAATTTATACTTTGTATTACTCGTAAAACTCTTATGGTAAGTGATAACATTTATACTAGCTAGGATGATTATCAGATAGTTATGGATATAATAAATTAGTTAAGCATCAATGTCCAACAAATTATGAGCGTATAACATTTGTTGGAACACTGTGTATACGTAAAGCTTAATTAGTTTGAGTGTTTGACCATATATATGAGTATATGACTAGAATTCCACCTCAATTTTGACATGAAAAACAAAGCTAAAAATCATGAATATAGATAATTTGATATAATAATAGTGGACTCAACTAGCTCCAACGTGTCAAAATAATGAGTTTTCTCTTTCATCAAAAACATATAAAAATGTTTAAACTAGACAAATAAATATTGCCAAAATAAAAGGGGATCCACATTTCTTTTATCAAAAATAATATCAAACATCTTTTCTGCTATAATATGATCCTGTTATATATCTCGCACATGCTCTCAGCGGCTGTTAACACACTCTAAAAAGCTTGAACATGACACTACATTACATTATTATTAACATTAATCTCTTTCATCCCTTTGCAACCACACCATTTCTTATTTTTCTACCTTTTTCAAAAATACACTTTGTATAATATACAAATGAATCTGTAAGAAGATACCGTATGTTTTTATTATAATAAATGCTGTTGTTTTTTTGTCCCAAAAATTAAAATAATAACCTATGGTTTCAAATTTTCTAATATGACAACTATTTCTTTGATTTTTGTGTTTCATTTGCACTACAAATTATGACATAAATTTGTGACATGATTATAATCCCTATGTTATTCCCTGTTGAAACTGCATTTTCTAAGCAATGTTTTTTTCTAAAAAATACTCAGGCTTGAAGGAAAGTGGCTAAAGTACCTTATAGTACTCCATACTTGTATTAGAAAAATATACGCCAACATGCGATCCTGTCTTATAACAACCTTTTCAAGCATCCTGTCTCAAATTAATTGTACTAAAGTGTCTAACTTGCTAGGTTGGACTGAAGCGACGTATATACGAGAAGTTTTAAGATCAGTAAAGCAGTTCTTATTACTACCTTATAAAAAAGTTATAAGTGATTTCCTTATAAGGATGAGGTCTTTATAATGATTTCACTTTCAAGTATTACAATTTCATTTTAGATTCCTTAAAATAATCTCTAAATGATGCAAATCAATTAAAAGTGTTCAATTTGTGCAAGAAATTTAGTGACAATTATTGTATTTGACTTATGAGGCAAGTTTAGAAGATGACTCGAGAACAAGACAACAACCTTTTTTTTTTTTTTTTTTTTTTGGTACAACACAAATGACTAGTAAATGGTGCTCTATTATTGTTGTCAAAACTCAAAGGATAAATTCTGAGGCCAAAGGGTTAAAATATGCCAACCAGATGAGTTCTGCTTTACTGTATTTTTTCCAATTGTTTGGCGTCAAAATATAATTTTTAAAAATAAAAATTGGTTTTTGCGTTTCAATTTTCAAACAAATAAACGTGCAAAAGATCAGAAGTTCGAAAGGAGAGGTAGCTTTCACAAGTTCGTGCACCAAGATTGTCATCACAAATCATCAATTTCTGCTTCACGACTTTCTATTTTCAAGAAGAATGTTCCCTATGTAGTAGGAACATTAATCACTATTAGCACTAATAATCTTTGTTTATTATCCTTAATTCTCCTCGAGTCCTCTCCTTCGTGTTTTTGTGACAATACATGTATTTTCATTCTTTACATGATTTTTTAGCTTTGTAACCCCCTCATCAAGTCATCATTGGAGAAAATGAAGGCTGTTCATGCATTCTATAAAGGTTATAGAGTATAGAGTACTATTCTGTATTTATAGTTTAATAGAAAAATTGTAAATAAATAATAATCCCAAGTTTGCTCTATTTTTTTTTAATAATCTCAACTTTGAATTATTCAGGAATAATCCCAACTTTGGGGGTTGATTACTTTATTCAATCCCTTTGACCAGTTACCGGCTGAAAAGGTTATTTTATTTTTTTTTCCTTAAATGACAGTGTTGATACCTAATTAGCCAAAAATATTAAAAAAAAATAATAATAAAAACAAAAAGCAGAAAAAAAAATTATAAAAAAAAAAAAAATCAGAAAACCCAGCCCCCACCCCTTCCCTGACTACCTAACCCCACCGCCCACCGGAAATCCAAACCCAACCACCACCAATCCCCCCTTACCCCACCAGAAAATCCACCCAAATCCTCTTGCTGGCCAGCCACCCCCTCCTCCTGCTCCGTCCTTCCCCTTTAACCACAACCCCCATCCCCGTAAACCCTCTCTCTCTCCTCGAAACAACCAACAAGATCCTCCCCCGTCACTCCAAAAGCCCACGAAACCCCTCCCCCTACCCTCGAATCACCTGGGGGTAGGGGGAGGGGTTTCGTGGGCTTTTGGAGCGGCTGGGGAGGATTTTAGTGATTGTTTCGAGGAGAGAGAGGGGGTTTACGGGAAGGGAGGAGGTGGCGGCTGGCCGGCGAAAGGGTTAGGGTGTGTTCGCCGGTGGGGTAAAGGGGATTAGGGTAGGTTTTTTGGTGGGGTAAGGGATTGGGGCGGCTGGGGTTTGGGATTCCGGTGGGCGGTGGTGGAGGGGCTGGGTGGGGGTTTCATTTTTTATTTAAGTTTTAAATCACAATGTGACATGTGTCATGTAACTTGTGATAGCAGGTCATTGACTTTTGTTGACCGGTTTGGGATTGAAGAAAATAAACATCCCCCAAAATTGGGATTGAGATTATTAAAAGAAAATTGAGCAAAGTTGAAATTATAATTTACAATTTAATCCAGAATATATAATACTATGTTATCGCTAAAGCAGTTAATGTAGGATAATATTGCTTTTTAATTATATAAAACTTCATTTTATTTCTTAAGATATTTGTTTCTCAATGCATTACATATCAATAAAACGACTTTGAGTGTTTCGATAACTATAGAAGTAACCTTCAAACGAGTGTAAAATTTATCATTGTATGCGAAGTAATATAAAAGGAGGCGTAATATCTGTATTAAATCATGTGAAAGTGCTAATTTAAGCTAGAAGTTATGGTAAAGTGCATACAAGAAAACAATAATTGTATTGGGTGAAAGGAGTAAATATAAGGAAAATTCATTTTAATAATCTCAACTATGGTCAATTTACTTTGAATAATCTCAACTTTCCATTATTATTTAATAATCTCAACTTCTATACGCATTTTCGTTCTTCAATCCCTAACAGTTCATCATCAACCTGTTAAACATAAGATCCATTGTCCTAATCATTCACATTTTTACCTTGGGGCTTGGGCTATACTAGAACACCAATATAATGCAATTTTTTTGAAAATCATGTGACAAAAGATATATAAATTTCATAAAATAAAAATCCTCTTCTTTACCGACTGGATTCCCAAAAAAGGTTTTTCGCTAATGAAATCCAATTTAACTATTTTCTAAAGTTTCCATGATATTATTAGTTTCCTGTAGTTGACATAACATGTTAAAAAGATAGGTGTACAATTGACCCCCAAGAAGTGCAAAAAAAACACAAAATAATGATGCAAGAACAAGAAAAGTTTAGCTGAACGGTCGAACTTAAAAGCCCTTGTTGTGTCCCAAAAATATATGAAAATTAGACAATCATGCACGCACGGTTAAAACTAAAAGCATCTTAAAAGTACAAAGAAAGGCTATATGTATTGTTTAGAAGTCACAATTATTGCTATAGTTTCTTTGTTATAACACTGTTTAACTTTAATATTGTATTATTGGAAGGTAAATAGGGTCACTTCTTCCAACAATAACCTGTTCTTCATTGAATCTTGATTTAAAAGATATGAACCTTGATTTAAAAGATATGCCACCCTCCATAATTAACCCTTTGATGTATGAATTATGCATTCAATCATTGTAAAGCAAGGTGCCCCAATTTTTGGATCCAAACACCATTGATTATAATTAGCTAGATCACAAAATGGTCACATACTTAATTGTCAACTTCTTTTGGTTAATTTAGTAATTAAAATCAATAAATGTCTTCACTATAATTGGATTGAGTCACCTTGCACATGGATTAATTATATACAATCGGACATGTTAAGGTTATTTTATTTTAATTAGGGAGTAATGACAAAAAATGCTATAGTAGCCATACATGGTGCAGAGAATAATGCAAATGTGGTGCAAATGTTTTCTTATTCCACTAGAAAAAATAATAACAGAGATTTTGGTAAGGAATTGCAAATATATAATATGTATTATTTTAATTATAGTATTATTTAATAAAATTCAATAATATAAGTTAAAAACTAAATATACTACATGTCTACATAGTAGTACTCCGTACCATTGTCAAATTTGCATGATAGCACCTGAAAACAAACGACTCAAAATATTTACTTACACATGAACCAGGTCAAATGGTTAGCACTACTCACCTTAGTTTACAGTGATTAAAATCCCATATATTGAGCAACACATAATTCAATAACTCTATGTTGCTATGGAGCATATGGAACTAGAAGACATTCCGCCTAAAATACGAGGATTCTTATAACATATGCGTTCTCAACTTCATGGTCAAGTCACTATAATGAACTATGAGTACTCCGTAATACGGGCATGTTCCGATTTACTGAAAACAAGTGAATTGAATTGAATTGTTTATGAAAGAAGGAAATTAGGAACGGAACTGAACTGATTGGAGCTGAACTGAACTAAACTGAAATTAAGCCGAACATAACAAGCCCGAAGTACTTGTTTTAGTAGTTAACCTGTCTAATTTTTTTATTTTAAAACTAATTAAACGAGTGACATTGACAAGTACAACTCCTAAAAAAATTGATTCCCAAAAATAAACATAATTAGTGGGGCATTAATTATGCTCCAATTGCTATTAGTGTTCCACTCACAAATGAATTGGGAACTTTTACCAACCCATCACTTATACTTGCTCTAGTCTAAAGATAGATTCGTTACCAATAATGACATAATGACGTACCAATAACACAACCGTTATACTTCATAGATTTTCAAACTTTAATTCAATTAATAGAAAGTAAAAACAGACACAAAATCAATAATTATGATCACAAATTGTAAACTTCACTATTATTCATTCATCCCATGTAAAGTATTTCCAATATTAACACTCTTCGATTTTCCATTAGTAGTCTTCTACGAAGTACGGAGTATCATTTTAACTATCGCTATTAACAATTACCAAAATTAACAAACTCGCTACTGAGTATAATTTTTTTTAAAATTAAAAATTAACAATCAAAGTTCAACCTCGATGTAAAGGAGAACGTTCGTGAACAACTTTAGGAGTCTTCGAATAAGATTGCCGGAAAACCTTCATCGGACTCGGAAAATGCCACCCTTTTCCTTTCGAAACTCCGACATCATTATTTCCGGCAACAGCAACCGACTTCGATCTCCTCATCTCCGCTTCCACTTTCTCTCTCCTCGGTTTCTTCTGCCACCAAATCACCGACCAAAACGACGACGATTTTCCGACGACTTTTCCCGGCGGAGGTTTCTCATCAACGGTGGAATATCTCGCTGATCGGAAAAACGGAAAGGCGGAAGATCTGGACCGTCGGAACGCCGGTTCGCCGTCGATGAGATTAGAAATCCGACCGCCATCGGTAAAATGGAGAGAGAAAGACGACGAAGCGGAGGAAGACGACGAGGTGGTGGCGTAGCAGGAACAAGGGCGGACGTTAGCGCAGTCAGGGCAAAGAGCGGAAAGGCGTTCTTTAAGGCAAGAAGGGCAGACGCCAGTACGACGACGTTTTGATGGGTGTAATGAGCATTTCCAAACTTCATCTTCTTCAGCGTAAAACGCCATTTTTTGATCTTTTATTTTGGGGGGTTAATTAATTAAGAGCGTTTTGTGGGGGAAGGTTGAGAGAGGGTTATATATAAAGGAAAGGGGTTAAGTGGGTTAACTATGGTTAAGGTTGGTGGGTTAAGAAGGGGAAGGTGAAAGGGCGGCGTTTTTGGGGAGCGGGAAGATTGGATTTTTTATTTATTTATTATTTAATTTGTTGTTATTTTTGTAAATTTGGGTGGTGTTTGGGTTGGTGTGGTAATGGGCTAACATGTTGGTTGGGACTTGGGAGGAAATGTAGGGAATGGGGTGTGGTTTGGACATAGGATGTGTTATGTCACTTCACTTGTGTGTATGTTCACACTTTACTACTTGTGTTATGTGCGCGAGGCTGAGAAATTGTGGTGAGTTTGAATGGTACACTCCAACCCCGACTAGAGGAACGATTGGATTTGCAACCTTCTATTAAACGTCTCAGTGTAATTGTATCAAACAGTTATATAATGTTTTTCTTATCATAGGAGTAATAAGCATCTAAAGTGTAAAAAATTATAAATAACGTAAATAATATCGTATCTTTTTCCTTCAGATAAATATGTACTACCTCCATTTCATATTATTTGCAATTTTAAAATATTTTATATTTCATAAATAATACCTCAAAGTTGCAAATAATATAAAATGGAGATAGTACTACATTTCTTTTGTTTCACTTTAGTTGAAACTCATCACGTAGGCACTCTATTAAGAGAAGAAATTATTTGGGTCAACGGATTAATACATTGAAGTTTAGAATAGAGCAATATCCTTTTTTTTTCGTTTTATTCAAACACTCTTGGTATAAGCTCTCACACTCTATATCACAGCTAGGTGAGTTTAGTATCAATCACTGAAGCAAAACTACTTATCAATTGGTTGTTGGTGTAGTGGTAATTGTGGCTACACTTGGTAGGGAGGATCGCGTGTTCAATCCCCCGTAATAATAATTAGGAGGGGATTGAAACCTAACCAACCAAAATTAAGCCCCGAATCCGGATTAGCCCAAAGGGTGAATTGGATGAAAAAAAAAAAAAAAAAAAACTGAAGCAAAGCTACTTTTATATCACCTTCTACACTAAAATTGCTTTTTAACTATTAATTGCATATCATAAAGATAAATTTATCAATTTTTTTAAAGGCTCTGAGTGGCTCGCCCAAGCCCCATGATAGATTCATCGCTGACTTTAAATTACCTTCTGAAAGTTTCGGTAGCTTACATCCAAGGCCAAGCCCCATAATATATCTATCGCTGACTTTAAATTACCTAGTAAAAATAGATGTCCATGTGATGAATTACAAGTTTGAAAATAGAGTTAGGGGTCAAATATTTGATTGTAACAAACAAACTATTGCTTTTACTTTTACTATTGTCAAATTAATGTCTATCTACCTACCATTCCAAAATGAAGATCATCAAGGCTTTCAACAGTCAATATGGCACATGTTGCTTCCACGTTAACACAAAGCCACATCATGCAAACATCCAATCATATGGTATTATGATGTAGCATCTATGTACGTTAATTTCCCACATAAGGAAATTAACACTAAGCACTTCGTATTAAATATGTGGTTATTTTCACTTAACTTAAGATTTTTTTTTTATTTTTTTTATTTTTAAAAAAATGTTACTTCCTTGATAAATATAGAGAATTTGGTAGCATTAAGGTCATTAGGTTGTAGTGATGAATTAGCCTTGAGATGATGTTAAGAATATTGTCAAATTACTTTAAGAGATACATGATGACGATATCATGATTAAAAAGCGACGTTGTTCTTAAACATCTAATTAATTACCATACAAATAAATAAATAACTCATAAAATCAACAATGGGAAAAGGAATGACAAGAGTCCATCAAAAGTTATCTAACAACTAGCATCCAACAAATATACTAAAAGTAACGAACCACTAACACAATCAATCAATAAATTATCTACAAAATTTGATAATATGTTTGTATATTCAAAGATTAAATGTTGAGGATATCAGGGGGTAGGAGATAATAATTCAAAAATTAGGTGCAGGAGTTTGAAACAACAAACAAGTAAGGGGTTGTACAATTGAATGTGAATGGGTCAAACTTGTGTCAAGAACTGTCCATTTCACTTGGACCATGTATGATATCATCTCTTTCTGTGGTCATCGTCTTACAGATTTTACTTCATTCAAGTTTCGTGCAACCAATCTTGCCTATGTGGGGACTACTTCGACTTTCGAGTCCTCCTACCTCGGCCCTTCGAACCTAATGGTCTCATTTATTTGATAGAGATTAATTAAGACGCTTCAGGTGAGGATCATGCCAAGTTTACTCAAAATATTGGTCTAGTCTACATGTCGATGTGTGTAGTAAACATATAGAAACTAAATTAGTGGATATTGTAAGTCCTACTTGTGTTGATTTTTCCGTCTCGTTTTATTTGTCATATTTGATTAAAAAGAATGTGAGAATTTTTTAAATAATAGGGAAGTAAAATGAGATTAAGAGAGAGTTTTGTAGTCTAAAAGATTGATGTTTTTGAAAATCAATCCTATATTTTCTCCTAATTTACTATACCAAATTTCCAATATACTGTGGATCTTCATCAAAATAGATGTTTTGACAACAATGATATATTATGCTTAATTTTTCATTTTTTACTTTATTGAGAAAATTCAAAGCCATTAGTGAAAAATAATCCTTAAGTAAAAAATTAGATCCAAAATATTAACGGCATTGATGTCTTTAGAATTTATTTTTTACAATCTTTTTCTGAAAATAGTCCCTAAAACCTTGGACCTAATATTGTTGTGATCAGCCCAAACCTTAAATCCTGTATATAACTTTGTTTTGTTGGGCCGGTTTTCACGAGTACAGATTAATCTTATTACAAAGGACAGAGTTTTATGGGCTACTAAGCCCAAGTAGAATCCAGCTCTCTTTTTTTTAGTACATTTTTATGTTAAATGTTGGTATTCATCTAGATCATATACAACAGTACGAGTGCATGGTCTACAAGAGTTAAGTTGGAACTGACTAGAATATTGAGTGTAGTATCAATTTGAAGAATAGTCATTATACAACCAACGCCATTTACATGCTCATATGCTAATTGTGTAAAAGCACGTAGAGAGCAAAATAACCTTGATTGTACCATGTTCAGTGTATAGCGGGATATTAATACGAAGTAGAAAATTATCACAATATTGATCACCCAATTATGCCGTTTAGGATTCAACCAGTAAACCTTTGAACCTCCAATTAATAATCGTGAACATTATGTCATTGAAGTATATAGAATCTAATATATCATATCATATAACTAATATATAAAGTCGGTGTCGCAACCAGGCCATAAGACAGCGACACTTGACATTCTAGTTTTTCGCCAAGTGTCACGCCACATAGGATTTAACCAGTAGATAATATCATCTCAAACCTTTGAACCTCCAATTAATAATCACGAACATTATTTCATTGAAGTATATAAAATCTAATATATCATATCATAAATACAAAAATTATTTATTTTAAAAAAATACAAATAAATCGATTACACATGCTTTTCTAGTATAATAAACACCTTTATTTGGAATTTTGGATATAAAAATTCCACAACAAAAAAGTAGACAACATCAACTTATCACATGGTGTCAGCCCCTAAAGGTAGAAGAGAACCAACATTGATTAGTTTTGGGTCGCATTTCAGGAGACACTCCCCTTCGAGTTCAAAATTCTAGGCCCATTATATTGATCCAATTACATTGCGCAAGATTTCATCATCTACTGATCCAATATTTGTAATTGTTTTTATTGAGTTTTGCATTGAATAATAATGCTATGGTACAAATATCTTCGTTCAGATGTACCTGACAAATATCTCTCTGAACAAAATTAAAATTAATTCATGTGGTATTCAATTGCAATACGTAGTGTTAGGAACTGAATTTTCCTTGAGTTATTTCTGTATCACAAGGTTTATATACAACCTAAAATTATATTAGGCTTTAAAACATTGGCCCAAAGACTAATTACAATATTTAGGGATTAACAATCAAACAGTGACAATCAACCTCAATATCTACAAATTAAATTATAATTTTATTTAAAAAAATATTAAATTATAACTCTCAATATTTATGATCTAAATTTATATTTTATATCATAATTTTTTAGAGCGAAGGAAGTAGTTCAAAACGTACAACATCCGTTCATAATATATTCTAATCGATTCAAATAATATACTTCACAATCTAATATGATTTTATTAATGTATATAGACCTGTCAATCGGGTTGGGTCATGAGTCATTTCGGATCGGATCACTTCAGGCTACTAGTCAAGAAATGTTCAACCCTAGCCCAAAATTTTCGATTCGGGTCAACCCAATGGGTTTAGAAAAATTTATTTATTTATTTAATTTATTTTTGTTATTATTAGAAATTTCTAATATTTAATGCTTACTTTGCTATATTTTTTATGTATTTAATCGAACATTTCACCAATATTATTATTAGTCATTACATGCCTAATACATAGTTTAAATCGTCACAAAAGCACATTAGTTTCTAACTAATTTTGACTTAGTGATATATTTTAAATTTGGACATATAGATCAAAATATTAATCTTAAAATTTAATAAACAACCCGGACATCGCACGGGGCACAAAACTAGTATATATATATAAAGGGGAGTTTTTAGAGCGCCACATAGGATTTTATTTTTTAAAAAATTATTAGAGCGCCATTTAGGATTAATATTTTTAAAACGGTACAATTGAATTATGCTACGTAAGATTATTTTTTTGAAGCGCTACGTAGGATTATAATAAAAAAAACAAGCCACATAGGATTATTAAATTTAAAACGTTGCAATAGGATTATGCCACATAAGGTTAATTTTAGAGCGTCACATAGGAAAATGTTATATTTTAGCCAAAAAAGAATTGCAATTTATTTTAGATAAAAAAATTTATATTAATTATAAAAATAAAATCAACGTGTTTTTTGTGTGGCTAACCATATCGTGGCCGGCTAAGACACCTAAACACTGACCGGGTAACCCTGATCGTTCGAGTAACCCCTGATCGATTGAGTAACCGTTTATCAACCAAGTAATCTCGACCACACCGGTGTGACCTGATATGAATTTGATCGATTAAGTCACTTATGAAGCTTTGTGAAATAAAATATTATCTTTTTATATTACGAATTTTATCTAAATATGAGAAACAAAGTTAATAATTCATTTTATAATAAAAAATTTAAATAGTAAGCCAGCGAATATCACAACGTTTATTAGATAAATATATATTTAGTAAAATATTTTATTAAAAAAAAAATACAAAAATACCGTACATTGCACAACTTTATGTAGTAAAAATATAAATAGAAATACATAAGAGCAATGTAACAATAATAAAGACAATAATTGATGATCTCTTCGTTGTTAAGACTCCAAAAAAACAGTAAGTGAAACGTAAAGTAGACCCCTTTTAGCAAGAATAAGTCGAAGGAATCAAAATTTGTTTCCCACTGATTTTAAAAGTCTATCTCTTCTATGTTTGACTCTACTCTTGACTGTCGTACCTTTGGAAATATCATCATCGATCACATTCATATACAAGTATTTGCACACATAATAGTATAGGAATTTAGGTGCAGCTTCAATGTAGAGGTGTAAAAAAAAAAAAAATACAAAATCTGACCCAATAATAATCCAATTTAAATTTCGATTTACATGAAAATAATAATGTAGTATGACTATCCAAATTAGACCCAACTCTGTTTCAAATAAATAAAATAAAAAAAATGACCCAAGTTACAAATCTGAATTGATACCTCCATCCAAGTAATGAACTTTTTTAAGTTTGCTTGCAAATAATCAAGTAAATATGTACTCATATAACGCACGCTGTTCGTTATTGGAGAATAAAATATATATATATATTTTATATATGCTATAGGTTTTTTTTCCAGTCTTTTTTTTTTTAATCCATGCATCACACAAGTTTAATGCTTCGACTAATTTAATATATATAGTAGTATGTAGATCTCTGGTTCTTTTCCCATTTGGTGCTTTTATTGGAGATATGATCCATGCCATTAAACATCCAACATAATTCAATTTATTAATGAAGGAAAAAGATGCGACATAGTACTGAATTTTCTTTTCAACTTAGTTTCGATATGACACCATGTATATATATATATAAATGTATAGACTAAAAAAGAGTGCAATAAATAATATCATCAAATCATTATTGTACAATCATTTGATCATTTAAGATGAATTTCAATCTCCAATCAAATAAAGAAGTTGTTCCATTTTATTCAAGACTCGGTTTTGAGACTTAGCTTGAGAATTGAAATAGCTTGAATTTGGATTAATCCAAATGAAGTAGGCATTGGAGTATGGATTATATGCTTGCATAATATTAAGACTAGAATTTGATCAATGAGATATAGGTATAACATCCATCCATAACAAAATAAAGTATAATATGGATGCCGTGTAACAGCATTTTTAATAAGGAGTATACAGGTAATATACACAACTTACAAAATATATGATAAACAAGGTCGTAGTATAATTTCAGTTACACAAGTTTTGCTTTTAGTTATACAAGATGATACTCCTAAAATATCTAACATAAGAAAGTGATAGTAAAAAGGTTAATAAGGTTTATACTCTCAAATTCTCAATTATACAGAAGTATTTTTCTAGGAACTTAGCAACCAAGACAAGTTAGTTGGCATGAACCTTTCCAATTTTACATCGGCCACACGGCCAACTTCCTAATGGACATAAGTGTTTCGTTTAACTATCTAGCACACTATTTGATGCTTTTTTACATGATAGTACTTATAAATAAGTTTTAAGTTGCAACGAAATTGGAGTGTACTTAGTGAGCTATAATGCAAAAGCATAATCAATGCACTTTACTTAGCTAGTATATCACACATCATCAGACTCCATACGCTTGAAACATGGTGTATAACGCATTTACATGACCCGAATTGCACACCTGATGTCCATGAGAGCATACGTCGTGGCCTAATCTATTAAACGCGTCATATAATTTATTTATTGTAATTTGTGCACCTTTATTAGAAAAAAAAAATTGTGTTATTGTACCAAAAAGTAATTTTTTTTTTTATTGTGATATACAAGTACTCTGCAGCTTTTTATTTATACTTGTATGATTCTTTGTACCAATTATATTTGATGATCTTTTTCTTTATATAAAGAGTCTTATATAAGTGTTGAGTCCCTTAGGTTTTGATTGATAGTTTTGAATGATGACAAACAGCTATGGGAAACAGGTTTTAATAAGTGTTGAAAACAGTTGGTTGGAACCAGCTATAATAGAACACTGTTTTCCTAGATAAGTTATTGATTATATGAGTTATCTATTGAACTAACTTATCTATATACAGGAAACAGTTAGATGATAAATGTGCTATGTACTGGTGGGGAACCAGTATGAACCGTTTCCTTGACTGCTATGCGGAAAAGCAGTCACATACTCTTTATTGTGCATTAACCATGTTACATGTGCAGTAGTTGAGTTGATTCCAAGACTTGGAGCATAGAAGCCTTTCGAAGATATTTCGAAGAAAGATTGTTTGCTCATAATAGAAGTATTCAAGGAAGATTCAAGTCTTGAAGATTACATGAAGAAAAGACGATTTATGCTTTAATATGTTATCTAGGTTTTCATGTAATATGCTCCGTAGTATGCTTGCATGTTTGGGTTATATAAGTGCTTAAAAGTATATTGAAGTATGATATGAAATCTGGTACAAAGTTGGAACAGGTTTCATAACATGTTTCAATTCAGGGAACCAGGTCGGGGAACCAGGTTCACTGTACGAAATATTCGAGCTGCCGTTTTGGAAAAAGATTTTACAAAAAGATTTTTTCGAAAAGATTATTTTGAAAATATTTTGTGCAGCTGGAAATAAGATGAAATATTCTTGGTTACCTAAAAACTAGGATTATTTATCTTAATTGATTCTATCTTTGTGATTAAATCAAATAAGATAAATACTTTCCTAAAATTACAATATATCTTATTCTCTAAGATTGTGTGATTTAAGGAAACTAGGTTTTAGGAATCTAAGCTTATATAAACTCATCTTATTTCACATATTTCGTGTGCCTCTCCAGAAATTAAAAAGAGCAATTATTTGAGAGCATATACTTAAGCACTAATCCCATTCATCAAGTCATATACAAGAGCATTCTAGTACAAAAACATTTTCTCTTAATTAGCTTCGTAGAAGTGAGATCATTAGAGAGTTTTGATCTTGTAATTGAGTCTTTGGCAAAGAGGCTAAAGGCTGGGTGAGTGTTTGTGAGTTCAAACACGTTTAGAACTTACGAGGGTAAGTTGAGAGCATACTCGGAGTAGAGTGTGGGGTTTGCTGGTTCCCGGAGTAGGGAAACAGCAGAGTGTTCTTTGTCTTTGTTTTTCGGAGTAGATTAATAAAGAACTTAGGATAGGAGGACGTAGGCCTGAGTTGGCTGAACCTCGTTAAATTTGTTGTCTTCTTTATTGCTTATTTATATTCCGCTGCGTACGGGAACCAGCACAACTGGTTCCTCACACATAATCCGAAAAGAAGCAAAATTAGCCAACGATTACTTAACACTCAATTCACCCCCCCCCCCTCTTGAGTGCCCATTGAACCTTCAATTGGTATCAGAGCCTAAGCTTCTCGAAAGAGTAACATCTAGAGGAGTTAAGAATGAGTACTCAAGAATTAAGTGCAATCGGTTATGACAACAAGTCACCCAAGTTTAATGGAAATAATTATGCTTGGTGGAAGAACAGGATCCAGAATGTTATCATGGGTATTGATTATGAATGCTGGCTCGTAGTTAAAAATGGTCCTAATATCATTCTCAAGACAGATGTTGAGGGGAACCAGGTTCCCAAGAAAGATAGCGAATTGGTCACTGCTGATTACAAGTTGCTGGAGAAGAATGCTAAGGCAATGTCAATACTACAACAAGCAATAGGTGAGACCGAAACAAATCGTATATCTGGCTGCAGTAGTGCTAAGGAGATATGGGACACCCTTGAACTTGCGTTTGAGGGAACCAGTGAGGTAAAACGGTCTAAAATTGATTTAATCATGTCTAAATATGAATTGTTTGCCATGAATAAAAATGAAAAAATCAATGATTGCTTTCGTAGGTTTATGACTATTGTAAATGATCTTAGATCTCTTGGTAAAAATTTATCTGACGAGGATCTTGTGAGAAAATTATTGCGTAGTTTAACAGATGCATGGACAGCCAAGGTAACAGCAGTATACGAAGCAAAGGATCTGTCTACCTTGTCTCTGGAACAGCTGATTGGTTCCCTTATGACTCATGAGATGCTGATTGACTCTAAGTCTGAGAAGGAACCAGCAAGAGGCATGGCGCTTAAGGGAACAGTAGAAGATGATGAAGATGAAATTAGCATGATTGCAAAAAGATTTGAGAGATCTCTTCGAGATCAAAGAAAGAATTTCAAAGGTAAGCATTTTAAAAACTATAAAAAATCTAACTCTAATTCTTCTTCTACAGGATGTTTCAAGTGTGGAGAAAAAGGACATCTTATTCGAGATTGTCCTAAGTGGAATGACAAACAGTCTAAATCCGGAGATAAACAAGCATACAAGAATGCCATGATAGCTTCCATGTGGGGAGACTCTGACTCAGGGTCAGATGAAGAAGAAGGATCACCCAACTCAGATGTTTGCCTAACTGCCTTTACAAACATCAAGGAAAACAGCACTGGTCCAGGAACCAGAGGGGGAACCAGTACATTCAACAAATGCTTTATGGCAAAGAAGGATGTACTACATGAACGCAAGGTAAGCTTAGAGCAAATTAGAGAAGATATGCATGAATATGATAGAGAAAATATGCTTGCTTGTATTGATTCCTTACTAGATGAATGCTATAAACTAAGTGAAACATACATAACTTGCAAAAGAGAATTAAAAGAAAAACGTGGTGAATGTAATATTGCTATTGCTAGTTGTGATCATCTAGAAGGAGTCTGTTATGAACTAAAAAATCAAGTAGCAGAACTAGAGGTTGAATTGGACAAGTGTAAAGTGGAACTAGAAAAGGAAAGATCGTTTGAACCAATTGATGGTGAAGAGGATCTGACCTCCTGGTTCCCTAGAGACTTATCAACCACTAGTGATACTCTTGATTTTTCAGTAGCTATAAGTAAAGCAAATTCGTGTACTAGAACTTCCTTGTTGAAGGCCTTTGAAACATTGGCTTACAACCTGGAAAACTCTCACAAGGAAATTGCTTCACTTAAAGCTGCACAGTTCACTGTTTCCCCTACAAGTACCAGTGTAGATGTCAGTAATATGATTGATAAGTATGAAAGTAATATTTGTGATTTGCATGCGGAAATCAATCAACTGAAAAAGGACAAGCAACCAGTGGTTGTTGACATGTCTATTGACCGTATGGTTTCAAAGCTTAATCTACAATTCGAAGCTTTAAAAAGTAACTTTGATTTTCTTAAAGAGAAAAACGAATTGTTGACTAAGACACTTGAAACCAGAGAAAAAGAACTTAATGATAGTCATAGACATGTGGACAAATTATTGAATGCTCAAAAATCCTTAAATTACCTGACTTCATCAAGAGGAAACAGAGGAAAAGTTGGTCTCGGTTATACTAGACAGAGAACCAGGACTAACTGGTCTCCCAGAGAATCCACCTGGATCAAAGAATATCAGCGAGGTAAGTATGTCATGACTAAAGAGATGCACGTGTGTTTTCATTGTGGTAAGAATGGACATAAGATACATGAATGTCCAGCTAAGAAAATTAGTGCTAATAAGAACAGCAAGAGTGTAATGTATGTGTGGAGAAGAAAGGATCAACAAGATGTTAATGTTGTTGAAAAGGGACCCAAGTGTGTTTGGGTTCCTAAATCTAATGTTTGATTTGCTCTTGCAGGCTAGAGTGAAGGGAGACACCTATTGGTATTTGGACAGTGGTTGCTCAAGACACATGTCCGGGGATAAAGATCAATTCCTTTCACTAGTGGCCTTTGATGGAGGAAGTGTCACCTTTGGGGATAACAGCAAGGGAACCATCACTGGTTTAGGTAAGGTTGGTAAGACACTTTCTAACGCAATAGATGATGTTTATTATGTTGAAGGCTTGCAACATAATCTCTTGAGTATTTCTCAATTATGTGACAAAGGTAATATAGTTGAGTTTCAAGCCAACCTATGTCACATAGTTAACTCACAAACAGGAGAACTTGTATGTGAGGGAACCAGGAAGCATGATGTTTACATCACCTTCTTAGATAAAATCCCTCAAGACAAGTCCATCTGTTTGAGAGCTGTTTCTGACAATAATCAATGGATTTGGCATAAGAGGTTTGGACATGCTAGTCTAACACTTCTAAACAAACTTAAAACACGTGACTTAGTTGTAGGCCTTCCTAACATTAAGTATGAAGCTGATAAAGTTTGTTCTGAATGTGTAAGGGGGAAACAGGTCAAAATTTCTTTTAAGTCTAAAACTGTTTTGAGTACCAGCAGACCCTTCGAACGTGTACACATTGATTTGTGTGGTCCCATGAGAGTACAAAGTCGAAGAGGTCATAGATATGTCTGTGTTATGGTTGATGATTATTCTAGGTACACTTGGGTAATGATGTTACACACAAAGGATGAAACGTTTGAAGAATGGGTAACATTGGTGAAACAAGTGGAGAACCAGCTCACCCACAAGCTGGTCTCGGTAAGATCAGACCATGGTACTGAATTTGATAATGCTAACTTTATTGATTATTGTAGGGAACATGGAGTTAATCACAACTTCTCAGCCCCTAGAACACCTCAACAAAATGGTGTTGTAGAAAGGAAGAATAGAACTCTTGAGGAGATGGCGAGGACGATGCTCATTGAGAGTGGTCTCCCAAAGAGTTTTTGGGGAGAAGCTGTTGACACTTCTTGCTATATATTGAATAGAGGTCTCATTAGACCAAAGGTAAATAAGACTCCCTATGAACTTCTTAAAGGTCGAAAGCCCAACATCACATACTTTCGTGTCTTTGGATGTAAATGTTATGTGCATAATAATGGGAAGAATCAACTTGATAAGTTTGATCCTAGAAGTGATGAGGGAATCTTTCTTGGATACTCTTCTCACAGCAAAGCATATAGAGTCTTCAATAAAAGGACTCTTTGTGTTGAGGAGAGTGTCCATGTCATTTTTGATGAATTTAACATGTCTTCTGAGATTGCGCAGGTACAACCTGATGAAGTGATTGGATTGATGGATTTCACGGGGAACCAGTATAATGGTCCCACGGATGAAGTGCAAGCAGATCTAGGCCTACCAAATACTCCACCAGATGATAATGATGAAGTGCCTAGAGAAGAAAATGAAGATAATGAGGACTCTGAAGGGGAACCAAGTCCTGATGGTTCCTCAAATAATAGACAGGTAATGAGTTCAGGGGGAACAGAAGAAGGTACCACCCCTGAACCTGAGGTAAGTAATGATAGAGGAAACAGCATGAATGTGAATCCTCCTGGCTCCTCAGAAGAAGGAGAGATCCATGAACATGCTGGTTCCCAACTTAATGAGAAAGCACAAAACAGTCTTAATTTTAAAAGTTATAGATATCAATCTTCTCATCCCACTGATCAAATAATTAGTGATATAAATAAGGGGATTCAAACGAGAACAAATGTTTTTCAAAACTTTTGTGCTTTCTATTCTTTCCTGTCTAATGTAGAGCCTACTGACTATAAAATGGCATTGACTGATCCTGATTGGGTACTAGCTATGCAAGATGAGTTAAATCAGTTTCAGAGGAACCAGGTTTGGCACCTGGTTCCCCGTCCCAAGGAAAGATCAGTCATTGGAACTAGATGGGTCTTTAGAAACAAGTTAGATGACCTTGGTACTATAGTCAGAAACAAAGCAAGGCTAGTGGTGCAAGGGTACAATCAACAAGAAGGAATTGACTATGATGAGACGTTTGCACCAGTAGCTAGGCTAGAGGCTATTAGGATTTTAATTGCTTATGCTGCTCACATGAATTTTAAGCTGTTTCAGATGGATGTAAAGACTGCCTTCCTCAATGGATATTTAAAGGAAGAAGTATATGTGGAGCAGCCACCTGGTTTTGAAGATGCACTGTTCCCCCAACATGTGTACAAGTTGGACAAAGCATTATATGGGTTGAAACAAGCTCCGAGGGCTTGGTATGAAAGATTGTCCAATTTCTTGATGGCAAATGATTACAAGAGGGGAACAGTAGACAAGACCTTGTTCATAAGAACCAGGGGGAAAAACTTGATTGTAGTACAAATTTATGTTGATGATATTTTATTTGGTGCTACTAATCAGGTTTTATGTGATGAATTTGCTAATCTTATGCAGAGTGAATTTGAAATGAGCATGATGGGAGAACTAGGATTCTTCCTAGGGCTGCAGATTAAGCAAACAAATGATGGCATAATGATTCATCAACAAAAGTACTTAAAAGAGATGCTGAAAAAGTTTGGCATGGAGAACAGCAAAGCTTATGATACACCTGTTCCCACATCCACAAAGTTGGATGCTGATCTTAAGGGAAAAAATGTTGAAGCTACGCTTTATAGAGGAATGATTGGTTCTCTACTTTACCTAACAGCTAGTAGACCTGACATTGTGTTTTCTGTTGGTTTGTGTGCTAGGTTTCAAAGCAATCCAAAGGAATCTCACTTGAAGGCTGTTAGAAGGATACTTAGGTATCTTGTAGGAACAGCAAATCTGGGATTGTGGTACCCCAAAGGCAGTACCATTGATCTTATTGGATACACAGATGCAGATTATGCTAGTTTCTTAGTTGATAGAAAGAGCACATCAGGTATGGCACACTTTCTTGGCTCTTGTCTAATTTCATGGGGTTCTAAAAAGCAAAATTCAGTGGCCCTATCCACAGCAGAGTCTGAATATATAGCTGCAGCTTCATGCTGTTCCCAGCTACTGTGGATAAGCAACCAGCTGAAAGATTTTGGTGTTATTTATAAAAGTGTTCCTATTTTTTGTGATAACACTAGTGCAATCAATATTTCAAAGAAATCCTGTGCAACACTCCAAGACAAAACACATTGAAATAAGACACCATTTTTTAAGAGACAATGTGGAAAAAGGATTGGTGGAGATGTTGTTTTGTAAAAGTGAAGATCAAATTGCTGATATCTTCACAAAGCCTTTGTGTAGAGAGTCTTTTTGTAGGTTAAGAGTCCTTTTAGGTCTAGTTAGATTTTAGGTATTGGCTTCAATTACTTCCTTCAATGATTGGTTAGAATGGTATTCTCTTGTATAGTGTGTGTACATACTTATGTTGATATCTTTCAAGTGTTGTGTAGATGGTTCAAAATCTCAAAAGGATTGAGAATCATTGTTGTAAGAAACAGGTGAAATCAGGCTGAATTGCCAGAAACAGCGTGACATGGTTCTATACAGGTACCAGCAAAGGGAAACAGCAGACCAGCTCTGATATGTCATCCGATAATATCTTTTATTTTCGGAAGATTACTATAAGATATTTCCTTTTGGAAGGAATTTATCTTATTTCAGTTATTTAATCCCATATAAAAGGCAAACATATCATATGCCTTATTTATAGTTGGTTGAGATAATTATGGTAAAAGATAATTACCAAATTTTTGATTTCAATTTAAAAATATCCTTTACAGTTGCTTTTTATTGGCTCAACTAACTCTTTTCTTTCCTTCTTCTCTCTTTGTGCTTCATTGTTAAAAATATACACTAACCCTTTGTGCAGATCATCAATCATCATCACTCGAAATTCTCTTTCTCTCTCTCGTATGCTTTAAATTCATCATTGTTCATTCGGTTACTGTTCACTCAAGGAACCAGCTCAGTCTCAGGGGGAACATCAGAAGGAAGCTCAAATGTCCTTAAGCCCGAAGTTGGAGGAAATTCGGAAAAGTCAGAGTGAAGAGGATGAATTAGAGATTGTTGGTTACAATGAGAAGACACTCATTGTTAAGACCATGGTACGAAGTAGAGTAACTCAATCTTCATTAAAGAAGTTCACTGAGAAGGTGTAGGAGGAACAGTCCATTAATTCTCTTCCGGAAACCAAGAGAAAAAGGGTACCAACAAGAACCTTTCACACCACAAAAGGGTGGAGGTCTTTGCTTGATTGATGTGATGCTAGTCTTGTACTCGTTATGCAACAAGGAGAACTTTATGAATAAGTGCGGATCTCTCATGATTTTTAAAAAAAAAAAAAAAAAAAAAAATAGAGGAACCAGCAGGTCAGGAAGTGGTTTTGAAACAGATTGGGGAATCACAAGAATATGCTTAGTAATATAATGATTTTGGTTTAAGCAGAGCATGGTGACAAGGATGAAGAGGAATCAGATGATAATACAGAAGATGTTGCAAAGTTCGAGGAGGAGGAAGGGAACGAGAATGATGACGAGGAGTGATGTTGTTTCTGTTCTTGTTTCCTCACCCTCATGTTTATTCTAAAATAACTGATTTTGTTGGTCTGTCTACTTCTCTCCATTCCATGAACTTTCTTTTTGGATGGATTTGGGCTTCTTTGGTTGAACTTTGTTGGCTTGTATGAACTACTAACTCTGCTATGGTATGAACTGTTTGACTAATCTCTTTTTGCAGCATAATGCTTGAATGGTGGTTGATGCCATTGTATGGATAAGCACATTAACTTGTGCACATTGCTTTTACTTGTGGATACTTTTTAATGATGCCAAAAGGGGGAAGTAGTTTGAAGTTGAAGCCTAAGGTTTAGCTAGTTTAGATTGAGTCAGTTTGAGTCTTTTTATTTCGTATTTTCTATTTTCTGTTTAGGGGACCAGTTAGCCTAACTGACTTGTTCCAAAGAGTCTTGAGTCCTTGAAGTTTTTGACGGTTTTCTTTTTGAGCATGTCCACAGGTTCAAGAACTTCAAGAGTTTGTCATCATCAAAAAGGGGGAATTTGTTGAGTCCCTTAGGTTCTGATTGATAGTTTTGAATGATGACAAACAGCTATGGGAAACAGGTTTTAATAAGTGTTGAAAACAGTTGGTTGGAACCAGCTATAATAGAACACTGTTTTCCTAGATAAGTTATTGATTATATGAGTTATCTATTGAACTAACTTATCTATATACAGGAAACAGTTAGATGATAAATGTGCTATGTACTGGTGGGGAACCAGTATGAACCGTTTCCTTGACTGCTATGCGGAAAAGCAGTCACATACTCTTTATTGTGCATTAACCATGTTACATGTGCAGTAGTTGAGTTGATTCCAAGACTTGGAGCATAGAAGCCTTTCGAAGATATTTCGAAGAAAGATTGTTTGCTCATAATAGAAGTATTCAAGGAAGATTCAAGTCTTGAAGATTACATGAAGAAAAGACGATTTATGCTTTAATATGTTATCTAGGTTTTCATGTAATATGCTCCGTAGTATGCTTGCATGTTTGGGTTATATAAGTGCTTAAAAGTATATTGAAGTATGATATGAAATCTGGTACAAAGTTGGAACAGGTTTCATAACATGTTTCAATTCAGGGAACCAGGTCGGGGAACCAGGTTCACTGTACGAAATATTCGAGCTGCCGTTTTGGAAAAAGATTTTACAAAAAGATTTTTTCGAAAAGATTATTTTGAAAATATTTTGTGCAGCTGGAAATAAGATGAAATATTCTTGGTTACCTAAAAACTAGGATTATTTATCTTAATTGATTCTATCTTTGTGATTAAATCAAATAAGATAAATACTTTCCTAAAATTACAATATATCTTATTCTCTAAGATTGTGTGATTTAAGGAAACTAGGTTTTAGGAATCTAAGCTTATATAAACTCATCTTATTTCACATATTTCGTGTGCCTCTCCAGAAATTAAAAAGAGCAATTATTTGAGAGCATATACTTAAGCACTAATCCCATTCATCAAGTCATATACAAGAGCATTCTAGTACAAAAACATTTTCTCTTAATTAGCTTCGTAGAAGTGAGATCATTAGAGAGTTTTGATCTTGTAATTGAGTCTTTGGCAAAGAGGCTAAAGGCTGGGTGAGTGTTTGTGAGTTCAAACACGTTTAGAACTTACGAGGGTAAGTTGAGAGCATACTCGGAGTAGAGTGTGGGGTTTGCTGGTTCCCGGAGTAGGGAAACAGCAGAGTGTTCTTTGTCTTTGTTTTTCGGAGTAGATTAATAAAGAACTTAGGATAGGAGGACGTAGGCCTGAGTTGGCTGAACCTCGTTAAATTTGTTGTCTTCTTTATTGCTTATTTATATTCCGCTGCGTACGGGAACCAGCACAACTGGTTCCTCACACATAATCCGAAAAGAAGCAAAATTAGCCAACGATTACTTAACACTCAATTCACCCCCCCCCCCCTCTTGAGTGCCCATTGAACCTTCAATAAGAAAACTTTTAAACAACTTTAATTTCAGAATGTTGTATGGTAGATATGTACTCGGTGATGTATAAAACACATATGGATTATGGAGTATATTACCTTCGTTTTTTTATTAGTTGACACATTTTAACTTTAGCACTATTCACACACCTCCTTTTGACCATGTTTTGTGATTTATATGTGAAGAAAAATATAGTAAGTGGGAGCTTGTTAAATTCTTCACAATGTATATTTTCAAAATATCAACTTTTTATATTTTTTGCTTATCGTCAATTAAAGATATTAATGATTTAATTTGTGCATTGACAAGCGTGACTAAAGAAACACGTCAACTAAAAAAAACGGAGGAAGTATATATGAACTAACCACCTTTGATTAGTATAACCATGCATGCTGATTGCTGAAAATGAATACGATAGAGTTCATGCATCAAAAGTTTGCTAACATTTTTTATTGGCTCGTTGGATGCATCTTAAATCTAAAGTAGTGATTCATGCTAGGTGTTGCCTTAATCAGTAAACTAACCTATCCAAGTTACAGTATATAATGATATATGTCCATAGAATATATAATTTTATGTTGATTGAAAGATATTAAACCAACTTTGAGATATCTAGTTATAGACTGACAATGCATCATATCATTACGCTTATAATAAAAGGCCAAGCTAATAGTCCTTTTCACAGATAACGACTTGGTTATGGCTTATGGATAAGTATAACCAATTAACCAGCATTAAGATCAATAAATAAAGCCATTTCAAGTTAGAACTTGCATGTACAATATGGAGTTTTACACGTAGTATCTATTGGCCACTTCTTTATTTATAAAAGAATACTACTAGCAAACTTTTTGTGACCCAAAAGGCCAAAACATAGTTAACAAAAAAAGAAAAAAAAAAAGAAAAATTATCAAAAACACAAGTACTAGTATGTAATTAACTCTTAATGTGTTGTTCAAGAAAATTAACTCTTAATGTAGCATATCTATAAAAATGAATGCTCCTAACTTAGTACGTAAATTGAATTAAAATTTTATTCATTTACGTATACTTTGTGTTTATTTGAAAAAGTTACAAGTTTAGAAACCTAACAAAATCTTAAATCGAGTATTAAATTAATGAAAAATATTCATTTTTGACAGAACCTATGTATAAAAAAATCTTGTTTCAAACCAACACAACCTTTAATTTGTCGCTGATTCAGAAAAACACGTCAACAAGTGAACCAAACGCCCTCGCTCCCTTAAGTTGTCCTTAGTAACCTTGTGCTCCGAAGCAAAACACCGAAGCTAGGCAAAGTTATACCCGTACAATTATACTTGATACTCAAGTATGAATGTGTGAATCGTAATAATATGGAGCCCACACAGTACACCAAAACAAAAATTACTCGTACATTTGGTAAGTGAAGTGGCGGGCCCCCATTGGGCTGTAATTTAGTCAACCCGTCAATTCTACACACTTTCTTTCTCTTTGAGTCGAAAATGGCGTGCCGTGACCGTGTGCTTCAAGTTTTTCAATTAATTCATTTTTATTTTTATTAGAAATTGACTTATGCTTCTTCGGAGAAAATTACAATTTCAGAGAAAATTAAAAAAAATCGGGAAAAAGAAAATAAAAAAGGACAAAGTAGGAAAAAGTTGGGTAAAATTGCTATAGATTGACTTTGACCTTTGATGCTTAATTAGTGGTGACCAATGCTCTCTATCTCATAGGCCGATTCCTTCTCGAAGAAGGTTTTCTGATATCACCATTATATTGTTGTTCAACTTCAACTACCACCCATCATTGGAGAGTTGTATTTTATATTTAAATATAGAAATATGGGTTAGTTTCTGACTAAATAGGCTAATTATGGTGCTATTCTAGTTTTTATTCATCACTTTTTAGTGGGTCTAGTCTCTTAAGTATTAGATGATGAAGCTTGACCAAAACAAGGAAATTTTTTATATATAATTGGAAAAAATTTACGAATTAATTGCAGATATAGTGACATATACTCTTTATATTGCATTATAAAGAGAACATTATCGCCTTTTTAGAAATACTCAACACAAATTTAATTTAATTGAAATATGTCGAGAACATTTTAGGATGTATTATCAAGAATAATTCATTTAAATTAATTTTTTTGAACACTTGATGGTTATATAAAAAGTGTAGACATATCAGAAGTATTATATTATGTAATTTTGATTGGGAAACAAAATCAATAATTAAGCATTCTACCGGCACTGTCAGTATACAAGGAAAAGAAAGACTAAATTAAATCATAATAACACCATTAACATGACAAAATTTAGTGCTAAATGTGCTTTTAAAAGCACTTTAAAATGCATCATATATATACGTGTGTATGGGAAGATGGACCCTATTCACAGTCACATTATATATTTTTCAAATTTGCAATCTTGAGTCTTACTAATTTATTATAAACTCAACAAAATAAAACCTTATTATAAAGTTTTAACACATAAAGAATAACAAAAGTATTTCTTTTTTCCATTCATAATTAGCTAGAAGAGGTATTATTGTAGGGTGCAAAACAATATTATTACAACCTATGTACACCTTTACAGATACAGTTTCCATTGACAGCTTAATATAAAATATGAAAGTACCTTAAAAAAATTGAAGTAGGATGACCTTTAAATCAATGTGGCTAAGGTTCTCTGAATTACGATTAATGTAGGCAAAGGTTTCCAAGTACACCCTTCATTTTCGGCTAATTTCAGCAAAAAAGGGCAAATATGGTTGAGAATATTGAGATCTTTTCTCGATTAATGACGAATCATACGTTTCATCTCTTTTGATGTAATTTTCAATTCAGACACGTCATCAATTTACATTCAAATAATTTGTACCCATTTGTAAACACAAATGGCAATGTCAACATGTCGTCATGGTGCATCATAAATAAGATGAAAGAATTGAGATGAATAATGAAATACAAGGTCTCTATTGAAATAGGAAAAATAAGCGGTTGATCTTGGTTCAACTGAACAACGGGTACTCTAGCTAATGTTGCTATGCCTTTTTTTTCCTTATAGTTCAATGCCATATAATTAACGTTCATCATGATTAGGATTAGAAAAGGTGATTTGGCATGATATATATCACATGATCGATTAGAATCAATTGATCCAGGGCATTAACCATGAAATACTTGCATATAAGACCATATCTTATATTTTGATTTAGCTTCACTGCATCTTTTCTTATCACTGTAAATTGTTAGGTAAGAGAGCA
Source organism: Chenopodium quinoa (assembly GCF_001683475.1). Taxonomy (NCBI): domain Eukaryota; kingdom Viridiplantae; phylum Streptophyta; class Magnoliopsida; order Caryophyllales; family Amaranthaceae; genus Chenopodium; species Chenopodium quinoa. The sequence goes on from NW_018743175.1 coordinate 3,787,059, forward strand.
TACATTGATACATATAGCACTTTTTTTACACTATATATACTCAAAACTATGCCACATTTTTGTAGATCATAATTAGATTAATTAAGGATAAAATTTAGATTCCATGGTCCCATGACTTCGACCTTCAACATTATTAAACTAGTCACCAGATCCTTGTTTTCAACTGTAGTTATCATATTTGTCATGTGTGTAATCCTGTATATTCTTTGAAGGAACTTCATTACAATTTACAAAGTTACAATTGCTTTGTGAACGGCATAAACTTTCACTTTATTTATTTAATCAAGCATTAATCAAGGGGTTAGAAAAAAATCTTCACCTATCAACTCATATCAACCAAATTACTAATCACTCCGTCCCTTTATTAATATCCGGAATGGAGCTTGATAGAGGATAATGGGGCCTACTAAATTTGTCCACGTTATTCCATAAATCGACTCTTTCTTTTAAAATATAGTGCACAACATGAGACTCTCGTATTAATCATATATATTACACAATGTAGAGGAATGATTTTCTTATATATTATAATAACTTTCAACTATAGGAATCTCACTAAGCAACGCATTTTTTTTATCCCACTCTATATGAGTTATAACTAGTTAAAGCAATTTCTACATTTTGTTAACAATGTGCATATTCAAATACACAAAATATTTTATTCAATTCTCTTTCAATTTCAGCCATAGAAATAGTCAATTTTGTGTGTGTATGTGTGTGTGTTTTTTTGTGAGATGAGTGAATGAAGGAATTAGTCAAATAATTATCTTTTGGTCTTCTTGAATTATAATAGTAACTAGTTATGTTGATTGTAAATAGATAATTACATATATGTAACTAATTAAATAGGTTAAATCATTCATTATCGCATTGACAATGTAATTAACAATGACGATTCCCTTCAACTAAAGAATTAATAAATAAAAACAATGATGAATGTACTCATACTCCCTCCACTGTAATTTATCATCCCATCCATTCTGAATCGATTATATGAGGACAAAATCCAAACGAAAGCAACAAAACGGTATATATGGTAAATTTAAAGACTTTCTCACACGGAATAAAAATTAAGGCCTTATTTTAATCAAGAATATGTCATTTTTAAAGGCTTAAAGCTAGTCATAATCTCAAATGCCAGCACACTAATCTACTTACTAATGCAAAACGATACCTTCTAGTACAATACAAAAGGTTATTTTATTAAAGAGGGCAAGAGTAGTTCATCAAACATTTTGCTTAGGGAAATTAAAAATATTAAAGAAGAAAGGTACATTTGATACCAAATAAAACCTAATTAAACAGATTTAGCATTTAGGTCATAAAATACGGAAGGGATTCCCAAGCATCATGCTTGATTATATCATGTTTGTGAGCAATATAATCAGTGGATGTATGTAGTCAGTCCAAAATCAGTGACATAAGCTTACTTTAGTCAATTAACTTTATATTAATTTATTTCCTTAATCATAGTTTTATATTTTTTATAATATGGTTGAAGTTTATTATTGGTTGCTTTTATTTTAGTTGATGCCTTATGCGGAATGCACCCGTTGTCATCATGGAATTTGGACCGCCAAAAATAAAATGAAGAAATCATATTTACTGGTAAAAATCATCAATCTCAACATTTTTGTTTATATCAGTACATTATTGTTTTTGTGGGAAAAATACAATGGGAAAATATCTTTTATGGGCAAATAATTGATTAACATATAGCACACAAGTTCTGAAGAATGAGAATTGGAGAATAAAGGTAGGGACTTATGACCAAAGATGACAATCCTCAATATGTCCTTATATTTAGCCGTATCCTCAATATGTCTTTTTGAAAAACTCTTACCCTCTAGCACCCAAAAACGGAAGGTTACCTTACTAATGCGTACGTACATTTATGTTATTTACAGGGATGAGTGGGGACTCTGCCTAGTGGATAGATTACCATATAACATAATTATATTTATTTATTTACGAGCATTGCAACTAAGATCAACTCAAATTCCGTTCAAAAAAAAATAAAAATTAACTCAAATTAGTATAACATAATTATATATATATATATATATATATATATATATATATATATCTCAAATATGTCATTAGATTACTTACATTGTAGCAATTTTTAAACATTTAAGTAAATTTTCTCAAGTTAGTTATAAAATTTATTATTATTTGTAAATTATAACAATTAGCACACATTACCTAGCTTCATACGCCGTATGAAATATTTGAGATTAGTATAGTGAAAATACATGCATAGTGATAATAATTATTTTTTGTATGATAAGAAGATGTCCTAACAGATCGAAACCTTATAGATCAGATTAATTCGATTTGGGATAGAGGGTACGTGGGGAATAGGCGGGAATGGTAAAGAAATCCCGGCCTTCAAAGCGTTCATTAACCATGTTGTTAGCGGAATTATATATATCCCACAACCTCATTAGACCAAGTACTACATAATAATGACAACAATAATGAAAAATGATGAAAAGAAGTCATATGTGAGGATACAAACATTACATTATACATACTATATATGAGCATAAATACGAGTACATATCTTTTATTTACCAACATCGCGTTAAAAAAGAGGCATTTATAAACACATCCTAAAACAAATAGGACTTTAACAGTACATGAAGTAGCACCTTTTCTCTTGTAAGAAACCATATTAGCCCAAGTTGGATACATTCATCATTGCATAATATACTTGATGATGAATAATGATACGAACTACTAACAAAGTACTCCATATCGGTTATGGTGGACAATTTTAGAGTAAATAATTGATTTTATGATGTCAGTTATATTATTTGTAAAAATTAAAAAAAAATATATATATATATATATATATATATATATATATATATTTAAAAAATCAAATTTAAGCTTTAACCTATCCACCAAGCCACAACCTACAGGAAAATGACCTAATACATGATGAAAATGTCGACTTTCAAGTTGTACAATTCGTGATAATTTTAAAATGAAAGCTATGATTTACGTACACTGAATCTTTCTCACTGATTTTAATGTTGCAGGTATTTTTTATTTTTTTTTATATTATTATATTCTTAATATGTAGGTATGTTTCTCTCAATCTTAGATGAAGCTTCAACGACAATAAGGTAACATTGCTTAAAAATATTCAATCAGCATGGTGTATAATATAGGAAAATTTTCGTGTACGTGATAATAAATAGATATGTTTTTAACTATAACAACGGAAATTCGATAAATAATTCTTAGTTTATTCGTTGCAGCTTTTATGAAAAAGATAATCTCTTCTTTTTTATTTATTTATTTTATTTTATTTATTTTTTTATAGAAAACAGGAAATCCCTAAATTTTTAAATGTGACAGAAAATCATAAAGTTAATTCATTAGTTTTACAGGGGTTACTTAGTTCGTGTAACAAGGATTACTTTGTTATTGTTATAGGGATTACTTTGTTATTGTTACAGGGGTTACTTCGTCAGTATTAAATGGGTTACTCGGTCAATATTATAAGGGTTACTCGATCAGTGTTATAGCGATTACTTTGTTCTTTTACAAGCGGCCACACGGTGTGATCAGCTGATCAGCCGCAAACAAGACGACAGGCTATTTTATTTTTTATTTTTTTTTTTAAAGACGACCGGCTAATTTGTTTTATATAGGTAAAGTATTTGTATTCTGGTTAGAATTGTATCGATAATTACCAACTAATTTTTGTAAAACAATAATTACTAATTAATTGTATTATTATCCTTATACTATGAGATAAGTATTATCCATTTAAGTAATTCTTATCCAGATAACCAATAACTTTCTAAGGTTTGTCTTTGTAAGCCACACAAAAAAAGTGGTACGAATTGCTCAACTCTATAGATCAACTAACCATTTTCATTGTAAGCTAAAAACCGATCCACCTTAAAAGGAGGAGGATAAATGGAAAAAAATGGTCACAAAATGCAAATGCCCATTCCATATACATGCAATGTTACGCATGTCAAAATATGCCATAATGACAGTATGAGTCCATGACACCAATTCAATCACACCATCATCATCCTCATCTCCAAGCATCTACTTGATCAAGAGATGAGACTTTATATCGGAATCTAAGTATCTTATAAACTCTTCTATATACAAATATATTCTATGATTCTATCCATATACCATATCTCTCCTTATCCGCAATTACATGGAAAATTGAAGATATTTAAGACACCCACCCCTTTTTTGTTTCACTTATAACAACATATGTACGTACTCTTATACGAAGTAAGTCAGCGCAAGATCCTCAAAATTGGCCTCCCATAATGTCATAAAATCAACTTTTTTTTATTAGGGTAATACCATATGCAGCTCAATATACTTCATTTTTAAGTATTAAGTTAGGAATTTGTAGACAATTCACGAGTAAATCGGTCTGATAAAATGTTTATTTATTGTCAATTCTTTTCAATTTTAACTTCTTATATGCAGCCCTAGGGGTTGTATATATCTTTTTTTTATTATTACTATTTTAATTTTTTAATAATTATTTTTAGAAAAAATGGTGAAGAAATTAGTTTTGAATAGGCCAAATTAAATTGGAGGATAACATAACACTTAAGTGCCACTATGTATAAGTGCCACATGTATATGTGTCACTGTTTTTAAGATAGAAACTTTAATGCCATTAGCAACTTCTACTCTTCTAGTATACAAGATAAATAACACAACTTCCTTGTTTTACACGTGATAACATATTATGATTATTATCCGATCCCCAATCTAGTCAAAAAAGTTTTTCCACCAAGTTATCCTCCTGCTCTTTTTACTACTTGTAAAAGTGTAAAACTATTGTGTTCCTTGTCTCTAATAATCACCCAATCAAATATTAAACAGTTTTATTTAAAAAAAAAAGAAAAAGATAAAATTCAAGGTTAGAGTTTATTAACTTCTTTTAATATATTTATAAATGCATTTGTTATTTTATATATAAAGATTTCATTATATAAATCACTTCTTATTGGTTTGTAACTACGGAGTATAATACATCACAAACTTATGAGAAGTAGTTTGGTTTGGAAATGGGGGTGGGTTTCGTACCTCTCCTAATTGGATGAGACCAATCATTGGACTAACCTAATTTCCAGGCTAATAATCCGTATCAAATTATTCACCTAGGATAATAAACATACCTTATTGGTCAACTTTTGAATTTATCATTAAATAACAATTACTTCTACCAGTTACATGGTACAAATAGTACGTTTTTCCATAAACGTATTTTATAATAAGTTGGTAATTCTCATGTGACTGTTGATTTCCTTATGTAGTCATTTTGTATACAAACGTAAATTGTTAAAAAAAAAAAAAAAAAAAAAAATTGCCACAATTTTATCTTACAATAGTAGTTTCAAAATGCCCTTACGGCCTTACCGTAATGTTGTAATGCATGAGGTAATCATTTGAAATATTTCAAATTTTATAAAGAATCATTTATTATATTTGTGTGATTGTGAGTATATGATTTGCATCTAATATGAAGATCATTTTTGAGGACTAAATGGACTTGTCCCCTATTATGAATACTTGTAGTTAAGATGTTGGTTAATATTCTAATTTTATAAAAATAGCTTAAAGGTTTTTCAAAATTTATCTACCCTGTTATGAAGATTTTGGAATAAGAGGGATCAGTATATATGTAATCACACTCCAATAATTTTAATTTATATGAATAAAATAGTCTAGTTCCTAATTTTGTTTTATGCTCCCATAATTAAAGATGTGGAGATTGATAAAATAATTAGGAGAAAGATAAAGGCAAAACAAATAATAATGAAATGAATCCACAATATATAGCGTGCAAAAAAAATATAAAAAAACCACGATCGACGAGCACCGAAATAATGAGAGTACAAGGTGAGTAGTATAAGAAAACTCTCACTATAGAACTCACAAAGGAGTAATACAAATTAGAATAGTGGATTCGTGGCAGAGGAAAGGTAGTAGATGGGTAGAAATTTATAAGGAGGTGAAAAGCATAAATAATGTATGGAGAGACACTCATCGAGTGTATAGTATGTATCGGAGTATTAAAGGATATGCAGGTGGATACATCGCTCCCAAATGATGCTCAACACCTTATATTTATAGGTGATGTACTCTTTAAATTGCCACATAAATCTGGTATCTTCATGACCATTCATCAATTCTAAATTCTTCTACAATTCTCCATCAATTTTCCCAACGTAGTATGGTTTTCTAGAAACAACCTTGAAAAACCTTCAGATGTTATAAGTTGGGCTTATGGAATTTGGGCCACACTAACCCAACAATGATTATTGTAGCCAAGGGGTTTAAGTGACGCGCTTGAGAAGCCATTATATTTGTAGTACCCACAAATTTCTAACCAATAGAACTAGTTGACATTCAATATTTTATACTTCCTCTGCTTTTTTTTAAAAAAAAATTTATTTTTATTGCACCATGAAGGGTTTCACGCTTGCCAATGCATTACTTTGGCTTTAAAAAAAATTTAATTATACTTTTGTAAAAATTATAAAAAAGTTGATATTTGAAAAATATATTTGATTATGTGAATAGTGTAAAAGTCCTTAGGGTGCAATAAAAGAAAAACGGAAGAAATATAGAAGATGGTTTATCAAGCATTTAATTAAATCTTGCCAAATATCAAAGTAATTATTTTCAAAAAAAATATTTATCTCAATATAGCTGTGGGAAATATTTTATAATATGCCTTATATAAAGCTTGTAATATAATCTAGTGTTTTGAGTTTTGACCCTACAAGAACTGTTACATTATAAAAGAAAATCTTTCATATACAGGGGCGGAGCTACGTTGGTGCACAGTGGTGCACGTGCAAACCAAAAAAAATATATATATATATATATAAAAAAAAAATTGAAAGTTCAGTTAAAAATAAATAATAAACCAATCAAAGTTATATGAAATAATAGGTCTCTTTGATGTTACCAGCTATTACACATACGCTGACACTCGCACATTCTCTCACATGCACGCTGGCACTTTCTTTATAAATGAAAAGAGACCAGTTACTTAACAACAGGTCTCTTTTTTTTTTTTTTTTTTTTTTTTTTTTTGTTTCCTTCCTTCTTCTTTTTCTGCTTCTATTATACCTTTATATGTGTGCATCCAATTGTAAATTTTTGTTGTTAACATAAAAAACTAAAAAAGTAGTACAGTAGAATCTATGATTTACAAACTATAAAATAAACATATACTAATAAGTTTTACACTTAAATAAACACGAAGTGTTACACTTTCATTTTTGACAAAAAAACTACATTTAAATATAATATATCTCTCCTCTCATGGTCCTTACCCAACCCACTGCTACTTTTTTATTATTATTTTTTTCTTCTCACATCCATTACTTTTCAATAAACTATTAACCCTACTATATTTCTTTTACAATTATTTAATACTCGAACTACTCCACTTATCTCTTATTATATTTAAGTCAATTATATTGTCTAAGCTATGTCCGGTCAAAGTGTAACACTTATTAAAACATGGAGGGAGTAGTATTATTTTTTTGTAACATGTTATTTGTAGTACTTTCGGCATGTAAGATGGATTTTTTAAGTACTAATTGATTGTAGTATGGATTTTTGTATCCTATTTTTGGATTAAAATCAATTTGGTTGTAATATAATTTATTTATTTTTTTATATTGTATTTTCACATGTAATCAATACTTGATGGTGACTCACCATCTTGGAAATTCTGGATCCGCCACTGTTCATATATACATATACAAGTATATGTATACACAAAACTATGTTTTCTTTTTAAAAAACAAAAACCCTGTATTCCCTCAAAAAACAAAAAAAAAAAAAAAAGAAAGAATCCTTTCCTATAAAACAAAACTAGTATAAGTCCCGTGCAAATGCACGATTTTTACAAAATTTTATTACGAATTACAACATTTAGTTATTACTACAATAATTAATTTTAAAAATGAATTACATTACTGAACATAATAAAATAACTTCATTAATATACAATACATTAACAATAAAATCAAGGTCAATACCCGTGCGATACACTTTTAATCCCACACTTTGATAGGCACATGGGTAATTTACTTGATTATTTGTTTAATTTTTAGTGAATGGTGGAGAATTTATTTTTTGTTTTATTAGTACAGTTATACGTACTATTGTTATGATTATAGTCAATGGGTATTTTTATCTAATATTCCTATAATATTAAACAAAACAAAAAATACATAGTTATGTATAAATATATAATTTGATTAATTATTTAGGATTGCGTATTTGTATTATATTTACAAAAAATGAGGTGCAATGTTAATAAAAGTATAGATTCTTTACAACTTCATTTATTTTACTTTTCACTGAAAATTGTTGATGGGTTTATTCTTGAAAATAAAAAACAAAGTACAACATATGTATTAGACAAAAAAGAATAATTTAAAGTCTTGTGGAAAATTAGTAAATTACTACTTTAATACCCAATAAAAATGGTAAGAAAGATATGAAAATATATGAAAGAAATTTGAAGTCAAATATAGAAGTTAATATTTGACACACACACACGCATAAAAAAAAACATTTAGGCGGGAAAATTTTTAATTAGAAGATGACTCTTGTCATCTCTAAATTCGCTTTTAGTATAAAGTTATAGATTCATGTTCATCCTTAATAAAAAGATAAGAATTTGCACGTGTATTATCCTTGAAGAACAAGGAAGTATAATTACGAAGTATATTTTTTGCCAAAACTCGAAAAAAGTTAATGGGCGGTTTGGTTGAAGTTCTTTGAATGAATGTGTTGGGCTATTTAAGTATGGACTCTCATACCTGTAGAATCTCATACCCACTTCTTCCCAAGGATTCATAATCCATACTACCACTCAAGTATGAGAATCCTAACCATGATTAAACCAAACAATTTTAGATTGGTATAGAATATAGAATTCATACCACTCAAATATGAGAATTCATACCAATTCATTCCAACTTAGTAAACCAAATTACCCCTAAATATCTTCAGACACAATTTATATATTTTCAAATTTGATATAGTGATTTGTGAAACACCCAACAAATCAAATAAGATCTTGCATGAGTAGACTTGCTCTTATAGATTTATCGAGATCTGATTTTATTTGTAGAATATAAGGCACTACTCTCTTTAGATTATTTTTAAGGAATTATAATTTTTTTATAAGGAGGTGAATGAAGTATTTTGTGAGTTGTTTGAAACTCTATGAAAAACTTCTACAGGGTAGTATAAAATTAAACCTTGACTTTTTTTTTAATGGACAATCAAACCTTGACTTGGAGAACAAGATGTTTGATTCTCTAAAATCTTTGAAATATATCCCATATACTTATGATATTATCGCCTTATAATAGAGATTAATTAATATAACACTATTAATTAATAACTTTCAATGTCTCACATCCAAAAAAAAAAAAAAGAAAAATATTCAGTGTCTCTTATAGTAATATCATCATAATGTCCAAGTAAATCGAAACTATACACTAATTTTTCAAAAATATTTGAAAGAAAAAAAAAACAAACAACCAATCTTCGAAGGACACTTTTTTTATTTTCTTATCATATCATATCATATTATATCACTAATAAATAAAGCCGGTCTCGCAGCCAGGCCACGAGACAGCGACACTTGGCATTCCAATATTTAGCCAAGTGTCGCGCCACACAAGCAACAAATAGGTATTACTGTGACACATATGATGCTAAGTAAGTAAATTTTGGATAGATTTTTTAAGATATAAATGTTGTATAGAGTTTTATTATCAATATAATTCTAATATTTCATTTATACAAATTTTATCATAACTTTTAATAAATATCCTATAACTAGATTCTATTTCTATCATTAAATTCGTTTTTAAAAGTTCTTTAAAATAAGATTCATTTATAATATATTTAATTTATTTTAAAAAATAGTGAATATGTAAAAATAAGTTCTAATCAGTAAAAATAATTTTAGTTTGCTAAAAATGCTTTCATTTCAGTAAAATAATTTAAGTTCAATAAAAATAATTTCAAGTCAATAATAACATGGATATTTATTTACAAATAAAACTACAAAAAGTAAACTATTATATAAATAAACAATATGATATTGTATGTTTAAATATTCTGCATTATAAAAAAGGATTATAGGACCGTATTTAACATTCAAACGAAAAAGCTTATCGTAAAATTTTATTAACAATTCGGGCATCGCCCAGGCACAAAACTAGTCACTAATATATAAAGCCGGTCTCGCAGCCAGGCCACAAGATATCGATACTTGGCATTTCTAGTTTTTCGCCAAGTGTCGAGCCACGTAGGCGATAAATATGTATTATTGTGACACATAGGATGCTAAGTAAGCGGATTTTGGATAGATTTTTTTAAGATAAAAATATTTTATAGTGTTTTATTATCGATATACTTCTAATATTTCATATAAACAAAATTAATTATAACTTTTAATAAATATCTTATACCTCATTACTAGGGGTGTACAAAAACTGGACCGGACCTGAAACCGGACCTGAACCGACCTGATCCGGACCGGACCTGACCCGGACCTGTTGATTCAGGTCCGGTCCCGGTCCTTAAAAATCAAGGTTCCCGGTTCCGGTCCGGACCCGGTCTAAACCCGGGGTTTTCAGGTCCGGACCTGAAACCCGGAAAAATTGTATTTTTTAAAAAAAAAAAAAAAAAAAAATTCAAAAATCAAAATTACGCTGCAACCCTAACAAACAGCTATCTGACTATCTCCATTCTCCAAGACTCCAATCTCCAAACTCCCTGGCTGTCTCCCCCTCTCCCTCACGCTCACTGTCTCCAGTCTCAGCCCAACGCGGCAACGCCCACCGCCGACACCTCCTGCCTTCCTCACTCTCTCAGGCGAAGCCCAGGCGCCCGCCGGCCACCGCATGAGACAGCTACTGCGCGATTTTCCATTTCTCCGGTAAGTTATTTTTGGGGTTTTTGGTGGTGAGATTCTAGAGCTTATCTTGAGATCTTGCTGGGCAACAAAAAAAGGAGAACTTTTTGAGCAGCAGAATAGCGAAGAACACCGAAGGAGGCTTGGTTGGGTTGTTCTCTGGGCTAGCGAAGCTGCTGCAAAGTAGCAGAGCAGCGGCGGTAAAGCAGTGCAGCAGCGGTGAAGCGAAGCAGCGGACGGAGAAGTCGAGGTGACTTAGCTGTGTTCTGTAATCCTTCATTTTCTACGGGAATTCAGAGGCTCTGCTTTGATTTTTCTGGGCTGGCAGAACAACGGATCTGTGAAGAAAACCACCTAAGTGAAACAGCAGCAGCGGTGAAGCCGTTTAGTTGGAGTGTCGTTCGTGGTTGCTCTTTCATTGATTTGGTATTCTGAATTTAATTGATTATTTACAACTTTTGCATGTAGAATTTCAATTAATGAGTACTTTGCTAAATTATCTAATTATGTTTGGGTATTTTGTATTCGAAATAATGAATTAAGGTTTTTTATTAAAAAAAAAAAAACGAAAAAATCACAAAACAGGTCCATTCAGGTCCAAACCTGGACCGGACCTGATTTTTCAGGTCTAGCCCGGAACCGGACCTGTTAATTCAGGTCCGGTCCCCGGTCCTCATAATTACCCAATTCAGGTCCCCGGTCCAAACAGGTCCGGTCCAGGTCCGGTCCGGTTTTGGACCGGTGTACACCCCTACTCATTACTATTTTCGTCATAAAATTCATTTTAAAAAGTTCTTTAAAATGAGATTCATTTATAATCAGTGGCGGATCTTGGACAAAAAGATTAAAGGGGCCGGGATTTAAATTTTTCACTCACGCTCAAAATTAATCACTATGTCCTAATATTTTATAAGTAAAATATGTTAATCTAAGTTCATTAACTAATTAATTGCAATAATTTACCGGGGGTCAGGCCCCAAATGTCCCCGGTGGAAGGTCCCTCTGTTTATAATATATTTTAATAAAAATAGAAAACCAGTAAAAATAACTTTTAATCAGAAAAAATAATTTTAGTTTGATAAAAATACTTTTAGTTCATTAGAAATAATTTAAGTGCAATAAAAAAAAATCAAGTTAATAATAACATAGATATCTAAATATTTTACATTATCAAAAGGAGTTATATGATTGTATTTGACATTCAAGCTAAAAAGTTTAGGACAATCCGGGCATCGCCCGAGCACAAAACTAGTTATTTGATATATTTAAATAAAAAATTTTATAAAAAAAAATTTCAAAATTTTCCCTCTTGATCTTGTAATATAAGAGGTACTGTAGCAACTTAACCTAATGGAATATTTAAGCATTTGACAAAAATTGTTGAAAAGTCTTACAGATTATTTATAGGCCATTAAGAATTAAAAAAAAGTTTATGTCACTATCGAGTTAAAGCATTATTTATGCCATAATGGTACTCCGTAATGATTTTTTTCAGGTAATTAATGACAATAGTGTTATACATTCCTCCTACATTAATAGTTTTATTCTACGTAACAATTTAGAAAATGTAAAACATTAGCCCTCTACCTCTCAAAAATGTATAGAAAAAAAATTGTAACTTTTGGTGTGCTATGCCAAAGTTGCCCTTTAGAAACATAGGCTACATAGCATTGCAAAAGTATAAATTATTGAATGCATTGTATATTTGTATTGGAATTCTTTGCGAGGGACCATGATACAGAAGCTAACTTGTCAAATTCATATCGCATTTAGCTTTTGAAAGTATCTTGTATAGTAGTGGAGACAAACAATATAAACATATTAGTTATGACTTTTCAATTTTATTCTCCTAAAAATATCATCAATTATTTAACTATAATGCATGTACATTTGCATTTACATTTAGGGCGATGAGTAATGCAGCAAACCACAAATCCAAATGCAAGTTGCTGACTTTGCTACATGAAATAGTAGTATAATGGTAATAGTGTCAAGAAAATAGGCCCATTAATAAAGAACTTAAAACTAGCTAGGAGAATAGGCAGGAAATGGTATATGTATATGTTTATACTTGAAGAAGTAAAATTCAAAGAATCAATTTTTTATTTTTTTGGTTAGGAAATTCAAAGAATCATTATTAAGTCCAAATGTGCATCATATTTCAACACATTATATGGTTTTTGTAAATAAAAAAGGCCATATTTATTTTACTACGTCAAAGTGTTTTATTTTGGTGATTATCAAGCATTAAATCAAGTCTTCGAAAATGAATTACCATTGTCTACATAACATAATTTTTTAAATGCCAAAATTAGAGTATACATACAAGCTACATCACTTAATTAAGAAATACACTCAATCAAATTATTAGTCTTTTTTCAGGGAATGGGGGAGGGAGAAAATTATAATATTGAATGACAGAGAATATATCAAAGGCCATATCCACAAAATCATGTGAAAGTAACTAATTATCATTAAGATATAAAGCTAGATTCCATTATGAAAACCAAACTCTACCTAAATGAATGGCTCATATGTATTGACTCAATATTAAACCCCTTGTAAAATTAAATTATAATAAATTAAATGTATATGAAATTCCAAATAAAAAGAAATCAACAACAGTACACAGTAGACCAGCAAGAAAATACAAAGTGTAATTATACTTATTTTTCTTTTATTTAGTATATTCTCTTCCATAGACTTCATCAATTAAACAAGAACTGTAGGCCCCACTTCATCATTTTGGTTCATTTCTTGCCTAAAAACCCAAAATTAATTAAATTTCAGGATATAATTATATATTTTCTCAGTTTCTTCGTGGTTGACAAATTTTGACTTTAAATTTTATTCACATATCTGAGTGCCAACATTTATTTACCTATAAATATTTATTTACATATTTTTCTTAGTTAATATTGTCAACATCTAAATTTGTAAAGTAAGGTTAAACCGAAAGAGCTCATCAATCATAACTAAGTATAGCGTGTGCATTGTGCGCTTTAGGTCATCTAGCCAAAACCCCTCACAAATCAAGCCGGCTCAAGTTAGCAGGCTAGACAATTTAGGAGAGTGTAGAGAATGTAATAGAATTTCATCCCCAAATTGTTACTAATGAGGATTGAACCTCAAGTATTTTCATTTCCACTAGACCAAGCTAAAGATTAATTTCATGATATGAATTATTAATGTGGAGGAAGTATATATGATTGTATAAATAGTGTATATTTATGTACTTACCGTTATCAAAACTTGAGCCGAATGCCAATAATTGAACACCTAATTAACCCATAACTTTCACTTAATAAGATTTTATTTTATAATATTAATATTACTCATAAATAATAGAGAAGTCACTATTAATAAAATTATTAGGATTGATAAGATCAAAGGACATGAAAATGAAATGAAACGAAAATAGTGGGTATATAAAAAAACAGAGCTAAGGTCGGTTCTTCTCATGACTTCCTTGCACAAAACGTATCTTCATTATTTTTTTTTCTTTCCTTTTAAAATTTCATCCTTTTTTTTTTATTTATTTTTCCAAAAAAACAAAATATTAAAATTAATTAATAAAATATTTAGGTTTGGTTCCGAAGCTTAGGGTTTAAAGAAAGGATAAGCACGACTCTTCTTCTCTCTGCTTTTATATAAAAACTTGATCCTACGCCATCTACCACCTTCTCCTTCTTTCATTATAATTAAAACCCTCTTCTCATTTTCTTTGCCTCCACTCTCTCTTTAACTCTTTCACTTCATTTCTCTCTCTAAAAAAAAAAACTCTCATTTTCTCTCTCCTAAACAAGAATTACAGAGTACTCTGTTTTTTTCCCCTGTTTTTCAAGCTGGCGATCGTTAATCAAGAATCTGCTGTTCGTGAGATTAAACCCAAGAATCGTAGAATCATGGTACATTTTTGTCCATTTTAATAATACCCTTTTGCGCAATTTCATTTTTATTCATCAATTTCATTATAAATGTAGGTTTTTTCTTTAATTTTTTTCGCTCATTTTTGTTTTTTGTATTGAAATTGTGAAAACAGGGTGCTGGGGGTCCAGAAGATGAAGATTTTACTCGATGGCCGCCATGGTTGAAACCTTTACTTCGTGAGAAGTTCTTTGTTCAATGCCAATTTCACGCTGATTCTCACAAAAGTGAATGTAATATGTATTGTTTGGACTGTATGAATGGCGCTCTCTGTTCACTCTGTCTCTCTCATCACCACGACCACCGTGCTATTCAGGTATAATTTATTCATTAAATTAACATTTAAAATTCCTAATCTCAGTTTTATCAATTGGGTTTTTCTGGGTTTTCATTAAAATGTTGTAAATAAATGGTGTTTTAAAATTTTAACGTATTTGGTGTTACATTTTGCAATTTGGGGTTTCCCTGTTTTATACTCAATTGAAGAAAAAAAAATGTAATTTCTTTAAAATTTTGAGTTCTGATTTCTGGGTTTTTGTGGATTGTCCATTATCAAAAATGGGTATCTGATAATTCCTCTGCAAATTAATAAAAAAAAAAAAAAATCCCTAATTTTCAACTGGGTTTTTTTCTGGAACATTGCATTTCGTGTGATAGTTTCAACAATTGTAACATTCTAAGGTATGACATTTAATAAATAAGACTAGTTCAATTTATTTCATCCAAATTTGTGCATTTTACTTTACCAAAAATAGGACTTTTTGGGTACAAACATTAAACTTTTCTCACATTTTAATCAAAGTAACTTTCTTGCTCTCCAAGCATTTACTCTGCAAATTTTCGTCAGTTTTTCTTGCTTACCCTCAACAAATAATGTTGACTTGTACTACTGTGGTTGGCTGCTCTGCCACCAAATATTCTCTCTCCTCTATAATTTATTTTTCTTAATTTAATTATTTATTTTTTTTAATTAATTTTACAGATTCGAAGGTCTTCATATCATGATGTGATTCGAGTGTCTGAAATTCAGAAAGTGTTGGATATAAGTGGAGTTCAGACGTACATTATCAACAGTGCTAGAGTTGTGTTCCTAAATGAAAGGCCACAACCTAGGCCTGGTAAAGGTGTCACCAACACATGCCAAGTTTGTGAACGCAGCCTTCTTGATTCCTTCCGTTTTTGCTCTCTTGGTTGTAAGGTAATTTTTATTATTCACATTGCTAATTACTCGTATTAATTAATCGCATTCATGTACATTATCTGTGCAATGCCGAAATTGAATTATTAGTTGTTGAATTGGATTAAAAACTCGTGTTATTGGTTTTTAAGGGTCCGAACCTAATTATGTACCTTGGTATGCCTACAATGGGTGTGGTTAATGAATGACTTTGGTATTGTATCATTGTGGATTTTATTGGTTTAATTAATTTTAAATGTTGACAATCTTTGTTGATTTGAAATGTGAACGGACTAAATCAATTTTGATACTCTAAAGCATTTTGAAATGGGGTTTCTTGGTTTTGATTTATTCAATAAAATTGATTGATTTTGCTACTTTTTATAATGGGTATTGTCTAGTCTTGATATGGAAAATGCACCAATATTGCATCATGAGATTTGATTTCTTTGCTTGTATAAATTTTAGTTTTAATTTTTATAATTTGATAAAAGCAATGGTTTTGATTGTGGATTTTTTTTTTTATTGTCAACAGATTGTGGGAACTTCAAAGAATTTCCAGAAGAATAAGAAAATCAAACGGGCAATGGGGTCAGATTCTGAGGACTCGTGTAGCACGACGAGCACGACCACGAGCCACCACCACTCCCCCCGCCGTGGTAGAAATGAGATGATGATGGACAGCCACAACAACTACAACAACTACAACAACAACAACAAAGTGGTGCAAAGTTTTAGTCCATCAACACCACCTCCAACAGCAGCTAGTTACAGGACAGCCAAGCGAAGAAAGGGTATTCCACATAGAGCTCCTTTTGGTGGACTAATAATAGAATATTAAAACTAGCTTTTAAGTCCTTAGTCTCTAAGATAATTACTCTATATATCCCTTTTTTATACTTGAACTAGTTTTTCCATAGTGGTCCACATTCCTAACGCATTGTGCTTTTTAAAAGCCAGTGTTAGGTGATCTTATAAAATCACCCCCCTTCTCTATATGTATATATAACAATGATGCAATAGAAAGTTGGAAATATATGGATAGAAATGCAAATAAATAAGAAGGAAAAAAAAATAAAAAAATTAAGTACTTGTGTGTAAAGAAAATAGGTGCAAATGTGCAATGGTAATAAAAGTTGGGTAGAAAATTGTAAACTACTATATAGGTATTGCAAATTAGTATGCCTGTTTTATTTTTAGCTTATATGGTGGAAAGTTAGGAAGAAATGTACATATTTTTGTTGTTTTTGTCTTGAAAAAGATGGGAAATATGTACTTATCTATATGTTGCTTGTATATACATGGAATTATGGAAAATATTGAATTTCTCTCTTTATGTTTTGATTAGTCTTTTAGTGACTAATAATCCTTCCGTTTAGTAATAATAGTTAAACATTCGATTTTATATTTTTCGAACTTTGATAATAATATATTAATCACTTATTTGATGTAAATATCACCGTATGTGTCATAATGTGTACATCTTTCATATATTGGTGATCAAAGTTTGTGAAGTTGACTAATAGTCAATATTGGATTAGTTTAAAGCGAGATAATAAATATCTTGGAAATGGTACTCATTGTCCTATCCAAATAATGGTGGGGTCCATGGTGGCTGACTCGTGGAATGTGTGAAGGGGTACGTGGCAAGTGTTGATTGGGAAGATGGTAAAGTTAAGTGTGTCTTGATTCGTGGAATTCGGGAACTTAATTAAGGTCGACCGCCTTGAGCAGCCAATTAATAATAGTGGTAAATTTGGTATCTATATTATGGGCCGTTAATTGGGCTTTTTTCTTTTTACCATTCACACTGGGCCCACTCTTAAGATGTTTAATCGAGAAGGAATGCGATGGAGTACTTATCCTTCCAATTTCATTTATGGCTAGTGGGATTTTTTTTTTTTTTTTTTTTTTTGTACATGTTGCAACTTGCTATCCGTATTTCGTTAGTGCTAGTTAATTTCGTTACAAATCACTTTCCATTTTGCCAAATTACTATTGACAATGACATGTGGATGTACCAATCAATTGGTTGTTGGTGCAATGTTGATTGGGAGTTGGGACTGCATTTGATAGAGAGGACCCGTATTTGATTCCCCACAACAGCAATTGGGAGAGATTTGGAACCTAATCACCCAAAACTAATCCCCCGAATCAGAATCAGCCCAAAGGGTGAATCGGGTGGAACACCAAAAAAATAAAAAAATGTCAATGTACCAATTGGTATGTTTGTAATTCACTCGATCGATCTCTTGATTGGTTGTTGGTTAAATTATTTGGTTTATCCGTAGGTATGTGTTTGAATAATCTGAGAATAATTTAGAGGACACTTTAATGATTTTGCTCGTTTATTTCATTTTCACTACATAACCTAAGCATGTTTGACAAAGTTTTTACGGTTCACTTGATGATACTAAAGTGTGTCATGTTAAGTTGAATGTCTCATCTTAGCGTCAAAACTTGTATTTAATTGATTTCTTAGGAGAGTCGAGGATATTGAATTGCATACACAACTAGTACAAAATATTCACATTAAACATGTACAAAATATTTGGAAGATTTAGAAGAATCTTTGACTGATAACAATATTGACGTGGGCCGTCATGCTAAATTGCTATTTACCCATGGTAGTAAAATCACGACCGTGTGATAAGATCACCATTGACCTGAAATAGAAGTTGAAGGTCATACTTTGTTTGCACCCATCTAAATTTAGAAATTCAAAAGATATTTATTGCGCACATGAAGAAGGTGGTTGATGTTGTCAAAGGATTGTTTTGTTTTAGCATCTTCAATGCTTGTGATTCTTTGGATATGGTCGAAATTGGTAAGTTTGGCAAAACATTAGTTGATTTTAGTGGATTAAAGTTTGATTAAATCAAATCTCTAGTGCTTATTTTTGGTAATTTGTCTATTAGAAAAGAGGCGTGGAAATTTGAGATCAATTTTTAAGTTCTATTAGAGTTAAAATTTGAGTTTTTTTCATGACAAATGATTGTGAAATTGAAACTTAAAAGCAATTTTATCATATTATTGTCAATTGGACTTACTTGCCAAAAGTGAATAAGAATAGACAAATAAGTTAGTAATATATTTTATGTTATGTTACTTACGCAATCATATAACCAATAATAATTTTTCTAGACAGACAAAAGAGAGCAAACAATTCATATATATTTAGACTCCTTACTAGTCTCCCATCTTGTCGCCTAATTAATAACCGTATTTTTACTCCTGTTTACGTAAGTTCCAAAAAATATAAGCTTTATATGAATAAAATTTTATTGCTAGATATTATACTTTTAAATTTCGAATTTTACAGATTTAAGTGTTGAGGATGAGAAACAATAAAGTGGATTAGTTACAATTAAACGATTCCTACATGTACGGTACACCTTCAACTAGAAATTAAAAATAGAGACTTAAGTGACAATGACAAAAACTCATAATTGTAAGGTGAGCTTGGCCTTTATATTTTGTCACTTAGCCTTAATAATGCATGACCCACTATACCTATGAAATGTATTATTAAGAGCTCACTTCTTAGAAAGTGCTAATACACCACAAAAAACAAAATATGAAAATTAAAAATAATTAAATAAAATAACAAAATTAAAACAACAGATAAAAAATCCTTGTCGACTTGAGGATTCTAGTGGGTTCACCCAAATGACACGATTAAGACCCAAATGTTGAATTGGATTTATGCCATCTCTAATATTTATATCTTTATTTATATTCTTCTTTATAATTGAAAAAAAGGTTGAATGACACGTAAACCGAATTTCATACCCTACAACTTTTTTTTTTTTGAATTTTATTTTCTCCTTTTAATTTGGATTATAATTGGTATATACGAAGTAATATCTTTTCATTTCATTTAAGGAGTACATGATTTTTAGCGTAAGTGAAGGAGGTTGAGCCATGTGGGAACCAAATTCTAGGATGAGTGTACTAGCTTATTTATGCTTTTGGTAGCATTTCAATTTTGCAATGCTATCCTTATATATGTTTATTAGTCGTCTCGATTCATCAATCACTAGTATTGTCATTCAAATACCGACCCTTTTAATTTGTCCACTATACATGTCAATTTTACATTATTCTCTCTTAAAAGTGTTATATATATATATATATATATATATATATATATATATATATATATATATATATATATATATATATATATATATGTTTCTCTTTAACTTCAACTTAAAGTTACAAAGTAAACCACAATTCTATTAGGGTAATATTAAACTAATAATTAAGTCAACTATTGAATGTTAAAATTTGTACTTGCTATCTTATTATTAACGATGCTATTCACTAATATTTTAGAGACAAATTCTTTTTATTTTTTAATAAACATATAATGCAATGGACATGTAAAAGTATGATCAACAAAATATAATTTGAGCTTAGATTATTATTATGGAGTAAACTAAACCTTGTCAAATATATTCTGTTCGAATTATAATTATTTTGTTAATAATAAATTTAAAGCTTTTTAATTTGTGCTCCGTATCTGTATATAATCATTAAGATCAGGATTACTTTTTCCTTTTGTGTATTTGTTTATGAAATTATGATTTTCCTATTCTCTTGGGTAAAAATATGAGCCTTGCACAATTTGTCCCTACACATATACGAAATATTTCTAAAAAATATCTTCCTATGTGTATGGAATCTAGACTCTTAAGTGCATGCTCTATCATCCTTCCTCTTTCATTTTCTTTAGTCTTTACCTTCAATGCTATGAGTACAAAATATAGGATCCAATCCCATCAATTTGGTCTTAGTCTGTTACTTGTTTTTACATAATAAATTTAGCGTACCTATAATATTAGGCGCATATATATATATTTGATAACTTAGCCTTTACGATATGCTAATGAAGTAGGATGACTCTTAAAAGTTAAAACCAATATAAACAAATACATACTAGCCTTTACGATATGCTAATTAAGTAGGATGACTCTTAAAACCAATATAAACAAATACATAGTGAATAAATACTACGTATAGAATATATTTTAGTTGCATCTAAAACACAAGTGTTCTTACATGTAGTGGTCGGTATTAGATAGAAATTGAGGGTTTTATTCAATTGCATTCAACTTATTATACTTCGATTTGGAAAAAAGAGTGTTGAATTAGGAATGAACCTTAAACCTATTAGAACATGTCTGATACTTATTTGACTCGCGATACACCAAGTACATGATGTGTAAACATTGTTTGTGTACGCTAATGATTATTGTAATTCCAACTTTCTATTCAAAGCATTATGCAAATTAATTCATTTAGGAGAATCATAATGTAAAAAATATGCAAGTATAATGAAAAGAACATTAAGCAGAATCATAATGCATATCATTCTTCCCATATGTAATAATTCAAGACTTAATAGCAAATCTATAATATTCTCATATTTATAGGGAGTAATTAATAGTAGTTGGACTAAACAAGTAAATTAAAAAAAAAAACTATTACAATATCAAATTACACACTTTAATTATTCTTGTACAAAAAGGTGAATGCATAGGCGATCGCAGAAGCTGCAGCCATGCTGTTAGTGGGCTATGTATAACCAAAATTATTTCTACTAAAAGCAATTAAATTATTAAGAAAGATATTTCTAATTTTTATAAAAATACTAAAAGCTTAAAAATATGCATCCTTTTATTCCCCTTAAAGATGCAATATGCATCATCCATCCCCTTCACAAAAGCTTCATGATTGATTGGACCTTTTATATATATAGTTAATTTATACACCATACCATATAGTATATTAAATATTTGCATAATATAATTAATATTATGTAGTTGGCGTATTATCATGTCATGCTTCTTTATAATTGTGTAACAAATTGGACCTTCACTTAAATTAAAAACATTCATTCATAATTAAAGAAAAGGACCCCACTAAAATGCAAGGTTTCAACTTTCAATTGAATAAAAGTCCCAACTACATCAACTTGCTTGCCTTAGCCATGATGTCAGTCAATTTATTTAGTTTCTGTCTTTTTCTTTTCTATTCTATTATTATTGAAAAAAGATTGTTTTTTTTTTGAAGGTTTTTCTTAGTGATAATATTCATAAATAAAGAAGCTTCATTTTGTTTGTTCATGCCTACACCATGCTGATGATGTATTCATTTTTCACCTTTGAAATTGAAATAATGGAGGTCGGCTAGATGATATCTACGGGTTGTGTCACTTGTGACTTGTGAGTATATATAGCAACATACTTGAAGCTAGGCCGTTAGTGTAATTATTTCGATGACACCGGTCGATAAAAAAAAATTGCACATTAATTGACTTGTATATGTGAATATGATTTTAAATAATAAATCGTGACGTATTATTTTAGTCCCTTAATAAGAAATTATCTCATTGTCTTTAAAAAGAAAAAAATAAAAATAAAATTGCGACACATACACTGTCGAAGCACAACTATTAAATGATCGAAGAAATTTAAATCAATTAATATGTACTTCGTAAAATTAAATAAATATTCTTCCAATAATACTCAAATTGTCGAATCTACAATTTAAAAAAGTAATATATGAACTAATTGAACATAGAGCAATGAGCCATAATAATAATATTAATAATGTGATTTAATCAAATGGTAAGAGAGTAGATTGCAAAATGCATAGTTACCTATCGTGCGTGGGACAATTTGACAGTTTAATTTGTGCAAATGATGAAGTAGCACCACTTTAAATTAATTAAAAATATGCATGCCATTTGCTCCATAATTCCTTAAAAATATAAACAATAATACACGTGATTACTTTACCTTAGTTAAGTTAATTATTACCTACGTATGTATGATAGTAATTTCATTGTATTGAACGATACTCGGCTTAATAGATGACATACAATGGATCTTGGTGTGTTCACTACTCTTTAGTGATGTCAAGTGAGCTTGCATGTACATGACGATCGATCTTCTATCTCTAAGACATTATGTGAGCAGATTTGATATCATTTCGATCATAATGAATAGCGAACTAACTTCGATATTTTATACGAGTTATTATTATATATTTTTCCTCAAAATAATAAATAACGACATTTCAATCCAAGATGTAATTAGACACCATATAAAAGTAGACAAAAGATATATAAACTTTAGAAGGAATTGAAGAACTATATGGTTGGAGGAGGGCCATTCATAAATAATAAAGTGATACTCCGATATACGGAGTAGTATTTAAATTGTTTTTTAATGCACCAGGAATCTACTTTACCATATCTACAGGTGAACAAAAATGCAGCATATAATTCATCAAATAGATTATAATTGAAATACTGTCTCTAATGAATTAAGGCCCCTTTATAATATTAATTAAAAATATAGATAAAAAAGTTGGTGGGTAGGGGAGAAAAAATGCCAAAAAAGCAGCAATGTTCCAAGTAGTCTATGACATTTAAGATTATGTTCTGATATTAATTAATTAATTATCATTAAGAGTAGCAAATTATTCAACCTTAGCTAACTTGATACAACATTATCCTAAATTATTAAATGAAAAAAAAATGTTTCCACCTAATATTTTGGTTTGGATAGAAACGGTTCATAGTTGATGAAATGGCATAAATGAGTTGTCAACTCAAAATTCATTAATTTGACTTTTATATTATCATGTTAGAATTATATATGTGGTTAGGGTAAAATCTGACGGCTGAATGTGTACTTACAGGAATATGGTTGGGAGAGGAACAGCTACTGTTATTTGCTTTGTTTTGGTGAGTATATGTCCATGTTTTTCGTTAGGTATTGTGAGTTTGTTAACTATACATATCGTCATCGATGTCATATCATATGCATCATATTCTTCTATATGATTTTATTGAATCAATACAATGTATCATATATGTACTAATCCGTCAATTAAATAATACACGATGTATATTACGGAGTACTATAAACGATCGACTAATAGTTATATCGAATTGTATCATTTATGGATAACATTTCAGGGTTTATAGCAATACAATCCAATTGAGTTTAGCCGTTGACATTACTCCTTGTGCAATTTTTTTGTAACACAATTTGACAGTAACCGTTGACCTTACTGGTGCTTGCAGGTGGAAGATATAGTCTGTATTGAATATGTAGCGTTGACTGAGGCAATACATTAACTAAAGCCAAATAGAAAGGACGAGTTGACTTATTCTGTTATTCATGGTGGAATAAATTGAATAGAGATAAGTGCGAAGTCATTAATTAAAGTCTAACCATTTCCGATAAATGAAATTTGCAGCATTATGGTTGATGCTCCCAAATACAAAGAATTATGCATCATTTCAAGAAATCCATTAGTTACTAGACTTAAGTTGTTCTAGGCTAAGCTACATTGAGTACGAAAACCAATGTCTTTGATTTATTATCCGTTCCAAATTAATGGTTACACTTTCCAATTCCCATGGAATTGGGGATTCTGGTCAAAATGTTTCAACCCCCAAACATGGAACACAAATTTGGTTAAGTAGGGTAACTCATGATAAATAATGTGGCCCATTATATGTGAAGAGGCCTCAAGCTCATTGGGCCAGATTAAAATCCCACGCTAAAAGCTCAGAGAGTAATGGCTACAAACAGAGTAATGTTGACTTTGTGCCAGGCCCAAAGACAGACAGGCTCAGCTTGTGAATTTGTTGAGGAGTAGTAAATAGGCAGGTTTGTATTTGCTTATTTTAGAAATAATCATAGCAAATTCCATCAAATCCTATCTTAAGTTTTTATTTGTGTTTATATATCATTAAATATTTTTAATTTCATATATACTTTTTCTGTTCTATTTATCTCCCCAATTTGACTGGGACAATTGTTAATGGTGCCTTTAATTATCAATGTGTATACGTTATAAAAAGTTTATATTTTTGTAAAAAAATAACCAACATAACTATGTAACTATGTTTACCTTATGTGTAAAGCACAAATATCAGTTAATGTGATGTATGTGTATAGTGTGATGCGTTTGGTTTAGTAGCCAGGCTAACAAACTAGATCCGACTAGCTAAGTGGCTAGTTTTATGAGCCTCTCCTTTAATTGGTTGGATTAGAGTAGCTTCATGCCTTCATGTACTTTTTTGCTCAAAATTAGTAACATTGCACTACATTACTCGTAAAAGAATACATGTGCATGTGTAAATGTATAATAATGCATACCATGTCCTCAAATTTTCTTAACGTTGTACAATAATTAGATAAGAGTCGTGTTTTCCTGGATGTAGTTTGCTACTTATATAGTTTTGTGTGTAAGTAGCAATTTCAACTTTAGAGCTAAATTCTCTAATGGTAACATATTAACATCATATAATAAGAACATATAGCTTAAAAAAACATTTGTTATCATCGAAGCATGTTCACCTTTAGGCGCCCCCCCCCCCCCCCCGCAAATTTCGTTATAGAGATAATCACCATTCTTTCAAAAAGTTTTCTTCTCAGTCTCCCATAAAACCCCACCACAAGAAAAGAATATTACACTTCTCCCACAAAATCTACGCAAATCTAAAACAAATACAATTAAAATTACAAATTTGAATGAAATTACAAGAAAACCATATCAAACAAACCATGATGTAGCTTAAACTAAACATAATATGTCCAATTAATCTTAATATAAAGCAAAGGTTTAGGTCACATATCTTACTATGTATAACCTTGCTTATATTTTCGGAAAATCTCTTCTGTTTTGGCATTCCTAAAAGCACAACAACCAATAAGATAAACACAAATAAGCGCGAATAGTGTAACGATTAAGATGATATTAGCCTTCCTCCATTGCCTTGCAATACTAGCAAGTAAACCAGCTTTACAAGATTCACAAGAGTAGCAAAGTTGGGTTTGGTCATTGTTCCATGCTAAGCAATCCATGTCAGCAGCAGTGTCAATTGGGCTTATCCAAAATGTTGGGTTTATGAATGTGTAACCACATGCTGTTGGTGGCTTGCAACATCCTGTCTGTATAACATAAAGTTTGGAATAACATCAGTGCTAAGTAAAGAATAAATTGTATTTGGGTAATTAATTAAGATTTCATTTATATATTGTAATACAATGTGTTAATGTGCATAGATTCTTATATAATGACATGAGAATTTGAGAAGTACTATGTAATAATATGTATGCAATGGGTTGGGGAATCTTCTGCCTTTTCTGCTTTTTAAAGATCTGTGTTTATAAATCATAGTGTTCTTAGCTTAAGGAGCTTAATTTGTCATTAGCATGCCTGACAGGTACTTTGTCCCCTGTATAAAGCTAATACAAATGTTTAATTTTCGTGAGCAATTAGCGATTATTATGTGATGATATATTTACTTACGACGATAGAGAGTTTGACCACATATAAGTCCAACAAGGTTACATTTTAAATGTGGAACCACTAATCGCAACACACATTTAGGTTATACTTCTAAAATAGAGCTTACATTGTCACTTACTTATCTCATATAATGGCTTAAAGTGTTTACTAATGCCTCTTTTTTCCCCAAAATTAACTCTTAAGTAATTTTCAAGATTAAGAAGAAACTAAAATAAAGGCTTTTCTTAAAGACGTTAATTTCTCAACTTTTGTATGGCTTGTAACAGGTTTAAAGTCATCACCACAACAATACATACAAAAGGTCAGATCTAAGTCACATTGGGGAAAAAAAAAAAAAAAAACTCGAGATATTAATCAAGATTAAGAACTCAAAAATGCAACATATATATCTTCATAATCAAGCATCAACAAATATTCTATGCATGCTTTCTTAACATATATGTTAATTAATTCTTCATGTCCACCTATATTAAGCTAGCTAATCATATAATTAACAAACTAAACACATGTAGTAGTAGTAATAATAATAGATATTTTAAGAAAAAAACTAGACATTGTGTTAAATAAAATTACCTGTATAGGAGAAAGAGGAGCATTGAAGAAATCTTGAGCCGTGGTATAAGTTTGGTTCAACTCAGGACAAACGCTAGTAGAGCTTAAACAATTCTTAATCACGGCCCATTTAAACGGTCCATGGACTCTCCGTCGAAGAAAACCGGAAAAACTATCGATGCGATACTCTAAGTAAGCCCGGCTAGGGGCCGGGTGACCGGACCCTCTAGAGGTAACCATGAACACAAAAACAACCAAAGAAGCTAACAAAATAATCATAATAAGCATACCAATAAGGTAAAAAATAAGTAAAGGAGCGTTACGCCAAAACCCGCCAACGAAACCGGCTAGGGCAACAATTAAGGTCAATGCACCTATAATAATAACCGGCCATTGTAAAATCTTGATACATGAATTTTCAGGATCACTAGCTAGCCATATACCGGTACCGATAATCGGTATTGCAAGGAGTATGCCTAGGAAGTTTATGGCTCCTATGACATTGTTGCTTAAGGCCATTTTATTATTGGTAAGATGTTTGAAAGGATTTGATTTTGTTGTGGAATAAAAATGGGGTGTTAATGTGTTATGAGGAGCTTTTTGGGTGCATGAGAATAGAAGCTTAGGTAATGTGTAAAAGGTTTGTGTTTGGGAATAAAAAGTCCAAGTATAATTGGATTTGATGTGCTTTTTGAAATTGAGATGAGCTTTTGTTCTTTATTGCCAGATTAAAGGGTTGAGATATGATGCCCTTTATTGTCCTCGAGATTGGAAACTTTGGAGCCCAGTTTATGAAGGAAATAGTGTTGTGTATTGGGGTCTACTCTAGCTAGGACTTAAGAGTACGACAAGATAGTAATGGGCTTCTTGGTTCTTCTTGTTTTGGATCACCTAGCAATCTGGCAAATGCTAGTTTGCAACCCATCTGTCAAGGATCTTGAGTACCCCGAATTAAAAAAAACTTGTGTATGCTTATTATTGGTTTGCTCGGGTTTATAATTAAAAATGCGTTTTGCATAAACTCATACTTTTTCCGGGTTGAGTCAGGTTGAGGCAGTGGATCAAGTTATTGATGATCCCTCTATTTCAAACTTTAAAGGGATAACAAAATTTTTTTATTTAATAAAAAAAGTATATAGTGTAATCACTATAATGATGATAGTAAGTCAATTGAGCATATTATTACACTTTTGCAACTGTCTCATCAATATTAGTGATATTTGCCCTCAAATCTTAACAAATGGAAAGATTATTTGTCAAAACATCTCAATTAGATTTTTTGAGTTAAAAACCAACTAACACGAGAACCTTATTTGCCCAAACCTAGGTCAAACCAAATAGAAATTAAACTCATAAACTAATTCGAGTGAGTTTGACTAGTTAAATATGCTATTAATATAACTTAAGAGTCTAAATCAACTCCGTATAATAACAAACATAATAAAAAACATACGTAGTAACACAAATGAAATGAAGATGTCAAATTTCACAAAAAATTTGTATCACAAATGCTTTGTATCGACTATACAATTTTAATCAAAGCAAGCTTATTGACTCAGACCCTTTCAACCATTTTGACATATCTATTCTATTTTAAAGACTTAAAGAGTACAAATGTACATTCGTTGAAACTTTTATCAATTGGACCTACTGAATTTTTTGTCTTGTGTGCAGCTGTATTAAGAACCACCCTTTTATCCAAACTTATGTGTCTCTTTGTAAGAAAAAAAAATCCTCCCTTAAAACAAGTAAACGCCGCGTTTAAAAGCAATTGAATTCCTAGGACTTGTTCTCTTCACCTAAAACAAGGAGATTTGGTCTGATTTTTATAAGGTCTGAGGTCTTATCTGAATTTTTATTAACTGATCTGATCTAATCTAATAATTTGACTAAACTTTGACCGCATTTTTATACTAATCTATAAAGAAAAACATCATTAAAATAGATCTTGTTATATTCGTCTCATTATGAACTTTTCAAATATGTAATTTTCATAATTTTTTGTAATACGCAATTAACGATATTTAGTGATAAGTAAATTATAATTAAAAGTTCTAATTTGATCTGAATATCTCTGATCTGATCTAAATTTATTAAAAAATAAAATAAGTATCTGAAACAAGTAGGAGAGAACCTGCCCCTAATAAATCTATGCGTTGCATTTTAATGACTACGACTCTATGAGCCAACAAAAATTTAGGAGAAGAAACACATCAAAAATCCAGGAGTTAAGGAAAAAAAAATAAAAAAATGAAGGTAGGATTATCAATGGAAGCAAGAGTAGCAACAACCTCTATCCTCTTCTCTCATCTCCACACTTCACTCCCTTCTCCCACTCTCTCTAAACTTCCATTCTTATCTAAATCTTCATCACCTTCTCAATTTCATCTTCGCATTTCCAATTCTACCCTTTCTTCTCCTCTTAAATTCCCCCTTTACCCCTCAAATACCCCCTTTACCAGGCCAAACTTTGAACTACAATCTGCAGTTGAAGCATTAGAGGAAATTCCCAATGAAACCCAGGATAATAATGTTCAAAAGAGGAAACTTTATGTGGTCAATTTGCCCTTTTCTCTGTCTTCTGATGATTTGAAGAAGGTGTTTAGTGAGTGTGGTACTGTCAAGGATGTTGAGGTAATTTCTTAATTTAGGGTCTGTTGAGAGTCGTAAAAGGCAGTGATGTAGACGGGGTTTGATTTTGGGTATTGTTTTATTTCTGATTTTTGACTCTGTTTGATGTTTTTTTCTTTGTTGGAAATTGTTTTAGTTGATTAGAAATAAAGATGGGAAGAACAGAGGATATGCATTTGTTACAATGGATTCCGGAGATGAAGCTCAGGTTGTTATTGATAAATTTCACTCCAAGGTATAAATTTTCTTGGGTTGAATTTTGTTAGTTTGTTACTTTGTTTAGAATTATGTATTGAATTTTTTGGTAGAATTGAAAAGAAAATTAAAACAATTGAAGTATGAAATTATTGCAATTGTGTAAGATTGGCACCAAAAAAGGGGTGGGAGGAAGAAGAAATATAGGGTGTGTAAGGGTTCCTATACATTCTTACACAATCTGGTGGGCGTTTGGTGTGTGGGAATGCGAATTTGAGGATTAGAGAATGTTTACTAGTAAGGTTTTAGTTGCATACATTATCCCCTGAGTGCGACCTTATGCCGGATAACTGGGTGTTGATAAATGATGATATTGTTGCTATAATGCTTGACGAGCAGAATTTAATATCACTGACATATAGGACATGAAGATGAGAAGATTATAGTTCTTGGAGTAATAGTATGGTGACCCATAATTAACAAGTGCAATATCTAGGTGATGAATTGTATAAAGTGTAAGTTGTGGAGATAATGGAGGAAGATATTGATTCTTTAAGAGGGAGCTCAAGCTCATGCTCCACACAACTTAAGAGCTTACAAGTTACAACTTTGCCTACCTATATGCACATTGTGTGTGTTTTACATGAAGTGGTAGGACTTATGTAAATTTCTACAAATACAGTTCTTCCATTTGGTTGTTCTGTACACGTGTGCATTGTTGAATATATTACGAAGTATTTTATATTTCTTGTTCTACCCCAAGTTCAGGAAGCATTCATGCATTCTTTACTTCAGTTCAGTCTTGAGACCACTTTTAATTGCAAAATATCTTCTCCACCTGTTTGCCTCTTCATTTCACTGACATCTCATGTCTAGTTTTTAGACATTAAATCTACAAAAGGAATTGAGTCGAGAATAAGTGCCAGATTGCAAGTGTGAACCTAGCCTTTTCCTAGATATTGTTCAAAAAATTACAATTAACTCCTTTGGTATGAGAATGATTATGTTTGAAGTCCAAGTCAGGAACTGAGGATGTTTTGTCAAGTGTGAATAGTCTAGTTATGTCATAGTATGATATGATGCCATGTTTTTTGCAATACTTTCATATGCACTTGGACTTCTTACGTACTAGGTTATTAAATTTTGTGAAAATAGTACGTAGTGTATGGATAAAAAGATAAATGAAATCCGTCATACAATAAATTGCTTCCATATTTGAATGGAAAGGTTGGGTAAAGTTTATTTTTCGTGACCAGTTGATTGTTGTGCAGTTACTAATTATTGAGGTTGCTGAATAAGGTTATTTTTAGAGTTTAGTTGACTTGCTCTGAGTTGGTTCAAGCAGCCTTTTATGCTGTTAAATACTCAACAATTATCCATGACCAATTGTGATTTACTAATTGTATTCAGAGATTTTAGTGTTAAATAATAAGTCCTGGATGACAGCTTTATGTGGTACCAGTGTTAATATAATCAGCTGCAACTCTGCTAGGGAAGCTAATAGGGGGCAGAGGGGAATCTGTGGATAATGTGGTTATATGCAGCATTATTGTCTGAAAGTCCTTTCTCACATACACAATTTTTTCGGTCAAAAAATAGGTCTAGTCTCTGATAAATTAAACGCAATAACATCTTATGGTAAGGTCGAAGAATTGCTACAGAAAATTTTCAGGAATGATCTAGTAGGTTTATATGTGTTCTATGTCAACCTAATATTCCATTGTTCATTCTGTGGGAGTATGGTCGAAGAGGGCAGACTTGAGTCCTAGAAAATGAATCTTTTTGCTACACAGGTTTTTTTTTTTTTTTTTTTATATTTTTTTTATTTTTTTTTTTTAATTTTAAATCTCTTTTTATGCATAAACTATTTCTGCATGTGAGTGCTTAGGCTTAAACGCCACAGCCAGACTGATTTTAAGGACTTAGCTATAGGTGGATCCTAGATTTCTGTCCATCTAAGGTACAGAAATGCAATGCTTTCTTTTGCAAATTGCTGCTGGGTGCTGCACTGAAGATCTTTGAACCTCAGATTTCTCTTTTTCCAATTTTCATATTAAGTATTGTACCAGGAAATGATCTGCTATTGTCATTTCAGAAAACTCTATCATCTTGTTTTGTGCAACGAGATTGTTGTTTTTGCTGTGGCTGTATAATTAATTTGGTTTTTCTCAATCCTCTGCACAGAAGTAAGATGTGGGAATGTGGGATTGATAGGCTAATATCAGGGTGTTGTGTACCAATGCATTCATAATTTTGGCAATGTGTTTTTTATTGTTTCTCAATCGTTCATCGAAAGTATTATTGTCAATCAACTCCTTATGTTTGGCCAGTAAGAGTTTACGACCTATTGAACTTAATATATCTGTATTTTCTAGTATGGCTCACTTTGATTAAATTTATAACTACTCAAGCTATCCTGGTTATATAAAAAGAATGATAACTTTTTCTTTGGAATCTAGCTGCTTTTGTCAACTGGCTATATGGCTGTTGGTCTTGGAAGTGGCTATACATGCTGTCAGCATTAGAAATTGTTTTCAAGAGATTATTTACCAATAGGACAGAAATTTAATCAGGTCCTATTACAAATAAATAATAAAGCTTGATTCATATTCATTGCAATAAAATGGATATTCACATTCTTATCTTATGTTGATACTCGTATTTCACTAATTAGTAACTACATCACACAAGTTATGCTTTTATGCTTCAGGAATTGTTTGGGAGAACTATTAGGGTGGAGTTTGCAAAGAGTCTAAAGAAGCCTCGACCACAACCTCCTGCAGTTCAACCTGTTAAAGAGACAGTATATAAACTTTATGTATCCAATCTCCAATGGAAAGTGAGATCCACTGACCTCAAAGAATTCTTTTCATCTGATTTCACTCCTGTTTCAACTAGGGTTGTTTTTGAGAGTACTCCATTTTTAAGATCTGCTGGTTATGGTTTTGTCTCGTTTAACACAAGGGAAGATGCAGAGGCTGCACTCACTTCTTTGGATGGGAAGGTAAATTATTTGTTCTGCTCTTGACCCTAATACGCCCTCTGTTTTAAATTAACAGTCATAGTACAAAGTTTTTGATTTTTAGGCTTTTTTTTTGTTTTCTTTTTCTGTCCATCAGATTTGTTAGATTCTTCCATTATATTGCCTGCGATGAATTTCAACCTGCATTGTGCCACTGTGATGCTCTTGGACTTCAGCTCTCCATTTGAGGCAAGTCAAGCAAGAGCATTTAACCATAATGAAGGCTGAAATGAATTTTAAGGCCAAAACCTTTTGCTTCTAGCAGCATGTGGCCGTGAAAATTTTTGATGTGCCTAAATCCAATGCTTTCATCGATTCATTGTAGTCCAATGCCATGCAATACGGAGGAATTAAGGGACTAGTAGCATCTTTTTTTTTTAATTTTTTTTTATTTAAGGAAATACGAGTGCAGATTGTTGCTATTTTTAAGCAATATAACAACTTTTTCTAGGCATCGCAACATAGTAAGAGTGATTATATATCTTCGGGGGCTTATGTTTGGGAAGCCAATCATAATAGGCTAATAGCCATTTGAAGCTATTTTTGTCATGCCTGGCTTGTTTCCGGAAATATATGAATAAAGTTGCATGTATCTATAGTTCTATACTCTATAGCCAGCTTCTTCCGATCCGCACTCCCCTTTTTTTTGGTGTACTTGATCAACTTTACCCCAGCGCTCAATTTTTTTTTATCTATAAACATGCAACAATGTTTATAGCTTTTGATGTTGAAGTAGTTTCAAGCTGCTTTTCTGCAAATTAAAATTTGATAAATTAGAATTTCATGTAGGAGCTAATGGGTCGTCCAGTACGCCTAAAATTCAGTGAGCGGAATAGTGATGGTGATGCTACAAATGAAGGAGAAGAAACAAATTTGGATGAATCTTCAGCTGTGCTTGGTGAAAAAGAACTATCCGAAGATCAGTCTGACAAGTCATAGAGAGAAAAATCTTCCACTTGGGCATGCTTGAACATTTGCGAAAAGAAAACCTTTTCTCCTTTTGAAGTCGAGATATGCAGTCGTGTTCACTGAGATCTGGTCTGTACATTTTTGCTCTATTCCATTATTTTTCTGTAGTAGATGCTTATGCAATCTATGTCATAATCTTTTATAACTCATACGCATTACCTTATATAAACCTAGTGTAGAACCTGTAATTGCATCCCAACTTTTCATAGGTATACAAGATATGTATAATTTTCTATTTATACAGACTTGTTGGGACTTGCAAGAAACACCGAATTTTCTGTATCCTCCTAAAGTCCTTATATTCATATGGGCAACGTTAGTCGGTTAGCCCTTATTCCAGAAATTGTAACTTGTTTTGCTTTCCTTAATCTAGTTCACTTCAGGATATAATTATTGTATGGCCAAGTGAGCATTTCCTATGTCTATGTACTCTATCTTAACTCTAGCAGATAGAACTATGGAAAATACATTTGTGGGGGATCAGGAATCTCACACTGCAGATTAGACTCGTAAATTCACGCACGCCTTTGTAGCTAGAAGTGACGAACGTGTCGTTGGGATCAAGTCATATTTAGGTAATGAGTAATTCGATTTGTTTTAGGTACTCAGAAGTGTACTGTCAAGTAGCTTATTATGGAGTTTAGAGTTCCCTATCTCTTGTTCTAATGTGTGTTGCCATTAATTACGTCGAGATGATTGTACTACCTATCGTTTATGAGGCGAAATTGTCGGTGACGTCTATGGCTCTTGGGTGAGGTTTTGTTACGGGCAACAATAACTATACTCAACCACATTCTTGGGTTTTTTTCTGGCATCCTTATCATTTCGCATTGAAATATATGGTTATCATGCTTATTAAATGTCTACTTTCCAACTATACTACATTAATGTGCAAGGCAGTTGTACCCTCGTGAGCTCTTCATCTCTCTCTTTCAGCTTCTCAGTTATGGTATATTATTTGATTAGACAATGTTTGCTTACATAAGTCTTTGGTGAAACCGTGTCACTAATTTTCTATTATGACGCATAAAATTAGCTTAAAGAAAGGTAAAAATATCACAATAGCGAGCTTATTCAAGTTATTTTAAATCGTCTCATACTAAAATTCTACTTGTGTAACCACTTTTAAAGTTTTGCGTATGCCTAACCATGTCACCATGTGGGCGTTATGTGGTAAACACGATTGGACAAAATTGTCTTTTTTTTTGTTGTTGAAGTTTTTAGAAGGCCATTAAAAAAAAAAAAAAAAATAAAAATAAAAATAAATAAATAATAATAATAATAATAATAATAATAATAATAATAATAATAATAATAATAATAATAATAATAATAATAATAATAATAATAATAATCGTATAAGAACACATTTTCTTTTGAACGAGCGTTCTTACTTAAGTTATACAAGTACTATTTTATTTTTTTTATTGACATTTTATTGGGCTCATTTTAATTTTATAAACTAGTGTGTGGCCCGTGTGATGCCTCGCGTTGCTAGTTTGTACTTCTTTAATTTGATAATTATGTTCGACTGTTTGTATAGTTAGTGTGTAGTCTAGACGTTGCCTCAGGTGTCACTTTTTTTTTTTTTTTTTTTTAAACCTCATTGGTATTTATTTTCTAATCTTGTGAAAAATAAATAAATTATATAACCTCTAATTTAGTTAATAAATGAAAGGAATATATAATGTTATGTGAAATTTAAAACATTAATTAAAGTTGGTTGAGATGGTAAATGTATTACCTTTATGTGTCGAAGATTACGGGTTCGAATCTAGCTCAAAGCATAATAATGAAAAAACGGAGAAAATGATAAAATTCATTGATTACTGACAAATTATTAACTCACTTGGTAAGTTTCTTACATTTGATCGTAGAGGTCTGGGGTTCGATTCCTACCAAGTGAGGGTGTTTTGGAGTAGACATTCTTTTACCCTCCCCTCTACTCCCAAGTGCCTGACCTGCAGATACTGGACTAAAAAAGCGTGAGGGTTGAGGTTTGATCAGGGTCTTTCTTATCAATTAAAAAATAAAAAATATTAATTTAATATACATAAGCTTTAATTTAAGAAAATTAGTTATAAAATGTAAAAATTACTAGTAGATGTAATTGATAAAATTTACTTATAGTAAAAAGAAACTAATTAATAGATAACTCGATTCAATCGGTTATGTTCAGTTATAATCAGCAATAATTGTATTCGTCAAATTATAAATAGTGATTTAGGTGAGTCAATTAACATTGACAAACAACACTAGTAGAAAAATAGAAATGAGCATCGAAGAATGAGCACCGGTTTTTAAAAACCGGTGGGCAAAAATACAATGGCACCGGTTAACTGATGCTTTTTGTTTTAGAAAATGAAAACCAAAAAAAGAAAAAGAAATGGCACCGGTTAATCGATGCCCCTTTAATTTTATAAACCCTATATACCCCTCTCTCTCTCATCCGCCTCTCTATGTCATGCTCTCCTTCTCTCTCATCTCTCGTTCTTCTCTCCTTCTCTCTCATCTCTCGTTCTTCTCTCCTTCTCTCTCATCTCTCGTTCTTCTCTGATCTCTCATTCTTCTTCCTCATCTCTCGTTGTTCTCTCATCTTCTTCTTCCTCATCTCTTGTTGTTCTCTCATCTCTCATTCTTCTTCCTCTTCTCAACAACCATCGGCCTTAGTCGAAGTTTCGAAACCAAGCACAACAACCATCGCCGTCGCCGCCGTTAATTATCCGAACCATGCAAGCATCAACCACCGTCATCAGAA
The DNA here is from genome assembly GCF_001683475.1 of Chenopodium quinoa. Taxonomy (NCBI): domain Eukaryota; kingdom Viridiplantae; phylum Streptophyta; class Magnoliopsida; order Caryophyllales; family Amaranthaceae; genus Chenopodium; species Chenopodium quinoa. The sequence continues at coordinate 3,823,594 of NW_018743175.1, forward strand.
CCAAGCACAACCACAACCACAACAAACTTAAATGAATTTTCGATTAGAAAATCAGAAATTTGAGGTTAGGGTTTCTGGGTTCTTTAGCTTTGCGTTTTGGTTCAATTATTCATGTTAAATTGCCATGATTTTTTTTTGGTTTAATTGATGTAGTATGATCGAAGTTGCGGGTTTCTGGGGTTTTTTAGGGTTTCTAGGTTCTGGGGTTTTTTGGGTTTCTTTGGGGTTTTTTCGGTTTATGGGTTCTGGGTTTTTTTGGGTTTTTTTCGGTTTCTGGGTTCTGGGTTTTTTCTGGGTCCTGGGTTTTTCTGGGTTTCTTTGGGTATTTTTTTTGGGTTTTTTGGGTTTTTCTGGGTTTCTGGGTTCTGGGTTTTTTATAGGTTCGAAGTTTCTGGGTTCTGGGTTTTTCTTTGTTCTGAGTATTATAATTACTAGATCGTTCTGGGTTCTGGGTTTTTCTTTGTTCTAGGTTTCTACTAGATCGTTACAATTTTTTGGTTTTTATTGTGGGTTTTATTAATTTTGGTGTTTCAATTGATGCAGGTAGTATTCCTTCAGAATTTTTTTTTGATGCAGGTAGTAGTTTACGACTCCACATAGAAGAAGGATTCAAGATGTAGATTTTGGTGTTTTGTTGTTCATTGTTGCAGTTTTTTTTTTTAATAAATTGTAAAATAACAATTTTTTAGATGAATATATATGTGATCAATGTATATTACGATTTTGGTGTTTTGTTGTTCATTGTCTGCTGACTTTTAAGTGAAAAAATGCATTTTTTTTAAAAGGCATAATGGGCACCGGTTAACCGGTGCTAGTAACCACAAATTCGCATCGGTTAACCGGTGCTATTAAATAATATTACCACCGGTTTTGAACCGGTGCGACTTTCTTCTATTTTTCGCATCCCTCAAATGAGCACCGGTTTAAAACCGGTGCGAAAAGCCGGTTTTGAACCGATGCTCATTTCTATTTTTCTACTAGTGCAAACTCGTGTAAATGACAAAATGTCAACCAACGCTTTAATGATAAACACCCATAGAGATTAGAGGTACTTAAGAATCATCACAATTCAGACAAAGAAGGTCAAGAACACATCAAATTACCAAGCTAGAAAAGTACTCGTATTAGCCTATTAGGTAATATTCCTACAACTACCTACATTAAAATCAACACATCACAGTGATTATGCTATAACCTAGTGTATGGCCCGGGTAATTGTTTGTATAGTTAGTGTGTGGTTTGAGCGTTATCTCAGGTGTCACTTTTTTTTTTTTTTTTTTTTTTTTTTTTTTTTTATGTTTGTATTTATTTTCTAATCTTATGAAAAATAAATAAATTATATAACCTCTAATTTATCTAATAAATGAAAGGAATATAAAATGATATGTGACATTTAAAACATTAATTAAAGTTGGTTGAGATGATTAATGTATTACCTTTATGTGTTGGAGGTTACGAGTTATGATCATCTCAATAAGTACTACTACAATATATAAATTTTATAATATTTACCTATAGAGAATTAAAGTTATTAATGATTAAAGATTTAAAGGTCAAGTAATAAAGAACAAAGAAAGTAGTATAGATAAGTATTTCTCTAGCTCATCCATTCTCTTTTTCCCTTTTTTTTTTGGGTAATATTGCCGACTGAGTCTTCCCAATTACATATTGCCTAAAAGGCTAAAACTCCTAAAAGCTTAATATCACTATACTTTAGTGCGTGATTAGCCTCTTTTGCCTAATTGATACTATTGATTGGCGCTTTTTCTTGTCCTAGACAAGAACTAAAGATTAATTATGTAAGATAAGAAATAAAGTGAAGGAATATAACATCTAACTAGAAGAAATAGATCAATGTATTTATTTTGAGATTATGCAAGAATCATGTTGATCATTTGGTGTCAGTTTCAACCTAAAATCAATCTTTTTGACGTGGAGAAATTTGTGATTCTCTAGTATTGTCTATATAATAACATCATTATGACCTACACAAATTACAAGATAATGACTTTGTTTTTGTTTTTATAAATTGACTAGTTCATGAACGTAATAGCTAAAATGGTCCAATTTTTAAACCCACGAATTGAGCAAGTATGCACAAGTTTTGGATGGTTTTTAAGATTCAACTAATTTTGATGGAGATAGGACAAATTAAAGAGTGATTAATTGATTTTTAGCGGTATTTATTTCATCTTGGTTACCATGCATCTCCCATCTTCACTTAATTTCTTCTTTCATCATCTTTCTATTATAAGATTCATTAAGTAATTTACATTTGATGCTTTTTGATCACAACATTTGTACATTTCCTAGATTTTTCGGCTTATGTTTATCCCAAACGATCGATAGGTTTAAAAAGGGAATTTATTTATTTTATTTCTAGTTGTTAAAGGAAATTTTCATGGTAGAATTACTATATGTATTTTGTGTTTATTACATATGGCTAGATAATTCAATATGTTGAACGATTTTTCCATTTGCTCTCAGCTTCTCTATGCCCATTTACATACGGTTAAAGTTTCTCTATGCCCATTTGCAGATTGCTAGGTAATTCGTGTGGGTACAAAGCATGATCGCGGGCCTAGTATGGACTTCAAGTACTCCAACTTAGCTTGAATAAAGTTTGCTCGTAAGTGTCTCTTTAGTGTTTTTGCATAGTATAGTTTGTTGGTTGTCTTTGTTTTACCGTATATCTTTATTAGTACTCTTTGTAAAAAAAAAAAAAAAAAAGGTTTTTCTACCCGAGTGTCTCAAAGGAAACAACCAAAGGGTGTAGGGCCAATCTTGACTACTTCAAATCCTTACTCTTCAATAGTCACCAATCATGATAATTTAATTTGTGTACCTTTCATCAAAATGGTGCTGTTGTAAGTTGCAAGTACCTTTCGTAGGGATCGTTCTTGCAAATTCTAAACCTTATCAATAAATATGTAGATCATAAATGCACACGCCAAACAATTTATAACGACAATTTTTTTGTATAAAACTGTCTCTCAGTAACTCAATTCCTTGAATGATCTAACATCTAATATTCTTTTGGGACTGTTTATATTAAAGTCAAATATCACTTAAAAATTGGTATAAATTTAAAATTATAAACAAAATTAGAGTGATATAGGGTTGAAACCTGATATATAAAATCATGATAATGTGTACGGTTCAATTCAGGAATGAATTTTTATCCTCTTATTTTGATATCATGAGGCATGTTATGAGCCAAACTCGTCCCAAGGATCTGATCATTTGAACCTCATACCTTATGAATTTAAAGGTATTAGGTTTAAATTAATAATTCTATCAACCAAACATTTAGTACGGTCTACATTTTACATACGAAGTATATCAAACCAATACCTTGTACCAGAAGTCCATAAATCGAACCCTCCTACCCGTGTGCTCTCGTGGTAGATTTAAGTCCTGATTTATAGTTTCTATTTGCTAGATTCAGTAGTTCATAGTTTTATTTCCATTAATTGATGAAGTATATGTATACAAATTTGGTAAAGAGACATTAATGTTGTAACTTGATATATGTGGAAAAAAGAACCCTTAAAAAAGAAATAAAGGTAGCAGAAAATTGGACATTCTGATTTATATCCTCGATCTAGTCCATTAGGGCAGAATATCCTAACGGACATATATGCTGTAACGCCCACAATTCCACAACCAAAATATGGCTTCCAGCTCATTAATTATTCCATTTCTTTTTTTATTATCTACTTTCTTATAAGTATTGTTTGGGTCCAATTCATCCTAATTGGGTCAGTCCACAAATGATCCAATTTGAACCCCAAAGCAAGGTTCAATTCTCTAATCCATATGTCAAGTCATTCAAGGCCCAGTCAAGGTGGAAAGCCCACTTGGTCTAAGGTCCATTCATCCATTGAGCAAAGGTATAAAAGCCTTCAATTGTCTCTCTCTACATTCATTCAGAAAAAGCCTCAAGCAATTAATACTCTTGCATAGCTTTCTCTATCTAACACTGTACTGACTTCGACATCGGAGGGGTCTTCCTCGGCACAATCCCGAGGCCAGTTTACGTGTGTTTGCTGTGCAGGAAACCCTCGGCCCCGTCGTAACTTGGACCGAGATCAGTCTTCAACCCTAGAAAAGGGCCTTGTCGAAGGTCCTATTATTTTCATCGGAAACAATTTGGCGCCGTCTGTGGGGAGTGACATTCAAAAGCAAGCCAAAAATCAACCAATCTTAGCAAAAATGACTAAGAGCGGAAAGAGTACTAAGAAGAACGACCTTTCCTCTTCGAGAAAAGGTCCAATTATGGTGAGAAGGAATCCACCTATACCACCATCACCAGAACCTTCTTCTTCTTCTTCGAAAGCTCCCTCTTCCCCGAAAAGGGTAGCGTCGGAGAGTTCACCATCCCATCATACTCGCCAGCCGACTAGCTCATATCGGCCCAGTCAATCCAATGCAAAGAGTCCCCCTCCAAGTTTCCATTATCGGTCTCAACCTAGAATAACTCCTCAAACGGGGCCCTCCACGGAGGAAGTGGCACGTGCTGTTGCGGTCTTCATGGACCTCATGAAGGCCTAAGGAGGCACCTTTCCACCACCCCGTGACCACTCACCTCTTATGCCAAGAAACCTAAGACGGAGGACCGGCTAAGAGGAAAATGGACGAGCTCCATCCTTCAAGGAGCTCGGGGATAAATGGGAGGAGGACACTTGGAGGATCGAACGGGAGAGGAAAAAGAACTCTCAGTTCTTTAAAAACTCCAAAACTCGGGACTCCCGAAGTTACAAAAGCAGCAATACCACCTCCGCGTGGCAAGAGCCTGCTCGCCTAAACGTTCACGAACGTCTTGGCCCAAGGGAGGTGAGCGTGCATAGTCGCCTCACCTACCCCGAGGGAATTGAGCCTTATCTCGAGTCGTCTCATCCGAGGACAAAAACCACTTCAACCTCTTTGAGAGGGAGGAGCGAGGTCCCGTCGGTTAGACGTAAGGGAAAGGCCATGATGGTTCCCACCAACTCACCTTTCCAAAGCAGGATTTTGGAAGAACATGTGCCCACAGGGAAAATTCCGGTACACATAACTTATAAGGGTACTTCGGACCCGAAAGACCACATTGTCTCTTACGAGGGGCACATGTACCTAAACCCCAGGTCCGAAGCGACCTGGTGCAAATATTTCCCGACCACCTTAAAGGTGTTGCACAAGCGTGGATCACCAAGGGAGTAAGGGAAGGCTCTATAACCGGCTAGAAAGACCTTTCCAACAAATTCAAGAGCAAGTTTTCTACGGCGAATCACCGGGAGAAGACAACTGTAGAACTGATGAGTCTGCAGCAAGCGGAGGACGAGAGCCTCCGAGACTATCTGACTCGCTTCAGCAACGAGTCGTCCAAAATCACAAGACTGGACCAAGGGTTAGCCGTTTTCGCACTCCAAAACGGCCCGCAGGCAAGAAAGCTCCTTGACTTCATGGTCATGCATCCCCCGCAGACCTTGGAGGAAGCTCTGGATGCCTCGGATAAATATATCCGGGCCGAAGAATGGAATAAAAACAAATCCCAGTCTCAATCCGAGGCTGGGAAGATAAAAGGACAGCAGTTCAAAACCCAGGGCCAGAGGAAAGGGAAGGCGAAAGCCTTAGAACCATCATCAGCTCCTTGTCATCCTTGTCATTTCCGGAGGAACATACTCTCGGAAAGCATTAAAGCGCCACTTGAGGGGCTTGACCCATCAAGTAAATCATGCTGACATCCGATCACCCCACTCTCCGGTGCCAAACTTCATGTTCACAACTAAAGACTGTCGGGGGGTGGCATACCCCCATGATAACCCGCTGGTAATCGTTACGGGCATCGCGAACCACAACGTTTGGCGAACTCTCGTCGACGGTGGAAGTGGTGCGAATATCCTCTTTCGGAAGGCATTCGACCAGCTGAAGTTGGAGACCAAGCACCTGACTCCAGTACCCTACCCGGTATCTGGATTCAATGGTTCTTCAACATATCCTGATGGGAAAATTTCTCTTCCTGTCACCATCGGCAAAGACCGAGCAGCTCGGAATATCATGGACGAGTTTTTGGTTATGGACGTTCGGTCTGTGTACAACGTGATTATGGGGAGACCCATAACTCACAAGATCCAAGGAGTCGTCTCGACGTACCATCAGATGATGATATATGTCTCGGACGAGGGACGCTCCAAAAGAATTCAGGGCAGCCAAAAGGAGGCTCGAAGATGTAACTACCTCAAGCCATCCAAAAGTTTCCGCGACGACAGGGATGATGAGGAAGAAAGAGAAAAGGAACGATGCACAAAGAAGCCTAAAGGCTTAGGTGCTTTGGCCCAAGGCACCCCAACATAAGGAAAATCTTTTTTAGGAAAGAAAAAGCTAGTTCCTTATCTGAGCCGAAAGACTCAGAGCACCAGCCGAGGTCTGGGAAGCCTGCTGATATTAACAACAGGCCAGATTGTGAAGAGTCTAGTGCCAAAGCAATGGAGCTGGACCTGCAGACTGAGTCAATAGAGTTGACCGAAGGAGACCTTGAAAAATGTGTCAACATCGGGCTCGGACTCCATCCGAACTTCCGTGTTGAGCTTATCCAACTCCTTCGGGACAACCAAGATGTGTTCGCTTTCTCAGCAGCAGACATGCCCGAGATTGACCCGAACCTCATCTCTCACAAGCTTAATGTCGACCCCACCTGTTGACCGGCTAAGAAAAAGAAGCGGAATTACTTCGCAAATAAGAACCGAGACATCGCAGCCGAAGTAAAAAACTCCTGGAGGCAGGTTTCATTGAACCCTGTAAGTATCCGGAATGGCTGGTCAATGTGGTGATGGTTCAGAAAGAAAATGGCACCTGGAAAACGTGCGTTGACTTCACGGACCTAAATAGGGCCTGTCCGAAGGACTTTTATCCCTTGCCAAGGATCGATCAGCTAGTCGACTCAACAAGTGGGCATGCCCTGCTTAGTTTCATGGATACATTCTCCGGGTATCATCAGATCTTATGCTCCCCGATGATCGAGCAAAAACGGCCTTCGTTACGAGCGCCGGTGTGTATAATTACATAATGATGCCCTTCGGATTGAAAAATATGGGGGCAACATACCAAAGGCTGGTTGATCAGGTTATCACCGAGCAAAAAGGCCGCAACATGGAAGTCTATGTTGACGATTCAATCGTCAAAAGTAAAGAGGACAAAAACCATGTCGCGGACCTGGCCGAGACCTTCACCGCCCTAAGGAAACACCAAATGAAGCTAAATCCGAAGAAGTGTGTCTTTGGCGTGAAGTCAGGCAAGTTCCTCGGCTTCATGGTTAGCAAAAGGGGGATTAATGCCAATCTCGCCAAAGAGCAGGCAGTGCTCGACCTTCCCGAGCTGAGAACAAAGAGGGACGTTCAGCGTCTCACTGGGAGAATGACTGCCCTGTCCAGGTTCATTTCTAGAGCCTCGGACAAGAGGTTACCCTTCTTTAAAGCGCTGAAACTCCCAAAAACCAAAGAGCTCATTTGGGAAGACGAGCAAAAAGAAGACTTTAGACAACTCTGTGAACATCTAGGTCAACTCTTGACGTTGGCACGCCCTGCCGAAGGAGAAACTTTATACTTATATGTGGCAGTTAGCCTGGCCACTATAAGCGCGTTTTTGCTAAGGGAAGAAGAAAAAATTCGACAGCCGATCTACTTCGTCAGTCACACTCTGACAGATGCCGAGACTCGTTACCCCTTACTCGAAAAAGTTGCCTATGCAGTAGTGGTAGCCGCTCGGAAGCTGAGGCCCTATTTTGATTGCCATCAATTAGTGGTCTTAACTGATCAGCCGCTGGAAAAAGTCCTCGACAATGTTGAGAAATCTGGTAAGCTCGCAAAGTGGGCCTTCGAGCTCACTGAGTTCAGCATCAGCTACCAGCCGAGAGCAGCCATCAAGGCTCAGGCCTTGGCGGACTTCTTGGCCGAGCGTTTTTATCAAGAGACCCTAGACAAGGAAAAGAAAATGTGGACTGTTTTCACGGATGGATCCTCCATCGTAAATGGTTCGGGGGCAGGGGTAGTCATAATAAATAATGAAGCCGAATATGAAGAAGCAATCGCTGGCTTAGAGTTGTGCATAGCATTGGAAGCCAAGCATGTCTGTCTAAAGACAGACTCTCAGCTCGTCGTAAATCAGATCCGAGGTGAATATGAGGCCAAAGAGCCCTCAATGATAGCTTACCTTGCAAAGATCAAAACAGTTATTGCGAAGCTGAGAACCCTTGAAGTCGAGTTAATCCCAAGGGGTCAGAACGCACAAGCCGACGCACTCTCCAAGCTTGCAAGTTCAACTCTAACTAAGCTGAACCAATCTGTATATGTGGAGGTGCGCTGAGAAAGAAGTGTGGACCAAGAACCTGAGGTTTGCTGCGTCTCACATGAGCTGAGCTGGATGGACCCCATCCTAGATTACAAGCTTCGGGGAGAAATTTCCGAAGACAGAAACTTGGCCTCCAAACTGAAGAGAATCAGCTCAAGGTTCATCGTCTTTAGAGGAGAGTTGCTGAAAAAGTCCTTCTCAGCCTCACTACTAAAGTGTGTGGGACCAACAGATGCTGACTACATCCTTCGGGAGATCCACCTTGGCATCTGTGGAAACCACATTGGGGGAAGGGCTGTAGCCCACAAGGCATTGAGGGCAGGGTATTATTGGCCCACCATGATCCTAGATGCTAAGGAGCTGGTGAGAAATGCGAAAAATGTCAAAAATTCGCACCGTCATCCATCAGCCAGCTAGAGATCTTCAGCCGATCTTGAACTCGCTTCCATTTGCGCAATGGGGGCTGGATATCTTGAACTCGCTTCCATTTGCGTAATGGGGGCTGGATATCTTGGGGCCAACATTTCTTCGCCTGAAGATGATTCGTCCGAAGTTGACTCTACTTGAGCAGCCTCGGTTGGCTCTCCTTTGTTCTCTTCATCTTCATCGGACTACAGAAGAAAGAACAAGGGGGCAAAGAGTCATGTAAGTTTAAAAAAAAAAAAAAAAAAAAAAAAAGAAAAGTCTGGAAGTCTAACCGAAGTCTTCAGCTGGCGCTCGTCTTCAAAAGCCTTGTCTTCTTCGGCTTATTTCTCCTCTTCTGCCTGAGGATTAGCAGCAGGGGTAGAAGGTCCAGCACCGCTTCCAGAGGCCTCGGTAGCCTTTTCCTCCCTCACAGTAGCAGCAACAACAACAACTTGTTCTGCGGGGCTCAAAAGGAAGAAGGGGTCACGCTTCTTCCACCAGACCTTCTGCGCCTCGTATTCAGCAGCGCTGACTATTTTGAAGCTTAGTCTTGCGCAGAGAAAGGGGTCGGTTAGAGGACTCGGTTATGTCGAGGGCATTCTTCGTCACCTGCCTTGCAGCGTTGATCCCGAGCCGATTGTAGTTAATACCACAATTTCCTTCGTGCAGCACTGAAATGCCGAAATTCAAAGGTTAGTCAGCAAGAAGAAAACAAGCAATAAAAGGAAAAAGAGAAAAGCAAAGGCCTTCGGCCTCAGTCGAACTCTTTATCCCCTTGGTATTTTCGGCTGAGGCCGACAACAGCAAGCATCTTCTCTTGGAAGATATAATGGTAGCAGGGCAGCCAAGTTGTGGACACTTGGGCCTTTCGGCCCGTGCCCCTTGGGTTATTCTTCTTATCGATGAGAGTCAACAGCTGCTTCTCCTGATCATCGAACTCGACAGGTCCGATGCTCCTCATCTGGGTATCAGGTTCGCTCAAGTACCTCGGCCCCCCAAAATGGTTCGGATGGTCCTCTTCCAAAGGCGTCCGAACCCAAATCCATTGGCCCCACCAATCCTTGTCCAAAGTATCATTCGGCCAGGTGGTGAGGTGCCCCCCCTATGGGTCTCAATTCGCCACCAGCCAGTGCCATGATGTTCGTCTGATTGTTGGTTCGGCACCAGCTTATGGAGTTTCCGAAAAACATGGAGGCTCGACACGAAGCCATAGAAGAGGCACACCCAGAGGAATGTCATCACCCTTCGGATGCTGGCAGGGGTCAATAGGGACAACGAGATGTTGTACCCGTTCAGTACTTCAACCACAAAGGAGTGCAGGGGGAACCAAAGCCCGAACTGCAGCTGCCGAGTATACACCCCGATGTACCCTGGTGGGGGGGGGGACGATGGATTCTATCCTCAATAGTGGGCATTCGGCACCAATAGGAGTATTCCTCCATTATGCCGTAAAAGATCTTAATTTGCTCGGCAAAATGGTAGGGGGGACTCTCATTCACCCACTAGTCATAGGGAGGGGTGGTCATCAGCCCGAAATTCTCAAGGACGTTGCCCCATTCCCTTGCTCCAGGGGGCAAGTCCCAAGGTCCGGCCTCCCAGCTCCCGCTTTGGCCGGAGGTACTAGCCTCCCCCAAATCTCGGGGAGGTGCAGATGATAGGGGCACCGCAGGAATCGCGGCTCTGCTAGAAGAAGCTCCAGTCTCAGCCCTAGGACGAGAGTGGGGCCGCTCAAAGGCGGCATCATCTCCAGTGGTCGATTGCGTCGCGGAATCAGTTGAGGAACTTCCTCTTCCTCATTGGCTACCATAGGTCTCTTTCCTCGGTCTCGAGCCATTCTCTTCAAGAGAAGTTCGGGAAATCGGGAAAAAGGGGAATGCTCTAAAAATCAAAGAAATCCAATGAAACTTCGAAGAAAATTACCTTTGTCGAATGCAGAACTTGCCGATCTTTGAATTCGGGGAAACAAATTCTATCTTAAAGCTTCGGATTGCTGAGTATAAGTGGAAAAAGGAAATCGGGTTAGTAGCAAAGATTAGCGAGAAGCAAGTGTGAATGCGCGAAAGGAAATGAAGAGAAATGTGGGACAAGTGGCTTAAATACCTTCCAGAAACGGGAATTTCGAGAGTCCGTGTCACTAAAATCCCCACTAATTCCACTTCAATGATCAGCCGTTCATATTCTCCTATCATTAACTGCCCACTAAACCTTCCAAATTCCCTAATTATTCTCCCAAAATGACAGTTATTTGCATCAATAACTTCCAAAATTCAAATTCAAATTTCAATCATTTGCTTCCCTCCAATTTTGAAAGTCAAAACCTGACCCGTCATTCTTCCGATTCGGGTCTGGGGGGCAAGTTGTTTGGGTCCAATTCACCCTAATTGGGCCAGTCAACAAATGATCCAATTTGAAGCCCAAAACAGGGTTCAACTCTCCAATCCATATGCCAAGTCAGTCAAGGCCCAGTCAAGGTGGCAAGCCCACTTGGTCTAAGGTCCATTCATCCATTGAGCAAAAATATAAAAGCCTTCAATTGTCTCTCTCTACATTCATTAGAAAAAGTCTCAAGCAATTAATACTCTTGCATACCTTTTTCTCTTTAACACTATACTGACTTCGGCATCGGAGGGGCCTTCCTCGGCACAACTCTCGAGGCCAGTTTACGTGTGTTTGCTCTGCAGGAAACTCTCGGCCCCAACCCCTCGGCCCCGTCGTAACTTGGACCGAGATCAGTTTTCAACCCCAGAATAGGGCCTTGTCGAAGGTCCTATTGTTTTCATCCGAAACAAGTATAATTATTTGATAAATATGGCTGAAATTAAATTATCAACGTATAGCATTGCTTATTATCAAGAGTTGCAACAATATATGCAGTGGAGAATAAATTGGTCAAATCCAATTCGATGAGTTGCAACGATACTTGCAAAGTTGTATTGGCCACTAGCTATATGGATTATAAATGGAGGTGCCGAGGTGGAAGATAAACAAATACTTTTATATCATATATATTGGATTGAGTTCGAATTATATTCAGGCGATAATGACATTAGAACCTGATTGAGGTTTAATTATTTTTTGAGGTCTATTTATTTGGTTGCAAACTTGCAATTCACTTTATGCTTGAAATCTTGACCATTAACTAAATTGCATCTTAGAGTCGTTGAGTCAAACTCAACAGTACCCTAGCTAGATCGATCAGATTTAACAAACGTGGTAGAGCGATAAGGTTTGCATGCTAATACGGAGTATTAATCAACATGAGATACCCTAATTTCATGCAATGTAGTCCGAATGTTTGACCTCAATGTGTACACAAAGCTTGACTAAAACTTGTTGACTTCAAGTGTCTTAACTTGAAAACTTTTCAAGAAATTATTTAGACATACATAATTTCCTAAACAGAAATATGCTGCATGTATAGTTTTTTAAATAGAGAAAATTATTTATTTTACAAAAATTACTCCAAATGTTTTAGCATAGAGATAAAAGGGTATTCGGTTTTTTATCAAAAGAAATTGCAGATGAATATTATTTAAAGCAATTTCATTATAATTTGTTGTATGACCAAAATCGACTTATTTTATACTTTAGGGGTAAAAATTCATTTTCTGGCGAAAACGTTTGATATCTTAAAATTATCAATGTGAGACGATCTCACTCACCCAAGACTTCTATATACAAAGTATAAAGATCATGAAGAAATGTTTGCTAGAAAACTCTAAAGATTATATAAAATGCCAGTTCAACCTTTTATATACTCCTATAGCCCTATGCATATTCAGAAATTTGCAAAAAAATATGTTTAGATAAAAAATTCATATGCATTTAATTATAGGGTTATTAATTTCTATTTGTGGTCCTATTTCTAAAGGCATCCTATGCCTGGGCCGCCTGGCCTTCAAATCTTGGAGTATTTGACAATATTTTCACCTTCTTTTTTCTGCCTCTTTAATTTCTAAACAATTTAGTTTAGGCATGCTAATTAGATTAAAGAGATTCTTTTTATTTTTTCATTGCCTAATTGTGGGACATGTATAGTAATTGGGGATTTTTTTTAAATAGTTGTGTAGAATGTTATATACACGGAGCTGACATTCCTTAGCACTAACATTTTGATCTGTGGTATTTGTTTAACCATATATAAGAATTCATGTGACAAATTGGACCATTTAGAGAGGTGGATACTTGATCATGGTGAGTGTGGAGATTATGAAGAATCATTTGCTTTTAGCAACATTAACTTACTATTATTAAGAGATTATTGACCTCTCGCTCATTTGATTTAATCTCATGTCATCATGTGCATTTATTCTTAAATTATACTCGTATCTCAAAGACAAAAATAGAATCATTTATTCTTAAATATACGTTTAGATATTTTAAAAAATTGTCACGTGAGATAGGTATATCGCCCCTAAAAACTCATAAGCTAAGATTTGATTAATAGGTATATCGCTCCTATAAACTCATAAGATTTGATTAAAGTTATGTATTGCAATTTTTGCAAGTTATTTGAGTGTTGCTGATAGAAATTAAAGAGCTAGGCCTTGAGAGTGTTGAGTGTAAGAAAGTACAAGAAGCAACTCAATTAGCGTAATAATTGGTTTTGCTAATCATCGAACTTTTCGTGTATGACTATATATATGAGTAATTAATTAGAAAGATAAGTTTTGTTAAACATTTAAAAGACATGTAATTTCTAGACCAATTGACATAGCATAATTAATTATGATTGTATTAGGGGAAAAGCAGAATCAAATCAGAGAGCTGACTTTTATCAAGTTCATTAATTATATTTTTAAGGCAAATTATTATTCTTTTAAGACATTTTTATGATTTAATTGCTCCTTTTAATACATAGAAGTTATGAATAGAAGGTTTGAATCATGAAAGAATATATGCTTGTTGCTAGTGGGATCAACAATTCAACATACTTTCGGCAAATAAATCATCTTAATTAAATTATTATTCCTGATGCACTTTCTTGCTGAATTCCGTGTAATTAATTAATGTGATCAAATTTACTACTGTAGTTAGTGTGTTAATTAAGTTTTGTTTAGTCATTTTAGTAAGGCAAAAAATATATATAGCTTGCATTATCTTGTTCCATCCTAATATAGACTAATGAAAATGTGAAATACAAGAAGTATTAAATTTTAATTTATTATTGTTCAAAGTTGATAAGGTTGAGACAGTAAATTCTTGATTCTTTGGATAGAACAGAGGATATGTACATGTGGATATTAGGTAGTATCTCGTCCTGTTTTTTTGGAGTTGTAGGTACTTTGAGTGTAAAGTAAAATATGTCTATAATATGCTTCGTTTACTCTTTTATTTGAGGATTGGACATGGTTATTATTTTGTATTGTAACGAAATTGTAACTACTAAGTGACACAATTAGAGAGTTATATAAAATTATGTGTCGATGATGTGATACAATATGATATAAGATTGAGTGTAAAAGCAAAAAGTTAGGAGAAAAATAACATTAATAAGCAACCTACTAGTTAGTATCCCAATACTCAATCAATTTTTCCAATTATATGCATATTCAATTAGCTATTTTGCATTCTTTGTTGAACTAATTACAAGAAAATGTGGGAGGGAGGTTTGTTTGTAATTGACACTTCATAGGTTTATTAACATGATATTGTAATGTTACGGTAGTATCTTAATGTCTTAAAATGATTGTAGTGAAATTTTACATGGTTGTACGTAGTTGACGAGGCGTGCAGATGTAGTACCTATCTATTGATAATGAAATCAATTTATTTATTGATTAGTGCAAAGGGCATAAAAGTAAATTAAAGCTTCACAACACAATTCTGGCCCATTCTTCCCAATTATCATAAAGAAGATTGCCCTCATGGGCCATGCTACATTCTCCACTTCATACACAAATAAATATGGAGAAGTGTACAATATTTGGGAAACCACAAAACAAAGACATTGATTACTTTAATGAATTCTCAACTATCACTAACCTTAGTCAACAAAATTTCTACCCTTCTCTTTCTTTCTCAAAAGAAATGCTAAAGTAAAGCTAAAAAAAGAACAACAACACTAACAAAATAAATAAAACAAAAGTATTAGATATAACACCTTACTACATAGTCACTTCTCATAATAGTCCTAAGATGTTTATAAATTCACATCATTCTCACCTTCAAAGGAAACTAAAATTCAATTTTTATAACTTTCAGTTGTCATCACAGTAACTTTTAATCCAACATATTCACATGCTAATCTTAATTCTTATCAGCACTCTGGCTTGACATTGTAGTTTTTCCCAATCCTTGGAAAATTTCACATTGCATTTCATTTTCAGTTTTTCATGATTAACCAAAATATTTATATAACACGGAATTCATTGCTTTAGATTATTGTGATGTAGCAGGAGAAAAATAGTTTTAAGGGTTTTTTAAATTTTCATTAAAACACAACTTGGTGCGAAAGGAGAATATCTATCACGAATAGGAGGGAAAATGCCCATTTTATGTATATATCATACAATATCTACTACTTCCTCCGTTTTTTTAGTTGCATCACTTTAGTTTTCACGGACTCACAATTTTTGGAGTAGAGAGAAGAAATAAGCAGGGCCCATGTGGTAGGAGAGAGATAGAAAGAATTTAATAGTTAAAAAGGAAAGTGATGCAACTAATTTAAAACTTCCTTTTTAGTAAAGTGATGCAACTAAAAAAACGGAGGAAATATTAGATTCTCCAAAAATTCAAGTAATTGTGTATTATAAATATAGATATTGTCTCCCTCCATTTCTAAAAGTTCTTCCTATTCAAATGTACATGTCTGTCAATACACATCTTTGATCATTAGTATCTCTAATTAAGTATTTAAAAAATATTCAAATTTGATATTCTTCAAGTATTCATTGAGACAAATCAAACAAGACCCCACATAACTATTTTTTCTTATATAACTGGATATAACTTTGAAATACTTTCAAACTGTGAGTAGGCAAGATTCTAAACAGGAAGAACTTTTAGAGAGAGACTAGTTTTTGTAAAAGATTATCATAGATAATTTCACCCTTTTATAGTGAAGTGCAACACTTAAGAGTTTAGATAATTGAAAGAGGTCTGAATAATTTATTGTTTTTCTGATTAATCAGTGGGAATATTAAATTTGAAAAAATATCACCAGATTTGTCATATGTTTGAAAACATATTACTATGTCTAGCAAGAGATCTTCTAAAGCATCATAAAAATCAAGGTTAGGGCATGAATTTTGTTCTGCCTCAGATTATTAAAAGCTATAAACTATAGACCCAGTTTACAAAACTAATGATATTGTGGCTGAAGAAAGATGGAATGATGTGAACCTTAACAAGCCTCAAGCTTACCGCATGCATGAACTATGGGACACACTGTTATGTAAATTATGAAAACCTTTAGATAATCATGTAGATATTCCCACAAGGAAAACATACCTATAAGAATGAACAGACCTAGAACCCCACAATATTGTGGATGAACATTGATTGCCGATGTCAGAAGTGAGATTGCAGCAAGAGTAAAAAAAGAAATTCCAGTGCACACCATATTCTCCCACATGGACCTAAGATGACAAAATGACAGATATATGTTACAAAAATCTCTTCAACTAAAAAACAACACCAATGCATTGTATATTCAAGGACATGTTTTACAGGGCCACACTGTCAGGACTTCTTATACATCTGCAGAGAGTAGTCAGAGACTCTCAATCTGAGGTTACTAATAATAAATCGCTACTGATTATCTTTTAATTGAATATGGTTGTCAAATGGGAAAATTAAACCATAACAACGAAAGACAAAAGTCTTATTAATCTTCACCTGATAATCCACTCCTGAAGTTGAAACGAGACGAGCAAAACCCAACAAGATCAGTGGACAAGTAGACTGAAGGGCAGTCTTCCATCCTCTGAGTAACAGTAATAAAATCCAAAGGATTACAATCTAAAATTTGTTCTAGTTAGGTTAATATACTAACAAACATGAGTAATAACAAATACAAAGCAAACAAAATGGATGCCACATATGTCAAGCATAAAAACAACAAAACCGACTCACCCTGAAAATACGTTACGAGCGTGCCGCGAAACTAAGGCATTAGCCACCACAAATGATCCCACTCCTAGATCCATCTGATACAATCATATCAAAAGGGATAAGTTACAAAGGACTTTAAATTCCTATATAATTCATTTTTTAGCATAAGGATAATTAGTGAATATTGGCCGATCAAAAGTAGACTAGACAGAAAGAAACAGTATATAAACATTGCAGTATCTCACAAAAATTTAAAAGCCGAAGGTACTCCCTCTGTTCCATGATGCACTGTTCTAAAACAAATAGAGAGGCTCTGAAGGCAACAAGGAGTATAGGTCACTAAGTGACAAGGAGAATACAGAAAGGCCTTGATTACAAAAGGCATTGCATTTATCTTCTTATTCTATTTCAAGATGTAAATACTACCTCCAATCACTAAACTTAGAACCAAAATTCTTCCATGGTATTTAAGGGCTGCAATTAGCAGGAAATCCAAAAGACCTTTCCCATAAAGATCACCCCAACTTAGTAACCAAAACAGATATTCTGAAAAGATATTTTAACAACCATTTCTTTTCAATTCCAAATTTGTGAGTCGATTTACTAAAAGGTAGAAAAGATTCTTACCCAGCTGGTTCCATAGGTCTCCGTCTTTGCGTATTTTCGAGGAAATATTTTGAAGTCAACAGCAAGTATACATATACATGTAATTATCATCTGCAATAATCATCCTTGTGAGACAAAAGGGACCTTATGAGAACATAATCATACAGTAATTAAGCTTCATCAAATAATTACACTTAAACAAGGTGAAAATTTTACCATGGAAACTCTAAACGATGATATACTTTTCCTTACTGTATCACAAGGTTGCTGGCTTCCAGAAGAAGATAATGTATATCTGCCCATATGCACACAGAACATTAAAAGGTTATAAATCATCAAATTCATGCTGCACCAATAATTTATGCTATTTTGCATGACATAAGAATTAAGAACTACCTTTTGACTAGCATACAGAAAAGAAGAAATAATGTCAGCAGTAGTGTTACTTTATGTATCCATTCTGACAAAACCTGGGATCAAAACAATCTTTTGTCAAGTTGACTCATCCTTCTGTCACAGAACTATTATATAATAATGTGTACAATCACTAAACATATATCAAAGCATATAAATGCGAGATTTCAACCATCTGGAAATGAAACAACATAAAAGTTTTACAACCCCATTCAGAATCCAATTGCTGCGAGAAATCACAGAGATGGGAATTTGATGCATTCTCTATCCCATTGTTTTGTACTGTTTCAAAGATTTCACAATGCTAAGAGCAAATGTAAACTAATTTCCAAACTAAAAGCCAAACAGCCTAGTCTTAAGCAAAACAATTTGCATGGACATGGACTCGTGAACAATAAACATAGAGGAAATCATTAGCACACAGATGATTCTTGCACTGCAATTCCCCAAGCATTAATATAAAACAGGCCAAATAAATCACTTACCCTCTATGATTTTCCATTTCTGCACTTTGTACAGTAAATTCTTATTACAGAGGTCTACTTTGATATTTATTTCAATTTACAAAGTACATCTACTTTTTGACTTCAACAGTTAAGGGGTCCATGATTTGCTAGTGCTTCACTTCTTGAAGATGAAACAAGAATAGAGGAGAACGGGACTAGTGCAGGATATAGACTTTCTATAGTGTAAGTGTACCAAACAAATTTAACTGTTCCCCGATATTCTTTCACAGTGAAAATTTGTAAATAATAGGTATAACATATAGCATAGTAGCATACATAATATAGGGTTCTATAACTTAGTAGTGTTGTTAGCAATATATTTTCATATTCCTCAACAAGTGATTGTTTGCATAAAAATGTTACTTGCATAACTTGCTCACGTAAAATAAAGTATAATACTTATTTACTTTGGTAAAATATACTTTCTCCGTTTCATAAAAATTGCAACACTTTGTCCAAAAGCTCTCACATTTTTAGTCAAAGTGTTGTAATTTTTCTGAACGGAGGTAATAATACTTATTTATATATTTTATTACATAAAAAGGGGGGAAATAAAAAATAATATGTGATGATACTCCATCAATAATGACTATTCTATTCTTGTTAATAAAAATGAGATGAGATGAAGTTTCAATATTAGGTTATGGATATTTTTCCATCTTGAGTTAAAAAGGCTTCCATTCATTCATTCCATTATGAATGAAAAATTGTAATCAATAATCCAAATTGAACATTGAATGGTGTTGAGTAACAAACACAACACCAATATACTACCTCCGGTTTTTATTTGTTGCAACAAAGAGTAATATATGTGAGACATAAAAAATTCATTCGTTGCAACAAATAAAAACCAGAGGTAGTATTATTATAGTATAATATAAAATCAACAGCATAATGGAATTTTGCAGTAAGTAATGAATTTGGGAATAATCAACAACACCAATGGAGATGAAGGATTCTTGACACCTTAATAGGAACCCATGATGTCAAGTTGGTGACTATTGGAAACATCTCTTGCAGCTCTTCAAAAATAGCCACATAACACCAAACACATTCTCAAGACTTTCTAGACCTATTGATAGACTTAATATTGTTCCAAACCAACTTATATGACCCCGAGAGACACCCCACACATTCACTTTACTTTTAGAAAAATATCCCGAAATAGGCCCAAAAGCATGGATTATAACCTTTAATTTTGGACAATTTTTTACTTTTTCGGACCCATAAATGAAACAAGTTGGGGTGCTTTCCATGAACCTCACGACGGAGGCCATTTTGGTGATTGAAACCGTCCACTTTACCTTTACACTATCTATTTAGCCATTTACGACTTACGCCTTCTTTGTTAACTCAAGACCATCACAAGACTTCATATGACTCACTAGTGGTCATATATGGTTCCAAACAACATAATATGACCTCGAGATGCATCCCCTACAATCCCAAGAGTTTATGACACCGAGTCTCGAAACCTACAAAATCTGTCCAGTTTCGCGTGTTTATCTCTAATTTTGGACAATTTTCGACTAATCTGGACCTGTAAAAAAAATAAAAAGGTGTTTCCCATGGGCCCCATGACACCACAAGAGGCCATTATGATGGTTGGAACCGTCCACTTTGTTTTTAAACTATCAAGCTATCCGTTTACGTACATGTATCCCCTTATTAACACTCAAGGCCCCACGGGTCTTTATGTGACATTGCAACCGACTAGTGGTCATATATGATTTCAAACTGCATTATATGATCCAAGGATTCATTCCCTACCATCCCAAAAGTTTTTGACACTAGGTCCCAAACCCTTCGAAATTAGTCCGATTTCGTGTATCATAAATTCTCACCTCATAACCCTTCAAATTAATTTGCTAATATAAATCCACCAGCAAGGTGAAGGATCTAAGTGTCATTTTGGTCTCAATTGATTAGCCAATTAATTTGCCTTCTTACATAGAGAAAATGAGAAATTTCAAGCATACATCCTCAAACCATGGATGAATAGTCTAAGGGCTTGTTTAGTTCACCTTATTTTTGCTTATCTGATATGGTATGGTCTGGTTTGATTTGACTAAACTTTGACCTTATGTGTACGATAATCTATAGAGAAAATATATATCAAGTGAGTCTTGTTAGATTCGTAATAATGTGTAATTTATTAATATGTAATTTTCATAAATTTTTTCATTACGAAATTGAAGATATTTAACGATAAAAAATCGCATATAAAACGATGATCTCTAAATTTATTTTTTCTGATTTGATCTGAACTTAAAAAATAAGTTGAACTAAACAAGGCCTAAAAAGTTCAAATAAGTTAAGCTAAGGGTTAATTAATTCTGATGAGATCAGATAAGAGTCAGTAAGTTCCAATAAGGTGTAATAACACCTTATATATGGTCCAATAAGATAAGATAAAATAAAGGTTGATAAATTTAAATAAGTTTAGATAAATTCAAATAAGATAAGTGTGGGATTAATAAGATAAGTGAAATTCAGGTGATGAAAACACATATGAATCTAACTTACAGTGTGAATTAAAAGTATGGGAACAACAATGAAGAGAAAATCCACAGCCATTGACACCATGTAGGCACTGGAATACTTTGCAGTAGCCGAATCACCATCATCTTTCTTTGATGACCTCTGCGATTTAATGGAACCTAAGAAAAGATCAGTCTTCTAAGCAGTTGCAACAAACAGTAAGTAAATTCCACACATAATGCAATTTCTAAAGCATAAGAATGGACAAATATGGATATACTTTTCATGTTGTTTACTAAGTAACCTCCTCACCCTTTGACAGGCAATAGTGCAATACAACAAAAAAAATGCGTCACGCAAAATTTTTATATTGAGATAAACATACTCCCTAATTAAAAGGAATATATAGCTGTAGTAGTGAACCTTGGTCAAAGATGGGAAAAATGAAAATAACAAAACTTCAGGAAAAAAACACAAATCAATGCTGCAAGGTTGAACTTAACTATCATGAAATGTATACAGAACAGAAACAGGAAGTCACAAATATGGATAAGATAAGCCATATGATCTTTTAAAACTTCATATATCACATATGAGAGAAACAATAAGAGCTTGTATCGTGCAGAACTAAGACCAGTACATATAGTGACATCCCAATGACCCCATCCCAATGATCCCATCCATTCTAATACAGGAAAATTTACTATGAACTATCAGCATATGCTGGAGGAAAAAATAATACATAAAATATCCTCATGTTATTTATCAAGTGACCAGGTTGAACCTACATCCTTGTTTAAGCTAGACCTCCAACTTCTAAAGATGAGAAAACAAACAACATGGGGAAAAAGGACTTTATAATAGCTATGCTTTTGGAGTTGGAATTATCTACTTGAAGTTGGAATTATCTACTAAACCGTCAAGGGCTTGATAAATGCAATGATAACTCAGAAGAAAGCAGGAGAAATTTGTTAAGCTCGATAACTAGGATACTTTTGGAAGTTTTAGTTCAAAGAAGGGTTCTGTCAATATAACTGGATTTAAGTGCTTGAAAATCCAAAGTTTCCTTCCAACCTAGCAGAGAGTATTTTAATTCCTATCTGACCATGTTCAACAACTAAAATTGGAAAGACAAATTTAGCATAATGTAGTGCCAAGAAAAGTTCTATAGACTGTGTTGTATACTTATGGAGCATAATCAACAAAGACAGCAATAGCCCAATACCTATAAACAGGCTCCCACCCTTGGCAAGTAAAAAGATCCGGTTACATGAAGTCCTTTAATTGCAATGTCCCACATACCTTTACCCAATGAGCGAACCACAAGCATGGAATTAACTTCAACCATCTTCTCACAATCTCAATTATCATTTTTCACTCCCTAAATATCATATCAAAAAAAAATCCAGAAACAGGATTCTCCTGCATCATATGTTCCGATACAGAGTCGTAGTAACTAAATTCATTTCAATAGTATAACAGAAACCCTAAATTGTTCTATTCATTGACACAACAATAATCCCAATTATTGCACAACAGAATTCAAATATTTACATAGAAATCAATCAGTAGCTAATTTTAACAGCTGCTGTAACACTTCAAAAAATATACCAGAAACGATGAAATCCAATTGCACGCCGAAGAAGCACAATAATCTGAGAATTAGTCAAAAAAAATGCAACAAATTCAATTAATTACTCCATTCCAAAATTGAAATCGTACAATAAGAAATCAACGAAGCAGAAATATTATAGAAAACTTACGGGAATCACGAATGAAATTGAAAAAATGTCGAGCAAAGATGATCCAGTTAAATTGCTAACAAACCTAAATTTGATACACACAATAATTTACAAATCAATCAATTCAGATTATTCAAGGTTGAAATCAAAGGAGGAGAGAGTAAGTTGAAGAAGAGGTTAACTGCTCTTTGAGATGCTTGTTATGGTTAAATGACATTGTTGAAGAGAAATCCTCCATTGTTGATGTTGAAAGGAAATGCTACTGTTCTTCAAGTTTCTGCACTTTCTTTTGGTAGTTGTATCACGAGAAATTCCCATATGAAAATGTATACAAGTATTACTTATGTTCGAGTATCGAGGAAATGTGATTGTGCACTTGTCCTCGGTATCGAGAGGGAGTCCACTTTACGAGTATTAGAATATTTATTGTTCTATCTCAAAATTACTTCGTACATGGCAAAAGGAAGAACTTTCCTTATAACACCTCATATGCGCTTAACTCTATCATTTTTTTTTAACGTGGAATACTCAGATGTGTTGTTTAAAAAGATAGAACTCAACTATATTAGTATACTTTTATGGAGTATTAAGTATACTAATACAGTTTTTTTAAAAAAAAATATATCCTTAATGCAATATACACGTAAAAGTATCACAATGAGAAATGCACTTTACATATACAAGTACAAAATGCAATATGTAACTCTAAAAAAGATATCCAAATTTAAAAAAAAAAACGGATTTTTCATGAAATACCACTTAGTTTTTCCAAAATTCACCATATACCACACAAAATTTTTTAATTCACCATATACCACTGAGTTTATGTACATTAACACAGAATGCCATTTTTTCTAACTGTCGTTAGTCTGCCGTTAACGCCGTTAGTAATTAAAGTTAATAGTGCCACGTGGCTTTCACTTATTGGCTTTTAATAAATTCGTTTAATAATCTAATTAACTCTTAATTAATAAAAAAAAAATTATTTTTTATTTTTTCCCCTCCACCTTCATCAATGGCTGCCTCTTCCCCTCCACCTCCATCCTCCCCTGCCCTCTCTTTTTCCGGCAGCTCCCTCCTCCTCCTTCCCTCCCTTTTTTCCGGCAGCCCCCCCTCCTCCCCCTTCCCTCCCTTTCCCGGCAGCTCGCCCTCCTCCCTCTTCCAAAAACCCCAATTAACCCAAAAACCCCAACCCAGAACCTGTAGAAACCCCCAACCCGATCCCTATTCCCTAACCCATAAATCCCAACCTTTAAAATTGATAACTCCGGCACCGGCGATTCTCACCGATACGGTGGACAGTTTTAACGGTTGTCGGAGAAATCACCGGCAAAAAACGGCCGCCGTTAACGGTGGTCGTCTAAGGAGAGGGGCAAAACTATCCTCGGGAAACTCCCATAACCTCTCCCTGCCTCAATCTTAGTATTAAATCAGATAAACCCTAGATTGTGAAATTGATATTCAAAACAACAACTTAACCTCAGAAGCTGCTTCAATGGAAGATAGAAATATCAGAAGTAGATTCAATGGAGAACGTTAAATGCGCTTCGACGGGAAATTGATATTCAATGATTACAAACAATAACCATCTTACCTCAAAAACTGTTTCAATGGAGTGAGAGTAAGCTCAGAAGCCGCTTTAATGGAGAACTCAGATTGCGCTTCAATGGAGGAGGCGCATTTCATCAAACAGTTTGGGGGATAATTTTCCAGAAAGAAAAAATCAATTACACAGCCTCAAAGGGTCCTTTACATTTTATTTTTTTTTATTTTTTGATAATTAATTAAATAATTATTTAAAAGTTAAATAATTTAAAAGGCAACCAATTACAAGCTGCCACGTGGCACAGTTAACGTTAATGACTAAATGAGTTAAACGGAAATGGCATGTTGTGACATTTATGTTAAACTCAGTGCTATATGGTGAATTAAAAATTTTTGTATGGTATATGGTGAATTTTGGAAAAAAATTTATGTGGTATATGGTGAATTTTTGTGTAGTACTTTGTATTTCTGTGTGATATATAGTGCTATTTTATGTAGCAAAACATGCAAATCTTCTACACAATTGATAAAATTGATTATACAAATATAATCTAAGCCTACAATATAATCCTAAACTAATTAAGTGGCCAAAACTTGAAAGTAGACCAGAGAAACATATAAATTGAATGGTTATAATGGAGATAAATGGAATGGTGTAGAAAATATAGATTGTTATACGTTGTTAGCTACTTGTGCAAAATCAGAAATTTCTCCAAAAACCTGATGATTTCTTGGCGGTATGCTTGTATAATCTCCAATTGCAGTACAACTTAATGTAACAAAATGCCTGTTTGTGATGGTTTCTTTGATATACTTTGGTAATCTTAACGTATATTTATAGTCATCCTCTTTAGTCCTATTTCTGTATATTGAATGTCCGGTAGAATGTGATCTTGGAAACTTTTCACTTATGAACGGAACTTCTCCATTTCCCTTATCATCGAACAATATCCCTTCATCAATAGGCTCATCATCCTCCTTAATCACAATGCTAATCGCGTCATCATTATCCCTGGGATCATTTCCACCGACAATTTCATCTACATTATTGTTTCCGATACTAGTTCTTGTACTCTCAATGTTGGGAAGCCTCTCGGGTGATTGCCTCGTGTCTAAGGCATCAAGGTTTCTCCGACAAACCGGACATGATTTATGAGACTCGAACCACAAATCGATACACTCTTGATGGAAGACATGGCAACAAGTCGTCAAGAGTCTAAGGACATCATCATCATCAAACTCGCACAAGCATATAGCACATTCAAGGCCGTACTTGTCACGTCGATAATCTTTTACACTTGAATATGTAAATGTTGGAAATGAGTTTACAATGCTTAAGTCTAGGCCAGGAGGAGTAAGGCTAGCTGGATTAATAGGGGTTCCACTAGGAGTTTTCCTATTATTCAAAGAATTAACTATATTTTCTAGAAAACATCTACAAAAATATATGGAAAAGAAACCTACAAAGAACATGACTAATAGAAGTATGGTTAACACGAGTGAAACGGGTGGAGTAGGGTCTTGAGGAAATGGTGGTTCGGGAATAGGCGCATCCGACGTCGACATCAGCGTATTGATGATCAGAGGGTTTGATTATTGGCCGGAAATTTATTACTCCGGCCTCAACTTTTTGCATTTGAAATTTTTTGATTTAGATATTCTACCTTGATTGAAATTTTATTTTTTCTTCTTGTGTGAGACTATTTTGTGAGGGCTGGTTTGAGAAAAAAGAGAACTTGTAGAGCAAATATGCATGAGATTAGAGCGTGGGTTCCTTAAATAAAGGTTTGACATGTAATTGAAGTTGAAGTGTGTAAGAGCTATTACCTACCATTTGTGTTGAGCGAGTCCTTGTGAGAAGAACTAGGAAATTTGTTGAGGAGGCTTTAATTCATAAACATTGATTTATAATATAAGAATAATGACATTTTTATCAAGAGATTAGTGGTTAATAAAGAGTTTGGCGGTGTAAGAGTTAAGTCTATCACTTGATATAATTTAATTTCCTCAAAGTTGTTACAGAAGTATTGCAAGTTATTTCTACTTATAGAATACACTTACTATATTTGATTTATAAAAAGAAAAAGTAACCAACTATATGGGAAAATGGGATTGGTACATAAATTCCTCTAATCTAGAAAAGTTGTATAATTTCTCTTTAGGGGCCGCTTAGAATGCGGGTAATAAATTAAGGGGGTAATAAAAATCAAACTAGGTAAATTACAGTTAATTAGAGGTATTATTGTAGAGATCAGAGACAAGGTGTTTATAAATGAATTAAGGTTGTAGTAACATAAGAAAAGAGAGGGGTGGAGGAATCATTACCCTCAAAATGAGAGTAATAGGTTACCCACTCTCCCCCTAGTGTAACCTATTACCCCCACAATAAGGGTGTAATAGTTCCCTTTCTTCATCTATCACCACACCATCACCACTAGCTCTCCCTCTCCTATGTTTACTTTAATTTTACTTGGTTTGACTTTTATTACCCCCTTAATTTAATACTCCCAATCCAAGCACCCCCTTATAGGTTAAAGTTCAAATTTTAAGCAAGTGATGAGAATCGATTCCAAGATCACCTGGAACCAGGAGGGGAGCTCTAACCACTTGAGTTATCCCTTATATAAAAAAATACTTATTCATCAATCAAGCTAGTGGGTGGCGCTTACAATTAATGATGCACGTTATATGTCCAAGGAGGTTCCACCTCAAAAACCATATGGCAATGAGGGGAGTAAGCCTTTAGCATTATAAAGTTAACACAATTTTCTCTTCTTTTCAATGTGGAATACATATCCCAATACTCACTCTTACTTTTACACTTAATTAATGTAGGACAACATTCCACACTCATGATGTGGATTTTCTTATAGGCTCAACATATAAATTGAGCATAATAACAAAGTACTTTGTAATTAGATTTCGTAATGTACCCTTGAACAAAGGAATGAAAGGATTATCGTCTGATAAATTGATGTTTCAATTCATAACAATTAAGTTCACACAAACGTACACCAATATATGTAATACATGTATAATACTACCATATGGATCTAATATATTGTAGTTGATATTATATCATATTAAAATAATGCGCTAAAACTTAAAATCTACAAGTACTAAGAAAACCTATAATTATTAAGTGATGTACTGATGTACGTATCATCGCGTTGTTGCTCTGATTTACCTATATATATATGTGTATAGATATTATTTTTATTTACAACATAGGACCACTTATTTGTACTCCCTAGTTGTGTAAAAAAATAGAGTAGCTTGCGCTTTGATTTTTTGCTTTGAAGATGATTAATCTAACTTGCCAAAAGACCTTCTATATTAGGAAGTTTAATTAATTTGAAACTATAAGTTGATTCTGATCTTGATCAATAGGATGAGATTCGAATTCCACGATCGATTTCTTCAACTTCTCATTGCTAATCTTCTGTTCAATCATTTTGGCGTCATCTTGGAAACTATACACATATCAACATGGAAAAATTCTTGTTAGATAATTAAAAACTCATACTATTTGCCAATGTTAACGATAAAGAAGAAGATAGTCATCTCCTTAAAATTGGTACTGATTTTTTTTTTTTTTTTTGTGTGTGTGTGTTTAGAGAGTCGTAAGGGCGGGGGTGAGGGAAGCTCTAACCACTTGAGCTATCCCCCACTCTTAGTACTGATATTTATTATAAACTTGTTAAAGACAATTTG
Source organism: Chenopodium quinoa (assembly GCF_001683475.1). Classification (NCBI taxonomy): domain Eukaryota; kingdom Viridiplantae; phylum Streptophyta; class Magnoliopsida; order Caryophyllales; family Amaranthaceae; genus Chenopodium; species Chenopodium quinoa. Next base: position 3,851,390 of record NW_018743175.1, read on the forward strand.
TTATTAAAAAGCTAATATATTATCATTGTTTTAACTCAAGTGATGAGACTATATGAGAGTCACGATGATATTAAATATGTTTGGAACATAAATTTTTTTATGTACGATTAATATTAGATGTGATTGTACTCTAACTCAATGATGAAAGTAATGGCAAAAGTCCACCTTGAATGTAATGGGAGTTCAATGTTTGGTATGTACTTCATTCATGTGTTAAGAATTCCTCAGTCTCCCTTTCAGATCATATGTTTCTAGTCAAGCTCTTTTGTAAAGTTAAATTAACATCATTCTTAGTAATGTTACATGTCCAAATCATGAATAATGATCAATGTCTTAAAAATGATAAGCGATGAAGTCGATGATATTGACTTTTCTTTTGTTATCTATTTCGTAAGTCTTATATATTGGCATGCAATACAACAATAGTCTTTTTATATAATGGTACTCTGTATTAACGTGACAAAAAAGGTTAATAGCGCTATTAATTAGATAGATTTTATACCTTTGGGCATGTACTGGTGTTGATGGCAACAAGATCTTAGCAAGCTGAATCGCATTTTCGGGGCGGTTAATGACATGATTAAAGCATAAGTAGCGTCCATAAGTTGAAATATCTTCAAAGACATGAATATGAGCATCCACCAAGAAGCTCAAATCAACGGTCACAAGCACTCCATCTTGGTACATCTCAGCCGCTCCTTTTAAGTAAGGGTGTCTAATGGTAAGATCGGGCCCCACCAACAAACCAGCGTTGATTGTTATCATGCTAATTCCACGGTCCATTGCCAACGCCCATGCACTCTTCTCCGCTAAAGTCTTTGATAATGCATGCCACAACTAAAAAGAAGAACAAAAATTCAATTGAATTTAGTACTACATTATATTGCTATTTGACCTTGAATATTCTTAAATCTAGATGAGTGTAATATATTCTTACCTTAAACTTACGACAAAAACTTACATCGCTCCAATGTCTCTCATCAAGGTCTGATAACATTGATTGACGATCTTCTCTCCAAAGAATGGTGGCGGCTGATGATGTGAAAACGACTTTGTCAATAGTGTCCAATTGTGCGCATGCCTCTAATACGTTTTGTGCGGCTCTCACCTCTGTGTCCACTGTATACTCCTGAAATTATAAAAATTAGTATATTAATTGTCAGATTCGTCACAATTGAATTTTGTTACAAAGGGGACTATTTAAATTATCAAAACTTAAACTTTAATAAATATCAATTGAGTGACTTTGAATTTGTAGTACTAGGATTTCTGAAGCGTTGACCAACAACCAATTAAGTAATGACCAGTATTATATACTATTATAGTATTAGACATTTTCTTCCCAAACAGAAAAAGCCCACCGAAGAGGACCATTCATGCTGAAATTAATAACATGAACAAATGGCTGAATTTTGATCCACAATTATGGCTGACATAAAAATTTAAAATCTTGTTATATATCCTTGTTATTTCCTAAAATTCCACAATTTGTTGCCAAAACATGCATGTATTTTCGCATTAAATGTCATATTTCGTAGTATATTAACTGCACTTGGGCACCCTCAAAACGACAATCACCTTAACTAAAAGTTGAGAACTTAAACTTACACACTCTTAAATGTTTGCTTGAATTGTATGTCGTAGACAATGAATTTTGAAGTGCATGACAATTAATTTGGTCTTTTTGATAGAAACTCATCCAAAACATTGATCGTATATTTATTTGTTACCATTGATATCTTTTACACCATTGTGCGCGATAAAGGGGTGTTAAATTTTATACCAATTTGATTCAATGACCATAAAATGATACAATACAAATACGTAAAATGAAAAGTAATCAAGAGTTGACCAATATACTTTTGTTATTATTTACACGGGAGTCATATGAAATTGTCTACTTGCGCACATTAAAATTTGAAAATAAAAGGGGCAAAAACTTGGAAACAATATAAATTGAATGCCAAATTAAATTGTATTCTTGATAACCATCTCTTTCATGGTAGATTATTCAATGAATCCAGTAGCTTTCATCAATGAAAGAAAGGTTGCAAAAGCATACACTCTAAGTTTGGTGCAGTGTTTAATCACATGCAAAAGCTAGGTAATATTTGTAAAAAAAAAAAAAAAAAATGTAAAAAAAGAAAGAAAAAAAAAAACAACAACTAGCTATGATATAGACATTGAATCATTTGATTGGATGATCATGTCATATAACATATGATATACATACTCCGTATTAATAATTGAATACACATGCAATGATGTGGAAAGGCATATAATATGGTTGTATCAAATTTATTGTTCCCTCTTACCTAATTTATCGGCTTTGTAGCTGTAATTGCCTTTTTTCATAAAAAGTTTCAAATTTTACTCCAATATTGGACTATTGATACTTCGTATTATACTATAGTCACTATACGACTATAAATGTATAATACATGTGATTAAGGTATACTTTCATTTCTCTTTTGCTCATTTATTTAGGCTACCATCCAAATTTACCTAGGCTACCATCCAAATCGAGTTACTTGCAAGTTGCAACTCTCTTCCACGCTTTCCATCCATATTTTAGGAGATATATAATGTATCGAGATGAATTTTGTGTTACTCCCTCTGTTCTTAGATAATAGTATAGTACTAAAGTTACTTTTTTCTTTTGTTCGATTGTCCTAATACTTCCAAACAAGTGGCCACTAAGCTTTTTAAAATTCTAGTAAGTTAAAACTTGAACTATTACCTTGACTAATACAAAGAAAGACAATAATTGTATGGAAGTAAAGGAACTATGGACGCTAGTAGCGAATTTAGAGATTGCTTGTATATCCATTCAAAAAAAAAAGAAAAAAAAAATTACTTGTATATGTGCATGGTAGGGTCAATACATGTTTGATTGATTTTACAAAGTCAATACGTCAATATTTGCATTCAAAATCTAAAATTCAAACTCTATAATATGAAATTTCTAAACATTTGACCCCACAATCCATAAGTTTATCGGCCCTTGGATATTAATTATTGCATGATATGACGCCATGTTGGAGTGAAGATATAAATTTTAAAAAATCCAAGGATAATTATAATATATATACCAAAATTCCCTTAAAAATTAACCCGCAATCTAATTTTTTATGATTTTGATTATATAAAAACTAAGGTGTTATATATCTAAACCATATACTATTAAAAATATAACTTGCTAATTATAGATAGGGTATAGAAAAATCTGGAATTGAAAAAAAAAAAAAAATACATAGAAAATGGGGAATAGTCAACTTACATCATAGACAGGTTGATCATATGGAAGTTCAAAATTATAGAACAAAGCAGAGCAACCTTTCAAAGCATCAAGAATACTATGATAATCAAAAAGATCACAATCATAAATCTTCAGCTTTTCATTTCCATGATCATTACTCAACCCCTTCAATCCTTTCAACTCACCTATAAAAATTTATCAATATGTAATCAATAATAATGCACCAACCAAAATATACAATGAACACAAGTTAATTAATCTCTTCGTTTCTACATGTTGTTCCTACTTCGACATAGTCTCTGTCAAAGTAAGAACAACATTTAGAGACAGAGCGAGTATAACACATTATAGCTAGCAAAATACCATGGGGTTGAACAGCAGCATGAACAATGTAACCACGTTGAAGAAGTCGCCTTACAAGACTAGAACCAATGGAACCAGAAGCATCCATAACACACACCGTGTTCGAAATAGGAATAAACGATGCAGGTGCCATATTTGAGTAATAATAATCAGATAATCAGATAGAGAAAAAAAGGATTAAGGATTGTTAATCACTTTTTTTGTATGTTGTTGGTTAAATATAGCTAAGAAAAGAGAGGGTTTATGTGTGTATATATTTATGTGTTGTGTGAGTTTGTGTATATCTCCAAAACTTAGAGTATAAATATAAATAATAAAAAATAGTGTAGAATTATAGAAGTTGGTTCAACATGAAAGATAGGCTATGTTTGTGCATATATATAAAAATATAAAGTATGAAAATATGGAAGGAGAAGAAAGGGAGAGCTGGCATTCAAAGAGTGTGGGTTGTGATAATAATATTAAGTAGTGGCGAAGGAGGTGGTTGTTAGAAGGGAGAAAGGGAGATGATGTGAAGGAAATAAATGTTATAAAATATGATTAGTGTTTAATTAGTCAACGTACATGGCTACTTAGGAGAAGAAGATTAGATGATGGAAAATAAGGTGGATGGAAGTTGGGAAGGGGAAGTTATTAATTAAATAAATAAAATAAGTATATTGTTATAGGAGTTAAGCTAATTTTGGGATGTAGAAGTTTGGTAGAAACGTGTGTTTGTCAAAGGAGCCACATTTGCAAGAAACCAAACTAAACCAAGCCTCCGATGTTTCAATTTTTGTGTAGGGACCGTTTTGTGAATCGGAGGATATGTTGTATGTATATGTATGTTGTAGAATATTTGAGATGTGTCTTAAGTGTGTTCGATAATTTATACTCCCTGTATTTTTAAGTGTCTCTATTTAATCGACACATACATTATTCATTATGAAACTTTAACTGATGATATCCTTAATTATCAATTATTTGTTAGACTGCTACTTATAATATCAATGCATCATTGAAATGTTACATGTTGTTTGAAGTGACTGTAACATATTGATAGCCAATAACGTTTGTCAATTTTAATGTAAATAACAAATTAATAATGCAATAACTAATTAACAACTTTATAATATGTATGTATAGCCTTAAATGACACTTATGTGATATAGCGGATCGGAGTATGAATCGTATTACTGTTACGACTTACGAGGTAGAACTAACCTAGCTACCAGCATTCCCTTAGTTGTCCGAGTCAATGTGCTTTCTTGCTAAGCTAGTGGCTATTAAGGGGAGTACGATGTGGGGCTTGATTGACAACTAGTTGGGTTTCAAATTAGCTAGCTTGGGTTAGGTAACGGGTTAAATGGGACCAAGAGGGCATTAATAGTTGATTATAATTCTTGACAGTATAATCAAAAGATTGAGACCTAACTAAATAACTATGGATGAAAATGAGGTGGGTCGAATGTCGCAAATTGCTTATTCTTTTGAATATGATAGTAATTTGTTTGCAACATTTTGTACTCAAAACTCTCTTTGCAATGCATGGTTAATGATTTTTATTTGTTTCTTTATTTCATCTTCAATATGTGTATAGATTTTAATCCTAGCTAAGTCCTCTTTTACCCTCTTTCAAAAAAAAAAAAAAAAAAAAAAAAAAAGGGTCCTCTTTTACCCATGAAAAAAAGGAAAAAGGACATTCTCTTGTTATAAATATCTCTAATTTACTATATCATCATTTTGTATAAAGGTAATATCGTAATAGAAATGAATAACATTAGTAAATCTATGTAATGTATTAGAATTTTTTCTCTAATCTTGACTTAAATTTAACACGGAATTGAACCATTCCTTTATAAAATTATTCGAAGAGAACTCTGTTCATCTTTATTACTACTACTTACAATTCATTATTCACTTGCCGATCTAATAAATTTAGAACCAATGACCATTTGCGATGACAACCACGAAGTACGTGTGGCACACATAGTAACAAGGCCTACAACTACAAGTCTACAACAACATACAAGGGTATGTAGTTTGGTAACGGGGGTTGGTTAGTTCCGTGGGAGGGATAACAGGAGAATAACAAATGATGCAATTTATTGCAGTGAGCTGGCCATATTGCCTACCAATTTAAAGATACACACCTCTTACTCTTAATTTACTCTCTTATAGTAGCTTTAATTTTACGGACAACAGAAAACAATAGCTGGCGTATGTTGCCCTTTGTATTTAGATCTCCTTCAATTTTGTTCAAGTACTATAACATCTTGAAATCATTAATTTAGTCACAACATTAAAAAGAGTAGTCGTACTTAGATTATATTCGTTCGTCATTGATGAAGTCATTTTTTGGTTGGTTTTTTTTGTTAAGAATAGCTTAACCGCATTTTCTCAAGATTAAGAGCATTTGGTATAATGTTGTCGTAGTAATGGCCGGAATCAACTAATTATATTGTTTCTATAGTAAACAAAGTACCTGCATTTGTATATCATACTTCTTCCGTTCTATTAATATTGCAACAAGGAAGAAATTACGCATCCCAAAGCACATTTTATATATATGCTAAATATCTATAATTGTGTAAGAGTAAAAATTATAAAAAGTTGATATTGTGAAAGTATTTTATGAGACGAATCCAACAAGATCCCACATGACTATATTTTACTTAACGTATAAATCATATTATATGGTCAAACAAGAGTGATAAATATTGTAAAAAGTCCGTTGTTGCAATATTAATAGAACGGAAGAAGTACAATTTTGTGTGTGTATAAAGAGAGGTTGAATCACAAAAGGTAAAGAAATAGACGAGATTATATGTCATACCATAAATATGTACCATCTCAATACCTTAACTAAAAGACAAATAAAGTGCATAAATCAATAGTTATTTTTAATTTGACGGTTTAATCTTAATTAAGGCTTAAATAAATATGCTTAAGTTTCTTTCTGTCAAAACTTTGCTTAAATATCAACCTCATCACCAAACCATCAAATTACACTAATAATATTCATAGCTGTTTGATATTGAACGTTATGCCTCTGGATGTGCATTAAACTATTAAAGTACTTACATAAATGTAAGAATTGAGGATATTTGAAAGTTTTGGTCAACATTGACTTTTGTTGTTTGTCTTCTTACCACGACTACTGCATCAGTATGACAGTATATGACTCGATCTGCATTGTTTTTAAGTGCCGTCTTTTACTGACTAGTCACTCGGTCTTCCCCCCAAAGTCCCATACCCATTTACTCCTCCAATTTTGGCTCACTTAATAATCGTATTGTAAGTTATTAATACAACTTGTAACTATTATTAACTATTCGTATCATTACAAAATATGAATTTGGTAATGTGTATTAATCATATTTTCACTAACAACATCAAGGTAGACAGTTATGTAGTTGTTTAAAAATTAAAATTTTACTAGTTTGTGTCATGCAACATTTTGTTTACACGGGACATCAAAGTACGTGTAATACTAGTATATATCGTGGATCATTTTTATATATGGAGTATTTCGAATCGTAATGCTATCATATCAGATCAATAAAATAATATCATGAACTAATTGACTCACAAAATAAATATAGAACCTTACCAACCACTTTTCCTATGCTTAGTCTCTAGCCTCTTACTAGGTTTACAATTTATTTTGTTGTCTACATCGTAAAAAATAGACTAATTTCAACCCATGATTTAGTTTAATTCACTTGTTGTTTTTTAACTTCAATAAATCTGTGCAATATAAATACAATTCGTCTTTCCTTGGTCTCTCTGTGATGGAGTCGTCATTTGTTTGTTTACTAGTTTGTTTCTCGATTTATCATTATAAAATTAGTTAATTGATCATTCAAATGATATCATGAAGAAATTGACTTACCTAATAAACAAATAAAGAAAAAAATAACCTTAACAACCACCCTTCCTTTGCTCGGTCTCCTCTTACTAGGTTTATAATTTATTTTGTTGTCTATATCGAAAGAAATTTGACTATCTTCGAACTTTTTTTATTTATTTCACCTTTTCTTTTTTAAATTATTGCGTGACAACCTTGACATTCAACCATCACAAGAGTCTGCACGACAGAATAACCATAGGTTCAAATTTCATCCATTTCTCCTTCGGGTGGAATATTTAGCAATCAAGGATTCATGAGTTTCAACATAGCTTAAGTTATGATGAAGTCGTAGTACATGTTGTTGGACTTACTAGGTATTATGATTGCTATGAACAATGGACCAATCAACCCAAGAATATTTGCATAGATTATATACGGGTTGGCCCATAACTCCCTATGGGCTATAACAAGCAATGGTCCAATATAGCAACTCAAATACCATATCCATTATCTATGAAGCTAACATATAAGAGCACTACTAATGGTGAGCTAAAAATTTGCTCATGGGCATTTTGAGTGGGCATAAAATTTGCTCATGCATTATAATGGTGAGCAAATGAGAAAAAGCCAAAAAATGCTCATAAGTATTTCTGAAAATGCCCAAGACTTGAGCATTTTTTAAGATGAATAGTGCTCTGGTGGGCCCCACAATTTGCAATGGTTATATTTTTTGTAATGCAAATTCTGAAATAAATATTTATTAAAAAATAAAAATAAAATTACAAACGGTCATAAAATATAATTCTCTATAAATAGACATGCATTTTGATATATTTTGGTATAATTTCAGAAATACCATAAATCCTCCATATTCTTTATTTTAACGATAAAAACGACACAAATAAAAAAAAAATAAGTTACACAAATTTAGACTAGTTTTTATTTATTTGGAGTAATATTGTTAAAATATAAATGAAATTAATAAATAAAGAAATGTTGTGTAGGAGAGAGAAAGTAATGGTGGGGTATTGAAAAAGTAAGAGAGAAAGAGGAGTGGACAAACATTTTTTTTGCTCACTATTGGGAGAAAAATTGTGAAAAAAATTGTGAAAAAAATTTACCCATCAGCAAAACAGATTTGTTGAGAGAGAAAGTGGGTAGAGAGACAGTGGGTGGGCATTTTTTTTTCCACCATTAAGATTGGTCTAACCGAAGAAAACCAAGTTCTATCGAAGAAGAAATCAATTGAAAAAAAAATGACTGCAAATTCAGAATCAGAACCTCAAACATCTTCATCTTCTTCCTCAAATTCAACTATATCAACAACAACAACAGCTGGTTCTTCTTCAACATCTGGTTTAATTTTGTCAAACACAGAAATTATACTATCTTTCCTCAATTCATCATCATCATCTTCATCAAATCTCCCTGAAAATCTCCGGCAATCTGCAGTTTCTCTCTCCTCTCAATCTTCCCTCCCTTATCAATCTCTGAGATCCATCTGGGTTGCCTCTAACCCCACTACTAGACCCTCTCTCTCTCTCCTCCTTCGCGGTTCTTCTTTCCTCTTCAACAGCCCTAAACCTCGAGAAAAGGTATCAGCTTTACTCTTCCCCTTAATTTTATTCTTTGAATTAGAGTTTTTCTGGGTTTTAAATTTTGCAATCAATTCAACCTTTTATTTTCTGTTTTGGTGATGATTGACTGATACTTAGATTGGGTGTAATAAACTATTAAATGTTTTTGGGGTGAAATTGCATTTTGTGGGCATGTTGGATATGATTAGTTATAGCTGTTCAAATTCTATAGTGTGTTTAGAATTAAGAAGTAATTGTTTGTTGAGTGTATTTTCCATGTTTTTGAGTTTTAATTATGATTGATGATGTTATTAAAGTAAATGTGTAACAAGTTCTAATTTTGTAGTTGGTATATTGATTATTCAGAAAAAAATGCAGACTATCTATTTTTGCTCTTATGAATTTTGATAATTGATGAATTAGTATCTCTTCCTACATTGCTGTCTCACTATTGATGGTGGTATATGTATCTTGATATATTAGTGTTTTTGCTGCATTTTTTAGAATTATTGAGTATGATGTTGATAAATCTATATAAATAATTTACAGTAATTTGAGGCCTCTGTTTAGGTGATTGGTTTCAGGGTGTGTATTCTGAATTTTTTATGATCATTGGATAATTGATGAAGGAATTGAAGTACTTGTAACAAGTTTTAGTTTTTCTGCTGTGATGCTTGAATGCTTGTACTTGAGTTTCATCTCATTTTCCCTAAAATACTTTGATGTTCTCGGGAATGATTAGAGGCTAGAGATTGGCGTGGCCAAGTTTATTTTATTCGTGTAGCTTATGCTGGTTAGATATGTGTCTGATGCTTGGGGATTTCGGTTATGTTTAGAGTGAAGAGCTGAAAGCAAGGTTGAAGAAGCTAGAGGAGTTAGCTGAGAGGAAAGCATATGCAGAGCTTGTGAAAGATATTACTCCAAAGGAGCCAAATGAGCCCTTTTCAACTTACAAGGACCAACTTGGATTTGGTATGTGGCTTCGAACTTTTACTTGCTTAACTCATGTTCTCTATTTAATTGTAGCTCAACCTGCATGCTAAAAATATGTCTATTGTAATTGATGATAACAAGATATTTGTTACAAACTTACGACGTGCTTTCAATTCTGTTAATGTCGGTTCCTTTTGTTTTCTCTCTTAAAAAAATATCTGGCAATTTTTGTGAAGTTGCTTGGTCAGATTTCGCCTTCAATTTGTTTCAAAGGTGTTAGGTTCTTCTTTGAAATGAAGTTGACACGTCAATTGGACTGGCCGACAGCCAAACCCTACTTTCTTGTGAACCTGTGATAATATGATGTACTAAAAGCTAGATTAGACTGATTTCTGTTTCAAGTCTCTGGAAAAGGAGGAGTTCCTTGATAGTACATTTGGTAGATTTACAAATGATTTGATATCTAGATAACTTCCTTGAGAAGTTCTACATATAAACAAATAGTTATGTCAAAGAGAAGATCCACTGTTGCTGGCTTGGTAGATCCAGCACTTGGCAGTATGCACCACCTGCCCCATTATTTACAATCTTCTGTACTTATCTTCAAATCTACCTATGGTTTCAGTATCCTACCAAGATTACTCGTTTTTCCTCATTCATACTGTGGATAAGTGTCTAACTACCTGCTTCTCATTTTGGTCTATGCTCAGTAAGTCGGTAGGGGTGAGCACGGATTGGATATTGGATATCCGATCCGAAACTGGGTTTCCGTTCGGATATCCGTATCCGAAAATTCCTATATTTGATATCCGTATCCTATCCGAAAATATTCGGACATCCGATATCCGGATATCCGAAAATTTCGGATCGGATACCTCGAATATCCAATATCCGGCCTTTTTAAAAAATATTCATTTAAGGGAAATTGATATACTAATTTAATCGCCAAATTTTTTTTGTTAAGGCAAATTGATATACTTAGTATATTGAAGTTGAGCCAAAAGCAAATTAAACAACTCCAAAAAATAAAAATAAAATTAATTCATTGCAACAACTAAGGAGAGGAACAAATAGATTAGAAAATTTTAAAATCAAACAATTAAATTCACCAATTACAAATCAAAGAAATTTTAAACTAATTGACATTGAGAAGAAGCAGAGAAGAGAAGCTGCCGGACCGCTGGCGGATGCGACGATGGTGTGCTGCGGGTTGAAGCTAGGCAATTGCGTAAATGGGTCGTGGCTGGAAGGAAGCCGTGGTGTTGCGGGTGTTGTTGCGTATTATCGTGGATGTTGATGGCGGTGGCTGGAGGGAAGCCATGATGTTGCGGATGTTTGTTGCAGATCGTTGTCGTGGGCCGCTGGTGGTTGCAGTCGTGAGGAGGGAAGCCGAGCAAGCTGTTGGTGGTTGTGGATGTTGATGGTGGTGAATTGAGGGAAATCAGAGTACAGAATTTTTCACCAAAAAAAAGATCTGATAGGACCATAGGAGAGAGAAGATAAAGAGAAGAAAGAGAAAAGAGAGTGAGAGGCGGTGGAGGGTTTGCGAAATTGGAGGGTTTTGATTTAGGGTTAGCTGGGTTTGGTATTTGGGCCTTTGGGGGTATTTAGGCCTCTGGGGTATTTAGGGTTTGCTGATTTGAGTATTTTTTCGGATTTTAGATCGGATATCCAATACCCAAAATTTAATATTTCGATATCCGAAACTGATTTTGGATCGGTTATCCAAAATTTTCGGATCGAATACGGATCGGATTTTCAGATAGTTTTGCTCAGCCCTATAAGTCGATAGTCATTATCATCCTTGCTACTGTGGTCAATGAGAAACCCATCCAAGGCTTTTTAGAATAACAAGTGACTACACAATTTGGATGCACATACTTGATCAGTCAATCTTGTGTAATGTGTACTGTAGGAATCGTCTTTTTTCTGTTTTCTGCAACATTTCTCTTCACTGTCTAATAACTCCTTTTAAGTTATAGGCAGTATGCAATTTCCTATAAACACCAATCCAAATTTGCCTCTTGTGCTTGTGCTGGAGTAAGGATTAGTCTTGATTATGAGTATATGACCTACCAGAATCCACTGAAGGCAAGATCCTCCTTAGGTCTTGAACTCCTGATGTTTTCCTATATGCTTGAGTGAGAAATTCAACTTCAAAAGGTATTCAGCTCCATCAAGCATTACCTCGCCTTTAAACCCTTTTTTTTTTTTTTTTTTTTTTTTGGGGGGGGGGGGGGGCGGGGGTTTCAAAATCTGAAATTTGGAGATTCATTTTCAAAGAATCCAAACAACGGTAAAATTTCAAGAGACATGTGATGTACAAAGTGTATATTTTCCAAACAATTGCTTCTTAGATTCTTAGAATGATCTTTATTCTTACATTTGCATAATAAGGCCTCGTTTGGTTGACATGAGAAATAAATTCCCGTAGAAAGTTGTATTTCATGGGAAATCATTTCCCCCAAATGAAATTAGAATGATCTTTATTCTTACATTTGCATAATAAGACCTCGTTTGGTTGACATGAGAAATAAATTCCCGTAGAAAGTTGTATTTCATGGGAAATCATTTCCCAAATGAAATTCCTAGGAATTTCTTTAACTTGTTTGGTTGTGCAATGGGAAGTTGGAATTCCCATGAACTTTGAATGACCAAGGGGGGGTTAGGTAATTCACTTCCTACATTTTGTGGGAAGTGGAAATTCCCATGAATTCCAACTTCCCCCATTTTTACTTTTTTATATCAACCAAACAACTATCCAAATTATAAAATCCCATGAATTTTAACTTCCCCAATTTTACTTTGTCAACCAAACAACCCCTAAGAATATCACTAACTTCAGCTGTTCTGCAAACTGGAAAGAGTTTTGGGCTCTGTTAACACTTTTATTCCTCTTTCATTGCTTGGCTCTTGTCCCTTTGATCGTGACTTCAATCTACCTCTGTTGCTTATATGTTTAACTTGGAAACAAATTAACTCCTCTAAGCTCCTACTCTGTTTTTTTTTTTTTTTTTTCCTTCTCCTATAGATTTTTCATACTACAAAAGAGAGTGGAAATACATAATGTTTGGTTAAGCTAGCTTGAATGAGAATGATATTTTACCAAAATGAAAGAAAACTGTCTCCGCATTATTATATCCATAATTTAACTCGGAAGTTGAACTATGAGCATGCTTCTTGTATTTCTTGTTCAGATTCTGCCTTTTTTAAAAAATATTATCAAGCATGTATCTGCTACTTGCTTGCTTGCATGTGGTTTAGATTTAGCTTAGCTAAGATCAGGTTATGTTTTGCAGGTTTACATGTCGTGGTCATAATGTTTACTGGTTACCTTGTTGGATACATTGCCTTCAGGGCATTGTTTGACCGTAACCCGATCATGGTAAGTTGATGGAACTTTCACATAAATTATGCTTATAATTGAAGTGAAATTGCTAATGGCAGGTGAATTTTTATTTTCAGAGTACTGCAGGAGGCATCCTAGGTTTGGTTCTTGGCATGCTTGTGGAAACCCTTTTATTCATCATTAGAACTACTGATTACAGTGAAAAATCATCTAAACCTCGCCCGCCTTCTAACTTGAAGTTCAAGAAAAATCAATAGGATCTTAGGTTGAGATTCCCCTCAGGCACGCCTCCTTCTCTTTCTCTTACTTGTGTTCCTCACTTAAAAGAGATAGGTGTTCTTGATTTCCATGTGTTGTTGTATACACTTTTTTCCCCAATAAATAAGGCTTATTTAATTGTACACACAACGGAGTATATAATTAAGCTAAATGTAGCTAGAGTCAAAGCACAATAGAACCTTCAGTTTCTTGTATACATTAAGAAGCCATATCAAAGTTTAAATCTTTACTTAGCTGAGAGGTTTTTTCAATCCTCACGGAGAAAAACTGATAAACTGCACATGTGTTTTGAAGATTGCGTTGAAAAATAGCGATTTTTTTTTTTTTAAAGGTTTATTGAAAGAAGCGGCTTTACCTGCCAATTTTAATTGATTTGATGAGCTTTCTCTAGTTTCAACTTTCAAGTAGCTCATGTGAGATTGTCTATTTTTTTTCAAACGAGTTTCAAAATCGTGTTTGGATCAATTTCGGTTCAATTCAAATCATTATCGTATATTTTCGTGTACAGCATAAACATGGATCGGGTAAGTTTTATCCTTGATCTCTTCAGGTGGGAGACTCGTAAATGCATGGGAATCGGGTAGCATGGCAATATCTTTTTTGTTGATCTTACAACTTTCTATAAATATAAATCATGTTTATTGTACCCTGTTTTGGAGATTGAAGAAACTTTTCAACTTGTTTGGTTGGGTTATGGGATTATGGAAAGTAGGTTATACTTTAGTATCTTGTCTAGAATGTCTACGGTCTTGCGATCGGAAATCTGTCATGTGATTATGGGTGAGTAAACTTCGCATGATCCGAGTCTTCACATGCACACTACAAAAAGTGTTATCGGGTTCGATGTACCTGTACTTTATAGCTAGATTAATGCAATCCAATCTTTTTTTTTCTAATTTAAAAGTAATTTAAGTAAATGTTTTTACTTACGTTAGCAAATCACTCTTGTTATGGACCAAAACAGGGAAGAAATAAGAGGTATTATAATGCTGTTAATTTCAATATCAATAGTTACTATACCGATCAAACTAGATATGGGAGTCATATTCAAAGAAAACAATCAATATCCAACACAAAGTTAATGAGAATTACCTAAACCTAATATGATCGTCACATTATTTGATAGACTAACCTGTTTATCATATTTTGTTATTGTGTATGTCATGTATCTCTATAAATTTGATTATAGTCCAATAATACAATTCGAAATAGGCACAAGGTATACGTCCACTCGAATAGACTTTGTCGAATTCTACCTGATTATGATGTACTTGGTAAGAGAGTGTTGTTTCTTGAATACGTTCATAAGGGGAATGGATCGGACCATAGTTTTGGTACCATTTCAATGAAGTAAGGACGCCGAGAATCCACTTGTAAGAAAACCATTTGCCATAGAAAGCAACCTTCAAAGTTTCTTTCGTCATAAAATTAAAAATTTGAAAAGACTTCCATTGTTGTTAACACTCTCAAGTAGCACCCACAATTTGGGAATATGGTAAAATCCAATTCTAAAAATGGCAATAGTAATGGCACAAATATGATTGTAGTGGGGACCTAAATAAGAAACCATAAAAGGGCACACAGTTTGGACATATATACATAATACAACAGTGATCGTACCATTTGTGCGGTTCATCTTTCTTTGTGGCGAAATCTAATTAGAAACCATAGAAGTGCACACAGTTTGCACTAGCATGTGTGCATGATTAGCTTTCTTTCTAGTGTTAGGTTTTTGGACAGTTTCTAAATTTAATCAATCTACTACATTGTCATTTGTCAACATACACATCGCAGAGTTTTGAATAGTTGAACCTAATGCAATTCTGCTTGACGGGCTTTGATTGATCGAATTAGGTTGTCTATCTAATCCTAATTAACCCAATCTTAAAACATATGTGTTCGACAATAACTTTTTAGATGAATTATTTCGACTTAATTCCCAGATACTATTTTATGACAATCAGGCAATGCATATACTCGTACATTTTAAGGTAGTCCATTAAAATTTTACTTCTTATTACAGTACCATAACTAGCTTCCAGACTGTCTTTTTGCAAAATTATGAAAATCAACTTCTTTTTTTTTATTTATTTTTGTTATTTAAATTACTATTTTGAATTATTTTTTATATTGAACCCATTAATGGCTTTAACAACTTGTATCTTATACTTTGTACCTAATAGTTAGTGCGCCAATTTAGTTGCAAACGAGTGAGTCAAGCAAAGAAGTAGAATGTTTATGTTCATTAATCTAATTATAATTGAATCAAAACTTTATCAAAGCTTTACTCTCTTCATTCAAACTTTACCCAAGACACTTTTAAGTTTGTACTGCTAGGTAAAATGAGTAATGAACTCCAAAATTTCCCTATGCAATGATTAAACTTAGACCATCTTCAATGGTGAGACTTTACTTTAGGTATCAAAATACAAAATGAGTTGTTATTTACATCCAATGGTTATACCCAATCCACTTCTCAATTTAGCAACTCATATGATACATAATTTCTCAATAGTGAAACTTTCTTTAAGTATACTAATTGTCATTGTTCAATATGACCCACTACATCCAATTAAATAAACAATTTAAAATTTTTACAAAAACATGAAAAATTAAATAAATAAATTAATCAATAAAAAATTAATAATAGCCCACTTTTTTCCATCAATTAAGACTCAAAATTAAGTATCTAAACTTAATTACATTCCCTTTAAGTCTCCCCTTATGCTCTCAATCTATCCATTTATCCGTACATTGCATAGCCTTTTGTCGTTACATTCCAAGTGGCATCTTAAGACTTCCAATTAACATTTTCCACGTGCCACGTATACACTTTTTTCAACCATTTCCCATTTTAATAAAAACAGTCATACTCTTATTAGTTACTGTATTACTCTCTCTCCTCGACCACCTCCCACGCGTGTGCCTTACGTTCAGCAAATCACGTGACTCCTTACACGTGTCACCTTCCCATTAACCCTTTCTCATATATATATCCACCTCAAAGTCCACCTTTTCTACTCAGATCTTCGCCTTCTTCTCTTTTTTTTCACTCGAAAAAATAAACACCATGAAATCTGCACTTCTAAGAACCGGTTCAATCCCGGTTCAAACCCTGAACCAGATACCTTCACTAAACGGAAGTTCTTGTTCTTCTCCAAAGATTTCATTCCGGTCTGAAAATTGTGGGTTTAACAAGATTAGACGGTCTAACTCCGATACTGAGTTGACTCGTTCCGAGTTGATGATCAGCTCCCGTTTAACCCGAGTTGGATCGGTTTCTTTTCCCGATTTAGGTGTTATTGCTGAAGAGGAATTAACCGGACGATTCGGAATCGGAATTGGAACCGGAAATGGTAAAGGGAATAATTATGGAGGTAAAGGAAAAGGTGGGAGTAACAATAATAATAATGGTAATGAAAAGGGTAGTGTTGGAGAGTATTACCAACAAATGTTAAAGTCAAATCCTGGTGATTCTTTGCTTTTGAGAAACTACGGGAAATATTTGCATGAGGTAACGTTTCCGATTTTAATACTTAATAGTCATGTGAATATTTTATCGTATAATTTGACTGTATAACGTGACAATTTAATCTAGGGAGTTTTTCTCGTCTGTTAGACCTTATTAGACTTATTCGTTTTGTATGATTATAAGTATTCACTCTATTCAAAATTAATAATCACGTGAATATGTGATCGTGCAACTTGAACAAATTAAATAGTGTGACAATTAAATTTTTTTACGAGAATGTAACTATGTGATGATTGTTTGATTGATGATGTAATTGTATAAATATAGGTGGAGAAAAATGTGGAGAAAGCAGAGGAATGTTATGGGAGAGCAATATTAGCAAGTCCAGGAGATGGAGAATTATTATCATTATATGGGAATTTAATTTGGGAAACTTCAAAGGATGAAGATCGAGCTCAATTTTACTATGATCAAGCTGTGCTTGCCTCACCTGATGATAGGTAATCAATTGTACTGTATTGCCTATTTTATTCATTTTTTGCCTTTCTAGTTTTCATTATTTGTGTATATCGGTTAAAAGTTTGTATTTTTATGTTGACTTGATTCTTATTACAGTATATTTTTTTGGTATTGATAGCATGGTATTAGGATCATATGCACACTTTTTATGGGAAGCAGAGGATGATGAAGAAATAATGAAGCATGGAAGTGATGCTGTTCCTGCTATGATTGGAGCTCACTAATCAATAATTCAAGAATTGGGCTCCTTAACTTTTGATTTTGAGTTTTAACCTTTTTAGGGCATTTAAATAAAGTCATTTTGTAATGTATTGAGTTTTCATGTTTTTACTAACCTCTAAAACTATGTATTACTTACTATTAGTAGGGAATAAATAGAATGATGCATGTAAAATGAGAGATGCAAGACTACAATTAATATATGTATAATTTTTATTTATATGATTAAGTAAATATATATATTATCACATCTATCTCTGAATTAATGTTTTTTTCCACTGTTGTCAATACTATATCTCCAAAGTTTTTTATTTTTTTTAATTTTGATATTAGTAGTAAATTTTGATTTTTCTAAGATTGAACAACCAAATATAGAGTAAATACACTGTGTAGATACTTTGAGTTATGATTTATGAATACTACATATCTGTTATCGGTAATTCAATATGTAAGATGTCTAAAGATCAACTAGTTGTAAGAAAGAGCTAGATCAAATCTCAAAAAATAAAATAAAAAGGCATTGATAAGAGTATTGAATAATTAATAATTAGATAAATGAGAAGCAAATCAAAATCCATCTCTATCCATATAATATGGGTATCATGTGATCATGTTCCTAATATAGAGAGCAAGCTAAGAGAAGAGGAACTTTTTTTGAAAACAAGCTAAGAGAAGAGAACTTGTAAAACAGAAAACTACAACAAAAAAGAGTTGAAGAAGAAAGAGATTTATTTTTTCTATTTATTTCAATTTTTCTTATGATGTTGAGGTTTATCAGGAGTTTTTATTGAACGTCGCTTGTAACTTTGCACATGATTTCATTAAGCTTGTAAAGATTTGATATTTGATAGGCATTATTTAATCACTGTTTTTTCCAACTTCCTACAATTTGTCATCTTTACACCAACTTAATTAGTAATTGTTGATATTTTTGTGCATGTTAATTATTGTCATTTATTATTTAAGGATGTGATTGGAATTGTCCTTTTTGGCTGCTTCATCAAATTATCAGTATCTAATTAAAGAATACTTTAATCCATCATGATCTTTGGATAATGATCTAATCTTATCAATTAAGTGTTTGATGATGTTGACTAATTGTTTAAGCACCTAGACAGGTTATGAGATTTTCCTAACGACATGATAATACTTTCGTATATGATTATATGAATACATACGCTTGTAACGACAGGTTACGCTTGTGCATAACATTACAAATGTATTAATCATGACATAAATGCTAATCTTTATATTCCTCAAAAACAAAAAAAAAAAAAAAAAAAAAAAAAAAAAAAAAAAAAAAACTAATCTTTATACTTATTGGGCCATTTAGATTGATACGGAGTAGGTGTTTAAGGTGGCCCAAATGTTTGATAAGATTCACCAATCACCATGTTGCCCCGGCCATTTACTCTTATTATTGTATAGATACAGTGGAAGTTAGTGTTTTTTTTTTTTTTTTTTTGAGAAAACACAGTGGAAGTTAATTAGTAATTTAGTACGTAGTTGATTAAGGCTAGATACCTAGATTGTATGTGCAATGTGTTATTCTTTATTGATATTTTTTTTTCCTCAATATTCTTTCATATGACACATTGAACACTCAATTGATGCTCCAACATTATTACTTCAAATTACCAACACAAGTAATGAAGTAATGCTTATCCTGTTGATTAGGGTTAGATGGTATATACGAGAGGTAAATTTCACTAATTCTCACAAGTGCTTAGTGATACATTCAATTTCAACCTTATTTGCCTTGTGACACGCCTTGAATTCTCAATTGATGGTCCAATATCATTGTTAATCTCATCGAAATATTATCTATAATCAATGTAAAGCTCTACTAACAAATATAAATGAACTACAAAAACTAACAATGATCCTATCTTAACCATACCAATGCAAGTAATGCTTCTCGAAACTCTATATCTTTTATATAATCATCAAAAACATTATCAATAATCTCATTTCAGCATGGTACACCAATACACTATCAAGGACATCAACTAATAGTATGGTACACTATATGAATACTCCTTATCAACTAAATACCAGAATACTCCGTAATATTTAATTTAAATATGAGATCAAATCGTGTTTACTCTGCCATTATGCCAGGTGGTTTTCCTCAATAGTCAAGGGCCTAAAATTGATTCAAGTCATTTAGCCCGCCCCAAACATAGAAAACGGGCTAATTTACAGCCGTCTTCAACCTTGCACCCCTTTCTTCCCTCTTCCGTCTTCTTCTTCTTCTTCTTCCTGCGTATTTCTCTCTCTCTTTCTCCTCGAACGCAAGCTTCACAATTGATAACAATGGCGAAGAAAACTAAGGAACAACCCAATAAAACTTCAACTCCAAAATCTGAAGAAAAATCCGCAACTTCTAACAACATTTTAGACAAATTATTCGGCGAAATTCCTGATACCGAAGTCTCTAATTCCTTGTTTTCTTCCGAAAATCCCTTTCGAAGAAAGCCAACAGATTCAATTCAAACATCCCAAATCCCTGAAACACCTATTAATGTCGAGGTTTCGAAGTCCGAATCCAAGACAAAGAAGAAAAGCAAGGACGAAAATTCTTCTGTTGAGGTTAAGAAATCGAAGAAGAAAGATAAATTAGAGAAAAACCCTAATTTGGGAAGTATTGTTAATGGGTCGGAATCAAATGTGAATTTAGAGGAGAAAGAGAATAAGAAGAAGAATAAGAGGAAGAGAGATGAATTGGAGAGAGAATATGAGGTGAAGAAATATGGGGTTGCACCAGATGAAGAAGATGAGAAGAAAGAGAAAGTGGGTGGTGGGAAGAAGAGGAAGGCGTTGGATAATCCTGCAGAAATGATGGTTTCTCAAGAAGGGTATGATGATGAGAGTAAGCTTTTGAGGACTGTTTTTGTTGGGAATTTGCCATTGAAGACTAAGAAGAAGGCTTTGTTGAAGGAGTTTAGTCAATTTGGGGAAATCGATTCTGTTCGAATTCGTTCTGTTCCTACATTGGATGTGAGTTTGTGGCATTTTTCTTAGTTGTAGGGATTTTATTTTGTTCTTGGGTATGATTTGGTTTGTGTTATTGAAATGATTTTTTGTTGTTACAGAGCAAGAAGCCGAAGAAAGCTTTGGTTATTAATGGGAATCTCAATGAGGCAGTTGATAGGTAATTTCTTTTCATGTATAAAAGATGAACTTATTGGTTTGCTTTGTGTTTTTGTTATATACTGCAGTAGATTATATGTTTTGTTATATTGTGTTTTGAATTGCAAAACACATTGATTTACATTGAGCAAAGTACATGGTGATTGGATAAATCATAAATGTCAGCAAGTTGCAATTAGTTCTAGCCATATGTGATGAAAGCGTATTGATCCTGTTGAATGTTTGATTTAGTATTTCTTACATGTCATTCAGACTGTTTCCTAGGTAATGTTTTTGGAGAAGTTTTGATATTAGATAATTGAATATTGAGGTTAGTTGAAGAATACATTAGGGTTTAAGACAGCTACCAGTGTGATTGGTAGAAACCGAATTGCAAAGACATTGTCGTGGTAGGTAGGGAAATTAAATTGTGTTTGTTTGGTGAATGGCTGTGGGGATGGGGATATTTTGTACAAGAATGTGAAGAATCTTAAATCAAAGAACGAGCTTATATCACATGAGGATGATTAACAAAACATCCTTTAATCCCAGAGTTTTGATGCAAGAACAACCAAACTGATTGCCATGAAGCATTACAAAGAAAATTTGCTTTCATGACATCCAAAAGTGGATTAACCCACATTAAAAGCTGAAAATAAAAGCTGAAAGTAGTAAGAAAGACAGCAAATAAAGCAGCGGCAACTGTAGACGACATAGGGGAGTCCAAAGGGGACTCAAGAGGGGCAGCAGTAACAGTCTGTCAGTCTAATCAGTCCCCATTACGGGCAGCCATAGCGTTGGCCAGCTCATCAGTGTAAGTCTTGGTGAGCGAAGGAGGGGAATAAAAGTGGTACACAGGTTGATCATCAACTCGGTGTCTACACAGGTGAAGAATCTTTTGTCAGATAGTTTGTTATAGCTTATAGGGCATCGGAGATATTTGCTCTCACCTCCTTTATTCATCAAACTTAATTTTTTCCCCTTCACATATGAAATGGAGAATAAAGGAGTAAGACTATGTACTTTTCAGAAATAATAAGATAGAGAAATTCAGCTGGTCTTTGTTTCAGATGAGGGTTTTCAAGTGAGAAGAAAGAAACATTCTTGACTTGTATAAAGGGTTTATATCTCGATTGTATATTTGTATCTAGTTTGCTTGGCTGATTATCTGGTTTTGCCATACATTAGAGTACTTGTTCATGTCTTCATGATATGCTGTCTTCTTCATGTGTAACTGGCTAAATGATTTAGATTATCCACGTACAATTTTCTTTGTATTTTCTGATAATGACCTTTATGCAGTGTCAATGCCTACATTGTATTCAAAACAGAGCAAGCTGCTGAAGCCTCACTAACCTATAATATGTCTATGGTATGTATGCTGTTTGGTGGGAAAATTATCTGCTGATGTTTATATCTTTTCTTTCCTGAGTAAAGTTTCTGGTTGACTGCCTTTCCTTTTTTGACCCATAATTAACTTTGGTTTAGATTGGAGGGAACCATGTCCGCGTTGACAGGGCGTGCCCACCTCGGAAGAAACTGAAAGGAGACGACGCTTCAGCTACTCTTTATAATAATAAGAGGACAGTTTTTGTGGGTAATTTGCCATTTGATGCTAAGGTATATGCTTGATATGCTTATTTCTTTTCTTTTTAAAATTGTCTATTTCATTCATATTGCTTATGTTGCTCATTGGCTGCTTTTGAAACAGGATGAGGAACTTTATCAGTTATTTTGCAACACCAGACAACTTGAATCTAGCGTTGAGGCTGTTCGAGTGATTAGGGACCGACACACAAGTCTTGGAAAAGGGATAGCTTATGTCTTGTTCAAAACAAGGGTATGCCTTGTTCTCTGTCTATGCAATATCCATCATGTGCCTAATAAATATTGATTTGCTGCAGAGAGAGGATACATTTCCAATTGAAATGAATTTATTGCATGAACAGGCAAATCTACCTATTAATTTTGACTTTGCATCTTTTTGCTGCTGCATGTATTTCGAATTATGGAGGTGTTAGGACATCATTGAGAGGTTGCCTGTGTTTTCCTTTTGCAATTTATTTAATGATTTAATTGCATAAAATTACGTTTAACTAGCAATTTGTTGCTGGAAAATTCAGAATTTTAGAAATAAGGAAGAGATGTGACGAAAATTGGAGAGTTGATCACTTGATTGCTATTTGATGCAATTAAATCACCAAAATTTGGTTTAAAGTCCTTGTCTTACGGGAGTGGATGGACAATTCCTATAACAATATAAAGCAAAGTAAAATAGAAGTCATTCACAATTTTCTTTGTGGTTTATCCCTCTTTGATTTTCTCTTTGTATAGTATTTAATTACCCCACTAATTTCTTCTCCAAGCTTATTCTAACTTCTAATTGTGCATTGCCTGCACTATTCCTCCTCCTTAAGCTATTTAGTTACATATCCCATGATAGAATATGTATGTTGTTGCATGGAAATAATCAGCTTTTATCAGTCTGCTAATATTGTTCAGTGTTTTAGTAGTCAATAGCCCATATTTGATAAATACTTATATGTGTATCAACTATTAACCATAAGTAAATTTATTTAGTTCATCACATATTCTTCTGTAGGAATTATGAAGATCCATGTCCATCTAAAATTAAATTTTGGCAAGTATTAGTCTTCACATCTTTCATTGTGACTGTATTAGTGCGGATGTCTTGTATATTGCTACGCTGGAGCATGGATGTGTGAACTTATGTCTCCACTATCCTTGTCCCTTGTTTAGGTGAGGGTGTGCAAGGACATGTACCCCTTGGTATACTTGAAGTTTAATGTATGCATCAAAACCTGAAGGGCCACTTTTTTTTATTTTTTATTTTTATCCAAATATACTGGGATTTGGGGCTTGTCTGTTGTCATAAGCAGTATCACATGCTGTGGCTTGACTGCCTATTTTTCTTTCTTTTTTTTTTTTTTTTTTTTTTTTGTCGATATGCTCAATTGTTGTTCCTTATTACCACGATTGAAGTGGAACCTGCATATGTGTGCTACTACTCCCTCTGTATTTTATTACTTGCTCCATTTCTCCATGCACGGAGTTTTAGGAGAAATAGTGAAAAGTAATAAAATATGATGAAAGTGGGGTTGGTTGAATTATTAAAAATTCTTTAAAAAGCAAAAATGAGTATAAATGAGGAGGAGAGAGAATATGATAAATATTAAAATATATTATGAGGGGACCATTAGTGGGGAGGGAAATAATGAAATATTATTTAAAAGTTTCCAAAAAAGAAAATGGAGCAAGTAATAATTATGGCCGCAAAAGAAAAGTGGAGCAGGTAATAAAATACGGAGAGAGTATATTTTATTATAAATTTGTAAAACACTGGTTGTCACAGGCATTACGAATTTATGACAATAGGTGAAATTTTTTTATTTAAATATTTTTTTTTACCAAAACATCACTTCTACTGCGTATATTATTTTCTCTTTGCTCAAATATTGCTGATGTTTACATGATGGCTTGTGGACTCTTAAGCAGTTAAGCTTATTCTGCCGGTTTCACTAGCATCTCCTTTCTAGCTTTTTCTGAGATTGACTCTTAGATTAGAGGAATATGAGTTGGCTTAGGACTTCATCTTCCAGTGATATATAGTATCTTAGTCATTGTTTTCCACCACATCATACATGTGTAAATGTGTAATGCAGACTATAGGCGTGATAGTTACATTTGTGTTGATGCTTGATAGATTGTTTTTCACATCATGTTTTTTTTTTAAATTTCTGTGATGTTCATCAGTTCATCTAGAATTCTTGAATTAAGTGAACATTTTGTTTCTTTGTTGCTTTTACTCTTGAGTATACAATTTAGTACGTAATTTATTGGGTAATCACAATTTCTTAATGATGACTTTCTTGTACAGGAAGCTGCAAATATTGTTTGTAAAAAACGCTTGAAGCTCCGAGACCGTGAATTGAGGATTTGTCACGCAAAGTCAAGCACCCAATCCTCCACACCCTCTAAGAGGAAAAGTCCAGGAGACTCGGAAAGCTCCCCTGCAAAGAAATTTTCAGCAGGAACAGATACTCGCTCCCCTGCAAAGAAATTTTCTGCAGGTGCAAAGACTCCAGAAAGTCGCTACAAGGTTGGTGCTGGTGGTGATACCTCCTACCAAGGTTTACGTGCAAGTAAATCCGGGGAGCAAAAGAAAGCCCCCATAAGAAGAACTGCTACAAAAACTTCTTTTAAACCCGCAATGAAGAGTGGAGACAAAATTAAGCAGAGGACAGATAAAAGACCATCAGTAGCAGCCAGAAAGGCCAAAGCAATTGCTATGCAAAGTGGCGGTGCTTCTATCAAAACAGGGAAAAGAAAAATGGATGCCAGAACGCCCCAGAGTTCCAACAAGAAAAAGAAGGCTATGAAATCCAAGTGAAAGGGCCTTAGTGTATAACTGTTCTCTGGCCATTTTTTGTCCTTTTGAAAATTTGTTATAGTTTTCACTCAAAAAGAGAGACCTCTGTAGTCTGGTCTAAGCAGTTAATACAGCTGTGTACAATGTCCAAAATGATACATTGCGAACCATACTCACAGTGCTGTATGTGTAAGTGTATTATGGCAATATATCATCTCCTTTGGTTTTTCACAAGCCCGAATTTTTTCTATACTGAAGCTTTTGAGAAATCTTTTGCACCTACACTTGTGGATTTGCCTTTAGAAAGCAGCTACGTTTGGGATCCCTAAAATTGAAATGTGGCGTATTATATGAAACAGAATGTCTATCCTTGTAATGATTGTAGAAGAATCAAAACTTCAACCTTTAACCTTTCACAAAAGCATAGTGCTATTATGAGTGTTATCACACTATGTGAAAAGAAAATTATTCCTGATCAACCAGCTATGTTGTGTGGCAAACTTTAATATGTTATACGGAGTACTTATAACAGAATAAGAGAGGGGTTGATCGCAATCCAACTCGAATGCATTAAATGTTTTTTTTATTTCTCCAAAAATAACTCTGTATTATTATACTCCCTAGGAATTATGGGCAGGTAGCTCTAGCCTTCTCAGCTGTGATTCCTGTGAATCAGCTGAAAACCAATCACATTTACAGCTGTCATTCCTATTAAGGTCTTAAATTGAACAAATACTGTAGTGAAGGACCAAGGACAAAATTGAATATGAAAGCACTGAAATTCCATAAAACGTAAAATGCTGTCAAATATTTTACATTGCAAAGTAAAACCAACCAACAAATCTACTAGAACTATTATCCACAACTTTCACAGAATTTTAGCTATCAGCACAGCACAGGCCTTCTTATAATGCAATTATGGAGCAGAGGAGTCGACAGGTATGATATTCTCAAGAGTTATCCAAGGTTAGACATCAGGCCCTAAGCAGCTTTCCCTAAAAAAAACCCTCGGGCTCATTCCTTCAGCAGTGGTGCGAGGGACAGCGAGCAGTTTATGACCGTATGATCTGTACAGAAGTAAGTGATCACAAGTAGGAGGTTCAGCAGTATCAGCACTAACTGAGACAAGCAAAATGGTTATGTCTTGTTCTTTGACATCAAGGTAGGGGTGACTGAAACAATCCCAATGAGGAAAAGTGTTGCTATTGACTGGAAGTCATACAGATCACCTATTGATCGCAGTTCTCCAAGAGCTATTCCAGCCTGCCAATCACAAAAGATGAAATCGTATCACACACAATATCTCCAATATCCATGGTTTAAAAGAGGAGATTATGAAAAGAGCAAATATTAAAGATGTACAACACAAAATAGGAGAAACTTAGTCAAAATTCAACGCACGAGGGGCTCTGCGCAAATTAACATGACTGAAGGGTGATTTCAGGCAGACATAAGTCATATATAACTTGACAATTTTTCATTTTCACTAAAGAAAAAGGAAAACTAATTGGTTCCATTATAGATGTGTAGGAAATACATACTCTGACGGTGACAAAGGCAGCAGGGATCAGTCCAATGAAAGTTGCCAAGAAGAAGATGTGATAAGGGATATCCACAATTGGAGAAGCCACATTGATAAATGTATTTGGCAGTGTGGGTGTTACTCTTAGGAAGAGCATGTAATTCAATAAGTTTTGACGTCTCTTTGCAACCTGAAGGTAATGGAGAAAGTATAATCAGCCTGAGAAATTGTTGGTCATGTTTAATAAACAGTTTATAAGCAGAAGTAGCTGTTACCTGAGCTTGAAAGAAAGTCAGTTTGTCCGGCCATAATGAAAAAACAAGAGGTCGTCCAATCAATTTTGACAAGAAAAAGCAAGACGAAGCTCCAGCCGTAGCAGTGAAAAGGACCAGCGCCAAACCTCTAAATACACCAAAAAGAGCTCCAGCTAACAAAGACATAAACACAGTTCCTGGAATCATGAAAGTCTGCATGAAAATGTAGACCACAGAGTATCCAACCAATACTTGCAGCGTATAGTCACTTGTGTAGCTCTCGAGATGATCTCTAAAAAACAAAGGATTAACATCAATATAACAACAGATCTTCAGTACATCATTTCTTCTTTCAATATCTGGCATTTCCAGGAAGCAATTTTTTGGAAAAAGAAAAAGTGACTCATAAATTAAACAAACACTTGACAAATGGAATAAGAAACTGAAGAGTAGTGGTATTCCAAAGCTGTTTGATGAATCTGGAATCATGACTAATGAAAGAGGACACAAAAATCTATACATTGCATATAGAAAAATGCTTACTTTATAGTGTATGCTATCAGTTCTAACTAGATCAGTCTAGGTGACTACGTCAAGTCATCAACAGCATCTCAAAACCAATTAATATAAACAATTATAAGGTCTATCAAAGACAAACCTCACAACCAGTAAGCTAAACAATCTATCACATCCAACAGCTTTAGACCCCTCAGTTTACTCTTGAAGTCACACTAAAAGTTTGAAAATAACTCAGTTTAAAACTCCTAAGAAACACTAATTCAAGCTCCAGCAAAAAACGGCATGACAAAGCCTCTACATTTAGCATAAAGACAGGCATATGTTAAACCAGCCGAGCCTCTCAACCCCGGAAATAAGCACAGCATCACCAAATACCTAATGTCATGTCACAAAGCAGGGATAGTGAGCCCATAGCAGCATCAGAATGCTTTATAATATTTGGGTCAAAATGTGATAGCAAAAGACAATGCTGCAAGTATAGTACGCAACACTTGAAGAGGCCATCAAATACTAAGTGATCAACAGATCAAGCTCAAGACAACGTAAAAAAAGTAATATCACAGTAGTGATGAGTCTGATGACCTTATTTCGAAAATCACTTATTAGTATGGCTTAACCCCCAAACTTAAGCCATAGAATTCTGCAGCTTTGTCAGAATGACTACTATCTGAAGATCATTTCCCCATTAAAGCAAAGTTCGTCAAGAAAGCTGAAAGAGATGTAATGAGTAATGACGCCTTTCATACACATAATAGCTACATCAAGTTCACAATACTATATTGAAAAGAAATTGGAACTGTCTCGCTACGCTCATCTGATGAATTTGCAGACAAACATAGAGTATACATTGTGATTGAAAACTACATCACCACCATTAATACAAAGTTATAACAATCAGAAATTCAGATTGCAACATTACCAGAAAAATTACTAAATTCCAGAAATCACAGGCTAATTAGGTATACTACTAATAATAATTTAGCTAATGCAGCAAAATCTATTGAAAAAAGCTGTGCATGCAGCTGAAAACAGATCAATACTAATTTGGACTACATGCCAAAACAGAACAAAGAAAGATAACTGTAAGTAGAATGAATTAAACAATCACATATTCCCAATAATGTCACAATTTAATTTTTGCCGTATTATACAAGAATTTGCAAATTCATAAAAGAAAAGCAATGAATAGTAACGGTATGCTAATAATAGAAACAATATTTGAACTTACCTAACCAAACATAGTCCTAACAAACAAACAGCTTATAACCCATTAATGGAACACTAAAAAGATTAAATCTTTCCCCCCTTTTTGAATAAGAAACAAAGAAAAATCCCCATATTTCAGATCTAAAAGAAAATTACAAGAAAATTAAACTCGGAATAATTTAAAAAATAATTTAAAAAAAAAAAAAGGTCAAATTTAAGCTAATAATCATAATGTAAAACTCAAAATTGCTGAAAAATAGATTAAATTTATCAATGAATACCTAAGAATTTGTAAATCCTCAAGGGTTCGAGGCAACTTGAGTAAGCTATAATCAGAAGACGGCATAGTTAAATAAACACCCAAAAGCCCTAATCCATATGCAAATACAACCCCAAAAGCTGCTGAAACTTCCCACATTGTTAATGGATACTTTGAAATTGATTTTTCTTCACAAACTAATCTTTCATCTGATTTCTCCATTTTTTATTTCAAATTTTGTACAAACTCCACAAAAATTAAAACAAAAAAAAATCAAAATTTCTGAAATTCGAGGTGTTTTTGGGTTTTCTGGGATTAAATTGTGTAATGACCAGATTTAAGAAGATAAAGAAGATTTGGTTTGGTTTACTTTTCTAACACTTCTCTGATATTTCTATTTTTTACGTTTAAGCTTTGTCCGATTTTGTGAGAAATTTTTTGAGGATATTCGTTTGCCAAAGAATAGAAATATCCTAACTTATGATTATTGATTATATAGGATTATAATTATTGACAAGATTTGTTACCCTTTTTTTTTTTCCAAATTATTGTTTGGTGGGATTAAATAAAAAATTCAAAAAAGGGTTTAATTGGGAGAGATGATGTGGTCCAACTTTGGTCATTTGTTTTCTTGTCTTTTATGATTTGTGGGTTAACACTTGACGTTTAAATGGAGAAGTTCAGATGTTGATTTCATTTCATGTTCATATTAATGATGTCTTCACCATGTTTTTAATTAACATAATAATATCCGGGGTGTGTCAATTCTACATTCGGGTGTTTAGGATAACATCTAAAAAACCTTAATATCTCACGCTTCATTCGAGTCATTTCTTTTTGGTAAGTCATTCAAGTCATGTGTAGTGTACGTGTTATTGTGTTAGTATGTGACCAACTAACAAGTCTAGGTCATCCGAGTATACATTAGACGACATGCCGAAACACTAATATAAGCTCATATGCATGGCTTAATGCATGCTACACCAGGTGGATGGAGCAGTCTCAGGGAAAAATAGCAAAGAACACGTGAAGAGGGGTTGGAAACCGACGGAGAAAACAAAGGAGATAGCGGCCCCAAGTACAAATGCGCAAATCGTGGGGTAGTTTTAGTTTTTTGCATGTGCTATTATTTGCTTAAACTACGCGTTATTTTATGCTTATATCATAATAGTACAGTGGGCTCTTATAATTACACTTTTGCCCTCACTGTTGTCGCTTTCTACACCAATTAATTTGCAAAGCACTTTTCTAATTCTATATTTTTGTTCTAACAAATGGGTTTTTGCTTATGTATGTTTGAATATAATGAAAATGTGTTGAGGGTTTATGTCATAATAAATTAAATTGTGGAAAAATAACAAGTTTTATTACGAAGTATTTTTTTTAAGTACATTATACATTTTAAATAATCTATTTTCTTTTACAAATACTCCGTATAAATTATTAAGTTATCATTTTGGGGCTTTGGGACTATATCCTATGATGTATGTAGCTATTTTTGCTTAATCCTAATTTTATATTTAATTATGGGGATTATTTTGTCCAACAAGCACACATCAAATGAGAATTTGACCACATATAACGGTATAACCACCTTACAACCAATTAGTGATAGACAGAGTAGTTAATCAATCTTTTAAACATTACCGAGTAGACAGTTTAATTTGTACCTCATTGGAAAATATATGTCTCAATAAACTAGAGGAAAAAAAAAAAGAGTTCTGATCTTCTGAAGTTCTGATCTGTAATTGAGATAGGTTAGGACATGAATATAAGACGCATCAATGCATCATACATTCATGTGTTTGAAGTTTGCTCAAACGGATTATTAGTTGTAATTTAGTATGTAAGCCTATTGGGCCTATTTATTGCCCAATCTTAATTCTATACCAGGTGCTTGTCCATCGACTCAAGCCATTACCAATTTCATTTACCATCTAAGATTAACATAAAAAGATAACAAAATCATCCTTCTTCCTTCATTTACAACAAATGATTTATTAGACCTTAGCAATGTTTCATCGGATGAAGAAAACACGGCCTAATAAATTTATTTCAGGAAAATTAAATCGAGCCATCAAATTAAATTAAGTATATGAAAACAAGGTTCAAATTAATAATTCAAATCAGTGTATATGTTTAGATAAGTTAATTCAGAATAAGAAAGAAATAATTGAAGTTTCACTAATGAAAATCAGGTGAATTTAACGCACCATTGTCACGTCGACTCTTGATTTCTTTTGCACAATACATGCATTGTTGTTAATCACCCATAGCCATAAAGGATCTCATTTTCATGCATTAAATGCACACAACAACTTCTGAAGCAATAATACTTATTATCAACCTAACTTTCCATCACTCTTCTCATCCATCCATCTCTCTCTTCTTATCATCCACAACCATAAATTCTAGCATTTACATCTTTCCTCTTTATTCTCCCTTCTTCCAAATTCCTTTTTTTATTCTTACAAATTAAAACTCTTTGTTTCTTTTTAAAAAATGGCAGGAATAGTTTCCAAATTCTCATACCAAAAGCTTAAGCAAGAAGTCATTTTTGAAGAAGATCCTCATCAAAACAAAAGTAAAAAAGATAGAATTTCCGAGATTATTAGAAGATCATCATCATCAATAAGATCAAGAAGCAGTTGGATTAGTAAGCTGAAATTAAGGAGAGAATTCAGGGTTAAATTAGGACGTTGCTTTAGAAGATTTTTCAGAATCAGAAGAAATAAAAAGCTTAAAGTTGCAAGATTAGCATGGGCTAATAAGGTTTACAAAAGATTAAAGGAAGGTCATTCTCATTTTGGTGATCTTTTTGCTGGTAATTACTTGTTTATGCAAGTCACTCCTGGCTCCTTCGTCAAGAATAACAAGACTCATTGCGTGTCATCTCACCAAATTTATAATCTTAGTAATAATAATAAGCTTTCTAAATATCCCCCAAGTTATACTAATAACTATGTTGTATCTTCTTGAATAATTGCATAATTATATGTATGTTCATGTAATATACTGTATTTTTAAGTTTATTACTGTACTACGTACTTCATATAATGTATCTATATACCGAAAATAGTTTGTGCTATGTAACAAATAACTTATAGTTCTAAAGAAAAGTTGGAAGAATTTAAGAGGCAAATGCGTGCAATTAAGATATTAGATATAACAGCAATATCGATCTACGTCGACTTTAATTTGTTTTTCTTATTCTACGTACTAATGTGTTCAAATCTATGCTACTAAAACAAAAGTTGCTACAGTATTAATTTTGATGTTTAATTATGTTAAGCTGTCACTTGTTTGACACATTAAGGTACCTTAAATCCTTAATTAACAATTAAAAGAATATCTTTGTCTCACATCATAATTAATAATATATGGTACGGTACTCTTCTATAGTTCTATGTGCCAAGTGCCATGATTGTTTTAATTAATCTCATATTATCACGTATAAATGTATAATCAATAAGATGAAGTTGTTAATATAAATCCAACTTTAAGAATACAATCGTGTTTCCCCTTGAGCGTACGGTGTACCTATTTATTAGGCATGCTTGAGTGTAGCCGTGTAGGTATGCCGTATGCATAATAAATTTGTAGATTTTTTTTTATTTTTTATTTTTTTAATGGAATAGGAAGAGGTGATTTCATTAAATAATAATAGTCATTCGGCACTAATAATCATCCCTTAAGAGATCTAAATTCTCAATACAAGTATTTAACATCCTAAATAATTTTAGATGTATTTGCATCGTGATGGAGCTCCTAAGTTTGCAAGACGAATCTTCTAAATTTGCACCCTAAACCAACAGACACACAATTCCACAAAATTGCAAGACGAATCTTCCAAATTTGTATCCCTGCACACACGAAAAACAAACAAACAGACGATACTAAAAATCCCATCATTAGGGAATTGACTAAACCTTAAAAGCTAAGGAGGGACTAACTATAATCACCATACTGTTGGTGATCTTTATTGGCTAAAAACATTAAATTGAAGAAGAATTTGAGGCTTACCATCGCTAAAATTGATGGCAGCCCCTAAGTTTTGCTATAGTGGCTAGGTTTGAAGAGAGAGAACGGAGAATTTTTTAGGGTTATAAAATCGCTATATAAATTTGTAGATTTTTGTTGTTCATTATTATTACAAAGTAATTATATATAATCCTTAAATAATAATCTGACTTAATAATGAAATTTAATTTTGGAGACGGTAGCTAGTTGAAAGTTACTAGTACTATTCATAGTTACAAATTATTGAAACGAATTTTGTACAAGTTGGAGAAGTGTGAACATGATTACATGATTAAATCATGTGAATTAAACCCTATTATACGCTTATATAATACCATAGTACGTCCACATACATTACAGAGTGTCATTTTAAGTGAAGCATATATAATCATACACTATAAGAAAACAACTGTTTTTCAACGGACACGTAATTTCGTCGGAAAATTCGAAATTTTCGACAGATTTTTATTCAATTGGATATTTCCGACGAATTCAAATAATCTATCGAAAATTATTCCGTCGAAATATTTGTACTTTCCAAAAGGCTATTTCCGACGGAAAATAATTCCATGAAATTTTAAACTAAAATGTAAGGACTCAGAGAGTCAGAGCTCTCACACATTCGATCTCTTCCTCACTAGGGCAGGCACACAATCCCACCTAACAAATTTAATTAATGTGAAAATATAGCTGGGAAAAATGCTTTGATGCTCTCTTAACTATAACAAATTTGTCTACAAAAGTTTCATTTCACCTTTTCCTATTTTTTTTACTCCGTATTGACTATATTAATTTAATCAACTAAATTCCACTATCTTATTATTAATTATATTTTAAATAAAACAAACTCTGATCTATTATCTTAATTTTTAATTAATAATCATTCCCTGCTATTCTCTAATGTAATTTTATTCACGACCTTCCTCCAGTGTGCAAATTGGCTACAAATAAGACTTTTATTTAGAAAAAAAAAGAGTTTAGCGGACTTAATAAGCAGTTACATAGACTGCCACGCGACCACTCACTTCATAAAACTGATTCATTTATTAATTTATTATCAGCCCAACTCCCACCAGCTGTCTCTCTCCTTATTCTGTAGTCTTCCCTAAAATTCTCACTACCCTATTTCATCAACATTAATGCACCCCTCTCTTCATTTCTCACCACAAAACACATATTTTTCTTACACCTTTTTTAATTTTCACCCTCAAAAATAAAAATGTCATGCAAAATTTCCAGATTTTCATACCAAAAGCTAAGAAAAGAAGTTATTCTTGAAGAAGAAGATGCTGAAAACAAAAAACAAGTCATTAAAACTTCATCATTTCCAAGAATTACCAAGTGGTTTGGTAATAAGTTGAGAAAGAGAAAGCTGAAGTTTAAGTTTTCAGGGTTTAGAAGATTTTTCAAGGTAAAATCAAGGATTAAAGTGGCAAGATTTAGATTATCATGGGTTAATAAGGTTTTGAAGAGATTAAAGGAAAGCCAATCACATTTTGGTGATCTTTTTGCTGGTAATTACTTGGTTATGCAAGTTACTCCTACTGATTTGAACAAGAACAAAAACAAAAACACTATTATTGTGGGTAATCCTTACGGTCCTAATAATAAGATTACTAGTTTTGCACATTTTACTTATATGTACTGAACATGTTTATTTAGTGAAAGTCTAGCGATTAAGGGATGGTAGATTTATGACTAATAATTAAGGGATTATATATGTTTTAAAGGTATTTTGGTAATTTTAAGGGTATTTTTAAGGATGCTCTAGATGTACCCTAAAAAATAAGGGTAGTTTGGTTATTTAATTTGGTCCTTTGTATTTGGCATGCACTTGTACTTCCAATATAAAGATAGAGGTTTACAACAAGATTATCCGAAGAAGCTATGTTTGAATTAACATAATTTGATAAAGCTACTCACTTTTAATTTAATGGATGTGCATCTGAAAAAAGTATGTAACTTGTCTTTGCTAAGGTTTTTTAGGCAAAGACCTAGAATTGTTTAGTTGTAAAAGTGTTTATTTTATTTAATGGCACACTTATTTATTTCGCCTGGTTTTATTATGCATTTTAAGTTTTTCAACATTTGTAATGTATGTAGACATGTAGTATCTGATTCAACCTTTTCTAAAATAAAAAATATTAAATTGAGGGGTGTTGTATATCCATTTCTAGCAATTAGAAAAAAGCCAAAAAGCCAAAAAAAAAAATATTCGTATTGTACGTAATAATTTTGTGTGTGTGAGTCAAAGTTCGTTTTAAGTCATGGGTGTATGTACTTAACATACATGTGCGGATGTGCCCAAGTAGACTTTCTTTTATCATTGCATGTCTGTTCAAATGAATGTATATACGGAGTATGAAACTATGATACAAATTACATAACTATTATAGACTTGTAGTTATGTATATTTGGGTAGTTTAATAATATAACGCGAAATGGAGTACGAAATCAATAATATAATAGTAAAATATATACCAGAAATGACACGTGTCACTTTCTGGTGCTGTATTTTCCTTCCAAAACTCCCCTCCCCTTTTAGCAAAAAAACTTTTATCTTTACATAATAAAAATGTTTTATTTTTGGAATATTTGTATAATACAACTATAATAAAAATTATTCCAAATCTTATATATTATCTTTACATAAAATTTATTTCTTTTTATTTTTTGTTCTTAATTTTTCCATACACATTTATCAAAAATATTATTCCAACTTTTTTTTTTTAATTATAGAAAAAGTAAGCCACTGGTTTAGGTACCAAATACTATCATTACCACCTAGACACCTCTTACACGGAGTATTATTGAATTTTTCTCAAAAAGTCGTAATAAAATTGATTTATATAATTGATATTAAAGAAAATACTTTAGAATATCACTTTAATTTTTTTTTCCAAATACCTCTAATATGTTGTTTCTTAGACTAATGGAGTATTAGATATGACTATAAAATTAAAGTTGTGTTCGACAACTATATCATAGGTCTATATCTAGGAAAATGTGAAATATCAATCAATTTTTTTGTTACATTAATATCTTAGTAAATACAAAAAAAAAATATTATCGTATGCTAAATTATAAACACGTATCCTTTTTTTTCGATAAATAGTTAACATTTACAAATAAACTTTTAAGCTAATAAACAAATAATGATCAAACTAAAATTATTGGATACCAAACACATTTTTATATAATAACAAAGAGCGACAATATCATGTAGAGCATCAATTCATAAAATGAAAATGTACTATTAATAATATAGGTTAGTGATGCCTAATTGTGGATTATAATTGCCTTTAATGATTCGAGTAGTATTTATTTCCATTCAAATTATTTTATTGGATATAAAGGTAATATTTTATTTGTAATTTATATATTTACATGTATGTTGTGCTAATAGTTTTACTGTAAATTTTATTCTATTGTTTGATTAATATTTTCATGTTTATTAAAAAGCATTTATAAATAAGTCTTTAGTCACATAGTCACTAGATTGTATAGTTTTATTGAGAAATAATATACACCATTAGTGTAATATAATGTATAGTTGTATACTACTTTTAAATATTTTCAACACAACTATAATCAACGATAATTTTTTTTTTTTTCTCAATTGTAGTTTTAATAATTTTTGCCTTATTCTTTTATTTTTCTATATACATGGTATTTGTTTATTTCATATAAGTTGCCTCATTTTTATATGTATTATGTCACAATTAATTATGGAAAAGATTATTATTATCGTGCATCGCACGAATACTAATCTATTACTTTGTATATATAGAAGTTGAATCTAGACAAACAAAAACAAATCATTTAGATGACACTCATGCCAGCCACGAGGCCCATAATGTTGTGACGATGAGGTCAATCTATATCAATATCAATAAATTAAATATCAATCATATCTCCAAAATTTTGGAAGCGATGGATTTTTCTAGTAGAATAAGACGACGACTCGACGACTATTGAGAAGGTGAATAGTAGCTATTACGTATGTGCGAAGCAACAAGCTAGCTACTTCGTAATTGGAATTTGGAAAAGGTTTAAGTTCGCTTGTTAGTTATTACAGGGTTCAAAATCGATTAACAAAAAAACTCGATTCATAAGGCAGAAGCATTGCCATTGGCCCATTGAATATTATCTTAGCATACGTTCTCTCATAGGACTCAATGAATTGAATGTAATCTTAACAAATAAGGATATTAAGGAATGGTAGTTTTTATTATCATTATCTTTTGTTAAAAAACTTATACTATGTCACTCCTAGTTTTATTTTGCTCCTTGTTTTAGTCCCAACTTGCAAGTGCTTGTTACCTAATTATAAATTTTCCCTCAAAAAAAAAAAGGTATAAATTTTGTCAATTGAAGCAATGTTGCCACTATGTTTGGGCTTTGGCCGACTTGAAATATGTCCACTATTGAAGTCTCTTATTCAATTCCAGAGGATTGGGCCCTTGATCTCTAGATCTACACGAATGCATGTGAGTACTTTTACTACAATACAAAAACACATACTAAGTACATAGTCATGTGAATAAGATTTTAGGGTGACATCAAGTTATTATTGTAGTTCAAAATTTTGATGTAATTATGCACATCAACTAAAATTGATATGGGGTCGGTATTATTATACGAAATAGAAAGAATTGTTGATGTTTAAAATTAATTGTTTAAAGTTTTGAGAAGTCGCATTGGTGTAGCTGTGCAGTGGTATTTAAAACTTACAATTACTACATTCAACTAATTTTACAACATTTAACTTTTGTGGCTCTTTCTACACCAAAAATAAGGAAGAAGTTTCCAAAACTTATTAAGGTTGCCTTTTAAGTACTTTTTAAATTAGCATATAACCATGGCTACTACTTAAATAACAATGATTATTTTAGGCCTTATATAAAGATAAGGGTAAATTTCAAATAGTGAGCTAAGTGAGAATCGAACCCTATCTCTCAAGGATCCCCTACACTTAGTAAGTGTATCCAACTTGTGAAAACTCCTTCCTCACCAGTGTCACCACATACCAATAGGATACCACTAACTTTTCCACTAAGAAAAAAGAGACTTTATCAACATGTAAAGTACGTATCATATGATAGCAAATGCAAGATCCAAATATATGTAAGATCTATCAACAGTCGACATGCATGGATTTGATATTAAAGAGTAAAGTGACGAATTCCACAATCGCAAAAGATTTTCAAGTCCAATGCAAACAAATCAACGTTGGATGATAAATGAACTAGTTGTTTATAGGATGAAAAGGATTGATACCGGAATCCATGAAACTTTCAAGTATTATTCCTACCACTTGCCGTGGAATCAACAGAATTATTCCTTTGGATAAAGCATTATCCAAACTATAATACCAATTAGTACGTACTATTAAATAATATACTCTTAATTCTTTAACTTTGATGAATATCAAATGTATATGTTGCAAGGAAGATCTTTTGGTTCTACCTTTTAATATCACAAAGGGAGTAGATCCTTTGCCGAATACAAAGGACTTCTTTATATTTGGTAGGACCATTAGTCGATAATATATTTAGGTAAATCAAGTTATGTTAAATTCATGGATTTTTGAGGAAAAGTATATATATAGCCATATAATCTCTGACACATTTAGTATTCCATCTCGCTATAAAATGTATGTTAATTTATTTTCCTAAATAATCTGATAAAGTATATAAATTAATCCTGGGCTTCAATCATAAGTCTAAATTTTTGGTTGAGATGATCTTTTAACATGATATCAAGAGCCAGCGTGACACATAACACGTGACACATAGATCACGATTGCACAAAGGCTCTCATATGTAGGGGTGAGCACGGATCGGATATCCGTATCCGAAAATTTGGATATCTGATATCCGATCCGAAAGGTTCGGATATCTGATATCCGGATATCCGAAATTTTTGGATCGGATATTGTGGATATCCTGGTATCCGATTCATTTTATTAATAATTTAATATTAATCATTTTATACTAAATTAAGCTCCTAAAGGCAATTTTTTTTTTTAAAAGGCAAATGCATACGTATATTTTAGTTATTTTGTTGTTTTAGTCTTTAGAGGAAAATTACAACCTGAACAAATTGAATAATTAAATAACCTGAATAAGTAAGTAATCAAATAACCCGAACAAACCAAAGTGACTGATTGAATAACCCGTGAACAAACTCACATGATTAAAAAAAACTTGAAGTCTAACTAATTATAACATATTACAATACAAAGAAATTTTGGAGAACTTGCATACTAATTGACACATTACAAAACAAAGAAATGTTCAAAGTCCGTAAATCCCAGAGTTGGATTGCTA
The DNA here is from genome assembly GCF_001683475.1 of Chenopodium quinoa. Lineage (NCBI taxonomy): Eukaryota > Viridiplantae > Streptophyta > Magnoliopsida > Caryophyllales > Amaranthaceae > Chenopodium > Chenopodium quinoa. The sequence continues at coordinate 3,890,826 of NW_018743175.1, forward strand.
ATTCACTAGTTAATGTAACAGAATTCACATCATGAGGATCCCATGCTCCACCAGTGGCAGACTAGCAGTTAGGTAATGAAGCACACCAACTGATTTTCTTGTGACTGTACTTAGAAAACACAGGAACATTCAAATAAAGAATTAGACAATCAGATCTAATACTTTTTAGATTTCAAGAATTATACACATGAAGTTAAACAGATAATCAGCTATTTGAAGTTAAGAAACTTAATCAACCAACTTCACTGAAATTAACTGGAGAAATTTTCTGATTTAAACATGTTTATCACTCAAAAATGAATTCAGACAAATTCAGCTTATGCAAGAAACAAAGATCTGCCTAGAAATTTTTTCAAACTACTACTCAACTTCTCCAAACAAAATTTGAATCAGGAAAATATACAACTGAAAATCAGAAAACAGTCACATTACATCAAGTCCTCAACAACATTCATAGGTCAGAGTTATTAGTCGAAAAAAAAAATGCAGAAACTACAACATTAAAAAAAAAATTACAAACCAATAAAATAGTATTACCTTTAATTCTAAAAATAATCATCGACAGAGAGGATCAACAAGAGAAGACAACTCTACATTAAAAAAATAGTAAGTTATACAATAAATACATACAAATAATTGCAGAAAATAAAATAGAAAAAACAAGAAACATTTTGTAACATATCAAAGTTTTACCCTCTTCAATTTGTTGAATATTATCAATACTTTCTTCAATCACAAGTGGACCACGTGTACTACGCATCCAATCTTGTGCACATATCAAAGCTTCAACCATATGTGAAGAAAGAGAACTACGAAACACATCAAGTACTCTCCCACCGGTGCTAAACGCAGATTCAGATGCAACCGTTGGATAATACATCCCTAGCCATAAGACCAACAATAGGATATCTCTCCACCCTTTTTTTCCACCATCCCAAGCATCAAAATTCTTACTCGTGATACGCTCTCTATCATCCATTAAGTACTTGTCCTAATCACTTTTTTGTATCAAAAACCGTTTGTCCACCAATATCCCTTTCAAACTCATAATCCGCCACATCATGCCAATCATTACAAGTTTCCAAGTCTCTTGAACTCAAATCAATATTTTCATAAACATTTGGCACATTTTGACTTTGTAAAGAAGCATAATGTTCATACAACAAATTCAAAGTATTCATGACCATATCATGCAATTTTGCAGCCTTCATAGAGTCATATTGATCATTAATAGCCCACTTCACATAATGCATTTTTCGTCTAGGATCAAGCACAACAGCAACATATAACATCAAGTTAATGTTATCCACATTTTCCCAATATTTTTCATGCTTTTTCTTCATCCCATAGGCCATTAACATTTCACCACTATCAACACTTTTACACTTTTTTTTAATCATCTTCCAAATTGTCACAAGTTCAAGCAAATACACATTAGTAGTAGCATACAAAGATCCAGAAAGTCTCAAAGTGGCATCATAAAATATCTTAAGAAAGGGAAGCAAAGAAGTAACACGATCCCAATCGTTATCGGTAGGAACACCAGAAAGTTTTGTTAGTTCAGCAAGAAATTTACCACCATCAGAATTTTCCAACAAATCAAAAGCTTTTCGATAAACCATAGCATATCCTAACATCAAATAAGTGGAGTTCCACCTAGTTTCAACATCCAAACAAAGTTGACGTTTTGATTCAATTTGTTCTTGATTAACACAATTTCAAAACTTTTGCAATAATCTAGCAGGGGAAGATCTAACAAATCTCACAGCATTACGTATTCTTTTTATTGATTCATCACATTCTTTCAAACCTTCCCTCACTGTTAAATTAAGAAGGTGGGCTGCACATCGCATATGCACAAATTTACCATCTAAAATAGTCCCATCTTTCCATCTTTCCAACCTCCTCCTCAAATATTGAACCCCTACATCATTTGAACTTGCATTGTCTACGGTAATGGTCATTACCTTCGTGATACCCCACTCAGGCAAACACTTTTCAACCAATTTACCAATAGCCTCACCTGAATGGCCACTAATTGGACAAAAATTTTAAATTTTTTTGTGCAAGTTCCAATTATGATCAATAAAATGGGCTGTTAAACACATGTAAGACAAAATTTGACAAGAGGTCCATGTATCGGTAATGAGACAAATATGAGAAGAACACTTGCTAAAGTAGCTTTTCATATTTTTTTTTCATCACGATAACAATCTCTAGCAACTGTGAAACGAGAGGGAATAATGAAATTTGGTTGAACAACAGACATAAAATGGCGAAAACCCTCACGCTCAGAAAACCTAAATGGCAATTCATCCATTATTATCATTTTAGCAAAAGCTTTTCGACCATCCTCCTGCCTAAACTTCCAAAATTCTAATTTCCCTTTCTTTTCACATTTTTTATTATCACCAATACTATCTACTAAAGTTTGTTGACTTTTATCACTAAAAAAAGCAAGAAGCCTTTGTGATTGCTCAATATTAGGGGGGATAATCCTTACACTTTGAAAGATGAATTTTCATAACACTTGTACCACTTTTAGAGTCACCACAAACATCAACATGACAATACAAACATTTTGATATTTTATCCTCACCTTTTGTTATCAACTCAATGATCCCAAAGCCAAGACCTTTTTTTCTTACCTTAATTTTCAGCTTCTACATCATCACTAGTCCCAGTTGAAGGTCTTTTTGCTGAAACGGGTGGTGGTGGATTTTGATCTCCAACAGGCTCGGTAGCAGCAACACTTAAAGCCAAGGGATCCTCACTTGACGAGTTAGTTGGGACAGCACTTTTGGCAGTAATATCGTGATCATCCATTATCTAAACATAACATTAACATTTGTATAAATAAAAAATTTGTCAAATATAAACCAAAATGACTGCAATTCCACTCTAAGACTGCCAAAATGTCTAAACAACCATGTAAAGCTATAAGTAGGAGCAGAATAAATTAAAAGAACGACAGAAACCACAAACTGCCAGAAGACTCCCCAGTCTCCACTCTCCACTCTCCAGACATACACTCTAAAAGTCTAAATTACTAACACATCATAGACCATAGTAGCAAGATCTCAAACTACAATCAAGCTAAAATCTAATTAAAAACCTAATTTACACAAAATACGATAAATTTCACAAATGAATTTCAAAATACAAAGAAATTAAACAAGAAACTAAACAGAAAATTAAACAAAACAAATTAACAAAACCCACATCAACATACAACAAAAAAAAAATAAACAGAAAATTTAACAAGAAACTAAATAGAAAATAAACAAGAAATAAACAAAACCCACACTAAGTCACTAACATGTATAAAAAATATACAGAAAATTAAACAAGAAATTAAACAAAAAAATAAACAAAACTCACATCAACATAAAACAAAAAACTCACCAAAAATAAAAAACAGAGGACCTTCAAGGGCGGAGAGCACGAGGTTCAATGAAGCTTCAAGCCTTCAACGACGAATTTAAAAAAAATAAAACCCTAGAAATTCAGAAATTTTTAAAGTCTTTAATTTGCACTAGATTTGGGAGTGTGATACTGAGATCTGAGAGGAGACTTTGAGAATTGAGAGGAGAGAGGCAGAGAGACTGAGAGAGGAGAGAGAGAGAGAGACTGCGTGAGAGGGGTGAGCAACTTTCAAATTGAGTGTTTAGGGAATCAGGGTTCACTGGTTAAGTAAGTTTTCCACTTTTTCCAACCTTTTTTTTGTTTTTTAAGGCTGAGAATTAGAGAATATTTGAGAAGTAAAAAAAGGAAAAACAAGTGATTTTTGGATATCGAATCGGATATCCGATCCGAACTTCTTGCGGTCCGATATTCGATATCCAAAAAATGTTTGGATATCGAATATCCGAATCCAAAATTTGGATATCCGATACCCATCAAAATTCGGATCGGATATCCATAATTTTCAGATCGGATGCGAATCGGATCATCGAATTTTCGGATCTTCAAATAGTTCTGCTCAGCCTTAGTCATACGAAGGAACGCGATAAATTATATAAACTTTATATAGTAATGTGAGTTTGGACTAATATATACAACCCTAACCCTTACCCATACTATAACTTTATTACACATTATACTCATTGACATTAAATCACTGTTGCAATGGTCATTATTTCATTACTTTTCCCATAACAAAAAAACAAAAACAAATTGCACCAAAAAAAAAAAATAAACCGAAAACAAAAAAACTTGTTCCATTAATCACAACCGTTAATCGTTAAAAACAAAACGAGGCACAACCGTCCAATTGATAACGCGTCCGAAAACCATCACCATAAACCCTCAGATCACGCCACGTGTCAACAAATCTCATCATTAACCATGGTTAACCCACTTAGAGTTAAACTAACCCAAATTCACTCTCATTTGATTTACCCAATTTAACCCTAGCCTAGTCTAAGCTATTTATGCCTCTTCCCTCTCCTCACAATCATTTCTTCATTTCCTCTCTCTCCTCCATTTGCTCTATTTTTCCTCTCGTTTTTCCTTCGATATTCTTGATTATTCGACGTTTAAGCCCTAATTTCTTCGCAATTGTGCTAGGGTTTTTCCCTGCATTGTTATGATAGTTGTAACATTTTCCAGAAATCGATTCAATTTAGCTTACCTTTGTCGTTAATGGCGGAAGATCCTCGCCGTTTTTCGATCGGTTACGCTTTGGCGCCGAAGAAGCAGCAGAGTTTCATACGAGAATCGTTAATCAACCTCGCTCGTGACCGTTTGATTGATTTGATCAAAATCGATACTGGAGTACCGTTGATCGATCAAGGACCGTTCGATTGCATCCTTCATAAGTTGTACGGGGACGATTGGAAGAAGCAGCTCGTCGATTACAAGGCGAAAAACCCTAATGTCGTGATTTTAGATGCACCGGAATCAATTGAACGACTTCATAACCGGATTTCGATGTTGCAGGTTGTTTCTGAGTTGAAATTCGTGCGAAATGACCGCGATACGTTTGGAATTCCGAAACAAATCGTGATTTATGACGTCGAAACGCTTCGTGATCATCGGTCTTGGGAAGGATTGAAGTTTCCGGTGATTGCGAAACCCTTGGTTGCAGATGGAAGCGCAAAATCGCATAAAATGTCGTTAGTTTACAATCATGGAGGATTGAGCAATTTGAAACCTCCGATTGTTTTGCAGGAGTTTATTAATCATGGAGGAGTGATATTCAAGGTGTATGTGGTAGGTGAATACGTGAAATGTGTGAAGAGGAAGTCATTGCCAGACGTTTCGGAGGAGAAATTGGAGAGTTTAGGTGGTTTGGTAACGTTTTCGCAGGTTTCGAATTTGGCAAGCAACGAGATGACGGATGAGAAGTACTACAAGATGATGCACTTGGATGATTGCGAAATGCCGCCTCAGGAGTTCATCACTGACATTGCGAGAGGATTGAGGGAGGTTATGAAGCTGAATCTCTTTAATTTCGATGTGATTAGGGATACGAGGCTTGGAAATCGGTATCTCGTGATCGACATTAACTATTTCCCAGGGTATGCGAAGATGCCGGCGTATGAGAGTGTGATGACAGATTTCTTCTGGAATGTTGTGGCGAGAAGAGAAGTGATGGAGAATGAGGAAAGTGAAGAAAAAAGTAAATTGGTGGATAACATTGGTTGCTGATGATGAAATGCAGGATAAATTTGTTACAGTAGGTGACAGTTTCTTCTTCTTCTTCTTTCCCCTGCCTCCAAAAAAGTACAAGAAAGTGGAGGTTTTAACAATTTCATTGGATAGGGTGATAGTATAGACTGGCGAACAATTAGGCTTTCTTTATTTTTTTTCAATGAATTTTTTGTTGTAGTTGCTGATGATGTTCTTTTTTCCTTTTCTTTTTATACCTGACTAGTGTTTCTTTTGTTTGTGGAGACATTATTAGTTGGGTGTTGGATATCAAATGATGTATATTCCATCTTGGCTTCGGAATTGAGGTTTTATCTGAAATACTCTTGAAATGGGTTGTAGACGAAAAAGGGAGGCTGCTTTGATGTTTTTAGGAAGTGTTTAGTTTGTTCTTTCTTGACAAGTTTTGTAATCTTCTTTCCTAAGGAAATGTTCAAACATGTGCCTATTTTGGGCACTTTAGATCAATGAATTTATCCATTTGGTTTATCCAATTCTTCGCGCCTTTTTCCTACTTGTTTTGCAATGATAGTGTTGCTTTTAGTTGGTTTTAACAAGTATTGCTGCATGGAATTTATTGGCAAATGAATCACGGTTCTGGATACATGAATGGAACTAGCATTTAGGTTGGTTGTCTGAAGCAAATACTCTGTATTAGGTTTTAACATGTCTTTTATTCAGAATCTTGTTAGCTTGCACTTAGCAGCTTATTGATGTGTTTACTTACACTGATTAGAATTGCTATTACTGACATATGCAAAAGTGTTTAATTTTGGTCTGTTGAATCCAGTTTGAATCTATAAGGAGGTTGGGTATCATCCAGTTTATACAGATAACTGGCTCCTTGGCTATTAGATGCAGAGTGAACTATTGGCCTAGTTTCCTGTACTGGTTTGAAGCTTTATAAGTTTGCCCAAGTGTTTTTTCTTCAGATATTAAATTGAATACTTATGTTGAAAATGTACCATGTCTAAGATAATGCACTGCAGCTTTATAGTTTTTGTGGATGCTTAACTTCAAACAATCTTAAACTGTTGGTGCATTTTTCATCCTGAAGGTAGTGTATGCTGATAAAGATATTTTTTTATGACACTTTGCAGTTTGCATCATGTATCAAGCTTTGGTTAAACTCTGTGTGGTATTCCTAAAGTGGAAAGGCAGGGGAGTTTTTATTTATTTTGTTTTATGAAAATTTGGCTCACTTGGTCAATTGTGGATGTGATGAACCAGTGGTTAGTTATGTCTGCTATGTAAATTAGTTGTTTTACCCGATTCTTCTCGATGAATTTCAATGCGCTGCATGGACTAAATCTTTTCAGATGTCTATTTCATATGGCCTTAAAGAATGAACCCCATCTCTGTTACATTTTATTGTTCCAACTTCCTACCATGAAAGTAATTTTTGCTAGGAACCTTGAATAGTGAGCAATTGGTATGATGTGGAGATTGCTAGGTAAGTTTTACATTCCTTTATGACCCAAAGCTTCTGCTACTTTAATGCTCAGTATGATTCTCAATATTGTCATTGTGGTTTCTGTTGACCAGAAAATGCTCTTAACTGGCTTCAATTGACATTTTGAAATGTTGGATGAATTTTGAGAGGTGGAAATCTTTATAATGTCTTGTGCTGAATTTGATGATTTGTGATAGTTTGATGTCAGACCTTTTAACAAGTTTCATGATTAAATTGCAGTGTCATGTATCGTTAGTGTTTTAATGGCACTTCATTGGTAATTAGTTTTTTTTTTTTGTTTTTTTTTGTTTTTTTTTGTGCGTGTGTGTGCATGCACGCGCACGCCGTTGTGGTCAGTGCAAGTGTGAAGTGAAGAAGCAGGTTATGGAGTAGTAATTATAAGGTTTTCGGGTGATTATATGTGTTTTTTTTTTAGAAGTATGACAATCTATGGTTGTTAGCCAGCCTTAGATCTTTGATACAGCTTAACTGGAAGTATATTATCTATTTGGAACAGCGAATAATGTTTATATGTGTGCTAGGGTCACAGATTGTGATTATGATATCATTCTGATCAGCAGCTTGCATTTTTTGTATGTACTTATGAAAAATGATTTCTTTCTGACCCAACAGGTATATTGTGAATCGTTTAATTTCTAAGATCCTTACTGTGGATGATTTGAATTAATTCTGTTTTGGAATGTTTTGGTGTTTGTTTCTCTTCTCAACTTTTTTTGGAAGATCCAAGTTTTGAGGCTAGGATGAGAGTCACTATTAATAAAAGCAACTAGACATCTTAGTCCTCATTTCCAAGAGTATCTTTCCGAATTTTGGGATTCCTTATTGTTGTTTAATTAATTTAAACACTATTATCATTCATGAAGTATAATGCTAAGAGTGGCTAAGGACATATATAGTGTGGTAGAATGTTGACTGACAGACTTCTTGATGAAAATAGGCATCTATGATTTCCATGTGAGGCCCTCAATGTACAAGGTGAAACCTGTCAAGTAGGTTTTAACTGTTTTTTGCTGGTAGGTTCTTTAATATCAGAATTCCACTCAGCTCTGGACTCTGGTGATACGTATAAAGGTATTCTGATCGCTAATATCCTCATATGGTATTTGGAATATAAGACAGTACTGTACAATTTTTCTGATTATGAATTGCCATGATGGCTAAACATCTTGGTAGGGTGGTTTATTCTCTCATTCTGATTTTTTAAAGCAATATTTTGGGATAAGTCTTTTCTTAATCTTTTTCATTATGATCGTTGTTTAGGTGGTTTCTGCAATGGTTTGGGAAAGGTTGGGAGGAGGGGGGGGGTGATGTTTGGGTGGTAAAAGGATTAGCAGTGATTCTGATATGACCTAGTTAAGTTAGGACTTCTTTTGCATTCAGGAGGGGTTTAATTTTTCTTTTTTTAAATGTTGTTTTTTAGCTATTAGTGTTGATTTGTCGTGTATCTTATGGCATCTCTGTTTAAACTTTTCTGATTTTATATGGGATGGATTTTTTTTCCCCTCGTTTGTAAATACTGGCCCCTTTGTTTCCAGTGGAAGTTAATGTACGTAATTGGTTGGATGTGTGGAGTGCTTTTGATGAAGCCAGCATAAAAAGTGCATGGAAAGCACACGAGAGACATTCTATTTTATCAGGTTTGTTTTGTTTTTAATCTTATTAGGACTTCTTTGTGACATGGGATCATTTGACAGATTGATAGCAATCATATTTTAGGTCGTCAAACTGATGAAATTTAATTAGGGGTGAAAAAGTATGCTGATAGGCTATGTTATTGAGTTGCATCTCACATATTCTGTGGCTTTTTTTGCCAAATAAGGTTGTGGACTTTTGATGGAAACATATGGTAGATTGCTTTGTAACTTGGAGGAATGGCTTTTTTAGCTATTGAGTTTGCTATAGTTGAATAGCTATAGTTTGCTATAGTTTGCTATAGTTGAATTTTCGGTTGTTTCTTTTGGTACCAGAGTCCTTCATGATTTGCTGTTCTGTGCATGAGTTGAATAATGATACTCTGACCAGAGCTAGACTTAATTAGATCAACTGAGTACAAGACACAATGAGATTTTTAAATTCTTGATGATTTATCGATTTTGCCAGAGTGATATTTGTGACTACTCGGGATGATTTCAGGGCATATGAGATGACATTCTTAATCATGGCATGCGTGTTATTGCTAATTAGAAAACATGCAGAAGGGTTTGTTTTTGTGGTGTTGATGGATTTTGCCTTATTTTGTAGATTCAGAAATTGGTTTCCCAATTCTTCTACCTAAGTTGTAGATAATGGATATTGGTTCGATTCTGTTTCATTCTACTAGAATATCAAATTATCAATTAATGGATATGGTAGGGAGCTGCACTCATTTGGGTTAGTGTAATTGGAAGTACATGCTGAGATTCTAATTAGAGTGATGAATTTTTTGTTGGAGTTACGTCCATTTGTGGATTTGGTGGGCAGCTGCTTAGCTGTTTTGGCAGTTCTCACGGGGAAAGAATTATGTTGTTGGAGGCTACCTTTGTAACTATGCTTTTGGTGGCGGTATAGCATTCAAGCCTTTGAAGGTGTTTCTTCCTATCAAGAAAATTATGTTGATTCTTACTTTTTTTTGTCCTGCCATCTCCATCTAGGCACCTAGCTAGTCCCTTCTACGATTACACGATTTGAATTGCTAGAGGTGCTTTAAATCATATTTTATGCGTTTATTTATTTCATCCCTGGTGTTAAGGTGTCAAAAGATTGCTTTAATGGGTCCTCAGCACTATATGTCATTTATCCATTGTTTGATCTGGTGTGCCTTCTGAAGAAACACCCCCCCCCTCCCCTGTGCGGATGGGGGGTGTCAGCATATGACGGCTTGTTGCCTGCTGTATGGTGTGTAAAGAAGTGAAGTTTTATTAGTTGAAACTTGGATGTCCCTTTTCTCAGTAATTCTTGTCTTTTTATGATAGAGTTACTGAATTGCGCTCTTTGAAAGTTATGCTGTGCTGCTGGGCCATGGTGGCTACTGAGAGTCTTGAGAGTTCCGATAGATTTACTAGAGACCGCATTAGGATGTCTTCAGCTTTGTCAGATTTGTTGATATTCTCAGAATCTGAGGTATGTTAATTTTGTTGTTATCTTCATCTTTTTAGCAATTTTATGTATTGTTTTGCTGAGTTATTTTGTTATTCATGTGTAATTTCAGTTTCATACAGAGTTTGAGAAGTGCCTAAAGTTGTGTTAGTTTACACTTCACAGGGTTTAAAAAGAAACTAGTCTAAACCGAATTTTGTTTCTTATAAATCAGGTTTAAAGAAGCCTGTAAAATAAATTTTGGGCCAATACACATGCGAACATACATTTTGGCACACTCCTTGTTTAAAGAAGTTGGAATTCTGTATATAACCCCACTGTTTCCTCAGATTCCTCAGATTACGATCTCTCATACCCTGGTGATCTTGACTCTTATATACTTCGTACGTTTTATTTCAAGTACTTATATCGGATCCTCCATATTTTAAAATTTGAAATGGATACTCGCACTTCATGTTTGTACTTAGCATACATATTTAATTTAATATACATTTGTGTATCTCTTAAATTTCACTACTAACTTTCTTTCAAAAAAAATAAAAATAAAAATAAAATTGCACTACTAACTATATTACTAAACCAAAATTATAAACATGAATTGATGGATTAAAAGATTGTTGTAGTAATGGAAGTACAGAGTATAGACATCTCAAATCAATAAAAACAAAGGTGCTTTTTTTGTGTGGCTAGCCACACTATGTGGCCGGGTTACTTATTTAAGGGTTACTCAGTCGGTTAATGGTTGCTAATTCTGTGGTTACTCAGTTGGTTTGCGTGTTTTCTGTGTAAGAGTAACCCCTGACCGACCGAGTAACTCCTGAATAAGTAACCCAGATCACACGGTTGGTCAGCCACATATGAAAATTTGTGTAAAACTAGAACCACGTATATTGCATTTGTTTCCAAATACATGTAACATTATCATTTCATGTTTTTATGATATATAACTTCGATTATTAAAATATTTTATTTTCTATTACCGGTTCTATTAAAATTTAATAATAAAAGATTTATTAATACTAACTAAATAACATTTTGTTAGTGTAAAAAGTTAAAATGATGCTTATGTTGTGAAACGGACTATATTATATGAATATTATTTCTTCACGCGAGGTGTAATACTCGCCAGAGTAGCTGGTGTATGTTAGTTGCTTAAATTTGTAATTATTTTAAATTCAACATAATTTGACCTAGTATAACAAGCTAAAAAGCATTGGCAAGGCTGTAAAAACCTTACAATCGGGGGCTTAGCAAGATGGCATTATCATAGGTAAGGAAGATTGAGAAAAAAAAAAAAAACAAGTAAGCTACTTGTAAATAAAGGATGAAACTTGAAGCACAAGCGGATTAGTTACCGTTATTGTGTGTTTCAATTAATTCCTAGCTTTCTTTACAAGTTCTCTAACAAACATTATTACTTGTCCTCTTCTATCTTAATCTTCATTTACACGTTATTAATTAATTCCTAGCCTTGAGTGAACCATGTCATTTATTTATATTCCCCCATCTTGTGATTTATAAGCCTTATAAGGGGGTTGTGGAGGGATTTATGTGGCAGAGCAAGGAGCTATTCTTTCTGATCGATCTTCCTACCAAACGACTCCTAGTTGTAATTTCTGTTTCATATTCCCTTCCTTCAAAGGAAAATTAAATTCGAACAACTTTAATTAGAGTTGGGTAGAAGGAATTGAACTTTTAAGTTAATGTTCAGAATATAAAGTTCTTACAAATGAGCTTGATTATAAAATGGTCCTATTTACTAATGTTCCTCTTTAATTACTTCCTAATTCGGGCAATTTTAGTACGGAGTATTCTTTAGTATATGAGTTGTGCCACTAACGAACCATCAGTGCTTTGCTTTCCCTTCAAATTATGATCTCTTTTCAGTTGTCTTTGATAATTAAACTTGGAAAATTATGTGCATGATTGGAGCTTCAAAATTGGAACAAATTTCGGTTTTAGACTAATCTTTAATCAAGGATACATTGATTTTTTTGACAAAAAATTATGATCGTGGATTGTTTTATTTGTCTATTCTTTTAATAAAAAATTGTTGTTGTTACCAATTTACTGTGAAGCTTCATAAATCGTTTTCATTGTCAATTCCTTATTGGCCTATTTTTCCACTAACTGCCTAAGTAAAACATTTTCGCAAATTTTTATATGTGGCTAGCCACACCGTGTGGCTAGTATTATTTATTTAAGGGTTACTCGGTCGGTTAGGGGTTATCCAGTTAGAGATTACTTATTCAAGGTTTACTCGGTCGGTCAGGGGTTACTCTCACACAGAAAACGTGTTAACCGACTGAATAACCTCAGAATAAGTAACCCTTGAGCGACTGAGTAACCCCGACGAAAAAGCGCTAACTGACTGAGTAACCCTGGAATAAGTAACCTTTGATCGACTGAGTAATCCCTGAATAAGTAACCCCAGACACATAGAAAAAGCACCGAAACATTTTAACTAGGCTAATTAGTTATCTAGAAGGGAAAAAATGTTAATTAATTAAGTTAATTGGATGAATTTTTGACTTAAAATGATATTGCTTAAGCCGAAGGTTGTGCTTTTCAACTTGCTTGACTAAGATGGATTATAGATTATGACTAGTTAGTAACGAAACGTTTAATTTAACACAATAATTAAGTGTAATATTTTGTGGAATGTGTTGGGATTATAGGTCATTAATTCTCCGACTATCCTTATCTAATGTTTGTACTTGTGTTTTTCAACTACATGAGTCGCCACTAATTAATCTTTCTCATACATAAAATATGCATTTTTTGGTCGAGGTCAATTTCAATTGCTTGTATTATAAGGATATCATCTTACCTAATTTGTAACAACGCAACCAACGACAAGACCTTAAGTGACAAATAACTGTAGAAAATTCATCCACCTCGAATTATACTACTTCTACTAAACATCATCAAATGCTCTACTATTTCCTTCTTTCGTGAGCAAGTTTTGTCTTTGACATGTTTATTGTAAGATCGGGGTGACTTTCTACTTTGTATAGAGTTAATAAAAACTAGACTTCAAACTCTTAAATAAGACGGGTGTATAATATATACGTAGTATTACACTGAAGTGGATATAAAGTTATCCTAAAAATGAATAAAAATCACCACGATTTAAATTAAATGACACTTAGTTTTTACTGATAAAGTTGCTCCCTTATAAACAAGCTTTAATTTACGGTTTCACAGAAGAGAGGTACAACCGCTGGACATTATTGATAGGTTTCAACCATACAAAACCGGCTGTCTGGGCTGTCGTCACTGCCAGGAGGACGGAGGCTAGGAAATATTGTTTGGGATTATACATTCAAACTCTCCAAATTCCAAAGTGATTTTGATTGTGAAGGAGATAGGAGAATCTCTATAATCTATTATGCACGCACCGGGATGCATGTACACAAAAGTAGGTAGAGGAAGTTTTAGTTCTTTTGAAATGAGCAAAAATAAACCTTTGGGATCAACTAACCCTAAATACGTCCAAGTGCATGTAAGATTTTCAAGGAGATATATAGAGTGTGTGTATTATTAGTGGGCATCATCTTAAAGGATCAATTCAATCAAAAGCTTAAATTGATGGTTGAAACCCAGAAATATGTTTTTATACTCTATCAAGTATATTGTTATCAGTTATTGTTGAAACTTGTAAGACAACCATACTTGTATTATCTTAATTATCACTGTGTTGTTAGTCTAATTAGAAAGCTATCTAGGGTACATATAAAGTGTTTAGTGGCACATTGGCTGGCTAATAGAAGCATGTGCGGAGCAAGCCGATAAATTTACCATTATTCTTCAAAAGGGTATATTAATCAGTAAAAATTATTATATACGTCGTCTAGGTGAAAATTAAAGTGCACTCAAAGTTATTTATTGGTCATTTGAATTTTAAATTAATAATTATCAAAATGTGCAAAAAGTGCCGTGCATCACCTAGGTCTTAGATTTATTTTGAATGAAGTCATTATTATTGGGGTATTTTGGCCACGTTTAGTTATTAGTTTATGTTTTGTTTGTTGAGTTTTGCCCCTCGTATGGAGTTATGAAAAAAAAACCCTACATTATTGGTGTAGCTTGGCCACATTTATCGATTCACTATCGTAACAAATCTAGAAGAGAGCATTGTTTGTTGCCTTGTTGGAACAAATGTATAGCTAAGAATTTTGGGAATCTTCATTATTTTCATTTTGGGTTGATTTGTGTTTCAAAATTTTTTTGGGTTGATTTAACATATTGAGTTGATTTATTGATTTAACATAAGATGTGGACAAAAAAAAAAAAAAAAAAAAAAAAAGAAATTCCAAGAGCTATCAAAGGTGGAAATTTCTACTCCGTAAAACATTAAAATTAACGAAGTTAAAAAAAAATAAAAAATACTTCACAAAGTCAGCTTTTAGGAATTACTAAGATAATTAAGTCAACCTTCATGGAGAAATTATAAAAAGTGAGAAAGAGATTATCTAAATCTTTATAAAATTTGCTTCTTACAATTTGGGGAGTAAAAAACTTGTAATTATTCTAGAACAGTGCGTAAGTCCAAGGCTTATTGCTATAATATAAGCTCAAATTCAGCTAATCTTATCAACTCCACGAAAGTAGTTAGAGGTTTTCTCTAGACAAGTGATGTTTCTTACGCTTTCAAAGTTAGTGAGCATTAGACCTTAGGTTCATTTGATAACATAGTATACTAGTAAACTTATTCTCCTTTTGAGACTGAAAAAGTGCAAATTAAGTAGAGAACAAGTAAAGGGAAGCAAGAACGGATAACAATTGTTTAATACTTAATTTCCCGATGCCTCTATTAGAGTCTACTATTCCTTTTTGGACGGATTAAAATTAAAGTCCCATTGTTAGAATCTTTTCCTTTTTAGTAAGTGGTTTTTTTACAATTTTAACCTCATTCTCCTGATTTAATTCCCAAATTATCAATTTTTACTGATTTTTTGTGCCAAATATTTTTGGTATTTATTAATCCACCAACATATGTTCTCTCTCCTCATTCTTCTTTCTAGGTACTTCTTCTTATTTTTGGCATTTATTAACCCCCCCTTTTTTCTCACTTGTTATTTAATGCACTTAATATACTTTGGTACTTCCAATCACATGGTTTAAGGAATCTACAAAAACCTTAATTCCTGGGAAAAATGAGAAATGAGACTCTAATAAAAGGATTGAGGGAATATATGTATAACAAAGTAAATAAATCATCACTACTTATTTTCTATGCAACATATATGGAAGATCGAGTGAATAATTTAATACAACAATATTCTGTGTATTTCTACAGCTCTATGTGTACAATAATAAACTCATTACATGATAATCTCTACAAAACAATGAAAAATTTGATCCTTTAGGGCTTTATACAAGTATGTATATAGGCCTTTTTAATTATATGTTCAATCACCCCTTAATATACCCCCCCCCCCACCCACCCAAAAAATGAAAAAAAAAGAATTTGAACAAATCAACTTATAAAGTGTTTAATTAACTCAACAAATTAATTTCTCTTGAATTTCATAGAAGAAGATACGTCCATGCATGACGAAGTTTGTGCTTACTACGAACCACACCGTTAGCTGCATGACAAGTAAATGAGCCACGTTAGTATTTATTATATTGATGATAGTGTAACAACATACGGATTTCTCCGTATATAATTACTTATATGTACGCAACTTTTTAGTAAAATACGCTTAAAAGAGTTCTATTGTCAAAGTTTTGTTACGAAAAATGAAAGTAATTTTGTACTACCTTCGTTTTTTATTAGTTGCAACTTTAAAATATTTTATATCTCACAAATAATACCCCAAAGTTACAAGTAATAAAAATTGGAGGTAGTATATGAAGTAGTCAATTGTATCTTAGTGAATTACCAGTGAATATATATTAGACAAACCATTATATGAAAAAGGAAATTATATTATACATATATAAAAACACATATTGACATAATTAATAATGCAATTAACAAGACAACAACAACTAATACTTACTTTATGAATTGTTTCCAGAAATCACTGTTGCCATCATCCAAAAGCTTATCCCAACCTTCGAAGAAATCATCAGTAGTGGGGCCCAAAGCAGAGGAGCCATTGGTAGAGTTTGTGTTGCTCTCAATTTGGTTTACAGTTGAAGCCTCAGGTGAAAAATTAACCAATGATGGTAATTTATTTTCATCTAGGGTTTCATAAGTAGTTGTACTACTTAAACTCTTGTTACAATTTGTATCCAAGCTTGTGTTATATAACTCTGGTGTATTATTATCATATTTATGATCAACTATTGCTTGTTGGCTTGGACCGACCGCAAAATTTGGAACTTGGCAAAAACCTTGAGAGGTTGAACACATAGGGTTACTAATATTATTAATGTTAACCATACCATTAGAATATGATGATCCTAAGTTTAATGCCATGGTTTGGTCCATATTTGGGAGGGATAATGATGATGATGACGTCGATGATGGATTATTTGCGTTTAGGATTTGGAAGATGTTTTGTAGGACTTGGAGCTTGGCTACCTCAGCCGCGACGTTTGGTTGTATCCTAAGAGCATTGTTGATGTCCCAAGGATTCATCATTGGGCCTAAATTTTGTGGTGTTGAAAGAAGTTGGGAGAGATTAGCAAGGAGATTAAGGTCATTTCTTGGTTTGTGAGTAACTGGATCAATACCCATTTGTAGGAGTTTTTTCCTTAGGTGGGTGTTCCAATAGTTCTTAATCTCATTATCAGTTCTTCCTGGTAGATGAGCTGCTATTCTTGACCACCTATCAAAATTTGACACACAACAAGTAAAATGAAAACTTAGTTAATTACTAATTAATCACATGAAGAAAATGCAGAGAAAAATTGTATCCCCAAATGAAACTGTCTAGTTTTAAGAAAGAATCTTGTTCCTGAAAGCAGATGTGTTTGGAACGTAGTTTTTCGTGTTAGATAAAAAAAAAAAAAGACCTCCTTAGAGAATTTGTTGGTGGTTTAGGTTGTTGACTTTGATTATTTCTATTTGAAAACATTGTATTAACTAAAAAAAAAAAAAAAAACTTACTTGTTGCCAAGAACAGAATGAAGCTTGATAATCATGTCTTCTTCCTCTTCAGTGAAGCGACCACGCTTAATGTCCGGCCTCAAGTAATTAGTCCATCTCAATCTACAACTCTTACCACACCTATTCAACCCGGCGGCTTTAGGAAGAGCCCGCCAACTTCCAAGACCATGTTTTTGGATGTAAGAGACGAGCAATTCATCTTCTTCTGGTGTCCAAGGACCCTTCTTCAACTCACTAATATCATCACAACATGGAGACCTACCCATCTTCGATTCGTTTATAACTTTTCGGTGTTTTGGTTCTTCTAATGCTAGTTGAAAGAGGAGAAGTTGATCGAGGAGAAAAATTAGGGAGTAGGAGAGTGTAAAGATTAATTGAATTGGTTGATATTCTTGGTGGGACTTTGGGTGCAATATATATAGGCTAGAAGGATTTGAGGGTGTCAAAAGATGAAAAATGTCATTTTCAAATTAGGTTTACATTGTATATTATAATAATGAAAACTATATAATAATATAATAAAAATGCATGGATTAGAAGAGGGCTTCCTAAACGAAGGCAAGGTTGTTCTTGGGAGAGGGTATAGTTTCAAGGATTTGAAGCCAATAAAAAGACAGCATAATTAAGGATTAGGTATTGCAACTGTCATCATATTTGAAAGAGTGATAATTGAAACTTTCTATGATAGTTAATCTTAATTTGACACCTTATTAATTTAACCTATGGTAGATTTCTGTATCATCCTTGATTATATACGAAGTATATGTTATGCTTTTCATATTACTTTTTTCCTATTTTTGTTTCATGCCTGAAATTGCATGATTTCCTTTTTCTTCATTCTTTTTCTAGTGAAAAGTAACAATTGAAGCAAAGATTATGCTTTTACTTTTCATTAATTTTTTTTACTTATTAGTTTATTTTTATTCTTATCTCCTTATTTAGATATCTTGTAATAAAAAGCATTTACCTAAAATTTAATTTTGCCATTGAATATCAATGTGTTCCATTTTCAAATCATAATTATTTATACGGAAAACATGATAACTACTTGTATTATAGCTTTGAACTCAATTAATTAACCCTCTTATATTTCAACTCAACACCCACCTGGTTGACATATATAGCTTTAAATTTTGTTGGATGTTTAAATTAAATACGCACTTAAATTTCATGTTTATTTACTAAAAGTTTTGTTTTTCATAACATTATTTTTCGTGTTCGTATGATCAAGTAGATCAACCTATGAGAGAGACCATGTTAATTGTCATCTGTATATTATGAGACATACAATACGAACTACTCTCTTTGTATTTAAATATTCTTCCAGCTTGAATAATAGTATTTGTACTGTCCTAAAAAAAAGACAAAATAAGAACAACTTTTAGAGGCGTAGGGAGTAATACATACTGATGTACCAATTTTTTTTTTAAAAAGTTCAACTGTACCATCATTAAACCTTTATATAATCATTAATTGTAGAGGAAAATGTTTAATAAAGTACACATATCACAATTCATTCCTTTTTTTCAAGATGATTGTGTCATGTTTTTGTAGAAAAAAAAAATTCTATAGAGACAATCTAATAACAAAATCCAAAAAAAATCTACCAACCAGGCGACCAATAGCTCAAGACAATTTATTTCCGCCTTGCATCAGCCGTCTTAAACCCGTCTTAGATTATACGCAGTACTTAATATCCATTATGGAAGTTGCTACGAATTGAAGTAAAACTATATACTATTATGATAGAAATTAAATAAAAAAAAAAAAGGATTTAAATATATACTCCGTAGTAGTGTACTAGTGTGATACAATGATAAATATATATATATATATATATATATATATATATATATATATATATATATATATATATATATATATATATATATATATATATATATATATATATTGAACATGCAGTAACCACTTCCATCAATCATATCAGACAATCACCCAATTAATTCTAATCATATTTTTTTTTTTTGTTTGAAAAACCTTATTCTATCTTGGCAACTTTAAACTTTAATTTCCTCTATTTTATTTAGACAAAAAGTTTCCTTTATATTATTATTAGAACAAAATGTATCATCTTTTGTTTTTTTTTACTCAAAAAGGTATCATCTATTTCATACTAACATTACCGTGGTTACTTTATATTGAGTAAATACAAGTTTCTGAGAAACCGCTTGAGCTATCTCTCACTCTCTCAGGGCTAAATGATAGTTACATGGTTCGTTTAGGAAAGTTCTAACCGCTTGAGCTATCTCTCACTCTCTCAGGGCTAAATGATAGTTACATGGTTCGTTTAGGAAATCTTGGTAGTTCTTATTGTTTTCTTAATCTTCAGAGATACGCTTATAGTTTGGTTACGTTCGAGCAATTTATTCATCATTTGATGACTTTATCCAATTATATATTGGAGATGCAATTATTTTTGTTCTTCAGCATGTACTGATATTGTTCAGCTAGTTCTACCTGTGTATTTAATTCGGTTCTTATGTTAGTTTAAAGAAAATATAATTTTCCTTTTATTAGTTTATTATTGTAGTTTAGTTAGTTTTCACCTATTGTACGTAATCTAAGAATATATTTATAATTTAAAATATAGAGTATTCAGCCATGGCAGTTGAATTCAACTAAAAATATATGGTAAAATTCATCTAATAGTAGATATATGTCTCTGGTATATATAAATGTGCTCCATCCAATAGTCAATTGAATCATCTTTGTTTCCGGCCTTCTCGTTTTGTATATGAAAGATTTTGAATTCATATCCATCATCGAGTCTATATCCATTACGGATTAATAAATCAACGTACTCTAACTTTTATCAATATTTTAAATTTCTTACATACACTGTTATCGATACAAGTTATCGTAAATCCATCTCATACAGTAAGAATACTGTTAGTGGACCAACTCAACCATTAGCTTAAACTGATGATTGAGGCCCATGAATATATTTTATACTTTATCACGCCTCCCTCACATGAGAGTCCGTTGGGCTTGGAAGTGTGGATGCAGCATGGCCCTCCGCATACCCTGCGCGAAATATTCCACTTAAATATGGGGGTGGATGATCAGATTTGAACCCCTGACCTTTGTGTCACGCTGGCTTCGATACCATATTAAAGAACCAACTCAACCAAAAGCTTAAACTGATAGTAGAGTCCACAAATTCTTATATGTGGCTTGCCACATCGTGTGATCTGACTAGTCATAATAGAGGTTACTTCGTTAGTGTTACAGGAGTTCGATCAGTTTTACAGAGGTTACTTCGTCAGTGGTATAGGGGTTACTTGATCAGTGTTACAGGGGTTGCTTCGTAAGTGGTATAGGGTTACTCAGTCAGTGTTACAGGGGTTACGTGTTATAGAGGTTTACTTTGTTTATTTACAACCGGCCACATGGTTCGGCCATGCAGTTACAAACAAGACCGGCTGATAAGAGTCTATATAGATAATATTAATTGCAAATAATTCAAGAAACTTAACTTACATATTATGTGACTATTTAATTGCCCTATGTTAGATAATTATATCCTAGCTTAATTAAACAAAATTAATCTTAAGTTATGAGGATACTGAAGTGATAATTGTAGATTATCTGATAATTATCCAAAAGAAGTTGGCATAGGGGCATGTCGCATGCATTTAAACATTGCATGCACTTTTATATTAAGCTATTGATTTGGTCTAGTGTATCCATAATCCATTAGCTCCATAATCAACTGTTAAATTATCAAAGTTCTTCTACGTAATCCTATTATTAATACATATCATGCATTATTGGTTTGCATGTGCTACGATAAACAAAGTGTAACAACTATTCTCTTATTAATAATGCCAAATAGAAATATAGAAATATTGATGCTCCAGGAAAACAGAAAATAAAACAATTTAATATATTTAAGTTTCCTAGTTTTAATTTGTCATTAGTATTAAGGAGCTTGTACGATACTTCGACAAATACAACTCGTATTAGTTAATGTAATTACTAATTAGTTATGTTAATATAACCCGAACGAAAGAATGTACAATTTTGACTGATTTTTATTCCAGGTTGAACTATAATTTTTAAAAACCTAATTATATGAATTTATCATATTATCATCACCCAAGAAGTCATCTTGTTTGTCCTTTTATCCCTCATTAAATGCTAAAAATTAAATCTTTTAGTGGTTTCATGTTAGCCCTAGCTAATTTGTTATGTATCAACCAATTTTATATTAGGGCAGTCTACAACTACTTTTGTTTGCATGGTTCATCTTCTCTCACCAAAACCCTCTTCCAATAATTTTTTTGCCTTTTAGATTTTAGGGGTCATATTTTATAATGTCAACATGTATATTTGTTAATAGATCTTCTCCTAGATTTATGCATATATGCATGGCTCCACATATATCTATATGAATGACCAAATGTCTTTGAATATATAAATGCATTTTGGGCTATAATAACACAAGCAATAATGAATCAAGGTTAAATGAATATGCATGCATGCATGCATTTAGGCTCATTACAGTCAACTTATTTTGACTTATTTCTCATAAAATAAGTTTATACATTTCATATAAATATAGACAAAATAATACTACGTAATTAAGTTTGTATAGATCTTAGCTTGCTATAGTGAAAATAAGTTTAGACATACTCACAACTGCTATAATGAAAACAAGCTTTGGTATGGTATAGGGAATATACGATTTATTAGATTGATATTAATATAAGTTTAAATAATATAAGTTCTAAAAAACTAAGTCGAATAGAAATATAAAGCCTAACATAGCTATGCGAGAATGTGAGATGGTCGCATCCATGACTTGAATTGCTTAATGCTTACATATTCGATAACTGGTTTTGGGAGCATAGGCTTGACTTAGCTTCGTCTTTCATTCCTTCAAATCTCAATGAAAACAGTCATTTTATTTTTTTTTATTTTTACTTATTGAAAATGTATACTTTGTATATGGTATGGATATGGGTAACGTATTGTACTAATGTGGAAGGAATAAGGAAAAGGAATTAAGAGAACGTTATTAATAAGTTGAATTGCTTGTAAAATTGCAAATAGCAAGATTTTAGGCTTCTAGCCAACTTTTTTTGGTAGCATTTGACCGATGACTTGTTATTAACCTTGGTAGCATTAACCTTGTTATTAACCTTGTTTAGTAATAAATAAATTATGATCTTGTTCACTTGGCTTGCTTGGTTTTTTTTTTTTTTTTTTGACAACACACTTGGCTTACTTGACCGGCTGATAATGTCAGTTATTACACTAACATATTATTTCTAATTCAGAAGTGTTAATGATTTATACAATAATCTATTAGTGTTCGGCTAATGTTTATTGCGGAGTAGCTGTTTATAAGCAAAATATAACCAACATTAGGAAAATATGCAACCAAAAGCTATTAAGATAGTTTTACTAATTAGCTTTTTCATCGCGGATGAAAGTTGTTGATGGTCATTCGTTATTAAAAAGTTATTCGCTAAACATATTAAAAACCTTATGAAAAAATCTAAACCCGATCAAAAATGAATTAAAAAAAAATGTTAGTAAAATAGCCAATTAATCAGCCATCATGCTGAAAACTGACAAGTGATTGCCAAACTCATCATGTCTTACGTTCAATTGTAGTATAAATAATACGTCGAACACGTCTATATATATACATACAGTAGCTAGCTAGGAGTATTTTACTTAACTAAATTTTATTTGTTCTCATTAATTTCATTTTCAATATCAAATTTATGTATTACCTAAATAAAATTGGCACATTTCATAATCGCTTCTACCAAATAAGACTAGTATAAAGTATGATGGATTGCAAGCGACATTGATCTTGTATAACCCACAAATTAAAGAGAGAAGTTGACATGTTAATGTCAAAGTTCACTATATATTGGAACTTTCTAAACGTTTGTATTCTATTTTTTCATCCACTTGGTTATTATCATAATTAAACTATGATTCTATAGCGTGTAATGGTAAGGAACAATTTGCTTTTGATATTAACCATAGTCCATGGATCAAATATGGAATATCCTAAAATACATCATATGTCGATGCTATAGTTTTAATCTTCAGACGATAACAAAAAACTGTCCCGACAAATGACAACTAATTATAGCATTTTAATTATATAGTTAATTTTTTGGTGACGTTACCGTTTTATATAAAGATACCTTTAAATACGCAATACAATTAAATAAGGGAAACGAATCAATCCTAAACATTCCACGTAGTATATATGTACATGAAAGTTCCTATTCATCAATGAACGATGTACAATTCAAAGAAGAAAAGAAAAAAACGAAGAATTTGATCCACCTGAGTGTGACACTTAATTGGCAGCATTGGTGATAGTAGTAGACAAGTGTACTAAAACAATAATATTTTGTACATGAGCATAAAATCTTAGTTGTAATAATATTTTGGAAAAAGGAAGGATTCCAAAATATGGAGCATATAATAAGCAACAAGTTAGTTTTGACCTTAGCATAGTACCTTTATTTGACCTTTTGTGTAAAGTTGGCTCAAGATTTCTTGTTCCAAATAACAAACATTTATACTAAGAATGTGACATCATTTTATTTCCTTTGGTCAAAGGAGGAGTTATATAGCAGTAAGATATGCTGCTTGATTTTCCATCTATCTTACCTCATGATTCTACTTTTTATTGGAAATTTCCATTTTTAATTAATTTCTTATAATTAATAAGTATCCAAACGCGGTACAAATTCATGCAATTGGATAGCATTGAAGGTTAAACGATGTCAAAGGTTTGGTAAAAAAAATTTAAATGAAATGTTAAAAAAAGAATTAATGAAGCACAAATAGTCAACTATTATTTCTTCAGTTATAATACATTTTCTCTTATTTAAAAATGAATCTTTAGTCTCTAGAATGTTATTCATATTAAACTTTCGATCACCATTTCGATAAATTTTCAACCTGAAAATAATAAGTGTTTTTTTTTTTCCAGGCATTAGTGTAATAATTTGTACTAAATTGATATGGAAGTAATTAACCTTTTTTCAGACGGACTTTCTTAACTTTATCTCTAAAGTTTTGTCTTTGCTATTTCTTCCTCTTTTTTATTTTTATGACGTAGTATTATTGATGCGTATAAAAATTATTTTTTTTAAGTCGTCTACAACCATCGCCTCACATTGTCACTACGACAACAATGACACGAAGTTTCTAAGTCCAACAACAACGTATACTTCAGCAAAAAGCTTTACCTTTGAAACTTTGATGATTTTCGTGTTGTTGAACATAGAAAATCAACAGCATTCTCAAATTCAACTGTAAATTTTAATTTCTGTACATGCTTTGTAGGAAACTTCAGGCAAAATGTGATTGTTTTTGTTCTTGAGTGTTTGGCATTTAGTTTGAATAAATTTGACTACAAATAGAATCAAGGGTGAAAGAAATATTGTGGTCTAAGTGATATCATGGTATATATTAATTAATGATTATTTAATTAATCCAAATTAAAGTCAATAGGTGGCGTCTGGATAACAAATACTCTGGCAATTTGACCAATACAAGTATTTCAATAATCTTACTCCTTCATGGGAACATGTAGCACTGTCAAAACGGTTTGACAGTTCGGTTTCGGTTCGGTTTGAAATCGGTTTGGTTTGAAATCGGGTCGGTTTGAAATCGGTTCAAATGTCTTACGGGTCGGTTTCGGTTCGGTTTAAATAATTATCGGTTCGGTTCGGTTTCGGTTTATTCTTGAACGGTTTAAATTCGGTTCGGGTTATAAACGGTTCGGTTAGTAAACGATTCGGTGCAAACGGGTTGCGGTTTGTTAACGGTTCGGTGTAAACGGTTTTTAACCCGGTTTAAATTCGGTTCGGGTTGTAAACGGTCCGGGTAGTAAACGGTTCGGTGCAAACGGGTTGCGGTTTGTTAACGGTTCGGTGTAAACGGTTTTTAACCCGGTTTAAATTTGGTTCGGGTTGTAAACGGTTCGGTGCAGACGGGTTGCGGTTTGTTAACGGTTCGGTGTAAATGGTTTTTAACCCGGTTTAAATTCGGTTCGGTTTGTAAACGGTGCGGGTTGTAAAAATTCCAGGTAGTAAACGGTTCGGTGCAGACGGGTTGCGGTTTGTTAACGGTTCGGTGTAAATGGTTATTATCCCGGTTCAAACAGTTTCAGGTTGGAAACGGTTCGGTTGTTTTTTGGTTTAGTTTTATTTTAGTTCGGTTATAACTGGTTCGGTTCGTTCACGGGTTTGGTTCTTCTACGATTTAACATTATTTAGATCGGTTTTATTTCAGATTTACTAAATTACGGTTCGAGTCTGTTTTTGATTTCAAAAAATTTTGTACTACTTTCTAACTTTTTGCTAGTTAACAAGTTTTATATCAAGCCGAGACTTCATCACTTCATATTGAGGCATCATATTATATGCAAATTCTCATTAATTTTATAAATACATATCATGTTATGATTTAAGTTTAGCTATACTGATCTTACTAGTTTATTATGAAGTAGATTATAAAAGTTTAGTGCATTAATGTATTATTGTTTTACTATCAGATTATTATCTGCTTCTGATTTGATCATTTAGTTAATAGTGTCATAATCATGATTTGATGAGTTGTTGTGACATCGAAATTTGCAATTTGGTATTCGATACTTAATTAGTCAACAAGACTGATAATTAAGACTCGTTTATCATTATATATTTGCATAAAGTTATACATGAAGATATTACAGAGTAGTTTGATTTGTATAATGAAAGAAAACATTAATGAAGAAGAGGGTAATGTTGATTCCTTCAATCGATTATACAGATACATAACATATAACCATCTCATATTCTCATAGTTAGATATTATTAGTATAAAGGGATGAGAAACATAAGATTATTATATTTTTGTATATCCTTTACTGGTTTACCCTTAAGGCTTAAGTCACTAATTAGTAATTAGTAATTACTTAATTAGACTAACAAGTTAATCAGAAAGAGTAACTTTTAACTTGAGTCTAGTAGATCAAATACTGAAATGGTATTAGTATATTACCGAGTATGATAGTCTAGTACGCTGCTAATCTGTTATGCAGCTATGCTAAATTGACAATTGCTCATATAGTCATATTAGTCAATCACTCATGTAGACATAACTCATATCTAATTAAGTAATTTGTATTTATGTACTAATCTACTAGTCAACTATATCATTTATAAGTTTACACGATTACAAGTGTATTGCTTATAGGTACAGCTAAACTGATATAAATATAACCATATAACAAATCCGTAGTACTTCTAACTCTCTAAGATATGACATCATTATTTATTGAACAATTTTCGATTTTTTATTAATCGCAACGCCTAGAAATTACACGCTAACCGATTCACATTTTATAATTTAAAGAACTTAATATTTTAATGTGTGTGTTAAAAAAAATTATAAAAGCTGATATTATGAAGGTGAATATCGTTTTATCGGGATCCGAGAAATGTAATTAGTTTTTTTTTTAAGTCATGTAATTAATTAATTGTATAAAAGTTTGTTTAATGTTATTAAAATAAAATTAAAAATTTTGATTTTTACAAAGTGGAAAATTAATTTCATTTTTTTGGTTGACAATTTCAACAAAATATGGTGGGAAATTTCCCTCCAAAAACCAAAAGGAAAAACACATTTTAGATTTAGAATTTAGATATTTTGATTCTTTAATAATTAAATAAACATGTGGTTCATATATTATGCAAAAGAGAAAAAAAAAAAAAAAAAAGTGAAACGTGAAACTGTGAAAGACTGAAAGGCAATTAGGTTCTTCATTCATCCTCTTCATTCATCCTCTTCATTCCACAGCATTCACCGTTCTTCTTCTTCATCCTCAAATCGAAGCGTTGAATCCTCACTCACTCTCAAGTTCTCAACTCTCAAGCTCTGAACTCTTAGCCTTCAATAGCTCAAAGGTAAATTTTAGTTAATTGTTTTTGTTTTCGTTTCGTTTTTTTCGATTTTTTTTTCGATCTCTCCATTCTCGTTTTTTTTTTCATTCTCCAGTTCTCCATCTTCAAATCTTCCTCTCCTTCAAGCCGTCACTGCTCAAAGGTAATTTTATGTTAATTTTTTTTGTTTTCATTTCTGTTTTATGTTGCTGATTCGTTGTTTGCAGGATTTGCATGTCTTTATTTTTGATTTTTACTTCTGATTTGTTCATATAATTTCATATAATTTCTGATTTGTTCATATAATTTCTGATTTTTTGATGTTGTTCATGTAATTTTTAATTTTATTGTTCTTGTTGTTCATTTAATTTCTGATTTTTTAATTTTATTGTTCTTGTTGTTCATTTTTTGTTATATCTATTTGTGAGGTGTTCTGGCCTTACCAGCTTTGGCTATGCTCAGTTCTGATCAGGGTTGTGGTTGTAGTACCATGAGCAACAATTGAGTTGATTTGGTTACCTTATTCATGCTCGTGGTTTCTTTTCGTGTTATTAATTGTGCTTGGTTTTTTTCAGGCTGCTGTGTTGTTGCTGGTCTGCCTTTGTGACTGTTTGTTGTTTGTTGAGCATTTAAAATGTATGGCTTTGTCTATAATGCTCTATTAGTCTTCAAATATACTGAATGCTATCCTTTGTTCTATCAGCTGCATTGTTCTCTCATTAGTGTTTCTGTTTATGTGGGTTAATGCTGAATGCTAGCAGGATTTTTTTATTTAAGTTTGGGTTTTGTTTTGTTGCAAAAGTGCAAGTGCATTCAGATAGGAGTTGTCTAATAGTGTTTAGTATATTTTAGGACTGAATTGTAGATGGACTACCTCAGCTTAGAGCATGTAGTACTAGCTAGGGTCTGTCCTGTGCTGCTGCTGTTCTAATGTCTGGCCAGATCTGCTAGATGTACAAGGCTAGATTGTAGGATCTGCTGGGTGTTTTCTGCCCTGTTCAGAGCAGAGTCTTTCTGGCCATGGTTTGTGCTGTCCTAGTTGATGTCTCTGCTGCAGGCTGGGTGCTGGGGTTGGTTGCTGCTGGTTTTCTAGGGTATTGCAGCTGTGGTTTTGCTGTCGCCTTGTGTTAGCTGGGCTGTGTTGTTTGTCTGTTGCTGGGCTAGGTTGCTGGTGTGCTTTGCTTGAAGCAAGCAGGTCCGGAGCTGCTGTGTTAATTTGCCTATTTTTTTTTTTATTTGCCCTTAATTTGCCTTTTTTTTCACTTGATTTATACTGTTGTGTTTTTGTTTTTTCAGCAATGGAGCAAGAGTTTATTGGTTTTGATGAGGATTCTACTGTAAAGAATCAAGATTCTACTGTTCAGAATCAAGATTCTACTCAACGTACCACTAGTGGTAGTAAGCGTGGACGAACATCAGATGTTTGGAGGTATTACACCTTTTTTGATAAGATGGTTGGTCTTGCTCCGATAAAATATGCTCGATGCAATGTTTGCGGTAATGAATATAAAACTCCAGGTAATGCTGGTACTTCAACTTGTAAAGCTCATACTAAGACATGCATGAATAAAAATCCACACCATCCTGGAAATCATGAAAGTGGTGTTGAGCTCCTGTTTAATCAAACACGTC
Organism: Chenopodium quinoa; assembly: GCF_001683475.1. Classification (NCBI taxonomy): domain Eukaryota; kingdom Viridiplantae; phylum Streptophyta; class Magnoliopsida; order Caryophyllales; family Amaranthaceae; genus Chenopodium; species Chenopodium quinoa. Next base: position 3,919,654 of record NW_018743175.1, read on the forward strand.
ATTTACAATTGCTTGCTAGAGCTATAATTTTGCATTCCTATCCTTTAAGTATTGTGGAGCATCATGGCCTTAGGGAAGTTTTTACGAATTTGAACCCCAACGTGATTCATGTGTGTAGAAACACTATTTTGAAACATTGTATTGATGAGCATGATAAGTTTAAGTCTTTGTTGTTGCAATCTTTTTCGGGAATTGAAGGTAGAGTTAGCTTCACTTGTGACTTGTGGACAGCATGTACTAATCGAGGTTATCTTACTTTAACGGCACATTATGTTGATAAAAATTGGTGTCTTAGGTCTAAAATTCTGAATTTTAGATATTGTGGTCCTCCTCATACTGGTGTTGAGGTAGAAAAATTTGTGTTAAAACTTATTGGGGAGTGGAACCTTCAGGGTAAATCTTTTGCAATGACTGTTGATAATGCTCGATCCATGGATGTTATGGTTAACCTTTTGAAGAAAGATTTAATGTTGACTTCTCCTCTTCCTTGTAATGGTAAATTTTTTCATATTCGATGTTCAGCTCATGTCTTGAACATTATTGTTCAAAGAGGTTTAAAAGAAGTTGATAGTAGTGTTCAAAAATTGCGTGAGGTTTGTAAATATATTGATTCTTCAGATTCTAGACTCACTCAATTTGAGCATGCTCTTCATGAGGTTAACTGTGTGTTTAATGGAAAGTTACGTCTTGATGTTGTGACTCGTTGGAATGCCACATATACGATGATTCGAAAAGCTTTGGAAGCAAAGGAAGCCTTGAAATTGGTTATTGATAGGTTTATAGGTTATGAATTCAAACTTTCGAATGATGAATGGGATACCCTTACTAAAATATGTAATTTCCTAAAGCCATTTCATGAAATCACTGTGTTATTTTCTGGTTCAGAATATCCTACTGCAAATTTGTATTTTGCTAGTGTTTTAAAAATTGAGCACACAATAAGTAAAGCCCATATAGATCCTAAACTTGCACCCATGGCAAAAGTTATGCTTGAAAAGTTTGAGGGCTATTGGGATGAATATAGTTTGATCCTATCAATTGCTATTGTTCTTGATCATCGTTATAAGCTTGTTCGAGTGATGAAGATGTTAAAAGTGTTTTATGTTGATGAGGCATGTGTTGAAAAGGCGAAGGTGATTAAAGATGCTCTTTTGGAGTTGTATAACTTTTATTCTTCTTTGTCTTCCGGTTTTACATCAAGTACAAATGCTCCACCCTCCATCCCAGCTGTTATCGAAAATTCAAATAGTCACTTGGATGATGATATATTCAAGGTAATCAATTTCTGATTATTGTGGTTTACAAAATTAATAATTTTATGTTTTAATTTTATTATTTAATAAAAGCATTTTGTTTGAACTTTTCTAGTATGTTGATAATGATGATGATGAGGAGGATGACACATTAAATCGGCCATCGATGGAGATTGATTCTTATTTGTGTACTCCTCGACAACCAATTTATGAAGGGCAGAAGTACGATGTTCTTAAGTATTGGGAATCTCAAAGTAGTGTGTACCCCATATTAGCTGTTATGGCTAGGGATGTTTTGGCCATTCCTATTACATCGGTAGCCTCAGAGTCTTCTTTTAGCATGGGTGGTCGTATTTTAAACAAGTATAGGAGTGCGCTTTTGCCTAAGAATGTTGAGGCGTTGGTGACCACACAAAATTGGTTACGTGGTTATGATTGTGATATTGAAGAAGACGTCCTTGAAATTGGTAAAGAAGTGATAGATGAAAGTTTTGCATCTAATTAAGAAGACATGGATGTTGTATTGTAGTGAACTAGTGATGCTTAATATATATTGTGTTGCTTCATTGCTAAAATGTTTTAATCTCATAGAACAAGTATTAATAGTTTTAGTCACATTACATATTGATATGTTGTTCCTTTTTTTATCTCGAGTTATTGGTTATTATTTATGTCCCGCTAAATATTCATCTTGACCTGCAACCGACTCACTTCGTAAATGATCTGCATCGACCCACACTGACCCACCCAATAACCACTCCTAGTAGTAAGTAGTTTGTAAACGGTTCGATTTATAAGGATTCGGTTCATAAACAGTTCGGTTTATAAATGGTTCGGTTTATAAACGGTCCGGTTTATAAACGGTTCGGTTTGTAAACGGTTCGGTTTGTAAACGGTTCGGTTTGTAAATGGTTCGGTTTATAACGGTTCGGTTTATAACGGTTTTTATGCCAGTTTAAACGGTTTCGGGTTAGAAACGGTTCGGTTTATTTTCAGTTCGGTTTCCTTTCCAGTTCGGTTTAGATTTGGTTCGGTTCTAAAACGGTTTAACATTACTCGGATCGGTTCGGTTTCGGGTTTACTAAAATGCGGTTCGGGTCGGTTTTCGGTTTCAAAAAATCGGTTTTTAATCGGTTCGGTTCTCATTCGGATCGGTTTGAATCGGTTCGGTTCGGTTTTTGACAGTGCTAGGAACATGTATAATATAATCCAATGCTTATGTAAGATAGTATGTACTAATAATTACTATTTAATTAGACTGTAACCAACTAATATACAATGTTTATTATATAATCATTCTAGTTTACCTGTCTCAACATATGCTGACACTTGTCCATTGTTCTAGGGTATGTGTAATGTGGAATTGTAATTGCTTGTTACACAATACTCACACCTATTTTTGATTTGTTTATTGTGATTCACAAATTGATATTTTAGGTCATATATAGGTTCAAATTTGGCAATAATATTTGTCTTGGTAGATATAGAATAGAAGCACATCGTATTGGTCTTCATGCCCTACATATATAACACATGCGGTACATATATTGGTTTTTATTTCCATGTAAGGTTTGGTTTAGTGGTAAGAGTTTAGCCTTATAATTTTAAGGTTATAGGATCAAATCACTCTAGAAGCTATAGGAGGCTAAGGTTTCCCTTATTCTTCCGCCTCACTCCTAACAAGTCTGACTTTGCTTAAGTTGGACTAAATTGACCTATGAGAGATGCTTATTTAGGGAGTGTTCGATCTCTTCATCTTATTGGACCTGAATTTATCCGAACTTAGCTGAACTTATTAGACTTTATTAAACTTATTAATAAACCTTATTGAGCTTATTAGACCTTATTATTAGACCTGATTGAACTTATTGGACCTTATTAGACCTTATAATTAGACTTGATTTTAACTTATTGTAACTTATTATACCTTATTGAACTTATTGGAACTTATTAGACCTTATTTAACTTATTGGAACTGATTAGATATTATTGAACTTATTAGACCTTATCAAACTTATTGGACCTTATTGTAACTTATCTGAACTTATTTAACCTGAAACTTATGTTTTTTAAGGTGAATAGAACAAGCCCTTAATAGGATTTTTCTCCTTATCACTAAAAAAAAGTTATTACAATATGCCTTAAGTTCTGTTAAGGACTATTTTGATCCCTACTCTGCTTTTGTTTTGCGAGTACTGTACAACACCCTGCACTTTAACCTAATTTATGGTTGTATCAAACACATTGTATAGAATCACATTTAATTTTATAACATATAAGTCACATCATATAATATAATGAGACTATCTCAAGCAAAATTTCATATAGTACCCCTCTCTAATATCTCACTCGTATCACCAGATTCAATGTTTTAAGCCAATCGTGAAAGATATTCAAGTCAAGTGTGTTTTTCCCCCAAGTTCCTTTATCTATCTATTTCTCGCCTTAAACGACCCAGCTACACAATGTGATATCTGACCTAATCAATAAGTTGCACCCTTATTTCAATTTCGGGAACAAAAGCAAATAAGCACCAACTTACATGCATGTAAACTACTTGTATATTAGAGTAAAGTCAGAGGCATATAATTGAATATTATTATTTCACAAGCCAAAAATATTTGGTAGATTATGCTCTATCAAATCAAATGTGTTGCTTATCAAATTTGCTTTGAATTAAATTAGATCGAAAGATTGTATAAGCAATGGTTTATTTTTTCCTAATGCTCAAATGTGAAATGTGTTATAAGAAATATCGGGCAACGTGCTGTTTTTTGTCTGGGAGTAATTGGCATTTTGCATTTGGATATATTTCATGATTCTAGAGGTTATGTAATTGATTAGATGTTTACATTACACTTTAATCAATTCAAATCTTCTTTCGTCATTCTAATTTCTAAATCATATATTATAAGAGAGGAATATATTTAGTATGTAATTACATAGAAGGCACATGAGATTTGCCTTTAGAGTTTTAGTTCATGCATATAACTTGATTTTAAGCTTAGCTTTTATTAATGTTAGTTTGACCTTGGATTTTTTTTACGTGAACATATATTGCATGGATTACATACTGGATGACGATCGAAGTCATTTTTTAATATAAGAAAGGAAAATTATCATTACTACTAATATACTTGGTACTAAATAATACAGGTATAAAATAATATAACAATCTACTTAAAAAAAAAAAATAGTAGAAAGTTTGAAACAAAGAAAATCTTAAAATCATGCGAGCTTTAATTTGGACCACAATCTAAATTAATTGCATGAACAAAGCATCATACTCGTAATTCAAACCCAAATAACATGTGTATTTATAAAAGAACGTTGTATATATTTCAAACTTGGATAAATTGTTCCAGTCTAAATCAAAAACTTAAAGTACATGGGTCATAGTGCAAAAAACTTATAGTAAATGAATTCATTTTTTATTGTCCAAAAAAATAAAAAATAAAGTCGTGGATAGTTAATATGAAGTATGGAATATGCATATTTAGAAAAATCTAACAAAAACTCATATTAATATATTTTTTTTAATTATTAATATAAATCATTAAATTTAGTCAAAGTAAAAGTGTCATATGTTAAAAAGTGACAACTAATTTGAAACGCATGAAGCTTGAAAGTACATCATAATCAAATGAATATCACCTTCAACCTCATAAAAAAAAAGTCGTAATAAAAAAAATTACTACATTAACTCAAAATATATTGAGATACATTGTTTCCTTCAACAAAAAAATCGTCAACTTCATCATCCAATTATTAGATTTATTAGAGCGACCAAATCAACAATATAATTGCTTTGAAATCCATCATTGCAATTGATTTATGACATGTTAAATTCTGTTTATAATAATATAAACAAAAATTAACACTGGAATTTAGATGTGGTATCTTATAACCATATTTTTGAAATTTTAATCTTGAATAAATCAGTGAACATACATTGTTCTTCTTTTTATTAATACATGGACTAATAATGGAGCCAACAAATGTACAAGTATGAAATAACCACTACCAGTGGCGGATCTTGACAATTTTCTTTTGGGGGGCCGAATTAAAATTTAGTTTTTAAATCTAAACCATAGTAGATACTAATAACAATGTAAAATAGTTTAATCTTATTTTTTTTTAAGTAGCTATTAAAAAAATAAAAAGAATCATGAATAGCAAGTACAGTATATAAATATCATTGCTAATTGCCTAATTCTTTAAAAATGAATAACGTAGTACTGTATTATTGTTTATATAGAATTTGTTTTTTTTTTTGTTTTTGAAATAAAATTAAAAATTTGTACTTGACTGCCAATAATACTGGCATTTATGATTTATGTATTGAAAGATGGGCCAATTTGTCATATGTCAAACTCACATAGGAGTTTGTGCCAAGTAAAAACATATAAAGGAATACTACATGGTACATAAGGTGTTTGTAAATTTTAAGTCAATGGGCTACAAATTGGGCTTTTTTTTCTTTTTTTTTTTAGTTTGCTTCTTAATAAAAATTGGATCAAATCTAAGGGCAAGCCCAGGCCAGCCCCTTAGAAGATCCGCCCCTGACCACTACTACAAAAAAGGTCATAGAGAACGGTTAAAACATGTTTTATAGAACGCCTTAGGACCGTTCTTCTGCTAAGCGATGTGTAAAGTTTATAGAACGGGTGGAAGGGGCGTTTTGTATACCCAGACATAGAGAACGGTTCTCAAGCATAATAGTTCTCTTTTCCCAATAGAAAATAAAGAGGGAATAGAGAACGGCTACCCTGACTAACCGTTTTCTATTTTTATTTGCTAAAGAGAACGGTTATCTTAGATACCAATCTCTATTCATCTTTTTATTTAAAAAAAAATTGCTTGAATTATGTAAACTAGGCATCCCCAGAATTCTATCCCACCCAATTACGCCGCAATCACGATCCCATATACCCTAAATCACGATCCCACCCAAAATGATCCCGCAATCATGATCTCAACCACACCAAATCTCCACTATTCGGTCCAGCTAGTCGAACGCCAAGCAAAAAAAAGTCAAATAAAAAAGAAAGAAGATATTCTAAGATAGTGAGGTGGATGAGATGTATCACATTAATTGAGTAAAAACACGTAGAGTACTTACATCAATTTGAAGAAAATCTATTTGCAATCAATAATAATCATGATATATGATTATTTTTACAACTAGAATCGCAGATTAGGAAATAATGAACAAAATAGACTGATTAAAATTATACTCTGTAATTAGATCTAAAATTATAATACACAATAGAAACAAAAAATCACCAGTTTGATTCAATGTTACTGTTATATGAAAAACTATACTACAATTTTTAAAAAAAAAAAAAAAAACCTCAAATAACAGAATTAGATGCAAATTTCGTGCTGCAAATGCGACTCCATTAGACCTTGCACTGTTATCTGATTTTGAGGTTAATCGATTAGAAGGTTGTTAGTTGCGGGTAGTCCTTGGCGTTGTAGAGCTTATGAGCCGACAATCGAAAATTTTGAGAATATAAGAGAAAAAATAAAAGATAGCGAGTATTCATACAAAGGAAAAAGGAGGGCAAAGTTGAAGAATATCAATGAGGGAGGATGTGTTTACACTACCAGTAATAGGGTTGAATTCTAAGAAAGAAGTAGCAAAACATAAGAACAAGGTAAAAGGAAATTATACTCAAAAGTCTCAAATATACGAGTAAAAGGAAATTGCAGTATGAGATATTCTACTGAAAAGATTAGGCGGGATTTTAATTTTTGAAATTATTGATACTTAACGGTTGTTATTGAACACCGTTTTGTATTCTATAATTTTTTTAAAATTGTAGTTGACCAAAAACAACGGGTACCAAGTGAAGCGTTTTGTATTATCTCTCTTCTGTAACGGTTATCTAAGAAAAGTGTTCTCTATAATTATATATAACGCCTATCTAACTTAACAGTTCTCTATCTTGTGTTGCTTATTCCATGTTTTGTAGTAGTGAACGTCGTTTATTACGAGTTTATGACCATAAAAATTAAACCGGACTAACCGGTGCACCACAAAGGATTATGCACCTGGGTGTAGCCATACTTGGGCTTGATTATACAATTAATAGCATAGCATAATGGGGGCTCTTCCCAGTGATTCTTGGCAATCTTTTCAATTAAAATGCCAAAAGAGTCTTAACCAATAATTGCAACTACTATCACAAAAAACAACTCTTAACAATTGTACCTTCCAAAAAAAATTATCTTTATTATAATCAATTGGCTTCATTATGCAATATTAATATTTCAAAATCTATACATTAATAAAATTAGAACCAATCCCCCAAAAATAAAAATATAGCAACTTAAAGAAACACCTCAGGTCCTATCATACATGTAATATTCTCCTACTCATCATTCTAGTGGCGGCTGCTGTTGGTGCTGTAAATTGATTAGCTTACAGTATGCTCCACTTTTATTTTCTACAAGACTTGAATGTGTCCCCTGTTCTACTATCTTACCATCCTGTATCACAGAGATTTGATCTGCATTTTTTATCGTCGATAGCCTATGTGCCACCACCACTGTGGTTCGGTTCTTCATCAGCCTGTCAAGGGCCTGTTGCACCACACGCTCAGACTCTACATCAAGGGCACTGGTCGCTTCATCTAATAGCAATATGGCAGGATTCTTTAGGACTGCCCTTGCGATGGCCACTCTCTGCTTCTGCCCCCCTGAGAGTTGCACCCCTCGCTCACCTACCCTCGTGTTGTATCCCTCAGGCAGGCCACTAATGAAACTGTGCGCATTCGCGAGTTTAGCTGCCTCAATCACTTCAGACTCAGTCGCTCCCTCTTTCCCATAGAGAATGTTCTCGTATATAGATGTCGCAAATAGAGCTGGTTCTTGCTGGACTAAACCAATGTGCCTTCTCAGAGATTTTAGCTTCAGTCTCCTAACGTCCTTGCCTGCAAAAATTATGCATTGAACTTAGCAATATGAAAAGGAAAAAAAAATACATCACAACATACAGATGCAAAATTATTGTCCTTTATCTGACCTTACTGATCCTAATTTGAATTAACTAGTTTTTTTTTTTAATTCAATCAATCAAAGCCTTAATCTCATAAGTGGGGTCGGCTACATGAACCAAAGTTGATTATTCCGTGTAGTCATCCACAAAAATCTTCCTCCTCCATCCCTTACGATCCAATGCTTCATCCTAATGCAAATTTATATACTTCATATCCTTCCTAACTCCTTCCAACCAAGTCATTTTGAGGTGAAAGAACAAAGGTGATGTATTGAAGTAGATGCATGTTTTCATACTCTTTCAAATGGTATAGTGAATTAGCATACTAGATATAAAAGAGATCATTTAACATAACAGACATTAATGCAAAGGGGAAGGTAAATACTGTATAGAAGTGAAACCAGGAAATAAAGTAAAAGAGACAGACCATCAACCATCACTTTCCCAGCTATTGGATCATAAAATCGAAGAACAAGAGCAATGACTGAGCTCTTGCCCGAGCCACTTTGTCCCACCAGTGCCATACTTTTTCCTGCGCGAACTTTTAGATTAAAGTCCTGGAAAACTAGAACATCTGGCCTAGACGGATAGCTGAATTTAACTCCTCGCAGTTCAATAGATCCATCAACCTTGGTTAGTTCTTCCCCTGAATCCCCCTTCACCTCGGTCTTTCGGTCAAGCACCTCAAAAACTGATTGAACCATCTGGTTGCCTTTTAGGAGATCTGGAGCCATCGCCAAAGTTTCACCCATGGCTAATGCTGTCACGATAAGAACCATAAAAGACTTCATAACAGATTTGAACCCAGATAATCCCTTTGCCATTAGCGTAGATCCATACCTGAAATTAAGTTAAAAAGGATCAAAATGTTAATGCAACTCTTGCCAATAAAATACTTCGTATGTAACAAGAAGCTTTCCCTCCAATTTATTAGTCTAAATGTCCCAACCCCTCCTACTACTGTATATGAAACTATCTTACTCAAAGAACTATATAATAGTTGGACTATCCCCATACTCTTCCATTGCTCAATCTTAGAAAGGCTTTAATGATAAACCAAATCACAAACCACTACTATTAAATAAAAAGGTGAGAAACTTTTTCTAGGCATCCGAAAACTATTTGGTATACAGAATTACTGATAATGATCTAGTACACTGTACCATAAAGCAAGGGCGTATGAAGAGAAGATGAAAAATTGCGAGACGCCATAGAAGATTCCGGCGATCTGACCACGTTTAAATGCACGTTTTGAAGGCTCAATAAGCTCACGATCATAAAGATCAAGAACCTTTTCTTCTGCACAGAATGCGGCAACAGTTCTGATGTTGCTAACAGCTTCACCAGCAAGCATATTAGCACCGAGGTATGCTTTACTTAGGTTGCCACCATATCCTTGCATGAAGAGTTTCTACGAGGAAAAATTAACAAATAAGTGGGGATAAAGCCAATGCCTCTTTCATAAATAGAAAGACCCAAGTATTCAGAAACAATACCTCACTAAAATGGCCACTAATAATTAATGGATACATCGACAAAACTACTAAAGTTAATCTCCAGTTCAACATGAAGGCGATAATGAAGGCAGTGATGATAAATCCACAGTTGAGGAGAAGAATTGTTGTTCGATCAACAACAATGCTTCTCAACAAAGTTGCATCACTTTCCAGACGTGATGAAAGAGTTGAACTTGAGTTCCTTGAGTCATCGAACCACCCTATTTCATTACTCAATATAGCTGCAGTAGAAAAGGAGATCCATCACACTAACATTTTTGAATATATAATTTTCATGTTAATAGAGAAAGCATTATCTTTAGGGTAAAATTGATTACTCCACGGAAAAGTGCTAAAAGTTTTTTATCATCTTAAAATATTTGAAATATAAACAGAAACCACAAGATCAACAATAGCTTCTTAGATAATCAAGTAATATCCCTCTTAAAGAAGGATTTGCTTCATTAATTTATCTACTAGTCCTACCACCAACCAAACCTTTTGAAATTTCTAATAGAAATTGCATTGAATCAAAGAAGCATAGCCAAGACTTTTACCTGAGAACATCTTTTCTCGCACACGAAGGGTAAGTCGCTCTCCCATTATTCCGAAGCAAGTATGGGCAAGACCATGGTTAAAGATACACACTACAGCACCCCCACAAAATAGCAGAGCAATCTTCCTGATTTCAGTTTTTGTAACATCCCAGACTTCATAATATGACACAAGAGCCTGAGTGACTCCAAGAGCAAAAAGTGGCATCTCCGATCCAGCCATTAAACAAAATATAGTACCAAAGACGCCATACATCCAGTCAGGACCCACCATGGAAATAAGCCTACTCCAAGTAACCTTCTTAATCATTTTGGCAGGCTCTGGACCATCTTCTCGAACTGAATCCTTATCAGAACGGAAACTGGCACCAATACTCGTACTATGAGATAGCTCTCTAGAATATTTCACGCTGCAAAATTACCCAAAAGAAGATCAGTATGAGAAAATTTTTAGTCAAAACATAGTACAGAATCTAAACAGATACCTCAAAGGTCGATCCATTGTTGGCCCTCGGGAAAGATGTGGCATTGAGGAAGCTGTCTCTTGAAGTTGAACAAGGGACAAATAAGCACTTCCTGGATTAGAGATTAGCTCATCATGGCTTCCAGTTTCCACTATTTTTCCACCTTGGACAACTGCTATGATGTCTGCATTCCGTACTGTGGAAAGCCGATGTGCAACAACCACAGTTGTTCGACCTACCATGACACGGTCAAGTGCCACCTGAACACTCTTCTCAGACTCTGAATCAAGTGCACTGGTAGCTTCATCAAGTAGTAGTATTGACGGGTTTTTCACTAATGCACGTGCTATAGCAATCCTTTGCTTCTGGCCCCCAGACAACTGAATTCCTCTCTCACCAACCTGCAATCAAATTTTTAGCTTCACTATACAGGACAAAAGTTTAGAACTTTCAAATCTACTTCCACAATGCAAGAGGAACAACTATTGTTTCTCCAAGACCATCAGCTACGTAAATTAATTTTATCAGACCAATACTAACTAGGTGATATCATTTTCTAGAAGAGAGAAAACAGTGGTATGTGTACTGGTTACATCAAAGGCAACTATAAATTTGCTTCATCCTTTTAGATATCATAAAGTAAAAGTACCTGAGTATCATATCTCTCTGGCAAGTTGTTAATGAATGAGATGGCCTCAGAAAGTTTGGCTGCACGAGTGATCTCATCGAGAGTAGCATCATCTTTTCCATATAGAATGTTCTCTCTGATACTTGTCGCAAAAAGTGCAGGCTCTTGATTGACGAGTCCAATCTGCTGTCTAAGCCAATTCAGATCCAGTTCCCTGATATCATTTCCATCCAAAAGTACCTGTCCAGCAAGTGGCTCATAGAATCGCTCAATCAATGATATCACTGTGCTCTTTCCAGATCCACTGCCGCCTACAAGGGCAACAATCTTTCCAGCTGGAATATCCAGGCAGAACTTATCAAAGATTTTTGCTTCAGGGCGAGAAGGATAACTAAAATATACATCCTTGAATTCGATATGGCCATCCACTTTATTCAGTTTCCTTCCACCTTTTGAGCTTACTTTGCTCACTTTGGCTCTCTCTATCATCTCAAATATTGGATAGGCAGCAACTCTAGCTCGGAGGAATGCAGAAATATCTGGTGCTGCTTGCCCCAGTGACCTAATGCATGAAACGAAACATCAATCTACATCTTTCAGCTGTTAATCTAAATTACAATCTATCAATCAAAGCCTTGATCCCATAAGTGGGGCTTAAGATGTAGAAGTAAAATTTGATTTCATAACATTGTTCTCAGAGTGAAAGAATCACCTTTTTTTATTATTATCATTATTACTTTTTTTTTACATTTATAATGATTTTTCACCATACATAACTAGTGAATAGGAATTAGACAAAGTCCAATACCACTATTAGTTCTTTCAGCCTACATGCTCAAAAAGTGAAGAACTTGAAAACATTACCATATCCTAGCAATGTTAAGTTATCCAATTATTTGCTTAGCCTACTGATAAACTAAGCACTTCTAAGAACATGAGAAGTTTTTTAAGTTGCCAATTCGATTGACTAACACTTTGGGACAAAGCAGTATCATTTAACTGCTTGAATTGACCTTCTCCTACATGTTTGATCACTGGCAAAATGTTTGATCACCAGCAACATGCAGAGGGGAAGGCCAAAAGAGAACAGCAAAACGCAATCAAATAATCATAAAGAAATCTGTAGTACTCACTTTATAAATCATCTTTAGCAATTGATTATGTTATGTATTACAATCTTTTCAAGTGACACCAGAGACCAGACCATAAACTGAGATAATGGACTAATGGTAATGAGTTTTTAGGTGATTTCACATTGAACATACTATGTAAATGTTGATAGAAACAGAAATGGATCACCAAGTATTTTTCTTCATTAAATATAAATAAATGAAGATAAAATACTTTGAGTTGAAGACATTCACTTAGCATTTCAATGCAAATTTATACACATATTCATTACCAATTTACCATCACTTCAATATGAATTGTATCAAACAGGCCAATTATGTTCCAAAGCATAATGTGTGAGTGTTGAAAAGTTGCCTAGTGTACTTAAGTGCCTTGGGAAAGCAGACTAGGTAAAAGAGTAGAATAGGTGGGAGTTAATAGAGAAAGCCTAAATACCTAGGCAGAAAGGCGATTTAATAATAACCTATATTACTATGGAATTAGCAATTCCTCGAACTGAGAGCTAGGTGCCTAGAACCTTTTAATTAATCAAGGGTTGATGCCTCGAACCTTAGCTATGCATCCTTTGGATACTATAACAAACAATAAATGTCGAAACCAAATGCATCGTTGCAGTAACAGCAGTGACTTACAGGCCAGCAATGACAACATTGAGCATGGTGGTGAATGACTCCCCTCCATTAGCTGTACCCTTGTGAACAACAATGCTGGTATACCAAACAAGCAAAGCCCATGATAGAAACAGCACACAGTGCAAGGCCCCCATACCCAAGCCCTTGGCCACTCCTCCTTTCTTCCCATATTTGTAAGTATTCAAAAGAGCTTCTTTATAGGACGACACTGCTTTTTCCTCTCCAACAAAGGCTTGAACTGTCCTCACATTTGCAATTACCTTAAAGATATCAAAATGGTAATGAGAACAAAGAAATTACAAAACTGTTATCATGAGAAGACAGTATTCAGCAATCACCACTGGGAGTAGTGAATTAAAGCCTGTGGACACTACAACTACCAGCATTACATTCTAAAATAAAGATGCAGCAGTGACAAAAAGGAGAATTATAGGTAATATTTAATGTGTAACTATTGACACCCAGATCCCAAGTTCACTACCTCATTTAGTAAAAGTTCTGATAATAGTGAAAGATTGTAGTTTTATATGGGAGAGGTGCCACATTTCACCTACACACATGAATCATACTGCATGATCTGATTTCAAATAGTTCCTTTATTACTTTGTTAGCGATATATTTTTGTTGATTGAAAGAGGAACTCATCAACCATTTTAAATTGAAACCTAAACTAGCAACTTAAGCTGAGTAACAAAGACCACAGTGTCAACCCCATAAATCAAAATTTTACCCTCAAGTGTGAGCAACTCATAGGCAGTCGTGAGTTACTTTGGAGATGACAATATTTTGCAGCACAAACATGCTAACATTCAAACATAATTTTCCAACTTAGGCCTTATATGAAAAGGCAAACTCCTTTCTGACACAAAGGTCTCACAATCAGTTCTCAAAATCCTCTAATTGACTAATTATCAGATATGATAGTAACATCGTACTCAATATTCATCGCATCATTGCCACCTCTTCACAATCATCAGCACCAAGACAAAGAAACCATTTGTACAATATACATTATTATTACAACCCCAAAATTGTGCTGTTAAAAAAGAAAACATCAGTAAACATAGTTCAAACACCCAATGACACCAACTAAGGCAAGCAACAAATCCAATTACTACTGCCAACATTATTTTCTTGGCATATAGGAAGCGGCCCGCAAGAGGCAATGCTGTAAAGATTGTAAACGAGGTTTAATCTTAGGTTTTGAGTACAACCCCAACCTCTTAACCAACTAAGCTAATTGTCATCCCGCAATAAATTGAACAATTGCAAATTCCAACAAAATACCAAATAAAAAATAATTAAATGATAGAGAATTGGGTGAGACCTCTTCAGCAATTTCACCAGCTTTAACATAAGATTTACGAACACGGGCGATGAGACCGGTGGCAACATAAGCGTAGGTGCCACCGGCGAAAGCAATTGCAGGAACAATGGAGAGTGTGATTAGACTGATTTGCCATACTCTTGCAAACCCAATTGCAAATCCAGCTATAAATCTGCTTATATAGTGCAATATCTTCCCAACCTGCAATCAAAAACAAATACCCATTTGTTCAATTTTTTTATTTTTAAACCATGAAATTATCAATTCTATGCAAAACCCCTAAAATTTAAGAACCCTTTACTCAGTATGTTTCAATTCTATGCAAAACCCTAAAATTTATGAATTTCGGAGATCATACCTCTGAAGTTGAAATCTTTCATACTCATTTTGAAGGGAAAATATAAGACATTCTTGAACAGAAAAAGAAAGATAAAAGGGAATTGTTTTGCTCTTTAATCTTTGAGTTTTGGATATCGAAAGTCTTATGTTTGAAGGTCGACCGTTGACTTATGAGTACGTAGTAGTGTACTACTCCTCTATCCCTATTTTTTTTTTTTTTTTTTCATTTGAATTTTCACAACATATAACTCTATTTTTATATGTATAAAAATTATAGAAATTTAATATTAATAAAATATACAATGAGACGAATCTAAATACCCACGTAATTATGTTACCCCGTATTTCTTATTGATTAATGAGAAGTTATAGTCAAATTTATTTATTTTTTCATTTGAATTTTCATAACGCATATAACTCTATTTTTATATGTGTAAAAATTATAGAAATTTAATATTAATAAAATATACAATGAGATGAATTTAAAAACCCGACGTAATTATATTACTCCGTATTTCTTATTGATTAATGAGAAGTTATAGTCGAATTTTTTGAAGTTTGACCCATTTATTTGCAATCGGGGAAAAAAAATGGGGATATAGCCATAGAGGGAGTAATAACTAGTATTACCTGTATGTTCTAAGGTTTAAATTTTTTATTTTTTTATTTTTATTACCCAAGCCTAAAGGTTTGATATCTTGATTACGTGATCGACAAAATTTTATTCATCTCAACCACCACGCAATGTTAGACTATCAATATTCAATAACACCATAAGTCCATAACATCACTGTTATTGTGTATATAAGTACAATTATGGATTGAATATAATATAATTACTGGTTTTATGACTTCATATGTAAGAGTAGTTCACCAAAAAAATTACTTCGTATGTAAGAGGAGATCCCCTTTATATATTTTTTTTTATTTCGTAAGTCTAGATATGTTTGTATAAACATTAAACACTGCACACATTATATGTACTTGATTAAGTCTACTCATTTAAAAAAAAATAAAAAATAAAAAAAATAGTCTAAAAAAATAACAATTTCAGCATCACATGCATTCACTGATTTTGAAAATATGCACTTGAAATTTCCGTTGTGTCTAAGATTCATGAAAATCTGCCTTTTTAAAAGTGGTCATGAGTTAAAATCAATGAGAAGTTGAGAACCCTAGTGTTGTTACTTCCTAAAGGCTAAAGTTCCACCCACCTTGCATTCATTTCAATCTAGCTAAGATTGTTGTAAAAAAAAAAAAAAAAAAAAAGAAAAAAGCTTAGATTACATGCCTATGAATGAAAATTCTTTTATACTACCTCCGTTTTTTATTAATTGACACGTTTTGACTTTAGCATTATTCACACACCTCCCTTTGACCATATTTTGTGATTTATATGTGAAGAAAAAATATAGTCAAGTGGGATCTTGTTAGATTCGTCACAATTTATATTTTCAAAATATCAACTTTTTATAATTTTTGTTTATCAATAATTAAAGATATTAATGATTAAATTTGTGCATTGGCAAATGTAACTAAAGAAACGTGTCAATTAAAAACAAACGGAGAATGTATAAACCAAAAGTATATATTTGTTTTTAATTTTCATATGAAAATAAGTTTTGCAATAAATTTCTACCAATGTCATACATGTTTTGTAGTTGAACTAAATGGCTACACATGCAGCAGTCTTAAAAGGGAAAGCTGACAAGCCAGATTGTAAATATTCGTATTTAATTGTGGTGGGCTAAATACATTTAATTTTCTCCTACAATTTATGCGACTGTCCAACAATATTTATTCAATGATAGTAGCAATTTTTATTAAATTAAGTTAGGTATGCCAAGGATTTAATAAAGTCTAATTCTACTATTTACAACAAGACATTTTAGCGTTTGACATGGACTAATACAAATGGCTAAATTTCCCAAATTAATAGGAATTATAATGGCGTAGAGTTTATCAACATTAAGTATTCTTTTCCTTTTATAAACTTTTATCCAAATTCCTCTACATTGTAAGCAAGTGCATAAAGGAATAATGATAATTATTTGCTGTTTTAGTGATTTCCATGGCTATTCTCATTAATTAAGGAGTAATAATTAAAGATTTCTTCATTTTATTAAAAAAAAAATATACAATATTGATGAGCTTTAGTCAATTGACTGAGTAGTAAAAGTCAATTGATAATAACTATATCTAATAATAATATAATTCTATTAATACATCAAAATAGTGAGTACCATACCAAAACATATACTTGTATTGTGTATAGACTTTTTTTTCTTAAAAAAAAATAGTAGTAATCGTTAATTATATGAAGAAAAAAAAAGTCTTAAATACAAAACATGATTATAATAAGGAGTAAATTAAATGATTAAATTAAATATTATACTATGAATTACTAATAATTTTCACATACATGTTTGATATATTAAGACAACTAGATGTAAATGTGGACGGTATGTAATAACACCACATATACTAATCGGTAGTAAAAAAAGTTAAAAGACAAGTATGGTACCTTTTCGGAGATAGCATCCTGAACTATAAGGATATCGCTAGTAATGGCATTAATAACTTCTCCAGTGGAAGCCTCAGTGTCGAAAAGAGTGATATCTTGATTCAACATTGACCTCAAATATGCCATCCTCATTTTTGCTGCTTGTCTCTCTCCCGTTTGCATCCAACATGCCACCTCTATCAATTTTTATTTATTATTATATTGGTTACATGATATACTTTTCATTAAAAAAAATACATTAATTAATTAATTAATAAAAAACTTAATTGATTATATATGAAATTGGAGATCATTTATTTGATCATTACTTACCAACCCATGAAGAAAACAATATAACCACACTGAGGTAAACAAAGTCCAAAGAATACTGCAAAAATGAGCAACACAGAATTCACATATTATCATTTGTTGATTAAAATAATCAAAACATGGACTGTGTACGAATAAAATTCAAATAATTAATACAGATTAGCACTCCAGATTAATCTCTATCTTATTGATTAAAAATCATCGGAAATTGTACTCCAATAAATATAAGAGAGGGCGTAACATAATTTATACAATGCTAAAATCAATTATTGTATTGTAATCTTGTGCACGCAGGTGATAAATTAGGTACACATTATATTATGAGACGAAAGGAGTATAAATAATTACCTTGCCAACTTCATGAGAAGTTTCTCTAGGGAAGAGGTAGGCAACACCGATAAGATTAATCAATTTGCCAAAGAAAATGAAGAAAACAGGCACAGAAGCTCCATGTGCAATAGCACCAATTGAACCAAGAAACATTAGTAAATAATCATAAGAATCAGCAAAAATAAACAACTTCAAAAATGGCACATTTTTAACTTTATTCTTCTTTTTCATCTCTTCATCTTCTTCTTCCTTCTTTTTACCACTCATCATCTCTTCTTCCATATTATTATTATTACTATTTCTTTGTGTTTCTTGCAATTGAATGCTCATTATATTTTTATCTTTTTAATCCTAAAAATAAAAAAATCTAGAGAGAGAAAGAGTTTCAGAGAGAGAACAAGATAGAAGGTGATAGGATATTTTTTGTAGAATTATTTGTAGTAAGATAAGAAGAAGTTAAAGAGGAGGTGAGTAGTAGTTGAGAAGAGAGAAGTCATTAAAAATGAAAGGAAGAATACAGCTGCATCATATGCACTTATATATCATGTATATATCAGAGCTGACTAATAACTGTATATATATGTGTTTATGTTCATCTCACTGAACTCAACTTTAATTCTTACACTTTCCTTAAATTCTCCATCTCATTTTTCTTCAGGATTATTGCTTTGGCCCATGCCTTATGGACGTACACTTGTAATCTTTTGATTTTTGTAAAAAAAAAAAAATCTAAAATTAGGGTAGATATGGTTACTGTGTTATTGGGTGATGAGTATTTTAGTTAAATGACGGTGTAAAATAAAGGTACTCGTAAATATATACGAAGTATAATTATTATATTATGTACAAGAAATTGGGTGAGAGTACGTGTAATTTTTACTGTGATTATCGTAATTTTACTAATCTAAATCTAACCTATTTTATTAAGTCTAAGTAACCGTTTAATTTTGAATATAAATCATTTAACTGTATAAAGTAATGTATATGTGATTAATGTAAAAGTCGAATCATTACCGTACAAAAAATGGAAGAAGTAACTGAGGCATGCAGAGTAAGAGAGAAAAGACAATTTTGTGGTTTAATTTTGACCATAGTAATTAAGTGAAATACAAGTCATAAAATCAATTCCCAATATATATACCTCTCAAAAAAACCCATTACTAATAGATGTTGTCAAGTTGGTTGGGTGGTGAAGATCAGATAATAAAGAAAATTGGAAAGCTCTAAAAAAATGAATCAATCATGAAACAAAAGGACAAATCATATTAATTGAGAATAGATGGGCAATTGGGCATGCATGTTGATGATGAATTTGGTGTCTACTTAAGAGCCCTTTTTTCCCATTTATTTCACTTAAATGAATTAAATCTTAACTGAAATTTTAGAAATCTTTCATTTTAGGGTAACTATTATTTCCATGTATATATATATGGGATCCAATTTTCAAATCAAAAGTTTAAAAGTTGGACACAACAATGTGCAAAATTGGGTATATGCCTATTTAGGGATGCTATAATGCTTGAAATTTGTGTAGTTTATAGTCAACGTCATAATATAGTGACAAAAACAATATAGTCCACAAAAAATCACAAGTTGGATGCAACAAAAACATAGAGCAAGATTGTTGTATAATTGTATGTATGAACGTCATCTTCCAAATCAACAAATTAAAATATAACGAAGTAAATGGTATACTGTATCATCTCATCATCTGCATGGAATGCTGTCAAATCTCGTTGCTATGTATTTCAATATAATGTTTACTTGAATATCCTCTATGGCTCTAATGCTCTATGGCTCTATTGTCGAGAACTTGCTTAATCCATTTGAAATAAGGTGTTATGATATGATTTATTGATGTTATTAAGGTACATATATACTTGTATTGTATATGCATGTTATTCTCACTTGATGAAAATTAATACACATTCAATTATTAGAATGAATCAAATTAATTAGATTTACATGACTTCGTTTTCTTTTACAATACTTCAAGTCATCAAATACGATCAAAGTGTATATATATATGTATATTTAGATCGAACTTGTAAAGGGGTATTGGTGTAATCTGTATTGTCATTTCTAGCCTTATAATAAAAATTGACTATATAAGTATTTTTTATTTTTTTAAAAAAAAAATAGTCATGCATTTATAAGTATACTCAACTAATAAAGCAAGCATGCATGAATGATGAAAAGGATGTGTAACTATATATAAATATCATATATTCATATATGTGTGCTATGGTGGGTTTGTACCTATTGTAAAGGGCATCTCCTTAATCAGCTTAAGAAGGTAGGAGATACCACAACTTATGCATGGTTTGAATATGATGTACTGTCAATTCAATCTTCAACCAAGCTAAGCTAAGTTTGCCTTATATATATATATATATATATATATATATATATATATATATATATATATATATATATATATATATATATATATATATATATATATTTGTTTCCACATTAAAGTACGTAGCTAATTCCTACCCCAATTAACGATTACAATTTTAGAAACTCTATCAGTATGTATCAACTTTAATTGCAAAACAATTTCTTAGTCGACAAGCTAACAAAAGATGGTGAGTTACAATCATAATCATCATCACGTACTGTAATTAACTGTATCTGATTCATCAAATGCAGTTTGCTACCTCTACACATATTCAATTCCATGAAATGTTGTACTCCCTTTATTTGGAAATAATCGTGACATAATCATCTAGTATGTATTGAGATAATTATTACCTAGTAATAATTTGATAGCATAATAGGGATGGGGTGTATGTACGTAGTTGTGTACTCGCGTAGTTAACTTCCAAAAATACAAAAAATATATATTACGTGCTATATACTTCCTCCGTTTTTTAAATATTGCACCATAAGGGTTGGACATGTTCAAATTTTTTGGTAGGGCGAGAAAGAAAGAGAGAGAAAGGTAAAAGTACAAAATTGTCCATGTGATTGCTTGAAACATATAAACTAAAGAATCAAGGGTTTAAAGGTAAGGGTATATAGGGTATTTGTAATGCGAACACAAGTATTTTCTTTTCTAAAATGGATATGGTGCAATATTTGTGAAACTTTCTTACGCAATTTCTATAAACAATAATCTCGCAGGATAGTGTTATTGTACATGGTGCAAGAGTATTGTAGACCAGAGAGTGAGGGATAGTTCAAGTGGTTAGAGCTTCCCTCCCGATTTCAAGAGATCTTGGGATCGATTCTCACCTCGCCCTTGTGGCTCTCTAAACACCAAAAAAGAGTATTGTAGATCAGATTTAAATAACGTTACAATTTTCATATATACAAGGCGATGAGATAGTAATATTATGAGGGCTATTATGTGGATCCTCTTATGGTCATCACCAATTCATTTCATGTTCAATGCGCGATGTGAACAACGTATTTGTGTTAATGTATGGTTTATTATAGACTTGCATAAGTTCACAATAACTATCCATTTTGTTTTTTTCTATCCACAATTTTTCCTCCCCTCCTTTTTGGGTCAAATTACTGCGGAATGGCACTCCACTTTCGGGGCCAAACCTAACGTCACTTTGTTTTGGATACATTTCCTCTAATCTTCAAATCAACTGTCTAATTCAATTATTATTATCGACAACAACCTTGAACCCTCGAACCATATCAAACCAAGCTGTCTATTTATATTTCGTCATATATTTATCAAGTCATTATGTTGGTGATTTTGCCGATTTAGCGATTAATTAATTAGTAATGACATACTTTTCATACTCTTAGCCTTTAGGCAAGATCGATCGCATCATGTACCTTATTAGTTATTATACAAGGAAACGAAAAGACTATGGTATTACATGGAACTTATTCGGAAAATCTACCTGTGTATAGCGTTGTACTATACTGTTTCCATCTCTTAACTCTTGAAATAATACAATCATGAATATTTTTTTTTTTTTTTCGGTGTTTAAAAAGTCACAAAGGCAGGTGATGAGAATCGTTCGGGAGCTCTAACCACTTGAGCTATCCCTCACTCTCAAAAAATCATGTAGATTAATCAACAGTTACTCCTGAATCTTGATGATATTCTTGGAAACTTTTGTTACTTTAGTTGTGTACTAGGTTAGAACCCGTGCGATGCACGATTTATATAAAACCTTGTATAAAAAAATAAGTAATTTAATTTTAGATTTTCATCAAAATTATGATATAGTACGATTCAATGTCAACTAATACATAGTTCAATGTAGGAGATCATTTATTAGTATGCCATTTAAAATTATTTTAATTTCCTAAGATAATTAAATTGATAGGTTTTAGTTGTAATGTGGAAGCTTCCAATATTTAAATTTTAAAAATGTTAAATATAATAGCTCCATAAAAACAAAAACAAAAATAAATAAATAAATAAATAAATAATAAAATAAATAAATAAATGGCGTCATCTTTGCATTTATGCGGGAAATTTTTTATTAAGAGAGCGACATGTAGGCAGTGGTGATATCAGCATACTCTATTTTAGTAATATTTAATAGATGTTGTGAAGTTGTTGCTTAGGTTGTTAGTTGTTAAACCGTAGCTGTTACTTGTTTGAACTTGTTACATGCAATTATACAAATAACATTATTCACTCGAGAGGGCCTTGCAATAAATAGTTGGGCCTTAACATTAATTAAGGAAAGAATAACTCATTCGCAAATTTGGAGAGCTCTATCTTAGGTAGGCCCAACTTATTACTGTTCATTCATATTGGAGATTGGAACTTGGATGCAGGATGATTGCCCATGCCCATCACTTGCTGAAGTCAATAAATTTTATTTTATTTTTAATTACATATTTCAAAAGTGCGGAGTACATAATATTGCCCTTTATGACTCTATCTACACCGTAGAATATATTCAGATAATTGAGTAGGTGCGATATCGAGCATTAAGTGAATGATAAAAGAGCTTAAGTTAGGATCAATACTATTTATGAACCGTCTCAAACGTTTACAAGAATCCTTATAGATGACATTGTACTTATAACTTTGACTTTACCACGACCGTGCCAGCTCGCGCTAAACTTAAAATTAAATTCTCACAAATATGAGTCGACAAGATCTAAATACCCCCATTGAAAATCAATCTACTAATAAGCTCACCGTACAATCATTCTAAATATCAGGTAATCTCGATCACCCTTCCAATCTATAACACGAAAGAGAACTCCTTTAAAGCTTTATCACTATTATGACTTAACAACGAGACCTAAATACCTAAGGAAATGATGTAGACTTGGTTTACAAATCAGGACCTATCACTGTACATGGTGGAACAGAAGAAAAGTGAGTGATCCCTTACTTATCAAAGATGCCTTGTTTAGAGGGCGGTAGACCATTCGTAGTTGCCTGCTCTGAGGCAGAAGCAAGCCCCTCCAACATCCTTAAAATCTCGCTGGTATCTTCAACATAGTACTTAGCTTTGCTGGGTTTCTGGCCAACAGTACAGGCAAATACTTCGGCAACAGGTGAGAGCGAGGAAGTTGTTCTTGCACTTGATATAACCTCGAACATGTCTTCATCTGACCTATCATCACCGATGCAAAGAACAAAATCAGGGAGCATCCCCTTCTGCTGCATTGTCGCAAAGAGACGTTCTGCTACTAGACCCTTATTAATGCCCTGTGAACAGAAAAGGAATCAGACCTGGGAGGCTGGGAGCAGATGATTTTCTTATCATGAATGTCCAAATGTATATCATCTTAATCAGTCCTTGTATGTCAAAATATCAAAGCAGAATCAACTTGTATGAGAAGATTTTGTAACACAGAAGAACAAAATATAGGATGCTGGACTGCTGGGGCATATGGTGCGGATCAGTGGATGCGTAAAATTGTAACTAGACACGGAAGATTTAAAGTTTGAAGTATCAAATACACAAACAAAACCTAAAAAAATACTTGTAACTAGCAATGCTGTCCAACTACTGACATAAACTCTGCAGACACCAGGGTCGAATTACAGCCATTTCTCCAACAGTCCTAAGTCAATGGCAGTCCCCAGTCACATGATGGAGTAAAATTGGGCTAGCATAAATAACAGGTATGTGACTATGCACTCTCATACTACTCTGACAAGAAATAAAATATAAGGTGAAAGCCTAATATAACTTAGTTACCCAATCTCTTGGAAATATACATCTAGTAGCACACCAATATATGTGTTTTATACCCTGATGATCCATTAATTACACTTGAATCTCTCTCACTTGAGCTACATCTTGGACTTCACTTGTAAGACAATTCTTTTCACACACATTAACAGCATTTTTCACCATTGTATTTGATCTAAATAAGAAAGACAGTGGAGCATTTTTACATGGGGCGGGGAAACATGTATGGAACAGAGCTCATTAAGAGTTTTCAAGACATCAGACAGGGTCACAACTCCGAAAATAGCATATCAAATCTAATTACTTTCAATATAAAATTACTCCCTTCCTTCATTAGTAAGTGTCAATTTTTGCTTGTGAAGGTCTTATTTTGTGTGACAATTTATCTTAAAATATAAAAGTCAATGTTTCAGATATTTATCAACTATATCATGAGAGAAAAGCGAAAGCAACAGTTATTACTTAGGGTGTTAAACAACCTAGTAAGCTAATATTTCAAGTAAAGCCTTTAGTGTTTAGAATTTTAGAAGACAATGTGGTAGGTGTGGCCTTGCCACAAGCTAAGGCCCACGAGTTATTTCTTCTAAGTATTTCCTTGTTCTTTGTCAAGCCTTGCCCCTCTTTTGCACTAAAAAAAAATAATTAGTATGTGTCTCAAATAAAGTGTCTTAATATGAGACATGCCATTTTTAAAATTTTATTTTTATTTTTATTTTTTTTGGTGCAGGACTCATACAGGAACAACTACTAGTCTCCCTTAACTTTCATACTTCGTATATAGCATAGAGATTACAAGTAATCACTCCATACATATATAAAGGTTCATACGTAGACATTAGTAAGACAGCAGAGGATGACAAACCTGCGGTTTAACTTCAACAATGTACTGACCACTCTTTACAGAAACAGGCTCGTTGGCAAGAACACTTTCGAGATGATCTAGCAGCTCCTTTGCCTGGCATGACCCAAAATCTCGATCTGCGTACCGATAGTTCCATACAAGAGCACTTTCTTTTGTCTCTATGAAAGAGCCATCGGTTGTCTCAGCATATAGCTGCATCACTGGCTCAGCCACATGTTTCCAGTCAAAATTCGAAATAGGTTTACAAATCTCCCAATCAGCATCATTATCATACCTGGGTCGGAAAAAAAATATATAAGTAAACTAGAGTTTACCTCCACAGATTCATTTTCACAGTATATATGTTCCCTTTTGTGTTAATATTACATTTATAGTCAGTTTGTATGTTGATTACATTGGCTGACACCTTTACAACTTCCTAACTTATTTTCAAGTCTCTGTATTTAAGCGTCTCTTAGAAAAAGTCTCTACTAGTCTTAATTGATTATACTTATGACACAAAAGGGCTTAACTGAAACACTCAAAATTGAAGATATACACAAACATTACTGTAATGATTTATTTAATTAAAAAAAATAATAATAAAAAAGCCTTATCATTAGTTCATTACCCACGGCCATGGGCCATGACCTCCAGCCACTCCCTATTTCCCTGCAGTCTATTGGGCCACTGGCTTGAAAGTAGTGCTTCACCCTTCTACACCTCTCTCTTTCTTTCATCTACTACTGTCTTTAACAGACAGCTTATTCTAAAGGTAAGGTTGCCAAGATCCCGACTTCTATCGATCTTACAACCAGTGCATTCCCATTTCATCTATAAGACCAAAAACTACAGAATAGATATTGGGAAATGTAGGGAGCATTATTCCTTAGGCGGCATTTGATAATGGTATTGGTATTTAAAAATCAAATAATCTAAAGAACAAAAGGCAAAAATGGCACATCTACCTGACAAAGTATCCATGCTCTGCTGCAATGCCAAGGTTTTCACAAGAAGAAAACCATTCAGATAGCTTTCTTTTGTCCTTTCCACTAACTAGGAAGACAACATTTTTTGAATCCTTACACAGGCTGTTCAAGACTTTAACAGCCTCCACGTTAGGATTTGTGCTCACTGAACTCTGCATCATCATGGTACCATCACAATCTAAAAGAATAGCACGGTTCTTTGTCCTCTTATAAGCTGAAACAATATGCTCAAGAGAAAGCTTCCTGAAACTTGGATCCAAAGCAATGACTCGAAATCCTAGTCCAAAGCCAATACCCCAGCACCTTCTTTTAACATGTTCCCTGCATGCTCTTTCAAGATCCTGCAAAAAGCTACGAGCCCAAAATGCAACATCGTGTGTGCTCACAAATCTATGATGTTTCTCATGGCGCAGCTGTTTCTCAGAGTCTGGAATAGTTAGGCCAGACTCCATTGCTTCAGCTACAGAATCAATGTTCCAAGGGTTGACCCTAACAGCCCCACTGAGTGAAGGAGAGCAGCCAATAAATTCAGAAACAACCAGCATGCTCTTCTTTGGTACTGTGGGTCCTAGTCCCAATGCTCGGTCTAGATTTTCATTACCTTGCCGGCTTATTACATACTCATAAGGTATAAGGTTCATTCCATCCCTAACTGCTGTGACTAGGCAACATTCAGCAATCACATAATAAGCTATCCGCTCATAGAACTGAAGTGGAGTATCAATCAGTATTACAGGTCTGTATCCTGCTTTACCAAACATTGCATTTATTCTCTTAACCGTGACACTGGTTTCAGATTGAACTTCCTGCACATCTTTACCACGTCCTCTCGCTGGATTAGCAATTTGAACCAAAACAACCTTACCTCTCTTATCAGGATGTTGAAGAAGCAATTGCTCCATAGCCAAAAGTTTCAAACTGATGCCTTTAAAGATGTCCATGTCATCAACCCCAAGCATGACAGTCTGACCCTTAAACTGTTCTCTTAATTCAGCAACTCTGACTTCTGTCTCAGGAAGATTCATCACAGATTTTAGCTGGCCCATGTGAATTCCAACAGGAAGAATTTTAATGCTAACAGTGCGACCGTAATATTCCAAACTGATGTAACCTCGCTTGGATTGGTAAGAAAGACCTAGCATCCTACTGCAACATGAGAGGAAATGTCTAGCATAATCAAAAGTATGGAAACCAATGAGGTCAGAATTCAGAAGTGCTCTCAGAATTTCATCTCTTACAGGAAGAGTCCTATATATCTCAGAAGAAGGGAAAGGACTATGGAGGAAAAACCCAAGTTTCACCCTATTACAACGCTTCCTCAAAAATGTAGGAAGTACCATCAAATGATAGTCATGGACCCAAACATAATCATCATCAGGGCTGATCACTTCCATAACTTTATCAGCAAAAATCTTGTTTACTGACACATACGCTTGCCAAAGGGAACGGTCAAAACGACCACCAAGATCAGGTGACAGAGGAAGCATATAATGAAACAAAGGCCACAAATGCTGCTTGCAGAAGCCATGATAGAATTTGGTGAAGAGTTCAGGAGGAAGAAAGGTCGGGACACATTTGAAGTTCTCAAACAAAGTATGTGCTACACCGTCCTGTTCACTTGGGTCAATTTGTTCTCTGAGGCACCCAACGTAAACAATTTCAACATCCTCAGCGAGACCATCCTTAAGCTGCAAAAGAAGTGAATCCTGATCCCAACTAAAGTACCGCCCTCCATTATCACTCTCAGATTTATAGTGTACCCGAAGAGGAAGCTGGTTTCCCACTATAATTACACGCTCTTGGTTGACAGAAGAAGGAGCATCAGAGCTAACACTATTGCTAGCTTCATCATCTAACTCAGACAATACTCCAGCAACAGTCTTTACCCTAGGGAACCTCTTATCCCCCCGGCATAAACTCGGGAACTGGCCAGAAGCCAAATCCAGTAAGTTCGAATAAGACCGTGATACCATGATATACAACTATTCCCTGAAGTATGTGCAGCAAATGAAGTATGTTTCCTTCTCCCTGACACTGATTTTATCCTATAACTTTCATGAAAATACAAAAAGCCAATTAATCATAATGCCACAGCATTTCAGCCTAACTTAAAATATACTCATAAAATTTTTGCAACAAATTTTCAGAATAATGATGCTTAATTACTCCACCACAGTAAAAATTGAAACCAAAGTTGTTTCAGATCCCATCATCAAACATAAAAAGCCAGATGCTTAACAACAACCCTAACATCTTCAAAAAAAAAAAAAAAAAAAAAGGATAGGAAAAAGAAAGAAATTCATTCTTAGCACACAGTCCAGATAATACTCGTGTTTGTAACCCTTGTTTCTGCCATGCCCATATGTTTCCCATTTCAGCTTTCTCCCCAACTTCACTCATTAACCCAATCATGCAAACATAGGAAAAAAATTATCTAAAATTTTTTAAAAAAAAAAAAAAAAAAAGTTGCATCAAACATAAAATCCATACAAAGAAGGAATCACACCAAAAAAAATTCTTAACCATATACCCCCTCACTTCGATATTAACTGTCTCGTTGATAGTGTAATTTGAACTAGTGATATGACAACTAAATCCGGCTAACGGGCAGCAGTATAAACAAAAAAAGGGATTGTTATACAAACTCAAGACAAGGAAAATCATGTCAATATTCCAATTGAAGATCACTTAGAAACCAAATCAAATCAAAAAATAAGAACAAGAAAGTTTTTTTAACAAATAACTCACCAGTCACAAGTTCACAACCCCTTCAAGATTCCCAGCAAAAAGCAATGCAAAAAACCACCTTTTCTTCAACAAATCAAGCAATCAAATTCTATATGAATGTAGATTTCACTTTATTTCCCAGAAAAAACTGGTAAATAAAAAAATGAACCAGTACAGAAAATGTGAGCACATAAACAGATAAATGAAGACAAGTGGTGATAGTAGTGGGTGCAGCAAAAATAGCAACCAAGAAGTGTGACATAAAAAAGGCAACAAATGTAACAACATAAACACTAAATAAGTAAATAACACATTTATTTAAAGCTTCATCATAAAAATTTGCAGAAAAAAAATAAATAAAAAAAAAAACTGTATTAACCTGAGATTAATCAATTCTGAGATTCCTTCAACTTTATAATCTGTAAAATATTAGTATAAAGTAAATGGGGTTTATAATAAATTAAATTTAAAGACTGTTTAATGAATTCAGATTTAGGGACAGAAAATCATCGAGATTCCCTCTTTCTTTCAAAAAATGGAATTTGATTCTTTGTTTTTTTTTTTTTTTTTTTTTTTCTCTCTCTCTCTCTTAAAGGGTAAGAAATAAGTATGGAGTTAGGACAGTTTCCCTCTCCCCTGCACATAACTAGTAATGTTTAACCATGGTTAACCAGTTCAATTATGCTTTGACAACACATTATGAAAGTATTTATTATCTTGCTATAATTAGTGGATTAAGACATTTTTATTCTGCTAATATGGCTACATGTTAGAGTTAAGTGGGCATGAAATATTCTAAGCTTTTTTAAGGCAAAGTGTCAAATGAATGATTGTTATATGGTAATTAGAAACAAGGGCAATTTTTAATAGTATTCCGCGTTAAGGCTACTCGTGTCTTAAATCCTATTAATACATTGTCGTTTTGTCAAACCAATTACTATGTATTCTATTATTGTTAACAATTCTAACATGGATTATTTTGTATTTCTTACTAGTGATGTTTTTGGTGTAGTGAGAAATATAAAAACGATGATGCGACCGGAATTTGAATTTAAACCTTAGATTTTACCCTCATACTTAAATCAACTAGAGATTGTCTACTTGAAAATTAATGTTTGTTAAAGCTTGTCTCAAGGTTGATTAAATTAAATGAAATGACATGAGATATGTGCAACTGTGCAAGTATTCTTCTAATTGTAGCCAAGGCCCAGGGGTGAGATGGGTATGTTATACTTCGTATGTTTGGATCTAGAGGACATTATTATTCTAGTATTTGACACAAGTAACAAGGCAGTAATTGTACTATCATCACTGATATAAAAATAAATAAATAAATAGCTAGTCTGGATAAGGGCAAAGTAGAAGATCAAAAACATAAACCTAGCTGAAATTAAATTTTATATTGATGAATTACTTCGATTTTATTGTTCCAGTATTAAATGTTTTAATCTTTTATTTATTTATTTATTTGAAAGGAACACTTTTTTTAAAAGGGTTTTGATAGGATTTTTTTTTTTTTTTCAAGTTGGGGGAGGAGGAATTGAAACTTGAAATTAAAGGAACTTGAAATGCAGGAAAAAAAATTAAATAAATAATGGAATTTATTATGACATCTTGTCAAGATCATTGTTTGTCTGTCTAGAATCTACAATTAGGTACTGTTATATTAAAATTGCATACACGCTTGCAATTAATTAACTTATAAGTAATTTTAACGTTGAATTGTTACATAATATAATATTTAAATCAGACGCTGACGCATAAAGAACAAACTTTTAGGTTGGAACTTGTTCATTGTCTCATTGAAAATCATGAGATCGGAGTATCATGTAGCCTTAGAGGTATTTGGCCATAATTTTATGTAAGTTATATCTATTCCCAGTAATCAAAAGATCAATTTTATTTTATCACTTCCAACCTTAAATCAGCATATATTTTCTATTTATATAATTTTGATTCTTTTTTTTTTCATTAATATCATTCCCTTTGTATTTGTAGTTACTTTAATTTGATACATGATTGTCAACACATACATATCTTTCAGCATTGTTTTTTTTTTTTTTTTTGATGAAATCTTATTTGTTAATAAGTAAAAGTTAATTATATCAATATTTGAACGTAATAAAGACATTATGTAATACGAAGTAACGCTTTACATTGTAGGATTTGTTAAGTTTATGCGAGGAAGTAAGGTGCCTTGTGATATGATCATCGAAGATACTTATTTAGATGTCGACGATTTGATGTTATTTTCTTGTATTACATTAGAAGAATGGGGATGTTGATGCTAGATTGGAGCCTTTGAATGGGGTGGATCATGTTTTTGTTGTTTCATGCCCGTTAGTCCGTTACATACTCCGTTAGGGATGTTGGCCTTAGCTTGGCAGAACCCAACCTTGTGTAATTTGACTTTTTAACTTAATAATATGCTCCCTTTTCCCTTTGTAAAATTAACAATAAAAAATAATTACTCCATACGATATTTAGTGAAACTAATTAAAAATAGTAAAGGGGTAATTATTATGATATTATAGTATTGTAAACATAATAATTATATCTGTAAGTTAGTGATGATAAATTGAAAATGATTGCTAATAATAAAAATGGAAATTGATGAATTTAGACGGAGTAAGAATCGTGATGGTGACTGGTAGTTGTCACTTAGATAGTTAGATAGTCCACTGCACCTGAAGTCTTAGCAAAAAATGTCGGGCAATAAAATTATATTTGTAAGAAATTATTTGCACCAACTATCCCACATTTCCACCTTAATTATTAAAACGACTCATGAAAACAATTGATGGTACTAAACTTTTTGTCTCTTTGTTGGCCATAAGAGACAACCTATTTTAACAAGCCACTACTTCTATCCGTCCCTATTTTGGAAACTTTCTTACGTGAATAAAATATCATTATAATATAGGAAAAAAAAATATATGATAAATCCAACTCTAAAGATTGCAAATATGAAGAGTAAAGAAAATGATTAAGGATTAATAACACATTAACACCAATTAACCTGTAATTTATCATATATTGTTAAACGTATACTCCGTACATAATACTTCTTGTATTTAACATATGTTTTTCTATCATAACCATTACGGTAAGTCTAGATATTGGTTAAATATGGATTGTAAAACAACAATGTACTTCATTCATTAATTTATACTCTTCTCATTAAGAATCATACACGTGTCACTGATAGACTCCGTTAAAGATTGTGCTCATTGCTCAACCTTATAGTTTTATAAAGTTAGAAAATAGAGTTTCAGTGTTTCACTAGTGAGTTGGTGGTGGAATTTAAACAAATGGTAATTTTGTTCTAAAGTTACTAAAACTTATATCCCTACAAACCCAATTCATGACCTGATTCTTTTACGGGTACTTATTTGCACTTCACATGTTCATATAACAAAACAACTACAACCACTCAACCAGTTTAAGAAAGGTACGGAGTGTATGAGTAAGTAAAATAAATTATTTAAAATAAATATACCACCGATAAGAATAAAGTGTTAAGTTTTTACTGTTTAATTTTTAAGATTAGTTCATTCAATAGTCAATACCTTTTCTAATCACTTTCTTAAGTGGCTAAAGTGGCATGTTAAGATTCTTAAGAAGGTTAGTTGCAAACTTGCAAGTGACATTTTGTTGCAAGAAATGTTAAATGCATCTCCACTCTTCACTAGTGTTGACTGTTGAGAACGTCAATGAACAGATTCGTCCACAATGAAGGTGGAGTTTTGGAAAGCCCAAAAGAAGTACTCGTAATCAATTCTGCTGTGAATCTGTGGTATTGGTAGACCATAGACAGACATTAGTGGGCCTACCAAATTAATACAGTATTGCTCAACTTTCAATTTCCCGGTACCATCTCTATTATTGGACATTCGTACTTTATTAAGGAAATGTTTTCACATGATTACACTTTACGTACAAAGTTACAAGTGTTACAACATTCCTTGTACCCGTAATTCGTCTGCGTTGGGTATTTGGCCAATTTGGGTGGGTAAAAGTGTAAAACCCGTTATATTCATGAACCAAAGTAAACCAATGTACTCGTATTTACTTATGCTACATTGGGCTATCAAAAATTGATTTTGCCAAATTCACATTAAAAAAATAATATTAAATAAAAATAATTTCACTTCAACAAAATTAAGTTTAGTTCAGTAAAATTCAGTAACTTTAAAGAAAAAACATAATAAAAAATTAGTAAAAAATAATTTCAGTTCAACAAAAATAATTTCAATTTAATAAAATTAATTTCATTTCAATAAAAATTTAAGTTCAGCAATATTTCAGTTCAATAAAAATAGTTTCACTTCAACAAAAAATAAGGTAAAGTCAATGGGTCCTAAGAGCTCCTTTTATTAAAAAATAATTAAAGACATAATTATTTGGTTTTATAGAATACAAAAAAACAGTTTTTTAGATTTTTCTAACTTAATGAATAGGATATTTAACTAATTATTGAAGTAAAATCTTCGTAATAGAATAATAGATGAAATTGCAAGTATATGGGATGAAGTTGTCTTCAATCTAAGACTCAAGTAACAAGTTGGTTTCTTGAAGTACGGATGGACCATAAATCATGATATTCCCTTTAAGTATACTCATTATACCCTGTATAAATGTATTTAATAATTAACATGCTAATTAATTATTATCTAAAAACCTGATACCTTGGAACTTATATTGTAATACCTCATATTTTTATACATATTTAATTTAAATCATTATTTTATGAAGTATTTAAATAATTTGAAATGAATTATTTATGGTATTTTATTAATTGAAAAAGAATTAATTTAATTAAAGGTCCATTTTTATTTATTTATTTATTTTGGAAAATATTTTATTTTATTATTTAAAAACTTTGGGGCATTTATTTTGTAAAAGGAAATTTAAAGTCAATGGTATGTAAGGATAGTCAAAGACTAGTTTGAATAGGAGAAGAGATCATTAAGGGTAGAAAGGGAATTTAGGCTTAAGAGGGTTCTGGAGAGAGGGTATAAATACCCATCTTATGAGCAAGTTAGATCTTGCCCAAGGTGGAGAATACCCAAAGGTAAACTCTCTCTCTCTCCTCTTATTTTCTCTCCCTTAATTTTCCCCCTTCTCCTTTATTCTTTTTTTTCACACACCACCACCATACACACCACGGTGGCCGGCTGCCACCACCACCACAGCCGGCCGCCGTCGCCAGCACAGGACCGGCAGCAGCAACAACCGTGGGAGGTGGCGCCAGCTACCCTCCCTTTCCCCCCTGTGCGTGCGTGTGTATTGTATAAAAAAAATAATAAAAAAAAATCTTCTTTGTTTTTTTTTTAATAATTCTAGCTTTGATTCAATTATTATTTTTGGGTTGTGTGATGATTTTTTATGATGATAGATTATAATTATTATGTATAATTTTCAGATTTGGTTTTTGAATGAAAAAGCCCAAATTGAAAACCCCAGGTTTCTAAATTAATGTATATTGATGGAAACTGATTGTGGCTGATTGAAACTAATAAATTAGATGTTTTAAAACATAATTACAGCAATTTATTATGTTTTATATAGCTGGAATTTTTATATAAAGACTATAATTATGTGTCTTGAAGGGATTTTTAATTACCATTAATTGGGAATAAAAGTAAGGGTTTTAAATTAATTTTCAGCTTATTTTAGAGGATTTATAAGTGATTTAAAGAGTGTATATATTGCTGGAAATTTATATTGAATAGGTATTAATGTCTCTTTGTAACTTTGGGTTGTAGGAGTTTTCCAAGTGAGTGATTTTGTGTAGTCGTGGCGATTTTGAAATCATATTGAAGGTATGTTCGCGTACTCGCTAATTATTTAAATGTATAGAAGCATGCTAGGCTTTGTTTAATTAATTCCAAAGTAGTATCATGATAGGTATTGGTTGGAATTGTTAATTGGATTGATGTTGGTGATTGATTTGTGAAGTATGAATTAATTGTGGTGAATTGATGATTGGAATTAATTATATTGGCATGTTGAATATGAACTACACTTTTATTATTGGCATGATTGAGAGCATATTTAATATTAATTTGGTTTGATATATAAAAAGAAAATTTAATTGTAATTTATATAATTTTTATTGATGCTTTAAGCATGGGAATTGAGTTATTAAGTGTCTTGTTACACAGGGATAGATTATATTGCGGTGCCTATGTGCACTTAAGGTGTTCTAAACACCGAGGAATAGGATTTGCGGTGCCTTATGCATTTAAGGTGTTATTTAACACCGAGGTAGTTTAAAAAGGATTCAATATTAAATTACACTACAAGAAAACAGCTTGATTCCGATGGAAAAAATCCGTCGGAAACATCGGAAATTCGGTCGGAAAATGGTCTTCCGACGGAATTCCGTCAGAATCAGTCTGTCGCAAAACCCTTTGTAAAATGGTCGACCTTTTCCGACGGATTTTTTTTCTGTCGGCGCTTTTTTTTTACTTTAATTGAAATTCCGTCGCAATTTTCGACGGAAATTTCCGTCGGAGTTGGAGAGGTTTCTGACGGAAATTTCCGTCAGAAGAGGTGTATTCCGACGGAATTTTCCGTCGGAAAAGTCAATAAAAAAAAAAGCCCTACCCCAAACCCTTACCGCACCCAGATCCACCGTACCCACACCCCTGCTCACCACCCCAACCCACCCCACCGCCACCCCCTAACCCACCACCCCCACCCACCAGAACGTACCACCGTAACCCCAACCCACCCCACCATCGTAACCCCATTAGCCACCCCCTAACCCACCACGACCACCACTGAACCCTAACCTACCCACGCCTCCACACACCACCAGCTACCAGCCTTAACCTGAACCCACCCACCAGACCCACCTAACCTGAAAATACTCTCCTAACCCGAACCCAACCACTAGACCCACCACCTTAGTCGCCAAATCTACAAACCACCACCACCCACCTTGCCATTCCCCACCCTCCCCAACCACCACCGAAACCACCATTCCCCACCGAAACCAACCAAAACCACCATACCTTCAATTCCACCTCCAATTCAATCACCACCACGACCACAATTCAAACACCACAAAAAAAAAAAAAATCAAACCAAATTAATAGAAAGAAAACAAAGACATACCTTCAATTCCACCTCCAAAACCTCGAAATTGGGATTATATTGTTAAATTCGAACATAAAAACTCCAGATCTGAAATTTTTATGGTCGAATTTAACCATAAACACCATAATTATTTGTTTGTTGACGACCACCAGCCCACATATTCCATTCTTGTTGAAAATTCAAGGAAAAAGAAAAAGAGAACGAAAATGGTGTCAGAAACAGAGAAAGAAAAGAGATGAAGATAAAAAGGGAAGGAAAAGAGGAAAGAGAACGAAGGAGAAACCAGAAGAAAGAAGGAGAACGAAGGAGAAAGAGGAACGGGAAAGAGAACGAAGGAGAAACCAGAAGAAAGAAGGAGAACGAAGGAGAAAGAGGAACGGGAAAGAGAAGGAGAAAGAAGGAGAAAAGAGGAACGGAGAAAGAAGGAGAACGAAGGAGAAAAGAGGAACGGGAAAGAGAAGGAGAAGGGGAGAGAGAAAGAGAAGGAGAAGGAGAAGGAGAAGAGGAGAACGAAGGAGAAAAGAGGAACATGGAAGAGAAGGAGAAGAGGACAGAGAAAGAGAGGCGGAGAAGGTTTGGGTTAGATGAAGGGGGTATCTGTTTTATGGGCTAGGGTTTGGTAAAAAAAAATTTCTTTAGTTTTTAATTATATTCCGACGGAAAATTCCGTCGGAAATTTTCGACGGACTATAATTCCGTCGGAAATTGTAAATTCCGACGGATTTCATATATTCCGACGGAATTTATTTCCGTCAGAAATTTCGATGGATTTCTAAAATCCGTCGGAAATATCCGACGGAACATAAATCCATTGGAAATTTCGATTTTTCCGACGGATTTTTGTGTCCGTCGGAACGTTTCTGTCGGAATTCGACTGGTTTCTAGTAGTGTTATGTGGTCATTAATTATTAAAGAATTAAATTGGTATGTTTGATTGCTTGAATGATTTATTATGATTGATTGTGTTATGATTTAAGAGTCATCACAAAGTCTAAAAATATGTAAACAACGTAAAGTGAAAGAGATTACACACCAAAACTCTTGGAACGTATATACCTCGAGTATGAACATATGGGGAGGAGTTATGGGGTTTTATATTTAACCATGACTTCTACTGGGAGTACAGGACACTGTATTTTCCTTTTATTTATTTTATGCGCAGGACGTCTAGTCACTTCATGCGACATTTGCACGGTGTAGTTTACCTCAATTTATTTGAGGCAAGGATTTGGTGGGAAACCCGTTCGATGCGTAATCAAATTAAATAGGCAATTTAGTGGTCTATCTATTTATTTGTTGGTTGTGTTGTATGCTTGAACACAGGTGCAACAAGGTAAGTTGTGTGTTGATACGATTAAAGCATGTTAGTGTGTACTGTTTACGCTTATGTAATCAACATTGTTGATTATGTGTTGTGTGTTTGTTTGGCCTTGTCTTTATCTTGGCCCTACGACGGCCCATTTTTAATGGCGAGTAGCGGGGACAAAGTAAAGAGGAGGTTTTCAGGTGTGGAAGCATAATCATGATGACCATGAGTGAAGAGCGAATCGTGTTTAGTTTTCATAAGAATATGATGTGGTTTTGTTGCTTTAATTATTATATATTTTGCTTGTGAGATTAACACAAAGGTTTTGAGTTTTATTTCGGTTTTATTAAGGGCCTATAATGGTTCCAAGTTGTAGGTTGACTTTAGTTGACTTTACTTTCGTTTGATTTGACTTTTTAAGTTGACTTATTTGAATGGTTTTAAAGATAGTCTTATGTTGTGTGTCGTTGATAATTGCCTTAGCCGTTTACACGGTAGCGGTAATGTCTTAGAATTTCCTATTTCGTATTTTAAAGGGCAAACCAGGTATTTTAAAGAAAGGATTATCTAGGGTGTTACATATATCAACTATCCAAACGCAGTGGTTTTTAGCCTTCTCCACGGGGTAGAAGGAGGACATTCAAAAGGTCCAAAACCACTTGATTAATCTCAATTCTCATGTAAAACATTTCTTGTTTTGAAATAGTAAGAATTTTAATAGTATTCTAACTAATACCACTACATGTACCACTTGCATATGGCACCACATTTGGTTACAAAACTTATAAAAGAGCTAAGTTAACACAATATAATTTTATAATTTAGCCTTATGTACTTAAATTAAGGCTAGATGGGAGACATACAAATCCAAATTAAGGTGCAATCTAGTCGTGTGACCCAATTATACCTGACTTGAGACCTGTATTTAGACATGAAACTAAAGTTATTAAGTTCGGGATTCTACTTCGAATAAAAAGGGCTCTCAGAATCAAATCGTAAAATCGACATGCATAATCAAGACATCATATCCAAAATTAAATAAATATATTTAAATTATGAGTTTGAAACCTAGTTATTAATATTTAAATAGTTGTTTACCCATTAAACAACCAATGTAAACAACCAATAATTGACAATATATATTTATAAATAACTATGTAGGCATGTTTTAAACTTGTAAGGATTTCTCTAGTTAAGAGAAATATGTAAAATGACATACATGAATCGTAAAACCGTAAGATTTTAAGATTAAATTGGGATTTTAATAACAATGCAGAAAACAACAATCTAAAGTAAACCTGATCCAAAGTAGGGATTGATCCACTTTTAACTCGATACTCGAATTGACTTGACTCAAAAGTTACCAAGTATATGAAGTGATCTGACCTAATTATACATGAACTAGTTGACTTGACAAACATGATATTTGAAGCGACCTGAATCAAAACTTACTGAATACCCAAATTGACTTAAACATATCCGAATTGAAAAGAACCCAAACTTAATCGACTCAAATGGATCTGATTTAAGATCAAAATGACTTAAATATCTAAATGTACAATAGTTGACTCGACCCAAATGACCCGATTTGAATTTGACCTAAAGTCTCAACTAGAAACTCAATCTGACACGAAATAACCTGATTTCAAACTTGACAAAGTCTCGAACCGATCCGAACTTGATCCAACCTGACTCAATCAATCATCTATTGCCCAACCCGAAAATTCCTAGAATGTGTTTGATGAGATTCAACCCCTTGCCTCACGCTTAAAAGTCGGAGAACTAGCCAACTACTCTAGCCTCATATCTCACGAAAATGTCATGTTATACTACATTACTATTCCATCTATTGATTACATACGAAGGTTATACTCCGTAATTATTTTTGGGTAAAAGCAAAACTTAAAATGTGAGTGAATTCTAACCGTCGATCTCATTTTGATCTGACCGTGTCACTAATCTATTCCTCCTATGTTTTCAGTTTTTGGTTTCTTCCCACCTTGGAGCTTTTCACTTCTGCGCTGCTCCCCCTTCTCTCTCTCTTCCATTGAAGTGTACTCTGTATTTCCATTGAAACGGTTATCT
The DNA here is from genome assembly GCF_001683475.1 of Chenopodium quinoa. NCBI lineage: Eukaryota > Viridiplantae > Streptophyta > Magnoliopsida > Caryophyllales > Amaranthaceae > Chenopodium > Chenopodium quinoa. Next base: position 3,958,839 of record NW_018743175.1, read on the forward strand.
TTTCCATTGTAGCAACTTCTCAGGTAAGATGTATATTTATTGCCCTAATTATCGAATATAAATTTCAGAATCTAGGGTTTAGTTTTACACTATCGTTGATTTGATTTGTCAGTGTACTCAATTTAGGGTTCTTCTAAGTTGGACTATTGAATTGTTGATTATAATTACTGAATTTATGAAACAGTATAACGAGCAATTTTTGTTGCTAGAATTTTTCTACTTGCAATATACGTTGATGTTCTAAAGCTTGAAGATTTGTATGCGATTTTTCGAGCTTAATTCGATAATGAAGTCAAATTAGGTTGTTAATGTGTTGCAGACTTTTGTTTATAACCCTAATTTTGCTAGGACGGAACTATGAAAATAGGCTCTTCTCTTGTTCAGTGATGGTGTTTATATTTCTGTTGATATTGAAAGTAAATCAGCAAATCCATATATTTGTTGTTAGTACATATTATGGATGAAGCTTTAATTTGTCGGATATCTAATCGTATGAATGTATGACGAACAGTCTACAAAAGAATAAAGAGTCATTTTGTAGGACTTGGAGACTAGTGAATGAAAAACCATAGCATAGTATTGCTTTCATATAGTTGATGTGTAGTATAAAGGCATTCGTCCGAACTGGCATTTTTATATAACTATTGCTTTGGAGCCGTGGGCTTGTGGCCTCTTGGGTTATTGGGGTTCGTTATTTAGTAATTAGTATATACAGTTCAAAGAAATGAGTTTTTTCACCTGAGATTTGGGAGTGGAAAGAAAGAACACTGATGATTCGATGATAGTATTGAATAGCACTATAAAAAGAAGAATATAGCATCAAATTGTTATAACTTGTTCATAGCAAAATTAGTGATGAGCGGTGAATTAAGTAGCTGGGATTGGAATTACTGAATTAGTCAACAAAAAAATATTGAGATTAGGGACTAGGGTAAACTTCACACCCAGAAGAGAGCACTCCCTGCTGCCTCCATCCAAACACGCTGAGATGTCATTGTCACTTGGCTGAACAGTGACACAGAACAGTGACACAGAAAGTATTTGAATGGAGGGTAACTGTGAATTTCAAGTGAGAGGCAGATGGTCTATGTTATGGACTTATGAGCTATGATTGAGTACCTAAATATGTACCCAAATAGTTTTGCATTTCATAACTCATATTTTTTTTTTTGTTTTACTTGCTAAGTTTTTAATTATTGTTGATTCTGATGGAGCAAATTCTCTTTATATACCCTGAAAATTTATAATTTTCCTGCAACCCACTTTTGTTTATCTCAGACATAAAAAATGTATGATCACTTGGTCAATTATAGTTTCTGATAAAAAATTTCTATTTTGTCTTCTCTCCTTTCTTTGGTTTTCTTTCAATTTTTCAAGGAAGGGCATTATGCTGGATTGCTGGGATTACTTTCGTATCAATTTTTGTCGGTTTGAAAGGAACATTTGTCTGAATTGGGTGAAAAGATAAAGAATGCATAAAGATAACTTTTCCGTGTACATCACTAATTCAAATTCTTACATTTTCAGATCTGACCTTCAATAATCACACAGCTGCCTTCTCACAGCAAGGACACTGCATAACCAACGATAAATATCATGGTAATGTTCTCATTGCTAGGCCTCTTGTCATTTTGATTTTATCATTTACAATTTAAGTTCAGTTGTTTCCTATTGCTGGATAATATGGGGCTCAAAGGGAGTAAAATTTATGACTAAATAGATATCAGCAGACATTTTATTTCTAATTTGATGGAACATTTTAACAAGCGCTCTTCTTGCTTGGGTCTGTTGTTCTTCACTTGCTCTCAGTGCCTAACTGCTTATGCCTCTTATTAACGAAAAACACATCTTGCTCTCCATTCCAGTCTAGTAGAAAGGAAACAGTTTTAGATCTTGCAAAGTTTGTTGACAAGGGGGTCCAAGTCAAGCTTACTGGTGGAAGGCAAGGTATTATTCTTGCCTCTTCTCTCTAATGCAACAATGCAAGTTACTTTTTCTTATTAAGTGGTTCAATGTTATAAATGTTTCAGTAGCATATAGCTCCTATTATATGTTAAGATTGTGGTGCTTGCCATTTGGTGATTAGCAGATTGTGTATATCTTTGTGAAGTGTTTGTGGTGATATAACTAATAGATTGGATAACGGAATATGGGACTTAAGTATTTTTCATTAAATTACTAGATTAGTCTCGTGCGATGCACAATTTTAATAATAATTTTTTTGGCTTCTTTATATGTAATATACTATGTATAAATGATGTAAGAAAAATACTAGTTTTGGTCCGGATGATGCCCCGGATCATTGCTTATATTTTATTATATTGTAGTTATTTTTTTTAAAAATTCAATATTAATTGTTTAATTAGTCACTTTGATTAGACATTATAGGGAGTAAACTAAAAAATATATGGTGGAAATATTTGATCCCATCAACGGTTACAAAATTTCAATATTGAATTGAAGTTGAAATTAAAAAGAAATTTAGGTATGCTTATTAATTGAATAATAAATAATAAAACAATAATATAATATTGAGTAGTTAATACAAAGTTGCGAAATAAGGAGCATTATAGTCAAATTAGAAAGTTACATCGCGTAGTTTAAATCATTTTATTAAGAACAATAAGTATTAAGAGGCATTGATAGTTTGATGGTAAATGTCGTTCTTATGTTTAGTGGTTCAAATTATATTTCAATCATAATTATGCATTGAATTTTGATATTTAGTGTAGAAGAATAGGTCTTAACATGTCATTGATCATGTAGCGCCAAATTTATTAAATGAAGGATGACACATAGCAATACCATGTTATCCCATTGAGTTTTAATAATATTATAGATGTGGCATAAATTGAAATAGAATGGTCACTAGCTGGTCACTGGTCAGTAACTTGAGTTTTACTGCAAAGATACCAACATGATAAAAGATGAAAAGTGATCGTTGTGCTTTGTACGTGGATATTATTTATTTCTGATAAGATCTAGGATTGGCATTTCTCTGTTGGCTCTTTATACAGCTGTATACCTGTGTCACTGTGTGCTAGACAAATTGTATGGCTCTCTGTTTACTTTATTTATTGTGCTTCTACTGCCAATGTCATTACATGGCATAATTCCGTGTAGATCTAACGAGTGGCATTAAATAATCCCAAATTATTGTCACAAGGGCTTGATTATGTTAAGGTCTAGGTATAATGATCTGTTAAGTTTTAGGAAGATTTTTTGCTGCATACATGCATGGAAGATGAGACACATTGACTGGTTTGAGGAGAGATATTATCTGCTATAGTGCCATTATTTTGTCAGAAATTTGCATTGCTTTGTAACCTGAAATAAGTTAGCCAATAATTTTAATCATAGATGTTGGTTGATTATGGAGCCTGACTAGAGAGGGATATCTGATTGAGCACAGGTCATTGTAAGTTGTTAACTTTGTAAAGATTGATCAATGTTTAGCCGTCAAGCTAATGGTTCCTGTGACTTTTCTTGTTACTGCCTCTAGGCTCTCTATCCTATTTGCATTGTCAAATACATGTGTTTTAATTGTCCTAATTGTATTGTTAAATTTTAGTTATCATAACTACACATATTAATTAATAGAATAAGCCATGCCAAGGCTATTTGTCATGGAAAAGATTTAATTGTATAAATGCTTGATTTCCACTATTTCCTAGTATTGACTATAGTACTATACTTTGGGACAGAAGGAGAATTTGTAAATTGTTTACTTGGTCATTCACTTAGATAAAAATGGCAGTGACCTGTTTAATTATTTGCTTTTTTCTTACAGTGACTGGGACACTTAAGGGATATGACCAGTTGCTGAACCTTGTGCTGGATGAAGCTGTTGAATATCTGAGAGGTATGAACTTCACTGCTGTTTTTTTGTTTAATATACTGGCAAAATCCTTGTCTCTTGTGGACTTGCCGAAGAAATTACATCACATTTTTTATGTTGGTTTTTTGATGAGTTGATCTAGAATTTCTGGAGTGAAAAAGAAAAACCATTGGTTAATTCATCAAAAAGCTAGAACATAGATGAACATGCCTTATTATTGATAATCGCTAACTGCTATCTTTGACTTATGATGCCCAAACTCGCCATATTTTCCTACTGCATGCATTTTCTTCTGTTTTTAACAATATAGTAATTGCACTAGTGATTACTTTGATTTTTAGTCCTCTCCCAACCTAATATTCTTGGTTTTGCCATTGATATGATACCTAGAAAAAGATTTCAGAGAACTCTTAACGTGTCTGAAGTGGCGTACAAGGATTCTTGAGGTTCTTATTTGCTATAAGAACATTAGATCACCATATCCTATCGGGGTAATAGTGTCCATTTTGAAGGCTCGTCTCAAGGTTGCGAGAATTTCCTAGGAGTCAACAAAGAATCTAGTAAGATTGGAGTGATTTTAGGTTTTAGAATGCTGACCGAAACTATACCAATACTCAAGACAAATCAGTCATAGTCCCCCAAAAATGCTATCTATCATTCATATGCTTCTTATAGGAATACCTCAAAAATAGTTGTAGGTGAGTTTTTGGAGCTACAAAGCATAACAGGATTACTTAAGAGTTCATATGGGCTATTTGGGTTTTAGAGAGGGTTTAAATCTCAATTCCTATATACTATGTAAATTACACTCATAAGACTGTCAGCCTGTCAGGGATTAGTGTTAAACTGTGGCAATATTCATAAGGATTTGTGTTGGCAAGCATTTACATAACATCTGTCTGAGTCTATCTCCTTGGATCCCCCAACTCGATTATTGCCCAAAGAAGCTGCTTGACCATGATCCCTATTTCTTTGTTTATCGCAATGTGTGAGTAATTGAGTTAGTTTGGTTACCCATCAGCCCAAAAAGGTTTAGCTTAGGATTAATTGATCTTGTGGCATTGTGTGTGATTATACTCGTCAATCATCACAACATTAACTCCAACCTATATATATTCTAATTGGAAATCATCAGTAATTCAGTATATACAATGATAACAAATACTTTGAATAAAAGTTTATAATGTTCTTGAGTTTAAAAGAGTGATTAATATGATATGTCACTGTAAATATAGCAGCAACTCTGAGGATGCCATCAACAGCCTTCTTTCGTATTTTGCTGTCTCCTCTCCCTCCCCTTCCCTGAGAATTTGGTTATAGGGATTAGCTATAAGATCTGGTTTATATTGCTCCCTTTTACTGCGTCTGCCACATTTGTTTTTACTGCATTATTTTGTAATAATTGGTTTCTGAGCTACATGATAGTGTGTCATGTTTGCATTTGACACGCTGTCAATCTGGGGCATGTACATCCTTGTGATTTTTGCTTCTTGTGAACATCAGTAAATGTGAAAGGATGCTGAATTATTATCTGGTGACATATTGGATGGCTTATATATATGTATATGAGTATGTCCATGTATAACTTTGGTGCAATGTGACTGCAGATGCCGATGATCCATTGAAGACTACTGACCAGACTAGACGCCTTGGCTTGATTGTATGTCTCTTGTTCTAAATTTCTAAACTTTGTATTACATGCTGGGATTTTCTTTAGGTGTAGATACAAAACTGGCAGTTATTGGTGGCTTATGATTCCACACAATAGTATACGTTAGTGATTGTCTGTCTCAGTTGGTGTAAAACTTAAGAAATGGTATCCTTAGAGAAGACATTAATTACCATTATGCAAAGTAATTATTTTAGAATATAGTCTATTATGCATCTACATTCACTACATATATAGGCCCAGCCTTGACAATTATTAGCTTTGATCTTTCTAAGATACAAGTGCATTTTTGTTGCAGGTTTGTAGAGGAACCGCTGTAATGCTGGTTTCTCCTACTGATGGCACTGATGAGATTGCAAACCCTTTTGTTCAGCCGGACGGTGCATAAGTCATGTTAGGCAATATGGAACCTATTGACATGGTTAGGTGTTATGTAGTCTTGGACATATTTCCAAAATGTAATGCTTGTTAGCTTAAAACATGCATCCTAAAAAACTAAAAATATTTGTACGAAAAGTCACAAGTTACAATCCATCTTTTTCTTGGCAAATGAAGTATAGAATTGCTAGTATACTACTCTGGTGCTCTGAATTGTTTGAAAATGAATGCAGGGTATGACTATTATCACCTACTTCATGGTAGATTCTGACTGGTTATCCGGTTACTCAGGACTCTGCGTTTATAATAATTTGCTCCCTTTTTTGTCTGCAGCGGTGTACGACTGCCCTATCTAAAAATAATTTAATGACCATCTAAGGACTAGAATTCACCTGAAACATTCTCTTATTATTTACTCGTATCTACAGATCTACTACATTTCGTAGATAGGCTTTATTCATGAGATTCAATTACTTCGTATTATGATGATGCATGATTTTATGGTAATAACTTATTACAAAAATAATCAGGGCACAAGAGCACAACCAGGTTCAATATGACAATATGTATACATATCAATATATCATAGTAAAGCGATTACTCTTTTTAAACAAGCCGATCTGAGGAGCTTGGGTTGCTTGGGCTCGGCTCAACTCATAACACTTACAAATTTTATAATTTCAAGTTTAAGTAATAGTTTCAATTTAACTTGTACTCCGTAGTAAAATACTTTCAAGTGCGCAAAAAGGCCAAAATGGGCTTATTGGAGACAAGAATTTGGACCTTTGACTTTTTAATTTGAGTCAAGTCGGGTTGGCTCACATTGTTCTTGGGCCCTTGACCGTTTTCAACCTACCAACTATAACTTTATTCTTTTGCGCATTAAATATTACAAATCCTACATACTTTCTGTTATATTGCGCATTAATAATTATTCTTTTGCACAAAATTTTGGATGTTTTCTTATTTTTATGTATACGAAATTTGATCTGGAGTCATCTGTTTCTGGACTAGAAACATAAGACTTTAGTTGACCAGGCTAGCCCCATTGAGTCATTGCCAAATTCGCTTTCGGGGTTTTCTGCTGTGAAACGCAGTACAAAATATTTTTTTTTTTTTAAATTACAGCTTGTTATAATTCAGAATCAGAATATCTGCAATTCATAGTTTTAATACATTAATACTCTGTTAATTGTATATTCCTCCACGAAAAACCCTGATTTTTTTTTTATTTATTTATTTATTTTTTTTTATTGTAAATTTTTCTGTTGTATTTGTTGTGAAAATTTCTGGTATTATAAGCTGAATAAAAATGGGGAGAAGCCGGAATAAGAAGCAGAATAACTCGCAACGCTACCGAGAAAAAGATGATTGCACTGTAATTCCTGTAAGCGAAAACCCCAGAAAACAAGCTGATCATCATCATCAAGATGATTTTGAACAATCCCAAACCCCTTCAACATCAAATTACAGGCCTTCTAATGGTATTAAATTCAATTGGGTGTCCAAAAATCGGGTTTCCGGCGTCCAAAAATCGGGTCTTGGGCCGGAATTTGAAGTGGGTGGGTCCGATTCTGGGCAGAAATCTGAAGTGGGTGGGTCCAATTCTGGGGCGGTTGAAGGTGGGCAAGGGGTGGATGAGAGAGAAAGTGAGGTAGGAGAGAGAAATTGTGGAGTTGAGGAGGAGAGTAATGAAGGGTGTGAGTTGAGTAAGGAAGGTAAGGATGGTGTTGAAGATGTTAGAAGATTGGAAGAGTTGCAATTTGAGGCTCAAGAAGTGGAATTATCTGAAGAACAGATGAGAATTAATGATCAAGCTCAAGAGGATGAGGTAAATTTGATTTATACGAGTACTGTTTAATTTTTGATGTTATGTGTTTTTGATTATGAAAATCTTGTATATGTTGTTCTTCTATGTGAAATTTTGATTACAAGCTTAATTTTGGTTGTGAATTGTTGTGGTTGAATCCGTGTTTTGTACATTATTTATGATCATTGTTTGGAAATGGAAGTCAGGCTTCTTAAGTAGATTATTGTGTAGAGTATAATTGGAATAGGGTTAGAAGCACTTGACCTAAATGCCACACCCAGGTTTATAATGGACACTCTCGAGTCTCAAAGTTGGTTTGTGTAATGATTACTGATATGGGCATATGCCTATGTGATGCTTGTAAACAATTGACAAGCTTGATGGTTGATGAGCTTCACATAACATTATTAGGCAATGCGAGATTTGAGGTCAGGAAAAGCAATAAGAAAAGAAGCAATATCTCATTATCTCGATTTGGCTAGGAAGTCACTTTGATATCTTGCCCTCTACCTAGGCTGTAGGTGCCCTTTTGCCTCGCTGCAACTCAGGCCTTCTAAATTAATGGACTTAGGTCTTTGAAAAAGAAGCCTTCTTGGTAGAATTGTCTTTGCCTTATCTACTTTTAATACATTCTCTACTTGGAAGAGTGAACAGGTCCATCATTCCTTTCCTTGAGTCGTTCTATGAAGTTTATTATGCAAGGGTGGACTTTGGATAGTAAAATAAACAATACACACATGCTCTCAATAGTATTTGATAACATGATACCTTGTTCTTGTAGAGAGGGGCCACTTCTCATTTGTTCCTTTCTTATAATTACTTCTTACATATAATCTGCTAAATTTGTCAGTTGCTTGCAATGGAGTCCATATATGGGGACAATGTCTATGTCCTAGAAAAGCAACAAGGTTTGTGATCTTTCCAGGTTAGGACTCTTCAGAAGCCTTAATATCATGGTCTTGCGAATTGATATAAAGCTGATAATATTTTGTTCTTTCGCAGATTCACATACACATTGAACTTCCCAGTGAGTATCCTGTATCAGCAAAACTAAAGGCAGATACCCACACTAATTCCAAATCACACGACTCTGATGAATTCTTATATACTTTCAAAGTTCAGTATCTGTCACCTATTGTATTGACTTGTTTGTTGCCTGTATCGTACCCAAGTCACTGTCCACCTTCTTTTACAATCTCAGTTCAGTGGTTGCATGAATCAAAAATTTCCAACCTTTGCTCCATGTTAGATTTATTGTGGAATGAGCAAGTAGGGCAAGAAATCCTTTACCAGTGGGTGGAATGGCTACATAGTTCATCTCTTTCATATCTTGGCTTTGATGGAGAACTTATGCTTGGACCATACGATGTGAAAAGCATTTCAGACAGGCGGGCTTTTTCTGGAAGTGTTTCTCCTGACATAGATATACCCTCAATGAGGAGTTACAATGAAGAGAGACAACATGAAAACTTCCTCAATGGCTGTCATGAATGTTGCATTTGTTTCAGCGAATATGCAGGTACCGTAACTCTTTAATATTTGGTACTCTGATGTTATGAATTTATGATTCACATTTGTTATGTTAGTCTAGTAGAGAATGCTTTTAAATAAGTTTTTTTTTTTATTTTTTTTTTGACATCTGTGCATGTCTTTTGGCTGTTCTCAGGAACTTGAAGCAATCTTAAGCATAATTTTCCTCCTTTTAAACATCAGCTTTTGACAAACCCTTCAAATCCTTATTAGGATTAAAGCCTATCATAATTACTTATGCTTGGATCTTTTAGCATGTTGGCTAGTAAATGGAGAGAGTTATTTATGCCTATATTAAAGCTTTTGCAGAAAAGATCTATTGACCTGGAAACTTGGGCAAGTTGATGCATCTGCTCTTTTTTATTTTATTAGAATTAGAAGTTATATACTAGCTTGTTGTGAAGAGGTATTCTGAGCTTTTTGACGTTGTAGTTGGGATTAATTAAAGATACTTGAAAAGTACTTCGTACTTTTTTTATTAATTGCCAAGCCTTTATGTTTTGTACTCTGTTGTGACGACCTAAACTCTTTTTCTTGGACCTTCATTAGAAAATTACTTTATTTCTTCTCGATTCCATGTGATGGGAGATTGCCTTTCCAATTGCTTTTGCCTGTTTTTTCTATTTGTTGTAGATCTTGTCACTCATCCTAGTACATGATGTTCTACTCTACTTCAACACTTTTTCTTCTCTCTGCTGTTTTTTTGGAAAGTCAAAATGTTGGACCCTTGTGACTTTCTCATATTAAAGTTGAAGAAAAACTAAGAAGCACTTCTGTAAAACCACACCACCTGAGTTTAAATAATTTTAGCAGGTCATTATGTGAAATTACTAGTTATAATACCTGGCTATTTGGCAGTTAGATACTTTGTTTTCAATTTTAAATCTTTGTTCGGGTCGATAATTTTGTTGCACAAAATCTTCAGCCTGAACACAGTAATAAAGTAGCTAGTGGATCATCATTCATGGGGATTGATTTAGGTGTACACAGTGTTGCCACCTATCTGCTAACCAGGCAAGACTAGTAGAGTCTCTACATACAAATTTCTGACACTTCAGTTAATTGCAAGAAAGTCTATGGTGGCCCCTTTTTTTTTTTTTTTTTTGGACGAACGGAACCAAACTTTATTAATTAGACAGTTTGTAAATCAAACATTACTTCATTTGAGATACTAGGGGGAACTTATAGCCATACTCTCATCTCCTCATATTCTTTGCTCACATGAGCTAATCTGTGAGCCACAGCGTTCCCCTTTCTACCAATGTGGAAAAGTCAATGGAGGAACACTTGCTAGCTAAGAATAAAATATCAGAAACAATCATTCCAAAACTGGTGCATTCCTTTCTGCCAAGCTTCAAATGGTGATAGAGCTTCAAATTGTCAACTTCTAAGACCACATGAGAGAAACCAACCTCCAGAGCAATAGTCAGCGCATACCTAGCTGCCAGAGCTTCGGCAACATCCACCTCACTGCCACCCTCAAAATGAAAGGAGGTATACGGGAAATTTCAGAATTGAAGAAATGAGGAGAAGAAGAGAATTTTGGGAAATGTGGATAGTTGATTGTAATTTGATGCACTCCTAAATTAACAAAATAAAGGATATTAATATAAATCTGAATTTTCTTCATGGTTTCTCTGGCACTGATTTTCTCTTATAATAGTAATTCTAAGTCAAAGTAACTGACTAGCTTCTTCTCCAAGCTTATTTCTAACACCTAGTAATGCATTGCCTACACTAACCCTTCCCCTGAGGCTAGATCCTCACAAGGGACATAATTTATCTAACATCTAAAAATCTAATCATGCATGGCCTACAATACCCCTTCCTCTCCTTGTTCACTGCTCAGCATATCTCGTTCTTTATTTCAGGGACAGAATTTTTGAGATTGCCATGTCATCACTTCTTTTGTGTAAAATGCATGACAACTTATGCTGATGTGCACGTGAAGGAAGGCACAGTGAATAAGCTGCACTGTCCCAACACCAAATGTGGTGGTATGATCCCTCCTGGTTTATTGAAACGACTGCTGGGTGATGAAGAGTTTGAACGTTGGGAATCATTGATGCTACAAAAATCCCTTGATGCAATGCCTGATGTAACTTATTGCCCCAGATGTGAAACAGCATGTCTAGAAGATGACGACCAGCATGCTCAATGCTCAAAGTGCTTCTTTAGCTTCTGTTCTCTTTGCAGGGAACGACGTCATGTGGGGATAGCATGCATGACCCCAGAGATGAAGCTTAAATTCTTGGAGGTAAGACTTTTGAGATCCCATTCTATATAACAATATTTATTGTGTCTGTAGTCAACCCCCTCCATGTATACCCTTATCTTCAGATTCACATAAGCTATCTTTTATGCAGGTTGTTTGTGTAGAACTTGTAAATAGGGTCCATGGAGCTTCACATCAACTTCAGTGTTTACCCAGTTTGGTCGTTAGAAACACTATTTTCCTTTTAGAACAATATAAACCAGTTAGTCTAAAACCTTTTAGCAACCTTTGTTCTCCTTGTTCACTGCTCACAGTGCTCAGCATACTTCCAAAATACAATAAAAACATCTTGACAAACCTCTTATAGCTGGGTCATCACATGGTGGATTGAGGGATATCTTCTTCACAAAAGAGCCGAATTATGTCAAATTAGGCTATATTTAGTTCACCTTATAGGAAAAAAAAGTTTAGATCATATCAGATTATAAGATTTGAACATACTTTATCGTTTATGTGCGATTTATTTATCGCTAAATATCTTTAGTTTCGTAATGAATATTTTTTTTTTTTTGAAAATTACATATTTGGAAAATATACATGAATACAAATCTATAAGACCCCAATTAATATATTCCCTTATGGATTAGCATACTTATAAGGAATTACTATTTTAATCCAATTTTCCCATTGTACTAAATTCGATAATGGATATTGATTAATGTCTTAAAAGAAGTGTGTAATCCCTTAAAAAAAGCATTTAGCTTTCCCTGTTCATATCACGGTGGGTGTTGTTTGAGAAAATCACTTGACTACATTGCTATATTACATTCAAAGAAAAGGAACCTTTGATTCTTGAAATTTGGTGTTTCAGCTTTCATTTGAAAAGTAAATGAAAGTTTTCACATTGTTAAGTTTATGCATGCAGGACCGCCAAAATTCATCCCTTCTTAAAGATGCACAAAGACGCAAGGAGCTTGATATGATTAATGAACTTCGTAGTGTGAAGGAAATACTCCGTGATGCCAAGCAATGCCCATCCTGTAAGATAGCTATTTCTAGAACCGATGGGTGCAACAAGATGGTGTGTAGTCAGTATGGGCAGTACTTTTGTTACTGTTGCAGCCAAGCAATTAGTGGATATGAACATTTCAGGTTTATACTTAGATGATTTGCTGTAAATGTTCCTAATATTTCTTATGGAAAATTTCACTCAATTGACAATTCTCTGCTATTTGAAGGGAGGGAGGGTGTCAACTTTTTCCTCAAGAAGCGATTGTGCAGTGGGAAGAGCAGATTAATGCCCGTCAACTTATTGGTCAGATTCAAGCTCATCTTTTTGCTGCAAATGCACGGCCTTGTCCTGGATGTAAGCAGTTGAATGTTAAGGTGAGTCCTACATGAGTTACATCTAATTGGTTAGTTCCTTATGGTACAAATGTACAACGTATTACAGCTATGATACACAACAGCAACTCTAATGAATTCTTGGCTAAATATCGTAACTGTGTATAGTAGATGTTGGGCAAAATGAGTCCAGCATTATATATGGAGTATGTCTATTGCATTCAGACATATAAGTTTCATTTTCTTGTTCTGACAGGTTGGAAACAATAATCACATCTTCTGCTGGGCATGCCAAAACCATTACTGCTACCTTTGCAGAAAGATGGTGCGACGTAGCTCTGAGCATTATGGACCAAAAGGATGTAAGCAACATTCAGAAGGGTAGGTAAATGGATCACGGAGAGGGAAATCTAGTAATTGTCTACCTTGAGGTCAGCTGAAACTTTCTTCTTCCGTTGGTAGGGAAAGCAGTGCTGTCTTGGTGAATTCTTTTTCATACATTGAGTTCTACTTTTAATGTGGAATTCTATAGTGGTACTTTGATGAGTTTTGCTCAAGTTATGTAGTGTTTTATATATTAATTTGTGTGCTTTACCGCGCTAGATGAGTCAGCTACAGATTATCTTATTGAGGCAACCATAAATTTCTTGCTACATATGATTTTAGGTTGTTTTTTTTTTCTTTTTTTTTCTTTTCTTTTTCTGGAACAGTATTTATTCACATTTAAGCCCTACAGAATACAGAGCTATTGTTTTACAGTTATATTTTCATCAATACAAAAACAAGATTAGCAATTAATGGATTGAAAGACTTAGATTCGTCTTAAATGGATATTGTGCTGGTTACATAGATTATTTTTTCTTCTATGTTTTTTGCATATCATGTCCCCCTGGGGATGCCTTCTTTAGTATCCATTGTAGTATTGTACTGTGTTGTTGCAGCAGACATAAATTCTTCATCTGATTCAAGAGCGCTCATTGATTTAGGTGGTAGACATATCTCTAGATCCACACTTCCTCCCCCTTCATATCCTGGGTAGGCAGTCACTTTGCCAACATATTTGTTTGCATACCCACTTCGAACTGCTACTGCTTTCCCAAGACCAAATTCATTTCCATACATGTCAAACCTTGGAGAGCTTCCCATCATCACACTGTAAGGTTCAAACATCTTGCCTGGCTGGTAAACAAAAGGAGACTGGAGCCATCCAATGATGAATTTGTGCACTGTTTTATCACTGTGGTTTACCACTGACTGGTGCAGCAATGACGCTGCCCACCCTAAGTTGTGCCCAAGTAGTTCACCAGCAGTAGTAGTAGTTGTCAGTGCAGTAACGCAGTTTCCTACATATTCTGGAGGCAGAGGAGGATCTAACCTCTGTCTGTTATTGGCCGCAAATCTGCAATTCGTGATCTGATCTCCAGGTAGGCAGTTTGCTCGAACAATTGACCTCCAGACGAGTGCTGAGAGGCTCTGGAAGGAGGAAATGCTGTTGTTATTGCTTTCTTTGTTAGCCTTGGCTTTTAGTCTTGCTATAGACTCTGGGGAGAAATGGAAGATTCTCTCTCTGAGCTGCCCTACTTCATACCTGCTTACAAATTCGTTAGGATGAGTAAAAGGTAGGGGGATAGCCGGGCCATACCCATCAGGAAACCAACGTTTATGATTGGGAAGACGTGAAACAAGCAGCTGCTTGCCATTAGCTCTATGTATTTCGGACCATATCTTCCAGAAATGCCAGTATGAGGTTCCATCTACAACCACATGGTTCATGGAACAACCAATAAAAACCCCATCCTTGAGCTCAGTGACCTGGATTGATAACAGTGGCCTTTTATGACCGTCATGGTTAACAGCCCGATCATGGTCAAAAAGTGACTGAACAACCGGAGGAACATCAACTGGTGATAGAATTTCAGATATGGTCATATCTAATGTGGCATAAATAAACCTAGCTCCAGGTCCCTTTTTGCAATCTACAAAAACTAAGCATTCATGCCGATTTTTGCTGATACGTGTGGCTAGCTGCCCTGCGAGTGGATAAAATGGACGAGGGTGAGTGAAAGAGACTCTTTCAGACTCTGAAGGAGTTTGTCAGCTGAAAATTCTTGATCATTCATATATGAAGGTTTGATGAAAAGAAGACCCTTTTGAATATAGTGGAAATTGAGCATGGCCAGATCCATGGGAGCCAAGTAGTAAGGTTGCTTGGCTTCTTGCACCTCATACTTTGGTTTGATGAAGCATTCTGAGACGTGTTTAACAGTAGCCCAACTCATATTTCTGTTTTTGAGATGACTGAGATTATAGGTAGATTTTTGATTCATTGAATGAAATTTAATATAGCATTAGGCCTATATATATAGAATATACTAGTGAAAATTCTGAAAATTTTGAAACCTGCGTATTTGTTTTGTAGCATGGCCTCTGAATGTGACTATTCTGATGTTACAAGCAAAGGGCAACGTGTTTAAAGCTTAATAATGATTATATAATGGTTACAAATTAAATTTTCTTTTCAAAAAAATACCGCGTTACTCTCTTTGTTCGAATAAGTCACGTTAGTATAATATGAGTTGCTAATGTGATAACTGAATCCGAACATACAAGTTTTACTGATGTGGGGCACCAAGAAAATTGAGAGAAGAAACTACTAGATGACAATTACTTCGGATTAGATAATGATGCAGTGATGATCAGTTTCGGAGGAGAATTTAAAAGAAAAGTTACTTACTGGTGTGGGGCTATTAGGTTGAGAAATAGATATAATTGTCATATTTGTCAAATACAATGCACTCCATAATTCTATATGCATTACTGGAGATTTCAGAAGAACCAAAATTTACGGAAGGCTTTTCTTGTAAGCTCAGAACTCTCTTGTCATGGTTGGATAAACCTGCTTTGACTTTTCCCACGAGAAAATGCGAAGGTCAGGGGGGTTTTACTTTTTAGATGACTATTCCGAAGTAATATATCCATTGTATTTAGACCTGGCAATTCTGACTCAAACCCGATGACCCGAAATTGACCCTAAAACATTGACTCGAAAATGACCCGACCCGAAAATAGAGTTGACTCGATCATGACCCGACACTCAAACTAACCCGACCCGAAGTTGACCCGAAGTGTTTGACCCAAACAAACCTGATACCCAAAATTGACCCAAACAGACCCGATACTCGAAATGTCCCGAACTAAAACTACCTTATAATTGAATCTAAAATGTCTTGTACTAAAAGTAACTCAAATTGTTCATCTTCAACTGTAGCTAAGCTCATAAACTGAATTGATAGTTTTTATTATAACAATAACAAAATATATACTCCGTATTTAACAATTCATTTGAGTTTGATTCACAAATGAAACAACCCGTACATGACCCGACCAAATTTCGACCCGACCCGAACCTGACCCAAAGTTGACCCGACCCATACCCGATCCGAATGTTAGCTGACCCGAAATGATCCGACCCCGAATGACCCATTTGCAAGGTCTAATTGTACTATACTGTTGCGGCAGCCATAAATTCTTCATCTGATTCAAGAGCGCTCATTGATTTAGGTGGTAGACATATCTCTAGATCCACACTTCCACCCCCTTCATATCCTGGGTAAGCAGTCACTTTGCCAACATATTTGTTTGCATACCCACTTCGAACTGCTACAGCTTTCCCGAAACCAAATTCATTTCCATACATGTCAAATCTTGGTGAGCTTCCCATCGTCACACTGTAAGGATCGAACATTTTGCCTGGTCGGTAAACAAAAGGAGACTGGAGCCATCCGTCGATGATTTTGTGCACTATTTTGTCACTGTGGTTTACCACCGACTGGTGCAACAATGATGCTACCCACCCTAAGTTGTGTGCAAGTAATGCACCGGCAGTAGTAGTTGTAATCGTTGGAGTAACACAGTTACCAACGTACTCTGGAGGCAGAGGAGGATTTAACCTATGCCTGTTATTGGTAGCCAATGTGCAATTTGTGATCCGATCTTCAGATATGCAGTTTGCTCTTACAATCGATCTCCAGACGAGAGCTGAGAGGCTCTGGAAGGAGGAAATGTTGTTTGTATTGCTTTCTTTGTTGGCCTTGGCTTTCAGTCTTGCTATAGAGTCTCGGGAGAAATGGAAGAATCTCTCTCTGAGCTGACCAACTTCATACCTGCTTACAAATTCATTAGGGTGAGTAAAGGGGAGGGGGATAGCCGGCCCATGCCCATCAGGAAACCAACGTTTATGATTGGGCAGACGTGAAACAACAAGTTGCTTGCCATTAGCTCTATGTATTTCTGACCATATTTTCCAAAATTGCCAATATGAGGTCCCATCTCCAACCACGTGGTTCATGGAGCAGCCGATGAACACCCCATCCTTGAGCTCAGTAACCTGAACTGATAACAAAGGCCTTCTATGACCATCGTGGTTAATAGCTCGGTCATGGTCAAATAATGACTGAACGACCAGAGGAACATCAACTGGTGACAAGATTTCAGATACGCTCATATCTAAAGTGGCATAAATGAACCTTGCCCCAGGACCCTTGTTGCAATCTACAAAAATCAAGCATTCATGCCGATTTTCGCTGATACGTGTAGCGAGCTGCCCTGCCAGTGGGTAAAAATGGACAAGGGCGAGTGAAAGAGACTCCTTCAGGCTTTGAAGGAGTTTGCTGATCGAGAATTCTTGATCGTTTTTATGTGAAGGTTTGGTGAAAAGGAGGCCCTTTTGGATATAGTGGAAATTGAGCATCATCAGATCCATGGGAGCCAAGTAGCAAGGTTGCTTGGCTTCTTGTACCTCATACTTTGGCTTGATGTAGCACGCGGAGACGTGTTTAACACTTACTGAACTCATATTTGTGTGTTTTAGATTAAATGTGATTACAGGAAAACAATTTAATTTTGGCAATCACGGACTCACGTCTACTGAAACTTATTGCAGCAAAATAGGCCTATATATACTACGTATATAAACAATAGTAGTGAAAATTGGACGTGAATATTTGTGTTGCAATATGGCCTCTGAATCTGATAATGTTGTTGAATTATTATAACTGAGAATGATAGTTTTAGCTGATTGCGCTTGTCCCGTGACTCCCGTGAGACTCAACACTCAAGATAAACGTGTTCAAATTTCAGTAATGATTATAAGGCTGTGCTATAAACTTCATGATTTATCTTTTTTTTGTCAATGTACACATGTTGTGGTACCCTGGCCTACAGTACGAGTAGATTTTCACATTAAGGGTTTGCCTGGTGCTATGAGGGTAATAATAATCCTAAAAATTTAAGGGAGTACGGATTTATTTATTACTCTCTTTTTTTTTTTTTTTAATGAGAGTACGAAGTAATTATTGTTATTTCTCCCTCTATTCCTATTATTTTGTCCGTATTAACTTTGACCGTAAATTCTCATTAATGTATAAGAAATAATATAGTCAAGTGGGGTCTTATTGGATTCGTATCATTATATAAATTATTAATATCAAGGTTATAATAGAAATTGAGTTGTATATATTTTAAGACACGTTTTCAAGAACGTAAAAAGTCTAATAGGGGGAAAAAAAAAAGATAGATGGGAGTAAATTTTATGGGCATAAACATGTGAGGATATTATTTCATACCCGTATATTTACCTTCCATTTGAGGGTAATTCGTTACCCATAACGGCCCCTAGGATAACAGTATACTTGTAACAATTACTATTTACTACTCCTTCCATCCCTAAAAGAACGACTTTTTTGGCTAAATTTTAGTCCCAAAATATTCATCCCATTTGCATTAAAATATCCTCTAATTTGCAATGATATTTGTGCAAAATTAGCTTTCCCATATAAATTTTTCTTTTTCCATTTACTTTTATAACTTTTATAACTTTCTCTCTTTACTTTTTTACAAATTACATGTAAATTTACCTTTTCAATATATTTTATTAGCTTCTTCATACAATTGTACTTCCCACTTAAGTTTTTTAATACCCGTGAAAAATGCCCATAAAAGTCGTTCTTTTAGGGACGGAGGGAGTACTAGTAGTACATTGTAAATTTTTTCACTCTCAAGCCTTGACATTTACTCTCATTAGTCAACCCCATTCCTATACCACCATCTTCTCTCTCCACCACGGTACCACCGGTCTTTCTCTTGCTATCTTCGATTCAAGGGTGTAGAATTTGAATGGTTGAATTCAGTCATCAGATTCCATAACTAGAGTTTTAATGGTCGAATCAAATGTGCTTCAATGTTGATTTCATTGGTTTGTACTTACGTATGTGTTCATCATTATATCCATCTATTAAATTTTTTTTTTAATTGTACTTTATTTTTTATCATATTTTGAGACTTTTTTTTTTTATTTTTTTTATTTTCTGAAAGAAGATAGCTTGGACGATTTATTAAATCAAAATTTTTTTTTTCCGCCAACGACAAAATACCGTGGGGGAAGGACCCACACATATATACTCCGAATTACCGTAAGTATTCTATCTAGCAACCATATGGGCTATGGTGTTACATGTCATTTCCACATGAGAAATACTAAAATAGTCACACAAGGAGCTATCTATACACTAAATAAATTGGTGCAAAGCCTGAAGAGCGCCCTCTAACTACATTAACCACATTTGAGGCTATCACATTCGAGCATAACGTTTGTGTAGCCGAACCGTTTTTATGTACATTTAATTAAAGTAATTATAAAATCAGAATCTATACTTTTAATTAAAGTAATTATAAAATAGAAAACGGTACCGCGGGGAGATATGAAATATTAGGTCATGATACATTTTTTTTTCTCGGTGTTTAGAGAGCCATAAGGACAGGTTATTAGAATCGATCTCAAAATTGACTGGAATTGGGAGGAAGCTCTAACCACATGAGCTATCCCTCCAGTTTCTCTTAGGTCATGATATATTGATACCGCAACAAGATTATTTATTGAGGAGATCTTAGCAACACGATATCCTGACAAGATTATTTATTGAAGTGGGTGGGGCGTCAAGAATATTATGTTGCATTTGTAATTGACATGAACATGGCCTACGAATTTGATAAGACGTGGAAAAACGACGATGAAAGGAAAAAAATATATACTTTCTTCGTTTTAGTAATACAACTTTTGTGCTATTTATCATGATTGTTTGACCGTAAATTATGATTTATATGTAAAGTAAAATATAGTCATATGGGGTCTTATTAGATTCGTCTCGTAAAATACTTTCACAATATCAACTTTTATAATTTTTACTCTTATATAATTATAGATAGTTAACATATAAAATGTGCTTTTGAATGCGGAATTTCATCCTTGTAATAATATTTGTGGAACAGTGGAAGTATATACAAAGGATAATACTTGTGCGTCGTATAATTTTTGGGAATTATTCTACGGAGTATTTTACTTGATAGATATGACAAATACGTACGGAGTATATATACATTATTGCATTGTTGTACTAGCCGATGAGCGGAAGAAAACATTCTTATTTATGATAGTATTATTTTGGTCATGTTTTCATTATCAATAAGAAAACGAAGTATTTAGCAAAAGTAAGTTAAATTTAGTAAAAACAACTAGTGTGTGGCCCAGGTGATCCCCCGAATTGTTACTTTGAATACTTAGAATAGATAGGCTCATTCGTTATTATTTTTTTATTTATTATTTGTTTATTTATAATAGTTTTTCATTAAACTTTTGAATAAATTATTTATGAAACAACTATTGACTGATTATATAACTATGTTCTTTGTATATAATTTATAATATAATGAAAATAAAGACATAATTATTATCAAAATAGTAAAATAAGTAAAATTAATTTATAATAATAGTTAATTTTTCTTGTTTGTATTACCTCAGCTCATCGATGAGCATTATTAGCCAATAATAAAATCGATATGTATATATATATATATACCACTCGCTACTAAGGGTAAAGTAAAATAGGTTGAAAAAGGAGTGAAAGAAAAAAAAAATGTGAAGTTCGAGGATCTTGATGGTGAGGATGGAGGATTGAATTTAGGGGATGTTGTTGATGAAGTACAAGGATCAAAGTCTGTTGTTTATGGGACGTTGCGTAATAGGATGTCGCCTTCATTTGTCGTTAAAATGTTGTTAAGGAGCTTTCGGAAGATCAGTTGATTACTAATAGAGCTATAGGATTTGGGTCCTTAGAGTTTTTGAAAGTGTCCCAACTGCCTTTGCAGTTGAGTTTTTGGTAGGTCAAGCACTTTGATGCTCAGAGTTGTTCCTTGAATATTCCTTATTTCGAGCCTTTCAAAATTACTGAACAACATGTACATGAGGTCCTAGGGTTGCCAGTTGGAGGCATATATGGAGATGGATGCAAATGTTTTTTCCAAGGATAATAAAGTCATTACCCAATGGAAAAAACAGTTCAAAAAGAACTCATTATCTGTCAACATTGGGGAGCTTTCGATATATTTGAAGGACCATAATCAGCTGGGCCAATGTTCAAACGCAATTTTGTAGTTCTTTGTGTTCCCACTTTAATGTCAGGTATGTTCGATTTCTATATGTTCGATAAATAATGAGGGGATGTGCTAAAAATATTAAATCTTATATGTATATAAAAGTATCACTACACTTTTTTAGGAAATTTCTAATATCATGATGACTCAATTCACCACAACCTCTACATAATCTCTTCTTTTTCTGGTTTTGTTCTACAACCTTTTCTTTTTCTCCCTTCAGCCTTTTTGCACTTCTACCTCTTGTTTCAACATTTGACACATCAATCTCAGCCCCTTTCTTTTTTGAAGTCTCTTCATTTGATACATGAACTCCAGTCCCTTTATTCTTTGAAATTTTTGGAGGTTTGACAATTATTTCAGTTGGCAGACTAGCTCCACTCAATAGCTCAATGTCTTGTTCTTTGTTGTTTGCACTTCCAGCTGTTGTTTTATTATTTCTTGCAATCCTCTTAACCTCCAAATCCTTTCTTGCAATTCTGCACCCCCTTCCTCCCTTAAACAAGAACACACACACACACACACACACACACAACTTGTAATAGAATTTGAAATCAAATTTTGAAATTAGATTCAGAAATCAGACTTTGAAATCAGTTTCCAAAATCAAAATTTGAAATCAGAATTAATATCAACTACTGAATTGAAATGTGACCAAGGAGAAGGGGGAGAGGGACAGGTTTGTGTAGGCAAGTGGCAGTTGGGGGTGGGGCTGGAATTTTCTAATTTTTTTTTTTTTATGTATTAATTGTTATTTGTTTGTTTAATTTTAATGTACAAATTTTTCTTATCTTACTTGTTTGTAGCTTGTATATGTTGATCAGTTTCTCATTAAGGATGTTAGAACCAAACGAGAAACTCCAGTTCTGAAAGGTTGGACAACCAATATGTTGTCCAGTTGTGAGCAATTGGAAATTTATAAGGGGAGGCTTGGACTTGTTGATAAAAATCTAAAGGTTGTTGGTCCTTCTGGCAACAAACAACCAAAACTGGTATTTCACTTTCAAATAATTAATATTAATTATTTAGGACATCTACGTAGCTTTTCTGATCTCTACCTTTGGCATTGCTTCTAGAACAGAATTGTTACAAATCTTGCCTTTGCTTGTAGAATAGAATAGGTATAAATATCGCTCTTTTGTTAAATGAGCAAATAATTTATTGCTAATTTCACAAATGAGCAAATAATGCATCTGTCTATATTTGTTTGAGGTATTTGGTATCAACATGTTCTTACTTTCTTTTTCTTTTTTTGTTTTGTGTTTTGTTTTTAGGAAACATCGGTTCCAGTTGGTCCACAACATGAACAAGATCTAAAGAAGGTAGTTAAATCAGTTTTGAAATCAGTTTTTTTTTTTTTATCAGAATTTGAAATCATAACTGAAATCAGATTCTGAAATCAGATTGTGAAATCCAGGAAATGAGGAGCAATAACTTTTCTATTCAATGATCATTTGTCAAATGAGCAATTAATTTTTTGCTCATTTGTTAAATGAGCATAAACTTTACTATTGATTTGTGTAATTAAATTTAATTTGCTCATTTTATATGACTTTGATTATTTGATATTCACTTTTCTTATTTCTTATTTAGTCTTTTAATTTATATTTATGTTTTTATGTTTCTTTTTTCTTCTAAAAATGCCTTATGGATCTTGCACCAGCTTCGACTAACCTGGTGTTGGCATACATGGACTTTAATGAAAAGCATGAACAAGCTGTCAAGTATTTTCCTCATAATGAGAAAATACGGAAGCTGAAGGAAGATGCCATGGGTATTTGTGACGAGCAAAGTTGAGTTCCCAAGCTATACCGGAAAATCATAGCCTTTCTTTTAGCCAAGACGATGAGTATTGGCAAGATCCGGCTGTCATTGAAGCTTGGGATAGATTTAATGAGAAGAATGTTGAATCCTCAGTCTTTGCTAGGGCTGATTGTCCAACCGTAATAGAAGTCATTGATGTTACAAAGATCGCTGCTGAAAGTGTTCAGATAGCAAATAGTTTTCCTGAAAATGAAGGTCCTGCTATTGTAGTTGAAACTGAAAAAGCTGAAGGAGGTTCAAGCATTCCATCTAGTTTGAGTTCTTCAGTTAAAAAAGGATTTGGAACTCCTACTTTCAGTTTAGGATTTGATTCTCAAAATAGTGATGATATGGAGAACTCCCCAACCATTGTACGACCTTCAGTTGCTCCTCTGAGTGGAGATGTTGGTCCTTCTGCTGCAGCTGCAGCTGGTGTTCCTGTTCTAAAGAAGCGTAAAGTTCAACCATCAATGCTGCTTAGGTCACCTTTTAAGTCACGGATTATCAACATTTACTCTACATTATCAAAAGTTCAGAAAGGTGTCTTGGAAGCTATGTTTGATGATAATAAAAATCGTTTGTAAGTATTTTTTTAATTATAGAATTTGCTATCTTGTACACTAACTCCCATTTGATTTAGTGATACTAACTTTCTTAATTCCTTTATGCAGTGAACAAGTAATTTTATCCAAATTTAATGGAGAGGATGATGTTGAAATCATGAGATTTCAACTAGAAAAGCTTTGTACTCAAAATAAAATTGATTCAAAAATCATTAATGCTTGGTGTAGTATTCTGAATTATGATGAGCAATTTAGAGACTCAAATTCTCCTGCTCGTTTCTTTTTTAAGCTTAGTGCTACTGTAAGTTCATATTCTTTCATTTATTTTGTTTTATTGAATTATTCTACAGTATTCCTGTTGTATTTAATTTTATTTTTTTTTCTTAAACATGTAGGAGTGTCTTGCTCATTATGAGATTGATTTTGTTAGTCATCGAAATGCTATGTTTCATGAGGTTGCTGAGAAGTTATACGACCAAACTGTTGTCCCAAAGAAGGACATTCAACTTTTCTTCTTCCCACTTTACGAAGGAGATCATTATTATTTGGTATGTTTCAACACTACCACACAGTATGGTAATATCGAGGTTATTGATTATAGTGAAGATTCCAGAGATCACACACAGCTTTTAAAACATTTGGTACGACTTAAAAGTTAATGTCTATTAACATTATGTTTGCTTATTTCGGTAAAATGATTAGATTTTAGAAATATCTATCATATTTGCTCATTTGATGTGTTTATTTTCAGAGAAGTGCATTTTGCAATTTTATGCAATATGGAGGAAATGTACAGAGCTCTGTGTTGTCAAGCGATATCAAGCGCATGGATTATGTTGTGATTGATTCTCCTTGGAAGTCTACAGATATCAAACATTTGCACTGTGGAGTTGCATTGATGAGGCTTATGGAAACATACATGGATTTGTCAAAGTGGCCTTCAGGTTTGAAGAAGAATAATGTAAGTCTTTCATATTATAGTATCATTAATAATAAGATGTTTTGGTCTTATTTGCTTATGGAAATAAATCTTGCTCATTTGTCAAATGAGCAGCCAATAATTTGCTCATTTTTGTATTTGCTCATTTGAAAAATTATTCTTTGCTCATTTATCAAATAAAACAAGCAATTTCAACCTTATATTGAAATTCATAAAAGACAAACTTAGTATATAAATGTGAGGCATGCTTTTCTATCCCTAGTGGTGTTTTGCACTCAGGATATTTGTGCTTTGAATCATTATCATTCTGACCTTGAGTGTGTATCTGGGCATCAATTGCAGCTTCATATCTTAAGTAAAACTCAACAAGTGACACATGAGGATTGATAAAGGAGCAGAAAAAGTTGTTTTCACTTTCAGATCTTGATGTTGTACGCATTATTCCTCCAAGAAACACATCTCTGAAATACGCCGGAATCCACTTGTCTCTTATCTTGTACATATAACCTAACCACTCATGTTGTTCCAAGTGGTATTCAATCATCACCTTGTTCCACCTTTCTTCAAACTCAGCGGGTTCAATTTCAAGATGCCAAACGCAAGCACATAATTTTTTTAGGAAACCATTTTCTTCTTGCATGATTGATTTCTCCACCTTATCTGGTAACTTTTTCATTATGTGCCACATACAGAATCGATGTTCAATCTTCTTAAACACACTTCTAATGATGGTCATACAATTAGGTTCATTCCCACCCATTGC
Source organism: Chenopodium quinoa (assembly GCF_001683475.1). Taxonomy (NCBI): domain Eukaryota; kingdom Viridiplantae; phylum Streptophyta; class Magnoliopsida; order Caryophyllales; family Amaranthaceae; genus Chenopodium; species Chenopodium quinoa. The sequence continues at coordinate 3,984,179 of NW_018743175.1, forward strand.
CTTGAGAAAAGATCTGAACAACCACTCAAATGACACAATATCTTCCTTTGCTATGAAACCAGCAGCAAAAGTAATGCAGCTCTTATGATGGTCAACCCCTGTAAATGGAGTAAACACCATGTTGTACCTGTTTACACATACAGATTAAATTTTAAATGAGCAAATAATTCAATGCTCATTTGACAAATGAGCAAATAATTGATTGCTCATTTGACAAATGAGAAAATAATTGATTGCTCATTTGTCAAATGAGCAAATAACTCAATGCTCATTTGTGAAATAAGCAAACAATTCTTTGCTCTTTTGTTAAATGAGCAAATAACTGAATGCTCATTTGTGAAATAAACAAACAATTCTTTGCTCATTTGTCAAATGAGCAAATAATTTAATGCTCATTTGTCAAATGAGCAAATAATTTAATGCTCATTTGTCAAATGAACATGCAATTCAATGCCAAAAACATACTCTTATCAAAGAATATTAGACTTATGGAGATATTCACTTTTCACATTGAAGTAAGCAAACAATTATACTAAGTTCATTTAAAACAAAGTCATCAAGTTAAGTCATAGTTATAACATAGAAATGAATTGTGATTATTATGAATTACCTATTGGTTTGGTATTTGGTATCAAAGGATACCATATCACCAAATAGAGCATAACTATTTTTACAATGGGGTCTGCCTACAATGCTCTACAAAGGCAATAATCTTCATTCATTTCAAAATCAAAGAAAAAGTGCTCCACATTAGCTTTTTGTTAGTAAAGTTATCCACGAACATTTGAGCATCGCTTCCTTGAATGTATGCTTTTAAATCTCTATGAAATCTTTTGAAATCTTGCTTAGATGCACCAATGTTATCATATCCTCCAAAAATTTCCTTCATCATTCGAAAAGTTATAATGGGACCAATATTCACCTATTTAAAGAACAAAACAGTTTGTCAAATGAGCAAATAATTCAATGCTCATTTTTAAAATGAGCAAACAATTCAATGCTCATTTGATTATTTGCTTGCTCATTTGCACAACTTAATGCTCATTTTTCAAATGAATAAACAATTCAATGCTCATTTGTCAAATGAGCAAACAGATTTTATTAGAACATATAGAGAATTCATGAAACATAAGAGACTTTGAAAGTGTTACCTTAGAATTATTCACAATTATTTTTTTGTGCAATATGTTCATTTTCCTTCCTTCTTTTTGGAAAAGCTTGCAACTAGGTGTATATGAGTATGACCCTCATGAAATTGTGTCACTATGAATTTGTTATCATCACAATGTTTTATGACAATATGTGCCTTGCACCCAACACGAGCAACGAGTCTCTTCCTTTTGATTGAAACTTTTTCTTCATTGCTTTCTCCTTCCTTGTTATTTAAATCTTTTTCAACGGTAGCCTTTCTTTTCTCTTTGTATCCTTCCTTATTGCATAAGATATACTATGATTTCAATTCTTTGCTTCTTCTTTGTCTTTTAGTTGTAGACTTTCTTATGTTGAATCCAGCAGCAAATGTGTAACTTTTATAAAATTCAAGGCCCTCTTCAAGATTATTAAATTTCATCCCTATGGCTGGTTTTAACGCATTCGGGCATATTGGAAGCCATTCTTTTGTTCCTCCAGGAGTGAGCAAAGGTGCTACTTTAGGAGAAACTACTATTGTAGGAGTAGTTGGCACATTTGTGATGGTACTAGAATGACTCTCAAGTTGTTCGTTGTTCCTGGCCTTGTCATTTATGTCATTAAACATAATAGAAATAGCAAGTCATTAACAATTCCACAAAATAGTAACAAGTGAATATGCACCCCCTTAAACACACTTACACACACTCTCAATAATTGGAACTGAAATCAGATTCTTAAATAAGAATATACATGGCCAGAAGCAAACACACACACTTACACATACACTCTTACACTCACTCACACACATACACACACACACACACAATAATTTCATAATCTAAAATTAGAACTGAAATCAGTTTCTTAAATAAGAATGTACACGGCCAGAAGCAAACACACACACTTATACATACACTCTTACACTTACTCACTCCCCCCCCCCCCCACACACACAATAATTTTAGAATCTAAAATTAGAACTTAAATCAGTTTCTAAAATCAGAACCGCAAGCAAAAAGATGAGGGGGCATGGGAGATAGGTTTGTGCAGGGAAGTGGAAGAAGGGTGTGGTTGGTGTGCAGGAAACAGACCAAGAAGAAGGGGGTAGGGCTTGTGCACAGGCAAGCAGACCAAGGAACTCATAATACGTTTGCTCATTTTGAATATATTTGCTCATTTTAATTATTTTTGCTCATATTGTGTATACTGAGTACTTATAGCTTGAATTACATGTGAATCTCATTAATATTTGCTCATTTTAATTCTATTTTGCTCAATAAGTTTAATCTGACATCATTACAATCACTATCAAGTTTAATTTGCTATCATTAAAATCTCTATCAAATTGATCAAACCTAAATAATTGATTCAATTCAAAAAACTTCAAAGAAGTAAATTCAATCAAATCAATAATTGATGCAATTAAACATGCAATTCAATGATTAATGCAATTCGAAAATTAACATGTAATTAGATAATTTTAATGAAAATTCTAAACCAAAAGTAAATTCGAAAATTATCAGAACATGAAATTCAATAACTTCAACAAAAATTCAAGAGGAAATTCGAAAATTAACATAACAATAAATTCAAATACTAAGATTAACATGCAATTCAATAAGATTAGACGACTTACATCATTGAATTTTAACGGAAATAATCCAAAATCGAAAATAATCAGAACAAAATAATTGGAAATTTTCACGAAAATAATCCAAAACTTAGAGAATGAACAAACCTCAATAATCGATGGAAATTTTGTACTTGTGAACAAGCTAAGAAGAGGAGAGAGAAATTGTCAATGTTGAGTTATTAATTAGACGCCATTGATGTAGCTTCGTGGTGGAGAGAGAGGGTAGTTAATTGTGATTGAGAGAGAAGGCAATTAGGCGTGAATTTTAGGAGGTTTATACCATTAATCTCAACTGTTGGATTTAATACAATTTAATGGCTGAGAATTGTCCTCACATAAGGGATGAGTTCTCACATAGAGGGTGGTTCTCACCGGATCCCAACCATATGTATATATGTGTATATATATATATATATATATATGTATATATATATATATATATATATATATATATATATGTATATATATGTATATATATATATATGTATATGTATATATGTATATGTATATATGTATGTATAAATATATATATATATTTTTATGAGTCGAGTATAAAAGCATTATTAATCAATAGATGAGATGATAAGACTTCTAATGCATATTTGTAGAATTGTGAGTTCAAATCTCATAATAGACATTTTCATTAGAATATGCTCATAGTTTGAAAGATGACATGGCGAGGGTGCCACGTGGCACATAAACGTTTTTAGGAACGCTTTTTAATATATAAGTATGATTTGATTTCGGTTATAATAATAAGTTAAGCTTAACTTAGGCCTTGTTTTCTTCATTCTTATACAATACTCCGTAATATTTAGTAAAAATAATTTTAGTTAAAAAAAAAAAAAAAAAAAAAAAAAAAAAAAAAAAAAAACACTAAGTTTAGCAAATAAAATTAGGTTAAAAAAAAACGGTTCAATAAATCTCTGTTACTATGTATTAATCAGTTATGGTGTGTTCCGTTCACTCAATTTTCACTAATCTAAACTTATTTGAACTAAAGAGACCCTTATCAAAATTGATTTCACAAATTATGGAGCAAAAGGATGTAAGCAACATTCAGAAGGATAGGTAAATGGATCACGGAGAGGGAAATCTAGTAATTGTCTACCTTGAGGTCAGCTGAAACTTTCTTCTCCCGTTGGTAGGGAAAGCAGTGTTGTCTTGGTGAATTCTTTTTCATACATTGAGTTCTACTTTTAATGTGGAATTCTGTAGTGGTACTTTGATGAGTTTTGCACATGTAGTGTTTTATATATTAATTTGTGTGCTTTACCGAACAGTATTTGTGTTGCAATATGGCCTCTGAATCTGATAATGTTGTTGAATTATTATAACTGAAAATGATAGTTTTAGCTGATTGCGCTTGTCCCGTGACTCTCGTGAGACTCAACACTCCTGATAAACGTGTTCAAATTTCAGTAATGATTATAAGGCTGTGCTATAAACTTCATGATTTTTCGTTTTTTGTCAATGTTGACATGTTGTGGTACCCTGGCCTATAGTACGTGTGGATTGTCACATCAAGGGTTTGCCTGGTGCTATGAGGGTAATGATAATCCTAAAAATTTAATCCGTGGTTTATACACACGGGTGTACAGTGCTCATCGTACACCCGGATAAATAAAAAAAGGCGGAAAGAACATCCTGTGTTTCATAAAGAACATACATGTATTTGACAAAGAACATGTTTGTATTTGACAAAAACATGCATTACCAAAGAACATAAAGATATAATAAAAAGAACGAGATAAAAAGTTGATAAAATTTTCTGAAAAATTACACATTATTAACGGGAAAAATTTAGAGGTGATAAAAAATCGAGTAGGGTCGGGCCATATCATAATTTCTTGTGCCCAACCCGTAGAAAAGTAGCGGGTTTTCGGGCTTTTTTCGAACCCGGTTCGAGTTTTAACTAAAAATGTATTTTTAGGTTTGCCCAAACCCACCCTATTTCGGGCCGGATCGGGTCGGGATGCGAGTCATGCCAATGTTGATCACCTCTTAAAAAATCCTTACCAAAGATATCATTTCCCCAAAAAATAGTTTTCTATCTCTCCAAAAAAAATTCAACTTCCCATAATAATTTAGTTTTTTTTTTTTACTCTAACATTATTTTCAATTAAAAATAATTTAAGATTTCAATATCAAATTTCAAAATACCATATGTTAAAAGAACATAATTTATATTGTAAAGTACATATAGTTAATACCTAAATAACACACTAATCAAACTCAAAGAATATACGATAATAAAAGTAATTTAAATATGACATATGATAATAAAAAATAGAATTTGAGAGTCACTACGACCTTAAAGAACATACACGCCAAATTCAAAGAACATAGTTTGTATTATTAAACCCAAAAAAAAATATATGTTTATCAACATATGTTAAATAACATAAGTTATAATATAAAGAACATATAATTTTACTCAAAGAACATACTGATCACACTTAAAAAACATATTAAAGGTATGTTCTTTGTCAAATATAGGTATGTTCTTTATCAAACACTATATGTTCTTTCCGCCTTTTTTTGTTTATCCGGGTGCACCATGAGCATGGTACACCCGGGTGTATTATCTAATTTTCACTAAAAATTTAAGGGAGTACGGATTTATTTTTTATTATTTTTTTGAAAACAAGGGAGTACGGATTTATTACTCTCTAATTATTATTATTATTATTTATTTATTTAATTATTTATTTTTAATGAGAGTACGGAGTAATTATTGTTATTTCTCCCTCTATTCCTATTATTTTGTCCTTATTAACTTTGATCGTAAATTCTCATTAATGTATAAGAAATAATATAGTCAAGTGGGGTCTTGTTGAGCTCGTATCATTACATATTTTATTAATATCAAGTTTATAATACAAATTGAGTTATATGATACGTTTTCAAAACCGTAAAAAGTCTAATAGGGCAAAAAAAAAAAAAAAAAAAAAAAAAATAAGAAGAAGATAGATGGGAGTAATTTTTATGGGCATAAACATGTGAGGATATTGTTTCATACCCGTATATTTTACCTTCCATTTGAGGGTAATTCGTTACCTATAATGGCCCCCTAGGATAACAATAAACTTGTAACAATTACTATTTATTACTCCCTCCATCCTTAAAAAAAGACCCTTTTAGCTAAATTTTAGTCCCAAAATATTCATCCCATTTGCATCAAAATATTCTCCAATTTGCAATATATCTGTGCCAAATTAGTTTTCCCATGTAAATTTTGCTTTTTCCATGTACTTTTATAACTTTCTTTCTCTACTTTTTTACATATCACATGTAATTTACCTTTTCAATATATTTTATTAGCTTCCCCATACAATTGTACTTCCCACTTAAGTTTCTCAATACCCGTGAAAAATGCCCATAAAAGTCGTTCTTTAAGGGACGAAGGGAGTACTAGTAGTACATTGTAAATTTTAACTCTCATTGACATTTACTCTCATTAGTCAACCCCATTCCTCAACCACCATCTTCTCTCTCCACGGTACCACTGGTCTTTCTCTTGCTATCTTCGATTCAAGGGTGTAGAATTTGAATGGTTGAATTCAGCCATCAGATCCCATAACTAGAGTTTTAATGGTCGAATCAAATGTGCTTCAATGTTGATTTCATTGGTTTGTACTTACGTATGTGTTCATCATTATATCCATCTATTAATTTTTTTTTAATTGTACTTTATTTTTTATAATATTCCGAGACTTTTTTTTTTTCTCTTCTTCTGAAAGAAGATAGCTTGGACAATTTAAATCTAATTTTTTTTTCCACCAACGACAAAATACCGTGGGGGAAGGACCCGTACAAATATACTCCGAATTACCGTAAGTAATCTATCTAGCAACCATATGGACTATGGTGTTACATGCCATTTTCACGTGGGAAATACTAAAATAGTCACACAAGGAGCTATCTATACACTAAATAAATTGGTGCAAAGCCTGAAGAGCGCCCTCTAACTACATAAACCACATTTGAGGCTATCACATTCGAGCATAACGTTTGTGTAGCCGAACCGTTTCTATGTACATGTAATTAAAGTAATTATAAAATCAGAATCTATACTTTTAATTAAAGTAATTATAAAATAGAAAGGTACCGCGGGGAGATATGAAATATTAGGTCATGATACAATTTTTTCTTTTCGGTATTTAGAGAGCCACAAGAGCGGATGATTAGAATCGATCTCAAGATCGACTGAAATTGGGAGAAAGCTCTAACCACATGAGCTATCCCTCACTCTCTCTTAGGTCATGATACATTGATACTGCAACAAGATTAATTATTGAGGAGATCTTAGCAAACACGATATCGTGACAAGATTATTTATTGAAGTGGGTGGAGCGTCAAGAAAATTATGCTGCATTTGTAATTGACATGAATATGGCCTACGAATTTGATAAGACGTGGAAAAACGAGAATTAAAGGAAAAAAATATATACTTTTTCCGTTTTAGTAACAGGACTTTTGCACTATTTATCATGCTTGTTTGACCATAAATTATGATTTATTCGTAAAGTAAAATATAGTCATGTGGGGTCTTTTTAGATTCGTCTCGTAAATACTTTCACAATATCAACTTTTATAATTTTTACTCTTATATAATTATAGATATTTAACATATAAAATGTGATTTGGGGTACGTAATTTCATCCTTGTTGCAATATTTGTGGAACAGAGAAAACGTATGACAAAGGATAATACTTGTGCGTGGCATAATTTTTGGGAATTATTCTACGGAGTATTTTACTTGATAGATATGACAAATACGTACGGAGTATATATACATTATTGCATTGTTGCACTAGCCGATTAGCGGATGAAAACATTCTTATTTATGATAGTATTAATTTGGTCATGTTTTCATTATCTATAAGAAAACGAAGTATTTAGCAAAAGTAAGTTAAATTTAGTAAAAACAACTAGTGTGTGGTTCGGGTGATACTCCGAATTGTTACTTTAAACACTTATAATTGAATAGATAGGCTCATTCGTTATTATTTATTCTTCATTATTTGTTTATTTATAATAGTTTTTCATTAAACCTTTGAATAAATTATTTATGAAATAATTATTGACTGATTATATAAATATGTCCTTTGTATATAATTTATAATATAATGAAAATAAAGACATAAATATTATCAAAATAGTAAAATAAGTAATTAATTTATAACAATAGTTAATTTTTCTTGTTTGTATTACCTCATATATGAGCATTATTAGCCAATAATAAAATCGATTTTTTTTTAAGAATTGCAGTCATTAAATGTTCAGATCTCCAATCCTATATATATCTATATATATATATATATATATATATATATATATATATATATATATATATATATATATATATATATATATATATATATATATATATATATATATATATATATATATATATATATATATATATATATATATATATATATATAGATGAGATGATAAGACTTCTAATGCATATTTTTAGAGTTGTGAGTTCAAATCTCATGATAGACATTTTCATTAGAATATGCTCATAGTTTGAAAGATGACATGGCGAGGGTGCCACGTGGCACATAAACGTTCTTAGGAACGTTTTTTAATATATAAGTATGATTTGATTTTTGTTACAATAATAAGTCAAGCTTAACTTAGGCCTTGTTTTCTTCATCCTTATACAATACTCCGTAATGTTTAGTAAAAAATAATTTTAGTTAAGTAACAAAAAACAAAGTTTAGCAAATAAAATTAGGTTAAAAAAAACGGTTCAATAAATCAATGTTACTTTGTATTAATCAGTTATGGTGTGTTTCGTTCACTAAATTTTCACTAATCTAAAATTATTTGAACTAAAGAGACCTTATCAAAATTGATTTCACAAATTCTTGATTAAAGCGAATTTTCATTAAATTATAGTAGGATGGATTAAAGTTACCCTAAAAGAATTTAAAGTTACTTATATAGACCTGACAAACAGGTTGTTCGGGTCAGATCAATCAATATTCGGATCGGGTCGGGTCGGTCTATTCGTGTTTCAGGTCAATGTTTATTCGGGTCGGGTATCGGGTCAACACTTAGGGTCGAGCTCAGGTCGGGTCGGGTTAGTCTTCGGGTCCAAATGTCGGGTCAAATTTGGGTCGGGTCAAATTCGGGTCGAGTTGAGTTTGGGTCGGGTCAATGTTTGAGTCCAATTGTTGATTTGTTGAGTCAAGTTATGGTCGAGTCATGTTATAAGGTTGTTGATCATTTTTTTTTTAATAAAAAATAAAAATTTATAAAGTTAGGATTGAAAATTTTAGAGGGAAATTTACCTCCATACTTAATCAAACATTTTACTTGAACACTTGATTTTTTAGTAGTGAGGAATTCTTCCCTCTAAAAGTAAAAGTAACTTTACTAAAAAAATTATGGGAAAACTCCCTCTTATTCCAAATAACTTGAATGTTTGATTTAAAAATAGTGGGAAAGTTTTCCCTCCAACAATAAAGTCACTAAAAATTTATGTGGGAAAACTATTAATAAAAATTAAAAGAACATTCAAAACATGTAAATTATATAATAAATATCAACTAAAAGATATAAGTCGATTGGTTTAGATTATTTCGATAAGTGTTTATTCGGGTAAAGTAATTAAACCCTAATTCAATTAGGTCATTTTGAGTATCAGTTAATTTTGATTCGGGTATAGTTCAGGTCGCTTCACTTCGGGTTTTGGGTTTGGGGTGAAAGTAATTTGGATTAAAACCGAACCAAACCGAAAACCGAACTGAATTAATAATTCGGTTTGGAATGTTTTTCAATTCGGATTAGTTGGTTTGGAAAAATTATTTAATATGGATTATGGTTTGGATTCGGTTTTGAGTTTTAGAAAAACCGAAAACCGAATTATGGCCCAAACTAATCACATAAGCCCAATTGAATTTTAGCCCGCCTCACTTCCCTTTTATATATAAACTAAGAAAACCCCAATTATTCCTTTTACATGCTTTCATATTTTCATCGATCAGCCTCCTTCCTTCCTCTCTCTTCTTCTCTCGTGCTCGCCTCTGACCTTCTCTCGGATTTTTTCTTCTCTCTCTTCTTAGTCTTAGATACTGTCATCTTCTCCTTTCTCATACTCACATAATCTTTCTATCTTCTCTCCTTAAAACTTAAACCATCAATCCTTATTTCCCGTCTATTTTCGTCCGTAACCTAGATCGACAGCCATAACCACTGCCACAACCATTCCTTGTTGCCGACATCAACAACCTTAAGATGGTTAGTAGGAAAAGAAATCAAGGGCGAAGTGCTTGGTCGAAGTTGTAATTTTTATTATTTATTTGTGCTAAATTTTCAATATAATCTCCTTTTTGTTATTGATTATGTATTTTATTTTTCTAGGTAATGTTGAGGTTGTTGGATCTAAAAATTATCTGAATATCCATGGTTGTTGATGTAATTTGCATGAAAAGATTAATTTTTGAGATTACATTTGAGGAAATTTAAGTACGAATCTTTTAAAGTTGCTTAAAAATAATTTTTAATTACAAAAATCACAGATCTACAAAAATTAGCCAAAAAATTTCGATTTGCGGATTGGATTCGGTTTCTTTGCTGTAATTTCGGTTCAGTTTGGATTGGATTAAATGCTTATTCGGTTTGGATATGGATTGAAAATTTCAAAACCAAAATAATTCGGTTTGGATTCGATTTGGGGTAAAATCCAAACCGAATACCGAACTTTCACCCTTATTTCGGGTTACTTCGGGTCGGGTCGATTAGGGTATCAAGTCAAGTTTGAGTTAACTCCACTTCGAGTCGGGTATAGGTCGGGTCGGGTCATTTTCGGGTCACATTTTCAGGTCACGGGTCAGGTCATTCGAATCAGGTCAGGATTTCCAGGTCTACTCTTATATACTGCAAAAGTTGTCATATTCCTAAAATAAACTTTACTCTTAAAAGCACTTTTTTTTTCACATAACAACCAAACACATTTACATTTGTGTAATTCCTAAAAATTTTATATCATGCATTAGGATTTCTCAATTTCAATTTCCCATAGGAATTTATTTCTTGCGATCAACCAAATGAGACATAAGAAGATTAAAAAAAAAATAATAATAATAAAAAACGGGGGAGTGAGTACTCAATAGGAAGAGTAATTATAGTTTATTACTCCACAAAAAAACACAGGTATGTTTGTTCCCTTTTGGTGGTTTAGAAAGGACTGGGGGGAGTTTAAGAGGCTGCCCGAGTTTCTCAAAATGTTTGTTCCCTTTTGGTGGTATCACTGTATTTTTTTTTGTTTTTTGTTTTTTGGTTTTTTGTTTTTAAAATCATATAATATACGTTATATAATAGATCATATATTAGTCAAACCTATTAAAATCATACTTTTAAAAGATGACAACAGAATATAGGAAACACCTTTTTCTTATTTCTTGTTTTTGGTTTTTGAAGAAAAAACTGAAAACAAAAAACGATGTCAAACAAACACGAATTAACGGTTTTGCTGATGAACACTAAAAAAAAAATTGCATTTATTTATTTACGATTTTTTCATTTGAGAAACATTATATTGAGAAACTTGGAATTTTTGGAAGTTAAAATGGGGTAGAGAAAAAAAACAGGTAGTCCCATTTAATCAATTTGATAAACAAAATTTATTTATCAAATGACAAAATGGTAAATAAAGCAATATATGTGTCCAATCATTATGACATTTTTATAAATAAATTAATAACAGTAAGACCCAAATTTAATACAAAATTGTTGATTTATTTCAATACAAAATTTTATTTATTAAATTGATTAACTGGTATTTTCCCGAAAAAAAAGTTTGAACTTTAAAGCCTCTATTCTTTAATGGTTTCAAACGAACACCCCAAGTCTTGGCCCCGCATATTTAGTGGGTGGGTGGGTACTATTCTGGGGCGGTTGAAGGTGGGCCAAGGGTTTGATTAGAGAAAAATTGTGGAGTTGAGTGGGAGAAGATTGAAATTGCTGAAGAACAGATTAAGAATATTGATCAAGTTCATCAACATGAGGTATGTTTGATGTTTGCTTTTCTTGTTTTATGTAATTTGGGTTATTGAAATCATGTATTTGTTGTTGTTTCAATTGGGATTGAATTGGATTTTTCAGCATTTTTTCTGTTATAATGTTGCAAGTTTGATTATAAGTTTTACTATATTGGTGGTAGAATGCCTGTAATTGAATCTGGGTTTGGTTTATTTTCTGCAAATTTTGTTTGAAAATAGGATAGATAATTATTGAAATGTAGATACTAATTGCAGTACTATTAGAGAAATACTTGACCTAAACTTCGGGGAAGATGCTATCTATTATGGACTCGGGTGTATCATTAGCTAGATGCTCTTTAAATGAGCAGAAATTAGCTATGTCTTATTGCTTATATTGATTGAACACCACCAAATTTATTCATAAAGTACCTTTGATTGAACTACCAGCTTATCAGGCACATGTATTCCATTTCCAATATTCATTCTTTAGAAACACAAAGGTACCATTGGTCAAGTCTTTGACAACATACATATTGAAGATCACTGCCCTCTTTATTCAACCAAGGGCGGAGGGGGTTGAGGGACGGATCCCTTTGGTGTGCCGTCCGTTGAGTGTATGTGTATTGGGGCTTCCTAAACGATAGTACGATTTGACTTTGGAGTGTAAGATACGAGTATTTGACCCAAAGTTGCTCTATATGACGATGTTGGATCTTTTTTATGGTCATATACAATAGAATTGGAGATGGTGTAAAGAATTAACCTGATGTCCATATCGAACCTTCCATACTTTAATTGAAAAAAAAGGAGAGACTGTTAGTGTAATTAGTTTACCCGTACCACAGCAAATTAAGGTGTACAATGTAAGATTTTACACTCATGATATCCACATTGACTCATTTCCACATTTTTTTTCTCCTTCCCTGTGGTGGTTTTTAGGGGGGTGGGAAGTTTGCAATGGAGCTTGATTTTTTTTTTTCCAATAACTACGGTACTAAGTTACATTGTTGTGAAAATCTTCGCGGCTTTGTTATATGTCAAACAGTTTTAACTTTTTATTTATCGAAATAATCATTTAACTATGTCAGTTACGTGCCTAAGCATTGGGTGCCCTTTTGCCTCATTGCAACTCAGGCCTTCTAAAACAATGGGCTTACTTCTTTATAATTCTTTAATGGGAAGCAAATGCTATCTAGAATGGTGTTCTTCACTTTCTATACCTATTTATTGTCCTTCATTCTTAAGAATGAACAAGCTCTTCTCTCCTTCCTTAAGCTGTTTACCTTCAGAAGTGTACGTGAATGGAACACATAGATTAAATGAGCAATTGTCTACTCAGAGGTATGGTGAAACTTCCTTATCCTATTCCTAGGGAAAGCTGTTTGGTCTTGGTAAATTTTTTTCGTACATTGATCTCTCTGTTCGATGTGGAATTCTTTGGTGGGATTCTGATAATTTTCACTTAGGTAAAGAAGAATTTTACAGGTATTTGTTAAATTGTGTTCTTTGCTGTACTAGATGAGTTAGCTACAGGTTACTTTAAAGAGGCAATTATTAGTTTTTAGCTACATATAAATCTGGGAATCTTGTTTTTATTTTTATCTGGAACTCTTTTTTATTCATATTCAAGTCCTACAGATTACTTCAATGGTTTAATAGATATTGCTTTGTCAATACAAAAACAAAATTAGCAATGAATAGATTGAAATTTTAAGATATAAATGATTTAGATGCATCTTGAACATTTTACTGGTTTCATCAAATTTATTCTAGATTGTTTGCATATCACGCTTCTTGGGGATGCCTTCTTTGATATCCATTGTACTGTATTGTTACTGCAGCCAAGAATTCTTCATCGGATTCTAGAGAACTCATCGAATTAGGTGGTAGACATATCTCTAGGTCCACACTTCCTCCCCCTTCATATCCTGGGTAAGCAGTCACTTTGCCAACATATTTGTTTGCATACCCACTTCGAACTGCTACAGCTTTCCCAAGACCAAATTCATTTCCATACATGTCAAATCTTGGTGAGCTTCCCATCATTACGCTGTAAGGATTGAACATTTTGCCTGGCCGGTAAACAAAAGGGGACTGGAGCCATCCGTCAATGAATTTGTGCACTATTTTGTCACTGTGGTTTACCACTGACTGGTGCAACAACGACGCTGCCCACCCTAAGTTGTGCCCAAGTAGTTCACCAGCAGTAGTAGTTGTTACCATTGCCGTCACGCAGTTACCTACATATTCTAGAGGCAGAGGAGGATCTAACCTCTGCCTATTATTTGTAGCAAATCTGCAATTTGTGATCTGATCTTCAGATAGGCAGTTTGCTCGGACAATTGATCTCCAGACGAGTGCTTAGAGGCTCTGGAAGGAGGAAATGTTGTTTGTATTGCTTTCTTTGTTGGCCTTGGCTTTTAGTCTTGCTATAGAGTCTCGGGAGAAATGGAAGATTCTCTCTCTGAGCTGACCTACTTCATACCTGCTTACAAATTCATTAGGGTGAGTAAAGGGGAGGGGGATAGCCAGGCCATACCCATCAGGAAACCAACGTTTATGATTAGGCAGACGTGAAACAAGAAGTTGCTTGTCATTAGCTCTATGTATTTCGGACCATATTTTCCAGAAATGCCAATATGAGGTTCCATCTATAAGCACATGGTTCATGAAACAGCCGATAAAAACCCCATCCTTGTGCTCAGTGACCTGAACTGATAACAGAGGCCTTTAATGACCATCATGGTTAATAGCCCGATCATGGTCAAATAATGACTGAACGATCAGAGGAACATCAACTGGTGACAGAATTTCAGATATGTCCATGTTTAATGTGGCATAAATAAACCTAGCTCCAGGGCCTTTGTTGCAATCTACAAAGACCAAGCATTCATGCCGATTTTGGCTGATACATGTAGTGAGCTGCCCTGCCTGTGGGTAAAAATGGACAAGGGCGATTGAAAGAGACTCTTTCAGGCTTTGAAGGAGTTTGTTGGTCGAGAATTCTTGATCATTTATATGTGAAGGTTTGATGAATAGGAGGCCCTTTTGGATATAGTGGAAATTGAGCATGGCCATATCCATGGGAGCCAAGTAGTAAGGTTGCTTGGCTTCTTGCACCTCATACTTTGGTTTGATGAAGCATTCCGAGACGAGTTTAACCGTTGCTGGGCTCATATTTGTGATTTACGAACAATTAAGATTATAGGAAGATAGGGTGTTTTGAGCTGTTGAATGAGCCTTATTGCAGCATTAGTTAGGCTTAGGCCTATATGTATATTGAGTACTAGTGAAAATTAGATGTGCATATATGAGAAGATGACAGTTGTGCTCAAAATTCAATAATGGCTTGTAGTAGTAAACTAGTAATAGTAAAGACTATGATTATTATTATTCCTTAAGTTTATATAATGGCTTGTAGTATTTGTTAGTATTATGGTATGGTATATTGTGAGTTTGATAGTAGAGTCTGATATAGCTCGATTAACATATCTATAATCATGTACCATTATATACAATTGTATAAAATACCAGAAGAAAGACTATGATTATTATTGATCCTTAAGTCAATACGAAGCACGAACCAATCATAATGATAATTAATCCCATGAATCCATGATTAATTATCCTAAATGGTTCGACTCAAAACAACTTAAAGTTTATTTATTTAATGGATTAACAGAATGAATATAAAATAGCAGAAGAAAGGCTGAGATTATTATGCCAAAGTAGGACTGGAGTTGTGAGTATTACCAATAGCTTTTATTGATGTAGGGCACATAGTAAAATCATGAGGGAATTATTAGGTCATTATGCATTGATGAATGTTGATCCTTGAGTTGAAATGGGGGATCTTAAAATAATGATTATTTGTAGGTGCGGCGTCAAGATTATTTATTGATATGCGGCACTATGATTAAGGCATTATTACATTAAAATGGATAAAGAAAGGGTGTATTTAATGGATTAACAGAATGAATATAAAATAGCAGAAGAAAGGCTGAGATTATTATGCCAAAGTAGGACTGGAGTTGTGAGTATTACCAATAGCTTTTATTGATGTAGGGCACATAGTAAAATCATGAGGGAATTATTAGGTCATTATGCATTGATGAATGCTGATCCTTGAGTTGAAATGGGGGATCTTAAAATAATGATTATTTGTAGGTGCGGCGTCAAGATTATTTATTGATATGCGGCGCTATGATTAAGGCATTATTACATTAAAATGGATAAAGATAGGGTGTTAATCGAGCGAGTCGATCACGAGCTAAGGGGCGCTCAACTCGACTTGTAAACTTTTTACATGCGCTCAACTCGTGCTCGCTAAAATTTCGAGTTAATAAAACCTGCTCAACTCTTGCTCTTTAAAGTTTCGAGTCGAGTCGAGTAGCTCACGATGGCTCGTTAAAGTTTTGGCCCTTCTATAATTATGTCTTTTTTTTTTTTGTTCACTTTGTATATTTTTCTTTTATTTATTCATTGATTATTAAAGATTTACTCTTTTTTTATAATATAAATTAACACATTTTTTATTTGTTTAAATATGGTAACTTTGTTTGTAAATTTTATAATAATAATATATATTATCGAGTTACTCATGAGTTTATCGAGTCGAGTTAGAGCTTGCTCAACTCGCGTTCGTTAACATCTCGAGTCGAGTCGTGCTAACTCGAGTCGAGTTTTGACCGAGTCGAGTTTGAGTTGCTCGTGAGCTGCTCAACTCAATTAGCACCCCTAGGTACAAACATGGATATGAATACGATTTGATTTTGGAAAAACGGATTTTAAAATCAACGGACACACTGATATGACAAAGGATAATACATGAAATAATTTTTACTACTATGAATTCTTTTTTTTTTTTTTTTTTTTTTTTTTTATGTTGGCCTTGTTTGATAAAGAGTTTTTAAATAACTTTTAGTTTATTTACCCTATTTATAGGTTTGACCAAATGAAAAAAAATAATTTGACTGTTTGATAATAGTTTTTGGGCTCAAAAAGGAGTGCTTTTTTTTAGCTCATTGAACAATTTTTATATACACGAAAACAATTAATAATCCGAACAACTTACACACCAAGCTAATCGAACCAATTAATGTAATTATCTATATCAATAAGTTTGTGGTACTTGCAGACGATATTTTATAAGTAGTGACCATCACAAACTTATCAATTATCTTAAGAATTGTCTTAGGTAAAGAAGTGTTATATACAAGTATGTTAATTTCTGTGCTTTGCTACATACAAAGTATTAATGTATTTTCTTACCCTTTAAGCGGCAATGAGACAAAATTCATAAATTCCTCATCTGATTCAAGAGCTTCCATGGAATCAGGAGGTAAACATATTTCCAAATCCACACTTCCTCCTCCCTTATATCCTGGATAAGAAGTCACCTTTCCAACAAATTTGTTTGCGTAACCCCTACGTACTGCTACTGCCTTGCCGAGTCCAAATTCGTTTCCATACATGTCAAATCTTGGAGAGGTTCCCATCATTACACTATAACAGTCTGTCAAATTGTCGAGCTTGAAAACAGCTGGAGATTGCAGCCACCTATGGATGAAATCGCGCACTACTTTATCACCATAAGTTGTCACAGACTGGTGCAACACTGATGCTGCCCACCCTAAGTTGTGTCCAAGTAGCTCACCAACTGTAGTAGTTGTTTTCAACGCGCCTATACAGTTTCCAAAATACTCTTGAGGCAATGGTGGATTTAATCTGTGCCTATATTGGTCGTTAATCTGCAATTTGTGACCTGATCATGACCTAGATTGAGTGCTCGAATGATTGATCTCCAGTAGAGCGCTGACAAGGCCTGAAAGGATGAGATCTTGCTGGTAATATTGTTATGATTATGTTCCTCATTTGCCTTAGCTTTCAGTTTTGCTATAGAATCAGATGAGAAATAGAAGATTCTCACTCTGAGTTGATCAGGTTTTTTATGCAGGCTGATAAAGTCATCTGGTTGGATCAATGGGAGGTAAATGGCTGGACCGTATCCATCAGGAAACCACCGATTATGGATTGGCATACGCGGCACATCAACTGATTCTCCCGCCTTTGCTCTATGAATCTCGGACCACACATTCCGGAAATGCCAGTATGAAGTCCCATCTCCAAGGGCATGATTCATGGAGCAGCCAATGAATACCCCATCTAAGAGCTCGGTAACTTTAATTGTTAACAAAGACCTGTAGTGACCGTCATAGGTAACAGCCCCTTCGTGATCAAAAAATGATTGGACCACTTCAGGAACATCAGTTGGTAATAGTATGTCAGATATGGTCTTATCTAAGGTAGCATGGATGAACCTCGCACCAGGACCCTTGTCACAATCGACGAAGACCAAACATTTTTGCCCCCCTTCATCCATCTGTGAGGCAAGTTGACCTGCCAATGGGTAGAAATGGACGAGAGTAATAGAAAGAGAGTCCTTCAGACTCTGAAGGAGTTTGTGAATGGAGAATTGTTCATCACCTAAGTTTAATGGTTTGGTGAAGAGAAGACCTTGTTGGATGTAATGTGCAAAGAGCATGCCCAAATCCATCGGAGCCAAGTAGTAAGGCTGCTTGGCTTCCTGCACCTCATGCTTCGGCTTGATGAAACATTCTGAGACATAATTAGCATTCTCTGATTTGCAGGGGAGCACAGTTGAAGTCCTTTATTCAGAAAGTTTATGATTTACAAAGGTTGCCTTCCACCTTATGAAATCTTGGTAGATTTTATAATGCATTTTCTCGATCACTATATTAAATTCCCAAAATTTTCATACTTCGTATTTTGTAATGAAGGTTGAATTAATGTAATACTATGTGCATGCTCTTGCAATTTGCAAAAGCCATCATCTGTATATATTACATCACTATTAGCATCCTCAACATTATGCTGTTATGATTCCTCAATTTTTTAATGGAGTTGCAAAAGCCGCCTCTGTTTTTATATGGACAGTCAAATTAATATCATAGAATGTGACCAAAAAAGTTCTTTTCATCCTTGGCATATTATAACCATGTATCTAGGATACTCTGAATCTAGCTAGAAGGTGTGTGCAAATTGAGTTCTTATATCACCTTGTTGGCTGATCAAAACTAAGTTTTTGACATAATGGCATATTGGCATGCCTGTATAGTCTGCTACTCTGCTGGGAGCCTGTTTTTTTAGCTTCCTGTCGATCACAATTTTTGCCATGGTTGGTCAAACAATGTGCAGTGCCGGCTGGCTGCTGCTGCCGCCTTTGACCTGATCACACCCTTAAAATGTTCAACTGCTGCTGTATTATGGTATGTTGTTTCCTTTATGTTTTGTTGTTTGAAAAACTTTCTAGGCACTCAGTTTGCAAAAGTCGCAGTTAGCCTATAAGATACGACATTTTCTTGGGAGAATTTTCAGATTTATGTGATTTCTGACAGACCATTTGTATGTCATTGCACTGATTGCAGTCTTCAGAGATCATTTTCGTGATGCATTTGAAGTTAACATTGTAAAAAGTAACGGAATTCCATAGATTAGCTTAAAATCGCAAAGCAGTTACATACAGTTCGGCTTAGCTTTTTTTTTTTTATATTTTATTTTGATACATATGAAAATTACAAATTGGTTGAATAGGAAAATTAGATTGTGCCATAATCTATACTAGGCGAAGAGACAGCATTCATAAATTCCTCATCTGATTCAAGAGCCTTCATCGAATCCGGAGGCAAACATATTTCCAAATCCAAGCTTCCTCCACCCTCATATCCTTCATAAGAAGTCACCTTTCCAACAAACTTATTTGCATACCCACTTGGAAGAGCTATAGCTTTTCCGAGTTCATTCCCATACATGTCAAACCTCGGCGAACTTCCCATCATCACACTGGAACAGTCGAACATCCCCATTTGGTATACATAAGGAGACTGCAACCATTTATTGACAAAATCGCGCACGATTTTGTCGCTTTGATTTAACACTGAATGATTCAGCAACGCCGCTGCTCATCCTAAGTTGTTGTCAAGTAATTCGCCAACTGTGGTGGGTGTTGGCATTGCGCTTATGCAATTACCAAAATATTCTGGTGGCAAAGGCGGGTCTAATCTGTGCCTATTATTAGTAGCTAATCTGCAATTTGTGACTTGATCATGAGCTAAGCCGTTTGCTCGAACAATGGTTCGCCAACACAATGCTGATAAGGCCTGAAATGATGATATCTTGCTGGTATTATTGCCAAAATACTCTTCGTTGGCCTTTGCTTTAAGTCTTGCCATAGACTTGGCGGAGAAGTGGAAGATCCGCTCCCGTAATCGTGGTGCTTCGTGTCGAGTAACAAATTCATCTGGATGGACATACGGAAGGTAAAGGGTCGGACCATACCCTTTCGGAAACCAACGTTCAAGTACTGGCATACGTGACACGGGAACTAATTCTTCGTGTTTTGATCGATGTATTTCGGACCACATGTTCCAAAAAAGCCAGTACGAGGTTCCGTCTCCTAAGGCGTGGTTCATAGAGCATCCGATGAAGATCCCGTCTACGAGCTCAGTGACTTGAATTGTCAACAACGACGCGTTATGACCGTCATGGTTCACAGCCCTGTCGTGATCAAAAAATGATTGGACCACTAAAGGAACATCGGTAGGTGAAAGTATATCGGACACGGTCATATCTAACGTGGCGTGGATAAGCCTCGCACCTGGGCCCTTGTTGCAATCGACGAAGACCAAACATTGGTGTTGGTCTTCGTCGACTTGTGTAACAAGCGGCCTGCTAAGGGATAGAAATGGACGAGGGTGAGTGAAAGGGAGTCCTTGAGACTTTCAAGGAAGTTTTGGGTTGAGTATGGTTGACCATTTAATTGGGATGGTTTTGTAAAGAGTAGACCTTTTTGGATGTAATGTACACATAACATGGCTAAATCCATTGGGGCTAAGTAGTATGGTTTTTTAGCTTCTTCCACTTCATATTTTGGTTTAATGAAACACTCTGAAATGTGTTCAACTTTTGCTGCACTCATTTTGTGGTTTTTTGGGTGATTTGAGTTTGAGAAATGGAGCATAGGTTTCATCGAGAAGTTAAGTAGTTATATATATAGAGTGAGGCCAATTTTAATAAAAAAAATGAAGTTGTGTTGTTAGTTTCTTGGAAATAGCTGTTTTTGGAGTATCACTAAGACCATTCTCAGCAGCAGTGAGGAAAAAAAAAAACCTCTCAATCTCTCTCTACCCACTTTCTCACTACTCCCATACAATTTCTCTCATCAAATGTTTTTTTCATCACAGCAATGAGGAGAAAAAAAACCTCTCATCACTTTCTCCTCCACTATTTTTTAATTTATTTTTTAATTACGTTTAAAAATAATTTAATAAAAATTTATAATTACGTTTAAAAATATTAATAATACTAAGTGGAAATTTTTTTTATAAGAAATAATTATAATAATAATAATAACAAGAAGAAATTGGGAAAATATGTTAATTTCTCTAATTTATGGGTTTTTTTGAAAGTATATTAAAATGCATGTCTATTTATAGAGAAAAAAATTTTATGGTCGTTGGTGAATTTTTTTTTTTTTTTTAAAATAATTACAACGGTTATATTTCAAATACAAAATATAACCGTTGTAAAAAAACAACAAAAGCAATGGGGGCCACATGTTACTGTTCATCACCAAAAGCCCTCAACTCTTGAGGGTTTTTATTTTCACTCATCGGTGAGTGTTTTTTCACTCACTGATGTAGTGTTCGGATTTTTTTTACACCCTTATTTTTACTCGTGAGGGCTTTTCTCCTCACTGCTGGGAGTGCTCTAAGCAATGACGACATTTGGTATTTTGGAGGTGATGTGGCCCCATGTGGGTGCCTCAACTACACCCACTCTTTAGTAATTCAATCCCTAAGATATCTTTTATTTATTTACTTTCCATTTTGCCCCAAGTACTCCCATCAATTTAAAATACGGCGTATGGGTGGACTTCGTACTCCGTATAATTTATGTACGGTAATATTTTTAATGTGTTAGAATATGTCTTCAATCAATTTGTTCCCTTAAATGAATGTTTGTTATACGGAGTACGATATCTTAATTTTAGGTCTATTTTCGCCTTTTTGGCTATTTGTGGACTTATCTCACCCGATGTTAGTGAATCAAAGTAAAATTTGTATTTTTGTTTATTGGTTTAATTTATCTTTCCTGTCTCAGTTATAAGAAAGTGGTTTGGAAGCCATCAACTTGCTAATACTACTAGGATTATTTTGGTTTCTAGCTGAAACAAATTTTGTTTATATTGTTATCTTATAACTCACTCAAAACAAATTAGTACAAGGAGTAGTTAAATATCAAGTCAGTATTTTTTGTTCATTTAATGATTAAATGAGTAATAATAGTTAAAATGAATAAACAATATCTTTAGATACACCGTGCACCCGAATGTACATAAAAAAAACTCTCTATAACTTGTTATCCCAATGTAATACTGCGTATATTCGTTATTTGATTGTCCAATAAAAATTCTTTCATTTGGAGTAAATTGTAAAGAATCTACAGCCTGTTTACCAAAGTTTTTAATAATGCACAACAGCACAAGTGCTCATTGTATAGATTTCTAGTGGTAAGTTCTACCAACCACTCTTTTAACTTTTAAAAGTATAAATCAAAGTTTATGACTTTGAATAAGTTCAAGTCTTCAAATTAGCTTTGACTGGCTGAGCAACATTCAAAGACATTGTGTAGATTGATTACTTGGCAGCCTTTTTATATATTTCTATTTTTGGTATTTTTCTTAGTCCTGAATTCCATATGATGCGGCTAATTTCATACTACATAAAAGGATTACATTTTAAAATTATAATTACTTCGTTCATGATGAATATACATATTTCATTTTTCCGGAATAAGAGAATTGTATAGTAAAAAGTTTTTACAATTAGAAAAATGTAAATCTTAGTTAATCGTTAGACTCATATTGGTCATCAACTCATCACAAAGTAGGTTGAAGTGCCTCACCATGTGAAATTTATAAATCTCACACATATTTGGTACCAAATACTCCGTAACTACAGAGGATCAAATCACATATTTTGGCACTAATATTTTGATACAAAATCTCTGTTTTGATTTCGGTACAAAAGTATGCTTTGTTTAGCTTATAAATCTTCAAAAAAAAAAAAAAAAAAAAAAAAAATCTCACATAGTGAGGCCCTGCTGCTATTATGGGCCAACTTTAATTTTGCCAAGGAACAATGGCCCAAAATAAAATTTAAAATTCATCCCAGAAACCTTATCCAAACCCATTTTTATGATCTCAATAGTCCATTTACAAGCCAATCTCTCACACATGATAAACTGTCAGTCAGTCATACAGAGTAGGTTACAGAGAAATAAAAAGGATTAGATTTGCAGCAGCTAAAGTCTTAATTATAAAAGTGCCAAAGAATATCAGAAGGATCCGTGGCGCAATGGTAGCGCGTCTGACTGAATTTATTACCGTACTTATCAAATCTAGGCGAGTTTTGTCATTCTTACACTACTAAGATCACGCAACTCAATCACGCGCGCACTTTTATCATTGAAATTTATTTGCCACTCATATGTTCAAATATTGGTAGTTATAGAAATAGACCCGTTCTTAATTCATTATGTTTAGTATTCAAAGAAAATTAGTTGTCATTGAATTCGAAACAACATTGCCATTATTTTATGATTAACGATTTTAGCGTAATCAAGTTGGCTATCGCCCCTACCGTTTATAGAGCTGAAAATTTCATCGAGTTTTAGTTGGAAACGTATGTACGTGTATCCTTCTTTAAAATTTACATGAAAGTCTTCTTTGTATATTAATTAATCGGGTTGTAATTATAATTAATAAAGATACTAATCAAAGCGCACACTAAATTATTGAAGTATTCGTTACGTAATCACGTAAGTTAATCTATCCTTATCTTAGACATAATGTTATAGTTTCTTCCCTATACATATTTGAAATAATATATCATCTTCACACCATACCAAAGGTTTGAGCCACTTCAAATTATACAATAATGATTCTAAACTTCACAGGTTATAAAAAGCGTGAGTTTGTGCGCCCCTAGAGTATACTTAACCCCACCACCAAAATCACGATTAAGTGTTTCACTAGACTCGTTTAGTGGAGATGGTGGGGAAGGAGGAGATTTGTCGTGGAGAAAGGTGGATGGTTTAGTAAGATGTCCGGCTAACTACACTCCTTTGACCCCAATCACCTTCATTAAACGCGCTGCCAAAGTGTTTCCCTATGATACTTCCGTTGTCTATGGTGGTTCTAGCTACACTTGGAGTGAGACTTATAGGCGCTGTCTCAAACTTGCTTCCGCTCTCACCACTCACCTTCGCATTTCTCCTGGTCATCTCGTATGTTTATTCGCTTTCACCTTGATAATCCATACATTAGTACATATGATTCTACTTGGTATCCTGTGTTAGATTTTTATCATTTGTATGGCAAAATTTTCTTAGAATTTTATATCCTATGATTTCATTCTACTTCGGGGATGTACGAGTCATAAAAGGTACAACCCTGTTACGCAGGAGATTATTAACACTTATCGAAATGTGGCATGTGACCTTGGACGACTAAACATACCCTAGCTCTTAACTTCATTAGTACATAAGATGATTGTGACAAATCTAGGAAACTGAAGTTCACATAAAAGTTCATATGAATTGGTCAACCAAACATATATTCTTAATTACGTCTAAACTTCCATGAAACTCTTTTATATCATATGACAAGATAATGATTACTAGAGTTTTCGCACTTTTAGTTAAAGATAGAAAAAATATATATAAGTAATGATAGATTTTTCATAACCATTTAGGTGCCCAAATGTATGTAATAAACAATTAGCATGACTCGTTATTCTTCCATTTTGTGAATGAGCAGGTTGCAACATTGTCTCCCAATGTGCCTGCAATGTACGAGCTTCATTTCGCAGTACCAATGGCCGGAGCGATTCTTTGTGCTCTTAACTCGCGCCTTGATTCATCCATGATCTCCAACCTCCTTGATCATTCCCAAGCTAAGGTCTTATTTGTAGACTATCAATTACTTAATATCGCTTCAGAAGCCCTCAATCTATTATCTAAATCCGGGGCAGAGCTACCATTAATTGTCCTTATTAAGGGTCTCGATGATTTTGATGAACATGAGAATGTTCGATATGATTATGAATATGAGAATCTCCTGGACAAAGGGGACGATCAATTCCAACCTCGAATGCCAATCAATGAATTGGACCCTATTAGCGTCAACTACACCTCAGGCACCACATCTCGTCCCAAAGGAGTTGTTTACAATCACCGAGGAGCTTACATCAACGCCATCTCCACAGTTTTGGTTCATGAAATGGGTCCAAGACCGACATTCCTTTGGACCGTCCCTATGTTCCATTGCAACGGATGGTGCCTTTCGTGGGGTGTGGCGGCCCAAGGGGGCACGAACATATGCCTTCGAAAGGTCACCCCAAAGGCCATATTTGATAACATTGTCCTCCACAATATCACTCACATTGGTGGAGCTCCTACCGTTTTGAACATGATTGTGAACACCCCTACTTGTGACCGAAGAACACTTCCAAACAAGGTAAGGGTGCTCACCGGAGGATCACCCGCGCCTCCTCAAATACTAACCAAGATGGAAGAATTAGGTTTCGAAGTTATTCACATGTATGGCCTCACCGAGACTTATGGCCCGGGCACATACTGCGCTTGGAATCCAGAGTGGGATTCTCTTGATCCGATTGAAAAATCGAGGATCAAAGCTAGACAAGGTGTACAACATCTTGGGCTAGAAGATGTTGACGTTAGAGATCCTATCACTATGGAAAGTGTTCCAGCTGATGGTAATATTGCTATAAATTAAACAACCTTTTTTTATGTGTTACAATGCAACTTTTTTACGTGTGATAAATTTAGAGGCGAAAATATAACATTATTTTGCATGAATAGGTAAAACAATGGGGGAGATAATGCTCAAAGGAAATACTGTAATGAGTGGATACTTGAGGGACTTAAAAGCAACAAAGGAAGCTCTAAAAGGAGGATGGTTTCATTCTGGTGACGTTGCTGTTAAACACTGCGACAATTACATAGAAATCAAGGACCGTTTAAAGGATATTGTAATCTCCGGTGGATAGAATATTAGCACAATTGAAGTTGAGACGGTACTATATAGTCACCCGGCTATACTCGAGGCAGCCGTTGTCGCAAGGCCTGATAATCACTGGGGTGAGACACCTTGCGCGTTTGTCAAGCTGAAGGATGGCTACAAGATTAACGAGGGAGAGATAGTTGAGTTTTGCCGTAACAATTTGCCTCGTTTCATGGCTCCTAAGACTGTCATTTTTGATGAAATTCCGAAGACATCGACTGGAAAATGAAGGTTATTCTTAGACAAAGGGCCAAGGCTATGGGATCATTGAAAATCCAATAAGCTAAGTTTTTGATGAAATTCAAACATGCTATGAGATGTTTTAGTACTCCATACAATAATTTTTCTATTAGTTATGTTATTGAATACGGAGTAATAATTTTTTTAATTTTTTTGTAACGTGTATGAATATGTTAATAAGGTCCTATATACTGCGCAAGTGTGTACTTGAATAATAAGACAGCACCTTCATGTGGCCTGCTTTCTTGAGATTAAACTATGACATTAACACAGTATAGTCATTAATGATTATATTAATAAAAAAGGGCTTAAACATAGTCTAATAAAAATACAATATATTTGTAGAATAATTTATTTTCCTGAATCAGATTGAAAATATACATTTGGTGTTTTAGGTGTTTTAGATGGTACAATTTAGAAGGTAGGTATTGGTATTTATGTAATATTAATGCAACGTTTTTATTTATTTTTTTTGAGAATTTGAGAAAATATTAATGCAACATAAGATAAGTAATGCAATTATACATTCATTTTAATGTGCTATTGACCAATTACAATGAAATTTCTAATTGTAAACCAAGAAAGAGAATAGTCAAGCACTCAAGCCATGTACAAGCCCAAAAAGGCTCATGGCATTTCAACGATAATTGTGAACCAAATTACTAATCTAATCTAATATATTCTAATATATATATATATATATATATATATATATATATATATATATATATATATATATATATATATATATATATATAAAGTAGGCATTTTTGAAGAGCATTTGGAGTGCCACGTAAGAAATATACTTATTTCGACCAATAATTTGTATTTTATTTTTGAATTAAAAAATTATGTCGCCACCTAGATAAAAGTAACGAATTAGATTTGATATATCTAAAATTTTAATGCCACGTAGATTATAATTCACGAATTAAATTATTTTAATGAAAAAAATAAAGTAAAAATATAGGAAAAATATACCAAACAGGAATAAAATTTAGTATAAATTTTAATGTCACGTAGATTATAATCCTCGAATTAAATTATTTTAATGAAAAAAATAAAGTAAAAATATAGGAAAAGATAAATTTATTAATTCAATACTACGAGTATAATAAATTCAAAAAAAATATACTAAACACAAATAAAATTTCGTATCAATACAAAACCCCATCATGCAAATTTTGTGTTAGTTTTAGGTCATCAATGTCCGGGTAATTTTTAAAATCTTATGTTTAAATTTATATTTGTAATTATTAGTTACATTGTATTTATTTAGAATACTTAACGATTATTTGTTTATGTAATGGCATACGATTAGATGTTGTACACTTAATATATGGATGACTTTGGTTATTTTAGGAGATGATGAAAAAATTCCAATGCATAGATTTGATTTTATATCGCAACAAATTTTCATTTATTGGTAAATATATTAATTTATTTTATATAAATGAAAAGATTTTATTTATATCAATTTCAGTTTGGCTAACATTTCAAGGTTCAATTTATCCATTGATGTAGTAGGTTGGTTGTGGACGAGGTTGGTAATTCTACCGAAATAAAAGATATGGTAAAACAATGAATAATGATTTAGGATTTAAATTATTAAAAATTTATCATTTCACATTAAAGATTTTATATAGCGGAAAAAATATCATATTTACAATTTATATATATTTAATAAATTCATTATAAATTATAGTAAAAAAAAAAATTAAACTTTTGTAATTTTGTCTGAAATTATTAAATACATAAATCAAATAATTAAAAATCTTAGATGAAAAAACCGTGCATCTCACGGATCACCATCTAGTTTGATAATAAATTTGACAACAATCTGATAAATTAAAGAAAAAATTAATATAATGAACGTAGTAAATCCTTACTCCGGCAATGATACAAAGGCCATGAATTCTTCATCTAATTCGAGAGCATTCATCGAATCAGGTGGCAAACATATTTCGAGATCCACAGCTCCGCCTCCTTCACGTCCCGGGCAAGCATATATCACCCCCATAGCTTTGTTTGCATACCCACTACGAATTGCTACCGCCTTCCCTAGCCCAAACTCGTTGCCATACATGTCAAATCTTGGCGATTGTTCGATTGTCACCTTGTTATAGTCATATAGCTCTGCATGATGTAAACAAAACGGAGATTGCAACCATTCATTGATTGAATCACGCAAAAATTTGTCATTGAGACTTGCTATCGAGTGGTGTAACAATGATGCCACCCACCCTAGATTGTTTTCAAGTAAATCGCTAGTTGTAGTTCTTGTAGTGATTTCCTTAACAGAGTTGCCAAAATAGAATTCGGGTAAAGGTGGATCTAACCTGTGCCTCGTATTGGCAAGTATATCACTATAGATGACTTGATCATGAGGTACTCGATTTGCTCTAATTATCGATCTCCAAACAAGTGCACACAAGGCTTGAAAAGAAGAAATATTTTCGGTGTTACTTTCTTTGTTTGCTATGGCTTTTAACCTTGCTAGAGACTCAGATGAGAAATGAAAGATCCGATCTCTAAGTTGAGAAGGTTCAAATTTTCTTATGAATTCATCGCGGTGGGTGAAGGGAAGGGCAATAGGGGGATCACATCCATTGGGAAACCAACGGTTGTGGATTGGTAGACGACTTGACTCATAAATTTGATTATTTTGGTTGTTAGCTTTATGTATTTCGGACCATTTGTTCCAAAAGTGCCAATATGAAGTTCCATCAGTAATACAATGATTTATGGAACACGCAATAAACACCCCATCTAGGAGCTCAGTGACTTGGACAGACAACAAAGGTTTTGTGTGACCGTCGTAGTTCACAGCCTCCTCATTGAGGTTAAAAAATGACTGAACAACCAAAGGTACATCCTTTGGGGAGAGAATGTCAGAAACGGTCATGTCTAAAGCCGCGTGGATTAATCTAGCCCCAGGACCCTTGTTGCAATCTACATAGACTCGACATTCATGCTTTTCTTCATCTACTTCCGTGACAAGTTGACCCGCCAGAGGGTAGAAATGAACGAGGGTGAGTGAAAGAGAGTCTTTAAGACCTTCAAGGAACGAAAGGATCGAAAACTCTTGATCGTTTAGATGGGAAGGTTTGGTGAACATGAGACCGACTTGGATGTGATGGAAAGAAAGCATAATTAAATCTGTGGGAGCAAGATGATAAGGCTCATGTTTTGATTCTTCTACAACATATTTTGGCTTCACAAAGAATTCAGAGATCTGGTTAACGGTAGAAGAATTCATCTTCAAGTTTTTTTTTTTTTGGGAGTTCTAGTTTTAGTTTTCATTAGCATGCAGCTTAATTAGGTGAACAATGGGTTGATGAGGGACTATATACGGATGATTCTTCATATGTGTTTAGCTTGAAATGGGGATGAGCATAACAGGGTACCCTGTTAAAATTTCTGGAACCGGAACTGAACTTGTTGAAACAGGTTCCTCAAATTGGGAATCGGAATCAGAATCTACAGGTTTCGATCCCGATTCAGGGTACCCTGTCTTGTAATATACTTAATAACTTTTTGCAGAATTTTTTTTATGAAAAAGGATATTACCGGATATTAGATAGGTGTAAATACCCGCAAACGACCCAATTAAACCTTCTTGAAGCTGACTACCTCTAAAATTGAATCTTGTTCTCCATGTGCTAGCAAAAGTGGAGTCAAATTTCCTTGATTCTTGATCTAAACCAATGCATAAGAACATATCAAGTTATGAACCTAGCACAAAGCACAAAAAAAATTTCATGAGTCAAAACCTATTCTAAAAAGAAAAGAGAATGAAAGCAATAAAACACGGGTTACTTCCCGAGAAAGGCTTGCTTAAGGTCTAAGCTTGACCGCTTTAGTAAATAATATTGCAACGGTCGCAAGAGCTTGTGAAATGCAAACTAGATGGTTACTAATTTATAATGTTTATAACTCGCAAATAAAACAAACTAATAGTAATTGTTTAGCAAATTTAATACATATATTTATTATAATTGTAATTTTGATATTTATTATTTAAAAAATAGGTTAGAATTGGTGTACAATTTGAACTTAAGTGATACTTTTATTAGGTTACAGGGTACCCTACAGGTTCCGGTTTAAAAAAATTAAAAACCTGAATCGGAACTTGTTGCAACAGGTTCTCCATTTTGTTACCAGGAACCGGAACCTCTTATATAGGTTCCGGTTCCGAAACCTGCGATTCCTTACAAGTTTTGGTTTTGATTCAGGGTACCCTGATTTTTTGCTCACCCCTAGCTTGAAATAAATACAAATAATCTTAATGTTTCAATAATTTGTTGAAGACTATAATTTTGTTTTCTTTTATCAAATTGTAGGTTTAAAAACCCTTTGATTAATATAGAAATAAATGTATGTTGGTTTATCCGTATAAACGATACTAGAATATGCACTGTGTTACTAGTCATATACAAGAAAAACGAAGACAAAAAAAAAGTACTCCTTATAGTATACCAAATGACAAATGTATATTTTTTTTTTTTTTGGTAAGGAGAAGAGCCCTAACAGGCCGGAATCTCTCACAGGTCCTCTCGGCTCGGGTTAGCGAGCTAGGTATTTTAGAAGTGGGGGGAAGGATAAGGGAATTCCCACCCTAAGTGCCTCTGGTGGGGTTTGATTCCACAAGCTCTTGATTGTGAGATGCAAACTTTTCCAATGACCAAGCTTTGCTTGGTATGACAAATGTGTATATATGTCGCCATTGAATGGTCTAATATATATTTCTGCAGACATATGTCGCCATTGAATGGTTTAATATATGACTGGAAATTTCTGCAGACATTCTCATAGTAAATTTTGCTAGTCATAAAAGTTTAAAAAAGTACATCTCATTAGGTACCACAGAATTATTGATTGGCTAATTGTGATTGCCCAACACATACGGAAAAGTTCATAAAGAGTTAATATAATATATGTGACTTGGAAAAGTTCAATAGTTAGAATATTCATAGAAAACCTAAGATTACATACGATAGAAAATAATTTTCCTAGTAGATATACCATAACTGGACACCCCAAATTATTTTCTAGTAGCTCGCCGGCTGTGATACTCTGGTAAAGGAGGATCTAATCTTCTTCTATTGTTGGCAGCTAAGTGATTAATCTAATCTTCTTCTATTGTTGGCAGCTAAGTGATTACACGTAAATAATCTTCTTCTTGCTATAGACTCAGATGAGAAATGAAATATCCGATCTCTAAGTTGAGGCGGTTCAAATTTTCTTACAAATTCATCAGGGTGAATAAAGGGAATTGGGTAAGGGCCGGGAGCATGTCCATCAGGATACCAACGGGTGTAGACAGGTAGATCTGACTCGCATATTGTATCCTTACCATTTCCTCTATGTATCTTAGACCATATGTTCCAAAAGTGCCAGTATGAAGTTCCATCTGTAACACTATGATTTACCGTACAAGCAATAAAAATACCATCTATGAGCTCAGTGACTTCAACTGACACCAACTTCTCATTAAGGTCAAAAAGTGATTGAACTACCAAAGGAACATCTTTTGGTGAAAGAATATCGGAAATGGTCATATTTAAATCGGCATGAATGAATCTAGCCCCAGGACCCTTGTTACAATCTACATACACTACGCTTTCATGCTTGTCTTCGTGTACCTCGGTGACAAACTGACCTGCTAGTGGGTAAAAATGATCGAGAGTAAGAGAGAGAGATTTCTTTAGACTTTCTAGGAACGATTGGATCGAAAAATCTTGATTTCTTGATTTTTCTACCACTTAAACGTTTTCCATTAGGGTTTTGTTAGTGTCAGCTATTAATTTTTTTTTTCTTGTTTTGCATGTCGAAAAATGTTCCATTAAGGTTTAAGGGGGTCATTTTATTAGCTCTTAAGGATCCAAATTAAGTTCAAAATTGGCTTAAAAAAATAACGTAGATGTCTTGTTTTGCGCGTCAAGAAATGCATTGATTTGCTGGTAACCATTCTTTTTACCGTGAAAATTGTTCGGGTAATGTTGACACCCATTGTAGCCCACTTGTGATGATCGAGTATCCTACATTTGAGAAAAAAAATGAGGTATAGTTTCACTTTATAAGGTAGAGGAGTAACTCCTACTATCACCAATTGGTTTTAGTATGGAACCTCCTTAATCTTGTTTGTGACCAAAATTCTCCTACTCCTTGTTTGGGTTGTCCGGGACCATTTCATATTATCTCAATATTTAACAATTTTAGAGGTCAGTTTAGCCTTTATGTATCCAAATTGAGCTTGAAATGGCAACACATAAAGTAAATACCTCATTTTGCGTGTCTAAATTGACATTATTGAACACACAAAACAATGCAATTATGTTATTTTTTGTCATTTTTGAGCTCAATTTGGACCCGTAAGAACTAAATCAACCCCAAAACCTTACCCGAATAATTTTTGCGGCTAAAAAAATTAATGACATGCAAATCAATGTATTTCTTAACACGCAAAACAAGGGCTTTATGTTACTTTTTGTCAATTTTAAGTTTAACTTAGCTTGGACCCTCATGAGCTAAAAATGACCTTCAAAATTTAAAGGGAATATTTTTCAACATGTAAATCGAAAAAAACAAAACTTTTAGTTAAAGAGGGAGCCCCACTAACGGTTTGGGTAGCAAATTTTACATTTTTGTATTTTGTTGGTAGTCAAATAAAATAAAATTTTAGATAGGACATAAATAACAAAGTGATGGCCTTAAAAATATAAATTTCAAGCAAATCGATCATAACAAAACTTCTAATAAGAATGAATAACAAACCTATTCGAAGCTTAGACGCATACACAAATTTTTCGGCAATTCCAATGGTGAGCAGTGATGACCTCTACACCAATTAATACTAAAAACACAGGCTTCTGAAGAGCAACAAACAAGATGAAAAAAGAGAGGTTTAATGAAGTTTGGTTATTTGTTGGAAAAATTGATGATTTATTTCCATTAACTAATGAAGGCCTTTAAATAGGCGTATGTAGGGGTGTACACCGGTCCAAAACCGGACCGGACCTGGACCAGACCTGTTTGGACCGGGGACCTGAATTGGGTAATTATGAGGACCGGGGACCGGACTTGAATTAACAGGTCCGGTTCCGGGCCAGACCTGAAAAATCAGGTCCGGTCCAGGTTTAGACCTGAATGGACCTATTTTGTGTTTTTTTCGTTTTTTTTTTTTAATAAAAAACCTATTGGACCTGCATATGGACCTGTTTTTTGATTTGTAGACCTGTTGCATAATTTAATAATTACATACAAACCAAAATTATCAATCACAAAACTAAATAAAGTCTATAAAGTCCCGATTCTCAAACACCAAAAATACAATTGAATCCACCGAAAATACAAATAAGTCCACGAAAACTCATAACATTACATAAATTCTCTTAAGTCTCAACTCTCAAAGTCTCAAGTACTAGAAATACATAAATTCTCCAACGAGTTGTTTTCCCTTTGATCGCGTGATTCACACTAATGAGTCCACGAAAACAACTTCATCGTCTACATCGTTAGATTCACCACGTTGCACCTCTAAATAAAATACAATATAGAATATATTAATGATTGATAACAATGAAATAATAAATTTGGTGTAACAAAATTTCAAGTACATAAAATTATTACTACCTTTCTCTATTTCCTCTAACTCTTTCAAATTTTCTTCCACATCAACAATTGGCACTTCCTTAGCTCTAAGCCAATCTTGTGTGCAAAGTAGCGCTTGAACCATCTTCAATACAAAAATATTACACAGATTTGGCTTAAACAGAGATTCAAAGGCTGTGAATCTGTGATAGGGTGATCAATTCTAAAACCTGAACCCTAAACTCAAAAAAACCAAAAAAAAAAACATAAATTCGAAGACAAACCATACTTGTTATCAATTTTAAACCCTAAACCCTAAACTCAAAAAAACCAAAAAAAAAAAAACATAAATTCAAAAAAAATTCGAAAATAAACCATACTTCTTATCAATTCTAACCCCTAAACCCTAAAACCGTAAACCCTAAACTCAAGAAAACCAAAAAAAAAAAAAAACATAAATTCGAAACAAATGAACTAAAAAAAAGAAATTCAACATGCAAACATCAAACAATCATTATAAGCAATTGAAACATGAATAAACATATAAATTCTAACACTTAATTCATTATTTTGAATACAAAATACCCAAACATAATTAGATAATTTAGATTTACATTAAAAAAAAAATAACTTACCGGAGAAATGGAGAATCGCACGGCAGCTGTCTCATGCGGTGGGCGCCTGGGCTTCGCCTGAGAGAGTGAGGAAGGCAGGGAGGTGTCACTGTCGGCGGTGGGCGTTGGGCTGACTGGCTGAGAGATAGTGAGAGTGAGGGAGAGGGGGAGACAGCCAGGGAGTTTGGAGATTGGAGTCTTGGAGATAGCGTTAGGGACTTAGGGTTAGAAATGAAAGAGAACAGAATCGTCAGTTCGTCACTCAAGCAAAGCAGCAAGCAGCGTTAATTTGATTTTTGATTTATTTTTATTTATTTATTTATTTTTTTTAAAATACAATTTTTCCGGGTTTCAGGTCCGGACCTGAAAACCCCGGGTTTAGACCGGGTCCGGACCGGAACCGGGAACCTTGATTTTTAAGGACCGGGACCGGACCTGAATTAACAGGTCCGGGTCAGGTCCGGTCCGGATCAGGTCGGTTCAGGTCCGGTTTCAGGTCCGGTCCAGTTTTTGTACACCCCTAGGCGTATGCATTAAAGCTAGGATAAGGTACGAAACTCTAGTATTGGTATATGCTAAATTGCTAATTGCTAATACAAGCAAAGGGATAAGTTACCAAGTACGACTAAGGGATGACCTTTGAGTGGCTACGATAGCCATTATATTAAATTTGCATCACAACCATTCGTTTATGTTGGTAATATATATGAATGAATGGTTGATATAGATTACTTTTTATTATTGTAACAATCATTGACAAAAAAAAAAAAAAAAAAATGTTTCCCGGTACGATTTGTCAGTTTCTTTTGTTTACATTATTACTGTAGGTTTGCTCCACAATCGTGTCCTAGTTATTCCAATCTATCCTAGATCAATTAAGGTTAAAATCTTTTAGTTCCCCACAGTGTCGATCCTGACATTTTCGAGGCCTTAGGCGAAATTATTTCAAAGTCCCCAATGCTAAATTGTAAACACTATAATCCTAAATCGTAATACGAAACGTGATAAAAAAAAGTGTTATAAATTTATTTATTTTTTTAGCTCATTTCGACATGTAAATAATTCAAAACGATAAAACTAAATGAAACAACCATGGAAAAAACAATTAAAAGACATACATACTATGTATTCATCTATACAAATCATAGTAAGGAATATGAAGTATGAATTTTATTTTTTATTTTTTTTGAAAGAATAAATTAATTTTTTTAAAATAAGTGAATATAATAGACTTGTACTCCATAATAAAAATAAGAACCAATATAACAATTATATAGTACCTCAAGGCTTAATAGCTAGATGAAATCCTTAATTGAAAAAGAACAATTCAACAAATAACATCTGCAGAGGAATAAATTAGTAGATGACTTTAAAAAAATAGCAGATGAAAAAAAACCAAAAATTTCACTTTAAGAACAAATAAACATTTTGTCTAGAACTATCCACAAGATAGAGTCATTTGTGAACAACTACCCATTTTTTTATTTGTTTACAACTACCCGCAAGTTTGAAAATATTTGGGTAGCACTACCTATTAACGTTTTCCGTCCAATTTACACGTTATTGGGGCCCACTTTTTAATTTTTCCCACCCAATTAACTCCCCCCCAACTACCTTCTCTCCTCCTCTCTCCTATGTAATTTTTTTCCCTCCATTGTCACTCAAAAAATCCGATTGAAGAAATCAAGCAATTGAACACAAATTCAGGTAATCTTTCACACTTTCCTTCTAATTAATTGTTTTTCGCATTTGTTTACAAGGTTTAATTGAATGCAATTAAAAGAATTAGGGTTTAAATTACTGATTCAGGTTAGGGTATATGTGTTCAATCAAAATTGGGGGTTTTTATTTCTAGGGTTTGGGAGTTCAATTGAGTTCTGGGAATCGGTTATTTTGTATTTGAGATTGAATTTTGAAGCATTTTAATAACTAATTGACATTGTAATTGGTAGGATGTCCAATTCTTCATACCACTCCGCTATGCAATATCATCCAAACAAGTGCAATTGTGGCATTCCACCAAAATTGGAGACGTCGTGGACTACAAAAAACCCTGGGAGAAGATTTTTGGCTTGTAAATTCTATGATGCTGCATCTGGTAGAAGAGGATGCAAATTTTTCAAATGGATTGATGAAGAAATACTTGAGTGGCAGAGGGTTGTTACTAATCAACTTGTGTTGGACAAAAAGCTGATGAAAAATGAGATTGCTTTACTGAAACAACAAGTTTGCCTGCTTCAAGACCAAAAGGCAAGGGTAGAGATTGAAAAAGAAAGACTTAACAAGAAATGCAAGACACTTTCAACTGCTATGAAGAAGGCAAAGGCAGGTGATAGGGATGGCATATCAGGAGTGATTCTGGTAGTGATAATTGTTATTATTGGATTGGTGTTAGTGTATTTAGGAAGGACATTGATGTAGTAGGCAATTAGTTAATGATTGGTATTACATTTGCACTGTATTAGTGGCATATGTCATAGATTTTGGTATGTAAACAAAGTGCAATTGCTGACCTTTATCAATTTTAGGTTGTAATATTGTCATGACAATGAAATGGAATGGTGTTTTGATTACTACCTTTACAATGCAATTTAAAGCATAAATTTTGAGCACATTCATACTGAAAAAGCCTTGCATTTCATCATCCAAATTAATTACAAGGCCAAAGTGGATTTGTTCATCCACACTTAATAAAATATAGGCTACAACAATGTAATATTAGGTTGAAGTACACGTAGCCCCACAAAATATATAAGGATTGTTCTTAACACAAAATACAGAAAATAACCAAATCACATCATAATCTATGGCTTCCACACAGGCTGATTCTTCATTTTTTACTTAATTAGAAGCTTTGCTTTTGATTGTGCTGCCTTGGACTTCCTTGTGTCAGTTGTCTGAGGCAGGGGCTGGGGTGTTGGGGTTGGTTGAGTAGGTTGTGGTGGACTAGAAGCTGCACCTTGTGAGCTTTGCTGAGATGGAGTAGTTTGTGATGTGGATGTGCCAGTTTGAGGGTTAATCTTACCCTGAGAAAAAAAAATTAAAACAAATTAAAACACATTTAGAGTATGGTTTATTAACCTTAAAAGATACAACCCAGCTTGAGTCCCCACATACCTTTTTCACAGCTCTTTCCCAATTCTTCTGTCTTTGCAATACATTCCAAGGGTTCATTGATGGGGGTCTGCCACCTAAGTCAATCTCTTCGACTGGAGGTGAATTCTTGCACTTGTTCTTATAATGCCCAGGTTGTCCACAGTTTAAGCACTTTGGTAGTTTCTTAGCTCTTTGACACTCCACAACTTCTTCCCTCTCACTAATTTCCTGCTTCCTTTTCTTGTGGGAGGGTCTGCCAAGCATTTTTCTAATTACAAGTGGTATGGGTTGCATCATATCAGGCCTTTTCTCCTATTGTTTCATGCCAGGCATAGGTCTGATACATGGTGTGTATGCCTCTAAGTATTCGTCCTTGCTGTAGAAATAATCAACAAAGTCCTCTAGCCTGAGTCTTTTCTTAATAATGCAAGCCTAAGCATGTACACTTGGGATCCCAGTAAGCTCCCATCTGAAGCAGCTACATGTTCTCTCCCCCAAATTGACTACAAATCTGTCATTGTACTAGTCCATTTCCCAAATGTCCAGCCTAGAAGGAATTACATCACAGATGCTAGCCAATTGTGACACAAATTAGAAGACCTTGGCAACATAAGGCATAAATCTGCCTTCATGACTTTGCACAACATCCCATTTCTCAGTGTTTCTCTTCATCACATACCTCCTAATCCATTCTAGGCATGTAATTATTGGTTTGTCTCTTGCATCTCTCAACAAAGCATTAAAGCTTTCACATATGTTGTTTAACAGCATATCAAACTTGCTATATGTGGAGAACGCATATTTAACCTAATGCCTAGGAGGAATTGAATCTAAATACTGGAATGCATCTGGAGACAATTCTTTGATCTTTGCCATATACAACTCAAAATCAGCCTAACAATGAATGCAATGATTTAATTTAGATGACTATGCAAAGGTGAGATATATTACTAAACAAATGATAATGTAAGACACATACCCTTGTAGTTGACCTTGCTGACTTCCAAAAATGCTCTTTGAAAGCCTCACCACCAAATTTGAGCTTGAAATTAGCCCAAATGTGCCTTACATAGAACCTAATTTCAGCATCCGGAGTCACAACAGCAAAAGCTTCCAACAATCCCTGCATTAGACAATATGAAGTGTTTAACATGTGAGAGTGTTATTAAGAAACACAAGTAGTTGTAAATAAAAAAAGGAATCAACTTTGTACCTTTTGTCTGTCTGACATCAATGTCAGCCCTTTTCCCCTTGGTTTCTCAATGTCCTTCATTAGCAGCTCCAAAAACCAAATCCATGTGTCCTTGTTCTCCACCTCCACCACTGCCCAAGCTACTGGGTAGATATTGTTGTTGCCATCCTTACTCACAGCAACAAGTATCATCCCTGGGAAAACACCCTTCAAATGACACCCATCTACTCCAATAACATGCATGCATCCTCTTTTGAATCCAACTTTACAGGCTTCAAAACAAACATACATCTTCTGAAAATTGGGTGGAGGCCTTTCAATTACAATAATTGCTGAAGATCCTGGGTTGTATTTCAGCACAGCAAACCCATAATCAAACACTCTTGCATACTCCTCAGCAGAATCTCCATACAGAATTAACTTTGCCCTTGCCCTGGCAAACCAAGCCTTATAGTATCCAATATGAACCCCCAAATCCCTGTACACCCTGTCAATGAACACTTTAAGCTTCCAAGTGGGATCAGATTTCCATTCATCTAAATACCTATCTACTAAATACTCTGATGTGACCTTTGAACTCTTATGGTGAAAGCCACATGTGTGGTTTAAGTTCAAGTTCTTCACCTGTAGTGTATCATCCATTCTTAATTGCCTCAAGAGTATTTTAAAGTTACACTTGTTCTCAGATACACATGTGCACACTATCTTACCATGCTTCTTCTCCCATGGACAATCACACTTGTTCTTACAGTACACACTAACCTTAGCCTTCCCATTATGCAAAAAATAATAGTCATAATGGTTTTCAATGCTATGACACCTAATTGCTTTTCTAACTACTTCAACATTTGGGGAACTTT
Organism: Chenopodium quinoa; assembly: GCF_001683475.1. Taxonomy (NCBI): domain Eukaryota; kingdom Viridiplantae; phylum Streptophyta; class Magnoliopsida; order Caryophyllales; family Amaranthaceae; genus Chenopodium; species Chenopodium quinoa. Next base: position 4,023,707 of record NW_018743175.1, read on the forward strand.
AACCCTTTCACAAAGTTAATGCTTCTTTTGAAATCAACCTCTGGGTTAAAATAAGGGTTATAATCTACTTCTTCATCTGAGCCTTGAAGACTCCTTAGTTCTTCAGAGTCATATTCCACCTCTTCCACATGACCTTCATTGCCAGCTTCCTCCCTTATCTCAGGTTCAGCACTTCTCTGATCAGCTTCCTCTTCTAACATGTCCTCTCCTCCAAACCCAAAGTCAATTTCAAGATCTGACCACTCAGATTCATCAGATCACTAACCCTCCCCACTCCAGTCCTCACCATCAACCCCAAGTTCAGTCACTTTCTTTGAACTTCTCTTTCTATCAGCCTTTCTTGTACCCTCTTTCCTAACCTGCTTTCCCTTTGAAGTTACACTCTTCTTTGACTTCCCCTTTTGAGCAACTGTTTTCTTTCTTGGGGTAGGTTTTTGCAGAGGGGAAGAGCTGCTAGGGTTCACAGAAGGTACAGAAGAAGAATTTGGGAAAGGGTTTTGTTCTTGGCTTGTTTTTTGTGGACAAGGAGGCAAATAAGGTTCTAAGCATTGTGAGGATAACATTGGGCTTTTTTGTACCTGCCTAAAATGGCTATTATACTCAGCTAGGGTAATCACTAAAGCTTCCCTATCATCATCATCATCATCATCATCATCATCTACTTTGCCTTTTTTGGGTGATAACTAACCTCAAGATCCACCTAACAGGCTTAACCTCTTTTTTAATGGGCTTCAATTTTGTACTGGTAGATGGTAACACAGAAGAAAAGTTGGGGGTTCTGGTTTAGGTGTCAAAGTAGGTACAAAGCTAAAGTTCTTTGTCCTTGGACCTAGGCCCTGTTGAAGTTGTTGGACTGGGTTTGGTTTCTCAACTAAGGCCCAAATTATAACTCTATCAAATTTATCTCTGTTGTTGACCAAATTGATAATGTCATCAAATGTCTCCACCTTCCTCCTTCCATTAGTCAAGTTTCTTCCATGTAACCTATACCAGACACTGAAATTTTGGGGTACTCTACTACACACTAAATCATATGCTTGGATCACCCACTTCCTCAAATTCCCAACATTAAGTTCCTTCAACCAACAACTCAATCTCATAAACATCCCTCCCCCCACATATTCTGTCTAACCCTTTTTGTATTCACATATTCATATCAACATATGACGGAAGCTCCTTACAACATTGATAACAGTAATTATTCAATAACAATGTGGCTACATTCAGTCAAACAACATGCATAGCATAAAATAAGCAGGGCTAAACAACCAAGCAACCAATGTACAATTATCTAAGCTCAACAGCAACCTCAATTAAGTTTATTGTTAATTAATTATGTGATAAAGTGTTGCAATTGTTTAATTGTCAAGTCAATTTTTTCAATTAAAAAATTAGGGTTCCAATTTCAAGTACTTAAATATTTAGGGTTTTCACATTTTTTACATTATTTAAGGTAAAGGACAGAAATTTTTAAGGTGATTACACCAATGTACCTTGTTTCGGGGTTTTCTGATGTCCTGCGGGAGAGTTACAATTCCGAGACTGGAACCGGACGCCTGTACCTGCAAAATAACGGAGACTCCTGAGAGCTCCGCCTCCAACGGTCAAGTTAGTACCTGATTAAGGAGTAATTAATACAGAAATTAAAGTAATGAGATCTCTCCAGGTGAGAGTGCTTAGTGTTGGTAATCTGCGTCGTTAGCGAGATTAGCCGGTTGTTAATAACTCTGTTCTTCTCTGCTTGATCTCTTGATTATTCGATCTCTTTTCTGTTGTGTGATTAATGAGGATTAATCGAGTATTTATAGCCTTGAGAAGCGTGCAACTCTCTAGGTTTAAGGTAAACCTAGGGCTGATCGGGCCTCTAGACTGAATTGGGCCTTGATGGCCGGTTGTCCCATTTGGCATGGGTGGACACGTGGCGTGTCTATAGTGGTCCGTAGAGGACGTATCTGTGACTGACACGTGGCAGGCTCCTGTTGTCCTTCGTGAAGGACACGTGGCGGAACCTGGTTGGTCCACTTGTCAGAAGGTGATTGGTGGATAAAAACCCCCTAATCATTTGCCCCTCACAGGTGGCACGTGACTGGTCACGGGTCGCCTGTGACAGGTGTCGCACGGTGACAGGCGACGGCCTGTTACAGGTGTCATCTTGCAAACGGCCGAGAGATTTTCCCGCCCACATTTTGAATTTGGAAGTGACCTTTCGCCTTCTCACTTTGCCTATAAAAGGAAGTGCTGACTTCGGTCATTTTCACATTTGAGAACTTTGCGAGAACATTCGGACCCCTGAACTTGCTCTGACATTTTGGACTTTTTCTGCCTACCGCCTGTTCTGACAAGCCGACTGACCCGAACTTTCAGGACTTCATCAACCGTCACTCGTTCAGGTAACTCAGTTCTCTTACTCTTAATTTTCTTTTTATTTTTTGAAATGGCACAATGGAAGCACACGACACGCCCTAAGTTAGTGATCAGCCGGTCACCGGGGACGGCTGAATCTAGGACTAGGAGTGCCGCCTGCCCTTTTCTGGACCCATCTTTGCCCTTTATACAAAGTCCGACTGTATCTGTGTCTATGCAGAACGTGATGGCCAGAACAAAAAAGACTGCTATGATATCAAACTCAGACGGCTCCTCCCAAAGGGTGCTCCTTAGTGAAACATCTGACCAGGCGCCAGATGTAGAACGAGGCGACTGTCAAGCTGACAGTTCTGAGAGAGGGGCCAAGGTGTTCCCTTCCCATCTTACCGTGGACATGTCTAATTTTCCTTCTGCTCCTTCTAAGGGAGAGGAGGCGGGCCCCTCTAGGAGAGGGGAGGAGTCGTCCTCTTCGGACTCGTCAGGAGACGAGTCCGAATCCAGCTCTTCTGGCCACAGTTCTCCTGGCTCAGAAGAAAAACATAGCCGCCTACAAGAGGCGAGACGTTCTCATGCAGTTGAGAAGGGGGATAATTGGGCAGAGCCGTCCGCCTCTTACAGAGAGGAAAACGCCCCCTACTACTGCAGGGTACCCCGGGGCCGGATTGCAACCATGCGAGACAACGTGGCGAGCTTTATTGCTAACCACAAAATGGGCCCGGAATTTTTACTGTTCGTGCCGGATCCAGAAGACACTGTCGTCTGGCCGGCTGGTACCAGCTATGGTGACGGCTGCTTTGGCTGCTATGTGGCGGCCATCAAAGCTGGACTGCGCTTCCCATTACATCCGGCTGTTCAGCGGATTTTAGATGGGTATGATCTGGGGTTATGGCAGTTGGCCCCCAACTCTTGGGTAAACGTACTCGGCTATGTGGCCGGGTGCGAAATGTACGGGGTGGAGCCAAGCTTTGAGGCTTTCGCCCATATGAACTATCTCAGCCGGACCCCTAAGTCGGGAGGTACCGGCTGGTACCAACTAACAAGCCATAGGGGTTACCTTATGACAAAAGGTAAGGCGAACAAATGGAAGGATTGGCGGAACACCTTCCTTATTATCGAGGGTTCAGACACGGAGCTGAACAAACGTTTTAACAAGTGGAATAGGGATCCGCCTCTTCTCGCAGGCGGCCGCAGCATGCCGCCTGTTCCCCCAAAGGCTAAAAAAGAGATCCTAGACAAAGGACTCTTCAAAGTAGAGACTAGGGTGAACTCTACTTCAGGGGTACGAGAGCAAGTACCCCTAAACTGCGTCCCGAGCTTCAAGTGGCTCTATGACGAGTACTTCTTGGCCGCCTGTGGCCTCAGCAGTCGGTGCTCTAGAGGTAGCCGGCCTGACGAATACTCTGTTTTTTCACGCCTTGTTTACTTGGGATTTTTACTAACTTTGTTGTTTATTTCTTGCAGCTGACGCCATGAGTAAAATAACAGCATCCAAGACTGCAGCGGCCATATTGCGGGCCTCGCTCATGAAACAGACGTATGCCGACTCCCCTAACAAGGAGGCACCCTTGGTAAGCTTTGAAAACTCTTCCTCTTTTAGTTGTCTTATGCATATACTAACTCTTTTTGTTTTCAGTCTGGCACTCCAAGGGCTTCTTCCTCGCAACAGCCGGACCCCAAGGCCCGGAGGACGACTGTTGCAAGCTCTCCTGGGTCTTCCAGGAAAACAGTGGCGGCTGAGAAGCAGCCGGCCACTTCTTCAAAAACCCAGGCGGGGCCGCCTAGATGTATGGACACTCAATTGTAAAGCTTACCCTTTCTTCCTTCTTGATTAGGTCTAACTTGTTTTATCCTCTTACTTAATGCAGCCGGCCCCCAGGGACTTGACTTGGTTGAGGTAGCCAAGTCAATGGTTAAAGTAGTTCCTCCATCTGACAGGGAGGCGGTCAGGGGTGCCGGCACCCTTGACCTTGATGGAATTTCAGGGGTCCTTGCTGAGGTATACTTAGTATATTTTTGAGCTTTTGAGTTCTAGGACGCCTGTTAACTTTTTATCTGGAAACTGACGCCTGTTTTTCTTTGTACTTAGGCCCTGCTCCGAGTCAACAGCCTTCGCAAGCCGATTGATCGGAAAAACAAAGAGGTAAAGGCCGCAAAGGCTATGGCCGCCTCCAGCTGTGATAAGGCAATGTTTCAAATTGCCCAAAATGAAGTACTGACCATTGATCTTCTTTATTATCAGGCGCAGGCGACCGCCGCTGTTCGGGCTCAGCTAGAGGCGGCCCAAAAGAAGGTTGACGAGCTGGAGGGGACCGTCACCAACCTTAAAGCCGAGCTGAAACCCCTTCGCCAAAAAATGCACTCTTACGAAGCCATGGAGAAATCTTTGGCTAACGTAAAAGAACGCCTGGTGAACCAGGAGAAGAGTCTTACCCAAGAGCTCTCGGATAAGGCCGAGCAAGAGAAACAAGAGCTCGTCCGGGAGATGGTGGAAGACTCCGCTCAAATCCAACGCATGACCTGGGAACGACTGTTCCCCAGTGCCGACTTTGCCTCATGGGAAAGAACGTACCGCCAGTGTTCGGAAATATATAATCAACAGATCCTGGCGGCTGCTGAAGAAGAGGCGTTGGACGGTGCGTTGGAGGAGGAAGAGCCGGTTGTGGCGCTTGTGCCACTTGGGGGTAAGGCATCAAAAGATGGTGCAGCTAAGGCCGAGTCCAGCAAGAAGAGTGCTGACCAGGCGGCTGCTGCTGATACTGAACTGCCCCCTTCTTAAGCTTTAAGTATTTTTTCTTTTCACGGCCTGCGTGCCGTTTGCTTTGTAATTACCCGGCCAGGGGGCCGGGGTTTTGAATATTCTGCTGGTCTTTTATGGCCGGCTCATTTTTAATCAAATTTTTTGTTTTGGTTCAAATTTGTCTAAGTATTTGAAATTTGCTCACTAGACCGACTGTTGTGTATGGCCGAACGTTAAGACAGGTACAAGTAGTAAGTATGCCGCCTATGCCCCTGGACGACTGGTTGTCTGTTTCCAGGATAGATGATCAGTCGGCCATTTAATCAATCGGTATTCGAACTCTTTATTCAATTTGACCAAGTAAATAGAATTACCTAGTAGACAGGGAATTAAGTAGGAAAACAAGCGGCAGGTACCGGTTGTTTCCCTTTATCGCCAATGTTGGCTTTTAACTTGTTATTTGTTAACCTAGCAAGAGTATTGGTTGAGAGCCTTTGTTTATTAAAAACAAGTGGACGACTCATACCTTTTAGGCTCCATGCTAAGTTTGAGTGACTATTAAGTTAACATAGGAGTTACTTAGTTTTTGTCACAATCTTGATTGAGTAGTAGAGGTATCAGGCGGCGTAGGCCGGCTAGACCCCTTGATTCACCAATGTTTGTTGGCTATTAACTCAATAGGTTATCCAGTAGGAATAGGGGTTCGAGTGCCCTTGTTTGTTTAAAACAGGCGGACGACTCAAACTTTTTGGATTCCATACCAAATTTGAAGGAGTGACTATGAGTTAACTTTGGAGTTACTCAGTCGCCGTCACTTTTGTTTGAGAAGTAGAGGTACCAGGCGGCGTAGGCCGGCTAGACCCCTTGATTCGCCAATGTTTGTTGGCTATTAACTCAATAGGTACCCCCTGCATTTATCCCAAGTAATACAGGCGGTTATCTGACTCAGATGTCAACTGCTACCACTGGTTTGGTTAGTGATAGAGTTATCCTTGTCTCAAAAACGGCTACGTGGTTGCCCTTGGGGACAGTCGTATAGGTGCCGTGTAATTAGTTTATAGAACAATGTTCCACCCAAAAGGGAGCTGCTCTCTGCGACGAATTTCATCCGGAGGGATGCCGTCGGACGCCTGCTATGATGTTGGGACAGGTCGAATTAGTTTTGTAGATTTGATCAGGTGGCTTGGCGCCTGGTCTGATCATTCGGCCGGTGGCCTTGGTAAGTTCTTGGTGAACGTAGGTGCTAAGTAAAAGAAGGGTAGCCGCCTGTTAGTTACAGGATCGGCCAGGCCCTAATCTTTTTAGCTAAGTATTGTGAGTAAAATACTCGATGGAGAGTAGCCGACTGTAAAGGAACAGACGGCATGCCCCTCTAAAGATAGAGTGAAACTCAATGGAGAGTAGCCGACTGTAAAGGTACAGACGGCATGCCCCTCTGGAGATAGAGTAAAAATACTCAATGGAGAGTAGCCGACTGTAAAGGTACAGACGGCATGCCCCTCGTAATACAAAATTGAATAGTAAGTGCAAACTTTATTAAGTAGCTCTTTACTTTACATCATTCAGAAAAAATATTTTTTAAGGTTATCTACATTCCAGGTTCGAGGCAACGGTTGTCCGTCTGGTGTTTCCAGACGGTAGGTACCGTCCCTGACTTCCGCATAGATTCGGTAGGGTCCTTCCCAGTTGGGAGTTAGTTTGCCAGACTCATTAGCCCTACCAACTGCTTCCATTTTTCTAAGTACAAAGTCCCCTACTTTGAGTGGACGCCTGTGTACTTTTTTGTTGTATGATCTAGTCATTCTCAGGCGATAGATCTCATGGCGCAAAACAGCATTGCCCCTCTTTTCAGGAAGTGAGTCTAATGCCAGGCGCATAGCTTCCCAGTTTGCCTCTTCGTCATATAGCATTACTCGAAGAGTCGGCTCGTAGTGTTCTATTGGAAGAACAACTTCTGCACCATAAGTTAGGAGGAAGGGAGTTTCTCCAGTCGCCCCTTTTTCAGTCGTCCTAATGGCCCAAAGAACATGTGGTAGTTCATCTGCCCATAGGCCGCCTGCTCGTTCAATCTTTTTCTTGAGACCGTCTGAGATGATTTTATTAAAGGCTTCTACCTGGCCGTTTGCTTGTGGACGGCCGACAGATGCAAAGTAATGTGCAATTCCTTGGTCTCCCAACCAGCTTTTGAGAACAGGCGTCTCAAATTGGGGACCATTATCAAAAACCATAGACATGGGAACCCCGAACCGAGTGATGACGTTTTTCCAAATGAATGAAATTACATCTTTCGTCTTGATTCCCTTTACAGCCTCCGCCTCTACCCATTTAGTGAAGTAGTCAACGGCAACAAGTATATACCTTCTGCCGCCTGTAGCAGGCGTATATGGACCCAGAATGTCCATGCCCCACTTAGCAAACGGTAGTGGGCTGTGAATGGTAGTGAGGTCAGTAGCCGGACGGTGAATTAATTTGCCAAACCTTTGGCACTTGTCACATTTTTTCACCATCTCCATTGCATCTGCTTCCAAAGTAGGCCAAAAGTAGCCCTGCCGCCTTGCCCTTTGAGCAAGCATCCTACCACCGATATGGGAAGCACAGAAACCACAGTGAAGATCGTCTAGTATCTCTCGTCCCTTTTCTGGAGTAACACACTTTAAGAAGGGTTGAAGGTGCCCCCTCTTGTGAAGTTCTCCCTGTATCATTTCAAAACAGGAGGCTCGTTTTTTTCAGTGCTGCCGCCTGTTGAGGATCATCCGGCAGTGTACCGTTTGTCAGATATGCCCTGATTGAATCCATCCAGGTTGAGCTTCTGTCTAGGATTCCAATAGGATTTTCCTCGATGCTTCTCTTCTCCATTACTTCCCAAAAAACAGTTCGAGGAGTATCGGAGGAGGCGGATGATGCTAATTTCGAAAGTGCATCTGCCTGGTTGTTTTCTGATCTCGGCACCTGGATCAGATGGAAATCCTCAAGGGAGCCGACTGCTTGTCGGACCGCCTGTAAATACTTGATCATGGCCGGATGTGTTGCTTCGTATTCGCCGTTGTACTGACTCACTATCAATTGTGAATCAGAACAGGCGTCTATTTTTCTTGCCCCTGCCGCCTTACACATGCGGATCCCAGCTAGTAAAGCTTCATATTCTGCCTCATTGTTTGAAGCCTGAAAACCGAAGCGTAGAGCATACTCGAACTTGTCGCCCTCTGGAGATTGACATATGACGCCTGCTCCACAACCATTTGAAGTAGAGCTTCCGTCCACATATACCTTCCAGACTTGGTCTGGAACTTGAGAGTCAGGAGGACGAGTCATCTCTACAATAAAGTCAGCAAAGGCTTGCCCCTTCACTGCTTTTCTAGGCTCGAAAGTAACTTCGAGGCTCTGTATTTCTATGGCCCATTTGATCATTCGTCCTGACGACTCCATGATGGTAAGGGGCCGCTTGATTGGTTGGTCGGTATACACGACGACTGCATGTGCCAGAAAGTAGGGCTTCAATTTTTTAACAGCCATGAAGAGTGCAAGACCAAATTTCTCCACTAGGGGATACCTTAACTCGGCATTTTTCAGTACGTGACTGACAAAGTAGACCGGAAGTTGACAGCCGTCCCTTTCAGCAAGGAGCACCGCGCTTAACGCATGATCAGAGACGGCCAGGTACATGTAGAGATTTTCTTTGGGCAAAGGGCTGACCAGCCTCGGCAAGGAATGCAAGTGAACCTTTAATTTCTGGAAGGCGGCCTCAGCATCCGGCCCCCATTCAAACCTTGCCTTTTTCTTAATTGCCTGGAAAAAGTATAGGCATTTGTCGCCTGATCGGCTTAGGAATCTTCCCAAGGCCGCCAGACAACCTGTTAACTTCTGAACCTCTCGGACGGTACCAGGCGACTACATGTCAATGACCGCCTGTACCTTCTCAGGGTTCGCCTCTATTCCTCTCTGGTTGATAAGGAATCCGAGAAATTTCCCAGACTCAACTCCAAATACACATTTCTTGGGATTGAGCATGACATGGTGCCGCCTGAGTGTGGCGAAAGTTTCTCGGAGGTCCGTCAGATGATCTTCCTGAAGTTTAGTCTTGACAATCATATCATCAATGTATGCCTCGACGTTTCTCCCAATCTGATCAAAGAACACTGTGTTTATCATTCGTTGGAAGGTAGCCGGGGCATTCTTAAGACCAAACGGCATGACCGTGTAACAGTATAATCCCTGATCAGTGACGAAGGCCGTCTTCTCCTGATCTTTCTTCCATAAAGGAATTTGATGAAAACCAGAATAGGCGTCCATAAAACTCATCAAGGCATGGCCGGCTGTTGAGTCGACCAGGTTATCAATTTTAGGCAGAGGGTAACTGTCTTTGGGGCACGCCTTGTTCAAGTCTGTGTAGTCTACACACATTCGCCAGGTGCCATTCGGCTTTTTAACAAGCACCACATTTGCAACCCAATCTGGGAAGTAACATTGCCGAATGAACCCTGCATCAAGTAATTTTTTGACTTCGGCGGCTGCCGCCTGACCTCTTTCTTCACCATGGTTCCGTTTCTTTTGTCGTACCGGCTTCTTTTTCGGATCCACAGCGAGTTTGTGTACTGCCAGATCAGGACTAATGCCTGGCATTTCATGGACTTCAAATGCAAAGATGTCCTTGTATTCTTTCAACAGGTTGTGAAAGTCGTCACCAAGGTTTCTCAGAGCAGTCGTCCCAACTTTGACTGTTCGGTCAGGACGTGAGTCGTCTAAGATCAGGTCCGCATGCTCACCAGCCGGCTGAGGGCGGAACTCATCCGGCCGATCCTCTACCAATGATTGCTATTTTCTTGCTTTTCTTGCGGACTCAGTCTGGGGCGCCTTTCTCTTTTTGTCGCCTGTTTCTTGAACAGGCGCACTCTCCTTGACGTTGTCAAGGTCTGTTTTTTCTCCACTTGACCCAGTGGCCATAACAGTGGGCTTGACATCCGAGAGATAGCACTCTCGGGCCATCCTCTGATCTCCCCTTAGGGAGCCGACTGTTCCATTATCCCTTTCAAACTTAAGCAGCATAAGTGACGGGATTATAACAGCCTTGGAATTATTCAGGGTTGGTCGACCCAGAATCATGTTGTAGGCCGAGAGTTCCTCTACCACTAGGAACCGGACTACCATGTGTCGTCCTTCCCCTTTTTCGCCCAGGCGAATGGGTAGATCCACTCGTCCCAGTGGGTGGACGACTCCTCCTCCAAAACCTATTAAAGGGTGGGAGGCCGGATGTATGCAGTCCGTCTGATATTTCAGTTTTGACAGACATTTGCTGCTGATGAGATCTGAAGAGCTCCCGGTATCTATGAGGATTCGGCCAACTCTCTGGTTGGCCACTTTACATTCAATAACGAGAGGGTCGTCATGCGGCCCCCTTATTCCTCCTAGATCCTCTTCAGTGATGACAATCTCAGGAAATGTATATTTGGACGGCCATTCTTGGTGAACGGAATTTACATCTAACCGCCTTATATTATCTTTGTTGCCCCTAATAGTGGGGCCGCCTCCGGAGAAGCCGCCTGCAATGGTGTAGACGACTGCATCATCTGTATCGGAACTGTCGGCCTGTTGATTCTTTTTGGCCGACTGCTTTTTTGAGGAAGTGTTCCCCGTAGATTTCTTGACATAAGTGTCAAGATCACCTTGATCAGCCAAGCGGTCTAGGTACCGCATGAGACTGATGCAGTCATTGGTGTGATGCCCAACGTCATCATGATAAGCACATAATTTGTCTTGGTTCCGGTTGCTCACAAAACCCTTCATGGGGAGCGGCTTTTCAATTGAGAGTCGTCCCTTTATTTCTTTTAGGATAAACTGGTTATCCTTGTTAAACACATACTTCGGGGAGTATGGTTTGAATTCTTTTTTCTTTTTCTGAGTCGGCTGTTTAGAGGAATCAGCCGCCCAGACCTCTTTTCTTTTCTCATCTTTGTTGGACGACTGTTTCTGTCGTCCCTCTCTTTTGTCGAACCTCTTCCCGTCCGACTGTTTCATCGTACACAGATCAGTTGCCTGTATATAGGCTTCTGCTTCAATCAAGGCCTCTTGAAGAGTCGCCACCCTTTTTCGAACTAAATCAAATTTGAAGGTAGACCCGTCTTTGAGACCTCTAAAAAAGTCAGTATAAGCTACCTCATCCGGTAACCCTTGAATTTGTATTCTCATCAGGTTGAACCGCCTGATGTAGGAACGAAGCCCCTCCTTTTCACCCTGCTGAATTGTTCCCAAATCAAGGGTCGTTTTCTTCGCAGGGATGTTCATAGCGAAGTTGGAGGCAAATAAGTAAGCAAGCGTCCTGAAGTTGTTTACACAACCAGTCGGCAGGTTGCCGAACCATTGCTGTGCGATTCCCTTGAGAGTCGCTGGGAAACACTTGCACCAGGTGGGATCATCCAACCCTTGAAGGTACATCAGGTTGGTGAATGCCATCAGATGGTCTTCTGGGTTAGTAGTGCCGTCATAGGCGCCTACTAGAACATTTTTTACTTTGGCCGGCTGAGCGGCTTCAGTAATTTCCTTGGAGAAGGCCGACGGCTGTTCACCAAGTCTAAGCAGCCGTAGCTGCCAGTCCATAGGTTGGACATTTTTTGCTGCAGGTCCACCAAATGGAGGTGGCTGCATAAAATACTGTTGTTGCGGCACAAATGGTAAGTTTGGTACCGCCTGGGCACTATGAAAGCCGGACTGACGGGAGGTGCCGCCTGACTGACTCTCATGGTACGACTGAGTAGGCCTCATCGAGGCTTTTCGCAAACTGTCCTGAAAATTTGAAGTAGAAGCCGACTCTGATAATCGGTCACTCTTCTTCTGCTCTAGCAGGTGCCGAGCATCTGTGAACGTTTGCTTTGACCCGTCCGCCTGAATATGACGAACCGGTTTCCTATTTCCCGTAGGATAACGGAGTTTTGTGAAATCAAGAGCAGATGGCTCCCGCTTCTTGGATTTAGGATGGGGAGTCGCCTCTCGCCCTTGAACTGGCTTCCTCTTCAGTGAAGTGGAAGGTTTCTTGGCCGACTGCTCTTTGACTGAAGCAGGCGGTTTTTTGTTGATCAACTCTTGGATCTCTCCCTTGAAGTCCCTCATGAAGGTTATGAGTTCGTTCCTTGTGATGGGAGCAGACCCATCAGTCGGCTGTTGCCGAGCAAGCGGTGCGCCTGCTGGCTCGCTTCCTGTTTGAAGATACTCCCGTTCCCTCATTTCGGTATGACGGGTACGTCGGGCCCTTAGGGTCCCGTCTGGAGCTGTACGAGTTTCAACTTCAAATTCACTTTCGGTATCATGGTCCGACTGAACTTGAGGGTCGTCTAGGGGACGCCTCTCTTCTGGAGTCGGTACAGACTTGGATGCCATCTCTGAAGTACTCTCCCCACAGACGGCGCCAAATGTTTCGGGGTTTTCTGATGTCCTGCGGGAGAGTTACAATTCCGAGACTGGAACCGGACGCCTGTACCTGCAAAATAACGGAGACTCCTGAGAGCTCCGCCTCCAACGGTCAAGTTAGTACCTGATTAAGGAGTAATTAATACAGAAATTAAAGTAATGAGATCTCTCCAGGTGAGAGTGCTTAGTGTTGGTAATCTGCGTCGTTAGCGAGATTAGCCGGTTGTTAATAACTCTGTTCTTCTCTGCTTGATCTCTTGATTATTCGATCTCTTTTCTGTTGTGTGATTAATGAGGATTAATCGAGTATTTATAGCCTTGAGAAGCGTGAACCTCTCTAGGTTTAAGGTAAACCTAGGGCTGATCGGGCCTCTAGACTGAATTGGGCCTTGATGGCCGGTTGTCCCATTTGGCATGGGTGGACACGTGGCGTGTCTATAGTGGTCCGTAGAGGACGTATCTGTGACTGACACGTGGCAGGCTCCTGTTGTCCTTCGTGAAGGACACGTGGCGGAACCTGGTTGGTCCACTTGTCAGAAGGTGATTGGTGGATAAAAACCCCCTAATCATACCTTGTTCGTCCTTGTTGTGCTGCAATAATTTGTGTATTTACTTCACTTTCCCCCTTTTCCATTGCTATAGTTTCACTCATTTACTTCGAGTTACCCAAAAAAACAACAAGATGAGTTGGAAGAGAGAGAGACAACAAAGAAAGGGATGGTAGGGCTGCCAAATTTCTGAAAAGGAGAGGTAGATGATGGTGAAGATTCGCTGTCAAATGAGGAAGGTGAGAGAAAAGGGTGATAATGGAGGGAAAAAAAATTACAGAGGAGAGAAGGTAGTTGGGGGCGAGTTAATTGGGTGGGAAAAATTAAAAAGTGGGCCCCAATAACGTGTAAATTGGACGAAAAACGTTAATGGGTAGTGCTACCCAAACGTTTTCAAACTTACGGGTAGTTGTAAACAAATAAAAAAAAGTGGGTAGTTGTTCACAAATGACCTTATCTTGCGGGTAGTTCTAGACAAAATATGCTTACATAGTTACAGAATTATAGGGTTCCATTAATATATATATATAGGAGTTGGATCATGTGAAAACAAGTGGTAAAGTGAAAATGAAAACAGTTAATCTGGGCCGTACATCAAATCTTATGGCTGAGATTTTTTCCCCTTATTTTCAGACATCTTTAATCTCTTAATTCACACGTTATTTTCTCTTTCCTCTCTGTTCTCTTCAACCAACTTCTCTGTTTTCTCTCTCTACTGTGTGTGTTTCTCTCTCTTCGTTCTCTCTCTAAACGCAGCGGAAGCATACTCTGAATTCTCCATTGAAGCGGCTAAGGTATTTTTGGAGGTTCGATCTGATTATGTTTTTTTTTTTGTTTTTGGTTTTTTAATCGTGTTTTTTAGGTTTGAACTTGATTTGATCTTCAATTGTTGTTTTCCTTCTGATTTTATGTGTCATTGTCGTGAATTATATGCAATTTTGTTGTATTGTAACTGAATCTTGATAATAAATTGCTAATTTAGGTTTTAATTTTTGCATTTTTGCTGTTTTTTTTTATTTTTTTTTAATTTTTTTATACTGGATTATTTAGCTATAGTATGTCAATTGTTTGATATTATTAGCAAATTGGTGGTGTCGGTGGTGGTGGTGGTCTGGGTTTGGGGTTTCGGTGGTGGTGGTGGTCTAGGTTTGGGGGTTTTGGTGGTGTTGATGGTTGTGGTGGTGTTGGTGGTTTCGGTGATTTTCAGTGGGTTTTGGGTGGTTTCGCTGGGTTTGTGGGTGGATTCGGTATTTTTGGTGGGTGTCGGTGGTTATGTTGGTCTGGGTTTGGGGGTTTTGGTGGTGGTGGTGGTCTGGGTTTGGGGTTTCGGTGGTGTCGGTGGTCTGGGTTTGGGGGTTATGGGAAAAAGAGAGGTACCGCCATTAAGACTCAGAGCTTGAAACTTCATCTTTCAGTTTTCGTCTCAGCAATGAAGCAAAATGAAGATGTTGCTGCTACTACTTGACTAATTCTGTAATTCCCCAAATTCTCAGAGAAGAAAGATGGAAATTGAAGGTTGACACTGACAATGTTCTGGGAAAGCCTTCAACATACAATGTATTCCATAAAACTTTGAACGAAGTATATGGAAAACTAATTTGCAGTAGTTAACTAGTTATAAATTTTGTAATTTTGTGTGTGTGTGTGTGAAAGGTTATTGTAAAATCTCAAACATAAATTTAAAATCTGTGTTGGTTTTTAAGCCTCTAGTTTTTGGCATGTTGAAAGCCTATTAGCTCAATTGGTCGAGCACCGTGTAATCACGTGATGTAGGTTCGAATCCTACATAGACTTTTTTAATAACCTTTATTTTTATATTTAGTGACCTCTGGGTAAATGGTGTCAAATTGATATAATTACCCGAAGTTTATATATAGTTACCTTATTTTCGTATATAATGATCTTAGTATCATGGAAATGTTGTAAATTTTGTTTCAGTCACCTTATTTTTGTATGTATCAATCTTGTTAGATTTTCAGCAACATTGCAAGCTATAATTAATATAGTTATCTTATCTTTGTATATAGCGACCTATATGTAAATGTGGTCAAAATTGATATAGTTACCCTACTTTTGTATATAGTGACTTCTATGAATAGGATCAAAATTGATATAGTTACCCTATTTTTGTATACAGTTACGTTATTTTTATATATAGTGACTCTACGTTATTTTTTTTTTTTTAAATCGTTAGATCTTGTTAGTAATAATGGATGGTTGAGATTTTCTGTTTTTAGTTTTCACTATAAGCTTTGTTTTCAGCGGAACCTCCCCGTATATATATATCGGAAAATAAAGCTTACAAACTTACAGTGAACATGGTAATACAATTCATTACGCCTAGTACCCCAATTTATTCAATTCCTTCATCTTCCATAAACAGTATAATGAAAAACCACCAATAAGACAAAGATAATTACAATGTCATTAGAGGGCATAAGAAAAAATTGGAGTTTCATCATATTTGGAAGAAGAGATGGATATTCAGACTACGCAAATGATGAGGATTATAATCTACTCTTATTATTCATTCATTGCATTGAAAAAACAAAACAAAAATTTAAAAAAAAAAAATAATCATTACAGATTTTCAGTGGAAATTTAATGCTGTAGAATTAATGCAGTGTAATTACGGAGTAGGAAGGGTGAAAGACTTTTCCCATTAAGAAGCAGATTATCATTTTGATTTGAAATCCTTTAACTAAGTACAGTTAATATTTTCGTGGGCCCCTCTTATCCTTGGGCCCTAGGCGGGTGCACTCCCCGCCTACCCTCAGGGCCGGGCCTAGCTGGTTCCCCAAGCTTTACTATGGAAACTATTTTGTTATTGTTGTAGTGCGTGTATGTGTTCTGAATCAATAATAATCAATTTACGAAACACTAACTTCATCTTCTTCCATGTATTATAGATGATTAGGGGATTTTTATCCACCAATCACCGTCTGACAAGTGGACCAATCAGGTTCCGCCACGTGTCCTTCACGAAGGCCAACAGGAGCTTGCCACGTGTCGATCACAGATACGTCCTCCACGGACCACTTAAGACACGCCACGTGTCCACCCATGCCAAATGGGACAACCGGCCATCAAGGCCCATTTCAGTCTAGAGGCCCGATCAGCCCTAGGTTTACCTTAAACCTAGAGAGTTGCACGCTTCCCAAGGCTATAAATACTCGATTAATCCTCATTAATCAAACAACGAAAAACAACCGAATAATTAAGAGATCAAGCAGAGAAGAACAGACTTATTAACCGGCTAATCTCGTTAACAACACAGATTACCAACACTAAGCACTCTCACCTAGAGAGACCTCATTACTTTAATTTCTGTATTGATTACTCCTTAATCAGGTACTAACTTGACCGTTGGAGGCGGAGCTCTCAGGAGTCTCCGTTATTTTGCAGGTACAGGCGTCCGGTTCCAGTCTCGGAATTGTAACTCTCCCGCAGGACATCAGAATACCCCGAAACATTTGGCGTCGTCTGTGGCGAGAGTACTTCAGAGATGGAATCCAAGTCTGTACCGACTCCAGAAGAGAGGCGTCCCCTAGACGATCCTCAAGTTCAGTCGGACCATGATACCGAAAGTGAATTTGAAGTTGAAACTCATACAGCTCCAGACGGGACCCTAAGGGCCCGACGTACCCGTCATACCGAAATGAGGGAACGGGAGTATCTTCGAACAGGAAGCGAGCCAGCAGGCGCCCCGCTTGCTCGGCAACAGCCGACTGATGGGTCTGCTCCCATCACAAGGAACGAACTCATGACCTTCATGAGGGACTTCAAGGGAGAGATCCAAGAGTTGATCAACAAAAAACCGTCTGCTTCAGTCAAAGAGCAGTCGGCCAAGAAACCTTCCACTTCACTAAAGAGGAAGCCAGTTCAGGGGCGAGAGGCGACTCCCCATCCCAAATACAAGAAGCGGGAGCCGTCTGCTCTTGATTTCACAAAACTCTGTTATCCTACTGGAAATAGAAAACCGGTTCGTCATATTCAGGCGGACGGGTCAAAGCAAACGTTCACAGATGCTCGGCACCTGCTAGAGCAGAAGAAGAGTGACCGATTATCAGAGTCGGCTTCTACTTCAAATTTTCAGGACAGTTTGCAAAATGCCTCGATGAGGCCAACTCAGTCGTACCATGAGAGTCAGTCAGGCGGCACCTCCCGTCAGTCCGGCTTTCATAGTGCTCAGGCGGTACCAAACTTACCATTTGTGCCGCAACAACAGTATTTTATGCAGCCACCTCCATTTGGTGGACCTGCAGCAAAAAACGTCCAACCTATGGACTGGCAGCTACGGCTGCTTAGACTTGGTGAACAGCCGACGGCTTTCTCCAAGGAAATTACTGAAGCCGCTCAGCCGGCCAAAGTAAAAAATATTCTAGTAGGCGCCTATGACGGCACTACTAACCCAGAAGACCATCTGATGGCATTCACCAACCTGATGTACCTTCAAGGGTTGGATGATCCCACTTGGTGCAAGTGTTTCCCAGCGACTCTCAAGGGAATTGCACAGCAATGGTTCGGCAACCTGCCGACTGGTTGTGTAAACAGCTTCAGGACACTTGCTTACTTATTTGCCTCCAACTTTGCAATGAACATCCCTGCGAAGAAAACGACCCTTGATTTGGGAACAATTCAGCAGGGCGAGAAAGAGGGGCTCCGTTCCTACATTAGGCGGTTCAACCTGATGAGAATTCAAATTCAGGGGTTACCGGATGAGGTAGCTTATACTGACTTTTTTAGAGGTCTCAAAGACGGGTCTACCTTCAAATTTGATTTAGTTCGAAAAAGGGTGGCGACTCTTCAAGAGGCCTTGATTGAAGCAGAAGCCTATATACAGGCGACTGATCTGTGTACAATGAAACAGTCGGACGGGAAGAGGTTCGACAATAGAGAAGGACGACAGAAACAGCCGTCCAACAAAGATGAAAAAAGAAAAGGGGTCTGGGCGGCTGATTCCTCTAAACAGCCGGCCCAGAAAAAGAAAAAAGAATTCAAACCATACTCCCCAAAGTATGTGTTTAACAAGGATAACCAGTTTATCCTAAAAGAAATTCAGGGACGGCTCTCAATTGAGAAGCCGCTCCCCATGAAGGGTTCTGTGAGCAACCGGAACCAAGACAAAATCTGTGCTTATCACGATGACATTGGTCATCACACCAATGACTGCATCAGTCTCATGCGGTACCTAGACCGCCTGGCTGAACAAGGTGATCTTGACACTTATGTCAAGAAATCTACGGGGAATACTTCCTCAAAAAAGCAGTCGGCCAAAAAGAATCAACAGGCCGACAGTTCCGATACAGATGATGCAGTCGTCTACACCATTGCAGGCGGCTTCTCAGGAGGCGGCCCCACTATTAGGGGCAACAAAGATAATATAAGACGTTTAGATGTAAATTCCGTTCACCAAGAACGGCCGTCTAAATATACATTTCCTGAGATTGTCATCACTGAAGAGGATCTAGGAGGAATAAGGGGGCCGCATGACGACCCTCTCGTTATTGAATGTAAAGTGGCCAACCAGAGAGTTGGTCGAATCCTCATAGATACCGGGAGCTCTTCAGATCTCATCAGCAGCAAATGTCTGTCAAAACTGAAATATCAGACGGACTGCATACATCCGGCCTCCCACCCTTTAATAGGTTTTGGAGGAGGAGTCGTCCACCCACTGGGACGAGTAGATCTACCCGTCCGCCTGGGCGAAAAAGGGGAAGGACGACACATGGTAGTCCGGTTCCTAGTGGTAGAGGAACTCTCTGCCTACAACATGATTCTGGGTCGACCAACCCTGAATAATTCCAAGGCTGTTATAATCCCGTCACTTATGCTGCTTAAGTTTGAAAGGGATAATGGAACAGTCGGCTCCCTAAGGGGAGATCAGAGGATGGCCCGAGAGTGCTATCTCTCGGATGTCAAGCCCACTGTTATGGCCACTGGGTCAAGTGGAGAAAAAACAGACCTTGACAACGTCAAGGAGAGTGCGCCTGTTCAAGAAACAGGCGACAAAAAGAGAAAGGCGCCCCAGACTGAGTCCGCAAGAAAAGCAAGAAAATAGCAATCATTGGTAGAGGATCGGCCGGATGAGTTCCGCCCTCAGCCGGCTGGTGAGCATGCGGACCTGATCTTAGACGACTCACGTCCTGACCGAACAGTCAAAGTTGGGACGACTGCTCTGAGAAACCTTGGTGACGACTTTCACAACCTGTTGAAAGAATACAAGGACATCTTTGCATTTGAAGTCCATGAAATGCCAGGCATTAGTCCTGATCTGGCAGTACACAAACTCGCTGTGGATCCGAAAAAGAAGCCGGTACGACAAAAGAAACGGAACCATGGTGAAGAAAGAGGTCAGGCGGCAGCCGCCGAAGTCAAAAAATTACTTGATGCAGGGTTCATTCGGCAATGTTACTTCCCAGATTGGGTTGCAAATGTGGTGCTTGTTAAAAAGCCGAATGGCACCTGGCGAATGTGTGTAGACTACACAGACTTGAACAAGGCGTGCCCCAAAGACAGTTACCCTCTGCCTAAAATTGATAACCTGGTCGACTCAACAGCCGGCCATGCCTTGATGAGTTTTATGGACGCCTATTCTGGTTTTCATCAAATTCCTTTGTGGAAGAAAGATCAGGAGAAGACGGCCTTCGTCACTGATCAGGGATTATACTGTTACACGGTCATGCCGTTTGGTCTTAAGAATGCTCCGGCTACCTTCCAACGAATGATAAACACAGTGTTCTTTGATCAGATTGGGAGAAACGTCGAGGCATACATTGATGATATGATTGTCAAGACTAAACTTCAGAAAGATCATCTGACGGACCTCCGAGAAACTTTCGCCACACTCAGGCGGCACCATGTCATGCTCAATCCCAAGAAATGTGTATTTGGAGTTGAGTCTGGGAAATTTCTCGGATTCCTTATCAACCAGAGAGGAATAGAGGCGAACCCCGAGAAGGTACAGGCGGTCATTGACATGCAGTCGCCTCGTACCGTTCGAGAGGTTCAGAAGTTAACAGGTTGTCTGGCGGCCTTGGGAAGATTCCTAAGCCGATCAGGCGACAAATGCCTATACTTTTTCCAGGCAATTAAGAAAAAGGCAAGGTTTGAATGGGGGCCGGATGCTGAGGCCGCCTTCCAGAAATTAAAGGTTCACTTGCATTCCTTGCCGAGGCTGGTCAGCCCTTTGCCCAAAGAAAATCTGTACATGTACCTGGCCGTCTCTGATCATGCGTTAAGCGCGGTGCTCCTTGCTGAAAGGGACGGCTGTCAACTTCCGGTCTACTTTGTCAGTCACGTACTGAAAAATGCCGAGTTGAGGTATCCCCTAGTGGAGAAATTTGGTCTTGCACTCTTCATGGCTGTTAAAAAATTGAAGCCCTACTTTCTGGCACATGCAGTCGTCGTGTATACCGACCAACCGATCAAGCGGCCCCTTACCACCATGGAGTCCTCCGGACGAATGATCAAATGGGCCATAGAAATGCAGAGTCTCGAAGTTACTTTCGAGCCTAGAAAAGCAGTGAAGGGGCAAGCCTTTGCTGACTTTATTGTAGAGATGACCCGTCCTCCTGACTCTCAAGTTCCAGACCAAGTCTGGAAGGTATATGTGGACGGAAGCTCCACTTCAAACGGTTGTGGAGCAGGCGTCGTATGTCAATCTCCAGAGGGCGACAGGTTCGAGTATGCTCTACGCTTCAGTTTCCAGGCTTCAAACAATGAGGCAGAATATGAAGCTTTACTAGCCGGGATCCGCATGTGTAAGGCGGCCGGAGCAAGGAAAATAGACGCCTGTTCTGATTCACAACTGATAGTGAGTCAGTACAATGGCGACTACGAAGCAACACATCCGGCCATGATCAAGTATTTACAGGCGGTCCGACAAGCAGTCGGCTCCCTTGAGGATTTCCATCTGATCCAAGTGCCGAGATCCGAAAACAACCAGGCAGATGCACTTTCGAAATTAGCATCATCCGCCTCCTCCGATACTCCTCGAACTGTGTTTTGGGAAGTAATGGAGAAGAGAAGCATCGAGGAAAATCCTGTTGGAATCCTAGACAGAAGCTCAACCTGGATGGATTCAATCAGGGCATATCTGACAAACGGTACACTGCCGGATGATCCTCAACAGGCGGCAGCATTGAAAAAACGAGCCTCCTGTTTTGAAATGATACAAGGAGAACTTCACAAGAGGGGGCACCTTCAACCCTTCTTAAAGTGTGTTACTCCTGAAAAGGGACGAGAGATACTAGATGATCTTCACTCTGGTTTCTGTGCTTCCCATATAGGTGGTAGGATGCTTGCTCAAAGGGCAAGGCGGCAGGGCTACTTTTGGCCTACTTTGGAAGCAGATGCAATGGAGATGGTGAAAAAATGTGACAAGTGCCAAAGGTTTGGCAAATTAATTCACCGTCCGGCTACTGACCTCACTACCATTCACAGCCCCCTACCGTTTGCTAAGTGGGGCATGGACATTCTGGGTCCATATACGCCTGCTACAGGCGGCAGAAGGTATATACTTGTTGCCGTTGACTACTTCACTAAATGGGTAGAGGCGGAGGCTGTAAAGGGAATCAAGACGAAAGATGTAATTTCATTCATTTGGAAAAACGTCATCACTCGGTTCGGGGTTCCCATGTCTATGGTTTTTGATAATGGTCCCCAATTTGAGACGCCTGTTCTCAAAAGCTGGTTGGGAGACCAAGGAATTGCACATTACTTTGCATCTGTCGGCCGTCCACAAGCAAACGGCCAGGTAGAAGCCTTTAATAAAATCATCTCAGACGGTCTCAAGAAAAAAATTGAACGAGCAGGCGGCCTATGGGCAGATGAACTACCACATGTTCTTTGGGCCATTAGGACGACTGAAAAAGGGGCGACTGGAGAAACTCCATTCCTCCTAACTTATGGTGCAGAAGCTGTTCTTCCAATAGAACACTACGAGCCGACTCTTCGAGTAATGCTATATGACGAAGAGGCAAACTGGGAAGCTATGCGCCTGGCATTAGACTCACTTCCTGAAAAGAGGGGCAATGCTGTTTTGCGCCATGAGATCTACCGCCTGAGAATGACTAGATCATACAACAAAAAAGTACACAGGCGTCCACTTAAAGTAGGGGACTTTGTACTTAGAAAAATGGAAGCAGTTGGTAGGGCTAATGAGTCTGGCAAACTAACTCCCAACTGGGAAGGACCCTACCGAATCTATGCGGAAGTCAGGGACGGTACCTACCGTCTGGAAACACCAGACGGCCAACCGTTGCCTCGAACTTGGAATGTAGATAACCTTAAAAGATATTTTTTCTGAATGATGTAAAGTAAAGAGCTACTTAATAAAGTTTGCACTTACTATTCAATTTTGTATTACGAGGGGCATGCCATCTGTACCTTTACAGTCGGCTACTCTCCATTGAGTTTTCACTCTATCTTTAGAGGGGCATGCCGTCTGTTCCTTTACAGTCGGCTACTCTCCATCGAGTATTTTACTCACCATACTTAGCTAAAAAGATTAGGGCCTGATCGATCCTGTACCTAACAGGCGGCTACCCTTCTTTTACTTAGCACCTACGTTCACCAAGAACTTACCAAGGCCACTGGCCGAATGATCAGACCAGGCGCCTAGTCAACTGATCCAAACTTTTAAAAACTAATCCGACCTGTCCCAACATTATAGCAGGCGTCCGGCGGCATCCATTAGGATGAAATTCGTCGCAGAGAGCAGCTCCCTTTTGGGTGGAACATTGTTCTATAAACTAATTACACGGCACCTATACGACTGTCCCAAAGGGCAACCACGTAGCCGTTTTTGAGACAAGGATAACTCTATCACTAACCAAACCAGTGGTAGCAGTTGACATCTGAGTCAGATGACCGCCTGTATTACTTGGGATAAATGCAGGGGGTACCTATTGAGTTAATAGCCAACAAACATTGGCGAATCAAGGGGTCTAGCCGGCCTACGCCGCCTGGTACCTCTACTTCTCAAACAAAAGTGACGGCGACTGAGTAACTCCAAAGTTAACTCATAGTCACTCCTTCAAATTTGGTATGGAACCTAAAAGGTTTGAGTCGTCCGCCTGTTTTAAACAAACAAGGGCACTCGAACCCCTATTCCTACTGGATAACCTATTGAGTAAATAGCCAACAAACATTGGTGAATCAAGGGGTCTAGCCGGCCTACGCCGCCTAATACCTTGACTACTCAATCAAGATTGTGACAAAGACTAAGTAACTCCTATGTTAACTTAATAGTCACTCAAACTTAGTATGGAGCCTAAAAGGTATGAGTCGTCCACTTGTTTTTAAACAAAGGCTCTCAACCAATACTCTTGCTAGGTTAACAAATAACAAATTAAAGGCCAACACTGGCAATAAAGGGAAACAACCGGTACCCGCCGCTTGGTTTCCTACTTAAATTCCTTGGCTACTAGGTAATTCAATTTACTTGGTCAAATTGAATAAAGAGTTCGAATACCGATTGATTAAATGGCCGACTGATCATCTATCCTGGAAACAGACAACCAGTCGTCCAGGGGCATAGGCGGCATACTTACTATTTGTACCTGTCTTAACGTTCGGCCATACACAACAGTCGGTCTAGTGAGCAAATTTCAAATACTTAGACAAATTTGAACAAAAACAAAAAATTTGATTAAAATGAGCCGGCCATAAAAGACCAGCAGAATATTCAAAACCCCGGCCCCCTGGCCGGGTAATTACAAAGCAAACGGCACGCAGGCCGTGAAAAGGGAAAAAAAAAAAAATACTTAAAGCTTAAGAAGGGGGCAGTTCAGTATCAGCAGCAGCCGCCTGGTCAGCACTCTTCTTGCTGGACTCGGCCTTAGCTGCATCATCTTTTGATGCCTTACCCCCAAGTGGCACAAGCGCCACAACCGGCTCTTCCTCCTCCAACGCAACGTCCATCGCCTCTTCTTCAGCAGCCGCCAGGATCTGTTGATTATATATTTCCGAACACTGGCGGTACGTTCTTTCCCATGAGGCAAAGTCGGCACTGGGGAACAGTCGTTCCCAGGTCATGCGTTGGATTTGGGCGGAGTCTTCCACCATCTCCCGGACGAGCTCTTGTTTCTCTTGCTCGGCCTTGTCCGAGAGCTCTTGGGTAAGACTCTTCTCCTGGTTCACCAGGCGTTCTTTTACGTTAGCCAAAGATTTCTCCATGGCTTCGTAAGAGTGCATTTTTTGGCGAAGGGGTTTCAGCTCGGTTTTAAGTTTGGTGACGGTCCCCTCCAGCTCGTCAACCTTCTTTTGGGCCGTCTCTAGCTGAGCCCGAACAGCGGCGGTCGCCTGCGCCTGATAATAAAGAAGATCAAGGGTCAGTACTTCATTTTGGGCAATTTGAAACATTGCCTTATCACAGCTGGAGGCGGCCATAGCCTTTGCGGCCTTTACCTCTTTGTTTTTCCGATCAATCGGCTTGCGAAGGCTGTTGACTCGGAGCAGGGCCTAAGTACAAAGAAAAACAGGCGTCAGTTTCCAATCAAAAGAGTTAACAGGCGTCCTGGAACTCAAAAGCTCAAAAAGGTGCTAAGTATACCTCAGCTAGGATCCCCGAAATTCCATCGAGGTCAAGGGTGCCGGCACCCTTGACCGCCTCCCTGTCAGATGGAGGAACTACTTTAACCATTGACTTGGCTACCTCAACCAAGTCAAGTCCCTGGGGGCCGGCTGCATTAAGCAAAAGGAAAAAACAAGTTAGACCTAATCAAGAAGGAAGCAAGGGTGAGTTTTTACAAGCAAATGTCCATACATCTAGGCGGCCCCGCCTGGGTTTTTGAAGAAGTGGCCGGCTGCTTCTCAGCCGCCACTGTTTTCCTGGAAGACCCAGGAGAGCTTGCAACAGTCGTCCTCCGGGCCTTGGGGTCCGGCTGTTGCGAGGAAGAAGCCCTTGGAGTACCAGACTGAAAACAAAAAAGAAGTTAGTATATGCATAATACAACTGAAAGGAGAAGAGTTTTTCAAAGCTTACCAAGGGTGCCTCCTTGCTGGGGGAGTCGGCGTACGACTGCTTCATTAGCGAGACCCGCAGCATGGCCGCCGCAGTCTTAGATGCTGTTATTTTACTCATGGCGTCGGCTGAAAGAAATAAACAGCAAAGTTAGTAAAAATCCCAAGTAAACAAGGCGTGAAAAAACAGAGTATTCGTCAGGCCGGCTACCTCTAGAGCACCGACTGCCGAGGCCACAGGCGGCCAAGAAGTACTCATCATAGAGCCACTTGAAGTTCGGGACGCAGTTTAGGGGTACTTGCTCTCGTACCCCTGAAGTAGAGTTCACCCTAGTCTCTACTTTGAAGAGTCCTTTGTCTAGGATCTCTTTTTTAGCCTTTGGGGGAACAGGCGGCATGCTGCGGCCGCCTGCGAGAAGAGGCGGATCCCTGTTCCACTTGTTAAAACGTTTGTTCAGCTCCGTGTCTGAACTCTCGATAATAAGGAAGGTGTTCCGCCAATCCTTCCATTTGTTTGCCTTACCTCTCGTCATGAGGTAACCTCTATGGCTTGTTAATTGATACCAGCCGGTACCTCCCGACTTAGGGGTCCGGCTGAGATAGTTCATGTGGGCGAAAGCCTCAAAACTTGGCTCCACCCCGTTCAGTTCGCACCCGGCCACATAGCCGAGTACGTTAACCCAAGAGCTGGGGGCTAACTGCCATAACCCCAGATCATACCCATCTAAAATCCGCTGAACAGCCGGATGTAATGGGAAGCGCAGTCCAGCTTTGATGGCCGCCACATAGCAGCCAAAGCAGCCGTCACCATAGCTGGTACCAGCCGGCCAGACGACAGTATCTTCTGGATCCGGCACAAACAGTAAATACTCCGGGCCCATTTTGTGGTTAGCAATAAAGCTCGCCACGTTGTCTCGCATGGTTGCGATCCGGCCCCGGGGCACCCTGCAGTAGTAGGGGGCGTTTTCCTCTCTGTAAGAGGCGGACGGCTCTGCCCAATTATCCCCCTTCTCCACTGCATGGGAACTTCTCGCCTCTTGAAGGCGGCTATGTTTCTCTTCTGAGCCAGAAGAACTATGGTCAGAAGAGCTGGAATCGGACTCGTCCCCTGACGAGTCCGAAGAGGACGACTCCTCCCCTCTCCTAGAGGGGCCCGCCTCCTCTCCCTTAGAAGGAGCAGAAGGAAAATTAGACATGTCCACGGTTAGATGAGAAGGGAACACCTTGGTCCCTCTCTCAGAACTGTCAGCTTGACAGTCGCCTCGTTCTACATCTGGCGCCTGGTCAGATGTTTCGCTAAGGAGCACCCTTTGGGAGGAGCCGTCTGAGTTTGATATCATAGCAGTCTTTTTTGTTCTGGCCATCACGTTCTGCATAGACACAGATTCAGTCGGACTTTGTATAAAGGGCAAAGATGGGTCCAGAAAAGGGCAGGCGGCACTCCTAGTCCTAGATTCAGCCGTCCCCGGTGACCGGCTGATCACTAACTTAGGGCGTGTCGTGTGCTTCCATGGTGCCATTTCAAAAAATAAAAAGAAAATTAAGAGTAAGAGAACTGAGTTACCTGAACGGATGACGGTTGATGAAGTCCTGAAAGTTCGGGTCAGTCGGCTTGTCAGAACAGGCGGTAGGCAGAAAAAGTCCGAAAAGGTCAGAGCAAGTTCAGGGGTCCGAATGTTCTCGCAAAAGTTCTCAAATGTGAAAATGACCGAAGTCAGCACTTCCTTTTATAGGCAAAATGAGAAGGCGAAGGGTCGCTTCCGAATTCAAATTTGGGCGGGAAAATCTCTCGGCCGTCTGCAAAGGTGACACCTGTACCGGGCCGTCGCCTGTCACCATGCGACACCTGTCACCATGCGACACCTGTCACAGGCGACACGTGACCAGTCGCGTGCCACCTGTGAGGGGCAAATGATTAGGGGATTTTTATCCACCAATCACCGTCTGACAAGTGGACCAATCAGGTTCCGCCACGTGTCCTTCACGAAGGCCAACAGGAGCTTGCCACGTGTCGATCACAGATACGTCCTCCACGGACCACTTAAGACACGCCACGTGTCCACCCATGCCAAATGGGACAACCGGCCATCAAGGCCCATTTCAGTCTAGAGGCCCGATCAGCCCTAGGTTTACCTTAAACCTAGAGAGTTGCACGCTTCCCAAGGCTATAAATACTCGATTAATCCTCATTAATCAAACAACGAAAAACAACCGAATAATTAAGAGATCAAGCAGAGAAGAACAGACTTATTAACCGGCTAATCTCGTTAACAACACAGATTACCAACACTAAGCACTCTCACCTAGAGAGACCTCATTACTTTAATTTCTGTATTGATTACTCCTTAATCAGGTACTAACTTGACCGTTGGAGGCGGAGCTCTCAGGAGTCTCCGTTATTTTGCAGGTACAGGCGTCCGGTTCCAGTCTCGGAATTGTAACTCTCCCGCAGGACATCAGAAAACCCCGAAACAATAGACTTCAAATTTCATTCCGTAATTTGTATACAAACTGATAATATATAAGGATTGTTCTTAACACAAAATACAGAAAATAACCAAATCACATCATAATCTATGGCTTCCACACAGGCTGATTCTTCATTTTTGACTTAATTGGAAGCTTTGCTTTTGATTGTGCTGCCTTGGACTTCCTTGTGTCAGTTGTCTGAGGCAGGGGCTGGGGTGTTGGGGTTGGTTGAGTAGGTTGTGGTGGACTAGAAGCTGCACCTTGTGAGCTTTGCTGAGATGGAGTAGTTTGTGATGTGGATGTGCCAGTTTGAGGGTTAATCTTACCCTGAGAAAAAAAAATTAAAACAAATTATAACACATTTAGAGTATGGTTTATTAACCTTAAAAGATACAACCCAGCTTGAGTCCCCACATACCTTTTTCACAGCTCTTTCCCAATTCTTCTGTCTTTGCAATACATTCCAAGGGTTCATTGATGGGGGTCTGCCACCTAAGTCAATCTCTTCGACTGGAGGTGGATTCTTGCACTTGTTCTTATAATGCCCAGGTTGTCCACAGTTTAAGCACTTTGGTAGTTTCTTAGCTCTTTGACACTCCACAGCTTCTTCCCTCTCACTAATTTCCTGCTTCCTTTTCTTGTGGGAGGGTCTGCCAAGCATTTTTCTAATTACAAGTGGTATGGGTTGCATCATATCAGGCCTTTTCTCCTATTGTTTCATGCCAGGCATAGGTCTGATACATGGTGTGTATGCCTCTAAGTATCCGTCCTTGCTGTAGAAATAATCAACAAAGTCCTCTAGCCTGAGTCTTTTCTTAATAATGCAAGCCTAAGCATGTACACTTGGGATCCCAGTAAGCTCCCATCTGAAGCAGCTACATGTTCTCTCCCCCAAATTGACTACAAATCTGTCATTGTACTAGTCCACTTCCCAAATGTCCAGCCTAGAAGGAATTACATCACAGATGCTAGCCAATTGTGACACAAATTGGAAGACCTTGGCAACATAAGGCATAAATCTGCCTTCATGACTTTGCACAACATCCCATTTCTCAGTGTTTCTCTTCATCACATACCTCCTAATCCATTCTAGGCATGTAATTATTGGTTTGTCTCTTGCATCTCTCAACAAAGCATTAAAGCTTTCACATATGTTGTTTAACAGCATATCAAACTTGCTATATATGGAGAACGCATATTTAACCTAATGCCTAGGAGGAATTGAATCTAAATACTGGAATGCATCTGGAGACAATTCTTTGATCTTTGCCATATACAACTCAAAATCAGCCTAACAATGAATGCAATGATTTAATTTAGATGACTATGCAAAGGTGAGATATATTACTAAACAAATGATAATGTAAGACACATACCCTTGTAGTTGACCTTGCTGACTTCCAAAAATGCTCTTTGAAAGCCTCACCACCAAATTTGAGCTTGAAATTAGCCCAAATGTGCCTTACATAGAACCTAATTTCAGCATCTGGAGTCACAACAGCAAAAGCTTCCAACAATCCCTGCATTAGACAATATGAAGTGTTTAACATGTGAGAGTGTTATTAAGCAACACAAGTAGTTGTAAATAAAAAAAGGAATCAGCTTTGTACCTTTTGTCTGTCTGACATCAATGTCAGCCCTTTTCCCCTTGGTTTCTCAATGTCCTTCATTAGCAGCTCCAAAAACCAAATCCATGTGTCCTTGTTCTCCACCTCCACCACTGCCCAAGCTACTGGGTAGATATTGTTGTTGCCATCCTTACTCACAGCAACAAGTATCATCCCTAGGAAAACACCCTTCAAATGACACCCATCTACTCCAATAACATGCATGCATCCTCTTTTGAATCCAACTTTACAGGCTTCAAAACAAACATACATCTTCTGAAAATTGGGTGGAGGCCTTTCAATTACAATAATTGCTGAAGATCCTGGGTTGTATTTCAGCACAGCAAACCCATAATCAAACACTCTTGCATACTCCTCAGCAGAATCTCCATACAGAATTAACTTTGCCCTTGCCCTGGCAAACCAAGCCTTATAGTATCCAATATGAACCCCCAAATCCCTGTACACCCTGTCAATGAACACTTTAAGCTTCCAAGTGGGATCAGATTTCCATTCATCTAAATACCTATCTACTAAATACTCTGATGTGACCTTTGAACTCTTATGGTGAAAGCCACATGTGTGGTTTAAGTTCAAGTTCTTCACCTGTAGTGTATCATCCATTCTTAATTGCCTCAAGAGTATTTTAAAGTTACACTTGTTCTCAGATACACATGTGCACACTATCTTACCATGCTTCTTCTCCCATGGACAATCACACTTGTTCTTACAGTACACACTAACCTTAGCCTTCCCATTATGCAAAAAATAATAGTCATAATGGTTTTCAATGCTATGACACCTAATTGCTTTTCTAACTACTTCAACATTTGGGGAACTTTAACCCTTTCACAAAGTTAATGCTTCTTTTGAAATCAACCTCTGGGTTAAAATAAGGGTTATAATCTACTTCTTCATCTGAGCCTTGAAGACTCCTTAGTTCTTCAGAGTCATATTCCACCTCTTCCACATGACCTTCATTGCCAGCTTCCTCCCTTATCTCAGGTTCAGCACTTCTCTGATCAGCTTCCTCTTCTAACATGTCCTCTCCTCCAAACCCAAAGTCAATTTCAAGATCTGACCACTCAGATTCATCAGATCACTCACCCTCCCCACTCCAGTCCTCACCATCAACCCCAAGTTCAGTCACTTTCTTTGAACTTCTCTTTCTATCAGCCTTTCTTGTACCCTCTTTCCTAACCTGCTTTCCCTTTGAAGTTACACTCTTCTTTGACTTCCCCTTTTGAGCAACTGTTTTCTTTCTTGGGGTAGGTTTTTGCAGAGGGGAAGAGCTGCTAGGGTTCACAGAAGGTACAGAAGAAGAATTTGGGAAAGGGTTTTGTTCTTGGCTTGTTTTTTGTGGACAAGGAGGCAAATAAGGTTCTAAGCATTGTGAGGATAACATTGGGCTTTTTTGTACCTGCCTAAAATGGCTATTATACTCAGCTAGGGTAATCACTAAAGCTTCCCTATCATCATCATCATCATCATCATCTACTTTGCCTTTTTTGGGAGATAACTAACCTCAAGATCCACCTAACAGGCTTAACCTCTTTTTTAATGGGCTTCAATTTTGTACTGGTAGATGGTAACACAGAAGAAAAGTTGGGGGTTCTGGTTTAGGTGTCAAAGTAGGTACAAAGCTAAAGTTCTTTGTCCTTGGACCTAGGCCCTGTTGAAGTTGTTGGACTGGGTTTGGTTTCTCAACTAAGGCCCAAATTATAACTCTATCAAATTTATCTCTGCTGTTGACCAAATTGATAATGTCATCAAATGTCTCCACCTTCCTCCTTCCATTAGTCAAGTTTCTTCCATGTAACCTATACCAGACACTGAAATTTTGGGGTACTCTACTACACACTAAATCATATGCTTGGATCACCCACTTCCTCAAATTCCCAACATTAAGTTCCTTCAACCAACAACTCAATCTCATAAACATCCCTCCCCCCACATATTCTGTCTAACCCTTTTTGTATTCACATATTCATATCAACATATGACGGAAGCTCCTTACAACATTGATAACAGTAATTATTCAATAACAATGTGGCTACATTCAGTCAAACAACATGCATAGCATAAAATAAGCAGGGCTAAACAACCAAGCAACCAATGTACAATTATCTAAGCTCAACAGCAACCTCAATTAAGTTTATTGTTAATTAATTATGTGATAAAGTGTTGCAATAGTTTAATTGTCAAGTCAATTTTGTCAATTAAAAAATTAGGGTTCCAATTTCAAGTACTTAAATATTTAGGGTTTTCACATTTTTTACATTATTTAAGGTAAAGGACATAAATTTTTAAGGTGATTACACCAATGTACCTTGTTCGTCCTTGTTGTGCTGCAATAATTTGTGTATTTACTTCACTTTCCCCCTTTTCCATTGCTATAGTTTCACTCATTTACTTCGAGTTACCCAAAAAAACAACAAGATGAGTTGGAAGAGAGAGAGACAACAAAGAAAGGGATGGTAGGGCTGCCAAATTTCTGAAAAGGAGAGGTAGATGATGGTGAAGATTCGATGTCAAATGAGGAAGGTGAGAGAAAAGGGTGATAATGGAGGGAAAAAAAATTACAGAGGAGAGAAGGTAGTTGGGGGCGAGTTAATTGGGTGGGAAAAATTAAAAAGTGGGCCCCAATAACGTGTAAATTGGACGAAAAACGTTAATGGGTAGTGCTACCCAAACGTTTTCAAACTTACGGGTAGTTGTAAACAAATAAAAAAAAGTGGGTAGTTGTTCACAAATGACCTTATCTTGCGGGTAGTTCTAGACAAAATATGCTTACATAGTTACAGAATTATAGGGTTCCATTAATATATATATATAGGAGTTGGATCATGTGAAAACAAGTGGTAAAGTGAAAATGAAAACAGTTAATCTGGGCCGTACATCAAATCTTATGGCTGAGATTTTTTCCCCTTATTTTCAGACATCTTTAATCTCTTAATTCACACGTTATTTTCTCTTTCCTCTCTGTTCTCTTCAACCAACTTCTCTGTTTTCTCTCTCTACTGTGTGTGTTTCTCTCTCTTCGTTCTCTCTCTAAACGCAGCGGAAGCATACTCTGAATTCTCCATTGAAGCGGCTAAGGTATTTTTGGAGGTTCGATCTGATTATGTTTTTTTTTTTGTTTTTGGTTTTTTAATCGTGTTTTTTAGGTTTGAACTTGATTTGATCTTCAATTGTTGTTTTCCTTCTGATTTTATGTGTCATTGTCGTGAATTATATGCAATTTTGTTGTATTGTAACTGAATCTTGATAATAAATTGCTAATTTAGGTTTTAATTTTTGCATTTTTGCTGTTTTTTTTTATTTTTTTTTAATTTTTTTATACTGGATTATTTAGCTATAGTATGTCAATTGTTTGATATTATTAGCAAATTGGTGGTGTCGGTGGTGGTGGTGGTCTGGGTTTGGGGTTTCGGTGGTGGTGGTGGTCTAGGTTTGGGGGTTTTGGTGGTGTTGATGGTTGTGGTGGTGTTGGTGGTTTCGGTGATTTTCAGTGGGTTTTGGGTGGTTTCGCTGGGTTTGTGGGTGGATTCGGTATTTTTGGTGGGTGTCGGTGGTTATGTTGGTCTGGGTTTGGGGGTTTTGGTGGTGGTGGTGGTCTGGGTTTGGGGTTTCGGTGGTGTCGGTGGTCTGGGTTTGGGGGTTATGGGAAAAAGAGAGGTACCGCCATTAAGACTCAGAGCTTGAAACTTCATCTTTCAGTTTTCGTCTCAGCAATGAAGCAAAATGAAGATGTTGCTGCTACTACTTGACTAATTCTGTAATTCCCCAAATTCTCAGAGAAGAAAGATGGAAATTGAAGGTTGACACTGACAATGTTCTGGGAAAGCCTTCAACATACAATGTATTCCATAAAACTTTGAACGAAGTATATGGAAAACTAATTTGCAGTAGTTAACTAGTTATAAATTTTGTAATTTTGTGTGTGTGTGTGTGAAAGGTTATTGTAAAATCTCAAACATAAATTTAAAATCTGTGTTGGTTTTTAAGCCTCTAGTTTTTGGCATGTTGAAAGCCTATTAGCTCAATTGGTCGAGCACCGTGTAATCACGTGATGTAGGTTCGAATCCTACATAGACTTTTTTAATAACCTTTATTTTTATATTTAGTGACCTCTGGGTAAATGGTGTCAAATTGATATAATTACCCGAAGTTTATATATAGTTACCTTATTTTCGTATATAATGATCTTAGTATCATGGAAATGTTGTAAATTTTGTTTCAGTCACCTTATTTTTGTATATATCAATCTTGCTAGATTTTCAGCAACATTGCAAGCTATAATTAATATAGTTATCTTATCTTGGTATATAGCGACCTATATGTAAATGTGGTCAAAATTGATATAGTTACCCTACTTTTGTATATAGTGACTTCTATGAATAGGATCAAAATTGATATAGTTACCCTATTTTTGTATACAGTTACGTTATTTTTATATATAGTGACTCTACGTTATTTTTTTTTTTTAAATCGTTAGATCTTGTTAGTAATAATGGATGGTTGAGATTTTCTGTTTTTAGTTTTCACTATAAGCTTTGTTTTCAGCGGAACCTCCCCGTATATATATATATCGGAAAATAAAGCTTACAAACTTACAGTGAACATGGTAATACAATTCATTACGCCTAATACCCCAATTTATTCAATTCCTTCATCTTCCATAAACAGTATAATGAAAAACCACCAATAAGACAAAGATAATTACAATGTCATTAGAGGGCATAAGAAAAAATTGGAGTTTCATCATATTTGGAAGAAGAGATGGATATTCAGACTACGCAAATG
Organism: Chenopodium quinoa; assembly: GCF_001683475.1. Taxonomy (NCBI): domain Eukaryota; kingdom Viridiplantae; phylum Streptophyta; class Magnoliopsida; order Caryophyllales; family Amaranthaceae; genus Chenopodium; species Chenopodium quinoa. The sequence goes on from NW_018743175.1 coordinate 4,057,603, forward strand.
ATGAGGATTATAATCTACTCTTATTATTCATTCATTGCATTGAAAAAACAAAACAAAAATTTAAAAAAAAAAATTAATCATTTCAGATTTTCAGTGGAAATTTAATGCTGTAGAATTAATGCAGTGTAATTACGGAGTAGGAAGGGTGAAAGACTTTTCCCATTAAGAAGCAGATTATCATTTTGATTTGAAATCCTTTAACTAAGTACAGTTAATATTTTCGTGGGCCCCTCTGATCCTTGGGCCCTAGGCGGGTGCACTCCCCGCCTACCCTCAGGGCCGGGCCTAGCTGGTTCCCCAAGCTTTACTATGGAAACTATTTTGGTATTGTTGTAGTGCGTGTATGTGTTCTGAATCAATAATAATCAATTTACGAAACACTAACTTCATCTTCTTCCATGTATTATAGACTTCAAATTTCATTCCGTAATTTGTATACAAACTGATAAGAGAAGAATATGCGGAACGATTTTTGCGGGAAACCCTACTCTCCATTTCTCTTCAATGGCTTCAAAGAACTCGAACAAGATTGAGGAGAAAAGCCAAAAAAAACTACTCGTCTAACAAGAGAAACCAACAGAAAGTGCGTGCCCCATTTTTTATAATTTTTTGGTCAAAATTTTTTATACAAATAAATAAGTTGGTTCTATTGACGGTTTATATTAGTCAATATAATATATATGGTTGTGATTAGATTTATTATAATGGCTACAATTTTACTGTAGTCATTTAAAAACTATCCATGACTATGCTTTTAATAAACTATTATTTAATAGGGTGAAAATACGGACTACTTTGCCTAAACGTGACCAACGTGTATACTACAAATATGTTAGAGCTTTGATTATACTGGGATTAAAACATTAGTCTTCCTTCCGGGTACATATATGTAAGTAACAGATGTCAACTAATTTAGTTGATTAAACTAAAGCTGGGGAGGTGATACTCGAAATTTAAGATCAGGTCTACTCTAATTTATTTGTCTTTTACGCTTCTCTTCACTTTATAAGTTAAAAATGTAATCAATATTAAATACGGGTACTTCCAGACGTTGTGAAAATTGTCACTTGCGAAGCTGAACATATAAAACGCCAGGTGGATTTTCATGCATAATGATCACCGCCCTTGTGATGGGTTATTTGTACATCCGGAAAAATAATTCTAAGATACTAGTATATATTATCACTCAAGCAATAATATTATTATATATTAATATGTTAAATGAAATGTTTTGATTTGTTCAAATTAATCGCTTACAATAATGGCAATCATAATACTTTGTATAATATATATTGACAAGTGTATGTACGTGTATATCAAAAACGTTAAGGAAGATATAAACTCACAAAATTATTCAAACAACTGGAGAACAAAGTGAAAAACTAAAAAATCAACAATAAGAGAAGAAATTAACAACGCTTCTGTTACCCAAAATAACACTCCATGCACATAATTCTTTATTTATAGACCGTACCTTAATTAATCCATATATCCTTATTACTATGGCAATGAAACAAAGGCCATGAATTCCTTATCTAATTCGAGAGCATCCATCGAATCAGGTGGCAAACATATCTCTAGATCCACACTTCCTCCTCCTTCGCTTCCCGGGCAAGCAAACACCAACCCAACACCCTTGTTTCCATGTCCGGTACGAAAAGCTATTGCTTTCCCTAACCCGAATTCGTTACCATACATGTCAAATTTTGGTGAATTTGCCACTGCTACATTGCTGCGGTCAAGTCCCTCGGCATGGTAGTAAAAAAATGGAGACTTCAACCATTCGTTGACAAATCCGCGCACAGTCTTGTCATTGAGACTTACCACAGACTGGTGCAGCAATGAGGCTGCCCATCCCAAATCATTTTCAAGTAATTCACCCACTGTAACACTTGTTGTAAATGGCTGAAAAAAGTTACCAAAATAATACTTTGGTAAAGGTGGGTCTAATTTATGCCTGTTGTTCGCCATCAAGTGATTATGGATAATTTGATCGTGGCATAGGCGGTTTGCTCTAACCGTTGACCTCCAAACAAGAGCGCACAAGGACTGATAAGAAGATATATTTTTTGCATAACCTTGCTCGTTTGCTACGACTTTTAACCTTGCTATAGACTCAGATGAGAAATGGAATATCCGATCACTAAGTTGAGGAGGTTTAATTTTTCTTACAAATTCATCTGGGTGAGTGAAGGGAATCCGGAACGGGTTAGGACCATGCCCATCAGGATACCAACGGGTGTAGACAGGCAGATGTGACTCACAAATTATATGGTTTTCATCATTATTTCCTCTATGTATCTCAGACCATATGTTCCAAAAGTGCCAGTATGAAATTCCATCTGTAATACAATGGTTTACCGAACAAGCGATAAATATACCATCCAGTAATTCAGTGACCTGAACCGTCAACAAAGGTTTTGAACTTCCGTCGTAGTTCACAGTCTCTTCATTGAGGTCAAAAAATGACTGAACTACTAAAGGAACATTTTTTGGTGAGAGAATATCAGAAATGGTCATATCTAAAGCGGCATGAATGAATCTAGCCCCAGGACCCTTGTTACAATCTACATACACTATGCTTTCATGCTTGTCCTCATCTACCTCGGTGACAAGCCGACCTGCTAGTGGGTAGAAATGATCGAGGGTGAGAGAAAGAGATTTCTTTAGCCTTTCAAGGAACAATTGGATCGAAAAGGCTTGATTTTTTGTGTGTGATGGTTTGTTGAATAGGAGACCAAATTGTATGTGGTGGGAAGAAAGCAATGAGAGATCATGAGGAGCTAAATGATAGTGTTGTTTTGATTCCTCAACCTCGTGGTTTGGCTTAATGAAATATTTAGAAATGCACTTAGCCACTGGAATATCAGGATTTTTCTTATCTTTAGAGCACATATAATCACCATAGTAGGCCTTAGGTGTATATATGAATGTAGCAGCTGTCGCGCCTCGAAGAAGAGTAATTCCTTTCGACCATTTATGAATGGATGCAATTTTGCAGCGATAATACCACATAATGTATGTAGGCAAAAGGCACTGGATGAGAATTAAGATTGATAGGTTGGTTAGAAAAATCAACAAAATCATACACAAATCAAAATTTCCAAATCAATAAGAAAACAAACCTTAAACTAGAAGCTTTGACACACAAAGTTTGAGAATAGTTTCAGAGAATTCAATGGTGAAGTGTGAGAACTTCTTCACTAATATTATAGGCCTTTATATAGGCATATACAATTCAGTTAGGCTAAGCTAAGAACTACTCTGAATTGAAGGGATAAGTATTGACTAAGATATTAATATAAACTAATAAAAGTGGGCAATACAAACTACTCTAGCTGAGCCTGACCAACGTGTACACTATATATATAATTGTTAGAGCTTGATTATCCTTCTATATACCATGCGACTATGCGAGACTTGACTTTTCAAGTTAAGGTTATTATCTCACATTGTAAAGGTCTAAGATTCGAATACTGCCGATTAAATTAGAGTATTTGGAGGTAGAGATTCCTTTACCGTGCACTCTTACTTTCAAAAGGTGACGTGTTTAACAATTGGAAACGCTCTAAAATCATTTGTATTTTGTGTCTTTTTCTATTGTATGGACTACGGAGTAATGGAATATTAACATTGAGTAAGAGTTGTTACTAGCGAAGCTGAACAACATCACAGGCCTTGTGGGCCTATCTGTATAATGTACATCCCAAAAAAACAATCAAGATACTCAATAATAGTCAACATCACGAGTAGTATTATATTTCTTCGTGCTTCTTGTTAACTTAAGTATTTTATAATAGTCTGGGGCGGACTCACTTATTATCATAGTGGGTCACAGAACACACTATTTTTTTTCGAAAAAAATTACTGTACAACTCAGTTTAGACCTTCAGTAAATTAAAATACAAATATTTCATCTTTTTATCTCGATCCCACCTCACTCACAAATTGCCAAAAACATTTTCAATTCCCCAAACTAATAATCAATAGTTCAATACCCCTCTTTTGCTTTCTCTCTCCATTCACCATGCCAATTTACCAAGTCAATTTATCAAGTCAGTAAAACCCATTTTTAATGATTTATAATGAACACCAATTCATATTGCATACAAGTATAAGATAAAAAGTCATTTGAAGAATTGAAGTTTCTAAAAGGGGAAAAAAAACAAGGGAGAAGTTATGAATAAATAGTACGAAACTAAGTAATTTGTTAAACGAAGATTAAAATTCAGGTATGACAGTGATGTTAGATTATTGATGAAATTACAGATTTAAATTAAATTTAAGGAAGAGAAAGACCTCTAGTTTATAAGTGAAATAATGGAGAAGAACCCTACCACAAAAGTCGTAGCTTTTACAGAAGTTTGCGGTGGATATGTGGCGGTTGCAGCGGCGGTGCTGTGAACGAGGGGATGGGGGTCATGGACTCAAGGTGGTGTTGGGAGAAGAGGCTAAGAGGGGTATTCCTTCTTTCCAATCCTTTCGAATTAAGTAGTCAATCTACTTGCTTATTTTTGTTGAATTATTATTTTTTTTGTTGAATTATCATTTGTTGTTCATTTACTGTTCATTTCATTCGAAGAGTATAAGGTATTGTTCTTGTTTGATGATTAGAGTTGATTCTATTGATGATAAATTTCTCAATTATTAATTTACAGTTGATACGGAAAAAAAAAATGATTGCCATTGAAATTGTTTGTCAATTTTTATTTTTTTTTTTTTGAAGAAATTGTTTATCAATTGATATTTGCAGTTAATTATTTTTAATAGGAATTAGTATATATATTACGATGTATTATTAATTTGATGTAATTAATTGAATGATTCAAGTTTTTATAGTTGGACAAAAATACATTGATTTATCTAATTCACATTAAGACTTAAATTTCATGAAAAAGCAAGTATATATGGGATATTTCAAAAAAAAATTAGATACGGAGTATTAACTTGGATATTATCGTGAATATGAAAAATTGTGAGCAATAAGTCTCAATTTATATATTTATCCATGCCTTTATTATTGAATTATATGTGGTCGGTAAACATTAATGACACACTATCCGTTAAATCCTGAATCCGCCACTAATAATAGTCAATATTAGTATTATATTCCTTCGTGCTTCTTGTTAACTTAGTATTTTAATATTTCCAGACACAGAGGATCAATTATATCTTGATTCTTTGGGATTTTTAATCATATTTATTTTTTGGTATTTAATATTCAAATCTGATACATATTAGTGATCCGTTTATCCAAATATACTCCGTATTTTGTAGATTATAATTGCTACTCTGTACGAACTACGAACTAGCGAAGGAAGCAACCCCTTTGTGGGTCGGGCCATTTTGTGTCATCTTTGACCAACCCTTACATAATGACGTCATATTTTAATGTAAAGTAACAATTCTGAATACTCAGTTTTTTTTCAATTGCACCATTTTGGATTTTATACTATCACACAACCTTCTTTCATCATATTTTGTGATTTATCTGCAAAGAAAAACATAGACATGTAAAATCTCATTAGATTCGTCTCGATGTCTACTTTTCAAATATCTTATTTTTATAATTTTCACCTAAGTATAATTAAAGATATTAATGACCAAAGTATTGCATCGGAATAGTATTTTATTATATATACCCGAGTGTACCGTATACCCAACTAACCTAAGGTTAACTTTTGTTCTTTATTTGATAATAAAATGAAAAACAATCATCAAAATGAGAACAAATACTTATGGGTGTACGGTGCACCCGGGTGTATATAACAACCTCTCGCATCGGCAAGCGTAAAATGGCGAATGGTGCAATTAAAAAAAACAGAGGAAGTAATAAACATTTAAGGATACACTAATGAACAAATTAAATAATACAAATATCGACATACTTGGAGATAGAGCTGGCAATCTCTGACACGACACGACAACACGACCAAAACCAGTACGACATGAACACGAAGTTATTGAGAGAAAACACGAATTCGAAATGACATGAAATCAACCCGAACACGACACGACTTTTTGCCATCTCTACTTGGAGAATGAATATTTTTCAATATAAGATATATTGTACAATATTGAAAATTCAACTCAGACTTCAGAAAAAAAAAAAAAAAAAAATACGTTGTATATATATATAGAGTCTACTATCTAGCTATCTACTATCTAGAGTCTAGACATCGGTCCCAGAGTTCAAGACGCTGTCTAGCAACCCATTCCAAACAGGGATTTGGGATTTGTGAAGCTGGAAAACACGTTAGCATTTCCTGACAGCCTTACTATTAATATACGCCAAATTTCACATACCGAACCTTATGACTAGATATATTACAAGAAAACTTTCTAATTAAGTAGCATAAAAAATTGGGAGCCTCCTTAATGCCTTCAATTTTAAATTAGAAAAAGAGGAGAAAAATAATTAGCTAACAGTCAATAAGCCAAGTAATCATGAGATTCAACCCAGTGTCTGAGAATGGCCCTAATTAAATTTAACCTAACATATAGGGGTCAATCAATCAATAAAAGTCTTAATCCCATAAGTGGGTTGGCTACATGAACCAAAAGTGATTATTACGTGTAGTCGACAAAAATCTTCATCGTCCATCCCTTCGATCAAATGTCTAATCCTCATGCAAATTCACACTTCATATCCTTCCTAACTCCATCCAACCAAGTCACTTTCGGTCTCCCTCTCCCCCGTTTTACCCCTCCATGGTCCCACTCTTTGTACTTATGCACCCTCAAGCCTTCGTCTTACATGCCCAAACCAATGCATGCATTTTTCTCTTAGTTTGTCTACAATGCGTGCCACACCCACTTTCTTACGAGCAACCTCATTCCTAATTTTATCCCTTAGAGTGTTCCCGCACATCCACCTTAACATACACATTTTCATAACCTCCATCTTTTTAATGTGCTTCTTCTTAGAAGCCCAACATTCTGTATTGTACTATAGAGCAACACTAGTCTTATGGCAATCCTGTAGAATTTCCCCTTCAACTGTAAAGGAATGTTTCGGTCACATAACACTCCCGTGGCCGCTCTCCATTTAAGCCACCCCCACTTAAACCTGTGGGTCATGTCTTAATGATGTCACCATTTTTCCGAATAATCGATCCAAGATACTTAAAACATTCACTCTTGATCAAGTCCTTTCTATCCAAACTCACCACATCATCGCTTGTCCCCATCCGAGTACCAAAGCGGCATACCAAATATTCAGTCTTACTCCGACTTAGCTTAAACCCTCTAGTTTCCAACCTTTGCCTCCATTGCTCCAATTTGGCATTAACCCCATCTTTAGTTTCATCGACCAAAACGATATCATCCGCAAACAACATACACCATGGAACCTCATCTTGAATTGGCCTGAATGTCCGATTACTTCATCTAGAACCATTACCAAAAGAAAAGGGCTTAATGCAGACCCTTGATGCAATCTAATTGTAATAGGAAAATCTTTTGTCAACCCTCCACATGTCCTCACATTTGTTGACACATCCCGATACATATCCTTAACCAGGTCTATGTACCTTCGTGGGATACCTTTCTTCAACATTGCCCACCAAAGTACACCTCTTGGCATCTTGTCATATGTCTTCTCTAAATCAATAAAGACCATATGAAGATCCTTCTTCTTTATCCTATAAAACTCCATCATTTGTCTTGTTAAATGAATTGCTTCCATAGTAGATCTCTCCAGCATAAAACCAAATTGGTTATCCGAAATGCTTGTGCATGCCCTCAACCTATATTCAATCACTCTTTCCCACAACTTCATAGTGTGACTCATAAGTTTGATCCCTTGAACAATCTTAAGCTTCTTCGTTTATATAGACCGAGACCAAGGTGCTCTTCCTCCAATTTTGCGGGATACTTGTAGCCTTCCATATCTTGTTAAAGAGATATGTTAACCAATCAACACCAATCTTACCCAAACACCTCAACACCTCTATTGATATACCATCAAGGCCAACAGCTCTCTTAGGATTCATCTTCTTTAGTGCAATCTCCATCTCTACTCTCCTAATCCTCCGCACATACTCCACGTTGATTTCTTCATCACTCACAGAGGCATCTCTTACCACAACTCCATGACTTCCATTAAACAATTCATCGAAGTACCCCTTCCACTTAATGTCCTCATCTTATACTAGAACAGTTTGGTTCTTATCTTTGACACACTTTACCATGCCAATATCCTTCCTCGCCTCTTGTCTTCTCTTCGCCACTTATAAATGATCTTTTCTCCCTCTTTAGAGTCGAGCTTTTTATAAACCTCCTAATAAGCCTTTTTTTTCGCTTGGCAAACAGCTGTCTTTGCCTTACTCTTAGCCTCCTTATACGCTGCAAAGGTTTCGTCGCTCCTACATTTTCCCAAGGCTTGATAGCATTCCCTTTTTTGCTTAATTACTGCTTTTACCTCTTCATTCCACCAAGAAATATCTCTCTGCATCGAAGTTCTCACCCTTATTCCTGTTGGTTTATTTAGAGTGTTGTAGTGGAGAGATCTCTCCACTTGTTAGCGCGCTTGTGAAAGACAAGCGCGGACCGCTCCAAAAGCGCGACGAAATCGCGCTGAGTTTCTGGAAAAACTGTAAAGTTTAGGAGGCGCGCCCGCGCCTCCGGATGGCGCGCCCGCGCCATGGTTTGGCGCGACCCGCGCCTAAACCGCGACAAAATCGCGTCAGGTTTCTGGAAAAGTTGGAATTTTGGAAGATCGAGGAGGAGCGCCCGCGCGCTGGGTTGGCGCGCCCGCGCCCCATGGTGGAGCGCCTGCGCTGCTGTGGTGGCGCGCCCGCGCCTTCTCGCTCGCGCCCGCGCCTCCTCGCTCGTCTTCGGTTTTCTACGGTTATTTCCTTTATTACCGTAAAGGGGCTTTGGTTTTTCAGAAGGATAGAAAAACTTCCTCTCTGAAATTTTTTGCTCTCTACACCTTTAAAGAAGAAACTTGCAATCTCTTCTTTGATTCTTCATCTTCTAAGTCTATAGTTTGAGAATTTGATCATCTTTCTACACATCTAAGTGCTTAGAGTGTAGTGTTCGTCTATTGTATCTCAAAGCGTGTTTCTAGTTCAACCCAAGCACCGTTGTGGGGGAGATTAACGCTTTAGGAAAGTGTTCTCACGCCTTAGACGAGTATCAAGATTCGAAGACTCACGTGGTCCATGGTATTCTCATGATCTTGGTTGTTCTTTTGGCAAGGAAGAGGCAAGTATAGTCTTTCATACTTATAGTTTAGATTGATTTTCTGTATTTAGTATTTTCTAAACTTGTTGGTGTTTGATTGGAAGTGTATTTTATATTATTCTTCTTTATAATTTTCTGTTTTATCAAATTCTAGGGTTAGAATTTGTTCTAGCACTATATTGATATAACAATTCCCCTAAGACCTCTTTAGCCACTCTCAAGAAACAGTTCTTCATTCGTAACCAAATCATGTCTGGATCCACCTCTCCATCCCAATCAGCCTCCTTGTTTACTTTTTCTGTAAAAACTTTAGCATTTGCATCCTTTAGAGTACACCATTTTATCCTTGGCTCCTCTTGTCTTCCTTTTTTCTTCGCCTTCTCTTTCAAACGAATGGTCATAACAAAAATCTGGTGTTGGGTAACCATGCTCTCTCTTGGGATAACCTTGCAATTTAAGCAACTTTGTCTATCCGTGCTTCTTGTGAGCAGGGAGTCTATTTGTGTTGCATTTGCTCCACTCCGGAAAGTTATCAAGTGGGAATCCTGCTTTTTAAACCTAGTATTACCCAAATTAAGTCATCTGCTTCGGCAAAATCCATAATAGCCTCACCACTTGCGTCCCTCGGCCCATACCCAAAGCCTCCATGAACACTCTTGAACCCATCTCGGCTTACCCCAACATGCCCATTTAAATCACTTCCCATATATAATTTCTCTTCTAAATCCTTCCAAAATTGTCGTTTAACCAACTTGGGGAGCATAAGCACTAATAGCATATAGGGAGGATCCGTGATATTAGCTAGAACTTGTGTTATACTTCTACAAGGACATATACTAGTATACTACCATACGTGACCGCATGCCATTCAGTTCTCAAACCTAAGGTTTACTAAGCAGCATAACACACCTATAATTAGACTAAATATGGTTGATGCATGTCATATGATGCATCACAAATTCACAACTTTAAGAAACAAAATATCTCATCATAGAAATATATTGCAAGAAACATTTTATACAATTACATCCGACCATTCTGTAAAATTTATCAATTGAGATTCTAACAATTCCATTCATTAATATGGCTTAGATTAGATGGTCATGTTTAATGGACAAGTTATTCCTTGGTGTAAGTTATACAGTAAGAAGTGAGCATCTCACTGATGACGTTTGCTTTTTTACCTGGACTGGTGCTGTGATCATGCCACATTAACACATATACAGTCAGGATGGATTCACACACACACACACAAAAAAAAAAAAAAAAAAAAAAAAAAAGAGAGAGAGGGAGAAGAGGATTGCTGCACATAAAGATATCAAAGTTTAAGATAAAAACCTTGATGAAGAAGTATAAGCTGCGGCAGTTATGGCCAACAGAAGGTGGTCATCGTTGAAGGGCTTAAAGAGAACTCAATCATCGTCAACTTCTTCTGGCTTGACAAAGAACTCTATGTAAGCTATCCTGCTAGGTGGCTGATAACCTGCAGAATCTATGTGTGAGTGTGCTGGTCTTGCCATGGAAACCAAATGCTGAATTTTTAGTATTCCTCCTCTCCCAACAGAAACTTTGCTTCCACGGTTATCTTTGACAACACTGCTTGGTATATTTGAAGTTGTTGCCCGCAGAAATTTATACTTGTACCTGTTTATTAATATTAACAATCAACGTTGAATCATAGAATGAATTAATGAAATGAAACCGAAATATTTAGTAAGTAATTGAAAGGACATTAATATGTACCGATGAGACACTTCCCGATCACAGCTAAAAGCAGCCAAAAGGTCAGTATTTACGTAATACATGAAGTCTATCTGCAAAATAAACAAGATTCAAACTGTTACCATAACTGATCAAAATCACATACTTCTCACCCTTCACATTACTAGAAAAAGTACATCTGTGTGAAGGAGAAAGACAAAGGCTTAATCACATAAAGGTCAAACAAGTTCAGTAGTCAGTACCATTTAAACTTACCTGTAGATCACCATGACCTTCACCTCTAAAGGTAACAGAAGGAGGAGTTGGCTGCAAAGTAATTTTAATGCTTGACCCAGGCCATTCCAGATCATCAATGGCTTCTTTCAGAGCTGCAGACTAAAATGCACTGAGGTTAGAATATATGTGTGCCTTCTAATAAGAAACTAACATATCCAGAAACATATGCCTTCTCAAAGATACTCTGTAATATCTAATTATTTTAAAGTCTTAAACCTAATTTAAAGACTGTTATATGTTATTTCATAGCAGTGTATTGTATAAACTAACATCATATCTTCACCATGGATCAGTTTCAAGAAGTTACCTTCACTGTGAAGCTTAAAGGGGTGGTACCCAAAGGTTCAAAATTGTAGTCCCACGATATAGTATCTGGGATTCTTGTTCTGATCTCAGCATAAATGCACGCATCCAGTGAATCAACAGACCTAATAAGAAAAACAACATAGAAATCAAGCAATGAAACAGTTTGATAGTTTAGAAGTGCTGGTGTATCCAGCACTCTTCCTTTTTATCATTTTTTTTTTTTTTTAATTATCAAGCAATCTTTGGGAACTTTAAGTTAATCGGCAAAAATAAACCATGAGAAAGCATTGCAATCAGTTTCTCATCAACAAAGTCTTTTTGTTTCAAATAACAACAGCTCAATCCCTTCTTGGTCAGCTCCTTTATTTTTTTCATTTGCAGCCACTTTGAGTATCTGGAATTTTAATGCTCAAGGACAAGATTATAAGTTCTTAAACACAAGAAAGATTTTTAACTCCCAGTAAAATACAGCAGCGCAGTGTTGATAACCAGCCAAGATGCAACTCAAGGATTCAAAACTTACAAGAAGAATAGTAATTGCCTTATAGACTTGTAGTTAGAATTCTGAGAAAAGAAATGAAAAGTAACAGCTAACAAGGATCTTCAAACAGATAAAAATAAGCATCTGATTCTTTCTTTATAAGTGAAATCTTAAACAAACTTAAAACTTTCTTTATAAGGGAGATCTTAAACAAACTTAAAGCCCCATTTATACAAGTACAAATGTACAATTTAGGGAAAATGTAAAAATTTTCTTTTGCGCCAATCCATTATAATTAATTAAATTCAAATACCACAATCTCACAACATCTATACATGCTTCGCTTTCATAGCATTACACTACTAGTAGTACCTTTTTGAATATCAATCTCACGTGACACCTTGACACAATGCTACTTAATGTTCTTAATATGCATAAGCTTCATGCCAGAGTGAAACACTCTTTTCCTAAAGTTCATAGTTGTTCTGTTTCTTCTGCACCACAAACTAACTCAGCACCAGGACACGGCCACACAGATCATTACTCATTAGATCACCACTGTGCACTTGTGCAGAACCAAGAGCCAAACCCGGCTAATTAATTCTTCAGCCTATGTTCATTCTGATTTGAGGCACTAAATTCTAATAACCTATGAGTAAAGGTAGAGTAACAAGGACTACAACCATCAGGTAAAAATGTACTACCTTTGTGAAGCAAAAAATCATCGTCGAAATCTACTTAGGTTTCCCATCAAAACCTAGCTCCCACCATTTACCATTTTGGCAACAAGAATCAACTGCACATTCCTTTAAACTTCCATCACAATGTGACATATCCTATAGACTTTTCACAACCTCCAACAAACATATTTGACAACTCAAGTTATCTCACTATATAGAAAGATTTCGCAATGACACTTAAAACTTCTACTTCACTGCATTTTACTGAAACATTTCGGTATAGCATTTTCACTATATACTACGCTTATACAGATTTTAAGGTCATTCATATCAGAATAGTTGACAAATACAGTGCTACAAAAAGAAAATATATCATAATTAACTAAACATCAAAGCAAATAAGGACAATTACTTGAGTAGAAGCTGCATATCAGGGCCTGGATACCGAAGCTCAATCGTGCTCGAGTGTCCCGGAACCGAGAATGTATTCAAGCAATCAACCAAAAGCCCCAGACTCACCCCGAATCGAGGCCGTGCTTCAGCAGTATACTCATAATTCACAAACAACTACAAAAACCCCAATCAAATTGAAATTACAATAAAATTAGGTCATACACACTAACACATAAAAACTCGCAATCTCAATTCTTAGCTGACAGAGTTGAAATGAAAACCTCTTTTTGAAGATAGACTTTGGCTTGAAGACAACCAGTCTCTTCAACAATCAAAACGACGCCGTGTTCCGATAATTCCACCACCGCATCCTGGAGTTAAAAAGAACATAAATTGAGATTAAACGAAACCCTAATTTAGTTCGGAAAATTTGGAGAGAGAGAAAAATGTAAGAAGAAAGACCTGATGACGTTTCCAGCGAACCGAGGTGAGGGCATCGACAAAGCCTTGAACGTTGTCGAGTTGACTCACTAAATCTGGTAGTGTGGCATCCATTGACGCCGAACTATCTCTTCTCTGGTCTTTAATTTTCAGAAAAGTGGAGCTTTGCAGTTTTCACACTTGTTCTCTGTTCCCGCCAAAATAACAGCAGCTGAGGTTTTTTATTTGTCAATTTTAGCCCTCCTTTTTAGTCTTGGGTTTTGCCATGTCTAGACTCTTGAATACTACTTCTTCCGTCCCATAATAACTGGGACGTTAGATTTTTTTTTACTATTTATGTATTTCAAGGCTGAGCCTAACAACTAGGATATCCGCCGTGAAATAGAGAAAGTGGAGGGTTTAACAATTAAAGCTAACAACCCAAGGGAAAGAGAGAATTTGAGGATTCCGACATGTCACATGCCATCTTCAACAAAAAGGGGAAGATTAACGAGTCTGTTGTCAGTCTAAAATCTAACAGGTTGTCTAGTAGTGATGTCCAGAGTGGTGTTACGGAATTACCCAACATAGACGCTGCTAGTGAGATGGTAATAGAGAACTTTATCCCTATCGTAACTAATTTGGATAAGGGGGACAATGAGGTTACCAACTCCCCAAACAACCAAAATTCTAGGCAAGCTAAGGACAAGGGATTGAGGAAAATACATATTTTCCTCAACAGATCGAGAAGTAATTAGTCCCTTAAGATTTCAGATGTGTCTTATTCGAACTTGAGTCAAGGGAAAACCTTGAGTTTCTTCAAACATTCTGCTGTTTCATGGACGATTGTACGAGTGAAGGAAAATACCACCCATGATAGGCATCCTAATTTCCACAAGGCAAAGGACTCCAAAGTTTCTGAAACCTTGTTTATGCCCACTGTGATGATGAGGCCAGAAAAGAGGGACCGCGTCAAGAAGAGCCAAAAGAAAAGGGCCAAGTGACCTCTGGGCACCATCGTGGTCAGCCAGATTGTTGGACTTCCCAAGCCCAACATTGCTGCCGTTGAGAAGTTAGATGATCATATATCTACTGGTCTAACTTCTAGCAGCAATGAGGGTTCAATTATCGATGAGAGGAGTAAGGTTCCTGTGGGAGATATAACTACCACTAATATTGTTGAATTGAAGTGGAATCCTTAGGTTCTAATGAGGAAGATCCCATGATTCTTGAACTTGAACAGGTACAGTCATTTCCACCACACTCTAATTTCACGTTCTCTGCCACGTTGAGGAAGCATGGAAGAGGAATCAGGTCAAGGGTGAAGAACAAGAAAGGTAAGAGGAACTATAGGTTTGGTTTTTGCAGGATAAAGAAAACGCAAGGGAACAAGGTTGGAACACCATATGACGAGTATCGACGATAATTTCCTCAATCCTCTTACTTGTTTCAACAAGCCGTTCACAAAGTTTCGCTTTGTAGTTTTTAGTCAGTTGGGAGCTTGCCTCCTTTTTGGACCATTGTCCTAAAAAAAATGATAATAAAATAAAAATAAAATTTGACCATAATTTTTTACTAACATAATAAAAACATATTTTATCATATAATATGTTGTTATATAGGTATTAATATAAAGTTTCATAATGTAATTTTTAAAATAATTTTCATTGATATTTAATTATATAAAAATAAAATCAATAGTGCATCGGCATGTGTGCAAAATTGATTGTGTCATTTATTTTGGGACAGAGGAAGTATTTGTATTTGTTAAGATTTAAACTGATTAAACTAATTCATTTTATATTTGTGCTTGGTGAGAGGAAATTGTTGTGTTTATAAATCTACTTGTGCCAATCTTTAATGTTAAGGATTTTATTTAAAAAAGTTCAAATGAATTTTTAATTTTTTTTATAGTAAATTTGTCATTTGTAGATTTGTACCAATTTAATTGATAATCAATCTCTATAATTTAAATCTAACAAAATCTCAATTTTTTTTTTTAGAATTAGTTTTAAAGATATGCTGCATATTCAAATGGTTAATATATAACCTCGAAAAATTTGATGTAGCTAAAGCAATGGATAAAGCAAAACATTTTGGTGGTTTTTGACACGACGCGTTTAATTTAAGGAAAATGTATAATGCTTGAAAAAATTCAGTATGAAGGTACATGGGGATCGACTTAATAGTCAAAGTTGCTACACAGACAATATGAAGCAGAACTTGAATACAGACTTGAATACAGTATTTTACAAGTTCTAGTAACCTTTAACCACAAAAATCAACTTATAAAGATGGCATTTATGGAAGTTTGAACTAAATTGTTGCATATGGAGTATAATATGGCTGCTCTGCTAATGTATACAAAACCTGTGCAATGACTTACTGCAAAATTCTGTTAATAACTATTATTGGACCAACTGTGGACTTAATTAACTGTGGTATATATAATTGGATCAACATCAACACAATTAAATTTGCTAAGGAATGCCAGTTAGAAAAGAAAAGGCGCCTATAAATACCCAACCTTAAGGGGTCATCACTCATCAGTGATCACAATTACAATTTTTTTTTGAAGAAATTGCAACTTCAATTGCATGTATACAATATAATTTTGGAATAAATAGCACAAACCAGGACTAACTAGTGCGTATAACACTAACAAATAATAGCCAATTAATGCAAAATTCACACTCCCAGTTTACTGTCGTTCATCAGAATAACTTCAATTTTCCTTTGTTGAAGGTTCCTTTGCCTTGGTTCTCAAGACACAACGCTCTCTCTGTTCCCAGTAAACCAGAACATGATTCACCTGAACTCATTGTGACTGCAAAATAAAGGTATACAGTACATAGTACGACCAAAAGAACAAGAGCTACTAGAAGGAAACGGTGACGCTGGATGAGTGTAGTGAAGCTTATGTCATTATGTGAAAACTTTTTGTGAGGCGAAGATGAAACAAACGCTCCCTGAGTTCGTCTATGAGGAGAAGATATGGCATTATCAAGAGCCATGGTTGATGCACCAACGCCTTGTTCAGACTGCTAAGGCAAAACAGTATATTTTCAGTCAGGTTCATGATATGCACAGGAAATCAAAAAACAGACTTGCAAATATTCTGATCAATATTACTCATCAGATACACCTGAGAAACACAAAGGATTTAATCTTCATGACAATCAAAGATGCTAAAACATGGCAAAGTCCGGTAAATTCACATAAAAATGGCAAAATAATAAGCAGCAGCCAAGTAACGCAACATTCAAGTAATTCATAATTAATTTGGTAAACACGATGATGAACTGATGATGCTTCACAAAACTGAAATCTAGTTCAGGGGGAGAAAGAGCGGCAACCTTACCATGGACTAGATGACCAAATTTAGTGACACAATACCTAAATGGCAAGACCTAGTCCATGATCTTAGCTTACCCAGCCACTTTCTTACCTCATTCCACAGGATCCCTCAACCTTCATTTCAATAAAATCTATAGGCACTAAAGCATGAACGCAAGGAGGATTCATTCAACCTATGATGGTATCCAATAATTAAATCTCTATAAAATCCAATAACACAAACTTCTACGAGTAACAATCAAGCTTGGTGCTAGTTTAACAAGGTTCAGTGTTGCTTCCATGATCTAATACAGTGGAGATGACAGTTCAGATTGTAAGAACAAATTCCCGCCGTACCTACCATCAACACCATTTCAACACGAAAAAAGATACAGAACATCAACTAACATAGCTTCCCCCAAATAAGCTCAAATTAATCCTAACTTCCAAACAATCCCTGGTTCAAATTCTACCAAATATCAGTTTTCACTTTGTCCAGCTTTAATTGTCACATCACTAGTTCAAATTACACCATCAACGCTACGATAGCGAAGTCCAAATAGAAGGAAAACTAACTATACCCTCAAATTTTCCGGAATATCATCCAAAAATAATCACTCGAGTCAGCTCAATAATTTCCAGCAATTCAATACAAATAAAATATTCTTAGTATAACAAAACAAAATCCCTCCTCCACACTAATCATCTACGTACCAAAGAACGAAATTCCCAATATCTAATCATCAAATAGCGATACAATAATCTGTTAACAAAATCAGTGAATGAAAATTATCCACTGAATTCAAACGATTTAACTAGCACATATATAAACACAATTCACATCAATCAAATGAAAACAAACAAAATTCAAAACGGAAAAAAGTTAAGGTTTTCAACAATTCGAAAATCAACATGAGAAATAAAAGGGAAGTAATACCTCTTTAATTAGGAGAGAGAAAGAAATTGGAGAGATACAGAAAAGCCAGGCACCAGTGCGATGCAGAGAGAGAAAGTGGGCGTGTAAATCGAAAGCGAAAGCGTCGGAAAATTTGAGACGAAGGAGGAGAGAGAAAGTTAGGAAAGTGAGGTTTGTTAGAGGGAGGATGAAGATAAATGGGCGAACTACCAATTTCCAAATTAACACTTAGATCCAGATCTAGTGTGACCATTATTTGGCTCCACATTTATGTTTTTATACTACTTTATGCTATTTAAAGTCATTTATTGGTATATTTCAAAAAAAAAAAAAAAAAAAAAAAACACAGTTGTTGATACTAATTGGTTGTTGGTGCAATAGTGATTGGAGCTGCATTTGGTAGGGAGTATTGTGTATTCGGCCCCTCGCAATAACAATTGGGGGGGATTGAAACCTAACCACCCAGAATCGAGCTCGAATCCGGATTAGCCCTAAGGGTGAATCGGGTGGAAACATCCAAAAGTCATTTGTTGATAGATTGACAACAAATTAAGATTTAAGGTTGTATGTTTGATACAACGCGTTTACAACATCAGTTAAACAACTAGTTTTATAACATTTATCAATCAACTCGTGCAAGATCGTAAAATTTACCAATTTCTAAAATACAGTTATTTGAATAAAATAAAAATCATCCTCATGGCTACACCAAATCGTTATATTGTCTCTTCTAAAAGGCTATATTTTCCGGCGAGGTAAGTAGAAAGTGTTCCACAGTGCAAGATCACGATCATAAGTTATATGAAATGTTTTCGTTGATTCAATGTGTAATGTTTGTATTAGGCTAAATTCGAATATCATTTTATTAATAAACTAGTTTTGTGCCCCGTGCGACGCAGAGTTGTTTATTGAATTTTAAAATATATATGTTATTTGAATTTTCTACTCATGATAAATAATCACCTGACATCCGTTTAGGGGTATTTTATGGATTAATAATCACTTGACAATCTAAAGAAATTAGAAGTAATAATGTACAACAAAAAAGAACGTTGTCCTTTGATAAAGGTCTCTTTGATTATTTTTATCCCCTTTTGTATCCGTCATTTGTATAGAAATATTGATATTTGATTGAAAATAAAATTCTAAACCAAATATTTGTAATATATTAATAGATTGATTTTTACTATTCAAATAAATAAATTGTATATTAATAATCTAATCATATTATATCATATATATCACAAATAAATAAAGTCGGTCTCGCAGCCAGACCACGAGACAACGACACTTGGCATTCCAGTTTTTCACCAAGTGTCGCGCCACGTAGACAATAAATAGGTATTATTGTGATTAGATTAGATGCCACGTTAGATTATATTGGATAGATTTGTTTAGGATAAAAAAGTATACATAAAATAATTTATTGACGATAAAATTTTACTTATAGCAAACCACCCCATATTATAATTAATATGAATATCCAATTAACAATAGAATTTTCCTCCTATACGAATAGCCGAGTAATTATAATTTTAAATATGACCATGTGTCATTAAATTTTTTTAGTTTACCATTGATTTAATTATAAATATGGTCATGTGTCATTAATTTTTTTTTAATTTACCATTGATTTACCATTAAAGCTTTTGAATCAAGTATTCTTCGTATTTGGTTGTAATATTTTTGTGTATGTTTGTGATTTTGTTAATGAAATTAAAGAAATAAAAAACTACTAAAATTAGGACACAACATAAACGGTACAATACAAGAGAATCTTGAAGAGTATTCAGATTAATGTTAGCAATGTCTTAGAATTTTATGGATTTCACTTAAAAAGCATTTCAATATATTTTTTTTTATGCTAATCATTTTAATTTTTTTTTACTATTCTGCATAATTTTATAAATAATCCGGGTATCGCCCATGCACAATACTAGTACTAGTATATATATAAAGGGAGTTTTTCCAGAGTTTTTAGAGAGCCACGGATAAAATTTTCTAAACACGTCATTTAGGATTATAAAGTTTAGTTATAGACAACTAAATAAGAGATTTGTAAAATTTTTTAGAATTAAATAATTTAAATCCCACATAAGCAAAATTGATTTTAAAGTTTAAATGAATTAAATATAAAATATTATCTTCTAAGATTAGATATTTTATCTAAATATATAACGAATGAGTTAAAATTCACAATTTATTTTAAAATAAAAATACTAAATGATATACTATGTACAACGAATAAAATAATATTTTATCGCATAAATACAAAAAATATTTGTTTTGAAAAATACAAATAAAGCTTCATCTAGTATTATTATTATTATTTAAGAGTTTATAATAAGTTTTAATCGGGTCTAATAAATTAAACTCCGGTGCAATAAATATCATCAGATTAAATAAATTTTGATAAATTCAAATCTAATAGAACACAAAATATAACCACCCACTCATATTTTATTTTATTTTATTATTTATTTATTTTCTAACAAAAAAGAGCATCAATTAATATTTAAAAAAATAAATAAAATTTAATTGAAATTATAGAAGATAAATTAAAAAATTAAGAAAAGGGTGGCACAGGGCAAACCCCCGTGAGACACAGCAAAAATTGAAGATACCCTTCCTTCCATCCCTTCCCCCCACCATCTCCGTCAATTCAATTAAAACCCTCAATAACGTTCTCTTTCTCTCTCCTCTTTTTTCTAGGGTTCTTACCCTTCAATGTTAATTCCCCCAACTTAAACCCTAATCTTCAATTTCCGATTCGATCAACTCTTTTCCGGCGAAATCAATGGATTCTTCATCCACAACTGCCACCACAACCCCTGCCGCCGCCGAAACCACCACTACCGGCGGCAATACTCCGACGCCGATGTCAAACGTTAATGGTCCGCCTCCGTTTCTCTGTAAAACTTACGATATGGTGGATGATCCGGCAACTGATTCGGTAGTTTCATGGAGTTCTACTCATAATAGCTTCATCGTTTGGAACCCTCCTGAGTTTGCTAGAGATCTTTTGCCTAAATATTTTAAGCATAACAATTTCTCCAGTTTTGTTCGACAGCTTAACACCTATGTATGCTAAATCAATCCTTAACTCTATCTCTTTTTTTTTTTTTTTTTTTTGGCGGTTACTTTTGTTTATTTTGTTGGTTTTGGTTGATTTTTACTCTTGATGCTAAAATGTGTTTTAATGTTGTCATGAATGGCTGAATGTCAATTTTACTGTTATTCAAGTTATTGTTTGTTGGAGTGTAGTAGTGACTAGTGAGTTAGTTGATTGGCATTTGGGATTAATTGCGCTAGCAAAGAGTAGAAACTACAATTATAGAACAATCTGGTTAATGATTCTAATGAATGATAGATATGTTATGGTTTTTTTGTTTGTTTTTTCAATTATTAGTCTATAATTGTTTACATAATTGTTTGCTTTCTACAGTAGCTTCTACAATTGATATTACTGCCCCAATGATTTGCCTGTCTGAGCAATAGCCTTAGGGCGTGCTCTATTCTCCTTATTTTCATTTAATTGAACTTAATTTAGTTGCAAATTGAAACTTGGGTTGCCCTTATCTTTCCTGAACTTAACTTATCTAATTTTATATGTATTCTTGTTTGAACTTATAACCCTTATTTGAACTTATTTATTAAAACAAGTGGAAACATGCTGAGGGCCATAATTCATGATCTTGTTTGCTTCCTATAAATTGTAGAGGGTCTGTAGATGCTAATAATCCCTCCACGGGAAGTTGGGATGGGGCAGGGGAAGGTGAGAAGTCCGTCCTAATTATCCAGGCCTTTTTTCAAAAAATTATATCGAGTGGCTAAAGGAAATGCAAAGGGGTTTGGAATGTGAATGAGAGTTCTATTAAAATTGTAAAGGAAATGTCAATTAAAGGTCAATGTGAATGAGAGTTAAAGGATATCTAATAGTTAAGTCAAAAATATGAGAGTACCATGTAGGGTTTTCCTTTTGGATCTTACCTTTCTCCCTTTTCTCTCGCTTGTTAATATTCTGAAGATAAGCAATGTTTGGATCTTTTCTTCTTTTCTTAAGTGGCCTTGGTCCTGAAGCATGGAGGTGTTTTTTTTTATAGAAATTTGAGTTTGTAGCAATTTGAGATTTTTAGCAATGTTCTGTATTTTACTGTCTATATGGAAGATTAAGTGTAATTTGACAGGAATCATAACAGTTTGGAGTAGATGAGTAGTGTTAGGAAGTCCTTATATTGTACACATCTTGTAAAAGAGCTTACTCGAAGCACATTTGCACTGTGTACTATGGTAAATATGCAATGATCCTAAGAATTTTAATTGCTGCAGGCAGCCTGCAGCAGAGTGGAAAATTGGAAATGTCTTTGAAAGGGGTGCCATTATAAGGAACAAAATTTTCTAATACTGATCAGTAGTCCGAGATCTTCCAATTCTGGATATACTGTAAGCTGTTTGTCACTGAACTCACTCCTGCCAGCTTATTTTGCAAGCAGCCTTGAGCATGATGGGTCATTTCCTCTTTGTTTTCTCCCCTTCTTTGGGTGTTAGGGATTGTCAAGAAAAAGAAAGAAGATATTTTTCTTGTAAGTGTATGTGTCAGGCTTAAATTGACTTGATTGCTGCTGCTATGACAGAGGCTGGATTGCTAATTTTGGTCCCTTTTAAGTTTGGGAGAAGAAAGGGGTGGGGTGGTGGGTTTTGAAAGCCAATGTTATGTGGGTGATTGTGATTTTGTGCACGCTGTGTGGCATACCTACAGACTTGGTTTCATCCTCTCTGTGGTTTTCTACTATCTTTAC
Organism: Chenopodium quinoa; assembly: GCF_001683475.1. Taxonomy (NCBI): domain Eukaryota; kingdom Viridiplantae; phylum Streptophyta; class Magnoliopsida; order Caryophyllales; family Amaranthaceae; genus Chenopodium; species Chenopodium quinoa. The sequence goes on from NW_018743175.1 coordinate 4,080,121, forward strand.
CAGGGAGGAAATATGTGTAAAATGTTTTTTTTATGCATAAGCTAATGCTTATCTCAAGGGTGAATGATTAAAAAAAAAGGTTGTGAGAAATATTGATGAGTAAATATGTGCTCTTTTATGAATATCGTACAAAAGAAAAACAAAAGATGACTAATACCTTTCCAAATAAACTCTATTTGACTTTAAAATGGTGAAACTTAAATGGTATTGACCTTTAATTTCTTAAGAGAAGTTACAATGTGAAAATACTGCTGTTGTAGAATAGTATATACCCAAGATATTTCCATAGAATCTCATAAATTATGCAAACATATACTCCCTTTGTCTGCACTTCAGAGTTAATAAATAGGATGTACCAGTCTAAAGTTGACTTTCTTTTTATACCCTCCTTTCTTTCTCTCCTTGGACCCACACCCACATATATTTTTTCTTTCTCATGTGTTAAAATTTGTTCCCCAACTCAATTTTTACTCTCAGCTGTAGTTGGAAACTATAAAAATCAATGCGCAATCTTGAGCACCAAAAGGTCAAAGAATGTTGTTTGGGATGGAGGGAATAAATGAATAATGCAATGGAGGAGTTTCAGACCCTTATCTTGTAGGGTGGGGAAACTGTTGGTGTACCACTTGATTGTTTGCCTTCTTTTGTTTGACTCCTTGCAGTATACTTCCTTTGTTTTTTTTTTCGTTGACGCATATTTTTTTTTGAAAATATTTATTTAGTTGACACGTTTCTTTTTATGGTAAAGCTTTGTTATGTACAATTCATACTTTACCCTTACTACCCCACATTACCCCCACCCAATTTTGAGTGGGTAGGATTATTACTGTCTTTTTCCTTCCTTTATCACACCTCCTTAATATGCCAAAATCAAATGTGTCAACTAATAAAGAATGTAGGAAGTATTTATGATTTGTTGTAAACTTGTGCTGATATACAGTAGAATATTTTGTTCTGTTGGACTATCTCTCATAAATGGGTAGATGTGAAATTGTGATATAGGAGCAAAGGAAGTAGTATGAAAGATTTCAAGTTGGTTTTATGGTATCATTTCTAATGCAAATATTATATATATTAGTAGCCAATGAAAAAGTTTGTTTCTATTACTGGTTCTTGCACCAACATAAAGTATGTGGCTAGGTACATGTTTTCTTGGCTCTTATTATGAAAGCATTGCCCATAATATTTATCTTTTGAGTTTTCTTTGACCTTCAGGGCTTTAGAAAGGTGGATCCAGACCGCTGGGAATTTGCAAATGAGGGATTTTTAAGGGGCCAGAAACACCTGCTTAAGAATATCACTCGGCGAAAGCCTGCTCATGGACAAGGTCCACAACATCAACAACAAGCAAATGGACAGACTTCATCTGTTGGAGCTTGTGTTGAGGTGGGTAAATTTGGGCTGGAGGAAGAAGTGGAGAGGCTTAAAAGGGACAAGAATGTGCTTATGCAAGAACTTGTTAGATTGAGACAGCAACAGCAGTCAACTGATAACCAGTTGCAAACCATGGTACAACGTCTGCAGGGAATGGAACAGCGCCAGCAGCAAATGATGTCATTTTTAGCAAAAGCTGTAAAGAGTCCTGGATTCTTGGCTCAATTTGTACAGCAGCAAACTGAGAGTAGCAGGCGCATATCTGAAGCTAACAAGAAACGAAGGCTTAAGCAAGATGGTGTTACTGAGAGTGAAAACTCTACCCCTCCCGATGGACAAATTGTGAAATACCAACCCTTAGGGAATGATTCTACACAGGCAATGCTCCGGCAGCTAAGGAATTTGGACGCCAATTACAATAGCAACTCAGATAATTTCTACATTGGCGATTCATCTTCTACTAGTGCAATGGAAAATAAGACAGCAGCAAATCGGGTATCAGGAGTTACCCTTCAAGAGGTCCCACCAACTTCTGTGCCAGCTTATGTGATCCCAACTTCTCAGATTGGTGCTGGTGGTCCTGATGGTGCTGTTGTATCTATGATAAAGTCGTCTCCTGTTATGACCAGTTCTGAAACTGTATCCACTCCTGCGCTCTCAGAAATAAGTGGGCTTTTAAGCCCAGAAACAATACCTTCTGTGAGTCTTCCGCCGACAAATAGTGTCATGCCAGAGATGTCCTCTTTGCCTGACATTGTACATAATTCTGTGGACATTCCTGGGGGAAATTTCCTGTTAAATGAGACAGGAGACGGTGACTTTATGGATCTAGCATCTGTTGACTTTGACGGGACAATTCCCATTGAGTTGCCTCCTGATGCTGATCTAGATTTGTTTCTTGATGAAGACTCCTGGGATCAGTTTATAAACCGTAACAATCTAATTCCCAGTGATAACAATGAGCCTGAGATGCCTAATGTTGAAAATTCGGCAGAGGTAAAAGAAGTGCAGCCCTTAGATAACGGGTGGGACAAACGACAAAGAATGGATCAGCTTACAGAACGAATGGGTCTTTTAAACTCAGATAACCAATTACTTTGATTAGCCATCTGTACAGTTATGGCTCTTACCATCCAAGGTATAATCAGAACTCGGAATCAGCATAGCCGTTACTTCTAATGTCCAAAATGATACCATAACATTTCTGTATTGTATACTCAGCTGTCAGTTGCACATATGACCTTTCTTTTGCTTCAAATCCTTCTATGCCTTTTATTTATTTGTTCTGAAACTTTTCAAACATCCTCTTGTGTAGTTAGAAACAATCGTGACATGTTTGTGCTCGAATCTTAGGCTTTTGCTTTCTTTAACATTGTAAAGATGTTTATGATTGCAGGTTTCAACTCACTAGGGAAGGCCTAATGATATATGTTCCATGCTTTTTTTCTTGATGAACATTTTTCCTTACAGCTCTTCCAGATCCCGTGTAGAACAGCCAACTCTGGCTCATACATTTTTTGGCCCAGACCATGGATTCTTATGCAGCATTCTGGCAAGGAGTTGGTCATTTTGTGATATGCTTCTTTCCAATTGTATTGATATCAAGATTAATTTGTACAAGACAGTGAAGCAATTTAGGTTTGATGAAAGATTTACTCCATCTTTGATGTAAATTTTTTGCACAATTCTTTTGCTCGTGTTGCAATGTAGCAAACTGGCTTTTAACTGTGAACTTATAATTCCAGAGGTAATTGTCATATCTTTCTTTTAGCTTGGCCTCACCCATGTATAGTGTTTGCGCTTTGACCCCTTTATGAGATTTTCTCATTCAATATATCAATATAAATGTCAGTGGTACATCTGATTGTGTCTCAATCATATTTATTTTTGATAGTTCTTGTCTTAGTTAAATTACCACTAATGGTGTGCTTTTCTTTTGTAATTCAGACAAACTAAGTTTTGTAAGACAATTGTTCGGTTTTGACAAGATTAGCATGGACCTAAATTCTTTAAATTTGTTTCATTATTCAAACTGCTTTCATTGAACACCTACGACAGATGCAGTTTCAAATGTAGGATAGACAGTTTGTATTTGGCTTATATTACGTGCAAAAACGTCCTCTGGTCAGACTGTTAGAATGACCTGATGATGAACCCTGCTGTTGAAGTTAATATCAGCACATATCTAACTTTGAGTTCTTAGTAAGATATTGCGGGATATTCCATAATGCAGGTCATTTAGTTCATTTTCTTTTCCAATACTGGTAACGTAGCTATAAGATAAACGCTCTATAATTCGAAGACTTTAAGGTGTGAAGCTGCGATTCAGTAAACATCTGAATCTATACAAGCAAGCATTAATTTCAGACTCTGAATTATAGTCAGCTAATATTGTTTGTTATTTGAATATTTAGTGGAGTATTTTTTTTTTTTTACCTCCGTGGTACTCTCATATTAATGAAGAATAACACATTTCTCTATGAATATGGTAGATTGATAACAAAGTTGAAACTTTGTGAAAAGTTTTTTCTGAATGCAATTTCCTATAAAATCAGATGTGTAGATTCTTGTAGCAACAAAAGTTACTGGAAAACAACATACACAAGGTATGCAGAACAGCAGAACCAGGAAGGCTAAAGCAATTTGTGTAATTTTCGCAGATTTTGTCTTGTACATTTAATTGGAAGCTTAAGCATCCCAAGAATATAAATATAAAAAAAAAATAATTTAAAATCAGTTCTTAAATATATATATTCCACAATTTACAACAAATGCTCTAGCTTTATCTTCAAAGCTTTGATTCAGCAATCAATTCATTCGTCTTCTTTAAGTTTTTGATAGTTGAGTGGCAATGACCTTGTCAGTAAGCTTCCCTACAGAAGACAATATAGTTGCAGCAGTATACAAAGGGAAATGGGAAACCTTGACTTAATGCGGTCCAAACTTTCAGTGATCTAAATGTTAGGCATTCCTTGTTGCAAAGGACCTACCTGCATTCCAGGACAGCTAAAAATCAATATAATAATAAACGTAGTAACCATCATAAGTCCTTAAAAAAATAATGCATGCTCTTAATTGATTTTGAAGTCAACAACATTGTCACAATCACAGAAGCCTGTTTAAGTCATAGACTAGAGCAAAACAATACTCCCTCCGTTTTTTTTTAAGTGCCCCATTGGGGTGTGCGCGGAGTTTTTAGGTAAAAGAGTAAAATAATATTACCTCCGTTAACTTTTAGTTGCAACTTTGGAGTATTATTTGTGAGATATAAAATATTCCAAAGTTGCAACTAAATGTTAACGGAGGTAGTATACAATTGAGTATGATTACGAATAAGAAATTTGGAAAAGTAAGAAAGAGAAATATAAATGGGGGACCACTAAGTTTAATGTGAGGAGGAAATATTATAAAATAATGGTGGGATCAAAAGGAAGAGAGTGGGTTAATATATAATGTGAGTGGGGTTTCTAAATTTGGTAATGGGACACTTGAATATAAACGGCCATTGTTGAAAAGTGGGGCACTTAAAAAAAACGGAGGGAGTAATACATTAAGCACATGGGAAGATAACGAAAAAAATTTCTAATATGAAGTGGTAGAGTACTACTCCGTATCTACTTGTATTATGAAATTAAATAAAAACTCATACTATAACAAATGAACAAATTAAGAACTGCTCACAAAAGTCCATACAATAAAAGTCCTTTTGTGACTTCCAAAAATATAATAGTCCTTCCTACTTTTGTATGCAACATGATGATACAACACTGATTCTAAAAGTGGATCCAGAGAGAGAGGAGTAAAGTTGAAAAATACTCTAAATACACCATTCTAGTTGCTAACATTGTGATGTCCATTTCAGGTGGTGGGATCTCTTCATTAGCCCAAGATGATAATGCTTGTATATAGTTGCAAACTTGCAGTCAAACACTTAGCTTTAAAAAAGGTTTCAGCTCAAGGCTACATGGTTTGAGTGATAACACTATAATATCCAATCCAGGTGAGTATAAATATTGCAAAATTCTAGTTGCTAGCATTGCAGTATTCATAGATGAAAATGATTTTAGTTGCAATGGAACATTTTGACCTCATTTCTCACGGTATCACTCCTCAATTATAATAAAAGGATTCAGCTCAAGGCCACATGGTTAAGTGTTGCAAAATCTGATATTGGTTGAACGACTATTTTAAAAAGAAAGATGGGGTAGTCATGAGACTAAGAAACTGCTGTAAAGAAGATACCAAATGCATAGCCAACAAGTGATGCAACTTTCTATGCAGTCACATAAACATTTATCCCTCCTTTCAACTAATAATGTCTAACTATTTGGTTTGATCAGCAACATCCAAGTTTAAGGACAGACTCTCACCAAAAGGTCAGGCTGCCACATTACAGGAACAAAAAAGGAGTAAGCATCCAAAGGCCTGTTTTCACAGTATATTAGGATTCCAGGAAAAAGTAGCTTGCCTAATTGCTGCGGTCAATTGTTACCACATAGGCACTTACAACTTTACAAGTACCCTGCGCTACTGAATTAAGCCTTCCAATATTGGATCTTAGCAAGTACTACATGAGGTATAGGCGTATCCTGCAAAAAAGTTGTCTCAACTACCAAGTACCAAGTGAAACAGTACCCCCACTTTCCCCCTCAATTCTCAATAAAAGTCAGGCCTTCCAGTAGGAATTATATGATGCATGAAAGTTCAAGTGTTAGGATTATATCATTATAGTAGACATCAGCAAAACAGAAAACTAGTGAATCTAGGTCATAAGTTAGCCCAAAGAAGTGAAGAACAAGAGTTAGCTCTCTTCAATACGAATAAGCTAGATTCAGCATCAAGAGAAAAGTCAGACAAGATCAATGCTAAATTCCCCTAATATGATGTCCCCTAATATTGATGAGTGATCTAGTACAAAGTAATTGATGAGTGATCCAGTACAAAGTATACCAGCAATCTGAATTCAGTCTGAGTGATAGAATACATACAACGGTAAGTAATAATGTAAACCACCTACTCGAGATAATATTATGAGAGCCCAATATGCCCCTCTTTTTTCTTTTTTTGAAACCAATATGCCTCTCATTTTAGTTGTTAGCCACATCATAAAGCCTACAGTTCACGCCTTCAAAGAATTTCCATAAGACCAGATCAGGCTTTATAACTCAAACTTTAAGAGCAGTGGCGGAGGGAAGGGGGGACAATGGGAGACAGCTGTCCCCCCTTTCTTGAAAAAAAAATCATCTTTTATTAAAAAAAAAAAAAAAAGAAAATCAAAAGGCAAAAGGTAAAAGAAATGACAAGGTAAAAGAATAGAAAAACAAACAAAACTATCCAAAGTCTGCAAACAACTTACTGTAAAAAAAAAAAAAAAAAAAAAAAAAAAGGCTGAGTTTGTTCTTTTGCCCCACTATTCAACCGTACTCCAAAATCCAATTTGACGAGAGTGACATCACACGTTTTCAACTTTCACAACTTTCCGGCGACAATCAAGTACTTTTCTCTAATTTACATTAAACAAGTAAGCCCTAATTTCTAATTATTCCTCTAAACCCTAGTTTCTAATTTTTAATTGTTTAAATCCCAATTTATAATTGATAATTATTTGTTCACCAAATTTTAATTGTTTTTTACTGAATTGTTTAATTATTATAATAACTTAATTGTTTAAGCCCAATTATTTTATTGTTGATTATTTAAATCCCAATGTTAGGGTTGTTATTTTGTCAAGTGTGTTAAAATTGTTTAATAGTTTTTTATGTATGATTATGTAATTGAATTATTATTGATCATATTTTTCAATCTAATTAGGATATGTCGAATAATTCACTTAATTCAAACAAGTCCAAGACAACTGAACAACCCGATCTTCGACAATTCATGTTTAAACGAATGAGATCCCAAGGGAATGAACCTCCTTCATTTGGATCCCCCCAAACATAAGAGAACAATGTGGAAATAGGTGGTTCAAATACTAGTAATGTACCATCGAATGAAGAAGAGTTGGTATATGATGTTGAACTCTTTCCTCATAATCCCGGGAAAAGAATGAACATAATGGATTGTCCCCAAAACCAAAGAAATGCGGTGAAAAGAGCTTATATTCTCAAAAAACCTTGGCAACCAAAAACTCATAATTTCCCTCAAAGACAAGTATCCAGTTTGCGCCGTTTTAGTGTGAGTTGGTTTAACAAGTGGGATTGGCTTGAATATAGTATTGAGGAAGATGCCGCATTTTGTTTTGTATGTTATTTGTTCAAGGGTGAAGTTGAAAGTAATATGGTGGGTGATGCATTTGCTGATGGAGGGTTTAGGAAATGGAATAAACCCGAACGATTTGAGAGGCATGTTGGTGGGATTAAGAGTGCTCATAATCTTGCCTATGAGAAGTATGTGAATTTAAGAGATTGGAAAAATAAATCATTTGTGAATGTGTTAGAAAAAGCAAGTAATGTGATTAAAAGTGAATATTATATTCGTTTGAATGCATCTTTAACTTGCTTGAGGTTTCTTTTGGGACAAGGCTTGGGATTTCATGGGCATGATGAAAGTGATGAGTCTCATAATAGAGGTAATTTCATTGTGCTTTTCAAATGGCTAAGAGAAAAAATGAAGGAAGTAGCTGAACATACTCTTGAAAATGCACCCGGAAATTGTTAAATGACTTCTCCTCCGATTCAAAAAGACATTATTAATTGTTGTGCAAAAGAAACAACTAAGTGCATAATTGAAGAACTTGGTGATGATTACTTTGCTATATTGGCCGATGAATCAAGTGTCTATCCCAAAAAGAGCAATTAGCTCTTGTTTTGCGCTTTGTTGATAGAGATAGTGGAAAGGTAATGGAGAGATTTTTAGGCATTGTGCATGTTGGTGATACTACCGCTTTATCTCTTAAATATGCAATTATGTCTCTACTTGTGGAACATTCATTGAGTCCATCTATAATAAGAGAACAAGGGTATGATGGGGCTAGTAATATGAAGGGTGAAATAAATGGCCTTAAGACTTTGATTATGAATGATACTCCAAGAGCCTACTACATACATTGTTTTGCTCATCAACTACAACTAACACTAGTTGTCATTACTAAAAGGAATGATAGTTGTAGTTGGCTTTTTGAAATACTTGCAAACTTGTTGAATGTTGTTAGAGTTTCTTGCAAGAGAAGAGAAATAATTCGTAATAGTCAAGCTCAAGAAGTTGCTCAAGCATTGGAAGTGGGGAAATTTTGAGTAGATCGGGTTTGAATCAAGAGCTTGGTTTGAAGAGGCCCGGAAATACTCGTTGGGAATCTCATTAAAAGTGTCTTGTCAATGTCATCCGCTTGTTTTCTACAATTGTTAAGGTACTTGTTCACATTGGGAAATATGATGCATCGGAAGATAAGTTTAAAGCTCAAATTGTTTTAGGACAATTAGAGTCATTTGGTTTTATTTTTGTGGCTTACTTGATGTTGACTATTTTTAGTTACACTAATGATTTGTGTATTGCTTTGCAAAGAAAGGAGCAAGATATTGTAAATGTCATGGAACTAGTTACTTTCACAAAAAGAGTGTTGCAAAAAATGAGGGAACAAGGGTGGAAGACTCTCTTAAACAAGGTTACTTTATTTTGCACTAAACATGGCATTGATGTTCCTACTATGGATGCTCTTTATGTTCCTCAAGTAAGATCACGACGCTTTGTCGAAAAAGCAACAAATCTACATCATCTTCAAGAACTTGATAATCGGTTCAATGAGAGAAGCATGGAGTTACTTACTTGTATGGCTTGCTTAAGTCCTAAAGATAATCTCTCATCTTTTGACAAAGAAAAGGTACTCAAACTTGCCTCTTTTTATCCCGAAGAATTTTCGAGTTTTGATTTGATGACACTTGAAGGTCAATTTGATATATTCATGGAAAATATGCACAATGATGAAAGATTTCAAAATTTGCGTGATCTTAACTCTCTTTCCATGATGCTTGTTAATACCAAGAAGGATAAGACATATCCTCTTGTATATTTGCTTATTAAATTGATGTTGATTCTTCTTGTTGCTACGGCAAGTGTTGAAAGAGTATTCTCCGCAATGACATATGTCAAAAGTAAGTTGCGAAATAGCATGAGTGATCAATTCATGAATGATTGTTTGGTCACTTTTATTGAGAAGGAGGTGTTCCTACAAGTTCCTGATGAAGTAATCATTGATCGTTTTCAAAATATGAAGACTCGAAAGATGCAATTGTAATTTAATATTAAACTTATGTAATTTTTTTCGTATTATTTTTGAATTGTAGGACTATATTATATATTGTGGATTCTTTAGTTGTAAAATTTTAACTATAAAACTATCTTTGTTTTTTTTTTTTTTAATATTTTTGTTAAATGTTGCGATGTTTAGTTGTCGTCCCTCCGATTATACTGGCTCCGCCACTGTTTAAGAGTATATTTCTCACTTTGAAGTTTGAACTAACTATTAAACACTTAGGGGGCGTTTGGTTAGTATATGTTTTGAATTGGAAACGAAATCGATTAAACCGATACCGTTACCGTGTGTTTGTTTTGAAGGCATAGTAACAATAACCATTATCTAAGGGTAGTGGTTACCCCTCATTTGTAACTATCAAAAACTTGGGGTAACAAATACCCTTACCCTCCTCTTAACAAATACCCTTTACATGGTTAAACCAAACAAATGAAAAGGTAATAGCTAAATGATTCCTTTCCCACCTCTTATTTGTTTCCTTTTCATTCCGTTTTCATTTTCCAGAACCAAACGCCCCTTTAGATTCCAATCCTAGTCAACTTTACTATTCCCTTCTCGTTTTGACAATCCTCATTGCACCAACCACCCAAAGCTCATCACTTTCATTAAACAACCATCACTACAACTCCTTCCTCACAGCCAACAAAACCAAAGAACTTTTCCATGATCTAATCTATCAAGGAGATATTGAACCTTGTATGATGAAGCTCTTGTTGGCCATCATTTAAAAGATAGTTACATTATGGTGAAGTACCAGATAGTAACTATGAAGTTGACATCCACATTAGTCGTATTGCGGAGTTAGGGGTTGGAATTTGGATACCTCTTCCCAAAACTTCCACTTCATCATAAGCATTTCCATAGACCGTAGGGCATGCCATACAAGTTACCCCATTGTAGACATAAAACAATAGAATTTCCATTCCCCCTCTGGAAAAAAGATTTTTTGTACAAAGCACATAAACAAAACTACCATAATCAACGCTACCATGAAAAAGCATGCAAATTTCAAACAGTCATGACCAAAATGACAAATAAAACGAACCTGGCTTCGATACGAGGTTGATTCGTGACCGAGGTCCATCAAACATCCAGCTATCCTCATCTAATGACTTAACTCCTTTGTTAAGTGCATCCATCAAATCAGCTTTTAGTGCTGAAAATGCCAAAACAAACCAATCAATGGACGGCATCATATAAATCCGGAAAAAAGACTGTCAAATTCCCTACCTAATAGTTCATCTTGTATTGAAACAAAATAACAACTTCACACCCAAAATGCCACAACCTCCTCGTAAAAAGGATTATAAATAAAGAGTATCATGGTATAATAAATTTAACAATTAATGCCATTATTGAAGGAAAGCTATACTTTTTCATAGAAATAAATGTTAAAGGATTTAAAATTAACCTTAAAAAAAGCTTCCAATAAAATTAAAAAAAAGAAGCAGCTAAACCTAGAGCTCCAAATTCATATACTTTGCATAATTTGAAATTAAATTAAATAGAGATTGAACAATTGCAGATAAAATGATAAATAAGGCGATAGTCAAAGTAATATAAACAAGGGAAAATGGAGAGATTGGAAGAAAAAAAGAAAGGGTCACCTTCAAAAGCGTCTTCCTTGGAGTCAAGGAGAGAGAGGAGTTGAGAAGAGGAGAAGTGGAAATCATCAACACCCAAATCACCGCTGTTAGTGTGGTGGCTGCTGCTGTTGCTGCTCCCGCTGCCGCCGCCTTGAAGTGCCGCCGTCGACATTGCCTCTGATTTTTGGAATGATGCTTACAAACTTCTTCAAATCGTTTATTTACTCAGGATCCCGGAACCAAGAGGGACTTCAGCTATCCCTCTTTTTTCTTTTGTTTTTTTTTTTTTTAAGGGGTAAGTCCAAATTTCTCAACGTGATTTTTTTTTATTTTGTTAAAGAGAGCCTCAAGAAAATACAAAAAAAAAATTGACGGAAAATACACATTTTAAAGGGGCAAGTTCGTATTTTCACCAATAAATTGAGTTAATATTTTAATTTTGTCCAAGAAAAAAAAAAGATTTTAAGAAAAACATAGAAAAGAGCTTTATTGGAGAAAATGAATTTTTTAAAGGAGAAATCGAAGACGGCATGCAGCTTTAATGGAGGAAGATGACACCCCTACTTTTTAAGGTTAATCATGTCCTTTAATTTCCCCTTTTTTTAGGGTTTTCGTTTAATTCAGGGATTTGAAATATGGTGGTGAAAATAGTGGTTTATGAGAGGAAAGCTCAAGCAACTTCAATGGAGGGGAAAAGCACAATTACCGAGAGTTATAATGAAAGTAGTGGGAAGAGGATGTGGAAAAAAGGACGAAGGTGGATATGGGTCATGGGTGCCTTGGTGGGGATTGAGGAAGAAGGAAATGAAAAAAAAATAGTAGGACAAAAAATATAAAAAAATTAATATAAGTCATTTTATTTGTGTTTACGCCATTTAAACATTATATTGAGAAATTTGAACTCGCTCGCCACAAGAGAAAAGCCTGCACTTTGCAACAATGCTATTTTGAAAAAATTTACAATATTCCAACAAGTTTATTTTAGATGTGTTTACACTATTGTATAAGTTAGAAATCCTACAACGATCAATCCTAGCCACTCTACCCATTTATCTTTTTTCATTTCTTCTACGAAGTTCTCTAATCATGTAGATCATTTCTGGTCCAAAACTCCACCTTTAACTTTTCTTAAAATTTGAGCTAGCTTTTACATACTTACTCCGTTTTTATTTACTTGTAACACAGCCATGTAGCATACACTTTGAGGTCGAGATAATACAATATAAACAGACATAATATTCAACATAATTTTTACATATAATACCTAATCTTTCTCTAATCATTGTGTTAAAAATATTCTGATAAAATCACTCGTTTACCTTCACTAATCATCACCTCCTTAAAACGCGTGCCTGAAAGGTGTGTTACAAGTAAAAAAAAGCATAAAAAGTATGTTATTAATCAAGAACCGAGAAAGCATTATTATTTTTTTTTTCCTTTTTGGGTGTTCCACCCGGTTCACCCTTTGGGCTAATCCGGATTCGGGGATCAGTTCCGGGTGGTTAGGTTCCAGTCCCCTCTCAATTGTTGTTGCGTGGGATCGAACACGCGGTCCTCCTTGCCAAGTGTAGTCTCAATCACCACTACACCAATAGCCAATTGGTAGCATTAATAATAATATTATGGATTGTATGGAGTAATATAAGATTTAAAAATTTAAACATTACAAATCATTAAGTAAGCAAATAGCGTACAAACATAATGAGGTTGTAAGACCATCTTCACTAAAGGAAATTTGGGTGGTATTTCCTTAGAATCCTTACCATTCTTATAACATTCGAGGAATCTAGTCAGGCCAGATTAACCGGTAATTTTGTTAGACCACTCTCAATGGTGAGCAAAAAAAATGCTCACCCACTCTCTCTCTACCCACTTTCTCTCTCAACAAATCAATTTTGCTCATGGGAAATTTTTTTTCACATTTCCTCTCCCAATGGTGAGCAAAAAAAATGCTCACCCACCACTATCTCTCTCTTACTTTTTCAATACCCCACCATAACTTTCTCTCTCCTACACAACACTTCTTTATTTATTTATTTCATTTATATTTTAACAATGTTACTCCAAATAAATAAAAACTAGTTTAAAATGTGTAACTTATTTTTTTTATTTTTGTCTTTTTTATCGTTAAAATTTGTCGTAAAATTAAGTACGTTATATAAAAAAATTGTAAAAAAAAGCTCATAATTTGTTAAATGTTTTTATTTATTTTAAAAGCGGTACAATACTAGAGAACAATTACATTTGCAACGTCATGTGCAATTAAACTTAGGAAATAAAATAAACACAACAACTAAAAAATAACTCGACTGCGTACGGAAAAGTAGCTACGCCATAGTACTTGGCTTTATTTAAGTCGTCTAATTTCTCCCTAATTACGTGGCCCGTATCGTTGTCAAATATGTTCGAGTAAATCACGTTTCAGAGATAGATGAATTTCTCTGTCACAGAGGGAAGCTTTTCGCTGTAGAAATGCGTTGAAGTCAAAGTTGGTAGGTCGGCCTACGTTGAATTCAAACGGTGGCGTTGTAGATGTTGATGCTGGTGTTGATTCTTGTTGATCTTCTTCGTAGAAGGCTCTTAGAACTTCAGCTCGAGTGTAGTTGTGGCGCTCATCTTCAACAATCATGTTGTGCATAATGATACATGCTTTCATTATGTCTCGCAGTATGTCCTCATCGTACGCCAGTGACGGTTTTCGTATTATTGCAAATCGAGCTTGCAAAACACCGAATGCTCTTTCAACGTCCTTTCGAGCAGCAGCCTGGTGGTCAGCGAACAATTTATCTTCTTGAAGTTGAGGGGTTGTGATACCCTGAACAAAAGTTGCCCACTTCGGATAAATTCCGTCGGCTAAGTAATATGCCATGTTGTATTCATGGCCGTTAACGGTAAAATTTACCGGAGGAGCTCAACCATGCAGAACCTCATCGAACACTGGGGAACGGTATAAGACATTTAGGTCATTACAAGATCCAGGAATCCCAAAGAAGGAATGCCATATCCATAAATCCTGATCTGCAACGGCTTCCAGTATTAGCGTTGCTTTCTTGTTCCTACCGGCGTACTGCGCTTTCCATGCCGTTGGACAGTTCTTCCATTCCCAATGCATGCAATCAATGCTGCCTATCATGCCTGAAAATCCACGCAGTTCATTTTGATGCAGTATTCTGGCCAATTCATCAGTTGTATAATGCAATTACATTACATGCCATAACAAATTAAAATGATAACAAATCCAAAAAAATATCAACAACTTTCTTCAATTGCATAATGCAATTACATTACATGCCATACAATATTTTTTTTTTCCTCACAAAATAACATATATACTAATTTTAACACATAACTACATGTACATATTAAAGAAAATAATTAACCAATACTTGCAACACTTTAAGAAGTATGAATTTATAAATTTCTTGAGAAAATATACACAATTTTGTTTAATTACATAATGCAATATAATTTTGTGGCCTATCATATTGATTTTTTTCCAAAAACCAAACATATACTACTTTTATTATGTAACTACATTTATATATAGCAAAAAAAATTAACCAATAATTGCAACACTTTAATAAGTACAAATTTAGAAATTTATGGACAAAATATACACAACTTTGTTTAATTACATATTGCAATATAATTACATGGCCTACAATTTTTTTTTATTTTTTTAAAAAAATCACATATATACTACTTATATTATATAACTGATTTTAAAAATTAAATAAATTTTTTTTTACCTCAATATGGCTGAATTGCAAACACTACCTTCTTCTACAAATTTAAAATACTTTTAAGAAAATAAAAATTTGGAGGATTTTAAAGTGTTTACGAAATTATGTCAAAATATATCAAAATGCATGTCTATTTATAGAGAATTTAATTTTATGACCGTTGGTAATTTTTTATTTTTTTTTACAAAATATATTTTTCTGAAAATGCATTATAAATAAATAACCGTTGTAAAACGGCTAGTATTTTCTGATTGGCTGGCTGCCTGCACCCGCCACGTGTCACGTCTTCATTGCTTCCCTCACTGCACGCGTCAGCAAACCAGCCTTTTTTTTTATTTTATTTTCTGATTCATCAGAACGACGCGTTTTGATAGGCGCGCCTTTGAGGGACCTCATCAAAACGCGTCGTTTGATGCTTGGAGTCCGTTTTTTTTTTGTTTTTTCCAGCCAGCTGTGGGCCCCATTCCAGTTACTATTCATCAATAAAAATGCTCAAGTTTTGAGCTTTTTTGGAAATGTTTATGGGCTTTTTTTCCTATTTTAACTTTTGCTCACCATTGTAGCTCATGATCATTTTTTTTACTCACGAAAAATTCTCATGAGCAAAAAAAACACTCACCATTGCTAGTGCTCTTACAGGCTTTAGTTCGATAAGACGTCTTTAACTCTTGAAAGTAGTGCTATGAAACATGTTGAGCTTCGAGTCCAGGTGACGACACAAAAAGAACTCAATAAACAAATTCAAAACGTAAAAGCCACTCCTTCTCTTTCCGCCTAAAATTCCTCCTTCTCCTTCTTTCTTTCTCTTTCAACTTACTCAAATTTTACCATCATCAACTTTCTCTCTCCTCAAATTAGGGTTTCCGAAACTCCCGCCAGATTTACCGCCTCCGCCGCCGTCTCCGCCGTCTTCCGCCGCCGTTCACATTCTCGCATCTGCATGACTCGCATCCGACACCAATTTCCACCGCCGGCGCTTTTTACCGTCACTTCCGGCAGCTCTTTTATCGTCGGCGATGTCTATCAAACCTTCGCGCTCCAATTCTCTGTCTGTAATTAGATCGGAACCTTCCAAGAGCACGCCGGTAAATTTTTTTCTCATTCATCGTCAGTTTAAGTGATGATTATTGTCGGATTTTGTATGAATTTTCTGATTTTTTGTGCGATTTTGTTTGCTATGAATGTGGTTAAGGTGTCGGAGCTTACGAATATGAGTGTCGCACCAAAGGAGATTATATCGGTTATCGATTCGTTGAAGCAACATGTTGAAGCTCAACGGCATGTTTATGTCAAGGTGCATTTTTCAGAAACCTAATTTTTTGTGTTTTGAAAATTTGCAAAGTTAGATTTCGGTTTAATAACAATGTGGCATGTTAAAGGCTAATTTTAACTGATTTACGCGTATGGAAGATGGGAAATAGTGTTTTTTTATTTTAATTACTGATGTATTAACAGCAATGCTGATGAAAGGATGGCGTAAGGGCGGAATTTTTGAGTGTTTTAAGTTGATGGTTTGAAAACCAATTTTGAATAGGGTTTAATTTATGCTCGTTATCTGGAAAGTTGGGCGGAATTAAGGTTTTTTTTTTGTTTTTGTTTTTGTAATTGTTAGTGAGTGAAGGATTCTTGTTCTTATGATTTCATGCTTGTTTTCAGAACATAATGGAAGAAAACAGGCAAAAGTTGTGCAAAGTGACTTTAGGAAAGGAAAGAAAAAATGTGACGCCTAACGACTTGGAAAAGAATGCAGCTTTATTGGTAAAAAGGCAGACTGATGCGGTCAATATGCAAAACGGTATTGGAGCTGGTAACAAAGGTGATGGTGCCAATGTCTCACCTGAAGATACAGCGATTCTTCTAGGTTCTCCTTTCCCTAATAAGAATACTATTCGAGCCATCAGACTTCCTGGAGTAAAGAGATTACCACCTTATACTACATGGATTTTTTTGGACAGGTTTGTTAAGGTTAATATGTACCTTGATGAAAATATTCTCCATATAATGTTAATTTTATGCACATGCCATAAGTTTGTTTATGTTGTATCAACTTGATTTCCCCCCCCCCCCCTTTCAAATATGTCGTAGTTGTCATAGGCTTTTTGGTGGATTAACTATGAATAAATTTGTATTTTGTTTTTTGTATATATAATGGGGAATGTAGGGGTAGGGCTTACCGCTTATGTAAAAGTGCTTTCATTGAAAGGGATTCTGCAACATGAAGAAAGAAACGATTCATTATTTGGGACATGACTCTACACCACTCTTTAGTATTTGAAGTTTTTTTTCGATTTCACATCTTAGAAATTTAGAAATTCATCTATCTTGATTATTTCATGTAGCCGACCCCACTTATGTGATTAAGGATTGATTAATTGATTGATTGATTGCTTGATTTATCTATCTTGATTATGCTTTTATTAAAATCCTTTTAAAAATATTAAGTTCACTTGAAGACTGCGTTTGCCCCATCCTTTTATACTTCGTAATTCAAATTGTTAGTAATAAAATAAATAAATCAATCAAAGCCTTAATCCCATAAGTAAGGTCAGCTACATGAACCAAATTTGATTATTCCGTGTAGTCATCGACATAATTTTCCTCCTCCATCCCTTAGATCCAATACTTCATCCTCATGCAAATCCATATACTTCATATCCTTCCCAACTCCTTTCAACCAAGTTATTTTCGGTCTCCCTCTCCCTCGTTTAACCCCTCCATGTTCCTACTCTTCCACTTTTTGAACCGGTGCACCCTCGGGTCTCCGTCTTACATGCCCATCGCAAACGATTTTCCCTTAGTTTGTTTGCAATCCCTGTCATACCTACTTTCTTGCAAATAACCTCATTTCTGATTTTATTTCTTAGAGTGTTCTTGCACATCTACTTTATTATGCGCATTTCCGTAACCTCCATCTTGTTACTGTACTCCTTCTTAGAAGCCCAACATTTTGTACCATAGAGCAACACTGGTCTTATTACAGTCCTGTAGAATTTTCCTTTCAACTGTAAGGGGATGTTTCGGTCACATAACACTCCTGTTGCCGCTCTCCATTTAAGCCACCCCAACTTATTCTTGGGTGCCACGTTTTTCCAGGATGATCGACCTAAGATAGTTAAAACTTTCGCTCATGGTCAAATCCTTTCCATCCAAACTCACCACTTCATTGCTTGTCCCCTCTGCGTACCAAAGCGATATACCAAATATTTAGTCTTACGCCGACTTAGCTTAAACCCTCTAGATTCCAACCTTTGCCTCCATTGCTCCAATTTGGCGTTAACCCCATCTTTAATTTCATCCATCAAAACGATATCATTTGCACTATGGAACCTCATCTTGAATCTGTTTAGTTACTTCATCTAGAACCGTTGCAAAAAGAAAAGGGCTTAATGCAGACCCTTATGCAATCCAATTGTAATAGGGAAATCTTTTGTCAATCCTCCACATGTCCTCACATTTGTTGACACATTTCGATACATATCCTTAACAAGATTCATGTACCTTCGTGGGATACCTTTCGTCAAAGTTACCCACCAAAGTACCTCTCTTGACACCTTATCATATGCCTTCTCTAAATCAATAAAAACTATATGAAGATCTTTCTTCTTTACTTTATAAAACTCCATCATTTGTCTTATCAAATGGATTGCTTCCATATTAGATCTCTTATGCACAAAATCAAATTGGTTATCCGAAATGCTTGGGCATGCCCTCGTGTTCAAATCACTTTTTCTCACAACTTCATAGTATGACTCATAAGCTTGATCTCTCGATAGTTACAAGAATATTGAGCGTTTTCTTTGTTTTTATCGATCGGGACTAAGGTGCTCTTCCTCCAATCTTGCCAGATCCTTGTAGCCCTCCATATTTTGTTAAAGAGATCTGCTAAGCAATCAGTATAATCTTACCCAAACACCTCCACTCCTCTATCGGTGTACCATTAGGGCCAACCGCCTTCTTAGGCTTCATCTTCCTCGGTGCAATCTCTACCTCTACTCCCCTAATCCTCCGCACATACTCCATGTCGATTTCTTCATCCTTCACGGAGGTATCTCCTATCTCAACTCCATTACTTCCATTAAACAGTTCATCGAAGTACCCTTTCCACTTATCCTTGATGTCCTCCTCTTGTAGTAGGACAATTTGGTTCTTATCTTTGACACACTTTATCATGCCAATATCTTTCCTTGCTGCTTGTTTTCTCTTTGCCATCTTATAAATGATCTTTTCTCTCTCCTTGGAGTCAATCTTTTCATAAACCTCATGATAAGCCTTTTCTTTCGCTTGGCGAACAGCTGCCTTTGCCTTATTCTTAACCTCCTTATACGCTCCAAAGATTTTGTCACTCCTACATTTTCCTTGATAACATTCCCTTTTTTGCTTAATTACTGCTTTCACCTCTTCATTCCACCACCAAGTATCTGCATCGAAGTTCTTCCCCTTGATTCCCCTCAGACCTTTTTGGCCACTCTCAGAAAACAATTCTTCATTCGTAACCAAGTCATGTGTGGATCCACCACTCCATCCCAATCCGCCTCCTTATTACCTTTTCTGTAAAAACCTTAGCATTTGCATCCATAAATATTATTTAAAATTTGTGTTAAAAAGGACTTCTGTTGATTCCCTTAAATAATACGTGGAGTTTTCATATGCTCACAATTACTTTTGTGAATAAGGCTCCAACTGTAGAACAATGCTTGAAGGCCCTGAGCTATAGAGCAGGAACATATAACTTTCACTGTAGGATAAATTTTGTAGTCTTGTATCTTCATAATGTTTCCCAGTAGCTTGCACTTTGTTTTCTTGTGTTGCAGTCTAAATTTGTTACGATCTGTCCAGGTCCATAGGTGAAATAGTTAACTTTCTTGCACAATGTTTGAAATATTCTCATATTTATACTAGGTAGGTTGGTTTTAGCCAAAATGCTGGAGTTAATTTTCTTGCACAAGAGATTAAATATATCTTCATTTATAGTCTTTGATGGTTATTTGGGTGTCTGAAGTACAAAAATGGTCGATGTATTTTGTTCCAACTTTAGGTTGAATTTACTCTATAGTTTGGTGGTCCAATTTGTCAACGTCTAACTTTAATATTAAAATTTCTAATGATCTACCTCTCATGTTTTTATAGAGTCGTTTTAACTTTCTAGGTTTATGAGAATGCTAAGATTTGTCAAACAAAAGCAAAAAGTGTTTTATTTTTATTTTAAAATTGATCTTAAGACTATGGAGGAAGAGACTTTTAACAAGATGGAGGTTTTAGGCATGATCATTTGATGGATATTTTTGGTGTCTTGTTGAATTTTTAAAGATGTAGGCTCTTAGGTGGAATGAAATGTTGTTGGAAAACAGGATTGGGTGCTAGAAGATGTCAGCTAGATAAAGAGAGGGATACTAATCAGTTTCATTTATAAGATATTGAATATGCTGCGATGTTAAGGTGTTGGAAAGAGAAACTGTTGAGACTGTGAGTCACGCGGAGGTCTTTCTCTAGAGCAGAATGATTTCTATAAATACTTATTTGTGGTGGATTGTCACCCTGTGATTTTTGGTCTAGTCAAAGGGTTTTACGTCGTTTAGTTAGTAATTTGCTGGATTATATATTTTGGGAGGAGATTACTAGGGAATTGGGGTATAAAAGATAAGAAATCCCTTAGTCCTGGAGAGTTTTTATGTATTTATTAGGAAATGTTGGTGTATAAGTGATTTTTTTTCTTAATTTTTTTTTGGAGAATGAGCGAAAAATTCTTATATACAGTATTAAGGTGCTAAATGATTTGGACACTGGCGTTGTGGATCTGGACATGTATCACACAATAATTAATGACTCTCCATTTTATCACTTTGGGTGTATAGTCTTTGTTTTAAAGCTCGTTCTATGGGCTAAGTTTTTATTTTTCTAATTTTTATTTTCTAAAGTTTGCCTGATTGTATTTTTGTCAACAATTTTGGATAACATACTTTTAGGTGGTGCTTTCTTGTAAAATTTCTTCATTTTTTTATGTGTTTAAAAAGGGTGGATAATGAGGGTATCCAGCAGATATAGGTGGTATTATGTTTCAATATGTTCTTTGTGATACTGTTGATTCTTCTTCAAGAGTGTACCTATCCTGTGTGGGATATTTAAGCACATGTTAGATGTGTGCTATTCAAATTTGACCTCAATTAGTTGTTGCTCGTGGCTGGTCTGAACTTATACTGTTGATTCTTTTTCAAGAGTGTACCTATCCTGCTTTGGCTAGATTTCTGTCTTTACGAGGTTATATGGTTTTGTCTTCCTTATGGCTTTTCTTGGGGTCCCTTTATGGGTTGATGCTAAGATTCCTTCTTTGGTTTTTTCACATGAGATAAATTGTTTTGGTCTCAATTTTTAAAGATTTGGTCTAGTCTGATATGACTGAAGGTCTGAAGTTTTACCCTAATATGATGTGAAAATATTTTCAAGTGGGATCTTGCTAGATTCATCTTATTGTGTATTGTTCCAATCACTCCGTTAATAATTTTCAGAATATTACTAATATAAATTTTACTATTTTGGTAATAAAAGATGAAAATAGGAAAATATTTTAAAATCTTGTCTGGTTTGATTTGGTTTATTCTAATACTTCAGAAAATAAAGTTTCTAGTACAAGGTGAAGAGAAAAAAGCTTGTTTGGATTTTGTGATGTATTAGATCTCTAAGAGATTGTATAAATGGAAGGAGTTATACAGATGGATGAAATATTTTTGAATAATATGGGAATGAGGATTATGAATGGTTGGAGGTAAAACTGTGTATAATTTGTTTCGTTATATCTTCCTGCTTATGGCGTTTTATCTAACTCTATTGCAAGAAGATGTGAAGCTTAAATTTCATGTGGCAATAGTGAATATTGTTCCATTTTAATTTCAATTTCCATCGATCAAGGAGTTTGAGGGACGCTATAAAGTTAAAACAAAAACCTTACACATTTCTACAACAATTTAAAAATGGGTTGTCATTAAAGGCACCTTTGGTCCATGTTATTATAAAACTTGCATTCGAAAAGAAACTTAAAACTTTCTTTAAAGTAAATATGATGGCCGGAGGTGGACCCAGAATGTAGAATCAGACTGAATGGCATCATATTAAGGAAGGCATGGAGTTAGGGTTTTAAAGCTTATGCATGTTTTCCGAGTGTTCTATTGGGTTTTGTATTTTTGTCATTGTTTGCCTTTGTTCAATGTTGTCCATGTCTTGTATTTTGATTGTGTTTTTCATTTGTCAGAAACCAAAGGATGACAGAAGACCAATCTGTGGTAGGTAGAAGGCGAATTTATTATGATCCAAATGGCGGGGAGGCCCTAATTTGCAGTGACAGTGAGGAAGAAGTAATTGAGGATGAAGAAGACAAGAAGGAATTTGTTCGATCAGAAGATTACATCCTTCGGTTGGTATAGGCAACCCTTTCCATATATGCTTGACTATTCATTGATTCCATGCTCTTTGTTTCTTTGCAGTGGACATTTCACTCTTGTGTCCTAACGAAACACATAACAGTATATTTTTATAATCCAAAAGAAAATAATAGCTAGTGATGTCCAATATCTTTCCTTTTGCTGCACTTATATCCTGTCCCCCTGCTCTATTGTTTCCTATTTTATAAGTAGAATAGGGGCTTTATGCTGATACATCTTCACAGAGCCTATGAAAATGTTATTATCTTTCATGGTAATTACATTCCTTCATTTGCACTAGACCTATTGAATAAAATATGGCTGTCAAATGTCAATTACTGCTTTCATGCTTTGTAAATGATTAATGAAGAGTTTGAGGAGGATACTATATGCTTATGTTCCAGATTTTGAATGGTATTTTAGTATCTAGAGAAGCCTCAATTTGATGAATAATGGAGCTGAGGTGTGATGGTCTTTAACTGCATGTCTCTGCCTAATGTCTTGCTCAATTTGATTTAAGTAGCCTGTTGAAACTGAAATTTACCCTTTTAATTGTCAAAGATCTTAATCCATATAACTCTCTCCTGCAGCTGAAGTGTGCAGGGTGTCTCACATATAAGTACATAATGTTCCTCTTTATTAGATAACTGTTACCAACTTACCATATAGGATAACATTTATACTCCCTATGTCCCTTAAACTTAGATATAGACTCGGGGACATGAAAAAAAAAAATATATGTATAGATTTTTTTGATACTATATTGTTATTTAAAATTTTGAAAGCTTATGAGTCTTTCCTTTTTTTTTCCCCCTTTCTATAAGAAGCAGTTTATGAATTACAGAAATCTGAGAAATTGGATTAAACAAATTATATAAATATGGTAGATATTTATAGGGTGAGCTGAGAGAAACTTAGAATGTGTGTTATAAATTTGTATTGGGAAAAGGTGAGATTGTTACTGCTAGCCTGAAGAGAAATAATATTCTTTCTTTAAAAAAAGTAAGGTAAGTTCTTTAAATGTTTATCTTTTCCTCCCCTGTTATCAAACTTACGCATGCCTCATTGCAACTGCCTTTTGATTTTTGCCACATCTGTCTTCCCCACATCCTGTGTTTGCACGCGGATCAGATTGTGTTTACACGGGTATGATGGAAAAACTGAAGGGGCTAAGCATTTCAGGGCAGAGCCAAAAATACATTTAAAGGGAAAGTGGGTAGAACAAAATATAGTGGGAGTATAAGAAGGCTTCTTTTCTTTGCATAATGGTGTGATGATGTAATCTGTATTACTTTTTTTTTTTGTTACTCTTGGTGATTTTACTTTTCCGCTTGCTTAACTTTTTGTAATTTTTTGCTGATAATCATGATCTTGCTGTAATTTATCTCATTCTTGCTGTTTGCTTATTTCCAGAATGACAGTGCAGGAAGTTGGTGTATCAGATGCTGTTTTGGATTTACTTGGACAGTGCTTTTCCAAAAAACCTAGTGATGTCAAGGTATTTGGGAGAAAGACATTATTATTATGTTTATTCTTGAAAAATTAACCGTAGTGTTTGTTGCTTTACTGTTACATGCAATCCGATACACTGGTCAGAGTGTGAACTTCGGTCCAGCTGTTTCCCATTCTTTCTGTGCTTTCCTTACAGAGAAATGAAACACCGTCAAACGTCTTATACAGGCAAGATATGAAATTCTTTGTGAGGAAGAGAAGGCTATGACAGGTGTAAGAAATGGGGATACCATGGAGACTTCAGAAAATTCAAACCCGTATCTTGATAAAGATTTGGAAGGAGCTTTGGATTCTTTTGACAACCTGTTCTGTCGCCGTTGTTATGTAACTACTGTCTTTGACCTTCTTGAGATTTTTGTTTATTGTTTATCTTCTTAGTCTAACCTTTTGTTGCTGATTCTTTTTTTGGCAGGTTTTTGATTGTAGATTGCATGGATGCTCACAGGATCTCATCTTTCCTGTAAGTACATAGTATATTGCTCAAAATTTACTTTTTTTTTTCCCTCCTCTATTGCCTATGCATCTCTCTCTCTCTCTCTCTCTCTCCCCCTCCTTTTTTTCTAAAAAAAATTATTAACCTTATAGACTGAGAAACAACATCCCTGGAGCTCTTCCGAGGAGGCAAATGTACCATGTGGTTTGCACTGCTATCGTACGGTATGTTTAATATTTTGGTGTATACAATGGGAGGGGGGAATGTTAGCAATAATATATTTTTTAAATTAAAAAGTTAGATCTGTTAATGTTAATGCATAGACCAATCTGCTTATGCAGGCTTCTAAGTATGAAGGTGATTCTGCAGTCATCTCCCAAAAATTTGATGGCTCTGAATCTAAGCCTGGCCCTTCGTCTGATGATGGTTTTGCTGAGGTGTCACCAAGAAAGAAGTCTATTGGTTCTTCTAGCAAGCGAAAGGGAAAATCCACTCAGAGTGAAAGTGCCTCGTCACATGCAAGAAATACATCTGATAGCAGTGATTCTGATGAAAGACTTGTTCAAGATAACAACTCTGTTGACCAATCTTCTATCCATTCTAAGCGTAAGTTGATTGGGAAATCTGGAGCTCGCAAAAGTAGGAATAAGCGAGCTGCTGAAAAGATAGTGGTTGCAATCCAGAAGAGGCACAAAAAGATGGTGGCTCCAGATGCTGATTCAGTCAACGCTGGACCTACCATGTCTAGAGATATGAAGCTTCGATCTCGGGCACGCAAGGAGGATGATGTTGCAAGTTTTCCACAGAAGAAAGGAAATTTAAGCACTGGTGAAAGGTCAAGGAAGGCTTCGCTGGCTGTGGGAAGCTCCAAGTCCATAAACTGTGAGACTCCTAGTGATCTTCTTAATGTAGCATCCAACGATCAATCTACTTGTCATTTGGATGACATGTCAAAGAAAGAAGAACTTGTAGATGAAAGCCCTGGAAAACTAGAAGTTAATAATGACAGTTCATGGAAGGCTCTTGAAAAAGCACTTTATGAGAAGGGTTTGGAGGTCTTCGGCAGGAACAGGTCATTTCAATATCTGTGTTTCCATAGATTTAAATTTACTATTGTGGTATATTTGAGCTGATCTGTATTGCATGGACTTGTGTACGAGTATGCAACAAGGGTATATGTCAATGACTAGGACATTTTCAAAAAAAATTTGCATTTTTTTTGCCTAAATAGAAATGCCCAATAGTGAATATTTATGTCGGAGGCATGTGTATTTAATACATGACTCTTGGTGAAATGAAAAGTCCATGTGATATAGTATTAATACACATATCTCATGGCCAATTTCACTGATGGAAATGATGCAAATACAAGAACTTAGTAAACTTGGTAGTAAGCTATAGCAAGATAATTCAAGTTTAATTACTTTTATTTTTTTCTGTCATCATGCAATTTAAATACAAAGTCTTGTTTGTCTGTAGAAAATATAAGAGGAATTATGATTTTCTTCTACATGGAACAAATTTTGCTCTTGTACAGTGTACAAAGATTTTAAGATTTGTTTATAATTTATTGTGAACAATTGTTTAGTTAGTGGTTCAACTGAGGGGCTGCTTTGCTTATTTATAGTATTACATGGTTTGGGCTTTTAGTCTAAGGCTTACTCTTTGATCTGTATTGCCTGTAACTCTATGTTCAACTTCATGCAGTTGCTTGATTGCTAGAAACCTTTTGAATGGACTGAAGACATGTTCAGAGGTCTATCAGTACATGAATCACTTGAATAATAATCTATCCTACCAAGGCGGTGATGATGGGACAAACCTTGAGTGCACTGGAACCATGGTTAGTTATCAGATTCTGGTCCTGATGATGTTGAGAGTATGCATTGTATATTTATCTGTGACTTATGTTTATCATCTTTTGGTGTGTACATTTTAGGGCAATGACATCAGGAGGAGATCAAGATATGTTCGGCGGAGAGGTAGAGTTCGCCGTTTGAAGTATACATGGAAGTCCACAGGTTACCATTCCATTAGAAAGCGGATTTCAGAGAGAAAGGATCAGCCTTGTCGACAGTATAATCCTTGTGGGTGTGAATCTTCTTGCGGAAAGCAGTGTTCATGTCTTTTAAACGGTACATGCTGTGAGAAATATTGCGGGTGAGTTTTACCTTTTCAGAGTGGGTTGTGCTAAGTATCAAATTTGGGTTGTGACCGAGTATTTAAACCTCTGCTTACTTTTTGTGATTGAACTTCTTATTCCACCAGTTTAACTCAGCATACTGATTTCATTGCTAAATGGTGCCAATCTCTCTTCATGTAGGTGTCCCAAGAACTGCAAAAATAGATTCCGGGGCTGTCACTGTGCTAAAAGTCAATGCAGAAGCCGTCAATGTCCATGCTTTGCTGCAGATAGGGAGTGTGATCCAGATGTCTGTCGTAATTGTTGGGTTAGGTGAGCCGATATATTTTATTATTTGTTTGCACTTTATCATATGAATGAATACTGTAGATGTAGAGCAATTATAGCAGATTAAGAGTGCCTAAGATTTTTCAAGAGTAGCAACTGTTTATGAGATGCAAGAATTAGTAAAGAGCATTATGATATATATTGATCAGCTGCTGTTGCTTCTTGCTTGTGGGATTGTCATGAAAAAGGCTTGATAAAAAAAATGTTAAATGATCATGTTCCCATAGAACTTGTTATTCCATTGTCTCCATATTATTATTGGGTGATAAAATGTGCGTCACTATGAAAGTTGCTGTGGCCAAAACTATTTAAGTTTCGCATCACTTGATTCAAGTGATCTACAGGTTAATCTTATATTGAAATAAGTAAACATGCCACATCTCAAAGTTGATATCCCAAAAAGGCCAACATTATAATCTCTAAAGCACTGGTCCCATAATCTATTGTAAGTTGATAAAACCAGAAGAAAACTTCATGTTCATGATACAGATTTAGTTATAGGAATTTTTATTTGTTGTTTCCTTGTATTGTGATAAAAAGTAAAAAGTTATACTGTCGGTACATTATACGATTCAAGAGTCATGTTTTAAGGCATTACTTATGCGGTAAATTCAAAATGGTTATGATGAATTGATTCAGTTAATGGACAATAGTTTATAACTTTGACTCGACATTGAGCAAATGAAGAGGATCTAGATTTATGGTATCTGGATTACAATGAGAAAATACAAGTTTTTCAACATGAGAAACATGTCATGTATCTTAACAGGGCAAATTCGTCATTTTCAGTCTTTGAGTTGGGGTAATGTTGAAATTTTGTATAAAAAAATCTGAAATTTCTAGGAAAAAACAGATCCAAGGTTTAAATGGAAACTGAAACATCAATGTAGAAACAAGGAAGCTTCAATGGAAAAATTGAACATGACAAGCTTCGTCATTGGAGTAGGATGATATCATTACCCTTTGGGGTTAACTATGCCATTTTTTTCACCATTTTTCTTAGGGTTTTAGTTTAACTCGGCGGCTATGGCGGTAGAATTGGTGATTCACGAGAGGAAAGCTTAAGCAGCTTCAATGGAGGTGATTATGGGTTGGGATTGGAGGAAGAAGATGGAGATTCGTTGGTTATGGCTGGAGATCTAAGGTAGAAGACGAAAGAGGAGGAAGAAGGAAGTGGGAAAAAGTCAAAATACAGTACACTGATGTAGCACGTGTCTCGCACGCCTCGTCTACTGTTCATGTTGAGTCTCATCTTGAGAAACCGGGGCAGCCTCGATTATAATAATGTTCAATTTTAACATTTGGGTAGTAAGATGCAAAGCATGCAAGAGGCTGGCTGAAAGACATTCGTGCTTGGATATTTTACTTTAGATTCATTGCTAACAAATGGTTTCCTTTTTGACCTTTATCTGCAGTTGCGGTGATGGTACACTCGGTGTCCCAAATCAAAGAGGTGACAATTATGGATGTAGAAATATGAAGCTATTGCTCAAGCAACAGCAGCGGGTAAAGTGTCCTCTCTCTCTCTCTCTCTCTCTCTCTCTCTCTCTCTCTCTCTCTCTCTCTCTCTCTCTCTCTCTCTTTATTTATATATTTTTTTATGTAAAAGGCTAGAGTTCTAATCGGTAAAATTAGTGGAAAATACAACTTACGCAGAAAATGTATTTGAAAATTAAGACCGAGCTAAAAGCTGGCCTATTGAAAGGATGCTAGTTGAAAATTTGAGGGCTCAACAAATCTTTGATCTAAATTGGCTTGTGGTGTATAGGAATGGCTTAAATTTCTTATTTATATGAATTGATAGGTGTAGTATGTGATCTTCTAAAAATGATCGGGGGTATTGGTATAAATGAAACAAATTTGTCCAAGGTTACGTTTAAACTTTTAATAGATTGGCGTATAAGAGTAGGATCTAGTTTTGCTAGCTCAGAATTTGAGAAGTTATCTTGTTAGGTACAAACATGGTAATAAACCGCTTTGAATTCAAGCTACAGAGATTCCTTTGGAAACTTTGGACTTTGTCACTTCGGTGATTTATTTTTTTATTTGTTTAAAGTAAAATTCGCAAATGATCTGTACTGATGTAACCCGATTTTTTTTGTTTAGAAGCAAAGAGGCTAGATAACAAAACTTTAGTTACATCAGTGTTAGGATTACAGCCATCCAAAAGCAAAATTAGAATGTATGTTGGAGGATCCATCTTAATTTCTAAATGTTTGAAAGTGGCACTTCCCTTCCTAGAGCTCTTGCTAGGATATCCGCTACTCTAATTTGTGTCCTCAGCACAAGTACAACCTTCAAACTAGGTCTGCTCCATAAAAGATCCCTTTATTTAAGCACAATGTCGCAGGATTCATTTATTGCAAAGTCGTGGTGGAGGATGTAATACACTGCTTCTTATGAGTTTTATTTATGAAAAGGTTACTGCAGTCTTCTTGCGCTGCAATATTGGGTTTAGAGTAGGTTAGGGTTTCTATTTTTGCAATGATAAAGATTGCCGGATGTGTTGAACCCCTAATTCTCAAGCTATGTAGTGTGCTGATTTGATACTAGTATCTGGGTTTTGGGCTTGGTTGGAGATGATTGCTGCATCTCTCTTCGTTTAAATTGGCCAAAGAATAAAATGGGAAGTATTGTCATATCCTGCCAGGGGGAGAGAGAGGTGATTAGGTTTGGTTGGCTATTATGCATTTATTTTGAATTGAGAAAACCATACCCAAATTTAACCCTAGACCAATTATGCGTTCGTTGCTGCAGCATGTGATTATCTCATGTCTAGGATTCCATATGACACTAAGGTTTTTTTTTTTTTTTTTTTTTTTTTTTTTCCTTTTTTTTTGGGTTTCTTTTTACAGGTTCTACTTGGCAGGTCTGATGTTTCTGGTTGGGGAGCATTTCTTAAGGTGATAAATCTCAAATTCACGACACTGATGTTTATCTTTTCTGCTTGCATAATGCTTAGTTTCTACCCCTTTTTCAGAATGGTGTTGGGAAACATGAATACCTTGGGGAGTACACTGGAGAATTAATCTCACACCGGGAAGCTGATAAACGTGGAAAGATATATGACCGTGAAAACTCTTCATTTCTTTTCAATCTAAATGATCAGGTCTGTCGATTGAATTTTAATTGTGCAGTTTTAGATAGGACTTATTATTGGCAGGTTGTTCTCTCTTTATTAACAGTTGTATCTTCTGATTGTGCAGTTTGTTCTAGATGCTTATCGAAAAGGGGACAAGTTGAAATTTGCCAATCACTCTCCTGATCCAAATTGCTATGCAAAGGTAATTTTTTGTGATAGAGTGGCTGTTTTTTTTTAAATGGGAAACTCTGTATTAAATAGCATAGCTACATGACCTCCCTGTGCTGTTTGTATCTATCGAGCGTCAAGTGGGCATATGTGCCGGAAAATATCATTAATTGTTTGATACCATGGCAGGTTATTATGGTAGCTGGTGACCATCGAGTGGGCATATTTGCCAAGGAACGAATAAATGCAGGGGAAGAACTTTTCTATGATTATCGTTATGAACCAGATCGAGCACCAGCCTGGGCCCGTAAACCTGAGGAACCTGGATCAAAAAAAGATGCTGCCGGGCCTTCAAGTGGCCGTGCAAAGAAGCTCGCTTAATCCATTACAGTACAAATCTAGTTCGAGTCAAGAAATCATTTTTTTGTCATTCTTTACAGGTCGAGCATCATTCATATGAGAGCGGTGAAATCCTAACCACTGACATCCCTTTATTAAGGGAAATTTTTTGGATTCGATTCACATTCTAACTCAAATGTATTCTACATACATTGTAAAAGGATGCTGAATTCACCTACTCAAATGTATTCTACATACACTATTTATTTGACATCCGATATTTATGGAATTAATGCAAGGCAAAAAGTGATTCTTGTATAGTTTTGCATTCTTGGCAATTTATAGTAATTCCCATTTCAGTAAATCTTATCGAATTGTTATGGTTCTCTTTATTGCTCCATTGTCTTTATATTATAATTCGATACTAAATCAAACATGTAACTTATTTCTTCGTTTGAATTAGTAAGCTACCATCCAAAAAAATTAGTAAGATGTACTACCTCCGATTTGCAACGGTTAGACATCTTTCCTCTCTACTTTATGTCAAATCTTTGCAAATAACTGTTAACGGAGGTAGTAGTTATTTTTTATAATCAATTACTTTAACAGGATTTTGAGCTTCTTGTTCTTTAAAAAGCTTTTTCCTCTATTTTACTTGTAATATTTATTTATTTATTTTTCAGTTTTCCATGTAAACTTCAATTGTTAATATCTTTAATTATGAATTTATAAAAATTTTAAGAATTATTTTTTTAAAACAAAATATACACTGAGATATAATCTAACAAGAATTAATATCACTACATTGTTCATGATAACGCAATATGAAATTGAATGTAAATTGTAAATAAAAATAATGTTCATTTTGGTGCAAACAAATTGATGTTTGCCTACAATTAATTATGGATTGGTCCCTACGTGAAGAGTGGTTGACACTTAACAAGTGGATTATGTCCCTTAATTAGGGAAGGAAATACTAAAAATATTGGATGAATACCCAATATTATGACTTTATGTCACACATTCCTAAGGCATAAGTGGACTGCTTTAGCCCAATATCAATCTTTAATAGGCTGTGTTTCACTTTTATATATAATTGCTCTTACGGTGCCCAATGAGCGATCTAAATAATATTAATATCCACAATATTCACTCAATATTCTTTATCATTATAATGTCGACTATTATTTTATCAATCAATGTTTTTCTGTATGTATATTTTTTTGTGTGTAGGTATGGAGATGCGTCGGATTAGTATTCGGAATAAAGACAAATTTAACAAGATCTCACGTTAATACATAATTTTCTTAAAGGGGTGATACTTGTAGGTATGCCCTATCTTTCTCGCTGAAAACTATATGAATTTGAAACCTTCAGTTAAAGTGAAAGTTGAAGTTGTGATGGCTGAATCAAGAAAAGAAGATGCAGCATCAAGATTAGTGCAGGAAATTGCACAAAAGGGGAAGAAGTCCCAGAAAGATACATCATTAAAAATGATATTATTTCTCCAGCAATTGATGCTTCTTCCAGTTTATGGGAGGAAACTTTGTTGATTGATTTCTCTCAACTTTCCCCTGATTCTTCATCAACTCAAAATGAACTTGCCAAGCTTCATTATGCTCTAAAGAACTGGGGTTGCTTTCAGGTTGTATGTTCTTTCTTCTTCGTAATCTTTGACTTTTATGTTCTTTGGACTTAATGAATCTAGTTTTCTAGTATGCTTATAATAGTAGTGTAAATCTTAGATTTGAACAACTTATTGATAGATCCCTAGGGAGTCTAATGTCCCTCGCCGGTTTGAGATATTGAGTTTACCTCTAGATATCAGGCTGATCGTTTCGTGCCTCGTAGATTAATGTTTGTTTGTGGTTTGTGTTGTTAATCAGGTTAAAAACCATGGAATGGCAAGTTTATTTCTGGATGAGTTGCTGAAGGTGTCTAGGCAATTTTTCGCACTTCCATTGGAGGAAAAGCTAAAATGTTCAATAGCAGAAGACTTTTTTAATGGATATGGGAATGCTGCGGTGATTGCTGGAGATCACACTCTGAACTGGAATGATAGACTCTTTCTTACTGTTTATCCGGAGGAACAACGCAGGCTCCAAGTTTGGCCTCAGACGCCGCTTAAGTTCAGGTACATGTACATGTTGTTCAACCATTAAGGCTCGATCTTTACCCTTCATTCGTGTAATTTTTGTTGATCAAGATTTATATTTTCAGTTTAGAGCTGTATTTTATTTGCTGACTCTCTCAAGTACTTTTTTCATATGCAAATTAATTTGTAATTTCTCCCAAGTATAAAAACAAGGCCTAAAAATTGACAGTGTCACGTTGTACATTTGTAAATATGTACCATTAGTATATTTGATTACATTAAATGTATGGAAGACTAACATATGATAAATTATTGTGACCTCAGAGAAGTTTTACATGAATTCTCTTTGAGTTTGAGAAAGATGTTAGAAGTCATTCTAAAAGCCATGGCGCGATCTCTGGGACTAAAGGAAGATAGCTTCGTAAAAGAGCATGGTGAACAAGGATCCATAGACACAAGATTTGGAATCTATCCACGTTGTTCGCGGCCTGATAAAGTTTATGGTGTTCATCCACATTCAGATAGATCCTCTATAACAGTACTTTTATCAGACATAAATGTGCCAGAAGGCCTGCATATCCAGAAAGACGATCAATGGTTCAAGGTTCCAGTCATACCTGGAGCTCTATTTGTTAATCTTGGTGATTTTGCAGAGGTAATTTTCTCAACTATTTACCAAGACATCTATGTCAATGAACTAAAACTAACAGTTATCCTCTTTAATTTGATCTTTAACATTCTTGTATTTACTAGTGTTTTTTATGTGTGGACTTAAATTGCAGGTTATGAGTAATGGTATATTCAAGAGTGTAGCACACAGAGTGGTGACTAACTCGGAAAGGGAAAGGTTCTCAGTGGCTGCATTCTGTACTCCAGAACCCGAAAATGAAGTTGGGCCAATTAATGAATTGATTAGTAGTAATCAACCACAATTGTACAAGAAGGTGAATATGAAAACTTACAAACAGTTGTTCTTTGAGACTTATCCTCAGGGCAAAAGGGTGCTTGATGCGCTCAAAATTTAGCATTAGTATAGTTTAATTTATGATGAACTTCTTGTTTTTTTAATCCTAATCAAAGAATAATCGAAGATGATTAACTTGGACATTATTGTATTTTATGAACTTTTCTCCATAATTTTTGTACTAAATAAAGTTCCAATCTGCTTTACGAGTGTATTGAGTTTTGTTCAAAATGGACCTCATCCAAGAATTGGTTGATTTCTTGAGGCTTCTTGTGAACCGGTGTTAC
This sequence comes from Chenopodium quinoa, assembly GCF_001683475.1. Lineage (NCBI taxonomy): Eukaryota > Viridiplantae > Streptophyta > Magnoliopsida > Caryophyllales > Amaranthaceae > Chenopodium > Chenopodium quinoa. Next base: position 4,113,837 of record NW_018743175.1, read on the forward strand.
TAACGTTTGTATGTCCTGCTCATTATGAGATCCTTTAAATTAACAAGGGGACCTCTAATAATGCATCAATTACGTTGTAGATGACTTTATATGGATTTGTACTTGTAGCATAATCTGTGGCTATTAGGCTATTATCTGCCTATCCATGCACCTCTAATGCATCAATCGTAGTATATGAATAGTGCAAAAAATCAAAGTGTGTCTATTATTATGGAACAAAGAGTGTACAATGAATATTCATCTCAACATGCTAAAATATTAGCGTAAACTAATAAAAATATATTTACATAAAATAAAACTATCTCCATGTCTTATTATGTGCAACAAAGAGTATTATTTATGAGACATAAAATATTTTTTTGTGACATATTATAAGAAAGACAGGTAGTATCCTAAACTTGTGAAGAGAATCTTCCAAATATATTCTCTATCAATATGTTTAAACTATATTATTATTGCTTTATTTGATGCAAACAAGCTAAAATATTGTTGTTTGCTTATTTGGTACACATTATTAGTATTTTAATTTGTACCATCTCCTTTACTAATTGCTACGAGTATATAAAAAAAAGATATGGTACAAGTACAACTAATTAGTAAAGGAGATAATACGACAAAGCACTAATGATTAGTTGTATTGTTATGATTTAATATTCCACATTATTAGTACTGTAATTTGTACCATCTCCTTTACCAGTAATTGCTACTATATAAGAAAAATACGGTACAGCTAATTAGTAAAGGAGATAATACGACAAAGCACTACTGATTATCTGTATAAATACTAGTAGTAAATACTTCTTCCATTTTATTTAATTGAAACATTTTGGAGGGGGTGGGGGGGGGGAGGACACTTTTATCCATGACAAGTTCAATTATTATTATCCTTAACTACTGATAAGCAAAAAATTAAAAAAAATTGATATTTTAAAAATATATCGTGACTAATTTAACAAAAGATCATGTGATTATATTATTAATTACGTATAAATCAGAAAACACGGTTAAAGAAAGTGTGTGAATAGTGTTAAAGTTAAATACGTTTCAATTAAAAAAACAGAGGTAGTATATGATTTCTACTATAAAGTCCAAAACTATGTACATGATCTGTGCACAGTACATGTCCGGTTTTTGTTGCTGATAAATACAGATAACTAAAACATTTAGACAGAGTGAAAGTTGGAAGGTGTAATGGATGAATCAAGAAAAGAAGATGTAATATCAAGGTTAGTGCAGGAAATAGCAAAGAAAGGGGAGGAAGTCCCACAAAAATACATCATTAAAAATGATGTAATATCTTCACCCATTGATGCCTCTACGAATCTATGGCAAGAAATGTTGTTGATCGATTTCGATCTTATTTCCAGTGGTTCTTCATCTGCTCATCAACATGAACTTTCCAAGCTTCATTCTGCTTTCAAAAATTGGGGTTGTTTTCAGGTTGTAGTGATCTAAATTTTGCGTATATTCTCTATCAAACATGTTTAATGTTGTATGTTTATGTTAATTGTTGGTGGTTTTTGTTAATGATTAGGTTATAAACCACGGGATGACAAGTTTACTTCTGGACGAGTTGCTTGATGTTTCTAGGCAGTTTTTTGCACTTCCTTTAGAGGAAAAACTAAATTACTCGGCGATGGAAGAAGATGTTTACAGTGGATATGGAAACTCGGCCGTGCTTGCTGGAGCTGAAGATAAGCCTATCAACTGGAATTATAGACTCTTTCGTACAGTTTATCCCGAGGATCAACGTAAGATCCAATTTTGGCCTCAGAAGCCGCAAAAATTCAGGTAAAAATCATTCACAGTAAGTACAAGTAATTTTGTTTTTTATATTTTTTTTTTGAGTTTAAGAACAAGGTCTAAATAATTGACATTGTCACATGGTACTTATCACTACATTCACTAGTATATTTGATTTCGTTAAATAAATGTGGAATACTAACATAGTGTTTGTTAGGAAATACTATGTAAATTCTCTTTAGAATCAGATTAGTGGGAATAAAAATATATATGAATAATACAAATAAATGAACAAATATTTGTATCTCTAATTATGCTGTAAAATTTATTGCAAAAGATAAATAATACACAAGTGTTCACAACACTTATTATAACTCACAACCATATGCACCCCAATCACACCCGAGAATTTTCTCTAAAAAATTCTCTTAAAGCTTCTCTCTCTCTTTATGTTTTCTTTGTTTTTGGGATGAATATAACAAATCATAACTTAAGTTTATATAGATCCTATATTCTAAATATGACTTCTTAAAATTAGAAAACTATTTTCTCCTTTACATTTTGTAGGAAATCATTCACGTATTGCTAAGAAATTCTAAGGCTTATATTTGTTTTCCTTTTTTAAATTCTGGTGATCTTAACAATCTCCCACTTGAAGACTAATTTTAATTTGTCTTCACACCTTACTTCATGCAGCTCAACTTTCTCGTATGTTACTTATGTAGGCCAACTAAAGTTGAACACAACTTCAGTTTGTCAATAGTCACCGTCTTTGTTAACATATCTGTCAAATTCTCAGTTCCTTTAATTTTCTCCAATTTTAACACTTCATCTTCTAATAAAGATCTTATGAAATGATAGCGAAGTCCAATATGCTTAGTTCTAGAATGAAATGTTGAATTCTTTGCCAAGTGTATTGCACTTTGACTGTCACTGTACAATACATTATTCTCTTGCTTGAATCCCAACTCAGTTAACAAACCTTGAAGCCATATCATCTCCTTACTATATTCGGTTACCGCTACATATTCAGCCTCTGTAGTGGATAGAGCAACAATCTTTTGTAGTTGCAACATCCAACTAACCGTTGTATTTCCAACCGTGAATATATAACCTGTGATGCTTTTACGACGATCAACTTCTCCTCCAAAGTCTGCATCGACATAACCTTGTATTGCTAAATCACCTTTACCAAAGTACAAGCACTTTTTTGTAGTACCTCGTAGATACCTCATAATCTACTTCACTGCTTCCCAATGAATTTTTCCTGGATTTGACATAAACCTGCTAACAAGTCTCACTGCATGTCCAATATCCGGTCTTGTACAAACCATTGCCTACATCAAACTACTAATGGCTGAGGCATATGGAATCTTAGCCATATAATCTTTATCTTCCTCCGTTTGAGGAGTTTGATCCTTGGATAATCGAAAGTGACTTGCCAAGGGTGTACTAACTGGCTTGGCATCACTCATATTAAATCTCTGTAAAACACGTTTGATGTATTTTGATTGAGATAATTGCAAAGTACCTTTATGCTTATTCCTTGTAATTTGCATGAATTTTCTTTGCCGGACCCAAGTCCTTCATGTCAAATTCCTTTGACAATTGCTCCTTTAGCCTTCTTATATCATCCATATTTGAACCTGCTACTAACATATCATCGACATAAAGTAGTAGAATGATATTATTGGATTGATATCTCTTAATGTAGCAACAGTGATCAGCATTGCACTTCTGGAAATCTTCCTTGTGTATAAAGTTATTGAACTTTTTGTACCACTGTCTCGGGGCTTGTTTTAGGCCATACAAACTTTTCTTAAGTTTGCACACCATATTTTCTTTCCCATTTTCTAAGAAACCTTCTGGTTGATGCATGTAAATCTCCTCATCCAGATCTCCATGAAGAAATGCAGTCTTCACATCTAATTGCTCAAGATGAAGATTTTCAATGGCAACAATACTCAACACTGTTCTAATGGTATTAAGTTTCACAACAGGTGCAAAAACCTCATTGTAGTAAACTCCTTTTTGTTGGAATCCTTTAACTACTAATCGAGCTTTGTATCTCTTGGAACCATCGTGCTCCTTTTTCATTCGATATACCCATTTGTTGTGAAGTGCCTTTTTGAAATCAAAGAATTCATCTCATTTTTCATTGCAAGCTCCTACTTCCTAGCATCACTTACATGACATGCTTCATTATAGCATTCAAGTTCCCCTTCATCAGTCAATAACAAATAATTCACGTATTTTCTGTTTGGTACATGTGGACGAGTAGTCCTTCTCAATACTGGTGCTGGACTAGAAGTTTGTGGCATGTTGGACTGTGGTGTAAGGATCTGTCCAACAGATTCTTCTTGTTGAGGTTCTCTTATAGGCGAGTCTTTTACCATACTATCGGGGATATAATCTTCATCTACAAACATCGGCCCACTCTTTCTTAGGTCGGGAATATGCCTGACATTCTTCAGCTCCCAAACTGACCCATTTAACTTTATCTTCACTACACCTTTACCAACAGTATCACAAGGTTGGTCATATCCAAGGTATACTTTTCCAAGGTTTCCATGGACATACTTATCAAAGAATTCTTTCTTTGAAGTAGCGTGGAATGATGCTCTAGAATCTAACACCCAAGATTCTTCCTTGCTCTGTAAAGAGCATATTAATGCATCATCTCCTTCTACGGTAGAAGTAACATTTGCCTCTGCCTTTACTTCTTGGTTTTTCGGTGTACTCCTACACTGATTTTTATAATGCCCTGTCTTCCCACAATTCCAACACTTAATAGACTTCGAGTTCTGGGAATTATTGGGAGTCCTTGATTTTGATCTCCTATCTCTAGATTTACCTCGATAGCTTGATCTTCCACGTTCGTTTCTTTTGGTTGAATTTCTTCCTCTTAACTCTGTATGTAAAACTGAAGAGGTTGATGATTCACCCGAATCTCTCCGTCGGATCTCTTCACTGAGAACCAGGTCACGAACATCGTCAAATTTCAATTTATTGCTTCCTGACGAGCTACTCACAGATGTGACTGTAGCATTCCAACTATTTGGTAATGATGACAAAAGTATCAATGCTCGAACTTCATCTTCAAATTCAATTTTGTCTGAACTCAATTGGATTGTGATTGAATTGAGTTCATTAAGATGTTGAGCTACTGACCCGCCATCTGTCATCCGCAAACTAAATAACCGCCTCACTAAATGAACTTTATTAGAAGTCGATGGCTTCTCATACATACTAGAGAGAGCTTTCATCAGACCTATCGTGGTCTTTTCCTTTGCTATATTAAAAGCAACATTGCGTGATAAAGTTAGCCAAATAACTCCAAGGGCTTGTATATCTAGAAGATTCCAACCTTCGGGCTTTTTTTCCAAACGAGGTTCATAAAGCATTTTCTGGTATAAATAATCTTTAATCTGCATCTTCCAAAACCCGAAATCTGCACCATCAAATTTTTCGAGTCTTACCTTTCCTTCGTCTGCAGCCATTGATCCCACTCAAATCTGACTTCTTAGGATCGTTTCTAACGATTTCTATCTGAATGTTGACAAAATATCAACTCGGCTCTGATACCAGTTATTAGAAAATACTATGCGAATTCCCTTTAGAATCAGATTAGTGGGAATAAAAATATATATGAATAATCACTACAAGAAAACAACCTATTTCTGACGGAAAAATTCCGTCGGAAACACGCTAAAATCCGTCGAAAAACACGTTTCCGACGGAAATTCTGTCGGAACCGGTTGTCGAAAACGTTTTTGTAGGAAAAAACGACCTTTTTCGACGGAATTCTGTCATTGGAAAAGATTTTTCGGCACTGGAAAAGTCCGTCGGAAATTTCCGACTGACACAATTCTGCCAGAAAGTTTCGACGGAAATTCCGTCGGAAAATGCTGAAAAAAAAAATTAAAAAGAAACCCACAGCACCACCGCTACTAGCCCCAACCGCCACTACGCGACCAACTAACCCGCCTTAACCCAACAGACCCACCACCTTAACCCACCTAACCCTTATCCACCAGACCCACCATCGTAACCTACCACCTTAACCCACCTAACCCTTAACCCAATAGACCCACCACCGTAACCCACCTAACCCTAACCCACCAGACCCCACCAACCGTCACTACTAACCTCCAGGCTCGATTCGCCAAACCTCCAGGCCCGATTTAAACCGCAACTAACCTCCCTCCCTTCAGCCCCTATTTAAACCCCACCCACCCAAACAGAACCGACACCGGTACTCTACCACCACGACAACGCAACCAAAAAAACATCAAAAAAATCCGACCACAACCCAGATCTACCCACCACAACCTCGCCAACCCAGCCACCAAAATCCGAACTCCAACGTCCACCACCACCAGCATAAATTTTAAAAAAAAATCGAAAAAAACAACAAATTAATTAAAATCAAAATTAAGAAAAAAAAAAGAGATACATACCTTAATTTGATCAAACAAAACGTCAAAATTGGGTTTAATATGGCCAAATTCGACCACGAAAACTCTAGATTAGAAGTTTCATGGTCGAATTTGACCTCCATAACCGTTAATTTCTAGAGAAACCACAACTGGACGCCGGCGAGAGAGAAGAACAACCGTTAAAGGTCGTTAATTGCAAGCCCATGCCGGCGAGAAAGAAAAGAGAAGGATAACGGGAGAGCGAAGGAGAAGAGTAGAAAGAGAAGGAGAAATAGCAGAGAACGGAAGGAGAAGAAAAAAAGAAAGGGGGAGAAAAGAAGAAGGAGAAGAGCAGAGAGAGGGAAGGAGAAAGAGCAGATAATGAAGGAGAAAAGGAGATGAGGAAAGAGAAAGAGAAGGAGAAGAGGAGAGAAGTAAGAGAGGCGGAAATTTCAAAGGGAAAGAGAGGCGTTTTAGGGTTTGGTAAAAAGATTAATTTTATTTTAAATTATATTCCGACGGAAAAATCCGTCGGAAAGCACAAATATTCTGACGGATTTTATTTCCGTCGGAAATTTCCGACGGATTTCCGAGGGAATGGTTAAATTCGTCGGAAATATCCGACAGAACATAAATCCGTTGGAAATTTGGCTTTTTCCGACGGAATTTCGTGTGCGTTGGAACCAGTCCGTCGGAATTTGTCTATTTTCTAGTAGTGAATACAAAAAAATGAACAAATATTTGTATCTCTAATTATGCTGCAAAATTTATTGAAAAAGATAAATGATACACAAGTGTTCACAACACTTATTATATCTCACAACCATATGCACACCAATCACACCTGAGAATTTTCTCTAAATAATTCTCTTAAATCTTCTCTCTCTGCTTTATGTTTTCTTTTGTTTTTGGGATGAATATAACAAATCATAACTTAAGTTTATATAGATCCTATATTCTAAATACGACTTCTTAAATTTATATTTTCTCCTTCACATTTCGTAGGAAATCATTCACGTATTGCTAACAAATTCTAAGGCTTATATTTGTTTTCCTTTTTTAAATAGTGCACTACTAGAAATCAGGCCATTTCTGACGGAAAAATTCCGTTGGAATCACCCTGAATTCCATCGGAAAAACCCGTTTTCGACGGAATTCCGTCGGAAAACCTTTTATAGGAAAAACGACCTTTTCCGACGGAATAGTTCTGTCGGAAGAGAAATTCTGGCACCGGAAAAGTCCGTTGAAAATTTCCGGCGAATACTGTTCCGTCGGAAAATTCCAATGGAATTTCCGTTGCAAAAGTAAATAAAAATAAATAAATAAAAAAACAGCCCTTACCACCACCCAGATCCACCAACACCGCACCTGTTGCCACCATCAAAATTTACCCAACACTGCTATTCACCCACCACCAACGCCTACATTCCCCATCACTATCAAGACCCTCCGCCACCACCCAGATCCACCACCAAAACCCATAACCAAAACCACCCCAACCAAAACCCCACCCACACCAAACCGAAACCACCCCAACCAAAACCCCACCCACACCAAACCGAAACCATCTCAACCATTAATTTACCTAGCACCAAACTCACACCAGCCCCCACCCCACCACTACACACCACCACCATTCCAAAAATTAACCCTACAAACCGAAATTAGCCTAAAAAAAAGGAAAATCAACCCTAAAAAAAGAAAAGCCCCAAAAAATCGAAAATTTACCCCAAAAATACAAAAATTAACACAACATAATCAAATATTACCACACAAAACAATCAAAACCAGTAGATCAACATACTAATCAGAATTTCATTAATTTTTTTTTAAAAAAACGATAATTAACCGACGAAAATTAAAAGAAATATATATATATACAATTGTCTAATAAAATTTATAAACTAACATTACAATTACATACAAAATTAACTAGATCTACACTCTAAATTACAAGATCTACAAAACAAAAACCTTGAGACTGGGTGGCTCGCGACGGTGGTTGTTGGCTTTGTTGTTGTTGCGGTTGATGTTGGTTGTTGTTGTTGACGGTGCTTGATGTTGGTGGTGAACGGAGGGAGAAGAAGAAAAAGACAAAAGAAAGTGAAGGGAGAATGAGAAGAAGACCGAGAAAGATGAGAAAGGGCAAGAGAAGGAGAAGAAGACCAGAGAAATAAGAGGAAAGAGAAGAAAGAAGAGAAATAGAGAGGAGAGGAGAGGAGAGAGAAAGGGAAGAGAAGAAGAGAGAGGGGGAAATAGGGGAGTAACGGCTAGAGACATATGTAGGGTTTAGATTTTATTTTTTTATTTTTTAATAGTTCCGACGAAAATCTGACCGAAAATCCGTCGGAAATTTAGAATTCCGACGAAAAACATCCGTCGGAACTTTCCGATAAAATCCGTCGAAAATTACTTATTTTCCGACAGATTTTTAATTCCGTCGGAAACTTCCGACGGATACCCGACAGAATATTTGAATTCGTCGGAAATTTTGGTTTTTCCGACAGATTTTTGTGTCCGTCGGAACATTCCGCGGAAATCGACTGTTTTCTAGTAGTGGTGGTGATCTTAACAGTGTTATCTGTATGTGATAAATCATTGGACTTAGTGAAATTCTACATGAATTTTCACTAAACTTGAGAATGATGTTTGAAGTCTTCCTTAAAGCCATGGCGCAATCTCTGGAATTAAGAGAGGATTACTTCTTTAAAGATCATGGTGAACGTGGACTAATGGAGACAAGATTTGCATTCTATCCACCTTGTTCGCGGCCTGATAAAGTTTATGGTGTTCGTCCACACTTAGATAGATCCTTTATTACAATACTTTTGCTAGACAAAAATGTGCCGGACAGCCTGCATATCTTGAAAGATGATAAGTGGTTCAATGTTCCAGTCATCCCCGGAGCTCTAGTAGTTATTCTTGGTGATTTTGCCGAGGTAACTGACTCTATATTTGACTTTTATTTGATTCAATTAGCTTGAATGTGTTTGGCTTTTATTTGATTCAATTAGCTTTGTTTGAATACATTTGATTCAATTAGCTTTGTTGAATGTATTTGACTTTCATTTGATGATACATCTAGACCAAATCAGCTAAAATTAGTATTGCAGGTGTTTGTTGATCTTTACGTGTCATCCTGTTTGATCTTTAACATTCTTATCTTAGCTAGAGTTTTGTTGTGGACTCAGCTTGCAGGTAATTAGTAACGGTATATTCAAGAGTGTAGTACAAAGGGTGATGACTAATTCGGAAAGAGAGAGGTATTCAGTGACTGCATTTTATACTCTAGAACCCGAAAATGATGTGGGGCCGATTAATGAATTGATTAGCGTTAATCAACCAGAAGTGTATAAGAAGCTGAGCATGAAAATTTACGACCAACTGTTCCTTGAGACCTTTTCTCAGGACATAAGGGTTCTTGATGCTCTCAGAATTAAGCATTAGCATCAACTTTAGCATCATATCTTACGAGCTGTTTCAATAAATGTAATAAGTTTCAGCTCCTCGAGTGTATCCAGTATTGTGCTTAAATGGACATCAGAGACCTGGTAGATTTCTCGAGGTTTCCAGTGAGCCACATTAGTTCATTTTATTATCGTTGTATGGCTGGTGTCGCTAGCCTTTTCATGTGCTGGTCACTGCACCAGGTTATGAAAATTATGGTTGCACTTTTTATTTGCATTTGAATGAAAACATACGAAGCATAGAAGCCCATGGCAATGGTCAGCACGACTGCAAGGTTACGGTAATTCTGTGTTATGTTTAAGAATATTTCAGAAAGAAAACGTATAATCAAGTTAACTGATATCAGAGTAAAAATGTTGAAACAAACCGGTGTAAATTTGGACTCAGACACAACGCGCCAAATATTCAACATTGTGGACACTGGACAAGGAGTCAAGGACCTGTTAATTTTTCGTACTATTAGACATTTAAGTTTATTCATCATAGAAGAGAAGGGTCAAAATAGATAGATCCTCTATAACAGTTTATGGTGTTCATCCACATTCAGATAGATCCCTATAACAGTACTTTTACCAGAAAAAAATGTGCCGGAAGGTCTGCATATTTATTACCTGGAGCTCTATTTGTTACTTGGTGATTATGCAGAGGTAATTGACTCAACTATTCACTAATTTATCTACTCGAATGAGTTAACACTCAACTATTCACTAATTTATCTACTCCATGTTTGAACCTCAATGTCATGCGTTACATAATGCAAAAAGTCACTTTTTTAGGTTCTATCCCAAAAACATATGGCAATAGGAAGAGTAGCTCCGTAGCCTTAGAAAGTGATTAATTCTCTCTTCTTCAACTAATGTGGGATATTTCCAGGTGGTGATATTTGAGAGGTCTATTCTTCAATGGATTTTACGAAAGAAATAAATTACCATAGGGATCTTATTAGATTTGTCTTATGTTATATTTTTCAGATATCAGCTTTTTATAATTTTCACTTATACATAGCTAAAGATATATATGGTCAAACGGCGCATGAAATACCGCACAAATGCAAAGTGATTATATCTCTAACAAATATCCATCCTCAACATGCTAATAAATTATCACAATATAATTAAAATATATTTACACAAAATAATATTCAAAACGCGTGAAGAGTATTCCTAATATTTTCTCCATAAATATGTTTAAACAAATATTGTTTGTTGCTTATAGCTAATTATATGGATGCGTCCTTACATGTAGAAGTGATGTAATCAATAGGAATAACAATTGTATTATACCCCTTGGTTGGGAAAATAATTATATTATCATTATTGAATTGGATGTATGCTGATAACTAAAACATTTAGTTAGAAGGTGTATGTCCGATTTTTGTTGCTGATAAATACAGATAACTAAAACATTTAGTTAGAGTGAAAGTTAAATGTGTAATGGATGAATCAAGAAATGAAGATGTAATATCAAGGTTAGTGCAGGAAATAGCAAAGAAAGGGGAGGAAGTCCCACAAAAATACATCATTAAAAATGATGTAATATCTTAACCCATTGATGCCTCTAGCAATCTATGGGAAGAAACTTTGTTGATCGATTTCGATCTCATTTCCACCGTTTCATCATCTGCTCATCAAGATGAACTTTCCAAGCTTAATTCTGCTCTCAAAAATTGGGGTTGTTTTCAGGTTGCTTTTTTATTCATAATAATCTAACCTTTTTTTTTTTTTTTTTTTTTTTTTATAATTATTATTATTTTTAATAGGGTAATTCCCTATTCCTCATTGTGAGGAACAAGTTTTGTTCCTTGTGGGATATGTGTCAAGTTCACAAAGTTCCACTCATGACACATAGGCGGTCCCCACTAGTGAAAAACATCACATTATTTTCCAAAATGTCATTATGAGGAACAAAAGTGTTCCTCATGATGAAGAACTGGGGCTCCCTCTTTTTAATGTTCTAGTAGTCGTAGAAAGATCATTAGGTAGTTTAATTCGATCCCGTGTTGTGATTCAGTAACATCACGTATATTCTCTATCAAACAAATACAATGTTGTATGTTTAGGTTACGTTGCGTTTATTGGTGGTTTTTGTTGTTGTTAATGATCAGGTTATAAACCATTGTATGACAAATTTATTTCTGGACGAGTTGCTTGATATTTGTAGGCAGTTTTTTGCACTTCCTTTAGAGGAAAAACTAAAATCGGCAATGGAAGAAGATATTTTCAATGGATATGGAAACCCGGCTGTTGTGCTTGCTGGAGATAAGCCTATCAACTGGAATGATAGACTCTTTCTTACAGTTTATCCCGAGGATCAACGCAAGCTCCCATTTGGGCCTCAGAAGCCGGATAAATTCAGGTACAAATCGTGCCATTATTATTGATTTAAATGTTTTAACAAATTAAAAGTGGTTTTTTTCATATGCAATTCCTGAATTTTGCAGTAACTTTGCACTAAATTTGACATTATCACATGGCAGATATCATTACTGTATTTGATCATTAAATAAATGAGTACTAACTCATAGTGTTATCTGTGACAAATCATTGAGGAATCAGTGAAATTTTACATGAATTTTCACTAAATTTGAGAATGATGTTAAAAGTCATCCTTAAAGCCATGGCGTGATCTCTGGAATTAAGAGAGGATAGCTTTTTTAAAGAACATGGTGAACGTGGACTCATGGAGACAAGATTTGGATTCTATCCATCTTGTTCGCGGCCTGATAAAGTTTATGGTGTTCGTCTTCATTCAGCTAGATCCTCTATTACAATGCTTTTGCCAGACAAAAATGTGCCGGAGAGCATGCATATCCTTAAAGATGATAAGTGGTTCAATGTTCCAGTCATCCCGGGAGCTTTAGTAGTTAATGTTGGTGATTTTGCAAAGGTAATAGACTCAATTATTCACTAATACATCTACGCCAATCAGCTAATTAAAATTAGTAATGCAGGTGTTACGTTGTCATATCTTAGCTAGAGTTTTTTTGTGGACTTAACTTGCAGGTAATGAGTAATGGTATTTTCAAGAGTGTATTACACAGGGTGGTGACTAATTCAGAACGAGAGAGGTACTCAGTGACTGCATTCTGTACTCCAGAACCCCGAAAAAGAAGAGGGGCCGATTAGTGAATTGATTAGCGCTAATCAACCAGAACTGTATAAGAAGCTGAGCATGAAAATTTACAAACTGTTCCTTGAGACCTTTCATCAGGACATAAGGGTGCTTGATGTTCTCAAAATTAAGCACTAGCATCATTGAAGATGAACTTTTCCTATGAGCTGTCTCTTTCGGCTCCTTGAGTGCATCTTGTGTGTTTTGAGTATTGTTCTAAAATGGACATCGTAGACCTGGTAGACTTCTCGAGGTTTCTAGTGAGCCATTAGTTCATTTTATTATCGTCGTGTGGCTGCTGTCGCTAGCCTTTTCATGGTCACTGCACCTGATTATGAAAATTATGGTTGTACATTTTATATGCATTTGAAGTTTATAGCATAATATCTGGACTAGTCACTTGCTAATTTGCTAGTGCGTTAGAAAGCCATTGGATTAGGCATAGCACTGACCTAGCCCATGGCAATAGTCAGCATAAGATAACAACAGATTAACAAGTTTACCTTTGAGAATGTATTAATCTACTCGCAAGGGTATAATAATTCTGTATTTCCGGTTATTTTTCTAAGAATATTTCAGAAAGAAAACGTAAAAAAAGGAATACTTTTCAAGATCCCAAGTCTCAAAGAAAGATAAATTTGCAGACGTTCAGATTACAAATTATGTTAACTAACATAGAGTACAGAATGTTGAAACAAACCAGTGAAAATTAGAACTTGCATAAAGTATCAGACACTCAACGTTGTGTATACTGGACATGGACCTGCTATTTTTCATACTATTAGACATTTAAGTTTATTCACCATAGAAGAGAAGGGTCAAAATTAAGTTGTAAAACCCAAAGGCTAAGGCTTTTACAAGTTGTAAAATAAGAGAGAAGCTACAGAAGTGGCACACAGCTTAGGTAGGCGCGCCACAAATATAATGTTACTATTTTACACTTTATGCTGGACTTCCATCTTTCCACTCAATTGGCAATTTACATCAGGAAAAATTGGATCCTCTAATGCTCTAAAAAGAAAATAAACACATGGTTATCTTTTGCAGACATGCAGAGGAAGCTAGTCACACTCTGGGTGCCCGAATCTTGACTAAACAAGCCCGGATAAAAATGATGGACTTAAACCCTCCATTACAATAGCAGATTTCGTACCTCACCATCTCTTGCCTTTAGATTCAAAACCACCATCTCCAAACACCTCTTCAATCATACTGCATGTAGATAAGAAATCCATATTTTGTTTAGGACAACTCATACTATACCCATCCCACACTTTAGCATCGGATGAATCTATGATATATTCGTTCCACTCATGACAACCATCAGGCTTCAACTGGGATCCTTGCACAGAGGCGCCCGAATCAGAGGATGTGCATGATCCATCTTGGACATCATTTTCACCATCATCATCAGACTTCTTGCCAGGATGTTCAAAGGAAGAATCATGGTCAGATTTTCTCACAATACCATCACCATTGAGGCCATCGTTTTCTCGGGCTTCATCTGATAGGTCCCCATCATCCTCAAGTCCATGTTCATCCCCTTGCAGATGCAAACCATTTTGATGAAACGCAAGGCCACCATGACGAACAGGGGACTCAATACCAGAGTCTTCATCTTCTTCTGACACTCCACCTTCATCACCCCCATCATCATCACTTCCATGCCATTCGTCATCATCACTATCTACGTTGAATGAATCACATCTGTTTTGCTCTGCTCGCTTTCTAAGCATGAAAACATTGAAGTAGTAGCTTACTATTTCCATCTTGGTTCGAGAAGGAAATACAGCTGAAAGAACATTCCAAAAATTTTTACCCAGTGATGCAGGGTTGGAATATACAACCTCGTGGAATAACTGCTCTTCCTCCAAGCTCCATTTTTCTGCCACAACTTCTCCCATGTCATAGAAACCCAACTCCACGAATATATCCTGACCAAGGGTTCTCCTCAATTCATCTCGAGCTTCTGCAATATGCTGCCGGACACATCTCACAGATCCCTGATCTGGGCATGTACACTCAGTCCTACCATTTCCAACTTTCTCACCATAATAAGGCAGAGGCTCGATATTCGGAATTGGCATGATACATATCCCATCCAGCCCACCCTCCACAATCTCGACAGTGTGTATGTCAGAAGGAGCAGGTTCGATTTTTCCTAAATCATCAGAAGTACTCTCTTTTATCTGGATTTCCAAACTAGGAATATCTGCTTGATGATCAGGCCCAACAGGAACTCGCTTCCTTGGAGGATAATCTAACAGACAATAATATACATCTTCTGGATTTATTGGTCTCACATGATTGTCGAAACTAAAATATCCAGGATATAAAGGCAACTGGACAGGTTCTTCTGACAGTTCATCATCACTAGTCCTACTGGTTGCCCAGTGTGATAAAGAAGCAGACCTGGGAGCATCACTTTCAACATCCTCCCTGGGTACAGGGCAACTGCCATTAGCATGCTCTTGACGCAGATCCAATTGATCATTTTCAATGCTGGAATCACCTGCAGCATATCATACATAAGCAAAAAAATAAATTTTACCCATACAATGACATTTCCAAGTGGAAGGACAATCAAATGATTGGTCATATATGTTAAAATGACTCAACAAGTCTTTAAATCATGCAATCGGAAAATAAGCCAAACAGAATATCACCAACTGCCTTTAAAAGTTAAAATGTGTTTTCCTAACTATTAACAAAAACAGTACACCATCAACACCAAATTCATCGCCACAACACCCCAAGTTCCCAAGCCCCCTCACAGATAAAAATATAGCATGAGGTTCAATTTGAATAACACAGGCAAACAAAAGTCTGGTCATTTAAATTCTACCATCTGAGCCCAACCAAAAATTTGATTACTGACATATTGGAATACAGCATTATCAACCATTAGTACTTTTGTAAAGGTACCAGCTTTATTAGGCATCCAAAAGTAATATAAAGCAGAGTTACATGATTTGCTTCAATATAAGATTCTGGTACACAATTTACGATTACTGACAGTGTCATTGTGCATAAGCTATTTCACAAAATACATACAATTAAAAAGAATAAGAGGCCACACACCATAGAAGACTAATAATAACACCTAAATACAGATTCCATAACACCATGTAGTTAAAACCAGGCCAAAACATTCACCTACCTAAAACATAAGGTTTCCCACAGGCACCATCTATGGAGAAACTACCATTGCATAAGCTTAGCTCATCACTAGGTCCATCCTGTCTCTGATGTTGGGAGATACCATTACATAAGCTTATCTCATCACTAGGTCCATCCTGTCTCTGATGTTTGGAGGAACCCTCATCAACCACTTCGTCATCAAATGGTCGCTTGTGGGCCATGTTCAGCTGCAAGAAAGAGATAAGTCAGATAACAACACATGAAGCTAAAAAGAAGGCTAAAGCTTCAAAATATGGGAAACAGTGGGCTAACACAGTGAGAATATATTTTTAAACGTGCATCACGCAGCATACATGAGGGACATATAAAGCAATGCAGAAAATTCCTAATTTTGAAAACATTTAGTACCTCCAAGCATAAAAAATTTGCAGTTAAGGGCTTGCACCACATGAGAAAAGAAACACACATGCTTTATTCAAAAAAGGTTTTAACATTTAAGCTTCATACAGTTTATATGCAGCAATTGATCTATAAAATGCTTGAATTACAACCCATCCAAATGCACTTATTTAACCCATACATCAAGATACAAAACCAGCTAGCCAAAATGATGCACCAAACAGAGCCATGAAATTACCATAAACAACAAATAATACTTTGTAGATAAACATCTAACGTTCACAGCCTCGCCATATACTAGAAGAGGTAAACAACCATGATATATATAAGGTCATAGTACAACACCAACTCCATTACCCCTTGTCAACACCCAAAAACCTCCAACAACAACAAAGCCTTAGTCCCAGAATGATCTGGGGAACACCCAAAAACCTTCATGGAAAAAAATTTCCCTGATGAATCACAAGCACTTGCCTAGTATCTCAAACTTCCTTGCCCATTCAATTACTCCCCTAGCTCCATCCTATAACTTCAAAATTTCACAACAGTTTCCCAAATCAATGACTCAATTTTAGAATATGGATTGCATGTAAAAGGAAATGTAACAAACTAACAACACCCAGTAATCTGTCAATCTTCATACCAAAACCTCACTTTCAATACTGCCCCCGCCCCCGCCCCCGAAAACAAGTTGAAGAGCCTAGCTCTATGCCCTCCACTTAACTCCCATGCAAGTGTATATTGATTTAACCTTTATCAAATACTTTCAATACCACACAACAATTGACTATCTACAAACTACAAAGAGAAGAATGCACATTTTATACATATTGCCTAAACTAAAATGCAATATAGATAACCTTAAACCTCACTTCTTATGGACATCCCAACATTAAGCAGGTGGGTTTCAATGTAAATAATATAAGTTCCTCAATTTTGTTGCAGAGAGCATGTTTTATTACTGTAATTTCCCATATAAAAAGATAAAGTTCCATTTTTGTTTTCCTTTTTTAAATGGAATATTCTTTGTCATTAAATAAATAAAATAAAAATATTTTTTTTAAAAAAAAAAAAATCAAGGCTCAAGGGTAGGTGACGTAAGATCTGACGTGAAAATTCAAATCGAAGAAAACATCGCGAATTCACAAAGATCGAAACTTTCAGACCCAGATAATCGAAATCAAATCAGGGAAACACAGATCCGAAACCTAGGGTTTCAATCGGAACACAAAAATCAAGATCTAAACAAAAATACAACATACATACAAATCCGCAAAATCAAACCCAAATAGAACCCAATTAATCGAAGATCCAAACGAAAAAACACAAAAACAAAGGGGAAAACACGTACCGCGACCAGATCGGAAGCGCGAAAAGGGGGAAAAACAGGAACAAAAAATTAAGGGGAATATGAAGAAATTGATGATCGGAAAAGGATAAAGGTGTAATTAATCGACGATTAGAGGTAATCGGCGGTGAAAAGAGTGGCGGCGGAAGAGGAGAGAGAAAATAAGGAAAAGGGGATCTAGGGTTTGAAGGTCGAAGGGGTGGATGAGAAAGAAAGAGAAGATAGAAGGATTTGACTATTGAGGGACCCGTGAGGTGGTAGTGGTAGAGATGGGTACTAGGTTCATAAACGTAATTTCACCTCCTACCTCTTTTTAAAGTTTTTTTTTTTTTTTTTCCCTACTTTATTATTATTATTAACTTTTTATAAGTGGTGGAAAAATGCTGAATATTTGCAAAAATACAGGAAAGTTTCTCTCGTTATGGTAACAATAGTAACAATAACAAAGATAGTTGTTCTTAATCCTACTCGTATTATATTTCCTTGCCTAATTTTTTTTATATATAAGTTGGATAATACATTAAAAAAATTAGAATTATTTAATTTTTTTTTTTAAATTTCGTCCTTTAAATCTTCCAATTAAAAAAAAGTCATTAGATGGGGATGATAAGTTTGACATAACTAGCCAACTTAATACGATAATCACATTGGTGGATTTTGAAAATTAACCAGAGTAGAATTGAGTCGAATGTAGAGTTGATCATGGATCAAGTAGAGCTTTGGCAAAAAACAGTTGTTATCAGTTTGGGGCTCAAGCTTGGGCCAAAAAAGTTGTGCCCAAACCTGTTGTTTTAGGCAAAAAATAACGGGCTTTTTGGCTAGAGAGAAATGAGACAAACAAAAAGGAAAAAAAAAAACGTAGATGAATACAAATTATTAAATATTCTATGCTTATATTTATCTATGTCTTAATTTACTTGCATCATAATCATTTACTTATAATCTTACGCAGATAGAGGAAATAAATGAAAGTCGAGCCTTGTTTATGAGAAAAAAATAGAGACAAAAATTCTTATGAGACAAATAAATGGAGCACTTATTGATAGAGAATAATAAGACAAGTAATATGAGACAGAGGTAGTAATTTATACGAAATATATGATAAAGCAACCATGTGTCGCACTGAAATTAAACTTCTAACGATTATAACCTCACACCTATGGCCTATGGGATCTTAAATGGGATTTGATTGTCAAGGTCCTTGCACACCCTAACTTTTTCTACTATATATCTGAACTCTTTGTGACTTGGGTCATGACTCTTGAGAAGAATTAGTATACCGTTTGTTTCGGTTGAAAACAATGGGACCTTGCCGAAGGTCCGCTGAAATGGAGAAGACTGGATTCGATCCAAGTTGTGTTGGGCCGAAGGTTTCCTGCACAGTGAACACACGTAAACTAGCCTCGGGGGTGTTTCCGAGGAAGGCCCCTCCGATGCTAAAGTCAGTACAATGTGTAAAAGGAAGACACTATGCAAGAGAGTTTGTAGCTTGAGGCTTTTGTGGAATATTTCTGAATGCAAGAATGAGCATATGAATTGGAATATCAATGTCCTCGTGAATGTGTCAATATGATGGCTTTTATACCTCATCATACATGGAGAGGTTGGGCTTTAGCCCAATTGGCTTACTTTGTGGGCTGACCTTTGACTTTTGAGCAATTGGAGAGTTGAACCTTGACCTTGGGCTTTTAATTGGATCATTTAGTGCTCAGGCCCAATTTTGACTAAATTGGACCCAAACAACTTGCCCCCCAGACCCGATTTGGAAGGATGACGGGTCGGGTTTGATTTAATTCAGGAAAGGAGGGAAGTAAATGATTTAATTGATCCAAAAATTTGAGTTTAAACCGTAATTAATGAGATAACAACGGTTAATGATTGCGGAAGTTGGACGGATAATGGGCAGTTTAATCACAAGATCATGTGTTTAATGGTTACTTAGTGGGTATTTAAGAGAAATTAAAGCACAGACTCTTCGTATCCCGTACCTGGAGATATAAACAGAGGCGCGTCATTCTCCTCACTTATTCACCAACACAAACCCAGAATTCTTCGAGAGAGAAACCAAGAACCCGCATCAAAACTTCGCAAATTCCCCGAGCATTGAGCTTAGAAACTGAGACTTGCCACTACGAACTCGTAAATCGGCAACTTTCGCTTCAGATTAAGGTAAATTCCTTTGATTTCAGTTTATTTTTCTTCGAATTCGAACTCCTTCCCCTTTTCTTTCGACTTTTCTCTTCGAAATAATCCATGGCAAGAGGAGTTAGAGGTAGAGCCCGCGCTCCAAGAAGAGCAAGGCCGATTCCTGATCCTAGGAACAGGATTGGGACCTGGAATGGTCAAAGGCCGGAGTCTGACCCTGCTGAAGGGATCAGGGCGACTCCCCTTTCCTCGGCTCCTCCTCAAAGAACGGATGAGCCGAGCGCTTCTGGACGGGATGATGAAGTTCCCGCTGTCCTTTGGGATATCCTCCCTGGGTTTTCAGAGTGGGAGAATGCCGAAGTCGTTTCGGCCATGATAAAGAACCGCCCCTACTCATGGTGGGTAGAGAACGCCGATCAATATCGATTTGCCGAGCAAATTGAGTTGCATTACGGCATTTTTGAAGCTGATGGATATTGGTGCCGAATGCCCTCAGCATCCGATAGAATCCATCGTCCACCCCCGGGGTATGTGGGGGTGTACACGAGACAGCTTCAGTATGGGCTGAGGTTCCCTTTGGACGTTTTCGTCCGAGACTTGCTGATCCATTACAACATTTCCCTATGTCAGCTAACCCCCACCAGCATCCGAAGGGTGATGACATACTTATGGGTCTGCAAGTTCTTCAAGTACGTGCCGAACCTGCACTGCTTCAGAAAGCTCCATCGGCTAGTGCCAAATATTCAAAGTGGGCACGGAAGCCATGGTTCTGGGTGGTATCGGATTGAGTCCCGGCCCCAATACTTGACCATGTGGCCAAATGACTCTTCAGACAAGGACTGGAGAGGTCAATGGATTTGGGTTAGGGCACCCACAGATCCGGGCCACCCTTGCGTCTTCAGCGCTCCCCGGTACTTAGCTGAGCCTGATCCCGAAATGGGAAGTCTAGGTCCCCCCGCAGATAACGGGGCGGATCCGAACCTGGATCAGCAACATATCTTCGGCAAGCTGCCGAACCCGGGGGGAAGTGGTCGAATGCAGCATATCCCGGAGACTTGGCTCCCCGATACGCATTACGTTTTCCAAGAGAACATGCTAGCAGCTGTTGGCCTCAGCCGAAAGTTTAAGGATGGTAAGCTTCTTCGGCTGGGGCCGAGGCTTTTTAACTACCTCTTTTTCTTCTCTCGCTTTGCTTTTTTTTATGCTGTGCCGACATATCTGAGCTAAACTTTTTCCCTTTCCTTTTTTCAGAGCGGGACGAGACCAACGTTGGTATTAACTACGCTCGTCTTGGTGTTAACCGAGAGCGAGTTGTAACTGAACGGGCCCCGTCTATCACTGAGCCGAGGCATAGGGAAGTTCATCTGGATTCTTCCCACTTCCAAATTGAGGCTGTTGCTCTGTATCAGAGGCAGAAGCCTTGGTGGAAGAAGAGAGACCCTTGGTTTCAGCTGCTGAACGAAGAAGCTGAAGCTGCCCGCACAGCCGAAGAGGTTGCACGGGTACTTGAGGCTTGCGAAGGAGGAGAAGGGTCCTCCAGAGCTGCTGAAGCCGAAGCTGCAGCTAGAGCAGCTGAAGAAGACGAGGCTTTGCTGAAAACCTCGGTGAGCTTTCAGACAACTTTTTTCTTTTCTTTTTTTTTTTTTTTTTTTTTTTTTTTTTTTTTTTTTTTTACTCACATTCTTCTTCCCCCCTGTCTGTTACAGTCTGAAGAGAGTAACAGACACAAAGAAGGCAAAGCTCCTGTTCGTCCCGAAGACCAAATACAAGAGTCTTCAGACTCAGATATGGACGAGCAGCCCCTTTTGAAAAGGCGCCGAAGGATGGCCATCATCGGCCCTCATGACTTTCAGCAGAGGCCGATGACCATCGGCGTCGCAATAAGGGAACCTGAGGAAGGCAATGGATCGCCGAGGGTTCCCCAGCCAACACCCCAATCTCCTCAAAAGACCCCTCCGCCACCTCCTGAGATGGAGGTGGATCAGAGAACTCCCGAACCTAAGGGAGGGGTCCAAGAAGAAATGAAGAAGAGTGCTGATGAGCACGAAAATAAGGATGCCGTGATGTCCAGCGCTGAGGGCTTCACGGCAGACATCGCAAGAGAGGTTGAGGCTTTCGTCCTCACCCCTGAAGAAGAGGAGGTCATAGTAATTGACTCCTCTGAGAAGGATGATGCTGAGACAACCAAAGCTAATCAAGCTCCATCGTCATCCTTCCCTTCTTTCCAGACTCTGCATTCTGGAGAAATGGGTTTCTCGGCCCCCCGAATTCCAATCCCAGATCACATCTGGGACCTCATATGGGGTCAAAACCGAGAAGGAGCTGCAGCCTACTTCGGCAATTTTGCTGGCATGTCCGAAGTAGACAGGGCAAGGATCTGGTCGCTGAAGGCCACTGCTGGGATGGGCGAATCCAGCAGATCAGTTCCTGACCCAGCCAGGTCTAACCAACTGCTGATGATGCAGGTAATTTTCCTTCATTTCCTCCGAAATTCAGCTCTTTATATATATATATATATTTTTTATTTTATATTTTCCTGTTTTCAGTTCGTGCACAATCAGACTCTCACTGTAGAGCTGATAGATACCCTACAAGATAGGGTAGACGCTGCTGTGCACGAAAAGAAGGTGGCTGAAGAGGAAGTTAAGCTTGCTAAGCTGAAGCAAGCAGCAGCTGAAGAGAAGCAGCAGGAGGTTGAGGAGTACGGGAAAAAAGCTGCCGAAGCCCTGAAAACCTTCTGCGATGCTATGGAGAAGGAAGTTTTTCCCCTACTGATGGAAGGGGAAAAATTCCTCCAGGAGCATATGGGAGTGGACGTCTCCAAATTCAAGGCTGCCGTTGAGAGCCGAATTCAAGAAGGAACTGCTGCACAAGCTGAAGTGCAGCAGCGTCTAGAGGCTCTTGAAGCCAGCCGAATGGCTGCTGAAGAGTTGCTCCTGGCCAAAGACGTCCAACTCTCAGAGGCTGCTGCTGCTGCTGAAGCTCAAAGAGCTAAATTCCAAGAGGCTGAGGATCAATTGCTGATCCAGAAAGTTGAAGTGGCCCAGGCTCAGACAAAGGCTTTCCAAATTCAGCAAGAGCTGAATGAGCTGAAAGGTTCCTCCTCCCAAGTCGCTGATGAGCTGAAGAAATCCAAGGAAGACTTGGAGGAGACCCAGAAGAAGCTGGCTGATGCTGAGGCTTTACTCAAAGTCCGTGTTTATACCCAAGAGGAATATGAGATGGGTTTCAGAAACGGATTCCGAGTATGCCGAAGAGTCTGCCTTCATGCTGAGCCGAAACTGGACTGGTCTAAATGTGCTGAGTGGGTCCAGAATCCCGAAGACCATCACATGAAGTATGCAACTCCAGCCGAAGCTGAAATTCTTAAGGCTGAGGAAGCCGAAGAGGAAGCTGAAAGACTGGAGTTGGAAGCTGAGCAGAGGGAAAGGGAGGCTCGGCAAAGTGCAAAGCCCGCTTCTTCTGCTGCTGGGGCTGAGGCCACCATGGGGCTCAACGCTGATCAGTCTGATCCTCCGGCTGAAGCATAGGAACTCGGGCAGTCGTCTTCAGAATCTTGCGGTTCATCATGTGCTTAACTTTAGACTTGCCGCTTTCTGAGTTTTTTGCCTTGTTTTTTGCTTTAGCTTGCCTTGTCGTACAGCAGTTTTATTTTTTTGCTTATGTACGTATTTCGGCAGCTGTTATTTTCCGCTTGTGGGCGGCTGCCGATACTGAATTATTGAACTTATAGCTCAATTTTTGAGCATGAAATATTAATCTAATGCTCTTTTCTTCAGTTGCTTTACTTTTGAATGCTTTACTGTTTCTTTTCTTCAACTCTGCCGAACATAGTTGCACTGAGTGCTTCTTGCCCCCACAGAAATTGAAGTATGACTTCAGTTGAATAAGCAATTTCTGAACTTCCTCAAAATGGGTATCCGAAACACAGGGCCAACTGAAGGCAATGCTTCTGGGATACAAGTCTTACTGAAGATTGACTATCTGAAAGTTGGATATCCGAAACACAGGGCCAACTGAAGGCAATGCTTGGGATATTAGCTTTCTGGAACTAACCTCTTTAGAACAAGTCTTACTGAAGTTTGACTTCAGCTGAAAGACCAGCGTTCTTAAAGAAGACGCATATCCGAAACACAGGGCCAACTGAAGGCAATGTTTCGAATAATGGCTTTCTGGGATACAAGGCTCAGTTAAGGCAATATCCCAGAATTGTCCATGGACTAATGTCTTTGGAGAACAGGTCTTACTGAAGTTTGATTTCAGCTGAAAGACCAGTGTTCTTTAAAAAGACGAGTTTTGTAAGCCATCTGAAACCCAGTTACCCGAAGGCGAAGGTTTCAGACGAGGCTGATTTTAAAATTTTCAACTGTTGCTGTTATCCTTGATTTTCGGTCTATCTTTGAAAAATGGATACCCGAAACACAGGGCCAACTTAAGGCAATGTTTCGGATAATGGCTCTCTGGGATACAAGGCTCAGTTAAGGCAATATCCCAGATTTGTCCATGGACTCATGTCTTTGGAGAACAAGTCTTACTGAAGTTTGACTTCAGCTGAAAGACCGGTGTTCTTTAAAAAGACGAGTTTTGTCAGCAATCTGAAGCCCAGTTACCCGAAGGCGAAGGTTTCAGACGAGGCTGAATAAAAAACCCTTAAAGAGTAGATAGAACAAAGAAAATTTTGAAAGGATAAATTGTAAATATTTATATAAATGGCGGCTCCAAGGCCTTTCATTAGTTCAAAATGTACTTACAAAGATTGTTCTGCCCCGAAGGGTTTACACATGGTATTTTTTCAGTACATCAGCGTTCCAGTGATTCTTCAACTCAGTTCCATCCAACTGTCGAAGTCGGTATGTCCCTGGCTGAAGCTCATCATAAATTTCATAAGGTCCCTCCCATGTAGCTGAGAGTTTCCCATGGATTCGGCCTTTCTGAACTGCAGCAGCATTCCGAAGGACAAGATCTCCAATTTTGAGAGGCCTTGCATGGACCCTTCGGTTATAAAATTTGCTGACTCTCTGCTTATAGGCGGCCATTTTATCTCGAGCTGAGTCTCTTACTTCGTCGAGGAAATCGAGAGATTCCCTCATCAGTCGCTCATTCTCTGCCGAGAAATGGTGCACTCGAAGGCTCTCAGAGCCAATTTCCACTGGAAGGACGACTTCGGCACCATACACCAGTTCAAAAGGTGAGTGGCCCGTTGCCTCTTTTTCAGTTGTCCGAAGGGACCAAAGGGTTCCAGGGAGCTCCTCTAGCCATTTGGACTTTTGATCTTCCACCCTCTTCTTGAGGGCATTTAAGATCTGTTTATTTGCTGCTTCGGCTTGTCCGTTACTTTGCGGGTGGCATACTGCTGAGTATGCCAGTTTGATGCCGAACTGATCTGTATATCGCTTCAGCGGTAAGTTATCAAATTGCCTCCCATGATCGAAGACAAATACTCTCGGGATGCCAAAGCGAGTGATGATGTTCTGCCAGATAAATTTTCTGACAGTTTGCTCTGTAATGTTCGAGGCTGCTTCGGCCTCGATCCATTTACTGAAGTAGTCGACACCAACTATCAGCCATTTTTTCTGGTACACAGCCTCTGGAAATGGTCCCAGTATATCCAGTCCCCATTGGGCAAACGGGAGTGGATTAAGGATCGGCTGAAGATCCCTTGCTGGCTGATGGATAACTGGAGCATATTTTTGACATTTTTCGCATTTCCGAACCAGCTCCTTAGCATCTGCGATCATGGTGGGCCAGTAATATCCAGCCCTCAATGCCTTGTGGGCTAAGGTTCTTCCCCCAATGTGGTTCCCACAGATGCCGAGGTGAATCTCCCGCAGGATATAATCTGCATCTGTTGGTCCCACGCATTTCAGCAATGGGGCTGAGAAGGACTTTTTCAGAAGTTCCCCCCTGAAGACAATGAACCTAGAGCTGGTTCTCTTCATTTTGGAGGCCAAAGCTTTGTCCTCAGGAGTTTCTCCCCGAAGCTTAAAAGCTAAAATGGGTTCCATCCAACTAGGCTCTGGGTCAGCGCAGCACACTTCAGGTGCTTCGTCGACACTTCTTACTCGACGCACTTCTACATATACAGACCTGTTCAGCTCGGTAAAAGATGAACTAGCAAGTTTGGAGAGTGCATCGGCCTGAGTATTCTGACCCCTTGGGATCAGCTGAACCTCAAAAGTTTTCAGCTCTGCAATGACTGATTTGATCTTGGCAAGATAAGCTATCATGGAGGGCTCTTTGGCCTCATAGCTGCCACTGATCTGATATGCAACTAGCTGAGAGTCTGTTTTTAAGCAGACATGATCGGCTTCCAAGGTGATGCATAATTGTAGGCCGGCGATTGCTGCCTCATATTCGGCTTCATTGTTCGAGGCCTTAAAAGAAAATTTTAGTGCATACTCAAAGGATTTGCCTTCGGGAGAAGTTATCACTACTCCTGCCCCCGAACCGTTTTCGGTGGAAGACCCATCCGTAAACACGGTCCAGACTTTCTTTTCACTGTCCAGCACTTCTTGGTATGAGCATTAGGCCAAGAAATCCGCCAGGGCTTGAGCCTTAATGGCAGCCCTCGGACGGTAGCTGATGCTGAATTCGGTGAGCTCAAAAGCCCACTTGGCTAGCCTACCGGATTTTTCAACTTTGCCAAGAACTTTTTCCAATGGCTGATCAGTTAAGACCACTATCTGATGGCAATCAAAATAGGGCCTCAGCTTCCGAGCAGCTACTACTACCGCGAAAGCAACTTTCTCGAGTAGAGGATAGCGGGTCTCGGCATCCGTCAGTGTATGACTGACGAAATAAATCGGTTGCTGACTCTTACTCTCTTCCCTCAGCAATACTGCGCTGATGGTGGCCGGGCTAACGACCACATATAGGTATAGAGTTTCTCCTTCAACTGGGCTAGCCAGCGTTGGGAGTTGAGCCAGATGCTCCCGAAGCTGTTGAAAGGCGTCTTTTTGCTCTTCCTCCCAAACAAGCTCTTTTGTTTTCGGGAGTTTCAGGGCTTTGAAGAAGGGTAACCCCTTATCCGAAGCTCTGGAAATGAACCTCGAGAGGGCTGCCATTCTTCCGGTGAGCCGCTGAACATCCCGCTTCGTTTTCGGCTCAGGAAGGTCGAGCGCCGCTTTGACTTTAGAGGGATTGGCATCAATCCCCCTTTTGCTGACCATGAAACCCAGGAATTTCCCTGACTTCACGCCGAAGACACACTTCTTCGGATTCAGCTTCATTTGATGCTTTCTCAAGGTGGCGAAAGTTTCAGCCAGGTCCTTTACATGGTCCTCTAGTTTTCTGCTTTTGACGATCGAATCGTCAACATAGACTTCCATGTTTCGGCCCTTTTGATCGGCGAAAACTTGATCCACCAGCCTTTGATAGGTTGCCCCCGCATTTTTCAATCCGAAGGGCATCATTTTGTAATTATACACCCCAGCGTTCGTGACGAATGCTGTCTTGGCTCGATCGTCGGGGTGCATAAAGATATGATGATACCCCGAGAATGCGTCCATGAAACTAAGCAAGGCATGGCCACTTGTCGAATCGACTAGCTGATCGATTCTTGGCAAGGGATAGAAATCCTTTGGACAAGCCTTATTTAGGTCCGTGAAGTCAACGCACATCCTCCAGGTACCATTGGGCTTCTGAACCATCACCACATTTGCCAGCCATTCCGGATATTGGCAAGGTTCAATGAACCCTGCCTCCAATAATTTTTTGACTTCGGCTGCGATGTCTCGGTTCTTATTGGCGGAGTAATTCCGCTTCTTTTGCTTAACTGGTCGACACGCTGGGTCAACATTAAGCTTATGGGAGATGAGGTCTGAACTTATCCCGGGCATATCAGCTGCCGAGAAAGCAAACACATCTCTGTTATCCCGAAGGAGCTGAATAAGTTCACAACGGGTGTTAGGATCAAGGTCCATCCCGATTGTTACACATTTCTCAGCATCTCCTTCGGCCAACTCAACTGTTTCAGTCTGTTGGTCCATGTCCATTGCCGATGGACTGGACTTTTCAGAATCTGGTCTGCTGCCAATGTCAGCAGGTGTCCCAGTCTTTGTGTTCTTCGGCTGGCTCTCTGAGTCTTGCGGCTCAGCTGAAGAGTCAACCTTTTCCCTTTCGGGACCTTTTTCTCTGGGCACGGATCCTTGGGCCGAAGCACTTAGGCCTTTCGGCTTTTTTGCGCTTGGCTCTCTTTCTTTTTCTTTCTCCTCCTCATCCTTGTCGTCATCTGGGCGACTATTGGATGGCTTGAGGTAGTTGCACCTTCGGGCGTCCTTTTGGTTGCCCTGTATCCTTTCGGGGAAGCCGGCGTCTGAGACGTAAATCATCAGCTGATGATAAGTTGAGACGACCCCTTGGATCTCGTGAATTATGGGTCTCCCCAAAATCACGTTGTACACTGAAGGAGCGTCGATGACCAAAAACTCAATCATGACGTTCCGGGCTGCCTCATCGCAACCGATGGTGACAGGAAGTGTCACCTTCCCATCTGGATAAGTTGAAGCCCCATTGAACCCGGATACCGGATAGGGTACCGGCGTAAGGTGCTTGGGCTTCAGCTTAATTTGGTTGTAGGCCTTTCGGAACAGAATGTTTGCTCCGCTGCCACCGTCAACAAGGACCTTACTGACGTCGTGGTTGGCCACCGTGGCGATGATCACCAACGGATCCTCGTGAGGGAACGTAATCCCCCGGCAGTCGGCGGCTGTGAACGTCATGTTCGGCACCGGCGACTGGGGAGATTGAATGTCAGCGTTGTTCACCTGGTGCGTCAAAGCTCTAAGGTGACGCTTGTGCTCCCTCCGAGAGTATATTCCTCCCGAGATAACATTGATCGGAGGGAATTTCCCCTCCGGTTTTTTACTGTTTTTCCGGGGGAAATCAAGGTCCTGCCGAGGGTCCTTTGCTAGCCTCTCGGATTCTTTTTTCTCGCGGTGATCCGCGATGTATTTTTTCAAGTATCCCTTCCGGACCATGTCCTCTATCTGGTCCTTCAGCTGGATACACTCCTCAGTGTTGTGGCCCGAAGACTCGTGGAACTCACACCACTGATTTTTATTTTTTCGCTGATACCACTCTGGGAGTGGTCTCGGCTTTCGGTAACTCTGCTCCTCCTTCGTCACACTGTAAATTTTGGCGCGTGGAAGAGAGAGCGGAGTGTAGGACTCATATCTGCCTGTGTATGAGGCAAACCTGTCCTTCTTTAGGTCGTTGGCCAAAGATGGCTCCGGAGCCTTTGATTTTCCCTTTGCCTTATGGCCTTGGCCTTCAGACAAGGGTATTTGCCTCTGTTTCCCTCCCCCGGATTGAGGTTGGGTTTTTGCTTTATTCCATTCTTCGGCTCGGATGAACTTATCCGAAGCACTAAGAGCTTCCTCCAAGGTCTGCGGGGTATGCATGACCATGAAGTCTAGGAATTTTCCTGGCTGAAGGCCATTCTGCATTGCAAAAACAGCTAGCCCCTGGTCCAGCTGGGAGACGCTTGATGACTCGTTACTGAAACGGGTCAGGTAGTCTCGGAGGCTTTCGGTTTCCCCCTGTTGCAGACTCATGAGCTCTGCGGTAGTCTTCTCTCGGCGGTTTGCCGTGGAAAACTTGCTCCTGAACTTGGAGGACAGATCATCCCAACCTGTTATGGAGCCTTGCCTTACTCCCTTGGAGATCCACGCTTGCGCGACCCCCTTGAGAGTGGTTGGGAAATATTTGCACCAAGTCGCCTCGGATCTGGGGCAAAGATGCATATGAGTCTCATACGAGGCCACGTGGTCCTTCGGATCCGTGGTCCCGTCATATGTGATATGCGACGGTATTTTAACCGTGGGTACGCGCTCTTCCAGTATCCATTGCTCGAATGGTGAACTAGCGGGTAGCATAATGGCCTTGCCCTTGTTCCTGGCCGAAGGGACCGCGCTCCGCCCTCTTAGAGAGGTAGGAGTGGTTTTCGTCCCTGGCTGGGAAGTCTGGGCCTCGGCTGCAGGGAACGAGAGGCGACTACGCACGCTCGGTTCCTGGCCGCCGAGTCGGTCAAGGACGCTTCTGCGAGCAGTCTCAGGTTCCCGGCGAGTAGATTCTGGCCGAGAAGCTGAGCTGCTGCTCTTATGCGCTGCTGGTCTTGAGGATGAGGATCCTTTAAATAATTGAGAGTTCTTTTTCCTCTGTTTTTCATTTTTCCAAGAATCCTCCTCCCACTCTTCCAGTTCCCGGAAGGAAGGAAGCTTCCCACCGTCATGGTCTAACTTCCTCCGCTGATGCCGGGTATGCGGAGGAGTTCGATCACGAGGCGGTGGCATATTCTGTGCCCTCATTGCCTCCATGAGTACTGCCAGCGCTCTTGCCACCTCTTCCGAACTGGGCCCCGTCAAAGGGGTCCCCGGCCGAGTGTGGGAATGAGGCCGTGCAGCCGATGGTTGGCTTTGGGACACTGAACATGTCCTATGATCAGACTGACCCCTGCTAGACCGAGAGTGGTCCGGCCTATATTGAGAGTCATGCATTATAGGAGATAGGGAATCCTCCTTGTATGATCCTCCCCCCGAGCCGGCACCCTTGGGAGAGTTCCGGTCCGGCGAGGGCGATGGTGTAGGGGTTTTAGGCTTTTCGCCCGCTCCTTGACGGAGGCTTTTGCTCTTGCGGTTCTTAGCCATGGCTGCTAAGATAATTGCAAGATGATCTTGGTTAGGAATTTGGCTTAAAGATTTTTGAAAGTCTTCCCCACAGACGGCGCCAAATTGTTTCGGTTGAAAACAATGGGACCTTGCCGAAGGTCCGCTGAAATGGAGAAGACTGGATTCGATCCAAGTTGTGTTGGGCCGAAGGTTTCCTGCACAGTGAACACACGTAAACTAGCCTCGGGGGTGTTTCCGAGGAAGGCCCCTCCGATGCTAAAGTCAGTACAATGTGTAAAAGGAAGACACTATGCAAGAGAGTTTGTAGCTTGAGGCTTTTGTGGAATATTTCTGAATGCAAGAATGAGCATATGAATTGGAATATCAATGTCCTCGTGAATGTGTCAATATGATGGCTTTTATACCTCATCATACATGGAGAGGTTGGGCTTTAGCCCAATTGGCTTACTTTGTGGGCTGACCTTTGACTTTTGAGCAATTGGAGAGTTGAACCTTGACCTTGGGCTTTTAATTGGATCATTTAGTGCTCAGGCCCAATTTTGACTAAATTGGACCCAAACACCGTTGTTCCTAATAGATAAATCTAATCTCGCTACTAACTTCAGAAGGTTAAGGTTGATGCACTATCCTACATTCCTACTTCCTGATAGAATCACCTTATGTAAATTACGAGGCATAAGTCGCATAACAATAAGTATCAGCAATACAGCTACTTCATTGAAGTAGGTAAAAATAGGAACACTACACTAAATAATCCAAATTACCACAATCAGCATTATTAGCAACTGTTGGATTCGTTCTCCCCTGTTCCATATGACATAGACATTAGACAGAGTAATCTAGTCTTCGGAAAAGGTAAACTTAAAAAAAAAAAAAAAAAAAAAAAACAAAAAACAAAATCCCAGCTAGAGGAGCTCCATCCAACTATCCAAACATCTAAATCATGATCAATCTTTCTGTTTGCGAGCTTCATTAGTCTGCTTTTTTTTCATCTATCGCGAATGAGGGAAACAACCGTCTATATTATCCTCGAGTTCTTCAATCTTGACCTGGACGAATACAAAATATCACAACACAGTTGAGAGATAAGGTATTGATAGAACTATAGACGGAAACCAAAGAGCTAATACACAAAAAGATTGGCTGTGTACATAAAGATTGTGAATTACATACCTCAACGAGCTAGGTACTTGTAACGAGGTCTCAACATGATTTGATGCCTGATTTTTCAGCAGATAGTTCAATCCTATTTCGGGTAATGACCAATCAACCTTCAGTTTTAAGTTCCTTATATTTGGAAGGAGCGATGGCTTGAGTTCACCTTGGAATTTGTCACAAGCTTCGGAGAGCACCTTCAACATTGATCACAATTCACAATGTTTGAGAAACAAAATTGCCAATGTCATTAGTACAATGGTAGAAAATGTTTCGTGGATGTCATTAGTACAATGGTATAAAATGTTTCGTGGACTCGTGGAGACAAAACTAGTTAAAACAACAACAATAATTGTTTACCATTAATACATACTAAACTACTCCCGAATGCTTGTCACATTTTCTTAATTAATTGATGTAGCTAAATGTAAGGAAATCCAATCATAACCAAATGATTATCTTTTAGGAAATGTGACAATTTGTTTTTGACATCATACAAGAATAGTAAAAAAAGTGTAATAATTGTCACAGAACAATATACCTTGAGGGGGTGTTTGGTATGGAGTTAGTATAGGAAACGGAATGGAAATAAATTAGGAGGGGAAAGGGTAACAAAAAGTGTTACCCTTACTAGTTGTTTAGTACATCAAAGGAAACGGAAACAATTATCACCATTCCATTTCCTCTTGTTTGGTATAACAAACGGAAATGAAAAATAAGAATGAATAATACAATATTGTCTATGCTACATTTTTTATGGTAAAAAAAAGATAAAAGTAAAATAAAATAACATGTATTTCATATATATATATATATATATATATATATATATATATATATATATATATATATATATATATATATATATATATATATATATATAGCAAAGTTGGCACTCATTAATTATCCAAACATTGACTAATAATAAAATAACCTATATTGCTCAAGTTGCATATGTTCAACAAAAAAAAAAGACATTGCTCAAGTTGCTACTTCTTCTTAAGAAGATCAATTGCATATTGTTTTTTCATATTAAATGGTGCTTGATAGAAGATGCGAAGCTTATGTTCTTCCACCATGAGAATAGTAGCAACCTCTAAAGCTTCGGATGGAGAAATGCCATCTAACTTCATCACCTCGTCCAATACCTTGTTCACCTTTTCATCCATCCTTTGCTCCCTTTCTTCCGCTTTAGACCATGCACTAGCCATAGTCCCGAGATTAACATTGATATTTTCAAATATCTTCCCAAAATTGTTGGAACAATCATGGAGGGAGGCCACCAAATCATCATCATCATTCCTACACAAACTCTTCAAATTTACCTTGTTCTTTCCTTTCACCTTAGTCTCCTTCGCCTTTATAGAGGGTTTTTCGGATTGAGTAGTAGAATCACTTGCGGAAGAATGAATTGTAGAAGCCTTCACTTTTGCCATTTTTGAAGGAGTTATATGATAATCCTCTATCTTCATGGGGCGTTTTCCGGATTGACTTGTAGAAGAATAAGTGTCCGAATGAGTAGAATTCACATCATCTTCTTCATCACTCTCGACATTGAATGGTTGCTTATCAATCTCTTGACCCATTTCTTCTATAGCATCAACAAACGACTCACTTGCATCTCCGGTAGCTTTGTCTTTTGCGTATATCTCCGCAAGAGTTTCATAGTGAATGAATGGAACTCCAAACAACCCTTTAGCTTTCTTATGAGTCTGCCATATAAGAGAATGCAACAAGTCAAAACATGAAAATCAGAACTGAACCAGGCAACTGTTAATCACAGAAAATAAAACCACAAAAAATATAATAGAAACAATCATCAACAATAATCACCACAGTCCAAAGCAGACTGCAATACAACACACAAAGCACCAGCACCCCTTACCCCAAGAAACAGCCCCAGCAAAGAAAATTACATAAAAAGTAAGGCCTTAAACCATTCCTGATTTCTTTGACTAGTCTTAGCAGGCATAACCTATGACAAGCTCATAAAAAATAATCAGTACACAAGCTCTTAATAAACTTGTCAGGCTTCATCAAACTCTTGTCCCAAACCACTTTATTTCCTTGCCTCCAAATGCTTTACAGATCCTAGCATAGCAGCTCTGCAAAACCTGTCTCTGGAATCTTCCTTTTGTAGCTCACAGCTTCGTATTACAGTCCTCCAAAGATGAAGGACAGTCATTCTGCCCAAGCTTCTTTTGCACTTATAACCACTAGCTATTGTTGATGATTGATTTTTTTTTTAATCCATGAATAATCTGCAGAAAATTTGACAGCACTTCCCCTAAACAGACATATATCTAATTTTTAACCTTGTAAAAACCTGCACAAAAGACCAGCCATGCTTCATACATGGCAACACAAAGAAACTAGGTATAGATTTAAAGAAAAATGAGCATTTGTAGCAGTACATAATTCATATATAAACTGTCCAGCACCTACCCCTCTCCCCAATCACCTATTCCCCTCCCTGCCCCCTTCCATTACACACAGTGCTTCTCTCCTTGTCCAGTAGAGCAGCAGTTCTAAAGTGTAATTGAAAAAAATGAACAAAGAAGAATGAAATAGCAGTTCATACCTTCACCCATTCATTGTACACGACCTTGTCTACTTGCAACAATTTCTTCTCAGCATCCCATCCAAATCCCGAGGTGGATAGCATTTCTGCAAATGCACTATATTTCCCCGACCAATGCTTGATCCTCGACTCAATGTGGGGAACTGCTCTCAAGCCACAATTAGGAAGTACACCATTGATCATCTCTTCCAACTTATTCATGTAACCATTCTTAAACCCATTCTCACACTTCCACTTCGGATCGCAACTCAACTCATGCAAATATCTTATTAGAACCGCATCTTCTTCATACGTCCAATACCTTTTATTTTTACCTCTTCCTCGATTGCTAGCCTCCATCCTAAACAAATTAGAAATAACATAAGGCAGGTTAGAAATAACAGAAGGCAGATTAGAAATAAAAAGGACAAAAGGCAGATTCAAAGTGGCAATGGCTTCAAAATGAAAACAAAAAAATACACCTATATATATAATATAATCGAAGGTAAAAAAAATCATACATTTTTTGCTATTGACCATGTCTACCTCTCGCCCTCCAATCATTAAACATATCTTGGGCTAATTTGTTTCTAAAATTGGTCCAATGATCCGAAGTAGCAACACTTGTAATAAATTCCCTTTCATCATCGGAATCACTTTCGGAATCATCATCGGATTCATTCAATTCATCTTCGTTTATATCATCCGTAGGCATGAATTTTCTAATTAGATTATGCAATAAGCAACAAGCCATCACGATACGTCCATGAGTTCTTATTGGGAAAAATGAAGGACTTCTAAGAATACTCCATCTTCCTTTAAGTAATCCAAAACATCTCTCAATCACATTTCGCGCCCTAGCATGTTTCATGTTATAGAACTCCTCGGCACTTTCGGGTTGTCGATCCATCCATTCTTTTAAATGGTATCTTTGACCTCTATATGGAGCAAGAAAACCCTCACAATTCGTATATCCCGCATCAACCAAATAATAATTACCTTCAAAGTTATTAAAGGAAAGGATTACTACCTACCAAAACTAACAAAACTTATACACTCACAAAAGAATGAGCTTCACTTACCTCGAGGTACCCTAAAACCGTTGGTTCTAGAGAGAGCATTGCGAAGTACACGCATATCATGGGCCGAACCTTCCCAACCAGGAAGAACATAAATAAATTGCAAATTGGGTGCACAAACACCCAATACATTCATAGCAATTGTTCCTTTTCTTGTTCTATACTTTGGTCGTTCTTGTGAAGGCACATTTACATTAATGTAAGTCCCATCTAATGCCCCTAAACAATTCTACAAAAATAAGAAAAAATATTACTTACATACAATCAAAAATAAGAAAATCCTAGCAAAATTTAGGGGCTTAAAAAAGACCATACCTTGAAAATTTTCCACCTTTCATCTTCACAATCATCCAATATTGGTGTGGGATTGTAAAGTAATACTTCGTGTAATTTGAGAAGAGCCCTTAGACAAAGGTGAAATTGTCGGCTCACGGTTTCTCCACTTCTAAAGAAATATTGTCCAATAGACCTATTCTTCTTATGGTGAGCCAACGTGTATAAAAACATGGCTACGATCTCTTGAAGTGACATGTTTTTTGTTCCACTCAAACCCCCAATGTCTCTAAGCATCTCACAAATAATATTGAAAGTTCTTCTATTAACGCGAAGCTCACTCTTGCATTTCACATCACTCTCTTTATAAAGCCCTCTCAAAACTAACATTCGTAGCAACTTTTTGTTTCTTTTTCTTTCTTTCAATTGAACACCCTTTATTGTAACAACACACATTATATGCCACATCCAATATATCATCAAAATAATAATAACCATTGAAATAACTAGTTGTATTTGTTTTAGCTTTTTCTTCTTTGTGGAACGCATAAGTCGGGCATTGTAGAAATCTTGAAAAACTAGTCCAAAAAATATACAATAGTATCAATATATTACCCATCAAAAACCATTAAGATACAAGAAACAAATACATCATCGATCAACATAATCTGATTTTTGTGTGATCCGTTTTCTATAAGGGATATAAACTTATCCATTTTTATTTCCAAAGATTAACTCAAACACAAACAAGTTGTTCATGACCATAAACGAGTCGTACATGATTAACATGAAGGTGTACTATTCAACTTTAACTCATTACTAACCAAGCTTGAAAATTTTGTTGCTCTTCAACTAAGTATTGCCTCTTTACGACAGAATTGAAGCGTAGAACAATTAGTTTATTTATTATTTCCCTGTTAATTATATACAGTATAAATGTATGTATAATAGAACTCCCACTATATATAGCACTCGTGGTAGAAAATTAAACATCAAGAGTAAAAAACAGAACCTTGTAAAATGAATATTTAGTTATTTGTTGTATACTTTACATTGCATATTCAGATATTCTACTATGCAGTGGCAGAATAACTCAAAGATGGCAGGAAGGACAAAATACTGCACAAATCGGATGAAATCATTCGTCATCCCATTGTCGAATTACTCACTTGATACTGATACGTTTCCAAGCGTTCCAGGTAAAATATACTACCATCCTTAACTTCAAAACTCACCCAAAAACCACCATCACCATGACTTTCACCTACCCAATCAAAAACACCACCGATCCTCACCACCAGAAACCCCATCCACCTCTCATAAGTTCACCTCCAACCCTTGAACCCGATAAACAACAAAACAACAGCAATCAACAAAGAATGCTCCACCAATCACGCAGATTAGCAAATAAAACATAGTAATTATATCAATATCTAGTTAATCAACAAAGAATGCTCCACCAATCACGCAGATTAGCAAATGCAACATTGTAATTATATCTAAATCAGAGTCATGTACATTGTCGAGCGAGTATAGCAATAATCAACAATTATAGCAATAATAGCAACATATAATTATATACTATCAAATTCAGCAGAAAATCAACAAAAGATAAAAAAAAATATTCAATCAAACAAGCAAGTAAATAATTCAAACCAGAAACGGCAAAATTGATATTGCATGAACCCTAGAAATTGAACGAGAGAAATGAAGATAGCAAACCTGATATTTGCAGTAGAAAATTGAAAATTTAGGAGCAAGATCTAGAGAATTGCAGCTTTCCTTGTAGAATCGTCTAGCAAGATCTAGAGATTTGCAATAGAAAATTGAGCGAGCGAAGAGGAGGGAGAAGAGTTTTCTGTATTTTTTGTGTTAGAGGAAGGAAAGAGAATCTGTTTCCTCACTCATTACGGCGGAAACAATTGGGTGGAAATGGTTACCACTTAGTAACGGTTTGTGTTACTTTAGTCCGTAACCAAATACAATGTAACGGGAACACTAACATGATTCCGTTTCCACCCCTTTAAAATACCTATACCAAACACCCCCTGAGAGTGTTCAAGGACACAGTAAAAGATTTTGCACACTTGAGCTCAGTAAACATGTCAAGCAGCTTTTCGGAATTGTTGGTAGATGATGACATTCTAACATTAATCTCCACCTCTTCCAACGAACAACATTTATCATCGATACACAAGTCTATCGGGTGACAGTATTTGAAGAAAGTGAGCAAGGGTAAGGAAATGATAACCGGATCAAAGGTCGAGTTCAAGATCTCGAGTTTCTTAAGCATGGGAGCTGATATCATCAAAACCACGAAGGAATTTTCGTGTTATTGCAGCAGTCTGATAAGACTAACATTTCCAAAACAGGACATCGTGAAAATAATTTCAGAGGAATAGATATAGTCCGGAGTCCATTATAGTCCGGAGTCCAAGGTATGAACGTAAGTTAGGACTGTTGTTGTTGTTAGTAGACATGATATCTACAATAGAATTATAGCAAAGTTTAATTATATGTTTATCATAGTAGCATACAAAATTTGAACAATTCAAAGCTACTTATCACATTTTAAAATTTGTCCCGTAAAATTCATGTGAATACCAAGATCCTTTAAAACAAAAATTTAAGCGGACTTTGGCCCTATGTATAAAATCTAATGTTTTATTGGTAAGCAAACAATCTTTACTAATTATATCTCATATAATTCGTAGTCGATAGATAACAACTTTTGTTTCCATCTCTATGTATCAAGACCCAAAACTTTGTCTTTTGATAATCTTGTTGAGCAAAACCAAACAGTGACATGTAAGTTTCATAAATATTACCCTATATTCCCGAGATTATATGCAACACCCTGCTTTGGCGGAACCTATTACTTATGATCAAAGGCTTTACAGGTGTCTGTTTGGGAAAAACATATCTCAATATTGCTTTTAGGGACCTAATTTACTATGTTGGTTTATTTATTAGAGAACTTATACCATAAATAAGAGCAACATGCGTAACTTAAAAAAGCATAATATAATGCAATAAAATTGTGATCCTAGTATGGTCCTTAATCCTATGAAAAAATTCTATCTTCATAGACTCCATCCATGATTAGTCGCGAATCTCCATCCATGATTCATCGTGGATTGTTGCCGGATAACTCTTGTTTTGTATTTTAATTTAAATAAACAATAATTAAATTACAAAAATACAAACGGTGCGCAGACCGTATTTACAAGAAATACTAACGGTACGCAGACCGTATTTTCTATCCTAATTTGGGCACACTAGTCACTGACAATAATAATAATATCATATATATTTATATAAAATTGCCACATAATAAAATATCATATATTTTAATTTTGGTCAAATAACCAATTTTGGATCAGGAACAAAATCAGCCATGAATTCGTACAAGTAAATCGGACAAGCATTGCACAAATTTCCAAGGTTGGTAACCATAATACACGTATAAGACAATTAGTTGAAAAGTTGTCTTTCTATGAAAAATCACCTCTTTCACATGTTTTAAACTGTATTTTTCTTTTAATAAAATTAAGAAACCAGCCATCAAAAACGTCACCATGAACAACCATGAAGAAACCGTCAGCCATGAACGGTTTTTTTTTTTTTTTTTTTTTTTTTTTTTTTTTTTTAATAACAACAAGAAACCAGAGGCCATGAACGGCCGTGAAGAAACCGTCAGCCGGAACAGTTCCAGCCAACGACAGCCCATGAGAAAACGGCCGGAGATTACTCCTAGACCAACGAATCTCTGAAATTTGTGGCCGGAGAGTACTCCTTGACCAGCGAATTTCTGAAATTCGTGGCTAGAGTTTACTCCTTGACCACCGGATCTCTGGTCACGCAACCCAACCAGCATCCCTTCATCACCGGAGATGACTCCTTGACCACCGGAGCAGCAATCGTGGCCCATCTAAGATGGTTCTGCCACCCAGCCGTGGCTGCTCCCACTCAAAACCTTGCTTTTAATTTCGATAATACAATACTTCCTCCCCTTAATGAAATTAAAAATAACATATATACATCAAATTAATCGAGTTAATTATGATCATATTATTATACGCAAGAGGCAAACTGGTACCACTGTAGGAACATATTAGATGCACTTAGCGGAATTTCAAGAAACAATTTCTTAGCACCTAAAACAGGATTTCATGCATATAATAATATGAATTATAAGATTAGAATATTATACCCTCGATGCGTGATTTCCACAAAGCAAGAGGGCACTTCTTTCTTCAATTAGGGATCTTTAGAACGTCAATTGTCGTTCCTCTAATATTGGTCCACGAGCAATGGTTGAATCTCCACGTATGCTAGTACGGAACAAGGAACAATTCCTTATTGCTTTTACTGGTGGTTATGTGTGAGAGAAGTTTTTGTGATTATGAAAAATGTGTTGTTTCATTTATGTCACTTAGTCATATTTATAATAAACTATCGCAACTGTTCACATAATCGCATCTCTTAGGCTTTAAGGCCTATTCATGCATCTTAATTCAATCATATACTCATGTGTGACCTCATAGGACCGGATTATTATTAGTAGTAAACTAAGCATTAGTTCACAAATCATAGTTGGTTTCTAGCAAAACATTATGATTACCTAAAATAACCGATTATAATTAATCTCCATATTTGTCCTAATTACAATTAGTAATTACACTTGATCGACGGACATTTCCTTCAGTAGGAGCATACGCAAGGCTTGTTGGAGGATACACAGGGCTTGTTGGAGAATACACTGGCTTGTAGGAGCATACGCAGGGCTTGTCGGAGCATACGAAGGATACGCAGGGTATGTTGGAGAATAAGAGGGACTTATTGGAGAGCACAGGGGCATACCGGAGTATATGAATAATCCTCGGTGTGTGGTGTTGGTGTTGCCTTTGTTGAAGAATGCACACAACAATCAGACAAATGAGGCTAAATTTCAGAAAAGGAATTTCCATCCAAACGTTTTTCCATCGAGTTGAAAGTATGGAGGTTTGAACCACACAAGCTTAGTTTCCAAGTATGATAAAATTTGCTGAAGAAGAGGGTCTGGTAGGTTACTTAGTCTGACTCTATTCCTAAAGCATCGCAATTTAGAATCCATTGATAAAATGTCAAAAGAAAAAATTAGATATTGGCTATTATTATAAAACACCGCATTCACTTGACTTGTATTTGTTATCGATGTGGGACAACTTTTTAATTCCTTTTTTTTTTTTTTTTTTTTTTAAGTTTT
The DNA here is from genome assembly GCF_001683475.1 of Chenopodium quinoa. NCBI lineage: Eukaryota > Viridiplantae > Streptophyta > Magnoliopsida > Caryophyllales > Amaranthaceae > Chenopodium > Chenopodium quinoa. Next base: position 4,154,553 of record NW_018743175.1, read on the forward strand.
ACCTTTTGAAATACTTCACATGTCAGTACTTCTGTACATATACGTCGTTTACTTTAAATCCCTAGAGTTCTGTTGCATGAGCCATGAGGATTGAAATGCACTGACGCCATTAAGAAAGACTAAAATAACTGAAAGAAGAAACATTCTCCTTGAATTCTTGAATGCATTATTGGAAAACCATATATATTAACCAAATTCAAGATTTTGCTGACCTAAAAATATGATGGCCTAATTTTATGTATACATTTAAGCAAACAAAATGAATCAAAAAATAAAGAGGTTATACAATTGTGCAAGTACAAAAAGAAATTATACAATATATTGTTGATATCTTTGGAAGCATATATAGGTTTTAAGTTTTTAGCGAGTTAACTTACAAACAATTAATGAATAAATAAACCTGGTGTAAAATAAATACAAAGTATTATACATTTAAGCAAATTAAAAAGAAAATTAAAGGAGTGAGGATCATTCTTGTAATTCACGTGTACACAAAAGCTTTTGAAATTAAACCCAAATTAATCACATGAATTAACTAAGTTTATTGAAAAATATTGGGCAAAGTACATTGATGAGATTTTTGAAGCATAAACAAGTTTAAACGAGTTATATCATATCCAAACATGAATTAAATAACACATGCAAACAAACTTAAACAAGTTGGTCACAAACATTAATAAGTTTTTTTTTTTGACGGCAAACGATAATAATAAGTTGAACATTAGCCATTAGGTTATTTGAGTTTGGATAGTTTCCAAAATGATTTTAAGATTTATGTTTATTTCAGCTTATTTAGTTAGTTAACATCAATGCTTAGACTAAGCTTTGATCGAGCGAGTTTGTTTATAGCGATTCAACGTGTCTACTCTTTTGCACCATTGTGGTTATCATGAAAAATGACAGGTTTTTAATTAATGCTATACACGAATGAATAACCTCTTTTAGACATACCAACACTAATATGGAGAAGGAAATAAAAAAGAGGATATAAATTTGCTAAGAAAGTTGAATATAGTCTAACGTTGTATCGATTCATGTATATATAGGTAGTCGCGTAGTGCCAACTGATAGACTATGTTGAAGATATATGTAGCTAGAAAATAAGGAGTATTTATACAAACTTGCATAATCAAGTGCATAATAAACATTGAAAAATTGAACATTATTTGCTTTAACTCACCCCTAAAAAAAAAAACTAGAATTGTGGATTTAGATGAAAATAAGAACATTAGTCCAAAAGAAGTTGGTCGTTTAAATGAATGAAAGCTAGTCATCCTCAACCACCAACGTACAAGATTTCTCCCAACCCAGCAACAAGAGCATACAATTCTGAATTCTCCAAGCAGCAGCCAATTAATCAAATTATCTTGAAGGTTTCCAATCTTGGCCTGCATAAAATAAAAGACAAATTTCAATTTCTAATATTGTATAAAAGGTAACTAATATATTAAAGAAAAGAGATAAAAGAAAAGGTAGCAGAGATTGAATCTGTATGCATTACCTCAATGACTTGGGCACTTGTATAAGAGTTTCGACGTTTGATGCAGAGTTGGACAATAGACAACTCAATCCTTTTTCAGGCAATGTCCAATCAGTCTTCACATATAAGTTCTTTAGATTAGGAGAGGGTGGTAACTCATTTTCTAATTTTCCACATTCTTCCGAGAGCACCTAATCACAGGTCCGACGATCACCATGTAGGGCAAACAGTATATGCAACGACAATGAAGTTAGTAGTAATAAAATGTCTAGACATTGGCACCTAAGAATATCATACTACTACAAACAACTCTTGGAATCAATTAACTATGTCAAACATTACAATAATAGCTTAGAATCGTGAAGATGATCAACATGGTCTCAGAAGAATTCACAATTAGTGATTCAATATTTCAATTATATCATAAGCAAATAATAGTAAAACTACTGTTAAGTTACCCTGAGAGTGTCTATGGACACAGAAACAAATCTTGCATTCTCCAGCTTCCTAAGCATTTTCACGAGAAGCTTCCTATGGCCGTTATCATTTTTGACATCAATATCAACTTTTTCCAATGTATGACAATTTCCAGCCATATACAAATTGATGGGAACTTTTCCTTCATATTTGAAATAGACAAGCAGGGGTGATGAAACAACAACTCGATCAAAGACCGAGCTCTGTATTTCCAAATTCTTAAGCAGGGGAGACGAAATTGTCAACATTGAGTCATGTAAATAGCAGTCCGAAAAGCTCAGAAGTTCTAAAACAGGACAATTTGAAAAAAAATCAGGACAAAAAACTGTTCGTTTGACAGGATAAATCCGATTACCCAAACCACCTTCATCCAGACTAAGAAGCCTCAGTTCTTTGAGTGCACGAAAACCCGTAGTGTTGGACAAAGTCAGCCAAGGAATATTTAGTTGGAGTTTCTCAAGTGAGTGGTTATCATAAAAGCACTTTGGCAATTTCATACGGATAGTGCTGGAAGTTTTAGAAAAAACTAATGCAACTTCTTGTGCTTTTACACTCATAACGTATGACAATATAGACTCCATAACGCGAGGTTCGATTAGTGCATAGGGGAAACTAAGCTCGAACTTGATTAATTTAGTAGGTTCACGTTGATTTAAGACTTGTTGGACAAAACACAGGTCACCCGAAAGTCGCTTAGCATCAAAAAGGAACTTGGGTCCATATATATTTCCATCTGGTAGATAGTATGGAGATTTGAACTACGAGTTTGGTGTCCAAATTCGAGAGAATTCGATGTAGAAGACAGTCTGGTAGATCACTAATTCTGTCTCTTTGGTTGCTTTCATTTTCAAAACCATAGTACATCTTAGGAAAATGGCATACTCTATAAACTGAATATAGGATGTTGAGCTTTTTAAAAACAAAATAATAATATTGGGTGTGGGTAAAAATAAAAAGTAAAGGAAATAAGGCCTTATTTATAATTACATGACAACAGTTTACATTCATAATTTTTCCATGTGGGATTGTTTGCGGTTTTGAAATTATTAGGCCTACGGAGTAAGAAAAAAAAAAAAAAAAAAAAAAAAACTTTATATATATCTTGTCTTTTTCAATTAGAGTTAGCTCCCTGATTTTAGCAAAGTATAAACATTCGCTTTACTTTAAACTTGTTAAAGACAATTACTCTATAACACTCAACACCGCCGTAATTTTTTCTAAAATAATTTTCCAAACCGTATAAAACACACCATCTATATATTAAAAATACACCAACTATATATTGAATACTACTCTAACATGCCATGATATCAACGAGGAAGAGCTGGCTTATGACGGCACTCTAGAAACGCAACCATGGCAAAAACTATCCAACTAGTGAATCCAAATCCAATCATTATAATATAGAAATTGTCAAGACGACTATCATTGATTCGATCTCCAAACCAACCTCGGTGACCATGTCGCTTGGTGGTGGTGCTCACACCAGCAAACAATGCAATGCTAAGTAGCTTTCCAATGCCTGTTATACAATTGGCCAATAGTCCCGTATGATATGCTTACTGAATCAGGCATTTCATGGTCAAAAAAATCCTCTATGCCACTAGTAGCCAGAGCATTCATGGCCCCCATCAAAATTAGCTGCGGAAGAAGATAAAATGCTGTCAAACTTTTGCTATCTTTCAAGGCTTGTAGCCTCTTGGCCTCGACCAAAAATGCTGCAATAAAGCACAAACACGAAGCGAGCATTCCTAGGCCTATCCGTACTGCACCGTGAAATCTTTGGTGTGGCTTTGTGCGCTTACTGTGGCAGAAACGTTTCACTGTATATTCCCCCAAAGTCGAGAAGCCTTTGAAGATCTGTACTGGCAAATTAAGTGACCGGAAGTGCCTATCCATATTATTTGCTTGCTCGACGAAGAATGTGCTGCTAACTGCTTGTATTAGACCATATGTCAAGAATGTGAGTGACAACAATGATGCCCTCACGAAACACTTAGCATCCTCCACTTCCTTGACTGTACAAAGTTTACCATTCTCTACTTCGGCTTCAGGATTTTCACTGGGGTTATACAGTGCAGCCTTGTTAAAGAACCTGGATGCAGTTCATAAACCATGTTAAATAATATTGGATCATAATTAGGCATATTTTTAACTCAAAACGCGTTTATTAAGTAATAGACCAATAAAACCATACTATTGTCTAGACAAAATTAGAGTGCACTCAGGTGGGTGTACAGGTGATAGAGTATATAAACCGATCTATCAAGAAAGGGAGAACATTAAGTAAGCATATATTATTAGACATGTAAAAAGGTGAATAGAGGAAAAATTACCCAAATCTAGCAGTAAGATCGTCTGTTATCTCAGATTTCCTGCTTTCAGATTTAAGAAGACTGGAACAATCACGAGCAACTTCATCACTGACAGCCTTCCGTGGCTTGTAATTTCTACTGTGATCATCAAGACTAACTTCAGCATCTTTACGAGTACCATATGTCTCATCATCCGCTGGACTATGATTATGATCGTTGTCACAATAAGCACCAATATTATTGTCCTGTGGCTCACAGTCAGCATTGTTGCTGTTGTAATCATCGCCACTAATATCATTTCCAAAGTATTTAAGAGTCCCACTAATATCATAACGCCGTTTCTTAAATGCAACCAAAATTACATGGAAAACCTCTAAGATCGGGCTTCCTCTGGGTCCTTCAAAAGGGAATAAAGACAACTTCCCTACAATAAATATGCAAGAACTGATCCCCAACATACACATTCGTATGAGAAGTTGGGTGTGCTTGCTTGCTCCGACATGAGGGAGGACAATTAGTGCTATCAATAACCCAGTTATTTCATACCAGTTTTTCTTCAGCTGAAACTGAATTTTTTTAACTGAATTAGATAAATGAATGCGGTCTATAATTCTTCTATTAAATCCATCTTTCCTTTTAAATTTCTGTTCATGCTTCTGCTTCTCCAATTTCTCTAACTTCTCCTCCCATTTTAACGATTTCATGTAATTTTTGTGACCACACTGCCCAATAGTTACTAGTAGTAGAGCTAAGTAGAACAAGATTCCTATGGGTTTTTCCTCACATATATTTCTTTCGCGGCATGCCTTTATCTCTTTGTCAGTTATAGATGGGTATGCATAATACAGCATCATCAGGCCCTGAAAGACATCACTATCCATGATCACATACTTACAATTAACAAAAATGCACTAAAGCTTTATGCTTCTGATATTAATTGGTTGTAACACAAGCTATTTAGCAGCAGGAAGAGATAAATAAAATTGAATAATCTGAGCTAATTAAATTTCACAAGACATTTTATATGAGTGTAATATCCAAATAAGTTAAAAGTTTACTTACTCCGCTGTATATAATAGCTGAGAGCAACAATGTCAAGGAGTCTCCCAGGTAAGCATCAGCCAAAGAGGCAACAAATATCAGAAGAATTCCTTTGGCTCCATCTTGGACATTTGTAATTACAACCGCTTGAAACAATTTCAGCTGCCATACGTCGGTTAAGAATGTAATTAGCACCATGAATATAAAATTTGCTACAACATAGCTGATGCGCAAGCCTGCAGGACAAGATAGATGGATCACAGTTGCACGGTTAAGCAAGAATGCATTTCTCAAATGCAACTAACAGTTCAAATTTCATAGTATACAAATTTCTATTTTGTTAAGGTTGATTTATATTCTAGTGAATCAACCACTCATATGAATTGGACAAACAAACAAGCAAAATATAGGGCCGTTATCAGATGTGCCCGGATAATTAAGGACCTTGATGACTGAAGTTCGTAGCCTATAAGACTGAATATGATTGTCAAGTACTAACCTGCAATAAAGAGCACCTCTGATCCAGGAAAAGAGAACAATCTTCTAATCTTGTTTATTAGGTAAACAAAACAAGATTGTGTTGTTCTCTGCTCCTCCTTTAAATGTGTCCCCTGTTCCATAACCTCCATGCAATTTCTCAATATTCTTACTGTTCACAGTTTATTTGTTCAAAGTCAGAAATTTTTGCAATTAATTTGTAATTTGTGTATGTATTAGGAAAAATAAAGTAAGTGGGATCTTGTAAGATTCTTTTAAATCATCTTAAAATTCTTTATTTCACCTTTTATAACTTTGTATTAACAAACATGGATGCTTAGAAATGTGAAAGATCAAATCTGTGAATTTAGCATTGAGATTACTGTACATGAAGAATGATGGAAAAATTGGAACTTTACCTCCCTCAAAAAAAAAAAAAAAAAAAAGGGGAACTTTACCAGTTCCCACCTATAACTAAGCTTTAAAATATTAAAAGAAAGTATTGCAAATTCTAGCATAATTCTTAGTCCTCAAAACCTCAACTAAAGCATCTAAAAAAACAAAATTAAGTGAAGGTTACTTACAGAAAATGGCGGCTGATTCGAAATGACTGCTCTAATTACAGCTGCAGTGACCGATAATGGACTGTACTCATGCCTTGTTTTCAATCTTGGAAAGCCTAGAAATGTGAGGACTTAGATGGAGAGTGTGTTGCGCCAATGAGTTGACTTAGTAAGATGTAATTGTGCATTTATATTTAAGTACAACTAACGTTTTCCATTTATGTTTGCCCTAATTTAAAGAATGAGGGAGCCCCATTTTTGTTCACATTCTTGACTTTGATGAATGAGGGAGCCCCATTTTTGTTCACATTTCTGTTCACATTCCCTTTAATGAATGGATCCATATATTACGTATATGAATTTGTGTTGAGTATTTCTAAAAAGGCGATAATGTTCTCTTTATAATGCAATATAAAGAGTACGGAGTATATATCACTATATCTGCAATTAATTCGTAAAAATTTTCCATTATATATAAAAAAATTTCCTTATTTTGGTCAAGCTTCATCATCTAATACTTTAGAGACTAGACCCACTAAAAACTTAAAAAGTGATGAATAAAAACTAGAATAGCACCATAATTAGCCTATTTAGTCAAAAACTAACCCATATTTCTATATTTAAATATAAAATACAACTCTCCAATGATGGGTGGTAGTTGAAGTTGAACAACAATATAATGATGGTACTAATAAGAGAGCATTGTAGAGGTGATCAAAGTTCGCCTGGCCTGAAAATTTATTTTTTTGAGCGGGTTTGGGAATGCGTTTATGTATATTTAGTTGTTTTTTTTATCCGGCCCGAAATGGCCCAAAAGCCCACCCGGCCCGATCATTTTGAGCGGGGTTGGACACAAAAAATTAGGCCCGAAACTTGGCCCGACCGGCCTAGCCCGAGAAATGACAATTTTTTTTGATGTGGCCCGGCCCGCCTAATGATCACCTCTAGAGCATTGGTCACCAGCTCACCACTAATTAAGTATCAAAGGTCAAATTCAATCTATAGCAATTTTACCCAACTTTTTATTAAGGAATAAATATAATCTCTCCTCCAATCATTCACTAATTATGGAATTACATTTAACTTAGTTATTCCACTAATTATGGGATTACATTCCACTAATTATGGGATTACATTCCACTAATATATTCTCTCCTCCAATCATTCCACTAATTATGGGATTATATTTGACTTAATTATTCTGCTTACTAACCCATATTCTCTCCTCCCTTGGTCTTATTGAAGACGCTCCATTGTGTCCGACTGTTTATTAAAAACGCAGGACTCTGCTAAGTGGTAACACGATGTATAGAGTCTAACACCTGCCTCCCCTATAATCTTGTACAGTGTTTTTCCTTCGAATTTATCTCCTCTCTTTGTATATTTATAGGCTTGTATTCTCTGTAATTAATCAAGAATCGTATTCTCCAAATGATATTTTCTCTATATGGTGGTGAATACGAATTTCTACGCAACTACCTATCCATTGATGGCATATCTCATCTTACTACTCCTCCTTACACCCCTCGACACAATGGTTATTCCGAACGTCGGCATAGAAACATTGTGAAAACATTTCTCACCCTACTTACTCATGCTCACATACCTTTAAAATATTGGACAAATGCCTACAATAAGTCTTGTGTACAATGGGTGTACATTAGTTTTATTGTAAAACGGACTTTTTGAGTGTAGCTATAACTATTTTTATGGTAACTTTAACCACTTAAAGGGTAACTTTTAACTTGTTGTTGTTTTGAATTTTATTTTAATGTGTAATTTCTTATAGATACGTGATTACATAATATAAAGATCAATATGATTAATTTAATACGTTACAAGTGTTTTGTAAGATAAAATTTATTAATAGAAAAATAATAACTTTAGCAATACAAAGGGAAACTTTGAGTACTTTTAACACAACTTTAACCCGTTTTACAATAAAATAACGTACACCCGCCTTTTTGAAAAATTTGTGCAAATGCCTATTCCACAGTCGCTTACCTCATAAACAGTCTTCCAACACCTACATTAAACAATGACTCCCCCTTCTTCAAATTATTTGGCGTCAAACCAAATTACACCAAGCTTAGAAGATTTGGGTGCCTATGCTACCCATGGCTTAAACCTTACACTTCTCACAAACTTGACATGAAATCAAAACCGTGTGTCTTCGTCGGCTACTCCCCTACTCAAAGTGCCTACTACTATCTGGAACCGAAATCCAACAAAATTTACACCTCTAGGCACGTTCATTTTGTCGAACATATTTTTCCCCTTCTCCCAAACTTCTGTCTCTTAGACCCCTCTACCGGCCTTAATTGAGGATTGGACTCCTCTCACTCTAACTATCTTAAACAACATTCCTCACGCTCCTCCTCCCACGGTCCACACTCCACACTCCACCATCTCCCACTACTTCTCCTTCCGCAACGCAACCACTCCAGATGTTCACCCTCTGCCAAACCCAAACTCCACTTTGGCGACACACTCCACTCCAACTCCTTCCCCTCAGTCAGAACCTACCTTCCCCTCCACCTCCGCAACGCATCCCGCAACCTCCACCTCCCACACATACAATAACAACTCGACTTCAGCATGGTATCCGTAAACCAATCTCCAAACTCAATCTTAATGCTGAAGTAGCACCTGTCAACGTCCCCAAAAACATCACACAAGCCCTTAAAGCCCAGTCTGGCGCAAAGCAATGGACGCTGAAATTAGCGCCCTACGCGCTAACCAAACGTGGGAACTCGTTCCTCCTTCTCCTTCCCAAGATGTCATTGGCTGTAGGTGGGTTTTTCGCATCAAGAAAGATAAAGACGACAACATTTCTCAGTACAAAGCCAGATATGTTGCTCGAGGCTTCAACCAAGAACCGGGCGTGGATTATGGTGAAACATTTAGCCCGATTGTTAAGCCTGTCACGGTTCGCGTGGTTCTTTCTCTAGCAGAAAATCAAGTCTAAAATTTCAATATATTTTAGATTCATATTTCACTAATGGCTTTGAATTTTCTCAATAAAATAAAAAATTAAGCATAATATATCATTGTTGTCAAAACATCTATTTTGATGAAGATCCACAGTATATTGGTAATTTGGTATAGTAAATTAGGAGGAAATATAGGATTGATTTTCAAAAACATCAATCTTGTAGACTACAAAACTCTCCCTTAATCTCATTTTACTTCCCTATTATTTAAAAAATTCTCACATTCTTTTTAATCAAATGTGACAAATAAAACGAGACGGAAATATCAACACAACTAGGACTTACAATATCCACTATTTAGTTCTATATGTTTACTACACACATCGACATGTACACTAGACTAATATTTTGAGTAAACATGACATGATCCCCACTAAAAAGCGTCTTAATTAATCTCTATCTAATAAATGAGACCATCAGGTTCGAAGGGCCGAGGTAGGAGGACTCGGAAGTCGAAGTAGTCCCCGCATAGGCAAGATTGGTTGCACAAAACTTGAATGAAGTAAATCTGTAAGACGATGACTACAGAAAGAGATGATATCATACATGGTCCAAGTGAAATGGACAGTTCTTGACACAAGTTTGACCCATTCACATTCAAACGTACAAGGTACAACCCCTTACTTGTTTGTTCTTTCAAACAGTCAAACTCCTGCACTTAATTTTTGATTTATTATCTCCTACCCACCCACTTACCCCTGATATCCTCGACATTTAATCTTTAAATATACAAACATGTTATCAAATTTTGTAGATAATTTATTGATTGATTGTGTTAGTGGTTCGTTACTTTTAGTATATTTGTTGGATGCTGCTAGTTGTTAGATAACTTTTGATGGATTCTTGTCATTCCTTTTCCCATTGTTGATTTTATGAGTTATTTATTTATTTGTATGGTAATTAATTAGATGTTTAAGAACAACGTCGCTTTTTAATCATGATATCGTTATCATGTATCTCTTAAAGTATTTTGACAATATTATTAACATCATCTCCAGGCAAATTCATCACTACAACCTAATGACCTTAATGCTACCAAATTCTCTATATTTATCAAGGAAGTAACATTTTTTTTTACAAAAATCTTAAGTTAAGTGGGAATAACCACATATTTAATACGAAGTGCTTAGTGTTAATTTCCTTATGTGGGAAATTAACGTAATAGACGCTATATCATAATACCATATGATTGGATGTTTGCATGATGTGGCTTTGTGTTAACGTGGAAGCAACATGTGCCATATTGACTGTTGAAAGCCTTGATGATCTTCATTTTGGAATGGTAGGTAGATATACATTATTTTGACAATAGTAAAAGTAAAAGTTTGTTTGTTACAATCAAATATTTGACCCCTTAACTCTATTTTCATAAGATATTAGTTTTTTCGATATATTAAATCCTAGGTGTAAAAATTATTAAAAAAAATAAAAATTATCTTATGAAATTAATGATTTTATCTAAATACTCGATTAATAAGATGTTTATTCATATGTCTAAAAATTTGAAAAGACATATAATTTGTTAAAGATCAAGAGATCACAAGAAATATACAAAATGATATATAAATTTGAGAGTTTAATTTCAAGTGTAAAAAGCAACGAATAATGATTTAGGATTTAAATTATTTAAAACAAAATTATTATCTTTTCAAATTAAAGATTTTATCCTTATATGTAATCAATGAAATATCATATTTACAATTTTTTTTTTCTGAAAGATATCATATTTGTCATATAACTAACAACAACGAATAAAATACAAAATAACAATAAATTAAGTCGCATTATAAATTACATTAAAAAAATTATACTTTTTTAATTGGCAATATCATTTTAATTAAATTATTATTTGTTTTATTTTTTCTAAAATTATATAATTGAAAAATAAATCAAATAATTATAAAAAAAAACTTAGAATATATAGGAAAATATCTTTTCTTGAGATATATTCATATATGTATGAAAAATCATGCATCGCACGATATTATTTTGACCAATTAAAAGTTAGATTTGTATTTTATTTTAGAATTAAAAAATTCACTCCCCACATAAGCAAAAATGACGAATGTAATTTAAAATTTTTGCCACGTAGGTAAAGACAACGAAAAATGAATTATTAAGATTGAAATTATTTTAAAACTAAAAATTATCTTTTTTAAAAGATGATCTTTTGATGTTAGGATTTAAATTAAAAAAAGTATTAATTATACAATTATTATATACAAGCACTTTAAAATTAAATATTTGAAAAAGAAAAATATATGTTCATTTTATTTTTAAGAAAACGTTCAATCAATTTTTTTTAATAAAAAAATTTTAAAAGAAATATAAATTATTAATAATTAACTAATATTCTTCAATTTTTTTAAAATAAAAATCAATATTCTTCAAAAAAAAAATAACAACAATGTTCAGTCTTTATCAACATTCTTCTAAAAAAATAAAAAATAATGTTCAATTTTTATCTTATCTAGCAACCCATGTCATGATTAGATAAAAAAATTTATAAGAGATTTATTTTCTACTCCGCAAATATATAAGATACGATGATATTAAAGATTTGTATACATCCTCTCAAAATTATAATTTTGATTTTTTTTTCAATTGTAAATAGACAATATACATATACTATACAAAAAACACAAACGTGTGAATATTATTTATCTACACTTTTTCATGGTGTGAATTTTTTTCAGGTCTAATTCGTTGATTAACAAAAAATATTGGAAATAATGTAAGTATATCAAGGCTTTCTGATGGTAAACAAAATAAATTGATTGTTATTCATTATTTTATAAGATGTATGTTTTGTTTTATTTTACCTAATCTAATTATGTTACTTATCATATTAAATTTTGATAAACAACTTAATTGTAACTTAATATTATTTATTCTGTATTTGAAGGGATTATGTCCATGCGCCAATTGAAAGAAATTTCTTCAAGCACTTATAAATCCAAAAGAGAAATGTGTGGATTGGAAAGTAAGGGTTGTTCTCTTCAACTTATTTTCAGTTCAGTTCAGTTCCTAATTTCCTTCTCACATAAAATATTCAGTTCTGTTCAGCTTCAATCAGTTCAGTTCAGTTCACATCAGTTTAGTTCAGTAAATCAGAATAGGCCCTAAGTCAACTATAATTTTACAATAGTAGGGAAAAAAATTAAAGGTTGTAAGAGATGTCTATGATAATTTTGATTTTTTGTGTATTACAGTTTATGGTAGAATATCTATAATATTATTGTAAAAATCATTGTAGTCGTAGTGTATACATATAACACTATTATTAAGACATATGATAATAAAATTTCATTATAAAGATTTAATTTTATTCAATTAGATTAATTTTAGTAATGCAACACTCTTGGTCGTATATATATATATTTCATTTAACTATTTAAAAATTTATAAAGTCATATCTTTTACTATTACTTCCACTTTCTTTATTTTAACTTCGTAGTTTTGGGTTTACTTTATTAACTTTTCATTGTATAAAGTTGATACAGAGTAAAAGAAAAATGGTGGTCTAAGTTATTGTTTGTGAAAGAAAAATAGTGATTCTATAACTATATATGTATAGTGGAACAACGTATTTTTGTTATACAAACGAATCATATGTTAAAAAAATACAAACAAGATTATGATTTTATTCTAATATCTATCATACTTATAATTTTCATATAACTAATATTAGTAAATTAAGGTCGCATTATAAGTTGCATAAAAATAAAACAAATTATCCGTTTTCTAACAAGCAAAATAATAAAAAAAATTATAGGGTTAAATTAAGAAAATAATTTTTTCATGAGATCTATGTATAAAAAACCGTGCATCGCACGGGTTTCCATCTAGTGATAATATATTATAGGAAAAATTGGTCGCAACAACACCAACTATGATAAAGGTGTGTGTAGCATCACAACCTTTTAAGGGTACAGTCCACAGCACGAACTATGTAATTGGGCGCACATATTAGCATAAATGACACTAATGAACTAAGGTTCTATTAAATAAGTGGAAACTTCATTATTTTATAACTGTTTAAACATTTTTTAAATTTTCATGATTTTCCATCGTGCGTGAATAAATTAGCCTTCCCTTTTTTTCATTTAAGCATTTCTTAACCTCCGCCATTTAAGCAGATTCCTTCAAAAAACTTTGCTATTATTTTCCTTCGTTCGTTTCTTCAATTACTTTTTTTCTAATTTCGATCTCACACGATTGACTTATTTTCCTTTCCCTCTCTACTTAGTCAAATATTAAATTGATAAATAAATAAAAATTATTTGAAAATCTTTATTCTACCAGATTTCAGGATACATACATAAGTAACTTTCTAATGCCAAGCCCCACTAAATGATTCAAAATACTTAATTCAAACAACTACATTAGAATTGGATTATAGGATATGTCAAATTGATTTTCTGGTTTTTGATGTACAACACTTTAATTGTGGTTGTTGAGAGAGAATAATTTAAAGGGAAAAAATCTATTATAATGGAAGAGGCACCTAAGTCAATCACATGAGATGTAAAAAAAAGTAATTAAAGAAACAAACGATAGAAAATAATGGCAAAAACTTTTGGAAATGATTCAATTTGATGGTGGAAATTGAATAATGTTAAAAGTAAAACAATTAATGGAAGAGAAGACTACTTAGTTACGTGAGATGGAAAATTAAGTAGTATCTGAGTTATGCCAATGTCATTTATGTTGTTATGTGCATCCAAGTGCATAGTTTGTGATGTTGAGTGCACCCTCGAAAGGTTGTGCTGTTACACGCACCTTCGTCATAATTGGTGTTGTTGCGACTAATTTTTCCTATATTATATCTAATTAATTTAAACTCCAAAATCTCATTCGCCAATTTTACGTATGTGGCATTTGAATTATTAATTTTACAAGAATCTACAAATCTCTTATTTGATTGGCTATTAATAAAATTTATAATCTTACATGGCACATAAGAAAGTTTTATCCTATGTGGTCCCCTAAAAACTCGAGAAAAAACTCTCCTTTATATATAGACTAGTTTTGTGCCCGGGCAAAACAAGTATATATATGAGATTGCAAGTCAACCATTGCATCAAGTTGTATCTGCCACATCTGCCCCTGTGATATTTTTATTACAAGTAAACTGAGAGGACAATAATTACGCGCGGTAAGTCTACGAAAGCCATGATATTCCGAATCAAATATTTTTGACTTTTTAATGTAGATCCATTTTTTTTTTTGGGTATTTTTTATAAAAAATTAAATAAAAAATTATAATGAAATTAAAAATAGTCATCTCCTTGACTATGCATGACTTCTTTAACTTATGCAAGAGGAGATACAGGGAAAAAATTCAAATCAAAATTATATGGAATACTCTTTTGCTTCATTTATAGGCATGTATCAAAAAAATTGTATCCCAAAATTATATGGCAATAAATGTAATATCTCCTTAATGTTATGAATTGATTGTTTCATAATTCTTTATCAATGTCAAATACTTCATATGATATTTTATAGCTTTATGGGGCTAAATTAAAGTAAAGTCCCCTCGTATCTACAATACGAGTGATTCCCTTCAATCCTTCATGTCATTGTTTTTCTTTTATACAGGGTAGTTTTGAAGAAATACATAATATGTTTGATTTAATCTTAATGAATTTTACATATTTTTAATATTTTGAAAAATAAACATTAAATGAATCCAACAAGATTAAGGCATGACCTCGTCAAAACAAACTGCTAATAGCTAATACTACTAGCTGTAGTAAATTTAAGGTCTCGATGAACTTTCAAAAGTTTATTATTAAAACAATATATCTAGTCTTAAACTATACTAATCTAATTGCAGGATTCCAGACTTCAGAGTATGTCCAGGGTAAGGCAGCTGTTTAATAAGATGTCCTGAAGTTCTTCATTGTTAATCTGCATATATATATATGTATATATTGAAAACAGTGTTAAGGTAACTTTTTGATAAATTTGATAGGATTATAAGAAGGTGGAGGAAACGAACAGAGTTATTACCTTGGCAGTGGTGAAGGTACCTGAATAGATGTCTCAACATCTGACGGCGAATTTTTCAGCAGAAAGTTCCATCCGCCTTCACACATTGTCCAGTTAGTTTTTAGTTTTAGCGACTTTAAACTAAGGAAGGGTGATGGCTCACTTTTAAGTCTATCATCCAATGCATCGAGCACCTTCGAGATCACCATAGAGTGTACATAACAAAAAAAAATTAAAGCAGTTTAGCACTCAAGTGTGTAATCCATTGGTCCCTTAAGACTGGTTCACGTGTACGATTATAGAATTGACATACGTGAAAGAATGTGTATTATGGTTTTGAAGTGGAATCAATTACCTTGAGAGTGTCTAAGGACACGACAACAGATTTCGTGTTTGCTAGCTTCCTAAGCATCTTGAGAAGTTTACTTGCCTTCTCTTCAGCATCAGAATAATCATGTATGACATTTATATCCACTTCCTCCAACAAACAACATTTATCACTCATAGACAGGTTTACCGGATTACTGCCTTCAAATTTAAAATAAGATAGCAGGGGTGAGGAAACGACAACCCGAGAAAAGGACGAGTTCAGTATCTCCAGTGTCTTAAGCATGGGAGCTGACACTCTCAAAATCAAAGAATGTAATCTGCAGTCTTGAAAACACAATTTTTCCAAAGCAGGACATGATGACAGAAATTCAGGACTAATAATGTCTGGATTTCCAGATGCTGCCCATGCTGGTGTTAGAGTATGAAGCCTTAACTCTTTCAATGCAAGAAAACCATTAGACAAAGTTACATAAGGAAGTTCAAGTTGGAGTTTTTCAAGTGATTTGCTTAGATATAAACATTCTGGCAATGTGACAGTAGAATGGTGATTTTCAGCATGAAATACAACCTCCTGTACGTTTGCTCGAACTAAATAACACACGATATAATTTATACAGAATGAGGACAAATTAGCATTTGTCCAGAACGTAAACTTGTCAATTTTAGAAGCTCTACGTCGTATTAAAACCTTAACAATAATCGTGATAAAGTTGTTAAGGCTAGGATTAGCAAAAAAATGTGGAATGTAATCTGTTGATTCATTGTGAAGAGAGCAAGAGGGAGAAAACAACCTCGAGGCCACGAGTGAAGACGGAGAATAACCAGGTGAAAGAGGCATAACAGGATAATTCTCTGCAGTGCCAGGCGAAGCCTGATAAATGTAATGTTGTGGAGATGTCGGATTACTACTAGGTGATGTAGGAGAATAACCAGGTGATACCAGATGATTACCAGGTGATATAGGAGGATAACCAGGTGATGCAGGATGATAACCAGGTGATGCAGGAGAATAACCAGGTGATATAGGAGGATAATCAGGTGATGTAGGAGAAAAATAACGAGGTGAAGCAGAGAAGCTGAAGTTAAGAAAAGGGATATCGGTCCAAATATGCTTCCATCTTGTAGAAAGTATGGAGGTTTGAACTACAAACTTTGTATCTAAGGTTGAAAGAATTTTATGGAGAAGACAGTCTGGCAAGTCACTTAATCTATCTCTGTTGTTTCTTTCACATCGCAAGTTGTTACATTCTCTTCAACTCCATGGCTAGATTTAAGTTTGTAAAGAGCTAAGAAAAGTTATTAGGGATACTGCGTGGTCTTTACTACATAGTATAAAAGTCAAGATATAACTAAGTTTTATAGAGCTCATCAACGGATCCTTCTTTGCAAACTTTCGATGTGGGATATTTTTCTTTTATTTTTAAATTGCTGACTCGTTCACTTAATTCTAATACAGTAATTAATTCTAATACAGTTATACGCTTTATTGTCAATTGTTAATGAAATCAAAAGCATAAATCAATTGGTTTAAGCTCATCAAGAAATGACCAGGGACATAGAATCTCGAATATATTGACTCTGATTGATCAAAATTGGTACTGTACTCACATAGTTCAACCCTTTCACAAAAATTTGAAGCCTTTATTTTGACTTTTTTGGGTTTATTTATAACTTCCTCTGTTTATTATAAGCCTTCTCTACTGCATTAAGTTCCCTCTCTAGAACTTAATTACTCCCTTCAATTCCTTTGTCTAAAACCCAATTGTGGTCTGTAAAATGGGACAGAGAGAATTCAGAGAAACTATTCGTCGTATTTATGTGAGTCAAATGTAATGTAAATACTTGACGCCTGTTGAGAAAGAAACACAAAGTCAAGGAATGCATTAACAAACACACCATTACATCAATAGTAGTACCAATTCGATCTGCTAGAGGTAATTAAACTAGTGAGTCCCAACAGTCGTTTTTGCAGAAGGGCGATGTCGCAACGACTCACTAGGCAGTAAAATCCTTTGTTTTTGAAAGGGCAAGTCGCCTATCAAATCAGAAGGCTTCTCTTGTGATGGTTGTGATTGAGTGATGAAGTGCACAGATGCAACCAAGACATACAAAATGCAACTGCATAACGCAAATATGGCCATAACTGCATAGTATTTATGAAGATGACTTCCCTGTATATCTTCAGCAAACCAATCTGTAGCAAAGTACCACAAGCAAAACCACACTATGCTGAGTAGCTTCCCCAAGCCAACAACACCTTCAGCGAGTATGCTACCATATGATTTACCAACCAATTCAGGCATTTCCCGCTTAAAAAAGTCCTTTATTCCATCAACAACAATCCCATCCATAATTGCAACCAAAATCAGCTGGGGAGTGAGCCACAAAACCGAGGTTTTTCTATCCTCGACTACAGCTGCGATGACAAAACAAGGGATTGAAAGTAGCATCCCAAAACCCACTCGTAATGCACCGTGAAATCTTCTTTGTGGTGCCTCTTCTTTTTTATTCAATATCCACTTACAAATACTGCTCACCAACTTTTCAATAGCACTTGAAGAATATACGAATAGCTGGATGGGCACATCAAAACTGCCAATTTGTGTATCCATCTTATCTGCTTGCTCAAGGAAGAATGTATCCGCTACAGCAGTCATCACACCATATGTCAAGAACACCGATAATGACAAGCAAATACATCCTATGAAACTTTTTGTGTCTTTCACTTGCTGGACCTTGCATAGTCTCTTCTTCTCAAATTCGACTTTAGGATTCTCTACAGATGTTGGATCATACATTGCTGCTCTATTGAGGCACCTACATTTATGCAAAAATCAACAGATTACTTTCTCCGTTTTATATGCATCACTTTCTATATATGAAACTTTCAATTTAGATGTATTACTTTCCTTTTTAGTTAATTATTTCTATCTTCCTCATATCACATGGGCTCTCTTTACTTTTTCTCTGTATCTCTCTCTACTCCAAAAATTGCTTAAGAGTGCGCAATTTCAAAAGTGATGCATCTAATAAAAAACGGAGGAAGTATAAAAAAACACGAAAGAGTTACTAAAAATTTATGTAAAGAAAAGAGAGTAGAACAATACCCAAATCGATTTGAACAAATCTGGTTGTCTTTATGGCCATTTGTACTAATCTCTTGATTATCTCCACTGTATGTTTCTGTCCCACTGTCATCATGCCTTTTCTTGAATGCAATCCACAAGACCGCAAAAATTGCAGAAATTGGGCTTCCCGTAGGCTTCTTCCAAGGATAGAAAAACAGCTTTCCCATTAAGAATATAAAAGAACTTGCAAACATCATACTAATTAAGGTGATCATTCCTATATTCTTTTCTGGAAATACAAACACTGCAATAAAGAATCCTAATATTTGGATCCAATTGTTTTTGAGTAATATGACAAGTTTCTTCAATGCTTGTTTTGTTCTTTTGTTGAATAATGAAGCAAGTTGACCCTTACCATCTTGGCTTCTTAATTGTTGTTCTTCGCCGTCTTGATCATGGTTGCTGTTTGCACCTTCCTCTACATTATTGCCTTTATCTTCTTCATTATTCGCCATCTTCAATTCAATCTTCCTAACAGCAATTTTTTCTTTGGTGTAATTGTCATAACCACATTGCCCTACTATTATCAACAATAGTCCCACAATTAAGAATCCCCAAAAATATGCACCGTCATTGGGCTCAATAAAAAACAAGGCAGAGTACCACATCGCCATCCCCTGTACATTTTAAAAGTACTAAGGATTACTTTACAATCTTAACTAAGGACTATAAGCAGATGGTTCACTTCTTCTTAAAAAATAATACTACCTCTGTTTTTTATATTAACAGTTGAATATTCAATGCAAATAAATTCATTTTAATAAAAATCAACCTAATTATCCTCCACTTTGATAACCAATATACTCTCTCTTATAAGGAACAACAACACAAATAAATTTTTATAAGGAGTACTTTATTTTCTTGTCAAGTGATACATGTGCTTATTTTTACACAAACATTCCAAATAACTAACAATTTTTTGTTACAACCATCATAAGGTGGTACTTGTTCAAATTACAACTAAATTTAGGTAATGTTCTATCCATCACCTTATCTCCACTTATAAATAAAAATTCTACGGTAGTTATTTAGGAGTGACTACCACTAGTCCACTATACTCAATTTTTTTACTCCATTTGATAGTGAAAATAAATTGATGATTCAAATCTTATACGGCACCGATGAGGCGATGAATGAGTGCCACATAAAATTTTGACAATTTTTTATTAGCATCGCCCAAAAAAAACAAAAAAAAAAAGTTTTGATTAGCTGAGAATAAGGGTTATCTTATTTTCAATTAATTTTTAAAAAAAATAAAAGATTCAATAAGTTGTAATAAAGTAAAAGTAATGTGAATAAAACATATCCTAAATTTTATTACACTTTGATGAGTTTATATAAATCCAGATAAATAAAAAATTAGCCTAATAGAATGCACATAAAGCAAAATAAGGTTTTATAAATAAACATGCACTTGAATGTACCCTAAAAAAACTTACAATAATGTACGTTATAGATGAAATTATGAGAGTGAAGCAGTCGCCAAGATAAGCGTCTGCAAGCCAAACAACAAGAATCACCAACAGTGGTTTTGCTCCTTCTTGGACATTTGTTATTAGGACCGCTAGAAACAAAATCATCTTCATATCATCACTAGTTAACGTTGAGATCAACCCCTTAAACTGGAAATCTGCTATATAATAGCTAAGATGTACACCTGCTTTAAGGGAAATTATAGAGCATAGAACTAATCAATTAGCTAGATGTGCGTAGAGTATACAAAGATTACAAGTCAAGGAGTTATATTTTCAACTTTTTACCAAATAATCAAATATCTAATGTTCCAGTACAGTCCGTTCTTAAAAAATAAAAAAATTTAAAAATCTAATACCTTTCAGTTCCCGAATTCTATTTTTTTTTTACCTGCAACACTTTGACCATCAGGTCCATCACAATCCAAAGAAAATAAAGGATAAATTTCAAGTTAATATTTTTTATACTTAAAACACAATTTTTTGTATGCGGCCTGCAGTACTGTGCGCCTAGGGTTATTCGAGTTACTTGGTCATGGGTTACTCGAGTTGCCGAGGTTACTCGAGTTTCTCGGTCAGGGATTACTCGAGTTGCCGGGGTTACTCGAGTTACTCGGTCAGGGGTTACTCGAGTTGCCGAGGTTACTCAAGTTACTCGGTCAAGGGTTACTTGAGTTACCTCCTGACCAAGTAACACCTGCTCAAGTAATCCATGATCGAACCCCTTGTGTAACCCCTGACCGAGTAACCCTTCAAGTAACCCCTGATTGAACCCTCCCCTGACCGAGTAACCCCTGAACGAACTCCTTAAGTAACCCCTAACCGAATTACTCGAGTAACCCCTGACCAAACTCCTTAAATAACTCCTAACCGAGTAACTCGAGTAACCCCTGATCGAGTAAATCGAGTAATCCATGACCGAGTAACCCTAACCGAGTAACTCGAATAACCTCTGAACGAGTAACCCCTCAAGTAACCCTTGACCGAGTGAACCCCTCAAGTGTCCGAACCCCTCAAGTAACCCCTGACCGAGTAACTCGAGTAACCCCTGATCGAGTAACTCGAGTAACCCCTTACTGAATAACTCGGGTAACCCCTGCCATACGGTGTGGCCTGCTGCACCAAAAAGTTACATTTATCAAGTGGCAATTTTGTTGTGTAATTAAATTTTTATTTACAAAATACAATCCAGGTATTGAATTTACAATCGACAAAAGTGTGATTTGATGTACTGCATATATTTCCCTGAAATTTTTATAAAATTCAATTTGAAAAAAATATACAGTCCCAATTGCTAAAATCCATTCACAAAAGATAAACAGTCACAAATCTTAATTTGATTGTTTATGAAGTAGATAAATGAGGAACTACTCTAAGTTCGGATTAGTTCAGTTAAATTCCGATAAGTTCAATTTAGAAAAAATAAGTTTTAATAAGGGTTATCCAAGTATAAATTACAACTAAAATAAGTTTTAATAAAGTCTAATAATAAGTTCATAAGTAAAAATCAGGTGATAGAACATACCCTTAGATAGAGAGAAGGGGAGAGGAGGCAATTATTTGTCTAGTTCGGTTCTTATGATCATATCCTAGTATAATGGGTCTAATATACATTCTCCATCTAGTCCGGTCCTTTAGTATAATAGAAGTACTTGTATATTTCCTCCGTTTTTTTAATGCAATTACACAGTTTTTAGGAGAGTTAATTTGCTTTAATAATGTTATTATATTTGCTTTTCGGCTTTATTTACTGTTACACTTTGTTAAACTACCAATTCGGGAGTATCAGTCTAAGAAGTATGTTCAATGCAAGAGGGAAAGTGGATGATTAATTTATTTGAATAAAAGTAAAATGGCAACCATTAGAGAGATAATTATATGAGAAAGTATAGTTTTTTTAATTATTTAAGCAGGATCATGAAAAGTGAGAAATGATCGATAAAATATTTTTAGTGGGGCTTTAGAAAAGAAAGAGAGATACATACTTTGTAAAAAAAAATATGGAATAAAGTTATCAAATACGAAATATGAAAGTGATGCATTAAAAATAAAAAAAATAAAAAAACCTTATAAATGACATGTGATGTATTTTAAAAAAAATAGAGAGAGTACGTATATCACAAGTACATTATCACTCTATCTTGCTTTGCACAAAAACAAAAAGGGAAAAAAGTATGGTATAGACGTACAGTTTGTGATTAACTAGCTTTGCGCTAAAATGTGATGCAATGATGCATGATGCATCTATATATTCCTTAAATCTAAAAACAAGCTAAGGGAATAGTAATGTAGTATGAATGTAAGGAGATTGAAAAGTGGTCTGACCTACAAGAAAGATGCTTTCTCCATGAATTATTTTACCAAGTTTTACCCACACTGTCTCTACAGTTATGGTGTTCTGCTGCTCCGACTCCTCCTGATCTAATGCCTCCGTGGCCTTTAAGCTTCGGTCCTCCTCCTCTGCTGCATGATTTGTCAAGGTTTTAACCAGCTCCTGCTCCTTGCTCTCCTCCTCCTTTGTAGCCATTATTGTTTATTTATTTTGAGCTGCCCCAGTGAAATTCAATTGACATTTCGTTGCTGGGGATATTATTTTGCTGTACAGCTTACTTAATAACTAAAAGAGTGTGTTTTGAGGATGATTGTGTGAATGTGTGGTTGGCATTTTCACCCTTCTTTCCTTGAAATGATTATCATATAGTACTTTCTCCGAAAAATAATTGAGGAAAGGTCTGAGTGGATATTCACTATTCAGTACTTCACGGTTTCTTTGGTTTTAATTTGACTAGACTTTTATTGAATTTTCTAAGTTACTTACTTTTTGAGGAGTACATTGTTTTTCCAAAAAATTGGTCTTAATACCCTTAACTATATCTTTGAAATAATTTTTATAGCACACCCGGGTGCACCAAACATGACACATATGTACAAAGAACGCGAGTAAAAAAGAACGTTACTTGCATTTACAAAGAACGCAAGCATAATATATGTTCTTTGAGTTTGATCATTATGTTTTTTGGGTATGAACTATATGTTCTTTATATTATAAACTATATTCTTCAATGTTTGTAGATTAAAAATGCTCTTTGAATTTCAATAATACAAAGTATGTTATTTTACTTTAATAACATGTTCTTCTATGCTCATGTTCGTTTGTTCCTTTATTATGTTCCGTGGGTTAAACTTGTATGTGTTTTAGTGTCTACGTAATTTGAATTTATTTCTTATATATTTTTTAATATGACCCTTAACCTTCAATATAATTCGTTAATTTCATAAATTTCTTTGTATATTAATTATCATATCATCTAATTGTGTGTATTTTTTGTAAAAATTAGAAATATGAAGGTTGATGATGATATTCTTATAGGACCCCCCCCCCCTTTATTGATGATTGATTTTTATATCTAAAGATCATTCGTAATAAAAATAAATTAAAGAACATGATATTATGTAATGAACATTATTTATATCCACCTAGCATGATCAAAACCAAAATTTGAAAAACAATATACAATAAGAACAACTCCAATAGCAAGCTAATTGCATTTTCTAGCTCCAATGGTCAAACTATTAGCTAAGGATATTGATAGGCGTGTCGTGTACCTAACAAAAATAACCTAACAAAACCACTACTATGTAGATAGGCAAGTAAGGATCGAATCCTAAGAGACTATGGTTTAACTAATGAAACAAACTCAAGGACTAATTAAAGTGATTAAATCTAAATAATATAATTAACACGAATACAATTAACGCAATAGTCGTTATACCCCTAACAAATAATTCAATTGATTAACGAGGAAAAGTAATCCTTAATAATACCAATGGTCTCTCCCGAGTTATCAATGGCTTCTTTAATCACAATCAAGCCTACTTCCGTGGAATCATGTAAATTAAAGACTCTATTGAGCACATTACTCTAACTTCCTAATCATCCATTCAACTACTCCCGTGATGAACTTCAAACCCTTAATTGATTTATTCAAACCCGTCAAAACTCAACTCCCGTTGCGATTAAAATAATGGATTAATAACAGTACTAATTATCCCTAATCTAGTATTGGTATGAGCACAATCAATTAAGCATATCAATTGCAATTATCATTAGAGAATTTATAGAATTAAATCATGCATTAACCATATTCGAGTTCCGCTAGATCTTGAAATTAGGAAACTACTCACACACATTAATGAAAACAATAACAAAATTAAGGAAAACATATTTAACGATAAAAGGAATTAAAGAGAATAAGAAAATATCGAATCTTAAATTACGAGAGATAAACGAAGAATCTTGAGTGCATAATCTTGAATTACAATGAATATAAAGTCTAGAGAGAAAACTAGGGTTCTAAGATGATAGATGATGAAATTATAGTGCTAAAGAGTATTTATAATAAGGCTAAAAGAAATAGGACTAAACCGACCCAAAATCGACCAAGCATGGGCGTGCCACACAGGACATACCCGTGCCCAAAGTTAGAATCGATATTTCTTCAACTTCCAGCAAGACATGGGTATGTCAAATTCTGACATGGGCGTGTATCACTGGGCCAACTTCACTTGACGAGGCATGGGCATCCCCGCATTCAACATGGCCATGCTTCCCTTAGCACGTAGCTTCTAGCTCGAAGCACTTGACTCGACATGGGCGTGCCTCAAATAGACATGGGCATGCCTCAAATAAAACTTCAAATTCAACTTTCTACCTCTTCAAAGCACAATGACACGCCCATGTCTCTGAGTGACATGGGCATGTCTGGTTGGAGATTAGCTTTAAATGACTTCAACTTCAAACATTGGTCTTTTAAGTGAATTGCAAGCTATGATCAAGATTTGCAACTTCGTAAACCTTCAAATAGCTTCGTTAAATCCTCAAATACGGAGTACATCAAAAACAACGAATCTACCCATAAAAGCATCATATGATCACAACCAAACCAAATTAAGCCAAAATGAGCTATGAACAACAAATCTAGACTCGAAAACTACCTAAAAAGACCCTAAAAACACGTAGAATATACAACTTGTCAGATATTCAATATTGCAAGTGAGTCCCTAGCTACAACCATTGAAATTGCTCTAAGCAATGAACATTAAGTTACTATAAAAGTACATTACAATTACAATTAAATAATATGGACATTTAAAATATTTATCAAGAGACCAAATTCAGTAAAGATCATTATTATATGATATAATAATACTGAACACATGGAAAGAACATAGTGTTAATTATTTTTTGTACATTACAAACAAATATAAGTACGTCATGTTTTCAGGTAAACAACATTATTAAATCAAATAAAGAATATCTCAAGAAATACACATGTCCATTATTAAGATGAATATTATAATTATACATAAAATAAATAAATAAAAATTGGTGAAAAAATATGACCAAAATAAAATAATTTGAAAACTGAAATTTTGTAATTGAAAATGAAATCTTGAAATATTTTTGAGAGAAATTAATGTTAGAGAGAAAATTATTATGATAACTCAATATCATACACGTTCTTTACAAAACAATGTCAAGTTCTTTACAATTTAAACAATGTTCTTTCTGCTATTTTTTTTACCGGGTGAACCATGCCCATGGGCACCTGGGTGCACAGATCAAGAATTACTATATCTGGGGTGCATCCAACACCCTAAACTATGACTAGTCGATGGCACACCACTAACTTTTGATTAGAGTGCAACACATGCCATCAATTACCATTTAATTATCAGAATTGTCTCATTTTGAGTGTCTAAATATACCCATTTATAACAACATGCATCACACCCCAATCAATATTGACAGTGTGCCAATCAATGACGGATCTTGGGGGTGGCCAGCTAGGCCATGGCCCGCCCCATGATCCAAAATAAGTATAATTATTTTAACTTGCACATACATTTATTGGAATTAACTTGACTGAGTTGGTTGGATCATTGTCCGTGTAACTCTTGTGTGTTATTAGTGTTCGAAACCTATTGCCCCCAATTGACAGTGGTTTTTTATTTTTCCAATTTTTGATTTGGTAACATTGCTATCTACTACATTTACTACTACATGCTTAGGCTTTTTTTAAAATTTAATTTTTTTGGCTTAAGAAATTATAATATGTACTTATAAAGTTATGGAGTAATAATCTTTCTTTTTCTTTGTGGTAGAAATCTAAAACTTGATTAACTTATAAATATACTTTGATGATTTGGCCCAATCCATATTTATTTTTTAGATTCGTCCTTGTTGCCAATAAATAGTCAAAGTTCGGAGTGTTAATGTGCACTGCACCCAAACTATAGTTTAACCTTTAAAGTGTTGAGGTCAATTTACCCTTATTTTTTTTATTCTATCTTTTTTTTTGGGTAATTATAATCTCTCCCTTTTTTTCTTTTTCCATTTTTTTTTTTTTTTAAATATACTACATAGTAGTAGTTTTTAATGCAATATTGAACTACTCCATATATCTGACTATTGAGCTTCGTTTAATTTCTCTTATTACATAATAGAAAAAAAAAAAAAATCGTGAGGAATCTAACAATATCCCACATAACAATTTAAAGTATTATATATAGTTTACGATTCATTTGAACAATATGTATCTTTCACATCCAACTATGGCACTAAAATTCTGAATACTTGGTTAGGTCTCGTGCAATGCATGCATTGTTGCTTAAGGACGTGTTTGGCAAAATGTAATTGCATGTAGATGTGGTTGTTAGCTGCAGTAGTAATTGTTAGCTAGCTATGAGAATAACGATTGGTTGTGAACAAATTGTTACCCGTGAAGATAAATAATAAAGTATGAGTGTTTGGTAAAGCAACGATTGACTAGTTGTTACCTTATAAAATATACGGGTATTTAAAAAAAACCAATAGCTATCTATACTTTTCAAAAGCTAATTATATTAGCTTTTGGCAAAACCTACCTTTACCACTAAACACAACATCAACCACTACATTGTCAAACACTCAATTTTTTTTTTATTTAGTAGTGGCTAGAATTGGTCAACCACAAAGCTACTCAAAAGCTAATGTTGAACGCGCCCTAACTCTCTCTATATATTTGTATGTCATCTGTAATTGTCTGTCGATAATTTGTTCGTATGTAATAGATTTACCAAAATTATTGGTCGTCAGTTATATATTTTCACCGATAGCCTTGCCCATCGGCAAACCCCCAAAAAAAAAAGAAATTTTTTTTAATGAACAACCACCCCAAACCACCACGATGGCACCACCCTAAACCCAACACCTAATCCCCTATCCATCTAAAACCACCCTAAACCCAACCCCTACCAGCCCAAACCGCCCTCACACACCTAGCTAAAACCACCCTAAACCCAATCCCTATCAGCCCAAACCACTCTAAAGTCCTAAACCCAACCCCTACTAACTCAAAACCACCCACGGAACCCCATCCATCCACAAGACCACAACCCCTTTCCCTTAATCCTCTTGTTTCTATTCTCTCTCCCTTCAAAGACTACCCCAAAAATGAAAACATTTAAACAAAGTATGTATTTTTTGAGAAAATACAAGTTTATCACCTTAATGACGAGAATCGATCCCAAGATCTCTTGAGACCGGGAGGGAAACTCTAACCATTTGAGCTATCCTCACTCTCACAAATTTTGTTTACCAAACGTGATAAACTAGGCTCCCTTGTACTTTTCGCGTCGTATGGAAAAAGTTTACATTACCTGTCCTTCCTCCTTAGATCCAAACTTAACCCTTAATTAATAGACTTGTAAACATTCCAACAAGTTCAAATAACCTTTTTTTTTTTTTTTAAGGAACAAGTTTAAATAACTTAACCCCTAACTAATAGACTTTTAAAGATTCTAATAAAGTAATAAGTTCAATTATTACCCTAAGTAGGACCTACAAGGTGACAATCTATACACCATTAGAAGTCAAATTAATATGCACTACAGTAAAAGAGCAAAAGTCATGATCACATTTACCTGATCTAGTAATCCGACTGACGTAATCCAAACAGTATAAAAGACGTCATAGAACAATGATAAATGATGACACCAGATTTTTATACCTTCAGATCTTAAATTCTTTTTTAAAAACTTGTAAACGTTTTAAGGAGTAATTAATCAATTTAAAACTTGTCAAAAAAAAAAAAAACAATTTACAACATACAGGGTTGATCTGGTAGTATTAGGAATGCAGGCATATTATACCACAGAATTTGAAATTCAACATTTTTCAAATTTACATGACAGAATAATACGGGTATCAATTTGGCAGATTACACAAGATTTATAACTGAAAATACTTGTAACACCCGATCAGAGGCGCTGGCACAGATCA
This sequence comes from Chenopodium quinoa, assembly GCF_001683475.1. Taxonomy (NCBI): domain Eukaryota; kingdom Viridiplantae; phylum Streptophyta; class Magnoliopsida; order Caryophyllales; family Amaranthaceae; genus Chenopodium; species Chenopodium quinoa. The sequence continues at coordinate 4,183,149 of NW_018743175.1, forward strand.
ATGCTTCACTGCTTTCTCGGCAATGAACAAACCCCATCGTTGCTCACCGGATGAACTCCTCACCAACTTGGCCTTCCAACCACCAACTATGTCATTGTAATCTCCCTGCAGATTTGATAAAAGCAGATCATTAGCAAAAAAATCAGTCCAAAATGTGGCAAACTGTAATCAAGTCTATTCTCTGATGCAAACCTCAGAGAAGTCTGCAATGAATTTTTCCTTTTCCTTCTCAACTGCATTTAGTTCCCTCTCTAGAACTTTTAGAAACTAAAGCATAAAACACAAAGCCATAAGAAAATAAAACTCCATAATTGGTAATTGAAGTGTAGGTAAAAGAAAAGGGAGACTAACGAAACCTGATCGGTCCTATCCTCAGCAACAACTTCATCAAATCCAGCATCTCTAAGCATCTGGATCGAATGGATAATTTTCAGCATACATGCTTATGGAAAGAAGTTCTGAAATTGCGAAACAGGCTATAAGATTACACTTGCCTGGCCATATGCCTGCACATCATGGAGATCATATCCCCTCTGCTTAATATATGCTGCAAATTCAGGTGATGGTGTACCAGCATTCCTGCAGTAATCACTGATTAACACTTTCCCGCCAGGTTTCAACCATTTGTAAAACGATCTGAATAATGCAGGTTTATCCTGAAAAATTAAACAAAGTAGCAAAGTTATAATGCTAAAAATTGCTACTGGTGATGTAAACAAAAGACTGATAAACACCAACAAATCACCTGAATATGGAGAATGGTATCACGGCTATAGATCACATCAAAAGCATTGTCTGGGTAAGTTATTGTTGTACAATCAGCCACCTCAAACTCGACAGCACAATTGAGTCCAACAGCACGCTCAAGAGCTATAGAGATCATATTAATGGAGAGATCAATTCCAACAACCTCAACATTGAACTGCTCTGCCATGTAGAAATCACCTCCACCTATGCCACAACCCACATCCAGAACCTTCTGGCCAGATTTCAGGCCAAGCTTCGACACAAATTCTTTTGTGGTTTCTGCCCAGAGTTAATGGTTTATCGATTCAATAAACATTAATTGATTAAAATAAAAATAAATAAAACAATCATAAACAGGAACTCATATGATTACCATAACTTTGAATAACAATTTAGTATCCAGATAAAAAAAGAAAGTGTACCTACTCCCCCAGTGCTCACATAACCAGGGCCAAAGACTCGCTCATAACGCAAAATGCCATTAGCTTTGTACTGAACATTATCCAGAAATTGCTGAAATCCTTTGTCATTCTCTGAATCAACTTTCTGCAATGTCCAGCAAATCTGAAATAGACAAAGATAGTCAGTAAAAGGTGAACAGTACTTCTTCCCCTCTTCCCACACAAAACTTAAGTACTACCCACGTCCGGATTTAGTTGTCAAAGTATACCATCTACTATATGGGGTACACAATTGTTAATTCTGGACATAGGAAGTAAGAAAATAAAACTACCCAACAACAACAAAGAGAGAATTCTAAAGAGCAGCTGGATATCTAAGACCTTGTTTGAATTGCATTTGCCACCAACCACAGAGAGCTCATAAGAGTTCCCAGATTCATTTTGTACGCGACATTCTTTGAATACCTGCAGTAACCAAAACAAAATTCAGAATTATTGGTCACATTCACCATAAACAATAAGGATTCGTTCTTTAGCTGAGGAATAAGCAGTTAACCATTCCTCTTATAGCTAATATTTTTAAGGTGGAAAAGAAACTGAGAACTTATTCTTTTTGTTTGTGGTTCTTGATTTAATTCGATTTGAACAGTGACTCTATATCTTAAAAACTTTGCCTCGAAATCAGAACTGCTGCAGGATACATGAAATTATAATGACTCTAAAGACTGCTGACTCAAGTTTATGAGAGGTCTTGATTTGCCTTCCTCACAAATCTAACAAGTCTAGTAAGATTTCTGCACATACATATAATGAAACAGAGAAAACAGAGAATAAGATGAAATACATGAAAGGACAAACCTTAGAGTAGAACTTGGGATCGCGATAGTGGATTGAGTTGCTTTGGTTCTGATTAGCACTGTCATTAGAACAAGTCTCTCTAAAGTAAATAAAGCCTCCCGGTTTCAACCATTTCACCATGCTTTGAACCATTTTTCCAACCTACAGTTCCAAAAGTAAAATACACTCCAACTGTTAACACTGACAGTACTATCAGAAACAAATGTACACAGCTACAAGTTACTGGAGACACCACTGGCTGAGTTCATATCAGAAATCTTATTCTCATTTATGTACATTGATCACAATATAAAAAGAGGAAAGTCAAGCACGGAGATTACCTCGTCATCAGAAAGATGCACAAGAAACGAATTAGCGAATATCAGATCAAAGGATTCTGGCGAAATGTCTAGATTAGGACATGAAACATCAGCAGAAATGAACTTCACATTTGGGTATTGTGCACTAATGCTTTCACTCTGCAACCAAAACAAAGGATATTAGAATGATCTACACAAATAAATACGGTAAATTCAACAAGTAAAATTGCTGATCACTGATTGATCTCACCTCGGCTTTCACACTCCCAGTGACATCAACAGCTATAACCTGGCCTGCCTTTTTGGCCAATTCACCAGTAAGGTGACCAATACCCTCACCAATTTGTAGTACAGACTTTCCTTCATAAGGTGGAAGCAAAGGAAGTACCTGTATCCGTAGAGGAGAGCATGTAAAACTATATCAGTACACAAAACAATACTCCGTACATCCATGAACAAGCTTGGCTAACCTCAAAGCTTGCCTAACAATAAATGAAGAAATGACTAACAACACATACATCATCTTAACCAGTTAACAAGCTTTATATATATGCATAACATGATTTTCTTTGACTCATTTGCACTCTTTAGCAAATCGATTGTATAAGGACTATATTGTATAACAGTCCCTACGTCCCTAATTAACAGTCACACACACTACTTTAGTTAGATGTCAAGTTTACAATTCACTAGTCAATGCGCCTTTACAAACATGAAGTTTACCCTATAATATGATTTGTAGTATTTCAATTTTCTTTCCATTATATATCTTTTACATCTCTTTGTTTATTGAATCCTTTCATCACAAAAGTTTTTATATACGTGCAATGTCGAAACAAATGGTACATTAAATTACACTTTGCTAATCCATTATTTAAAGAATGACATCAATATCACAAAAGACACACGTATCAGTATTTGCACAACACAATACAGTATGAGATATCAAAATGTCATTTTCCTACTTACACGTGAATTCTCTACCAAAAAATCAGCGTCGTTTTCAAATTTACATCCTCTTTTATAATATTTTATATTATTCAAGTAAACTAGTTCCGAACCAAACCAGACCGATCTGATGACGGCTATGTTAGAAATTCTGATATCTGAAGCTGTTCGACATAACTAAAAAATTCTTCAAATAAGTAGATTATTCATTAATCAAGCTATGATTAATTAGAGTACATTGAAATTGATTGACTCTAGTCTTACATGACATGTTACACAGATTATAATCATAAGAAAACACAGAGTGATTACATGACAAAATCATTATGAAAAAATCTTAAGAAATGGAAGTTTAACATACCTCAAGATGAGCACTTAGAGGAGCCATATCTTGTCACAAGAGTAAGTGGAGGAGAGAGAAAGTTAAAAATTAAGGAGGACTACGAACCGTTGATGGCAAGGCGAGAACGAGAAAAAGACCTTGATCTACGGTTGAGAGCTCTTCCTCTCTGCTGCATTCAGCTGCAAAGCAAAGCAGGGTACAAACAACACTATATAGGAAAAGGGAGCACCTTAATAATATCGTGGAGAATGGAGATAGTGGAGTGCCTCTATTATTCTGCTTCTGCTTTTGTAGACTCGTCCTCATAGCTATAGGACATAAACTGTGGGGCCTCTTTTTCTCATTATTAATTATGGTGCTAATTAATTAGTTGCGGTCATTTAAAATATATGATAATTCAAGACTTTTGAAAGTTATGCGAATACTAGGGTAGTATGTATTCAATGTAGTAATTTGATTGAACTTAAGAAATTTTACCTTAGTTTTCACGTGAATTATAAGATGTGTTTGGCTACGAGGAAGCTCAAATACAGTTTTCAAACACTACCAAGTTTATTACTTTCGATACATTAAATTTTCTAAAAACGACTTATGTTTTTCCATTTCGACCAAAAATTATCTATTCTGTCCAAAGTTGTTCCGTACCTATTTAGGCTATTTTCTTGAAATTACTGGACAAGAGAAAAAGAGATCACGATATGAAGAACGGGAAGCCACATATCAAAAACAACCGATTAAGAGAAAAATAAGAAAGTGACACTTTCTCTTAAGGAGTTATGGTTCCAAAATAAAGGAGCCACGTCGATTTTCCATCAACCACGTCAATTTGGCATATACGAAGTAATAACCTAAATAACTAAAGTACAAATGCAATAAGAAATAATGATTAAGTGGGTTAAATCACTTCATTTTTAAAATATTAATGCTAATATATAATACTTGTACTTCGTAATAACAATAATGAATAATTTCATTAGAAATCAATTTGAAAACTGAATAATTTCATTAAAAATAAACTTAAAAGAGAAGGTGGAATCTTGATTCCTTGAGGATAAGTTGATAAGCATAAGAATAATTTTGAGAAAAAAGCCATAATCACGATAACTGTGTTTGATTGGGAAATCCAGACTAAAACTATACAATTTGTGAATTAATATCGTATAGGGAGTATGGAGATCGACGCCTATTGTTTTTTAATCCCTTAAATCCAAGATCCAATGTCTATCCTCCTTCGTCAAATGAGCCAATATTTTTTATCAATGTTTGGAATATTCTTATGACTACTTTATCCCTGAGACTTGCAGCTCAACTCCCTCAATTTCTAAATGTTATAGTCGAGTTCTTTGACTTTGAATCTTAACTTCTCCCATAGACATCCAAGAAGAGAAGGTATCACATATCTGCTTAACTAATTACAAAAATTTCTTTGTCAAAAAAAAAAAAAAAAAATTACAAAAATCTCAAACAATTTCCAAAAATGTATAGCACTAAAAGTATGAGCCTGAGAAGCTAAGATGCAAAAGAAATTGGCATGAACTACGCTTATTACAAACAACTCGCACCATAAAATTGGTATGAAGGAGAAGTACAAACAGATCAAAGGCCACAAAGTTTTGGATGATTATAATTTCATTGTGTAAGATGGTTAAGGAGACTAATGAGCGATAAATCTGCGACTTTTTACACCTTCACACTCTTTTATGATACATTTATACAATGTCAACAGGGTAATACAACCAAAGAGATGCAACATAATGTTGATTATATAGTAACAAACTAACAAAGGTTCAGATATAAACTGACCAGCGATAAAAGTTTCTCACTTCATGTGATACTCTTCAAGTAAAAACAGAGAAATTATATGCATCCGCACAAGCCAATCCAAAAAATAGACAATTTGACAAGAAAATTTCAGCCAAATAACACGGACCCTTTTCTTTTCTTTTCTTTTTTAAAAAAAAAAAAAAGAAAATAGCAAAAAAAACAATTATGAATTAAACTGAAAGGATGACAAAACAGAGAGATGTAGTTGGACAGCAAGTCACAACTTACAGAATCCCAACCAAATTCAACTAGAAACAGCTCAAAATCTCCCCTGCATCCAGTTTACACGCCAAGCGACCTGAAAGTGTCGCAACAATCACCTAAGCCTGCAATTGATAGCATAACACAGTCCCACAGCCTTTCTTGCATCCCTGCTTCCAACAACCATACATACAAGGCAACATGGGGAAGAAAAGGAAGAGAGACTGGAAACTTTGAATCTCTCCAGACCAGAGACCTTTTCAGCTCATGCAAAGAGGAAATGTTACACTCCGTCCTCCTTATGCTACAATGACTATAAGAACAATTAGGAGAACGATCGCAAAGATTACCAAGAGCAAGCAGGTCTGCATTCGATAAATAATTATCATCAGAAAATGAGAAGACAAGAGAACAATTTAAAGACTTTATAAATGCACAAGAAACGTATATGAGACCATCCCCACTTGCTGATTGATAAGATGTATCCTAAAGGACAAGGTAAACTCATATCAGCTAAAGTGAAAAAGAAAAAAATGTTCAGTCTCACTACAACACTTCAATGAAATTAGCCAGTCTTAGGGCTATTGGTTAATTGTTGAGGGTGAATTGTATTGTTGAGTGGTGCCTTAAACTGTTTAAGGGATGAATTCTATAATAATAGGGTGGTTTTTTCTATAATTAAGGAGCAATAGGTTACATGTATATTGTTAATGCCATAATGGGCGATTTGATATATTGCTTAGGGGTGACAGATAAAATATGCCACTTAAGGGGTGAATTGTTGCACAATGCACACTTCATCCACTTAGTGTAAGACTTGTCTCACCCAAGAGCAGCTGTTAAATATGTTGGATGACGATTGACGTTCAAGTATGATCCATTAATTAACTATATATTTGTTCAAAAATGTAGAATTTCATTCATAAGCAACAAGGAATATAGCCTGGACAGTCAAAACAAATGCTCATTAGTGAAAACACAACGCACCAGTGATGAATTCGATCTCTGGGTTTTGGATGCCTTTCCAAGATGGGATCTCGCCTGTGCAGTGGCTGCATGAGCATTCTCAACGTTGGACCCAATATCATCTGTGCAAAAGAATCATTATATTAATACTATAACACATTGTATCCCTATTCAATGGTAAGCAGTAGTAGACAACTTACCAATCATAGCTCCTTGATCATGGACAAGCACTGCAAGATCTTTGAAGATCTCATTTACCTCACCAATTTGCTGCTGAATTTCCTGTATTCCTTGCTCTCTTTCCTCAATGACAGCTTCATTAAAAGATATCTCATTGTCCAACAGTAACACATCTTGTCTGCACAACACCAAGAAAGTTTAGGTCATTGGGCAACTAAGTGGCTGTTTTTTACATTTTTGTTTTTTTTTTCCTTCTAGAAAATGAGTATTAAGCAGTTAAAATCTGCAGACCAAAAGCTATGACACATAGCAATTCATTAACATCAATTTAATGCTTCATCCATGCAACAACTATGATAAGTCGCTTTTTTTTTTAGTTTGTTATCATGATTCATGACAATTGACAATCCTACATTATGTTTTAGAGAAGGCAGACTTGCAAAATCAGATGATGCTTGACAACATACCCAGAGGGAAATTTTTGGTGTACATGTTGCAACTTGCAAGGACTTCATCAGTACCATCTCTTGAAAAACTCACATCAAACCACTCCTGCCAGAGAAATTGTTTTTCTCCTTATAAAATTTTCAAGTCATTTTGAGGGTTGTGCTGAAATATGTTAATACGAGGATACTGGCATGATGCTGGGTACAGACTTTGAAACTAGACAGACTATAGGCAATAACCCCAACCTGATGTCAGAGAACCTTATTGTTTTATACAATCCAATGACTAAACAATGACAACTGGCAACTTTTCAAGTAATCATTCAATAAATTACATCAAAAACCATGATAATTCTCATAACTATATTACCAAATGAAAGAAATATCAAGGTACTAGAACCAGTTAATAGTACTACTTAAAATCCTGAAATAAGAACAAAGGCAGCTGTAATAAAAGAATAAGCATTTAGTTTAAAACAAATTTAAAAGTAGATCTTCACCTTCTAGCTTCCACAAGAAGAGCTCGCTGCTCCGGCGTCTTATCTGAATTCACATCAACTTCACTAGCTGTGTAACTACAACAGAAGGCAAAGAACACTAGTTTAGTCATCAGTGTAATCTTTTATTACAAGCAACAAGTAGCTGAAACAAAAGGCAGTCAGTAAAATATAAAATGAGTGGACAATAGAAAAAGTTCCTGTCTTTGTTTACAGCAAACTAGAAAACATGAAACAAAAATGAAAAAAATGACAATAGCTACTTGTGAGTTACGGACAATAATGCTCCTCCATGTTTGACATAAACGAAACGCAAAGATGATCCTGAATAACAAACCTATTACTTAGGTGTAATATCTGAATGCCATGCAAGTAGTAAACATGCAATTTGACAAAAACATAAAGTACCTAGAAGGAAGAACAGCCTGAGGAACAAAAGGGGTATATGCTGTTTCCCGCTCTGCCGCAAGACGTTGAGCCTTCTGGAACTCCTTCAAAACTGCTTGGAAATCTTTTGCAAGTTTAGCATCAGCTATCTTCTTGTTTGCCTAAATACATGAAACGAAAGTGAAACCAAATTTTGGCTCAGGAAAGTGTAAATACCCATTTAAGGAAGGAACACACTCAAAGAACCTGAAGTGTAGAAAATAAACTTACACTGATATTACTGTCGTGATCAGTCTCACTTGCTTGCTTGAGTTTAGCTGAAGTGTCCTTTACTAATTGCCCAATATGTAACCTTGTTTTGTGGCTATTAACAGGATGAAACAAAGTTTAGAGAAGACTAATTCAAAACAGTCACATGTGAACTGTGAAGGAGGCCAAGTCACGCTATATATTGAGAAATAGCCCACATATTGTAGAAAAGTTTTCAAAAATAGGACTAGTCTCAACCTCCCAATAGTATCAAGAGATAGCTGAAAGTAAATTTTACATTCAACTGTTCAGAAAAATAGAACAGTACCAAAAGAAAATCAGTGCAAAACCAAAGAAGCAGAGACAGCATACATGACCATGGCATATAGAACGAATCTAGTAGTTTGACTAGTCTCTGTGGTCCCCAGGCACAGTTACTTTGTCACTCCTCACATCCTTTTTAATGGAATTAACTCTAATCATCCCAATAACTGAGGATTGGAGGACTACCATTTTGATGATTTTTTTTTTTTGTAAAATTACAGAAGAAAACAAGGAGGAGAAGCAGCACAATCCTACACCTGAATTGCTAATTAATGAAAATGTGCCTGCTTTCTTTTATTCAAACAGTTTCAGACAAAATCACACAATATAAGACAATTTCAAACAAAATAATTTTTTTTCAAACAAAATCAGATAATTTCAAATAAGTTCAAATAAATTAATTACAAACAAAATAAGTTGAACAAAATTAGCCTAAGGCCCTTAGCATCATCTTTTACAGAAATAAACAAGTAAATACTCCAAATGCATGAATCAAGGGTAAACCAATTTCACGCTTAATAAAGTTGAAATGAGCTGCATTTCTCCATTCATTTCGCCTAGTCTAGCAAATAAACTATCCAGTATGTGCTAATAAATTAATAGGGTCCTTTTAAGTTTCTAGATCAACCAGCCTTGTAAACCATGTAAAGAATCTACCGATGTCACGAAGTATTATCCTTGCAGGTTTTTAAGATAAAGAAAAAGAGTTACAGTCAACAAGAAAAGCAAGCGCAGTGAACCTTGATGAGTGCTTATGGTATCCACTGGAGACAGGGAAAAAATCTGTTGCCTCAGCAGCCAAACATTGCAATTCGACCATTTGAATCCCACATGAATCACTACGAATAGAATCGTAGCTCTAGGAGTCTAGGTTTCCATTATGTAAAACGAAAAATCTGAGTGGCAGCAATGTATCTTCTTTCTTTAAACCAGACTTAAGCACTTAACAGTTAACAAAACCTCAAGCACGCTTCCCAAGCAACTATGCTACATTGCTAGTAGCTTAGTATTTAGCAATCTTAGCATGCAAAAATTCTAGGTCAACGCCATCATAACTTCTATAAAATTGCCTCTGCAAGAATACATCAACTAATTTACACCCATTACTAGATCTATCACACAACCCACAACATGTAACTGTAGAAACTCACTAATTCCAACCAACCCCTGAATTGGTACATGCAAAAGGAGCTCCTCAACTCATAATCATAATTAATCAACCGACGGATGAAACCAAAATCTCACCTACCGAAGTTCATCCAATCAAGTTACCTTGTAACCCCCCAAGGTCCTAGAATAACAAACTTGTTTGCCAAAAACTAAGGAATCAAGTTCACCCGTAAGAGTGTGTTTTTGCAAGTAAGAGAACTGATTCTTATAACCACAATCATCACAAACCCCACCATAGCTCAACTGACAAAACCCAACCATTTCACAACAACATCACACATTTCACATGTTTCAACCGATAGCATAGCAAACCACAATGGCACAATACACCAAGCCAGATAAAGAGCTGAATCCACACAAATTACAACAAGAACCAGTAAAAGTGACAGCAGAATCGCTTGTTCATTGGCGAAATTCTCTCTTTTCCTCAGCAAATTAATAAACCATTACAAATATAACCAACCAAAAATCACATTGAGCTTAACGCCTTAACCTAGCCACATTACCACTACAGAATTGCACAGCATAAACACTAAAGTAATCAAACCTCAAAAAGAGCTAAACCCAGAAATATTAACACGAAACCCATCATAATTCACACAAACCCCAGCAATATTAACCACAAAATCATCCAATTTACAAAATCAAAACGACAATTCCCCAAAATTTGACCAAAATACATTACACCAAATCACAACACATCAAAATTACCACAAAATCAACCAAAATTGAGGGTAAAATGAGAAGACATACAGTTTTTCACGAAGTTGAAGGGTGTCTTTGGGGGTGCCAAGGGTATTAACAAGGCGTTGAAAGGAAGAAACAGCGGTATTAATCTGGAAGATTCCAGAAGCGACGGATTGAGTTGAGTCTTGCTTTGCATTTATCAAATCACGTCTCGACGCCAATGGCCGACGACCCGCTTCAAGATCTTGGAAGCTCATCTCGATTTTCTCTCTCCTCACCAATTTCCCCTTTTTCCTCTTCAATCAATCCTCCCAAACAAGGAAAAAATTTGGGGGATTTGATTAAAAAAAGAAAAAAAAAGGATCGGAAAATCTGGGAAAACTTTTCAGAATTGCAGGAAAAAGTTGCGATAATTGAGGAAGTTGAAGAAGATGAAGAATGTGAAAAGGGTTTTTTTTTTTTTTTTTCTCTTTTTTTTTTTTTGGTTTGGTTTAATTTTTTAATTGTGAAAAATTGAGGGGTTCCCGCCGGCCAGGTGAAGCCAGGTCTTACGTGGACCCGCGGAGATACATGTGGCAGGAATGTAGGGGAGTTAGTGAGTTTTGTAATCCAACTAGATCATGACATCTGTCACGTACTAGCTACAATTTGTTTGGTGTAATGTGGTTGTGATTTAGGAGTATTTGAAATTCAAGTTGGCATAATATGACAATACACAGTAGTATTTATAAGGTTTGTTTGGGATGTTGTGAGTGATTTGTTAATCCAAGTCGAGCTCAAGTTTGGAGTAAGTTTTTAAATTCAGACGTGGTAATTGGGTTATTTGAATTGATTATAATTCAAGTTATTTTTGCTCATATTAATTGGGTCGTTATCAACTATATCGTTAATTTGCGTATTTTAATGAAATAACTAATACAAAACTGATTTATGGTTCGCTTCGAGTCAAGTTGATTCAAATATGGTCAAATGTGGGTAGTCTAATTTTGAGTAAAGCTTGGGTTTCGAATCGAGTACTTTGAATCAAGTAATCAGGTATAGGCAATTTTGTCAGGCTTAGTTAAGTTAGAGTTTGTTAGGGCAGTATAAAACCATGTCAACAACACTATGTAAAAGAAAGGGGAAAAAAAAAAGCTAGATGCATGTGCATTCATCGAATAGGTTGGTGGGTTGAGTTTTGGATCAGATGAATCTATAGTTTCGAGTAAATTCGTTGCGAGTTAGTGTAGGATATATGACTTGACTTCGATTTTGGGTTAACTTAACATGGTACACAACATCTTTATTGTTCAAGTAAGTTCAATTAATTAAATAATGGTGGTATTATGAACAAATTTCAACCTAGACTTCACAAAGTGGTTTGTATAAAGCTTATAAGTATTCCGGTGTATATTTACAATGACTCCTTTAACAAAAGTATAATTTCGACCCTATACTACAACCAAGTATCATGAAAATTTATTCAGGAGATACAATGAAGGCCAATTGCAATCACAAGTAGGATGATTACAATACAATGTAAATAAGTGTTTGTGATAATGATAATTAAAGAACTTTGAAAAATCAGAGAATGAAAAATGGAAGTTACTGATCTTACTTTTCATTTCCTAACTTCCATCATATATATAGTATATAATTATAGAGCAAAGAACCACCGAGATTAACCGCCACACAAAGCAGCATCAACCCATAAAATGGCCGAGCCCGATCGGGCGAGCATATTCTACAGAAATCGCGAGCACTCGGGCCCGATTGAGCGGCGGCTGCCCGATCGAACGACGAGGCTGCCAGTTCCCAATTCATCATGCGGGCCCGATCGAATTGTGGTGCTCGATCGGGCGGTGAATCAGCGATTTTCATCTTCACTCTCGCGTTCGATCGGGCTGCCCTAGCTCGATCGAGCGAGCTTCACTGCTGCTTCGTTGCTTTGTTCATGCTCTATTCGTTGTTTAATTAATTGCAACACCTTTGCCTAAGCACACTAATTAAACAACATGAAATTTGTCTCGAATACTCTAAATAATTCAACCCAAATTTTATTTTAATTTATTTTTAAAATACCCCATAGATATACTCTCAAACACAACTCAAATAAAATCTAAATTTTAGCATGCTTTAAATTAATTACACACATTAACACATGCCTTGTAAGTTGTATCAACTGTCTTTATTTGTAGTATAAATGAAATAAGTTAGTTAAAACAACCATAGAGTGATCCCACTAATCTGCAAGGCTGATTTTGGTTCTCAATTGACAAGAAGCGCAATTTCTTAATCAGCCAAAGGCTAAATGCGAGTGGAGGCTTTGAGCTTGAATGACTAGTTTCTTGATCCATATCTACTTATTTCAATCATGTATGAATCAATCTGACACTAAATACTGAAAGAAAGTTGACATCTCAGACATTATCCTACTACTCACTAATAAGTACTCAATAGTGACAAAAAACTAATTAATTTAACCAAGTTATACATGCATATGAATGATATACATTAAAAATTACTCAACGAATAAAGGTGAATAATACGTGACACATAAACAAATTTCATAATTTCATTCTCATAAAAACCCTCTATTTATGTAATTGTACCATATAATTTAAGTCGAGAAGGTGATTCCCTCCCTACCTCTTCAATTAAATTCTAAAAAAATTAGCTGAAAATGCACTTAACCAAGTAACCATGACAGTAAAAATAGAGGTAAAGACAAAAGACAAGTATTCAAACAAACACTGTAAAAAGAGAAAAAGATGAAACAAAAGGTAGGTCCATTCCTACCTTTTTTCTAACCGCGTGTCGTAGATTTCATTCTGACGATATTATTACACATATTAAATTAAAATACTCTTCCATTAATAGCTCCAAAACCGTTTATTAATTACGTAATTAATATAAATAAAAAAACAAAAAATGAAAAATCTGGTTCGATCGTGCTTAAATGACAAAGTGAACCCCCCACCCACAACTCACGTGCTTCACTCGCCGGCAAAACTAAACTTTATTGAGACTTGAATTCAAATTCTTCTTCTTCTTCCTCCTCCTAATCTTCCTCCCCTTACAAAACTCCCCCTTCTCTTTCTCTCTCCTCTCCCACAACATTTTCTCTCTCTGAAACCTCCTATTTCTTCCTTCCATTTCAAAAATGTCGGTAAGTTTTCATTCATCCTTTTCCTCTCTCTTCATTGTTTGTTAATTTTAATCTTCTTATTGTTTTCGTTTCGATTAATTTCGTTGTGTTTTTGGTTTTGCGGTTTTTGGAAATTTGTTCGTTCGTTATTATTAGATCTGGAATTATTTAGATTCGTTTTTTGTTGTTTGTGTGTGGTTGATTTGTAGTGATGGAGAAATGTCATTTGTTTTGTTTGACTAGGTTGATTATTTTTTTTAGAAGAGATGATGTAATGTTGCAAAACTTGCAATTAATCAATATACCTACCTAATTAAAATATGGAAAATAAATATCGTCACTTTTAATTGAATGATAATATATGCTTTTGGTCATTTTCGTTCTGTTTATAATGCATTATTGATTGATTCAGTTTAGCTGATCAAAATCGATTGCCCTTTTGAAAGAAGTAGTCATGTTTACGTCTAGAAGGTGGAAATGAGCTTGATTCTATTATTTTTGACATGTATGGCGTATGGGCCCAAGCCTGCCAAACCTATATTTAGTATTTAGCCCGGCCCAATAGCGAGCGTAAACCATTGGAGCTTGGGGAAGGTCAAACTCGAACTTGGTTATGGTCACTAACTCGAACTTGGGACCTTAAGGTCATTAAATGGAGCTCCCTCCACTAGACCAAATTATGCTTGTTTCTTAGGCTTAATTATTATCTTCACATTTGTAGGATTTTATTATAATCAAATATAACAAAATTTGTATAGTGATTTATGAAATGTTCACTCAAAAAAAGAAAAAAACAAGAAAAGAAAAGTGGGTTATAAAATGTGATTGACTGAAGATGAGGTGAAACAGAACAAAAATAGTTGAGTTATGCTATCTTTAGTCAAAGTTGTGCTCCTTTTTCTATTGGTTGACCTTGTATTAAATATCTATTGAGGGATTATTTTTCTTCTTATGCTTTTGAACTTAGAGATGCTAGTAGAGAACTGTATGTATTTCCTTAAGACAATCGTTTTAGCAAAGAAGCCTTCTCTATCTATACACGCATAGTTGTGCACACACACACACAAAAATAGCTACTGCCTTGTTTAGCTAGAAATTCTCCGTATTGAGTCTTATTGAACCTTTGTCATTTTAATATTCTGACTAAATGAAGGCATTGTGCAGTTTCTAAGTGTAGGTGACTGCTTGGATTGAAACTTTACATAGTTTTCATGTGCTGTCTTTTGTCAATAGATGGGCATTACGAAATAAGTTTGCGATTTTCTTGATGGCATGGTGTCTAGGTGCTGGTTTAGTGGTTGAGCAATATTGCTTGTATTGGTGTTTATTGCATTACATGACTCTTTATGTGAGACACCACTTGCCCACTGGGTTATATTTCCTTCTGTGATAAATTTGTTTTAATCATTATATACAATTGGATATTGGGGCTTGAGATTTGAGAAACTAACTTGTTTCCTTGAGAATCCGGTGGTGTTAAAAGCCTACAAGACTCCTTTGATGCAATTGTGTTCCTTGTAAATGTTGTTATAGACTAATTTAAGGAGGGGCAATATTGGCAGTCTAGTCTAGTATTATTAGGTTAGTAGTCTTAAGCCTTATTATAAGTAGAGGGGGGGGGGGGGGAGAAAGGAGTAGGCAGAAAATTGTATTAGGGAAACCTAGAGAGAGTTATGGCCTCAAGCCATTATTAGAGAGTGATAGCCTCAAGCTATTTTGAGAGTGATAGCCTAAAGCTATTAACCCTATTTTGTAACCCTTTCACCATTATTAATCAATATTAAAGCTTACATCTTCATTATTCCGCTAATTTAAAATCAGAAATTCCAAGTCCGACAACCAGCCTATTACAACTTGCATTGCTGCTATATTGGTTTTGTTGTGTGACTGATCTGAGCCTATTACATTCCTTGTTGCCACTCAAAATCTTAATTCTCTTTAATTATGATATACCCCTAAAAGGAAAACAAGAAGAGATTAATTTTGGCGTTAGTTCTCTCATTTTTGTCTGTAGATATCCTTTGGAGTGTTGTAGACCATGTGATACTCATGCATATTTGGCATAAGTGTCATCCTTGGAGTATGATCATCCCACATAACTTTTTTTCTTTTAAATTATGAAAAAGATGTTAACTTGTATTATTATCTCTTTCGTTTCAGGCTAAGACTGTTAAAGTCAGCAATGTATCTCTTAAGGCATCTGAGCGAGAGCTCAAGGAGTTCTTTTCTTTTTCCGGTGATATCGTATATTTGGAGATGAAGAGGTAGATTTTCATTCACCTTTAACTTTTGGGTCGTGGTTAGCTTATGCACAATATGGTTTGTGTACTTTTGCAGTGAAAATGAAGAATCGCAAACTGCCTATGTTACCTTCAATGACCCACAAGGAGCCGAAACTGCTGTTTTGCTTACGGTAATTTCCTTGGTTATGATAGATTATCTAGTTATTCTAGAAATATATTAGCAGAACATATAAAATCTTCTCTCTCTGTTTTGGCTGTAATGTTGTGACACTCTTGGAGTAATTAAATGCTGACAAACTGTAAGTTATATGTTACTGCTAGTGTATGATGGATCTCCAAGTTGAATATGCAAAGTGTATACTCTGATGTTTGCATATGAGATAGTGTAAATTTTGATGCAAAGCTAACAGTTCCCTACTTCCCTAGTGTGACTCTTGAGTTGCTTGTGCTTGGTGCATTAATTGCCATATTGCATAAACCAAGTAAATTTGGTATCAATGTTAATATCCTTCTGTGATTTTTTTTAGAGCAAGTAGCTTTGTACATTTGACTTTGTCTCTTTGATGGTGTAAACTTCTTGCTATATGCTATATCTGCCTGGGATCCTGGGTGCTTTTGTCTATTGCTTCATCTTCCTCTCTTGTTCCAATTTGCATGCATGTTAATGGTGTAAACTTCTTGCTATATGCTATACCTATAGCATGCTACAATAACTCTATGAGACCACAACTACACTGCTTCATGCCTCCACAGTTTTGATGCAGTGCTATGTGGTTCATCCACCGAGGGCGTGCTCTATATAAATCCTTTGTCCTTTTATTATCTTGGCGTTAGTTTCATAGCAGCATTCCGAAGGTGATTCTAGTAAAAAGAAATATATGAAAACCCCCAAATTGATTTCTTACCTCAATTTCCAAACCTCTTTACAAACTGTTTACTGTCGAGATCCTTATTGTATTTTATTTTGTTGTTAGTTGTAATTTTTAATTTTTATATTTTATATTCTGTATTATTTTTTTATGATTAAGATTTGTTAGTGCTTAGAAGGCTATCAATTCTAATATCAAGAGTTATCGCGGTCACCGAATTTATGTGTTTTAATTGTAAGCCTCTTGCTAATACTAGGATAGTAGCATGCTATAGATATCGTGTGCATGTATTTGGTGAATTTAATGACAATACACATGATTATCACCAATTTGTGAGCTCTTGTATGAATATTCTGTCATCCTCATCACCATTGATGGAACTTTTAGGTACTCTTTTTTTCTTAAGTATGATTTTAAAATTAACTTTGGAAGGCTGCAGTTGGTTATAGGAATAACATTTGGATTATCACTGATGATGGTTTATTTATTTGTCACTTGATATGCTTAGCTTTGTGCTGATGTTCTTCTGTATTTCCTTGGAAAGTAATAATTTTCAATGAATGCCTATGAAGAAATGATTATTTCCTTCTGCTTTTGACTATTTTCTAACAGTAGGGATTTCACCATAAGCATTTTTTTTTTATGGCGTTAGATTACCATAATTAATCCACAACAAGGGTACTGTTTCACTTTATATAATACTAGTGTACCTTTGAAATTAGTGAAGAAGAGGCCCCTTCATAATTGTGTCCCTCCCTACTTTTGGTTCCTCAATTTTTTTTTGTTGGGGAGTTTGTTTATAGTTGGTATCACATTATACTGGATGCTTATGTAACATTGTGACTACAAGGTCACTTGTAGGCATTGATGCATTTTATGTCCGGCATTTCAATGTAGTCACTTGAAGCGGCCTGCTTGTGTTATTGACAGCTTCTAACCAATCTGTACTTGTGCCAGGGAGCAACAATTGCTGAAAAGACAGTGACAATAACTTTGGATCCAGACTACAAGTTGCCTCCTGCTGCTTTAGCACCGCCGGCTGTAAGAAAATGCTCGCGATTTCAAAATTTACTTTGTCCCATCTGTATGATTCAAACTTTTTCCGATATTAACTTTTGGTTGCCAAAATTTACAGGATGCCCCTGGAGGTGCTCAAGGTGCTCTGCGAAAGGCAGAGGATGTTGTTACCAGCATGCTAGCCAAGGGCTTTATCTTAGGGAAAGATGCAGTTGGCAAGGCAAAATCCTTGGATGAGAAACATCAGCTTACTTCAACAGCCTCTACCAAAATTGCATCTCTTGACCAGAAGATTGGTCTTACGGAGAAGATTAGCATGGGTACTTCTGCAGTCAACAACAAAGTGAAGGAGATGGATCAGAAATTCCAGGTTTCTGAGAAAACAAAATCAGCATTAGCTGTTGCTGAGGAAAAAGTCAGCACTGCAGGGTCCGCCATAATGAAGAACCGCTATGTGCTTACTGGTACCACCTGGGTAACTGGCGCTTTCAGCAGGGTGACAAAAGCAGCTGGTGAAGTTGGGCAGAAGACGATAGAGAAAGTTGGAATGGCAGAAGATGAGCAGAAGAGGAAAATGGTGGATGACTTTGCTCAGGTCCATCTATCAGAATCTGACTCCCCCAAGGCTCCATCATCCCCTAAGTCTTCATCATCACCCAAGGATTCTTCCCCGAGTGAGAAACAACCTACAAAGCCTGAACCAGTGCAAGGTTTGATCCTTTAAGATGTGCCTCATTGTATATATTTTTGACTCAAGAATTTTTTACCTGTTATCACGGTTATTGCCTCTACTTTCGGTAGTAACCGGTGTAAACGAAACTTGCTTTATAAGTGGATATTCAACTATTTCTGGGTCTTTACCATCCTTCGTTTGCACGGTGATGGACTAAACATTTTGATGGTATTGGTCAGTCTTTTTGTTTTGGGGATAGTTATGTTTTACTTATATTTAAGTGTAAATCGAGCTTTCATCATTATAGACAAGTACTCAACTTTCTTTCTCCATTTATAGGAAAATCCTGATTGAGAAAGAGAAACTTTTGAGATGTACTTACAGCCCTATAGCCCAGAATTCGGATGAATATTCTCTTTTGGACTAGCAGGGATATCCAAAGTTTGAGTTCAATCTCATTTATATCAAAACATTATTGTTCTTTGTAAATCTTTCTGCAACCGGCAAAAAAAAAAAAAAAAAAAAAAAAATAAAATAAAAATGTCACCTGCCTTTTTAAAAAATTAATTTTTCAGAGTCCAAATAATGTGAGATATTACTCTTTGAATTGTAAATAGAAATGTACTTTTTATCTTAAAACAGAATGTTTTTACACGTTCAAATCGAAAAATGTCATCGTACTAAGGTGGAGGCGGAAAAGATTTTTGGGGAATTAATAAGTGGGTGAAGTTCATTCTTTCGTTTCTTTATATTATTTTTGTTTTAAATGGTGCTATTTGTCTATATATCTATATCCTTCGTACAAAATATTAAAAATTTGAGGAAATATAGCATTGCAATAACCGCATAATGGATCAAATTATGAGATTACCAAAGATTTACGAACCAACAACGACGATAGATAATGTTGAAAATTTGAAGTGAAACACTTCCAAATTTAGCAAGGTTAGGTCTATTCCAAACTACAATTATTCAAACAAGCTTCTGTACTCATTAGTTATTGGCACTCTTCCTACCTATGTAATATGTATGCCCCCTTTTTTTAAAAAAGTTTTTTTTTTCAATAAAAAGGATATTTACTTGCCTAAAATAATTTAAGGAAACCAACCTCAATTAGGATTAGGATTAGAAAAAAATAAAATGTTTTTTAGTTTCAAATTAATTTTACTATTAAAAAAAAAAAGAAGTGTTCTTAAGCTTCTAGCCTAACAATATTTTATTTTATGAAAAAAGCATACTTGTATTAAATTTTCTCACCCTTGCTATTTTGCTATCAAATCAAACATGGATAGTGGAAATCTGTACGCCAATGCTGTGGATTACTATGTAACTCAAGCATATGTGGCATTGTTTCTCTTTGGATTGTTAGCGTTCATAGTTATTCACCTCTTAGAACTCTACCGCCGTGTATTTGAACCAGCCACAATAACACATAGCTATGACCGCGAAAGTATTGAATTGAATGAAGTGGTAGTCATTGTAGACGAACAAAAGATAAAGGAAGTGAGCAAGAATTGCACTGTGTGCGCGATTTGCTTGGAGAAATTAGACAAACAGAACAACATCCGTAAAAGAAAGAGTGATGAGAAAGGAGAGTCTAATAATAAGTGGGTTTTGAAGCAATGTGGTCACAAATTTCATGAGGCTTGCATGATCCCTTGGTTTTATGGAAATTATTCTTGTCCTACTTGTCGTAGGGTTTTACCTAAGGTGTGGTTTCCTTCAATACCTCTTGAAGAAATAAGGGTTGAAGCATGACTTTTTAAAAGAAGTGTTGATATGGTACATTGTTAAACCTAGAGGTGTCTCATTTTTTTTTTCTTTTAATAGTTCTCATTATGTAACGTAGTTTACGCCAAAAAAAAAAATTCCAATATGTCAAAAAAAAAAAAAAAAAAGTTGACTTGGTTTGGTTTGGTCTGGCTTGGCAAAATTACTAGATTGTGTTTTTTGCAATATTATAAAAATGTCAGTTTCCTTTGGCTTCTAAGTTTTACTCGTAGTAATTTTCAAACCTAGGTTAGGAAGTTGTTTAAAT
Source organism: Chenopodium quinoa (assembly GCF_001683475.1). Taxonomy (NCBI): domain Eukaryota; kingdom Viridiplantae; phylum Streptophyta; class Magnoliopsida; order Caryophyllales; family Amaranthaceae; genus Chenopodium; species Chenopodium quinoa. The sequence goes on from NW_018743175.1 coordinate 4,203,643, forward strand.
TACGTTGAATGAGATCAACCATGAAAATAAATACGTAGTAGTTAGGGTTTTTATGTTTAGTCCTAACTTACACGTGGGTTATTCTCTTAAATCTTAACATCCGAAAGACATATCCCTGTAAATAAAATAAAATAAACTAAATAAATTAAGTTTAGGTTTAGTAATTTTATCATATCTAATTTTTTTTTTGAATTATTATTTCTTTTGATAAGGAGAAGGCATCCTACCTGATTCGAGCCTCTCAATGGTCAACCCGTCACAGGTAATTTTAATTAGGTAAATTAGGCTTATGTTTCCGGCAGGGTATAAATATTGTACTTTGCACTCAAGTTGATCATAAACCAAGTAGATAAGATATGATTCCTCCATATTTTTCAGTGTTGAATTGAACAAATATATGATATGTTCGAGACTTTTTAGAGTTTCAGAATTTGTATTGCACGGTACTGTAATACTTTTGGGAAGAAAACTGTTGCTAATTTTGAGGGTGTTGATATTTATTTGATGACTTATTACAAGCTAGGATATGCTTAATGGTAGTGGACCGAATCTATCTGGAATAAAAGTATTAATCATATATTCATATAATGAGAGTAAAGGATAGCTCAAGTGGTTAGATCTTTCTTTCCGATTCCATGAAATCCTAGAATCGATTTTCACCCCCACCCTTGTGGCTCTCTTACCACAAAAAAAATATTGTATGAGTATTAAGGGCCACATTTGACTTTTTAATGTCAACCTTATATATAAGGAAAAATATAATCAAGAGTAAATTCACAAACTTTTCAAAAAGGCGGGTATACGTTAATTTATTGTAAGACGGTTTAAAATTATCTTAAAAGTACTTAAAGTTACCTTTTATACTACAAAAGTTATTATTTTTCTAATAATAAATTTTATCTAACAAAAAAAATTATAATGTATTAGATTAATCATATTAGCCTTTATAGTATGTAATCATACACATAAAAATAAAATTCATACCAATGACAAATTAAAAGTTACACTTTAACGGGTTAAAGTTACCATTAAAATAGTTAAAATTATCCTCAAACTGACCGTCTTACTATAATATTAACGTACACCCGCCTTACACAAGACTTATTGGGTGTACATTAGAGTTGCTTTAACGTGCATTTTCAAGATATCAACTAGTATTTTATAAGCTAAATTGATATGTAATTGAAGATATTATTGGTCAAAAGCATGCCTTATAACATTGGATGAAAAAAAACAACAGTATAGTCGTGGTTATAAATAGTGTTAATGCATATACGGAAATATACAAAATAAGGCTCATGAATCATGATCTTTTACAATACTAATAGGGAGAGATAATAGATGATATGATTATTGTCTAAAATAAATATAATTGTGGGGGTATGAATGTGGAAAGCAACACAATTATTGTTGTTTCCTTTACATAAATGTGTTTTTTGAAGTCCAAATAAGGGCATTAAAAATTACAAATGGGGGGAGTGGTACTATTTCGAACTTGTAACCAATCATCTATAAGCCCTAAGTCTTTACCACTTGGCTAATACCACATCGAGTCATAAGTCATTGGTACATAGATGTGATTGTTACAAGACAGTGCAAATTTGGTATTTTCAATTGTTGGACATACATTGGATAGGGTTGATATGGGTTATCAGATTGTTAGGGAAAGAAATCAAGATCCAAATATTTCTTAACAAGGAGAACCAATGATGTCAAGAGCAATAATTCAAAAAAATCTTTCCAAAATGATTCTCTATTGTGAATGCTCTTTGTGCCTCCATTTATAAATGTTCATAACATGAATAAAATACTTAATGCAAACATCGAAAGCACTGATACAAAAACTTGTGTGCAAATATATTACCTTTGGATCGTTTTGATGTTCAAATCTTGCCAAGAAGTTTGTGCATGCAAATCGGTATGTTCTGAAATTTTGTTGATGTTTTTGTATCTTATTGTAATATTGTGTATGTATATAATACATGGATTTAGTATCATAGCATATATATAACCTTTTTTTTTTATGTTATCAAATTTTCAGTGCAAAGCAATGGCTACTAAGCTTACCAATGAAGTGGAAGGAAACACTCAAAGAGTGAAGAACCTAGATGGTTGGAAATTCCCTAAGATTTCTGTTGATCAATTGTACAAGAGAAATATATTTAAGATTTTTCCAACCTATGTTGTAAAAGATTTCGAGAAAACCATTACATTGAAAGCCTCTAGCCAAGATGTATCGACTAAATTACTTTCTAGGGATGTCCTAAAGGGTTTCATCAAGAGGCAGCATAGGTTTATGCACTTGGGTTTGGTTCAAGTAGCCGTCAAGCCTCTTATTAGAGATGGCTTAGGAGGTCCGTTAGCTGTGTGTCTTAGAGACGCGAGGATCTCTAATTTTGAGAACTCTTTGTTAGCAATTATGGAATCGAATTTGTCCCAGGGTCCATTCTATTTAAATTGCTTTCCTAGTTTTTCAGTATCTTTGAATGATGCTTCTACGCTAGAAGCCCTTTCTCTATGTGTCAAGACTGGAGGGGAACCCTTAGCGTTGACATACAGGGTAGTGTGTAAGGCGATGGAGAATTTAAGCTCAGATGCATTGAAGGGGCCGATTTTGGGAGATACAACTTATTTTCAACTGGACACTGGAATTCAAACCACAATTAAGTGGGATCAAGTGCAAATCCCAGAGTCGTGGACTTGTACATCAGATCCGGATCCTTGAGCAAAGATGGTCGTGTGATCATGTCATGTAGAGTTTCCCATCAGATTCAAGTCATTCAACTAGGCAGATGATGTTGAAGACATTATTGAATCTCATGCTATGAATAAATATTAGTACTAGTTGGCATTAATGGTGTGTTTTCCATTTATTTATTTATTTATTTATTTTTATTTTTTTTGCCTCACTGTGTTTAAAGATATACTTCTGGCTATTCCTTTTGTCCCATAAAGATTATCCTGTCTTATTGTGTTTTTAGGAGCCAAAATTTAAATATTTTAGGAGCCGACTGACGGGAGGGGGAGGGTGGCTGACGGAAGGGGCTGGGCAGTTGAGGGTGGCTGGTTTTTTTTTTATTAAATTTTTTTATTTTTGAATAAACTTAACGGAACCCTAACGAATTCTGTTAAGTGGTACTAAAATTTATCTTATGTGATTTTAGGTGGTAGCAAAATAAAATAAAATTTTAGATGGGTAGCAAAAGTGAAATAAGGGTGTTAAGTGTTTGAGTGGTAACAAAAGTGAAAATTTCCTTTTATTTAATACATGTCTTGAAGATCGTAAAAAATTAAATAGGACAAACTAATAGGGTAATATAGTGAGATTGCCAAGAAATAGAAAAACAATTAAACAATGATTATATCTTATCTTTACATTAAAATATTGTGATAGACAAAGAATACCATGTATTAGCAGCCCCTTGTTTTACCAATAATATATGTTTCTTGGCATCTTAAAGTCATACATTATAGGGGGCTTGCTTGGGGCACCAACTAAGAGTTTAATGCTTTAGTCTTAAAAACAGTTTGAGTGTGTAGTGTGAGTATTCTACCCTTGATCTCCCTTAATTTTTTAGCAAAAAGAAGTAAATTACACTTTGTTTAGTTTTGGTGGTGAATGGTGATTGCCAAGAAATTAGCCTTTCCCTTGCCACCCAAATTCGATATTGAGCTAAAAGATACCGCCCAAAATCGTCCGAGTCAAAGTTGATTAGCTCTACTTTATATGTTATATACATATGTAGAAGTAACTTACTATATCTGAATAATCTGATGTATTAACCTTCTATGTGTCATTATATTTCAGGAAAGATCAATGGCTACTGCGCTTATCGATGATGCAGAGGAAGGCACCGAATTTCCTAAGATCCCGGTCAATCGAGTGTACGATTGGTGTATAGATAACAAGTTCTTGGAGGATCAAACTGGTTATTATTGTTGGTCAAGATTTAAAGAATTATGTGGGATATTTCCTAGTTATGTTGTAAAAGATTTTGAACAATCTATCACATTGAAAGCCAATAGCCAAAATATATGCATAAAACTACTAAAAGGTTTTATCAAGCAGCAAAAAAGGAGTTTACACTTGGGTTTGGTTCAAATAGCTATTAGGCCATTGCAGAAAAAGGGCTTCTTAAAAGCTCCTATAAAAGTATGTCTTAGAGATGCTAGATTTTCAAACTTCCAGGATTCCTTGTTAGCACTTGTAGATACAGATCTATCTCAAGGTTCTTTTTATTTTAACTGCTATCCGGATATACGCTTTTATTTGAGCGACGCCGAGTTATCTCTGGATGCCCTTAGTTTACATGTGTTGATGGGTGATATAGATTTAGTATTGTCATACAGGGTAGTATGTGAGGTGATGGAACATCCACGGTACAGATTTTCGAGCCGAACTTCAGGAGAAACAGATTATTTTCAACCGATTACTGGGACTCCAAACACGACTATATGGAATCAGGTGCATATTCCAGATTATTGGGTTTTTTCCATCGTACCGCCGGGGTTAAGCTCGCAGAGTTATCGGAATTGAGTCGAGACGCTTCGAGGAGGCCGTGTGATGACTCATGAGGTTTCCATCAACTAGAGAAGCAGATCAGAAAGTTTATATTCAGTTTCTGACTTTCAGTACTGTTTTGAGTAGCCAAGCATGTTGCATTAGTCTCTTTTCAGATGTATAATAACAACATTATGCTAATGGAATAATAATAGTGATTTTATCACACATACATGACATGTTAGCTACACATCAAAAAAAATTGTTTATTATCTTCTACTAGTTCATTTATAATCATCTGTCTATTACTCTATTTTGAAATAGAACAGAACTTGGATCCTTAATTCGTTTATTTTCTTTTCCTTTCAAATTTTTGTCTAAAAGAATTTCAAATCTGGAATTTGAATTACTGACATTCAATTACAAATTCGCTGTTTGGAAAAAACTTAGAATTTCAAATTAATCAAATTCATCACTATTCCTTTCTCCTCGTGTCCTCTTTATTTTGTCTTAATTGGACCAAATTCAGAGAGTCCAAAACATCCCTAAGCTAATATTGGACTATACAACACATTAAGCATAGAGGTGTCAAAATCGAACCGATTCGAAAAAAATTGTCCGTTTCAAACTGTAATCGATGCGGTTTGACCTGAGAAATTTAGGACCCAAATCCGAGCTGTAACCGACCCGAACTTAATCCAAATTCGAATTTAACCTGATCTGAACTTAACCCGACACCGATTTAACCTGACTTGAACTCAAACAGAACTCGATATGACCTGACTTGAACTCAAACCAGACCGATTTGGAGTTGACTCGACCCATATCCGACCCGGACTCGATAGACCATGACCCGAATTTAACCCGACCCGACCCGAGTTAATAGAATAATTTTGACCCGAACATATCCGATCTGAACAGACCCGACCCAAACTCCATCCGATTATCCAAATTGACACCTCTAATTAAGCATATACGATATACCTATATCATACATTGTACTCATCCTTTTTCTCCAAAATAAGTTGCATGACCTCATTAGCATCCAGCAGAGTGACGTTCTCTAGAATTTAGCCGAGTGATGTATTGATGAGGTCTACATCCTTGACCCTGTTTCATGCACTTCAGAAAAAGACTACCTCTTTCTCTTTTATCCTGGCTCAACCACCTTAAAAAGGACTAGCTTTCATTTGTAGTAAGTGGCTATGTTAAGGAAAGGAGTAGACTTTAGGAAGACCTTATGATAAGGACACAAGAAATGGGAAGGAAACTACAATGGTAGGAATCAAGATAAGATTGAGCCTTTTTTGTCTATAAGAAAACCACTAAAAGAATGCAAGGACAATGATTAAAAGTTTAAATTATATTTTTAGTAATTGATTACCATGTAGTTGCTTGGAAATAAACACAGAAAACATAAAATAATGTACTAGGAGGAGAACTCTACAGTGTAAAAGCCTCTCCTGTTTTTCCATTATAAATAATCTTAACATCACTAAGGCAAACATAGGAAGCAACAAGGTTTTTACAAAAGCTAAGTGTGTGAAAATTCTGCTTTTGATATCTCTGAAAATCTAGTCAAGCAGTGGGTGCAGATTGGTAAGTACTACGGATTTGGTTATCACGATTTTAATCAAATTACTCTATCAACGTGACAATATATTTTAGGCTGAGTAAGTTATAAATAATCCAGTTTGTTACTCTTATTTCTATATCTTTATTTATGTATTTATTGGTGAGGTATAAGTTCTAAATTTTTATTATTTTCAGGGTAGATCAATGACAACTAAACACGCAAATGAAGAGGAAGGCTCCCAAATAAAAAAAAACCTTGATGGTTGGAAGTTTCCGAAAATCCCCATTGATCAAGTGTACAAGAAAAAAGTATTTAGGATATTTCCAAGCTATGCTGTAAGAGACTATGAACAAACAATCACACTGAAAGCTGCTAACCAAAATGTATCAGCTAAATTACTTACTAGGGATTTTCTAAAAGGCTTCATAAAGAAGCAACATAATTTTATGCACTTGGGTTTGGTCCAAATATCTATCAAGCCACTGATGAGAGATGGCTTAGAAGCTCCAATAATCGTGTGTGTTAGAGACGCGAGGCACTCTAGCTTTAAGAACTCTTTGTTAGCACTTGTGGAAGCAAATCTGTCTCAGGGTCCAATCTATTTTAATTGCTTCCCTAGCTTTTCGGTCTCTTTGGCCGATGCTTCTTCATTAGATGTCCTTACCGTAAATGTCAAGTCTGGAGGAATACCTCTAGCATTGACATACAGGGTAGTGTGTAAGGCAATGACAGATTTAAGCTCTGAGGCACTTAAGCAGCCGGTTTTGGGAGAAACGACTTATTTTCTTCCGGGTTCTGAGACTGGAAGCACAACAAACTGGGATAAGGTGCTAGTCTCCCAGTCGTGGACTTGTGAACCAGAGCCTGAAGCACAGAATGCACATGTATTCCAGACGACCCTTCCAGACGAAGATGAAGACGATGGAGAAGCAGATGAAGACGAGTAGTGATGTGAAGGATGGAAAAACTATTCATTACTGCCCTTAAGCTCCTTCAGTTCTGTATTGTTTTGAGTAGCCAGACATTAGTAGTATTAGTTGGTACTTGGTAGTAGTTTGTTTTTATTACAAGTGTTTCGGGTGAAAACAATGGGACCTTGCCGTAGGTCCGCTGAAACGGAGAAGACTGGATTCGGTCCAAGTTATGCTGGGCCGAAGGTTTCCTGCACAGTAAACACACGTAAACTAGCCTCGGGGGTGTTGCCGGAGAAGGCCCCTCCGATGCTAAAGTCAGTACAATGTGTAGAAAGAGAACACTATGCAAGAGAATTAGTTGCTTGAGGCTTTGCTTGAATATATGAGAATGTATGGGGATCTATGAGAATATATGAATCTGTGAATCCATACCTGAATGTATGAATATTGATGGCTTTTATACCTCTTCATACATGGAGAGGTTGGGCCTTAGCCCAATTGGCTTGCTTTGAGGGCTGACCTTTGACTTTAGCACAATTGGAGAGTTGAACCTTGACCTTGGGCTTTTAATTGGATCATTTAATGCCTAGGCCCAATTGGACTAAATTGGACCCAAACAACTTGCCCCCCAGACCCGATTTGGAAGGATGACGGGTCGGGTTTGATTTAATTCAGAAAAGGAGGGAAGTAAATGATTTAATTAATCCAAAAATTTGAATTTAAACCGTAATTAATGAGATAACAACGGTTAAGGCGGATGATGGTGGAAGTTGGACGGATAATGGGCAGTTTAATCGCAAGATCGTGTGTTTAACGGTTACTTAGTGGGGTATTTAAGAGAAATTGAAACGCGGACTCCCCGTATCCCATTCCTGGAGATATAAACAGAGGCGCGTCATCTCTCCTCACTTATTCACCAACACAAACCCAGAATTCTCGAGAGAAACCAAGAACCCGCATCAAAACTTCGCAAATTCCCCGAGCATTAAGCTTAGAAACTGAGACTTGCCACTACGAACTCGTAAATCGGCAACTTTCGCTTCAGATTAAGGTAAATTCCTTTGATTTCAGTTTATTTTTCTTCGAATTCGAACTCCTTCCCTTTTTTTTCGACTTTTTTCTTCGAAATAATCAATGGCAAGAGGAGTTAGAGGTAGAGCCCGTGCTCCAAGAAGAGCAAGGCCAATTCCCGATCCTAGGAACAGGATTGGGACCTGGAATGGACAAAGGCCAGAGTCTGACCCTGCTGAAGGGATTAGGGCGACTCCAATTTCCTCGGCTCCTCCTCAGAGAACGGAGGGGCCAAGCGCTTCTGGACGGGATGATGAAGTTCCCGCTGTCCTTTGGGATATCCTCCCCGGGTTTTCAGAGTGGGAGAATGCCGAAGTAGCTTCGGCCATGATAAAGAACCGCCCCTACTCATGGTGGGTGGAGAATGCCGAACAATATCGGTTTGCCGAGAAAATTGAGTTGCATTACGGCATTTTTGAAGCTGATGGGTATTGGTGCCGAATGCCCGCGGCATCTGATAGAATCCATCGTCCACCCCCGGGGTATGTGGGGGTGTACACAAGACAGCTTCAGTACGGGCTGAGGTTCCCTTTGGACGTATTCGTCCGAGACTTGCTGATCCATTACAATATCTCCCTATGTCAGTTAACTCCCACCAGCATCCGAAGGGTGATGACATACTTATGGGTCTGCAAGTTCTTCAAGTATGTGCCGAACCTGCACTGCTTCAAAAAGCTTCATCGGCTAGTGCCAAATATTCAAAGTGGGCACGGAAGCCATGGTTCTGGGTGGTACCGGATTGAGTCCCGGCCCCAGTACCTAACCATGTGGCCGAACGACTCTTCAGACAAGGACTGGAGAGGTCAATGGATTTGGGTTTGGGCACCCACAGATCCGGGCCACCCTTGCGTCTTCAGCGCTCCCCGGTACCTTGCTGAGCCTGATCCCGACATGGGAAGTCTAGGTCCCCCCGCAGAAAACGGGCCGGATCCGAACCTTGATCAACAACATATCTTCGGCAAGCTGCCGAACCGGGGGGGGCAGCGGCCGAATGCAGCATATCCCGGAGACTTGGCTCCCCGATACGCATTATGTTTTCCAAGAGAACATGCTAGCAGCTGTTGGCCTCAGCCGAAAGTTTAAGGATGGTAAGCTTCTTCGGCTGGGGCCGAGGCTTTTTAATTATCTATTTTTCTTCTCTCGCTTCGCTTTTTTATGCTGTGCCAACCTATCTGAACTGACCTTTCCCCTTCTCTTTTTCAGAGCGGGACGAGACCAACGTTGGCATTGACTACGCTCGTCTTGGTGTCAACCGAGAACGAGTTGTAACTGATCGGGCCCCGTCTATCACTGAACCGAGGCATAGGGAAGTTCATCTAGACTCTTCCCACTTCCAAATTGAGGTTGTTGCTCTGTATCAGAGGCAGAAGCCTTGGTGGAAGAAGAGAGACCCCTGGTTTCAGCTGCTGGACGAAGAAGCTGAAGCTGCCCGTACAGCCGAAGAGGTTGCACGGGTTCTCGAAGCTTGCGAAGGAGGAGAAGGGTCCTCCAGAGCTGCTGAAGAAGAAGCTGCAGCTAGGGCAGCTGAAGAAGACGAGGCTTTGCTGAAGACCTCGGTGAGCTTTCAGACTTAACTTTGTCTTTCTTCTTTTTTCTCTTTTTTTTTTTTTTTTACTCACATTCTTCCTCCCCCTTGTCTGTTACAGTCTGAAGAGAGTAACAGACACAGAGAAGGGAAAGCCCCTGTTCGTCCCGAAGACCAAATACAAGAAGAGTCTTCAGACTCAGACATGGACGAGCAGCCTCTTCAGAAAAGGCGCCGAAGAATGGCCATCATCGGCCCTCACGACTTTCAGCGGAGGCCGATGACCATCGGCGTTGAAATAAGGGAACCCGAGGAAGGCAATGGATCGTCGAGGGTTCCCCGGCCACCACCCCAATCACCTCAAAAGACCCCTCCGCCACCTCCTGAGATGGAGGTGGATCAGAGAACTCCCGAATCTAAGGGAGGGGTCCAAGAAGAAATTCAGGAGAGTGCTGCTGAGCACAAAAATAAGGATGCCGTGATGCCCAGTGCTGAGGGTTTCACGGCAGACATTGCAAGAGAGGTTGAGGCTTTCGTCCTCACCCCTGAAGAAGAAGAGGTCATAGTAATTGACTCTTCTGAAAAGGATGATGTTGAGCCATCTAAAGCTAAACAAGCTCCATCGTCATCCTTTCCCTCCTTCCAGACTCTGCAATCTGGAGAAATGGGTTTCTCGGCCCCCCGAATTCCAATCCCAGATCACATCTGGGACCTCATATGGGGTCAGAACCGTGAAGGTGTTGCAGCCTACTTCGGCGATTTTGCTGGCATGTCCGAAGTAGATAGGGCAAGAATCTGGTCGCTGAAGGCCACTGCTGGGATGGGCGAATCCAGCAGATCAGTTCCTGACCCAGCCAGGTCTAACCAACTGCTGATGATGCAGGTGATTTTCCTTGCCTTTATTTCCTCTAAAATTCAGCTCTATTTTTATTTACTTTTATTTTTTAACACTTGTGCTCCTGTTTTCAGTTCGTGCACAATCAGACTCTCACTGTAGAGCTGATAGATACCCTACAAGATAGGGTAGATGCTGCCGAGCACGACAAGAAGGTAGCTGAGGAGGAATTAAAGCTTGCTAAGCTGAAGCAAGCAGCAGCTGAAGAGAAGCAGCAGAAGGGTGAGGAGTACGAGAAAAAAGCTGCTGAAGCCCTCAAAACCTTCTGCGACGCTATGGAGAAAGAAGTTTTTCCCCCACTGATGGAAGGGGAAAAATTCCTCCAGGAGCACATGGGAGTGGACGTCTCCAAATTCAAGGCTGTCGTTGAGAGCCGTATTCAGGAAGGAGCTGTTGCACAAGCTGAAGTGCAGCAACGACTAGAAGCTCTTGAAGCCAGCCGAATGGCTGCTGAAGAGCTGCTCCAGGCCAGGGATGTCCAACTCTCAGAGGCTGCTGCTGCTGCTGAAGCTCAGAGAGCTAATCTCCATGAGGCTGAGGATCAACTGATGGCCAAAAAAGTAGAAGTGGCCCAGGCTCAGACAAAGACTTCCCAAGTTCAGCAGGAGCTGAATGAGCTGAAAGGTTCCTCCTCCAAGCTCGCCGATGAGCTGAAGAAATCCAAGGAAGACTTGGAGGAGACCCAGAAGAAGCTGGCTGATGCTGAGGCTCTACTCAAAGTCCGTGTCTATACCCAGGAAGAATATGAAATGGGTTTCAGAAACGGGTTCAGAGTATGCCGAAGAGTCTGCCTTCATGCTGAGCCGAAGCTGGACTGGTCCAAATGTGCTGAATGGGTCCAGAATCCCGAAGACCCTCATATGAAGTATGCAACTCCAGTCGAAGCTGAAATTCTTAAGGCTGAGGAAGCCGAAGAGGAAGCTGAGAGAATGGAGTTGGAGGCTGAACAGAGGGAAAGGGAGGCTCGGCAGAGTGCAAAGCCTGCTTCTTCTGCTGCTGGGGCTGAGGCCACCATGGGGCTCAACAACGCTGATCAGTCTGATCCTCGGGCTGAAGCATAGGAACTCGGGCAGTCGTCTTCAGAATCTTGCGGTTCATCATGCGCTTAACTTTAGACTTGCCGCTTTCTGAATTTTTTGCCTTGTTTTTTGCTTCAGCTTGCCTTGTCGTACAACAGTTTATTTTTTTGCTTATGTACGTATTTCGGCAGCTGTTATTTTCCGCTTGTGGGCGGCTGACGATACAGTTTAATTGAACTTGTAGCTCAATTTCTGAGCATAAATTATTAATTTGATGCTCTTTTCTTCAGCTGCTTTGTTTTTGAATGCTTTACTGTTTCTTTCATTCTGCCGAACATAAACTTGCACTGATAGTGCTTCTTGCAAGTATGGCTTCAGCTGAATAAACAATTTCTTCACTTCTTTAAAATGGGAATCCGAAACACAGGGCCAACTGAAGGCAGTGCTTCTGGAATACAAGTCTTACTAAAGATTGACTTTAGCTGAAACACAGGGCCAACTGAAGGCAATGCTTCGGATAATAGCTTTCTGGGATACAAGGCTCAGTTAAGGCAATATCCCAGAATTGTCCATGGACTCATGACTTTGGAGAACAAATCTTACTGAAGTTGGACTTCAGCTGAAAGACCTGTGTTCTTTAAAAGACGCATATCCGAAACACAGGGCCAACTGAAGGCAATGCTTCGGATAATGGCTTTCTGGGATACAAGGCTCAGTTAAGGCAATATCCCAGAATTGTCCATGGACTCATGTCTTTGGAGAACAAGTCTTACTGAAGTTGGATTTCAGCTGAAAGACCAATGTTCTTTAAAAAGACGAGTTATGTCAGCAATCTGAAACCCAGTTACCCGAAGGCGAAGGTTTCAGACGAGGCTGATTAAACAATTTTCAACTGTTGCTGTTATCCTTGATTTTCTGTCTATCTTTGAAAAATGGATACCCGAAACACAGTGCCAACTTAAGGCAATGTTTCGGATAATGGCTCTCTGGGATACAAGGCTCAGTTAAGGCAATATCCTAGAATTGTCCATGGACTCATGTCTTTGGAGAACAAGTCTTACTGAAGTTTGACTTCAGCTGAAAGACCAGTGTTCTTTAAAAAGACGAGTTTTGTCAGCAATCTGAAACCCAGTTACCCGAAGGCGAAGGTTTCAGACGAGGCTGAATAAAAAACCCTTAAAGAGTAGATAGAACAAAGAAAATTTTGAAAGGATAAAAAGTTGTAAACATTTATATAAATGGCGGCTCCAAGGCCTTTCATTAGTTCAAAATGTACTTACAAAGATTGTTCTGCCCCGAAGGGTTTACACATGATATTTTTTCAGTACATCAGCGTTCTAGTGATTTTTCAACTCAGTTCCATCCAACTGCCGAAGTCGGTATGTCCCTGGCTGAAGCTCATCATAGATTTCATAAGGTCCTTCCCATGCAGCTGAGAGTTTCCCATGGATTCGGCCTTTCTGAACTGCAGCAGCATTCCGAAGGACAAGGTCTCCAATTTTGAGAGGCCTTTCATGGACCCTTCGGTTATAAAATTTGCTGATTCTCTGCTTATAGGCGGCCATTCTGTCTCGGGCTGAGTCTCTTACTTCGTCGAGGAAATCGAGAGATTCCCTCATTAGTCGCTCATTCTCAGCCGAGAAGTGGTGCACTCGAAGGCTCTCAGAGCCAATTTCCACTGGAAGGACGGCTTCGGCACCATACACCAGTTCAAAAGGTGAGTGGCCCGTTGCCTCTTTTTCAGTTGTCCGAAGGGACCAAAGGGTTCCAGGGAGCTCCTCCAGCCACTTGGACTTTTGATCTTCCACCCTCTTCTTGAGGGCATTTAAGATCTGTTTATTTGCAGCTTCGGCTTGTCCGTTACTTTGCGGGTGGCATACCGCTGAATATGCCAGTTTGATGCCGAACTGATCTGTATACCGCTTCAGCGGTAAGTTATCAAATTTCCTCCCATGATCGAAGACAAATACTCTCGGGATGCCAAATCGAGTGATAATATTCTGCCAGATAAATTTTCTGACAGTTTACTCTGTAATGTTCGAGGCTGCTTCGGCCTCGATCCATTTACTGAAGTAGTCGACACCAACTATCAGCCATTTTTTCTGGTACACAGCCTCTGGAAATGGTCCCAGTATATCCAGTCCCCATTGGGCAAACGGGAGTGGATTAAGGATCGGCTGAAGATCCCTTGCTGGCTGATGGATAACTGGAGCGTATTTTTGACATTTTTCGCATTTCCGAACCAGCTCCTTAGCATCTGCGATCATGGTGGGCCAGTAATATCCAGCCCTTAATGCCTTGTGGGCTAAGGTCCTTCCCCCAATGTGGTTCCCACAGATGCCGAGGTGAATCTCCCGTAGGATATAATCTGCATCTGTTGGTCCCACGCATTTCAGCAATGGGGCTGAGAAGGACTTTTTCAGAAGTTCCCCCCTGAAGACAATGAACCTAGAGCTGGTTCTCTTCATCTTTTAGGCCAAAGCTTTATCTTCGGGAGTTTCTCCCCGAAGCTTGAAAGCTAGGATGGGGTCCATCCAGCTAGGCTCTGGGTCAGCGCAGCACACTTCAGGTGCTTCGTCAACACTTCTCTCTCGACGCACTTCTACATATACAGATCTGTTCAGCTCGGTAAGAGATGAACTGGCAAGTTTGGAGAGTGCATCGGCTTGAGTATTCTGACCCCTTGGGATCAGCTGAACCTCAAAAGTTTTCAGCTCTGCAATGACTGATTTGATCTTGGCAAGATAAGCTATCATGGAGGGCTCTTTGGCCTCGTAGCTGCCACTGATCTGATATGCAACTAGCTGAGAGTCTGTTTTTAGGCAGACATGATCGGCTTCCAGGGAGATGCACAATTATAGGCCGGCGATTGCTGCCTCATACTCGGCTTCATTGTTCGAGGCCTTAAAAGAAAACTTTAGTGCATACTCAAAGGATTTGCCTTCGGGAGAAGTTATCACTACTCCTGCCCCCGAACCGTTTTCGGTGGAAGATCCATCCGTAAACACGGTCCAGACTTTCTTTTCACTGTCTAGCGCTTCTTGGTATGAGCATTCGGCCAAGAAATCCGCTAGAGCTTGAGCCTTAATGGCAGTCCTCGAACGGTAGCTGATGCTGAATTCGGTGAGCTCAAAAGCCCACTTGGCTAGCCTACCAGATTTTTCAACCTTGCCGAGAACTTTTTCCAACGGCTGATCAGTTAAGACCACTATCTGATGGCAATCAAAATAGGGCCTCAGCTTCCGAGCAGCTACTACTACCGCGAAAGCAACTTTCTCGAGTAGAGGATAGCGAGTCTCGGCATCCGTCAGCGTATGACTGACGAAGTAGATCGGTTGCTGACTTTTACTTTCTTCCTTCAGCAATACTGCGCTGATGGTGGCTGGGCTAACGGCCACATATAGGTACAAAGTTTCTCCTTCAGCTGGGCTAGCCAGCGTTGGGAGTTGAGCCAGATGCTCCCGAAGCTGTTTAAAGGCGTCTTTTTGCTCTTCCTCCCAAACGAGCTCTTTTGTTTTCGGGAGTTTCAGGGCTTTGAAGAAAGGTTACCCCTTATCCGAAGCTCTGGAAATGAACCTTGAGAGGGCTGCCATTCTTCCGGTGAGCCGCTGAACATCCCGCTTCGTTTTCGGCTCAGGAAGGTCGAGCGCCGCTTTGACTTTAGTGGGATTGGCATCAATCCCCCTTTTGCTGACTATGAACCCAAGGAATTTCCCTGACTTCACGCCGAAGACACACTTCTTCGGATTCAGCTTCATTTGATGCTTTCTCAAGGTGGCGAAAGTTTCAGCCAGGTCCTTTACATGGTCCTCTGGTTTTTTGCTTTTGACGATCGAATCGTCAACATAGACTTCCATGTTTCGGCCCTTTTGATCGGCAAAAACTTGATCCACCAGCCTTTGATAGGTTGCCCCCGCATTTTTCAATCCGAAGGGCATCATTTTGTAATTGTACACCCCAGCGTTCGTGACGAATGCTGTCTTTGCTCGATCGTCGGGGTGCATAAAGATCTGATGATACCCCGAGAATGCGTCCATGAAACTAAGCAAGGCATGGCCACTTGTCGAATCGACTAGCTGATCGATCCTCGGCAAGGGATAGAAATCCTTTGGACAAGCCTTATTTAGGTCCGTGAAGTCAACGCACATCCTCCAGGTACCATTAGGCTTCTGAACCATCTCCACATTTGCCAGCCATTCTGGATATTGGCAAGGTTCGATGAATCCTACCTCCAACAATTTTTTGACCTCGGCTGCGATGTCTCGGTTCTTATTGGCGGAGTAATTCCGCTTCTTTTGCTTAACTGGTCGACACGTCGGGTCAACATTAAGCTTATGGGAGATGAGGTCTGAACTTATCCCGGGCATATCAGCTGCCGAGAAAGCAAACACATCTCTGTTGTCCCGAAGGAGCTGAATAAGTTCACAACGGGTATTCGGATCAAGGTCCATCCCGATTGTTACACATTTCTCAACGTCTCCTTCGGCCAACTCAACTGTTTCAGTCTGTTGGTCCATGTCCATTGCTGATGGACTGGACTCTTCATAATCTGGCCTGCTGCCAATGTCGGCAGGTGTCCCAGTCTTTTTGTTCTTCGGCTGGCTCTCTGAGTCTTGCGGCTCAGCTGAAGAGCTAGCCTTTTCCCTTTCGGGCCCTTTACCTCTGGGTACAGATCCTTGGGCCGAAGTACTTAGGCCTTTCGGCTTTTTTGTGCTCGGCTCTCTTTCTTTTTCTTTCTCCTCCTCATCCTTGTCATCTGGGCGACTATTGGATGGTTTGAGGTAGTTGCACCTTCGGGCGTCCTTTTGGTTGCCCTGTATCCTTTCGGGGAAGCCGGCGTCTGAGACGTAAATCATCAGCTGATGATAAGTTGAGACGACCCCTTGGATCTCATGAATTATGGGTCTCCCCAAAATCACGTTGTACACTGAAGGAGCGTCGATGACCAAAAATTCAATCATGACGTTCCTGGCTGCCTCATCGCAACCGATGGTGACAGGAAGTGTCACCTTCCCATATGGATAAGTTGAAGCCCCATTGAACCCGGATACCGGGTAGGGTACCGGCGTAAGGTGCTTGGGCTTCAGCTTGATTTGATTGTAGGCCTTTCGGAACAGAATGTTTGCTCCACTGCCACCGTCAACAAGGACCTTACTGACGTCGTGGTTGGCCACCGTGGCGATGATCACCAACGGATCCTCGTGAGGGAATGTAATCCCCCGGCAGTCGGCGGCTGTGAACGTCATGTTCGGCACCGGCGACTGGGGAGATTGAATGTCAGCGTTGTTCACCTGGTGAGTCAAAGCTCTAAGGTGTCGCTTGTGCTCCCTCCGAGAGTATATTCCTCCCGAGATAACATTGATCGGAGGGAATTTCCCCTCCGGCTTTTTACTGTTTTTCCGGGGGAAGTCGAGGTCTTGCCGAGAGTCCTTTGCTGACTTCTCGGATTCTTTTTTCTCGCGGTGATCCGCGATGTATTTTTTCAAGTATCCCTTCCGGACCATGTCCTCTATCTGGTCCTTCAGTTGGATACACTCCTCAGTGTTGTGTCCCGAAGACTCGTGGAACTCGCACCACTGATTTTTATTTTTTCGCTGATACCACTCTGGGAGTGGTCTCGGCTTTCGGTAACTCTGCTCCTCCTTCGTCACGCTGTAAATTTTGGCGCGTGGAAGAGAGAGCGGAGTGTAGGACTCGTATCTGCCTGTGTATGAGGCCGATCTTTCCTTCTTTGGGTCGCTGGCCAAAGATTGCTCCGAGGCCTTTGACTTTCCCTTTGCCTTATGGCCTTGGCCTTCAGACAAGGGTATTTGCCTTTGTTTCCCTCCCCCAAATTGAGGTTGGGTTTTCGCTTTGTTCCATTCTTCGGCTCGGATGAACTTATCCGAGGCATTCAGAGCTTCCTCCAAGGTCTGCGGGGTATGCATGACCATGAAGTCTAGGAACTTTCCGGGCTGAAGGCCATTCTGCATTGCAAAAACGGCTAGCCCCTGGTCCAGCTGAGAGACGCTGGATGACTCGTTACTGAAACGGGTCAGATAGTCTCGGAGGCTTTCGGTTTCCCCCTGTTGTAGACTCATGAGCTCTGCAGTAGTCTTCTCTCGGCGGTTTGCCGTGGAAAACTTGCTCCTGAACTTGGAGGACAGATCATCCCACCCTGTTATGGAGCCTTGCCTTACTCCCTTGGAGATCCACGCTTGCGCGACCCCCTTGAGAGTGGTTGGGAAATATTTGCACCAAGTCGCCTCGGATCTGGGGCAAAGATGCATATGAGTCTCATACGAGGCCACGTGATCCTTCGGATCCGAGGTCCCGTCATATGTGATGTGCGACGGTATTTTAACCGTGGGTACGCGCTCTTCCAGTATCCATTGCTCGAATGGTGAACTGGCGGGTAGCATAACGGCCTTGCCCTTGTTCCTGGCCGAAGGGACCGCGCTCCGCCCTCTTAGAGAGGTAGGAGTGGTTTTCGTCCCTGGCTGGGAAGTCTGGGCCTCGGCTGCAGGGAACGAGAGGCGACTGCGCACGCTCGGTTCCTTGCCGCCGAGTCGGTCAAGGACGCTTCGGCGAACAGTCTCAGGTTCTCGGTGAGTAGATTCTGGCCGAGAAGCTGAGCTGCTGCTCTTATGCGCTTCTGGTCTTGAGGATGAGGATCCTTTTAAAAATTGAGGGTTCTTTTTCCTCTCTTTTTCATTTTTCCAGGAATCCTCTTCCCACTCTTCCAGTTCCCGGAAGGAAGGAAGCTTCCCACCATCATGGTCTAACTTCCTCCGCTGATGCCGGGTATGCGGAGGAGTTCGATCACGAGGTGGTGGCATATTTTGTGCCCTCATCGCCTCCATGAGCACTGCCAGCGCTCTTGCCACCTCTTCCGAGCTGGGCCCCGTCAAAGGGGTCCTCGGCCGAGTATGGGAATGAGGGCGCGCAGCCGATGGTTGGCTTTGGGGCACTGAATGTGTCCTATGATCGGACTCACCCCTGCTAGACCGAGAGTGACTCGGCCTATAATGAGAGTCATGAATTACGGGAGAAAGGGAATCCTCCTTGTATGATCCTCCCCCCGAGCTGGCACCCTTGGGAGAGTTCCGGTCCGGCGAGGGTGATGGTGTAGGGGTTTTAGGCTTTTCGCCCGCTCCTTGACGGAGGCTTTTGCTCTTGCGGTTCTTAGCCATTGCTACTAAGATAATTGCAAGATGATCTTGGTTAGAAATTTGGCTTAAAGATTTTTGAAAGTATTCCCCACAGACGGCGCCAAATTGTTTCGGGTGAAAACAATGGGACCTTGCCGTAGGTCCGCTGAAACGGAGAAGACTGGATTCGGTCCAAGTTATGCTGGGCCGAAGGTTTCCTGCACAGTAAACACACGTAAACTAGCCTCGGGGGTGTTGCCGAGGAAGACCCCTCCGATGCTAAAGTCAGTACAATGTGTAGAAAGAGAACACTATGCAAGAGAATTAGTTGCTTGAGGCTTTGCTTGAATATATGAGAATGTATGGGGATCTATGAGAATATATGAATCTGTGAATCCATACCTGAATGTATGAATATTGATGGCTTTTATACCTCTTCATACATGGAGAGGTTGGGCCTTAGCCCAGTTGGCTTGCTTTGAGGGCTGACCTTTGACTTTAGCACAATTGGAGAGTTGAACCTTGACCTTGGGCTTTTAATTGGATCATTTAATGCCTAGGCCCAATTGGACTAAATTGGACCCAAACAACAAGTATATTGCAGTCCCTTGTATTTGAGGCCTAGCATGTGTTTTAAGCCACATCATGTGTTAAGTCATACTCCGTAGAAGTATAATAATTCTTCTATATATGTGTATCTATAATGTTCCTGACTTCCTATTATTGTCAAAAGATTAGAGGCAATACATGTCAAGTTATTAGTTTGTACTACACATAATTTCTTCACCATCCCTTGGTTTGTCCCAATATTCTTTAGACTGCTTCTCTAGCCGATGGAAACCTTATTACACGGCCACTTGGAAGCGTCTTGACTCAATTCCCATTCTCTGTGCCAAAGATGGATTTTAGATATAACACATCAGTCCTTACATAAAATGTTTTCATTGAAAATCATATTTTAGATATATAATTATGTTTAACAAGAGCCCTTTTTTGAGCTGAACTGAACTGAACTTAATAGATTATTATGGATTATTATTATTATAGTAAGTCCAAAAGAGGAGGGCCTAAGACCCATCCTTGGATATTTCAATGCAAGCTTTTTTAACTAATTCCAATGCATCTCGTCAAAAAAAAAAAATTCCAATGCAAGCTTATTAATGCTTTTAGGAAGGAAATTTAGGAGGAAAATTGTGATTAAGTAGACTTTGGATACAAACCCAAGAAAAAAATTGCCACAATTCAATTACGGATTATTTTGATATTTTCCAATGCAATTGCCACAATTCCAAAAAAAAAAAAAAATTAGTCTTAATATGAGTGGGATTTGAAGAGAGCTTGGGAGGAAGAAAAACACATCAATTTATCATTAATCAAGTAAATACCATCACACTCTTCTCAACCATTTGATGCACCACCCAAATCAACCAATCACCATTAAAGCTTAATTTGATTTCTTACTCCAATTTCATCTATAAATGGGGCCAAGTACAAGCCAATTTCATGCCAATCCAGTTGCAATCTTACTCATAAGATTTCAGCAATTAACACCCAAAGAAAACCCCGTTAAAACCCCCACGTCCCCCCTCCAAGCCTGCCAGGACCACCACCTCCCTGGCCGACCTCTCGTGAAACTGAATCAAATTACTCTATCAACGTGACAATATATTCTAAGCTGAGTTAGTAACTTAAAAAACTTCGGTTTTTGTATTCTTATTTCTATATCTTTGTGTATGTATTGATATGGCATTATTTCTAGTATGTAATAAATTTCAGGGCAGATCAATGGCAACTAAGCCTGCAAATGAACAAGAAGGTGGTTCCCAGATTAAAAAAAACCTTGATGGTTGGAAATATCCGAAAATCCCCATTGATCAATTGTACAAGAAAAAAATGTTTAGGATTTTTCCAAGCTATGCTGTAAAAGATCATGAAGAAACTATCACACTGAAAGCTGCTAACCAAAATGTATCACTAAAATTAATTTCTAGTGAATTCCTAGAAGGCTTCAGGAAGCCGCAACATAGGTATTTGCACTTGGGTTTGTTCCAAATATCTATCAAGCCATTAATGAGAGACGGCTTAGAAGCTCCAATAATCGTGTCTCTCAGAGACGCAAGGCACTCTAACTTCCACAACTCTTTGTTAGCCCTTGCGGAAGCAAATCTGTCTCAGGGTCCAATCTATTTTAATTGCTTCCCTAGCTTTTCAGTTTCTTTGGCCGATGCTGCTACATTTGAAGTCCTTACCTTAAATGTCATGACTGGAGGAATACCCGTGGCATTGACATACAGGGTAGTGTGTAAGGCAATGCCGGATTTAAGCTCTGAAGCACTAAAGGAGCCGGTCTTCGGAAAAACAACTTATTTTCTTCCTGGTGCTAGGACTCGAAGCACCACTAAATGGGATGAAGTGCAAGTTCCAGAGTCGTGGACTCGTAAACCAGAGCCTAAAGCAAAGAATAATGCAAGAGCCGTGGACCTTCCAGACGGCCGTGTGATGTTAAGGTTCCCATCAACTAGACAGGCAGACGAGGATGAGTAGTGATGAGAAGGAAGATCTATCAATTATTGCCCTTGTGCTCCTTCAGATTCTGTACAATTTAGAGTAGCAGGCATTAGCATAAGCTGGTTTAAGTTTGTTTTTGTTATATTATTGCAGTCCCTTGTATTTGTTAACGCTTAGCATGTGTGTTAATAATAAGCCACAGCATGTGTTAAGACATATAGTATACTTCTGGTACGTATCATAATAATTTTCCTTCTGTTGTCAAAAGTTAATAGACAATAATACAATGTCAAATCATTATTTTATGGCATACACCATATATAATGTTGTGGAGATATTAGATGACAAGACTGATCAATAAAATGTCACTCAGTAGGAAAGCGGATTTTGAAATCTTCTCGATATCTTTTAGTAGAGTGACGTTCTCAGCTCTCTGGCAAGCATTAGCTGAGTAACGCACTGAATAATTGAAGAAGGAAGAAAAGTCAACATTCGTTACACTCTCTCACTAAAATGTTTCTAATATCACGCTTAAAATAATACAAGGAGACTAAAATTTGACAAAATGACTTTAGAAGGGCATATTAATATATCACAAAAGCAAGGAAATTAAAGAATGATAAACTCATGAGTCATGACCATTTTAATTACTATAATCAATCTCAAGGACAATAATTGGGATAATCTTTACATTAAAATATAACACAGTTGGAGACAAAGAATAAGAAAATCAAATCATATAATATAAAGTTAAAGTAAAATTTTATGATATTGTACCCTTCTACTCCATATGATATCTCTGAAATTCTTGACAAATGATATTTCTGAATTTTTTTGACAAACAGAACGTGCAAATAGCCATATAGGAATACTCTCTTTGTTTATCGCTGTTTTTTTTAATGTATTACAGAGTATCTTGTGTATAATGAAAAGAGTATTAGAGTATAATCTGTTCTGTCATAAAATTTCAGGGGTTATCAATGGCTAATAAGCTAGGGGAAAGTAGCTTCCGATCTAAAAAGAACCTGGACAATTGGAAATTTCCGTCGATCCCTGTTGGTGAAGTGTACAAAAAAAATTTATTTAGGATTTTTCCGAGCTATGCTGTCAAAGATTTTGAAGAAACCATCACACTGGATGGAGATAATAACAGGAATGTATCCTTCGAATTACTTTCTTGCAACTTCCAAAAGGGGTTCATTAAGGAGCATCATAGGTTTCTGCACTTGGGTTTGGTCCAAATAGCTGTCAAGCCACTAATAAGAGATGGCTTAGGAACTCCAGTAGCAGTGTGCCTTAGAGATACTAGGCACCTTGACTTCCAGAACTCTTTGTTAGCACTTGTAGAATCTGATCTATCTCAGGGTCCATTCTATTTTAACTGTTTCCCGAGTTTTTCGTTTTCTTTGGCTGATGTTTCTTCATTTGAAATCATGATTTTGAACAGTAGGACACCTTTGGCATTGATATACAGGGTAGTGTGTAAAGCTATGTTGGACTTAAGACCAGAGGCACTGAAGGAGCCGATTTTGGGCGAGTCAGCTTATTTTCAGCCGGCTACTGGAGCAAATGGCACAACAAAATGGGAAGAGTATGTGACAAAAGTCCATGAATCTTCTTCGACTGGTAAACAGGAGTCTGAAGCACAAGATGGGATTGCACTTGAAATTCTTCCAGATGGCCCTGACCTTCAACAGGTAACCAAAGTTTACTTTAGCTAGGCCAAATAGGGATGCTAATAATGTCATTTTATATAGTGTTATGTTATTGAATTTCCTTTAGAAAAAAAGTTCTTAAATCTTACTTTTATTTACTACGGACGTAGTACATTGTACTCAGTATCCTGTTACATCCTTAAATTTCAGGGCAGATCAATGGCTATTAAGCTTGTTAATGAAGAGGGAGACAATTCACCGATCAAAATGAACTTAGATGATTGGAAATACCCTAAAATACCCATCATAGAAGTGTACAATCGTACTCATGATAAAATTGTATCTGTGTATGGTTATGGTCCCTCCTTTTGGTCAAAAGCTAAAAAAAAATTGAGTGTTTTTCCAAGCTCTGTAGTAAAAGATTTTGAAAAAACAATCACTGAAAGCAAATGACCATAATGTATCCCTTAAATTACTAAAAGGTTTTAACAAGTTTCTAAACAATGGGTACGTGCATTTCGGTCTGGTCCAAATAGCTATCAAGCCACTGATGAGTTATGGGTTAGGAGATTCAGTAATAGTGTGTCTTACAGATGCTAGGATTGTTGAATTTGAGCAATCTTTGTTATCAGTTGTGCAATCAGATCTATCTCAAGGTCCCTTCTATTTTAACTGCTGCCCCGGTTATACAATCCCTTGGAAAGATCGCGAGATCCTTACCTTAAATGTTATGACGAGTGGAGTACCTTTGGCATTAACATACAGGGTAGTGTGTAAGGCATCAACAGATATAACCTTAGATATAAGGGGGTCAATTAGGAGAGAAACAACTTATTTTCAACCCATGTCTACTACTGGGACTGAAAGTACTACTACATGGGATGAGGTGCAATTTCCAGAGTCGTGGACTAATATGTAAACTAGAGGCTTAAGCAAAAGATGGGAGTATACTGAAGACCCTTCCCAGATCCAAACGGTCATGTCATATTGAGGTTTACAGAAACAGATGATGAAGATCAGGAGTATTGAGAAGATGACATATTCTTCACTGTTAGCCTTAAGCTCTAAGAGTCTAAGGTACATTGCATTAAAAGGGTGTTGGCTTAAGTTTGAATTACAGTCTGTAATATCTTTGAGTATTCTGTTAAGTTTTATGCATAATCATTTTTTGTTTTTATTTAGCATGCATTTCAAAGGATTGTTGTTGTATACAAGTATATAACTATATAAGTGTATATCTGAAATTATTTGCATTTTCAGTTGATTGGTACTCACTGCGTCTCATAAGGAAATTTGTAGTACAGAGATGCCACAATGGAAAACAGGATAGGCAACCAAATATAACGATTTATCAATTTTAGATTACGGAGCATAAAGTTATTAGGGCAGGGGCAATGATCTTTCACGACACGACTTCATTTCAAATAAGCTTGTTCTACTATGTTACATTAACATTTATGTGACTATAAGAGGTAGATGATCATTATCACGAACCAACTAAAGTGTTGGAAAGTTTGAGGATTTATAGTACTCGTATATTCAACCGTCTTTTCAAAAAAAAAAAAAAGACTTAATACAATGATCGGATAATTCTTCTAGGCACATCCCTTCAAGGACATCTGATAATTCTTCCAGGCACAAGACACACACTTTCCAAAAGGTATTTTAATTGGTTATCACAATACTACAATAAACAAGAATTTTGCACATAAAGTTACCTGGAGACTGCAGAGACAAATTGACTAGCTCATATTGGCATTTTATCGAACACTTGGTGTGCATCTGGTAATTTTGGGTGATAACTTCTTGAATTGGTAAGAATTTCCAGGAGGATTGCTTGGCACAGTTGAATTTCAATCTTAGTGCTGAACTGCAATCTTCTTCAGTGTAATCAATCGCTAATTTGTGGGTTATATAATTTTATATGTGTAATGTACAATTGTACCTAAAGAATGAAATAAAAATTGTGGACAAAGTTCTCAAAATATGCACATAACTGCAAAAATTAGGACATAATTTTGATGGAAGAGAAAAAGAAATCAATAATGAACCACTGGATTCAAAGTTTGGATATTAATTTTTCAGGTCGTTGTTCATCATCAAGTGCACGATGTTCTAGGGCAACGCAAGGATGACTAATTTAGCAATAGTCAAACTATAAACTAAAAGAAAAACTACTATTCCTATTGGTACCATTTTTTTAACCGCCTTTCAACTAATGTAAGCATGTAACAATAAACTACTATTCCTACAGTTATCATTTTTTTTAACCGCCTCTCAATTGATGTAAGCATGTAACAATAATCCGTTACTTCACCTATATTCTTCCTATAGATTGTACTTAATACTCCTGTGAAACAATTTTTATATTGAGGCACCTCACACCCCTCCCCCTCTTTTTTTTGGTGTTTGGAGAGCCACATGCACAAGTGATGAGAATCGATCCTAAGATCCCCTAGAATCGGGAGGGGAGCTCCAACTACTTGAGCTAATCTCTCACTCTCACCTTATCCCCTTAGCTACAAGTTAGGTCTTGCATTTTAGGTTGAGACATTAAACTAATTTATTAACTTTAATATGATCAGAAAAAGGTTAATCAAGTTTGATTTTGATTTATTAATTTTATGAAAACATACTTGCACTTAATGGGTTGGATCATATAAGTGAGGTGGTTCACACCGAGTCAAATTATAAGATTTAACTTGTTTTACCATTCACTAGCTTAACCAAGTTTGATATTAATTTTATGATAAAAACATACTTGCATTTAATGGGTTGGGTTATACAAGTGAGCCGGTTCACACCGAGTTAATTTATTTAGTAGATTTAATTTGTTTTACATTCACTAGCTTAACCAAGTTTGATATTAATTTTATGATAAATATACTTGTATTTAATGGGTTGAGTTATATAAGTGGGACGGTTCACACCGAGCCAACTTATTTGGAAACTCGACTCAGTTTCACCGTTCACTAGCTTGATCGGTACTAGGCTAACCCAATCCATTGACCACCTTTTTAGGCTTTAGCAACACCTATGGTCTTATTATTCTCTCTTTATCAAAGTAGTAAAAGTCTAGGAGAGAATAAACACAAAGCAATAAAGCATCCCACACAAAACGAAGCGCATGTTAAGACGGACCATGTAGGAACTAGGAAGGTGCCAATTGCCATAGAATTGCACAAATAAAACTCACTTCCGAGTCACTGAGTCATACAACAATTTCTTCACGTCTTTACTATTCTTTGTTACTCCACTTCTCCAACCTTTTCTTTTTCATAAACTTCTAGACATTAAATTTTCAGCAATATTTTTCAATTCAATTTCTCATCCATTTGAACTTTGCAAAATCTTTGCCATTTAAATATCCAATCTTTAAGGAATTGGAAATGGCTCTGTTTGATGGGTCAGTGTTCTTGTTTGCTTCTTTGCTGTTTCTGAGTAGAGGCATTCTTGCTACTTCTGGAGATTGTGATCCTATTTACAAGTATGTCAGTTGTTATAATTTAATCATTTTTATAGTTGTTTATTGTAAGTTGATTATTATTATGAGTATGTTAAATTATTTTGTGGTTTGTTTTAATTTTGTCAATAATTGTGGGATTTGACTGGATTGGATTAAATTGTTTTTATTTGGTTGGTGTTTGCCTGTTTCTTGTTTGGTTGGTTCCCATTTAACTAATTTAAAAAATAATAAAAATCTAGGAGGTTTTTTTTTTTTTTTTTTTTTGAATGAACAAAACGAAGGAACTTAAAAAACAAGTATTTGATTATTTTGAACTAAAAAGTTTTAATCATAAAGAAAAAAAATTATATTATTGTGAAATTTGGTAGTGATGGTCCACTTTGAAGAAGGAATGTGACAATGTAACACTAAAACAGGACTAGTCAATAGATTGTGCTTTGAGAAAAAACAGATTTTCATTTAAATCTGGTTCATTTAATGATCTTAATGAGTTCAAGGTGATTGTGATGAGCTATTGAAGTTAAGTTTTGATCAATGTTTAATGTGCATCATCGTTTTCAATTCATTACTTCTTAGTTCCTGTTCATTTATAATTTGGGCTATTTGATTTATAATTTGGTTATATATATATATACTACCTCCGTTTCTGAAAGTTCGACTTACTTACTATTCATGTGGTCAAAATAAATTAACTTTGACCTCATTTTATGAGTTATACAATATAAATAAATTAGCATATGAGATCATATTAGATTCCCCTTATTATAAATAATCCAAATATCAACTTTTTACAAATTTCACTTATACACAACCGGAGTTGTTCATGGTCAAAGTTGTTCATCGGAGACCGCACAATTGCAAAGTGAGTCAAACTTTCGAAAACGGAGGGAGTATATATATCAATCTATAATTTGGTTCTTGGCATTGTGTTAATTGTGTAAAGGATATCGCGAATGTAATTTATTTCTTGGCATTGTTTTTGGAATTTGGTAAGCTTCCCTTAAGGTAATTCCCTATGAAGTTGATTCTTTTGCGTTCTGATTGTTGATTTAAGATAAGAACTAGTGAGCTACAGATTTTGTTTGCGTTTTGATTTGAGTGATTGGTTAGCTAGCTGATGCTTAATGCTAACTTCCGTACAATCCGAAATACTTCTGTTTCTCTATGGCATTGGTGTATGTGTGTTAAATCAGTTAAAGATTAACCACAATTAGACACTATAGTTGTATCTACACTAGGCTGATGTAACTACTTTGCAATTAGTAGCATGCTTCAGGCAAGAATTGAGCTTGTTAAGTAGGTATATTTAAGATATGTTGGGAGATGACGCTGTAAGTAACACTATAACAGGAAGACGGGAGCAATACTTGCTTAGATTTAATTTTGTCTTCTCATACTCTTCATGTCTTTCTTTGCTCTCTTATATGGAACTGATTTGCTTCCCTGACAGAACTTGTGTAGAGCAATGTCAGAAGACTGGATGCATTCAGAATAAATGCTTCAACAACTGTGGAGTCTCCCTTGACAATAAACCTGCTGAAGGCCCATGGTATCTCCAAGAACCACTTTATCTCCGGTGGAAAGAGTGGGATTGTCGCAGTGATTGCAGGTACCATTGTATGCTTTCAAGGGAGGAAGAAAGAGCAAAACTTGGAGACAAACCCATCAAGTATCATAAGAAGTGGCCATTTCACCGTGTTTATGGCATTCAGGTTCTTCCTTCTCTACCTATATCATTTATTAATTTTCTTTCGAAATCTGGATTCTCTTTTGAAATGAGAAATGTTACATGGTTTCTCGGGAGGTTCCAAACAATCCAACCCCAGGTAGAACTATTGATGTGTTAGTATCCCATATGGTTAATGGTTACATGTTTTTGGTAGTCGTTTGGATGGCTGTGGTTGTAATATAACTTATAGTAGTAGGTGATGTGACTATGGAGTTAATTTCATTGGATGGTTGTGACGGTTGACTGGTTGAGATGTGCATAATTTGGTACCTTCTGGGGTTTGATTCTTCATTCTTCCTGCCTAACTTATGCTATTAAAGGAAAGGGTGTACAAGCTCAAATCCACGTCTTACTTTTAGAATTAATGGATTATATAATGTGTGAGTGCAGGAACCTGTTTCTGTCGCTCTCTCACTGATTATTCTTGGCTTGATATTTCATGGATGGGTATCATTCTTTATCCTTCTCTACTACAAGTTGCCTTTGAAGCCAAATCGGAAGTGTTATTATGAATACACTGGTTTATGGCTTGTATATGCGATCTTATCCATGAACTCTTGGTTTTGGAGTGCTGTTTTCCATGGCAGGTACAGTGATTTGATTCCTACTACTTCCATTCATAATCTATTTGTCATATTTTATCGGCTATTTGTACATTTCTAAGCTTCTGATATCTGCAGATACGTGGAATTAACAGAGAACTTGTACTATTCTTCAAGAGTGGCACTTCTTGGGTTTTCACTCATTATATCCATAATTCGATCTCTAAATGTTACAACTGAGGCTGCCAGAGTGATGGTTGCTGCTCCTCTCATTGCATTTGTGACTACTCATATACTCTTTCTCAACCTGGTAGAACTTGATTATGGTGAGTCTAATTAACATGTCTGTGTGACTGTATGATACATTGTGGTTTTTCTTTTCACCTTAAAATTATACGGAAAATATTTCTGGAAAATAGAAGATGATTCAAAGAGGGTAAATAATTCCCATTGCCGACCCCAAATCATTTTGGGACTAAGGCTTTGTTGTTGTTGTTGTTGCATCATAATCTTGTTCTTGGTTGACTAACATGACACAATTTCACAACTCCATATTTGTGTATATCTTTAAAGTAGAATGTAAAATGTCGCAGGCCTAAACATGGTGGTGATGGTTGTAATAGCTACAGCACAGCTCCTTTTCTGGACAATCTGTGCCATTCGTTCCCATCAGCCATCACGCTGGAAGCTGTTGGTCGTGGTTGTCGGGGGAGGCATTTCATTACTTCTGGAGATAATCGACTTTCCTCCTTACAAGGGGTTTATCGATGCACATGCCTTCTGGAAAGCCATTTCTGTACCTCTCACTTACATCTTGTGGAGCTTCGTCTGTGATGATGCTGAATTCACTACATCTACTCTGATCAAGAAAGCAAAATAGCATCACCTAGCCGAATATCACAGTATGTTTTCGCAGCAAAAACCCTTGTACATTTCATTCATTCTTTGCTCATTCTTTTGATATTCCTCCAGCTTTTATACTAAAGGATAATACTGAAATACTACTGTCAAACTGAAAAAAGCTAAATTTGTATAGCCTTCTGCTTCAGGCACTACATTTTGTGGATTTTGAGTTTTTGACCCAAGTTTGTCATGCTAGCAATTTTGATTGTACACTTCATTTTAAATCCTTTTACAACTATTGTTTGGATGTCAGTCACACTAGATCAGTATGCAGAGGTTGTAGCAGAGTAAATCAAGACAATATTGAACTCATTAATAACTCAATTAGAAGTGTCAGCTGCTTGTAATAGTGTAAGCAGTTTAAGAAAATAGTATGATACACCGCCAATGGTGGCATATTGCAACTTCTCATCCCCTTCAACTGGAAAATCACCATCCTTAGCCCGAGTAAATCCTCCAGCCAACCATCCCAAGTTCTTGTATCCCACTTCATGCAGCTTTGAAACCGCCACTATAGACCTGTTAGTTCCACATTGTCACAGTGAAACGAATAAGGTACACGTACTAGTCAGGCTAATTACCACAGGCAACTAATTAAGAGGCAAAACACTGCTTCATAAGAACAACAAGATGATCAAAGATTTGAACACTTTACCTTAGCCCCTCACCACAGGCAACAAGGAGCATGGTGTCCTTGTCAGGAACAATCTGTTGAACTTGTGACACAAACTCCGAATTGATGGTAGTGAACTTCTGGCCAGTCCATAAGCCAATGTACCCCAAATGAACCCATTTCTTGAGCAAGGTAATAAGGGAGTTGTCTGTGTCCTTGATAAAGAGCGGAACATGCAGTGAGCCAGACACTCGCGCTTTCTCTCTTTCCCACTCAGGTCTCACATCCAAGAGCTTCAACCCATCGGATTTCAAGGCAATGGCAGCTTCTTTCGGAGGGATCGCTCTAACGATTCCTGACTCTATCAGTTGCTTTCCTGATTTTCCCCCTCCTAGTGATGCATTTATTGGTAAATTGAAGCTATTTCGAGAAGCATAGGGATAGATATTAGTGAGTTTTTTGTCAAGTTTGAGGGCTAATGACTGGGGGTTCAAATGTAATGTTGCCATTTTCTTAAGTTTAAGCTCTATCCTACCCTCCTTATCTGAAACTAGAGCTAAGGGTCAGTTTTGTACTATATTATTTGATGTTATGGGACCATGCATGGTCCATGATCAACTTAAAACGACGTAGCTTTCCTATTTTCACCCTTTTATCTTAAAAAAAAAATCTCGTACATAATAATTTGTCTAGGATAGATTGATCCTTAACAAATTAAGGAGTACTGTAATACGAAGTAGATCTTACCCAGATAGAAGAATCAACAGTGCAAAAGAGCAGTGAGTAAAAGAACATCAACTATATTATTGATTCGTTAAATGAATCTTCTGTTAAAAAAAAAAAAAAAAAAAAAAAAAAAAAAAAAAAAAAAAAAAGAAAAGAGCAACTATAATATTGATGTTCCACTCGTGAGGAAATGGGCCCACCATTCTACAATAACAAGAATTGAAGGACCAAAACCAATGTAGAGGACACCAACAATAACAACAACATGTCAATTATTTACCACAACGAATCAAATTTCTGGCATTCATAGGTTCGCCTTTTTAGTTCAACATTCATTTACTCCAATAATAGCAATTTTGTAAATAATAATGTAGCTTTGGTAATTATATACCAAGTAATGAACACCAAAGTACGAAATTATTACCAAGGGAACCCAAAATCAAATTTATGATTCATGTTTTCTTGTTGTGTTGTGGTAGGATTTACTTGCCTCCGTCTCTATTACCATAAAAGAATGTCTTTTGTTTGACTTTTTATGTTTAAATAAGATATTCATAAATGCAAACGAGCAAAAAAGCACTAGTCATTTCTTAAATATTGCAATGTTGACATTGTTGATGATGTTCATATATTCTCTTTAACCATATATTGTGATTTGTACGGTAAAAAAAAATTGTTGTGTGTGGTCCTACTAGATTCATCTTGATATATACTTTCATAATTTTTTTTTTTTTTTAACTATAGACATTTAAGATTTAAAGTGTTTGGCCTAAGAAGCATAGTTTACGTTGAAATATTATGGTAATAAAGACAGTTATAATCCATGCTTTCTATGAGATATTAAGAATGAATAGTGGAAAGCTTGTTAATTTCCATTGAGATATGAGAAGCCTTTATATAGGCGTACAGTAGTAGGTTACAATAGCTAAGTATATAGAGAAGATATACACTAAGCTTATGATAGACTAAGACTATTAATAATAAGATATACACAAGAGATTACAACTAAGCTAAGTTAATCTTGGCATAGTCAGTTATAAAAGATCTTTATCTTCAACACTTTCGGATTAAATTTTGTGAATTTTTTCAAAATTAAAATGAATATAGGAAGTGTTTCATGTTTCATAAAAGTTGGTTTTGAACTATAAACAACCCTAATAATATGTCTATGTAGTTCCGAGAACGAGTTTGTTTTATTTTGTTAATATCAATTCTTACCAATATAGGCAATATATGAGTATATATTAATATAGCTATAGAACCTATGGTTTGTCAATTGTTATCACGACTAATTATAGATTATTTATGAATTAAGAATGCAATTTGTACTTATTATCTTCGGCAATTTCTATTGTTAAATGGGTTGAAATCTTTGAGTCGTTCCTTTCATACTTCTATATTCAACAAGAACTAAACGTTTGAAATTCTAGAAGAATAAGAATCATTCTTGCAAGTGATTAGATTCAGTCATAATAGTCTGCCTAAATAAATAAATTGGTTTACTGGTGTACAAGTATGTTCCAACATCTTCTATTGAT
Organism: Chenopodium quinoa; assembly: GCF_001683475.1. NCBI lineage: Eukaryota > Viridiplantae > Streptophyta > Magnoliopsida > Caryophyllales > Amaranthaceae > Chenopodium > Chenopodium quinoa. The sequence goes on from NW_018743175.1 coordinate 4,235,954, forward strand.
CATAAAAATTAGTCTTTATATACGCACTCCTATTGATCACATATGAACTCCTTAATAAACCTTTCATTTATAAGTCAAAACACTCAAATTGATAATTCTTTAATTTGAACAAACCAAAGATTACACATTTACACGTGCATACAAGATTCTATGGAGTACTACTAGATCATCAATCATGCTTAGATTAATCACGCTAGATTATTAAATATCAAATACAAACAAATTAGTACCTAGAAAAAGAAAAACAAGGTATATACGGATTACGGAGTATTTCCATGAATTCCATCAGTAAAGTCACCTCTTTTAATGCCAACTTACTATTTTTAACTGCAAAGTAGGCAAGTAGCTAGCAGTAAAATTCGTCCTGTTGTCGTGGCCAACGCAGGAATATAAGATTACTACCCCCACGAATTCAGTAATAATTAATAATTTAATGATATAAAAAGTGCAAATAATTAAGCATTATTGTTTATAAACAAATTGACAATGTGTAATTAATAAACAATGATGGTGGAAGTAGTTTGTTACAGAAGATTCCAAACACTATTGACATTGTCCCCATACCGTGCTGAAAACGTTGAGAGAGCAGTACTGAGTTAGTGACAATAAATGTTACATTTGACATTTGCATTCTAAATTTCTAAGTGATAAATGTTGTATCAACCTTCATTTAGCTCTACAGTTCAAAAGGGTAATGGGTCATTACGAAACCAATACTCGTTTTATTCACTTTTCAATTATCTCAACTTATAAATGCTTAGTTTAATGTATAAATTGTAACATTGTAAATTGAAATTGAATAGCTCTTTATATAAATATATTCTTCTTATAGCTGTCTTTACTCTTAATACTATGTAAAAATTTATCAACTTTATTATGAACTTATTTTCTTAAAGAAGTGGAATTAAGTTGAGCATAACAAAGTGTCAATATGCTTATAACTTTCATTAATCTCAACTTTATATTAATTATATTGAAACTTAAACTCAAAAAAATCAAGTTTAGTTCTACAATTAAACAAGTGGAGTTTTGATAGAAAAAATAGGGAAATTCTACACAATAATCTTCAGGTGTTCACTTTTCCACGTTGTGCCCCCTCCTTTTAAAAATTCAACACTGTAACCTCAAGGTTCATTTGTTGACTACGCTATAACCTTGCCGTTAACCTTCCGTTACTTGTTGTCGTTAGTGGGGCCCACTTCACACCTATTTAATTTTTTTTCTTCTCGATTTTTGTGCTAAAAAAATGTTCCATTAGGGGTCATTTTAACCCTTAAGCGTCCAAATTGAGCTCGGATTTTGCAAAAAAAGAACATAAAAACCCCATTTTGTGAATTCGGATTTCCGTAGTTAAATTTAGAATTCACAAAACGGGGCTCTTACGTTTTTTTTTTGTCAATCCAAGCTCAATTTGGACCCTTAAGAGCTAAAATGACCCTTAAAGCCTTTAACGGGATATTTTTCAGCACGCAAATCGAGAAAAAAATTAAAAAGTGCAAAGTGGGTCCCACTGACGGTAAACGTTACTACCGTTACAATAGGATAACGGCAAGGTCACTATTGAGATATAATTGTAAGTTGAGAGTTACAATATGTAATTTTCAAAAGGGGGGCACAACTTGAAAAAGTTAATACTTGAGGGTTATGGTGTAGAATTTTAAAAAAAATAAAAAAATGAGCAATTAATAATTAACGGTAGGTAGTAGTATGGTACTGTAGTGCAGTGAGGTCAGTGACTTAATAAGAAGTGCGTAAGCGGCATGTCCCATGAGCCATGACTAATTAAAGGCATGTATTTGTACATTGCAGTATTGCACCATGCATGTATTTGTATATGATTCCGTGCTTATCTTTGTACAATACTTCGTATTAATTTAGAATTCTACATTTCTACCCTAAACAATTGGTCCTAAAAATGACATCAATAAGACTGTCGGTTGGAATTTATAATAATCAAAACTTATAATTCCGTAACCAGATCGTACAACATAAATATTTATACTACCATGTACATAGCACATTGCACAATATAAAGGGTCCACTTCTTGAAAAATACGAGTACTGAGAGTTTATAATTCAAAGTGACATATTTAGTTTGATGATAATTCAACGAGTGACATATGTAAGGTTCATAGAGAAAAATATTTTCGACATTTTAATCGTTGTTTCTCATAATGGGAGCATCAAAATCAATTCCTAATCGATGAATAATATAACTATATACTCTGTGTCCTACTAGCCAAAGCAAGGTAGTTACTAGAATGAAGAAGACCTTTCTTTTTGAGAAGAAGACAGAAGAATACAAATTATTAAGCAAGAAGAATATAATCTATAGATTGATGATACCTTAGATATATAAAATTAAATTAATTAATGGAAGATAAGAGCAATTATGCAAAGAAAACAATGGGCAAGAACAACAAGACCAGTGAGACAAGAAATTTGAAAGAAAAGTGTGAGTAAACAGTGAAAAGGGCCCCACAAAAGTATTCATCGAATAATACACGTACTTCAAAGGGTTGAGCATTAAGACACTTGGGTGGCTTGTGAACTACTTAATCGCTAAGTTTTTAATTATTATTTTATCTTGATTGATAATTTCATCATCCATCTGTAATTTATTTAATTATTTATTTTTATATTTAGCATTGATCATTCCATCAATCTTTTGCTTCCATTCTTTTATCAATAATTGGATGTCACAAAGAGAAAAGATAAAGGAATCAATAAAAGTTGAATGCACAGTTTCACCCATTTTCACCCTGAGAAAATGATTGAAAGAATTTTACTAGTTCATAAATAGACTTATAGATCGTTAGGCTTATACTACCCAAAAAAAAAAAAAAAAAATCAATTAAACGAGGTAAAAAAAAAGAGTAATTATTTTTTTTTGGTTCTTGATCAATTTTTTTTTTTTTTTTTTTTTTGTTAGAAGGAATCCATGAAACTCTTACGTACTACTCGCATTGTATAACTTGATTAGTTCGAGTTCAATGATATAGTTGATCATTATGAAATGAACGATTAGGATTACATGAAGGATAGAAACAGGGGAACAAAAAAGGTGCAATCGTAATTAGGCCAAACAAGGAGAAAACCGACACTACTTAATACGAAGTAGAGGTGAATAAGGTGATTATGAATAAAGTAATAATTTACAAAAGAACAAACTAATGGTAATAGTTAAGATCAAAATAAAACGTTAAACCATCTTACCAGAACTAACACCAACAAGGCAACAATTTATTACCAAAATTTATCATTCACCTAATTTTAAAGACAATACACCAATAAATGCCAATGTAATTTGGGATAGTTTATTAAGTGTAACATCTCCACCATGCAATATACTTCCAACCCATATTTGTACAAATATCAGTGTGTAAAATTAAGTGTTTACCTACTGTTAATTAAATCACATCACCTTCACTTTATTTGCTTTGCCCTTTTTTTTAGGGAGGACACCTGATTTCCTCCAGAAAGGAACCCTACCACCTCTGTGAGTTATGTTCCCTTTTCTGTTTCCTTAAAATTACAATATTACGGAGTAGTTTAACTTATATACTTTGTAAATACACTTTTAATCATTGATAATCTTTGGTTACATGGTCCTGTATTATGTTAGGAAAATTTACTACAAAGTACGGAGTATATAAAATTTGATCATGGAAAAGTGTCAAAACCTCCAACCGACTCAATTCAAAATTAACTCGAAAAATCTTCATTCAAATTTCGGCTTGCATAGACACAATAATTTAGCACGACTTAAACTTGAAATTAGACTCAACCCGACTTTATCAAACCCGAGTTGATAGTTTGACACCTGTAATCAAAATTAGTATGAGTATATACGAATAATGCAAAAGTTAATCAATAAAAGAACACGAAGGAAAATGAAGACGAGTAAATTGGGTGGGAATTACAAGCACTACAAGGCTGGGCAAGCTCAATAGTCACGGTAAAAATAGAATTACTCCGTACTTAAAATCCGTAAAAAAGATTAAAAAAACTTTCCAGGTTGGCAGACCCAAACTCCAACTCATTAAACCGCACTCCAAGGTCATCAGAGTAACGGCTCCATCCCCCCAGCTGGACTCCAACCACTCATCTCCGGCGCAACTTTATCTACATTGCGCATTTTAGCATATTTTTTTCATAATTTTCCATAACTTTTTTGTCGGTAGATGTAGATATTTATTGAAAGCAGAGGACGAATTTTATTTGTACAGAAATACTGCCTATATAACCAGTAGTATCAAATTACATTATGCTTCATTTTTTTTTTCTGGAATATATGAAAAGGAACAAATAATTGAACATTAAATTAAATTAAAAAATTAAATTAAAATCAGCGAATTTTTCTACCGGGATGTGTATACGTGCGGAATATCGACGATGAGCTAGCTTCCTTCTTCACACGTGCGACTAAAAATCGCCGAGTTTCCGATGAGAACGTAATTTCGGAATGTCGTCATCTTGAACTTCCTCTTGCAAATTCCGCAAGCTTCGTATCGCAAATACGCCGTTTCCTTTGAATTTATTATCAGCTCTTCCAATGTCGTCAATGTCGGTCGAATCTACACAATTTAACAATCAATCAATTAATTCAATTATTTATTATATTAAATTGATACAAAAAGAATATTTGAAGTCATCAGCATTTTTACCTATGAATTTCTCTGGATGATTGAACAGATTAAACTGAGCCAACTCTGCAAAAGAATACCAAAACGACGAAAGTGTCAATTTCGATAGTTTAATCGGAAGAATAATTGAAGAATGAAGATGAAATTGAATTTACCTTTGGTAGAAGGATCGTGAGAGGAGAGATATAAGATGAAGAAGCAGAGAAGAATGAGGATAGGGATGAGATGAACAAATTTCTCCGGTTGAGAATGACGTCGGAGAGGTTTTTCCGGCTTGATTTCGTCGTCGTCGCCGGAAAGTGAGGACGGAATTGATTCGCATCGTTTAAGGTCATCGGAAATTGAAGCGGCGTCGTCTTTGGATAATATTGCTCCTCTGCCAGGAGAGCCTAACGATTGCCGCTGCATGTTTAGAGCAGAGAGAGAGATGAGGGAAGAGAGAGAAAGAGAATAGCTGGAGAGAGAGAGAGAGTGTGAGAGATGGTAATGGTCTGAGAGAGTCTCAGTCGAGGTTTTAGTTGGGGGAGCGCATTATTTAGAGCGCAAAATTCATTTCTTTTTGGTTTTTTCCACTTTCCACTTCAGAGTTTATTATTATTTCATTTAAAAAATATACGAAATTATTGGCATAAATTATTTTACCAATTTGATTAGGGTAATTCTTTAATAGATAAATGATTAGGAGTAGTATTAAATTACTACTATATTATTTTCAAATAGATAAAGAAGGTTTTAGAGTCGGTTTGATCATCTAATTCTGACTTATCTAAGATAAAAAGAATTTAGACGAGTTTAGAAAAGTTAGCTTTGTCAAATAATTTCATGAAATCGCACAAAAATAAGATATTTTTAGACAAAAATAGTTCAAATAAGTTAACAGCTTGAATTAGACATAATCTTATCTTGATTTATTATGATAAGCTCAAACAACATACATTCACCCACAATAAAAATAAGTTCAAAGAATGTTTTTTTTTTACAACAAGTTTTGCATTCCCCCGGTTTATAATAAAATATTGTAAATCCGACGGCGCGGCACGTGTGCCAGCATTTATTTATTTATTTATTTATTTAATTCCAAAAAAAAACACGCGAAAATCGACCTCAAAGTTAGAAATCACTAAAAAAAAATGAGGAGAGAAAAAGTGAAAACATGTAGAGAGAAATCGCAAAAAACGAGTACCTAAGGGCTTCGATCATCAATGGAGAATTCATCAGCGAATTTCAATACCTCCAGTTGCAGTAATCTGATCCACGAATTTCTACAAAAACAGAGGCAAATTGAAACTCCATTGTTAGGTGATTTCGACCTAAATCGCACAATCATAGAAGATGAAACTGTTCAAATTGATGATGATAACAGCATGTTTGGGGAAAAACAAATTCAAGCGCCATTAGTGAACGAGGAGAGAGAAAGTGCAAGCACAAATCAAGTTGTTCCTCAAACATTAGAATGTGGCACCGCACAATCATCCAATTCAACTGAAGGTAACCTTATACTTAATAGAAAATTTTGTAGAAGATGAAACAGAGAAATTCGTAGATGAAATTGCTCGAATTTTGTAGAAGGTAACCTTATACCTGTTGATAGCAATGAATGTCATGTGCATATTTTGTAATGATAATGTACATTTTGCATGCAAAAACGTTACCCTTTGTTATTACAAATGTTACCCTTTTTATGCATAAAAGTGACCCATATAAAACATAGTATTACTATGATTGTGTTTTTCCCCAAACATGTTGTTATCCTTTGGTACCTTTTGTATGCAAAAACGTTACCATTTGTATGCACAAATGTTACCCTTTTTATGCATAAAAGTGACCCATATAAAACATAGTATTACTATGATTATGTTTTTACCCAAACATGTTGTTATCCTTTGGTATGAATGTTGTGTAAAAATTATACTAAAACATATACTTATTATATTAAATCATAGATGCAAATCCAATTGATGCTTCTGGTTTAGATCTTAGAGGATCATTTGTTGGAGTTGTAAGAGAAACTTTTGAAGAAATTTTGGAATTGTATGAAGAACATGCTGCTATACAGGGGTTTTCAATAAGAAAGCATACATAAGATACTTCACACACACACAAAGATAGTTCTAGAGAAAAATTATGTGTGTTCTGCAGAAGAAAAGAGAAATTCGGGTGACAAGAAAACAAAATTAGTTGAAATGATTGATGAAGAGAATGTAAATGTGAAAACAAGAAAACCAAGACAAGTAGCCATTACACAATCTGATGGCAAGGCATGCAGAAGAGCAAAAGTAAATAAAGAAGGACAGTTTGAGGTGGTGGCACATGTATTACAACATAACCACGAGTTAACAAGGTCACAGTGGCATTATTTGCATCGTTCTGAAAGAAAAATGACAGAAGAAAAAGCTGAAGCAATCAAAACAATGAAATCTTCAGGTCTGACTACAATGGACACTTATAATTACATGGCTACAGAAGCTGGAGGAGAACATAATGTAGGGCATAGTGTTGTAGATCACCTGAATTTCTGCTCAAGATTAAGAATGGAGCAGATTGAGGCTGTAGATGCTCAAACTTTAGTGAACATTTTAAATCAGGAACAATTAGAGGATCCAAACTTCTTTTTTAGAGTGAAGTTTGACAATGAAGGAAGAATTTCCAATATCTTTTGAAGAGGAAGACTATAGGATATTTGGAGATGTGCTTGTCTTTGATACAACATACAAAACCAACTGATATAATCTTATATGTGCTCCATTTGTTGGCATAAACAATCACTAGCATAATTGTATGTTTGCATGTGCTTTTATTGGGGATTAAAAACCAGAATCGTTTGTGTGGCTACTAGAAACTTTCAAGAAAGCTATGGAGGATAAAACACCAACTTCAATATTCACTGACCAGGACCAAGCAATGGCAAATGCAATTGAGCAGGTAAAAAGTTTATATTTACATCTTACCCTAACTAATAAGTTCTAAGAGCATACAATATTTGACCATCAAAACACAAGTTACCCTTTTTAGTGCATAAAGTGACCCTTTTTAGTGCATGAAGTTACCCTTTTATTTTGAATGTAGGTGCTTCATAATACAAGGCATAGACTTTGTATCTGGCATTTGGAACAAAATGCAATAACCAGATTGGGGCTCAAAAAAAAAATTCAAGCAAAAAAAAAAAAAAAAAAAAAAAAAACGGATAAAAGAATATTTATGACAGAATGACACTTAACTTTTTATGCATTGATTCATCCTTCAGCAAAGAATAATCAAGAACTTCCAAATGTAACTGAGGCAAACTGTCGAAAATCCGAGCATTACCCCTCATAAAAAGAGTAACAAAAGGCACCTTGTACTGGCCCACAGTCTAGTGAACATAAAGATTTATTGGATCTAATAATACGTCCAGGAACACTTTTATTAGCTCCAGGAACATTTTCATTAGGTTCAAGAACATCTTCATTATAACCAGACTAGGAACATCTTCATTATTACAACGTTCAGGACCATCTTCTTCACAAAATTGAAACAACTCATGTGCAAACTTCATCTTCATACACTCCGCAATTATACCATCTAAAAGCTTATGATAATGAGGATCAGAGAGTGATTGTTGAGTTTGAGAAACTGCTACAACAAAGAAAAATAATGAAAAAGTTACTTAAACTGAACATAAAGGGTAACTTTAGTGCACATAAAGGGTAACTTTTGTGCACATAAAGGGTAAGTACTAAACATTAAAAAAAAAAAAAAAAAAAAAAAAAAAAAAAAAAAAAAAAAAACCTTACATCAGTTGAAATATGTTTGATTTTATCATCAGTCATGACACCATCTGGAAGCTCAAATTGAACAAAGAGGCCAATTGTACCACTTGAAGAAGCACCACAAACTTTTAAGCCACACTGATCAGATCCCAAAGTAAGAGGTTGCTTAACAACAGTTTGGCTAATTGCAGACTGTGACAAAGGATATGTAGATGTATCCAATGGCCCCTGCCCAAAACCACCAGCTTTAACCTCTAAAGTAATCTGACTCTTAACATTATCATCTGTCCAATGTTGAATCAAAGGAAGGCTACAACTTTCCTTTCTCCTTGAAAGTTTAAACGGTGAAAATACAGAATTTGCAAAACCAGCAAACATCCACTAACACTTTGAATAGTTAGATCATTGTTATACTTATCAACAGACTTTTTTTAATTCCTCAAAACATAAGAACACCAATCAAAAGTTTTTATTTCACCAACTTCTTTAACAACCTTTAGCAACTTTAATGAAACTGTCCTATTAGGAGTAGGAGCTAAAAAGCTACACATAGCATGAACCACAAAAAACCTCTTAAATTCTACCCCTTTATCAACCAATCCGAGACTTTAATTTTGACAAAGGAATAGATTACTTATCAGAAACATCAAAATCAAATCTTCATGCTTGAATAATACAGTTGTCTACACTTGCAACTTTAGCATTTTTCTTGAGTTCAGGAACAGGAATATCACCCATAGGCAAGCAAAACACATCACATACATCATTGCTAGTAACTACAAATTCTTTACCACTACCAACGGTAAACATGCAGCTACCAGCATTAAATTTTTCAACAAGCCAAGGTAGCATTTTACGACAGAGAGTTTTTAATTTTAAATGTAACAAACCGCCAAAACCAACTTCAACAACAACTTATTTTTGTTATTACTAAAGTTCTGCACCAAATTTTCCAAGGTATGTGGTCTACACCTTGTAATCAAACATCATTGGTCCCTAAATAATTAAAAAAAAAAAGTAACTAAAACAATATAGACTATAAACAAAATGTAATTAAAAAAATGCAAATCAAGAATAATTGAAAACATGTTCTCTTACGCTGAAGTATCCGAATCAGAATCAGAATCAGAAACCAATTCCAATTGAGAACTCCTCTTTCTCTTCTTTACATCAAGTACTGGTTTGACATTCTTAGGTATTGTTTTGACCTTAGCAGACTCTTCAGGCACTGGCCTTCTTAGATGCTATTTTACCCTTAGCAGACTCTTCAAGCACTATTTTCGCCTTCTTAGGTACTGTTTTGGCCTTCTTAGGTGCTATTTTACCCTTAGTAGACTCTTCAGGCACTGTTTTCGCCTTCTTAGGTACTGTTTTGGCCTTAGCAGACTCTTTAGGCATTGTTTTTCCTTGTGAAGGCGATTTATAACGATATCCACCTATAGAACCACCAATATCAGTTATGCATAATGATCAATACAGAGAAATTACCACAAATTACCAGTTCACAAATTACTCTTGGGAAAATTCAGGTTGTATGCAAAAAAGTTACCCTTTGTATGCACAAATGTTACCCTTTTTATGCATATAAGTGACCCATATACCACATAATATTACTCCCCTTTACTTTGATTTCTAAACACAATGACATGCTGCCTATAAATTCTCATACACTACATAAAAAACACATTAATTTCAAAATTGAATTCCAATTATCATAATCTCCCTAAAAAAAAGCAAAAAAATCAAAGAGCAAATTCTGAAAAATAACATGCAAAAGTTGGTTGACATATAACAACACATGTATAAGCAATTTTTAAGCAATTAAATACAATAAACAAAAAATTAAAGCAAAATTAGACACATTAACTTCAAAATTAATAAGCAATCATAATCTGCATAAAAAATAAGCAAAAAAATTCAAGTGCAAACTCTAAAAATAACATGCACTACTAATTCGACATATAACAACACATTTATAAGTGAAAATTGAGTTGAAAATTCTGAAAAAATCATGAAAAAATTAAGAAAACACACCTTCAACATCTGACGACTTCTTTATACTCTTCTTCTTCACCATTGCAGAATCAAACGCTACAAAAAACGAAACAAAAAAAAATCAAAAAACCTAAAAATTGAAGAATAAAAACAACTAAACTTACAAAAATCTCAAAAATTTAAATAAACAAACCTGAATTTAGCAAATAACAACTTCGCTAGTGAAAGAGAAAAGAGAAAAAGCTCGAAAATCACCGGCTGAGAAGAGAGAAAATCGACGGTTGAAGAGAAAGAAAATCGCAAGAGATATGAGGAAGAAGAGAGAGAAAGTGGTTGTCTAAATAATTAGGTAGCGAGAGAAGTTTTTGTTTTGCCAAATCAGTTGGCACGTGCGAATCAAATAAGGAGGAAAATTGTTTCCTTTTATAGCACGGATTTACAGTAAGTTAGTGTAAATCAGGTGTTTTTGAACATTTGTGTTTTTTTAACGGAAGTTCAAAGAATGTTAAGTGTACTTTATTTGCTAAATATGATATCAATTATAGATTCTTGTTGTAAAAATTAGTATCGCGTAATTGATTGAGAATATATTAAGAATATTTATTAATCGGCATAAAATATTATTTTTGGAAATATATCTTTTGACATTCCTAGTATTTCTTAACATAATGGAGTAAAGACGGTTATCTCTATATTACAATCCTTACAAATATGATCAATGATTATGATTTGGTAAGAATCAATTGAGTTGATTATGAGATTATGACCTATGATTATCTAAAGTAATTTCAATTAACTTATGGTAAATAACAAGAGTAATTGGTAAAAAGTCAAAATTAATTAAATTAAAGACAGTAAAAGTGGAAATACGGATTAGGGCATTTCATTTGGCGGGCCCATAAGCTTGTCGTAGAAGGGAGGATATTAGAGCCTTTTTTAATAACGTTTGTGATAATTGTAATTTGCATGTGACTTTAGGTAGTAAAATGGTAGGCCCAACCTAATATAGATTAAGTGGAGGTAAAGTAAGTTGGTTTGTGGTCAGCCCAATTTTATCCGATCCGTCGGTGACCGTTGGCTTTTCGGTTTGTTTATTTTTGAGGATGGGTGACCGTTGGAAGTGTGTGATGGGAGTGTTTACTTTTATGTAGTTATCAATGGTTATGAACGTTTTACACTTTTACGTTTCATTTTATGAATGGTTGGAGCTTGTGTACGTAGTGTATGGGAGAGTGAAATGCAACAATAGTCTAGAGCTCAATTATTGATTTGTTGATTAGGGATTGCGGATAGATTAATTAAGCATTTTTAACGGTAGTTGGTAGATTTCAACTACAACTAGTTTAATGGATGTAGTTTTGCAGATGATACCTAAAATATGAGATTTAATCTTATCTATACATATTATTGGCCAAACAACTTTCACTCTTATAGTAACATAGAGTTCGTTGCATAACTCATTACTCATATGCAAAGCTTGAAGTAGTAGGTTAACGTAGAAAAGTCTAGTCATGATAAATTTCTGAGGGAAGATATTAATAGAGAATTTTTAGGGAAAATTGATTGAGTTATAGAAGAAGGTATTTAAACACAGGTTTTGGCAAATTTTCTTAATATACTGTTCAAAAATCAAATTTTATTAAAAGGACTTCAAAAAGTATGAATTGTCTTGACAAATTAGTGTATGCTACGTTTTACACATGAGTGTCGCCAGTTAGATTACACATGAGTGTCGCACGTATTCTAGCTTAGCAAGTTAGATTAGCAAATTGAAAATACAAAAATTGCTTATTAAGGTCTTTCCTCCCACACATATATCAGCTTCAATCTCAATGGCTTGCTAACCTTTTGCAACATTTTTTAAAACTTTTGATTTTTGAATCGATTCATCACTTTGATTACAAAAGTTGGATAGATTGTGGGTTACTGGTTTCTTTTATCATCATAGCTTATTGGAGAAGAATAAACTTTATTTTGTTTTCTTTGTGGATAAAGAAGAACTTGTGGCATGAGCAACATACTCAAAAATGATACTCGTATATAACCAATATTTAGATTTCACGAGAGTGAGGGATAACTCAAGTGGTTAGAGCTCCCTCTTGGTTCTATGTGATTCTGGGATCGATCTCATCACTTGCCTTTGTGGCTCTCTAAACACCGAAAAAAAAAAAAAAAAATTTAGATTTCACAAAGTATGGAGTGAGTTCGTTTCACCGTGAATCCACCCACCCAACACCTAAAATTTCAACAACTCATACGCCTATTAATTTATACTCTCTCCGTTTTTATTTTAGAGGAATCTCTCATCTTTCTTCATAACTCTTTAGATGTTACTATTACTATGTTATGGATCATCAAACAATGAAACAATGAGATATGATATCAAAATGTAACCCAGGAAATGATGAACTATGGGTTTGATTCTTTTAAAAAAAATGATCCATGGTACACATAAAAGCCCAATCTATCAATACAGTACCAGCCCAATTAGGCCCAACAGGTGGAGTAATTTTATAATCCAAAATAACAAGACCAAGACCTCCATTTTTCTGAGTACAGACCATATAAAAACCAACTGCGCCTCCAATTTTTCCGAAAAAAAAAAAAAAAAAAAGAGGAAGAAATTTCTGGCGGTACTTTTGACGATCTTGTAAGTTGCTATAATAGTAATACGTTACCAAGAAATCTCACTCTTCTTCTTCGATCAACCCAGAAAACTTGAGAAGAAAGATATAGAAAACCAGAAATGGTGTTATGGGAGATAACATTAGCGACGGCTTATTTCTTGGGATTGAAACGAACTTATAGACTTGCTTTGAAGATTCAACGTCGTCTTATCTCGCATAAACATCTTAAGATTCGTAATTTTGCTCAAAGGTTTCTTTCTTTTTCTTCATTTTTATACTTTCTTCTTATGCCTTTTAATTCTTATTGACAAAATGTGATTATTTGTATGATCATAAGACATTACAATCTGTGAAATTAGTGATAATCTGCTACTTATTATACTGTGTAATGTTGGATTGATTTTTTATTTTTTGAGAATTGGTGTTGAATGTTGTTGATTTGGGATTTTAGCGGAAGTTTTAGGGTTCATTGTAGTTCTTTTATGAGGTTAATTAGGCGATGGTTGCAATTTGGGTTTGATTTAGAATATGCTCCAGGTTTCTTGTTAACCAGTGATGAATAAAAGAATATTCTCTAGTTTAATTTTAACTTTTTTTGTTTTTCTTCTTGTTTGTTTGTTTGATATGTTTATTTGCTTAGCTCTTTGGACCATTAATTATGTGAAGAAGGTATACAATAATAAGATTAAATAATGTATGAAGCCATAAACCTAGTGACGAATTTGCCGATTTGCAAACGATTCTCATGTAGAAACTTTGCAACATTTTGTTATAATGTTGCCTATCAAATTATCAATGCTCCAATTGGAAATAGATTAGTTCTAGATTAGGTAAATATATAGTCCAAATAGTGAAGTGATGTGTCAACTCGTGTGATGGAGCTAATACATCCATAGTAACTGTAAGGATCAATCCTTTGCAATTAATATGAGAACCCTTTAGTAAAATGAAGTTTAGGTTACCGTTGGATGCGGAGGATATGGTTCATGTATCTCATGCAATGAAGAAAGTAAAAAAGCATTACATGAATGAAGTTGGTTGGGCTAGGAAATTGGTTACAGGGATTTTCAGGAAGTGTTTGAAACCAATCTATTTCTCTAGATCTCGGAATGTTGGTCCTCTAAGGCTAAAGTGATGGAGGCAGGTTGGTAGACAAGTTTATACAGTTTGCATTATGGACCTACTGCACTTTTGGTCATCAGCAGTGTAGTAAATCATAAGACAATGAGATCATGGTCGCAATACCTTTGAAGTGGGTTTCACCCTCTATCTGAAGTAAACAATCAATAATGGGATTCACGTAGAGGACTAGAGGGTAAGAAAATGTTTGAAATGCCAAAACTAGCTTACTTTGATGCTGGATTGCTGATATTTTGTCTTTAGTAACTAAGATAGGATTTTATATTGCACAGCCCTGGGTTTTGCTGTCCACCAATTGCAATATGAGTGTATTTTGGTGCATAATTACATGCTGTTTGATAATCCATTGCTTGCTGCAAACTGCGGCAGAGCAGGCATAGCAATAGATAAGCAGGCGTAGCAAGAGATATCTCTGCTATGTAAAACACTATTTTGTTAGTCATTGGAGCCTTAGGAGATTTGTTGTTGCTGGAATCCACACCAAGTCCTTTGGGCTTTGGTGTTTTAGCATGTTTGTCTTTGATGCTTAGAGAGCTAATGGAGGTAGTGTATACAAGGAATGAGACATGTTTGCTTGAATTACTTCGCTGTCAAAAAAATGAGTACATTTATGATAACCACTCTGAGCTGCATCTCTGAATCTCTGATATCTTGAATCTAGATAAGCACGTCTATGAGCATGTCAGAATATTGAGACAATGCATTATAATGGATGAAAAGCCTGCTGAAAGACCCTTAACGTTCCCTTCAGACCGAGAATCTGTCTTGCTGGTAGAGGTATGCTGAGTACTTTGTTCCAATTGTCCATCAAAGATCGTCATCTTTATACCTTTTGCAAAGACGCTGCTAGCTTAAAATATTTTCCTCATACCTTACTTTTTTTTCATTTG
Source organism: Chenopodium quinoa (assembly GCF_001683475.1). Classification (NCBI taxonomy): domain Eukaryota; kingdom Viridiplantae; phylum Streptophyta; class Magnoliopsida; order Caryophyllales; family Amaranthaceae; genus Chenopodium; species Chenopodium quinoa. The sequence continues at coordinate 4,251,001 of NW_018743175.1, forward strand.
CAAGTTGCAAGTTGCAAGTTGCAAGTTGCAACCAGTCTACATTTTACTTGCCTAGCTCTACTATGAACGTAGTACTTGCAAGTTGCAACCAGAGTCTAGAGAATGTGAACCAGTTAGTGATTTACTGATTTGCTTCTTCTTATATTCTGTCTTTTAGGAATTTTCTTCTTCTGTTTGCTCATTCAAGTTGAAAAACAATATATTCTTTGAAGGGTTGATCATTTCTAAATGGAATATGTACCTGAGTGGATTCCATTTAGGGTGCTGTAGTTTAGTCTAGTCTGTTTGTTTGTGAATATTTGGTTTTTAATTTCTTGAAGAACTTTTCATAGCTTCAATTTTTCATCAAATTCTATTTTGAGGCTCACTTGGGAATATGACTTCATGTTATGGGTCATTATTTCTTATCTTATGATCTTGAAATAAAGAAACAAGTGCAGGTGCAACATTTCCTTTATGTAAAATGCCATATTTATCAACATAGTTGTGGACAAAAGGAGCTTTTTTACCCTAGATCATTGCGAAATTCATCCTCTACTCCGAGGAAACAATTTTGTTAGAACTAAGATCATGTTGATACTGTTAATGTGCTCTTGTTTATTCTTCTATGGTTTCAGTTTTCTTGGGATTTTCATTTGCTCATTTGGTGCTAATAATTTCTCAAAAACCATCATACTGCTCTAGTTAAATTGTTACAATAGTATGTCAAGCAAACAATGTTGATAAATGGGTTATTTTGCTGAAGTTGAATGGTGTCTTCAAGTTTTCCCTAAGTATTTAAGTGGGCTGTTGGTAAATGAAGAATTGGTGAGGATTACCCAGTAGAAGTTTTTGAGAGTGCATTATGTTAGATTAAGTTTGAAGATTTTCCCCTGCCAGGCTACTTTTCAAATAGTATTACTAAAGTCTAGGGTGATGTCACTTATCTGCTGCTAACTTGGTTGTAAGAATTCTAAATTATTGTATTTTATTCAGACGAACGCGAGCTGTATTTGATGTAGCGCTAAGGGTTCATCGGAACATTCAAGATAGAGACATACAAGTAGGTCGAAATGTTGGGAACTGGATCCTCAGATGGCTCGACAAGATGAAACCATCAGCCAATATCCGTGGTGCACCCCACGAGTTGCCTCCGGGAAATCACAACCAAGGCACTACCATGACTAAGCAATCGGACTATCACCAGAAAAACGATGGCAACACCCAGAAATTCAGCACCAGGAGTTCTGAAAAGGGTTCTGATAGGCATCTGTTTTCTGCTACTAGACCTACATGGTCTACAGCTTTTCCCTCCATCACAATCATGGCGCGGCATCCGAAGTCCGTTGGCTCCCAGTACAGGCAACTTTTCCTCAGTGGCCCTCAATTGTTGGCACCAAGCAGTGGAAGTTTGGGATATGGAAGGGTCATTAGAGAGGATATCAGGCTGTGGATGCAACAGCATTAGCCTCTTTGATCAGCCTTTATTCTTCCTCTTCTATGTTGATAATCTGCTGAAGTCTGTTGGACTTGGACATCTTGTGGCCAATGTCATAAAGTTAGAGATAGAAACTCTTTTTTTTTTTTTTCTTTCTTCCTGTTTGTTTATTGTTTTTATCCCAGTGAATCGCTGTCTCAGAAAATTACTGTAATTAGGTGGTGTTAACATCGGATTCAATTTCATCGAATCTGTGAACATGATGTCAATTTTGTGTATCCTTAAGCTTAAACCTTGCATGATTCCATTGTGAATAAAAGGGATATGAAAGTATGAAACAAAAGCAAATTTAAACAATGAGAAAATGCTTATTATCATAAAGAGTACAGCCTATTAAAATTAGAAAAAGATAAAAACAACCTAATAATGGCAGCACTAGTTGCCGGAAAATTCTCGATAGTCTACGGTGAACTTCATAGGAGTATCGGCCACTCCCTTAAACTTCACCCTAAAAGAAATAAATCCTAGCCTTGATGTAAGTAATAATAGAATAGCAATAGCAACATTAACTAGTTGCATTAAACAACCCTCCCTCTTTTATTTTTAAGTCTTACCCTCTAATAGAAGAATATCAATAGCTAATTAAGCTATAGTAACTGCATTATTAAGTTGGTTATTGTCGTTAACAACTTGGAGGAAAACAAAGGCAATCTTTCTTTCTTGTCCAAACCTAAACGACCATAATTGAGCAACATCACCATGTTTGAGATTAATTTTGTTTGTCACATCCCACCAACAACTTTGCAGCACCAGAGTCTTTTTCTCATCCGTATTCTTTGGCCACATTGATAGATTTAGCTCCATCTCTTCTTTGTTTTGCAGTATTAAAGTCACCTTAATATCGCCGCCTTCTTTCAACTCTCTCTTTTCTTCATCGGTTAAAACAAGTCCATTATGCTCGCGCATGTCAGTCTTAGTAAGCAACAATCGATTTTGTTGCCTTTTCACATCCGAAGCAGTAATGTATTTTTGCATTACAAGCTTAGGCACCTCGCCGCGACCACCTCCCATGCCCATTGCTTTCTCTACGAGTTCACTTGGAAGATTCGGGGGTTTAAATTTTGCCTTTTTCTTTTCTTCTTTGCTCGGCCCTGGATTTTTTTGCTTCTTTGGTACCCTTGATGACTTGTTATGGCCTTGTTCCGAAGAACGACCTCTCTTTAGTACCCTTTCTTGATTTTCTTGACGTATAATAAGAGTATTAGTAGCGTTACTACTGCTACATGCTTTATTTTCTTGATGTATAATATGAGAATTATTAGTATTAGTAGCATTACTACTACTACATGCTTCTTTTTCTTGATTTTCTTCATGTATAATAAGAGAATTATTATTAGTAGTAGCATTACTACTACTACATGCTTTTTCAGGGATGATAACCTTATTGACGTTGTCATGATTTTTTTGCTTCTTTGGTACCTTTGATGACTTATTATGGCCTTGTTCCGAAGAACGACCTCTCTTTCGTACCCTTTCTTGATTTTCTTCATGTATAATAAGAGAATTATTAGTAATAATAGTGGCATTAGTACTATTACTACTACATGCTTCTTGACTTTTTCTTCCTACATAAATGTCTTTTCCAAAAAGTTTAATCGTAGTGATAGTATCATTACTATTACTACTACATGCTTCTTCAGGGTTGATGACCTTGTTGACATTGTCATCACTTTTTCTTCCTATAAAAATGTCTTCTCCAAAAAGTCTAAAAGATATCATCATTATTGCGATTGATGATTCTTAGCTAGAAGCTAGTTGAAAATACTCTCAATTATCAAACGGTGACAAAAGAAAAATATTGTTGTTGAGTGAGAAAACTCAAATATTTGGGTCTATTTATAATACTCTAAACCGTTTTATTTATGGAAACAAACTTGAGATAATGCTAATGCGAATGTAATCCTAATTCTAATTTAAATGGGTTAACTCCACCGTCACAATTTTTTTTATCTATCTAACAAATAAGGGGGCGTTTGGTAGGAGTTTGGGTGGGGATGGGAATTTTTATCCCAATTTACAAAAACTCCCTATTTTAGTACTAGGGAGGGTCAGGTATTAAGATTGATAATCGTTTTTAACTAAGAAAGACAAATTTACCCTTAATGATAAGAAAGGAAAAAAAATATTAATAAGAGGCCAAATTAGAAAATAACACCTGCTGAAAACCCCGATTTTGTTTTTAACACCTGTTAAATTTTTTTTTTATTATAACACCTCCAAAAATCCCAAAATTTTGGTTTCACCACCCACTAACGGACTTTTGGATGGAAACCGTTAATGGGGCCCACTAGGGACACGTGTCAGTTGTTTATTGGTTTTAAAAAAAGAAAAATACAAAAAAAAAAGAGAAAAATTCCTAAACTCTAACCCAGCCACCGGCGCCGTGACTCCACCGCCGGAGACCCCCAGTGTCGCCGGAACCTTTTCCTTCACCGGCGAAATCGCTGGCCATCAACCCCACCCACCACAGCCCCTCCTTTACCGTCGAAACCACGATCCCTACACCAACGAAAAGGAAAAGTCGCCACCACCACCTCCTTTTCCCGATCTCCCTCCGTCGAAACCACACTGGCCACCAACAATCCTTTTCGCTAGTTTAAGGTTCATGGTTTCGCGTCGCCAGCAAGGGGTGAGGTCGCAACTGGATCTGGCAGGGCTACGGGTGGAATTGGGCATGGTTTTCTCCGGCAAGTGGGTTGGGGCTGGTGTTGGGGCTTGGATTTCGGCGCTTCGGCAGTTGTTGTGGTGATGGGGCGACGGTGGTGGTGATGTTGTGCCGGTGAAGGAAGGTATTCCGGCGGCAGTGGGGGTCTCCGGCGGTGGAGTGACGTCCGCCGGTGGTGGGGCTGGTGGCTGGGTTAGGATTTAGGGTTTTTTTTTTTTTTTTTTTTAATTTTACTTTTTATTTTTATTTATCTTTTATTTAAGCCAATACCTTATTAACACGTGTCCCTAATGAGCCCCACTAACGGTTTCCATCCAAAAATCCGTTAGTGGGTGGTGAAACCAAAATTTTGGGATTTTTGGAGGCGTTATAATAAAACTTTTTTTTTAACAGGTGTTAAAAAAACAAAATCGGGGTCTTTAGCAGGTGTTATTTTCTAATTTGGTCTTAATAAGACTATATCAGTAAATTTGTTTGTTATACTACCTCCGGTTCTTATTACTCGCAACAAAGGGGTATTATGTGATACATAAAATATTCCTTTGTTGCGAATAATAAGAATCGGAGGTAGTATATTCCCAACTTATTCTCATCACTAGCCAAACACGCAATTTCTATCTTACTTCTGGCACATGGTACTCCATAAATTCATTGCCCTTTTTCTCGGTCATCTTCCTCCCACACTCACTCTCTCTCTTCCTCTCAGCTATTCCAACTCAAAATCAAACACACTTTCGCTTTCCTCTTTTCTTCTTCCAATTTTATGGGTTTCCCATAAATCAACCTCCCACACTCACTCTCTCTCTTTCTCTCAGCTACCCCAACTCAAAATCAAACACACTTTCTCTCTCCTCTTTTCTTTTTCCAATTTTCTGGTTTCCCAGAAATCAGTGGATTCGAAGCCATTTAAGGGTTCAAATGTGTTCATACTAGAAATTTAGTACCTCTTGAAGTGTTCAATTCTCTTCACGATGTCCTAAAACTCAACTTTGCTAATGTTATTTTGATGTGAACTTCTTATTATTTCAATTTATATACTTCCTCTATTCCACAAATATTGCAACAAGGATGAAATTACGCATCCCAAAACACATTTTATATGTTAAATATCTATAATTATATAAGAGTAAAAATTATAAAAAGTTGATATTGTGAAAGTATTTTACAAGATGAATCTAACAAGACCTCACATGACTATTTTACTTTACGTATAAATCATAATTTGTGCTCAAACAAGCATGATGAATAGTGCAAAAGTCTAGTTGTTGCAATATTACTAAAACAGAGGAAGTATATGTTTTTCTTAAATAAGTACGTGTTATTTTATGTAAAATAGCACGAGCTGATGTTAAAGTAAATAAGTAAATAGCATATTGTTTTAGTAAATTAACACAAGATCTAAGCAAAATAACATAAAGTTTAAACAAAATAACTCAAGCATATATTAGGTATGGAGTGCCATGATTCATAGTACTCCAGGAGTATATGGTACTAACTCGCCAAGTAGGGAAATTGCTTTAAATTCTCAATTCCATTCCTATCATCTAATTCCCAAATTCTCATTCCCACTTGCCGAACGCTGTAAATTCTCAATTCTCATTCCTATCATCTCAGACGGATCACAGTTTTACCCTCAATTGGTAGTGTCTCTCCTCTAAACCCTAATTTTATCTTCAATAATCAATTGTATGCGATCCTTGACAATTCGATCTAATTCTGTAATTAAAGACTTGAAGTTTCCTAATTTCTTTTTCTATCTGTATGATTGACGACAATTAAGGGATTTTAGTACTATGAAAAAAAAAAATCAAAATTACCCTCAATTTTCCCCAATTCGATCTAGTTCTATGGTTAAAAACTTGAATGTGCTTTCGATTGATCTTAACTGGAGACTATAAATTTACATCAAATCAAAGTTCGTTTTTATTGGGTTGATTCGTATTTACAATTTTACATTTATAATAATGTATTATTTAGCTCCATGCTTCCATTGAGTTCTTGAGACTAGCAGCGGTTTTTGTTTGTACTCGTATGAAGTAGTCAGGATAGAGTGTGTTTTTCAGCTTTTAGGCTTGAAAATCTGATAGTAGGCTATCATCAGATACATGAATAAATAAAAGGAATTCAGTTTGATGTGTTTTTTTTTTTATTTTGCTTCATGTTTATTCGAGTTGTGTGGTTGATTCAATTTCTTCACCACATGCCTCCTGTTATTTGAATGACATTCACACTCGATCACACAGATTCTCTTCTATATTTGGAAGTCGACGATTTGGATTGGATAAATTGGATGATGTTAGTGTAATTAACCTTTCTGCTTATTTTCTTTTGTGAAACAAGTGCTCACTACAGAGAAGATAGAACATAGTTGCTGCAACTGAGGAGCATATACTGATGGAGCTGGCTGACAGGGCTGTTGGTTTTCTGCTGTGCTGTATCAGCTTATCAATATTCACGTACTGTACTTTCTGGGTTATCATTCTGGTAAGTTCAAATTTGATTAATTTTGCATATTTAGTCTGTTTGAGCTTATATTATATAACAAAATTCTTCGTGGATCATTGCAGCCATTTGTTGACAGCGACCACTTCATCCACCAGTATTTCTTACCTCAGGAGTATGCAATCATCATCCCTGTTCTTGCTGGTGTTACACTTCTTTGTTTTCTGAGCGTCTTCATTGGATCTGTAATGCTGAAATCCAAAAAGAAGAAGGCTTAATCTCATTTGTCTTCATTTTTTTTTCCTTTTGTTTTCAATTTTTTCGTGAAGGTTGTTTGTAATCTTTCTGTAAGACTGTAAGCACAGCCTTCATTATACTAATTTCATTAGGGTATGTATACGGGAACAGCCTTTGATATCTGTTAGCAATGTTATAAATATTGTTCAAAAATTTCTTTTACCTCGACATTTTTTCATTATCAAATTTACTTGTAGGATAAATGGGCTTCAGGCTTTCAGCTGCTTTTCTGTTGGAAATTACAATTGCCATGCAAAATACTAATACTTCAATGGGGTAGATGATGAATGCATATGCTTCTCAAGATTGTTACTTGTTATTGTATGTCTAGTGTTAGGTGGTATCTTGAAGTTAAAAAACATGACGAAGAGGCAAAATAACAAAGAAAGTAATTGTCATGTATTCCATAATATTAGAGGGCAGTACCATCTCAGAAACAAAACTCTTGATGCAACGCCCTTGCTTCTTCGTTGAACTTGTATAAGAGTATACTTGAAAACAATGTGGTGGATTGAGAAGAGATTAAATGAAATAGGATAGTAAATCATTGCTTTAACGATGTAAATCTGTAAATTACTTGTAAAGCTTTATTCAAATAACAGTGTAGTTGTGGCAAGATAAACAATCATTAGCCTGTTACAAATTTCTTCAGGCAATTAGCAGTCTTGAGCTCAATATCTTACTCGTACTACTTATCTATGATAAAGCTAAAGAAAGGAATGTGCCATCTTAAAGAAAAATCAATTACAAACAAGTAAGCTCTTTACAGAATGTATCAAACGCAGCACAGCAAGATATCTCTTCAATTGCACCAAAACGGCACATCTGCACTTCTAGTCAAGAAGCGGACTCCCTTCTCTGACAAGCACAAAGAGGCCACCATCTCCTCTTGAAATCCTAAAATCTTCATCGACATATGTGAATAGCAACCAAGATGAAGTGCGTTCACCTGGAATGGGAATCTTAAGAGGTGGCAGGCCATATAATGACCGTGAAATACTTGCTGCTGCCTCCTGAACAGGATTCAGGAGCTGCTGCACAGGAGAAAGGGTAATATTTTGTCCAAACACATTTATATTCTCTGGAAGATCAAATTGAGATTTAATCTTTGGAGGCTCAAAAGTGGCTTCTTTAAATTGAACCTGCATATCAGAAACCAGCTGATTAGCACATTTACGCTTTGTTTGGATAGAAGGAGATGGAAGGAAAAGAAAGGGAGGGGGACAAACTCTCTTGTTTGGGTAAAGGATTGGGGGAAGGAAGAGAAAGGAGAGGGAGGGATCCATTTTCCCTCTCTCTTTAATAAGCATAATCCCTCCAAAATTGGAGAGATTTGGAGGGAAAATGGAGCTCACCTCCCCCTCCCTTTTTTTTCCCTTCCCTTCCCCTTCTTTCCCTCCCCTTCCTTTCCTTCCTTATTTGATATCCATACAAAGTGTTAATCCCCATTTAAACATCTCAACTGAAAGAAAATAATCAAATTCTGAAATAAAATAACAATTCCTCCTCAAAAATTTGTAAAATGTGGGGAATTACACTTTTCAACACACAACTTTAATCTATCTTTGGACCTTGAAAAGAAAGGAGTTGAGATACTTTCCGTAAACCCCACGAGATCCCAAGAGGCCAGAGTGGTTGGAATCGTCCACTTTACCTTTTAAAAATATGCTTTCTATCACTGATTCAAGGTCACAAAGGGTCTTTATGTAATTTAATGGCACAAGATCTATCCCTCATCAGTCATCATCAATTAAGTTTTTGACACCCGAAAGTGTGAATTAGACTTCTTTATTTTTATTATTATCGGATTTTCCTGAAGGATTCGAGATAAATTCCATGCACCCCACCAAACCCGGGAGGCTAATTGTGTGGTTGGAGTCGTCCACTTTACCTCTAATACCTCAATTTAGCTGGTTATAGAAATGACTACCGCCATTAACTCAAAGTCACCACAGGCCTTTATGTGACCGACTAGTAGGCATATGTGATTCCAAACTATATTTTATGACCCTATATGAATCTTCCACCATCACTTGGATTTTGACACTGCAACCCAAAGTCACCGAAATTGTTCCAAAAGCATAGATTAACCTTACTTTTGGAGGATTTTTATTTTTTTGGACCTAGAAAAAAAAGGTTTAATATTCATCCCATGGACCCCATGAGGTCCTTAGAGGCCACTATGTGGTTGGAACCATCTACTTTGTTTCCTTAATGTCAATTTAACAAATTACAAACATAGTCTCCTTCAGATTCACCCCATGGGCCCCACGAGGCCCGTAAAGGCTTTCAAGTGCAATCAACGAAATGTCGAAGTGTAGATCCCCAAAATTAGTCTCTGACCTATATGACAAACCTTACTTCTATTCTAAACAAAAGATCAATTCTTTCTACTTGCTTAACCAAATTGTCAAAGATTCTAAAGGTGTTACAGCAGTTAGGCTAATAATGACGGTCATTAACTAATGTTTATTGAGAAGGAAGGTTATAAGCTTTCATAAAGTCCCTTAAAGCCTTAAAGAATGGTTATCTATTGAGTAATTCACATAGAAGTAAGATAACGCTAGGTGGAGATGGAGGTGGCGGTATGTTTGCAATGGGGTGGGGATTATGCCGAGGTTGGGTAATTAGATGGAGAAGAAAAGGAATAGGAATGAATTTGGGTTGGGTAGGTAGTGAATTTCCCTTTTTAAAGTATATACAAGTATATAATCTATTGTAAAAGTAAACTGATGATCTACGCAAGAAAACATGAATAGGGAGAAAATTAGAAAGAGAAAGAGAGTAAACACTCCAAAAAATCAAGGGAAGAACCCAGAACCCATACAAAAATCTAGATCGAAGCTACTACCACCCATCTCAATCCTACTCTACTCAAATCTCTTACTTGAAACCAAAGAATTACAATTCCAGCATATCTCTTGGTCAAGCCCCATCGCTTAGTGGAAAACACAGTGTGCACATACACAATTTCCTCCCAAAAATCAGCAATCCCCACATATAAAAATAGAATATTAAAACTCATTCCCTATCTGACACAATTACAATTGTGTAGCTCTCAATCTCCAAATCACAAGATCTAAACGTCATAGTCATGGAGCCTCAAAAAAGCTTATCTTTGATAATAGTAATGATTATAACTGAATACAAATGGTGGGACTACAAAAGGCAAAGGGAGCACTTGAATGGTCTGAGCCTAAGAGTCCGCACAATTAATTGTATAGATAAGGCTGCACCATCTACCCCCTCTCCAAGGCTCCAACCAGCAAAATAAACACCCACCCACACAACAATTTCATTGGAGGCAATTGCAGTTAGGATATGACATCATTCTGATTTTACATTAGGATTTTCGTTGATTTTTTCGGGGGTAAGGTTCATTGCACAACTACATGGTCATTAAGCACTGTGCCTACAGCACCGAGCATTTGAGCAATACATGTGATTACATGAACACATTTTTTGGATTCATTATGATGAAAAGAATGCAATCCCATAACAGTAACATTAGATACACAAGTAAACAACTGAAAGTGGCTCCACAACACAAGGTATTGATTTGAGCGACAAGGCTGTTAACTCGACTTCATATATAACCCAGACCATGTGCAAGCAACATTCATCATACCACTAAATAAAAGGTTTGTTCATTTACCTGTATCCTTGAAGGACTACTAATGTCAAATTTGGCTGTTGCACTAAATGAGAACGTTGCAAAAGGACTGGACAATGTGGTTGAATTCTCCACAGTTTGGCTGGTGGTGCTAATGGCTTGGCATATTTGTTGAACTTTTAGCAACGGTGTAGATCCAACAGCAAGAAGAGGCAACAACTCAGAAAAGGCTGTGTACCTGATAAAATACAGAGAAAATGATAGATGATGCACGGTAAAGAGGATGAATAAAATTTCCTGTCATAGCTCAGACAAAACCCCAGATGATGATTGTTAATATCAAAGGATGTTTATGATAATATGCATCAGATGTCAATATATTCTTCAACTTTATAGCATGTGAATATGTGATCTCTTATTTTCTGGAGTTTTATGTTGTTAATTTGCTATAAACTATCTTAACATCTAAAGGTTCATTGAACACAAGAATATCACACACACAATAAAGGGCCAGTTATAACTTCTTACAAAATTGGCACTTAGTAACATACAATCGTGGCTGATTCAAGACAACATTTCCTTGTTAATGCACCAACTCTCTTCCACTGTTCTACCATAATTTTCCATCAAAATATTTCAACAGAATAAAATTCTGAAGGAAAATGGCAACCAATAACAATAAATGGCTATTAATACTCTATCTTATCCCTAGTGCTTCTTTATGTTGGGAATTTCCCATTTGTGAAGAAATATTGCCCAACATCATAATATTATTAGGAATTAGGATGGTGACTAGCCAATAAGGTTAGAGGGTTACTTCATGGTTTAGTATGGAACCTCACCAGTGTGCGAGTCAGTAGTCATACTCCTTTGTTCCATACATGATTATCACATTAACCCTACTCCTTTATATTGAAGGATATAACTTCATTCATTGCAATACCCTTTATATGGTTGCATAATTCTCCCCATCACTCATTCTAATTGAGGAGCACTTCGAAAAATCCAATCACAATTCACTACTATCCTAACAAGCATATCATCTCTTTTTCCGAGCATCCCAAAAAAGTGTACGTGACTAGTATAACATTAACAAAACAACCCAAATATAGGCACACAACAAATTCCCATTTTCCACTTAGCACCCTAAATTAAACTACAAGATAATCTTCCCTATAAATTAAAACAACAATCCATTCAATAAACATCAAAGTAAGCATAACATATTAAGAACTAAAATCAAACAACAAGAAAAGAACATAGAAAAGCTTACACCAAAACCCAATTGCCATCAAGCAACCCCGGAACCTCAGTCGGGTTAGGATTCGGGTTCGCCGCCTCGAGTTGATTAACAAGCTCCGATACCTCAGCCCGAACCTCAGCCGAGGCCCGAAACCCGAGTTCCGACCCATAAAGAGAATCCAACAAACACCTCTTCAGCTCCCAATTCTTGTTCACCCAACTACTACTACTACCATTAGTTTCTCTCTCCTTAATCTCTTCGCCATCAATTGCAAGACGGCCCCACTCATCTTCATCCTCGCGAATGGGCGGGTCAGAGTCGGCGAACCTGGACTCAGTCTTGGGCTCAGGCCCAGATTTCTCGCCCCATTCGTCGGAAACTGTGATGGAAACATTGAGCTCAGGTGGGTTCACGGAGGCAGAAGGGTTGGGCTTGGGCTTTGGGTCTGGGCCCCATTCATCGTCTTCATCGGAGGAAGAAGCGGAAGAACGGGAGGATAAGAAGGTTCTGGAAGAAGGACGCGTGGAGGAGAGAGAAAGAAGTGGGTTTTGAGAAGGGAGGAGAGAGAAAGAAGAGAATTGGTTATGGTTGTAATGGAGGATTGAGGAATTGGGGAAGAAGATGGAAGGTGGTGGAGTTGAGAGAATCGTCATTTTTTGTTATTGGGAAGAAAAAATTGAGGGGAATTTGGTGAACATGGGTGTTTTTGTTTGTATTTGGACCTATTGATCAAATTTTGTAAGGCTTCAAATATTTTGCTAAATATATTTGAGAAAATTGAGACTAGTGTGGACTGTAGAGTGAGGGACTGATTGGCCGACATACTCGCTCCATGAAGGAATGGTTACAATGTCACGTATTTTATTTTAGGATTGTGAAATAAAAGTGTTACTCCGTATCAATTTTTTGTATGACAATGGTTTGCAATTTTATGTTATTTTGGAGATATGTACTTGAATAAGTGGTTTTTATTAAAGGTAATTTTAATTGATATTGGACACGACATAAATACATGATATTAGCAAAGATAAATGCAAAAAATTTGGTAGCTTGCATTGTTGAACAAAGTATATGTTTATGTTAGTATTGGTACATCTTTCACAATTCAACATCAGCAAGAGCGATCATTAGAGACCGCTAACGGTGGTTCTCTCATCCATGCCAACACTTTCAACCTAGACATCGATCACTAATGTCTTGTGCAATCTCTTAGTTGTTAACTCAATCAAGGGTAGTACTTGGTCCCGTCCATGACAGATCGAGCATACCATCATAGACATTCAGTCGCTTCTTAACTTTCTCAATTTTGATACCTAGAGCATTCATCATATTTATCAAGAGGCAAATTAAATAGAGCGACTGATTAGATCGCAAGAGTATGTTGGCCACTGCACCTGATTAGTAACAACATGAACATTGTCCCTTGTAATAACTATAGTCTTGTTTCCATTCTCTCTTCCAAATGCGTTAGGAATTCCTATCCCAAGAAGGTTTTCTAACAATGTTTCTTTTTCTTTACTATTATAATAATAATAATTCATTGGATTTTTTTTTTTGTCATAAACTACCTCATAAAACCTAAATTTTGTGAAAAATTACCTAATAAAAAAAATGTTATAAGAAACTACCTAATACAAAGTAAAATGTTGTAAGATACTACCTTTGGCCGAACTTCCATCGTTGACCTAAGTTTACGGTGTTGACCAACCTCAAAACATCCCTAAAACCACCACGGGGGTTAGTTTTCAAGGTGGTAAGGTTATTTCAGGGTGGTTGGAGGATATTTCGAGTTGGTGAGGGTAGTTTAGTGCTCCAGGATGGTGGTTTTCAGGGTTAGAGGTGGTGGTTTTGGGTTGGAGGGCGGTTTTGGCATGGTGGAGGCAATTTCAAGCAAGTTGTGTTAGTTTTGGGGATGAAAGCGGTGGTCTTGGGGTTGTTTTGAGGTGGGTCAACGATGGAAATCCGACAAAGGTAGTATTTTACAACATTTTACCTTTTATTAACTAGTTTCTTACAACATTTTATCTTTTATTAGGTAGTTTTTTACAACTTGACAAAAGTCCTAATTCATTCTACATGAATTTTTTTTTTTAAGATTGCTACAAACATAAAAGAGAGATTTTAAGTTCACGGATATGGGCCTAGAGAAGACCCTAATGCTGGTGATTTATGCACATGTTAGTGGTACGTCTAGGAAATCATATATAATCGTTTTAAGATAGGAAATCTTCAAGAATGGTTGCATCAGAAAATCAGTTTTAATTTCCTCACCAAGGGACGAAACAAGAAAATGAGGTATAGCCTACCTATTTTGCAATCAATATATGGTGGTTTTGGAAATAATGGAGAAATTGTTATCTTTGTTAGAGGTAACAACATCTCCTATGATATTGATAGCTTCTTACCGAATCGGTTAGAGGAAAGTTGGACGACTTTAGTAAAAAGATGACATTATTCATGGTGAGTTCGTTAAATAACCCAATTAAGAAGAATACAAGAAGTAGTGTACATAAACCAACACTGAGGATGGTTTGTCCTTAATACTGATGGACCGACGCCAGCAGGAGGGGGGGGGGGGGGATTATTCGAGATGAATAGATCGAGGAAGATGTAGATTGCCTTTACATCAAACTTTGTTTCATGTTCATTACATAAAGCTGAACTAAAGGCTATTGAGATAGGCATTGATCGATGTTGCCTTCAAATTTGGGGTCAAACACCTAATGATCCAAATGGATAATCATTTGGCAATTCGAGCACTTCAAGTAATGGAGCATTAGGATGAGAATGTGTCCATATTGTCCACAACTGTCAAAGATTAATTTAGGAGAATGGTTGGGAAGTAAAATTCCTCCTTTGTTACAGGGAAGACAATCTGGCAAATTAAGGGGTGAACTTAGCTCAAAAGATTCAAGTGTGGCAATTAAGTTTCTCCTATCTAACTTGGACGTATTCTCCATGAAAACCTAGTGGGTGTTGCTATGCTATGTGTAATCACTAATTAATTTTTGTTTGTTTATTTCCCTGTTTATCGGAGCCTATACCCCTCAATATCCAAAAAAAAAAAAAAAAACCCATAGAGAGAGATATATATATTAACGTGAAAAAGTGATAATAACATGTGTAGACGAATTTAAAATAATAAAATATGAGAAATTTACCACTGACTAACCACCAATTTAGAGTATCTACAATGGGGCTTAAGTGGAGTTCAATAGAAGCTATATAATACGAGTAATAAACAATGTACATTTTTTTATTCTACATATTATTTTTTTATAAAGAGACCAATTGGGTGAATAAGAGAAAATTGAGTCATGGTGAATTAAATGTAAAGTTGTAAGCACCATGTAACCACTATGACAATAGGGACATTACTCGAGCCTAAATGCTACAGTACCTGAGTAAGTTGTATGTTCTTTCCTCTCAATACAACTTCATCATATCAATATCTACCTTACAACTTTCTAGGTTTTTCTTTAGTAATTGCTCCCATCTTTAGTTTTACACTATTCACCGAATTTCCTTTTTAATTTTTTTTTTTTTTTTTTTTTTTTTGGTGTTTAGAGAGCCACAAGGGCGATGAGAATCGATTGATCCAAGAATCATATGAAATTAGGAGGGGAGCTCTAACCACTTGAACTTTTTATTACTTTAGTTATTTATACATTAAGAAAAATATATTCATGTGAGATTTTATTTGATTCCTCTCAATTTGTAGTTTCAATATATCTATTGTTTCGGGGTTTTCTGATGTCCTGCGGGAGAGTTACAATTCCGAGACTGGAACCGGACGCCTGTACCTGCAAAACAAACGGATGCTCCGGATGATTGGAGATCCGCCTCCGACGGTCAAGTTAGTACTTGATTAAGGAGTAATTAATGCGGAAATTAAAGTGATTGGGTCTCTCTAGGTGAGAGTGTTTAATGTGTGTAATCTGCGTTTTTAGCGTTATCTCCCTTAATGGGGATTAAGGGAGGTATTTATAACCTCGGGAAACGTGTCAATCTAGGTTTAGGTTAACCTTGGGCTGATTGGGCTTCCCTCGGAAGTTGGGCCTAGGTGACCGGTTATCCCAGGTGTCATGGGAAGGACACGTGTCGTGTCGTAATTGGTCCATAGTGGACGGATCACTGCTTGACACGTGGCAGGCTCCTATTGGCCCATGTGACGGACCCATGGCGGAACCTGATTGGTCCACTTGTCAGATGGTGATTGGTGGGGAAAAATCCCCTAATCATTTGCCCCTCACAGGTGGCACGTGACTGGTCACGTGTTACCTGTGACAGGTATCGCCCTGTAACAGGCGACGACCTGCTACAGGTGTCACTCGGCGAGAGGCCGAGAGATTCTCCCGCCAAAATTTTGAATTCTGGAAGTGACCCTTCGCCTTCTCACTTCGCCTATATAAAAGAGTGTTGACTTCGGTCATTTTCACACTTGAAAACTTTGTGAGAGAACATTCGGACCCCTGAACTTGCTCTGACATTTTGGACCCTTTCTGCCTACCGCCTGCTCTGACAAGCCGACTGCAAAGGATTTTCAGAACTTCATCAATCGTCACTCGTTCAGGTAACCGTCGGTTCTCTTACTCTTAATTTTCTCTTACTTTATTCTTTTTTGAAATGGCACCACGGAAGCACACGACACGACCTAGGTTAGTGATCAGCCGGTCACCGGGGACGGCTGAATCTAGGACTAGGAGTGCCGCCTGCCCTTTTCTGGACCCATCTTTGCCCTTTATACAAAGTCCGACTGTATCTGTGTCTATGCAGAGCATGATGGCCAGAACAAAAAAGACTGCCAGGATCTCAAACTCAGACGGCTCCTCCCACAGGGTGCCGATTAGTGAAACATCTGACCAGGCGCCAGATGTGGAAGTGAAACAAAGCGGCTTGAAAGCCGGCAGTTCTGAGGGAGGAGTCAAAGTGACCCCTTCCCACTTTACAGTTGACAATTCTACATTCTCTCCTGCTCCTTTTAAAGGAGAGGAGGCGGGCCCCTCCGGGAGAGGGGAGGAGTCGTCCTCTTCGGACTCGTCAGAGGACGATTCTGAGTCTAGCTCTTCTGGCCATGCTTCCCTGGACACAGAAGAGAAAAACAGTCGCCTACAAGAGGCGAGGCTTTCTCACGCAGTTGAGAAGGGGGACGATTGGGCGGAGCCATCCGCCTCTCACCGAGAGCAAAATACCCCCTACTACTGCACGGTACCTCGGGGCCGGATCACGGCCATGCAAGAGAAAGTGGAGAGCTTTATCGCAAACCACACAATGGGCCCCGACTTTTTAGTGTTCGTGCCGGATCCAGAAGACACAGTCGTATGGCCGGCTGGTACCAGTTATGATGGCGCCTGCTTTGGCTGCTACGAGGCGGCCATCAAGGCTGGGCTGCGCTTCCCACTACATCCAGCTGTTCAACGGATCTTGGATGGGTATGAGTTGGGGTTATGGCAGTTAGCCCCGAACTCCTGGGTCAACGTACTCGGCTATGTGGCCGGGTGCGAACTGCACGGGGGTGGAGCCGAGCTTCGAGGCTTTCGCCCACATGAACTACCTCAGCCGGACCCCTAAGGCAGGCGGTACCGGCTGGTATCAATTGACGAGCCACAGGGGCTACCTCATGACGAGAGGTAAAGCAAACAAATGGAAGGACTGGCGAAGCACCTTCCTCATCATTGAGAGCTCAGACACAGAGCTGAACAAGCGCTTCAACAGGTGGAACAGGAATCCGCCCCTTCTTGCAGGAGGCCGCAGCATGCCGCCTGTTCCCCCCAAGGCTAAGAAAGAGATCCTAGATAAAGGACTCTTCAAAGTAGAGTCGAAGGTGAACTCTACTTCAGGGGTACGAGAGCAAGTACCCCTGCACTACGTCCCGAGCTTCAAATGGCTCTACGACGAGTACTTTTTGGCCGCCTGTGGCCTCAGCAGTCGGTGCTCAAGAGGTAGTCGGCCTGTCGAATACTCTGTTGTTCCGTGCATTTCTTGTGTATGACTTTTATTAACTGCTATTTGTTTTTGCAGCGGACGCCATGAGCAAAATTACCGCCTCCAAGACTGCGGCGGCCATGTTGCGGGCCTCCATCATGCAACAGTCTTCAACCGACTCCCCCAACAAGGGGGCACCCTTGGTGGGCTTCGAACCTTTCACCCTCTTTTTGGAGTTGTGTTTATGCATATACTGACTCTTTTCTTCTTTTTTAGACGGGCGCTCCAAGAGATTCTTCTTCCCAACAGCCGGACCCCAAGGCCCGGAGGACGACTGTTGCGAGCTCTCCTGGTTCTGCCAGGAAACATGCGGCGGCTGAGAAACAGCCGGCCACTTCTTCTAAAACTCCAGCTGGGCCACCTAGATGTATGAAATTGTCCTTGTAAATTTTAGACTTGCTCCCTTCTTTACTAGGTCTAATCCGTTTGTTTATGCTTGATGCAGCCGGCCCTCAGGAGCCTGACTTGGTCGAGGTGGCCAAGTCTATGATCAAGGTCGTTCCTCCAGCTGAAAGGGAGGCGGTCAGGGGTGTCGGCACCCTTGACCTAGACGGGATTGCAGGGGTCCTTGCTGAGGTATACTTAGCATATTTTTGAGTATTTGAATTCCAGGACGCCTGTTTTCTCTTTTTGTTTGGAAACTGACGCCTGTTCCCCTTTTTACTTAGGCCCTGCTCCGAGTGAACGGCCTTCGCAAGCCGCTTGACCGGAAGAACAAAGAGGTAAAGGCTGCAAAAGCTATGGCCGCCTCTGACTGTGATAAGGCAATGTTTCAAATTGCCCGAAATGAAGTTCTGACCATTGATATTCTTTATTATCAGGCGCAGGCTACCGCCGCTATCCGGGCTCAGTTAGAGGCGGCCCAGAAGAGGAATAGCGAGCTGGAGGCGACCATCAACAACCTCAAGGCCGAGCTGAGACCTCTTCGCCAAAAGATGTCCTCATACGAAACCTTGGAGAAATCCTTGGCGAGCGTAAAGGTACGCCTGGTGACCCAGGAGAAGAGTCTTACTCAGGAGCTCTCGGAAAAGGCCGAGCAAGAAAAGAAAGAGCTGGTCCGGGAGATGATGGAAGAATCTGCTCAAATCCAGCGGTTGACTTGGGGCCGCCTCTTCCCCAATGCCGACTTTGCCTCATGGGAAAAAACGTACCGCCAGTGTTCTGATAGATATAATCAGGAGATCCTGGCGGCTGCTGAGGAAGAGGCGTTGGCGGCTGCTGAGGAAGAGGCGTTGGAGGAGGAGCAGCCGGTAGTGGCGCTTGTGCCGCTTGGGGGTAATGCATCAAAGAAGGATGCAGCTGAAGCCGAGTCCAGCAAGAAGAGTGCTGACCAGGCGGCAGCTGCTGATATTGAAGATCTGCCCCCTTCTTAAGCTTTATGTCTTCTTCCCACGGCCTGCGTGCCCTTTGTTTGTATTTACCCGGCCAGGGGGCCGGGGCTCTGAATATTTTGCCGGTCTTTAATGACCGGCTTCCTTTTAATGAATATTTTTGTTTTGCTTCAAACTTGTTCAAGTATTGAATATTCTGATATCCAATTGTACACTATACCGACTGTTTTACATGGCCGATAGTTGCAGACAGGTACAGATAGTTAGTCACGCCGCCTATGCCCCTGGACGACTGGTCATCTGTTTCCAGGCTAGACGATCAGTCGGCCATTTATCCAATCGGTATTCGAACCATTTTAAAGACTGGATCCCCTTTAGGCAGGCGGTTCTGTCATATAAAATTAACCAAGTAGGAAAGTGGTTTCCTACTTGTCATGTTTTTAGGCTAGAGACTTTAGGCCGTCTAGGCCGACTGTTCCCCGCCATATTTAATCTAGTGTGAGCCGGTGCTGTATGAACACCTTTTTAGTTTCATACTAAATTTTTAAGGAGTGACCAAGTAAACATGATTGTTACCTAGTCGCCAAGTAACTGAGTAGTAGAGGTATCAAACGGTGGGTACCGGTTGTTCCCCTTTATTCGCCAATGTTTGTTGGCTTTTAACTCATAGGTTGTTAACCTAGCAGGAGTAGTGGTTGAGAGCCCCTGTTTGCTAAAAACAGGCGGACGACTCATACCTTTTAGGCTCCATACTAAGTTTGAGAGAGTGACTATGAGTTAACTTTGGTGTTACTCAATCGCCGTCATTCCTGCTTGAGTAGTAAAGGTACCAGGCGGCGGAGGCCGGCTGAACCTTTTGATTCGCCAATGTTTGTTGGCTATTAACTCAAGAGGTACCCCCTGCATTTATCCCAAGTAATACAGGCGGTCATCTGACTCAGATGTCAACTGCTACCACTGGTTTGGTTAGCGATAGAGTTATCCTTGTCTCAAAAACGGCTACGTGGTTGCCCTTGGGGACAGTTGTATAGGTGTCGTGTAATTAGTTTATAGAGCAATGTTCCACCCAAAAGGGAGCTGCTCTCTGCGACGAATTTCATCCGGAGGGATGCCGCCGGACGCCTGCTATGATGTTGGGACAGGTCGTATTAGTTTTGAAGATTGAATCAGTTGGCTTGGCGCCTGGTCTGATCATTCGGCCTGTGGCCTTGGTTAGTTCTTGGTGAACGTAGGTGCTAAGTAAAAGGAGGGTAGCCGCCTGTTTAGGCACAGGGTCGGCCAGGCCCTGATCATTTTTAGTTAAGTATAAGGGGGGTGGCTGTGTGTTTGGAACCAGTCGACCCTCTTCTATGGAGAGTAGCCGACTATATGTCCAGATGGCGTGCCCCTATGGTGATAGAGTAAAATATTCAATGGAGAGTAGCCGACTGTAAAGGTACAGGCGGCATGCCCCTCTGAAGATAGAGTAAAATACTCAATGGTAGCCGACTGTAAAGGTACAGGCGGCATGCCCCTCTGAAGATAGAGTAAAATACTCAATGGAGAGTAGCCGACTGTAAAGGTACAGCCGGCATGCCCCTCTGAAGATAGAGTAAAATACTCAATGGAGAGTAGCCGACTGTAAAGGTACAACCGGCATGCCCCTCTGAAGATAGAGTAAAATACTCAATGGAGAGTAGCCGACTGTAAAGGTACAGACGGCATGCCCCTCTGAAGATAGAGTAAAATACTCAATGGAGAGTAGCCGACTGTAAATGTATAGGCGGCCTGCCCCTCTTAAGTAAGAATAAAAAATTAAACATGGAGAGTAGCCGACTGTTTGTCAGCAGGCATGCCCCTCTTAGTACAAAATTGAATATTAAGTATGCAAACTTTTATTAAGTAGCCCTTGACTATTTACATCATTCAAAAGAAATATTTCTTAAGATTATCTACATTCCAAGTTCGAGGCAACGGTTGTCCGTCTGGTGTTCCCAGACGGTAGGTACCATCCCTGACCTCTTCATAGATTCGGTAGGGTCCTTCCCAGTTGGGAGTTAGTTTGCCAGACTCATTAGCCCTACCAACTGCTTCCATTTTTCTAAGTACAAAGTCCCCCACTTTGAGTGGACGTCTGTGTACTTTTTTGTTGTATGATCTAGTCATTCTCAGGCGGTAAATTTCATGGCGCAAGACAGCATTGCCCCTCCTTTCAGGAAGTGAGTCTAATGCTAGGCGCATGGCTTCCCAGTTTGCCTCTTCGTCATATAGCATTACTCGAAGAGTCGGCTCGTAGTGTTCTATTGGAAGAACAGCTTCCGCACCATAAGTTAGGAGGAATGGAGTTTCTCCAGTCGCCCCTTTTTCAGTCGTCCTAATGGCCTAGAGAACATGTGGTAATTCATCCGCCCATAGGCCGCCTGCTCGTTCAATCTTTTTCTTGAGACCGTCTGAGATGATTTTATTAAAGGCTTCTACCTGGCCGTTTGCTTGTGGACGGCTGACAGATGCAAAGTAGTGTGCAATTCCTTGGTCACCCAACCAGCTTTTGAGAACAGACGTCTCAAATTGGGGACCATTATCAAAAACCATAGACATGGGAACCCCCAACCGAGTGATGACATTTTTCCAAATGAATGAAATTACATCCTTCGTCTTGATTCCCTTTACAGCCTCCGCCTCTACCCATTTAGTGAAGTAGTCGACGGCAACAAGTATGTACCTCCTTCCGCCTGTAGCAGGCGTATATGGACCCAGAATATCCATGCCCCACTTAGCAAACGGTAGTGGGCTATGAATGGTAGTGAGGTCAGTAGCCGGACGGTGAATTAGTTTGCCAAACCTTTGGCACTTGTCACATTTTTTCACCATCACCATCGCATCTGTCTCTAAAGTAGGCCAAAAGTAGCCCTACCGCCTTGCCCGTTGAGCAAGCGTCCTACCGCCTATATGGGAAGCACAGTAACCAGAGTGAAGATCGTCCAGTATCTCTCGCCCCTTTTCTGGAGTAACACACTTTAAGAAGGGTTGAAGGTACCCCCTTTTGTGAAGTTCTCCCTTTATTATTTCAAAACTGGTTGCTCGTTTTTTCAGTGCTGCCGCCTGTTGATGATCATCCGGCAGGGTACCATTTGCCAGATATGCCCTGATTGGATCCATCCAGGTTGAGCTTCTGTCTAAGATTCCAATAGGTTCTTCCTCAATGCTTCTCCTCTCCATTACTTCCCAAAAAACAGTTCGAGGAGTATCACAGGAGGCGGATGATGCTAATTTTGAAAGTGCATCCGCCTGGTTGTTTTCTGATCTCGGCACTTGGGTCAGATGGAAATCCTCAAGGGAGCCGACTGCTTGTCGGACCGCCTGTAAATACTTGATCATGGCCGGATGGGTTGCTTCGTATTCGCCATTGTACTGACTCACTATCAATTGTGAATCGCACATGCGTCTATTTTTCTTGCTCTTGCCGCCTTGCACATGCGGATTCCGGCTAGTAAAGCTTCATATTCTGCCTCATTGTTTGAGGCCTGAAAACTGAAGCGTAAAGCATACTCGTACCTGTCGCCCTCTGGCGACTAACATATGACGCCTGCTCCACAACCATTTGAAGTAGAGCTTCCGTCCACATATACCTTCCAGACTTGGTCTGTAACTTGAGAGTCAGGAGGACGAGTCATCTCAACAATAAAGTCAGCAAAGGCTTGCCCCTTCACTGCTTTTCTAGGCTCGAAAGTAACTTCGAGGCTCTGTATTTCTATGGCCCATTTGATCATTCGGCCTGACGACTCCATGATGGTCAGTGGCCGCTTGATAGGTTGGTCTGTATACACGACGACTGCATGTGCCAAAAAGTAGGACTTCAATTTTTTAACAGCCATGAAGAGTGCAAGACCAAATTTCTCCACTAAGGGATACCTCAACTCGACATTTTTCAGTACATGACTGACAAAGTAGACCGGGAGCTGACAACCGTCTCTTTCAGCAAGGAGAACAGCGCTTAACGCATGATCAGAGACGGCCAGGTACATGTAGAGTACTTCTTTGGGCAAAGGGCTGACCAGCCTCGGCAAGGAATGCAAGTGAACTTTCAATTTCTGGAAGGCCGCCTCAGCATCCGACCCCCATTCAAACCTTGCCTTTTTCTTAATTGCTTGGAAAAAGTATAGGCATTTGTCGCCTGATCGGCTTAGAAATCTTCCCAAGGCCGCCAGACAACATGTTAACTTCTGAACCTCTCGGATGGTACGAGGCGACTGCATGTCAATGACCGCCTGCACCTTCTCAGGGTTCGCCTCTATTCCTCTCTGATTGATAAGGAATCCGAGAAATTTCCCAGACTCAACTCCAAAGACACATTTCTTGGGATTGAGCATGACATGGTGCCGCCTGAGTGTGGCGAAAGTTTCTCGGAGGTCCGACAGATGATCTTTCTGAAGTTTAGACTTGACAATCATATCATCAATATATGCCTCGACATTTCTCCCAATTTGATCAAAGAACACAGTGTTTATCATTCGCTGGAAAGTGGCCGGGGCATTCTTAAGACCAAACGGCATGACCGTGTAACAGTATAACCCCTGATCAGTGACGAAGGCCGTCTTCTCCTGATCTTTCTTCCATAAAGGAATTTGATGGAAACCAGAGTAGGCGTCCATAAAGCTCATCAAAGCATGGCCGGCTGTTGAGTCGACCAGGTTATCAATTTTAGGCAGAGGGTAACTGTCTTTGGGGCACGCCTTGTTTAAGTCTGTGTAGTCTACACACATTCGCCAGGTGCCATTCGGCTTTTAAACAAGCACCACATTTGCAACCCAGTCTGGGAAGTAACATTGCCGAATGAACCCTGCATCAAGTAATTTTTTAACTTCGGCGGCTGCCGCCTGACTTCTTTCTTCGCCACGGTTCCGCTTCTTCTGCCGTACCGGCTTCTTTTTCGGATCCACGGCCAGTTTATGTACCGCCAGATCAGGACTAATGCCTGACATTTCATGGACTTCGAATGCAAAGATGTCCTTGTATTCTTTCAATAGTTTGTGAAAGTCGTCACCCAGGACTCTCAGAGCAGTCGTCCCAACTTTGACTGTTCGCTCAGGACGTGAATCGTCTAAGATCAAGTCCGTATGCTCACCAGCCGGCTGAGGGCGGAATTCATCCGACCGCTCCTCTGCCAATGATTGCTATTTTCTGTCTTTTCTTGCGGCCCCTGTCTGGGATGCCTTTCTCTTCTTGCCGCCTGCTTCTTGAACAGGCGCACTCTCCTTGACATTGTCAAGGTCTATTTTTCCACCACTCGACCCAGTGGCCATAACAGTGGGCTTGACATCCGAGAGATAGCACTCTCGGGCCATCCTCTGATCTCCCCTTAGGGACCCGACTGTTCCATTATCCCTCTCAAACTTGAGCAACATAAGAGATGGGATTATAACAGCCTTGGAATTATTCAGGGTTGGTCGTCCCAGAATCATGTTGTAGGCCGAGAGTTCTTTTACTACCAGGAACCGGACTACCATGTGTCGTCCTTCCCCTTTTTCGCCCAGGCGGATGGGTAAATCCACTCGTCCCACTGGGTGGACGACTCCTCCTCCAAACCCTACTAAAGGGTGGGATGCCGGATGTATGCAATCAGTCTGATATTTTAGTTTCGACAGACATTTGCTACTGATGAGATCTGAGGAGCTTCCGGTATCTATGAGGATTCGGTCAACTCTCTGGTTGGCCACTTTACATTCAATAACAATAGGGTCGTCATGCGGCCCTTTTACCCCTCCTAGATCTTCTTCAGTGATGACAATCTCAGGAAATGGATATTTGGAGGGCCGTTCTTGGTGAACGGAATTTACATCTAACCGTCTGATATTGTCTTTGTTGCCCCTAATAGTGGGGCCGCCTCCTGAGAAGCCGCCTGCAATGGTGTAGACGACTGCATCATCTGTATCGAAGCTGTCGGCCTGTTGATTCTTTTTGGTCGACTGCTTTTTTGAGGAAGTGTTCCCCGTAGATTTCTTGACATAAGGGTCAAGATCACCTTGCTCAGCCAGGCGGTCCAGATACCGCATGAGACTGATGCATTCATTGGTGTGATGACCAACATCTTCATGATAATCACAGAATTTTTCTTGGTTCCGATTGTTTGCAGAACCCTTCATGGGGACCGACTTCTCAATTGAGATCCGTCCCTTGATTTCCTTTAGGATAAATTGGCTATCCTTGTTAAACGCATACTTTGGGGAGTATGGTTTGAATTCTTTTTTCTTTTTCTGGGCCGGCTGTTTAGAGGAATCAGCCGCCCAGACCTCTTTTCTCTTCTTGTCTTTGTTTGACGACTGTTTCTGTCGTCCTTCTCTTTTGTCGGACCTTCTCCCTTCTGACTGTTTTACCGTACGACAAAGATCAGTCGCCTGTATATAAGCTTCCGCTTCAATCAAGGCCTCTTGAAGAGTCGCCACCCTCTTTCGGACCAAATCAAATTTGAAGGTCGACCCGTCTTTGAGACCTCTGAAAAAGTCAGTATAGGCTACTTCATCCGGTAACCCTTGAATCTGTATTCTCATCAGGTTAAACCGCCTGATGTAAGAACGAAGCCCCTCCTTCTCGCCCTGCTGAATTGTTCCTAAATCAAGGGTCGTCTTCTTCGCAGGGATGTTCATGGCGAAGTTGGAGGTGAATAAGTAAGCAAGCGTCTTGAAGTTATTTACACAACCAGTCGGCAGGTTGCCGAACCATTGTTGTGCGATTCCTTTGAGAGTCGCTGGGAAACACTTGCACCAAGTGGGATCATCCAACCCTTGAAGATACATCAGGTTGGTGAATGCCATCAGATGGTCTTCTGGGTTAGTAGTGCCGTCATAGGCGCCTACTAATACATTTTTCACTTTGGCCGGCTGAGCGGCTTCAGTAATTTCCTTGGAGAAGGCCGACGGCTGTTCACCAAGTCTAAGCAACCGTAGCTGCCAGTCCATAGGTTGGACATTTTTTGCTGCATGTCCACCAAACGGAGGTGGCTGTAAAAAATACTGTTGTTGCGGTACAAACGGTAAGTTTGGTACCGCCTGGTCGCTATGAAAGCCGGACTGACGGGAGGTGCCGCCTGACTGACTCTCATGATACGACTGAGTATGCCTCATCGAGGTATTTCGCAGATTGTCTTGGAAGTTTGAAGTAGAGGCCGACTCTGACAATCGGTCACTCTTCTTCTGCTCTAGCAGTAGCCGAGCGTCTGTGTATGTTTTCCTCGACCCGTCCGCCTGAATATGACGAACAAGTTTCCTATTTCCTGGAGTAGGAAAACAGTATTTTGTGAAATCAAGGGCAGGTGGCTCCCACTTCCTAGATTTAGGATGAGGGGTCGCCTCTCGCCCTTGAACTGGTTTCCTCTTCAGTGAAGTGGAGGGTTTCTTAGCCGACTGCTCCTTGTCCAGAGCAGGCGGCTTCTTGTTGATGAACTCTTGAATTTCTCCCTTGAAGTCCCTCATGAAGGTCATGAGTTCGTTCCTTGTGATGGGAGCAGACCCATCAGTCGGCTGCTGCCGAACAGGCGGTGCGCCTGCTGGCTCGCTTCCAGTTTGAAGATGTTCCCGTTCCCTCCTTTCGGTATGACGGGTACGTCGGGCCCTTAGGGTCCCGTCTGAAGCTGTGTGAGCTGCAACTTCAAATTCATTCTCAGTATCGTGGTCCGACTGAACTAGAGGGTCGTCCAGGGGACGTCTCTCTTCAGGAGTCGGTACAGACGTGGATGCCATCTCAGAAGTACTCTCCCCACAGACGGCGCCAAAATGTTTCGGGGTTTTCTGATGTCCTGCGGGAGAGTTACAATTCCGAGACTGGAACCGGACGCCTGTACCTGCAAAACAAACGGATGCTCCGGATGATTGGAGATCCGCCTCCGACGGTCAAGTTAGTACTTAATTAAGGAGTAATTAATGCGGAAATTAAAGTGATTGGGTCTCTCTAGGTGAGAGTGTTTAATGTGTGTAATCTGCGTTTTTAGCGTTATCTCCCTTAATGGGGATTAAGGGAGGTATTTATAACCTCGGGAAACGTGTCAATCTAGGTTTAGGTTAACCTTGGGCTGATTGGGCTTCCCTCGGAAGTTGGGCCTAGGTGACCGGTTATCCCAGGTGTCATGGGAAGGACACGTGTCGTGTCGTAATTGGTCCATAGTGGACGGATCACTGCTTGACACGTGGCAGGCTCCTATTGGCCCATGTGACGGACCCATGGCGGAACCTGATTGGTCCACTTGTCAGATGGTGATTGGTGGGGAAAAATCCCCTAATCATCTATTTTTATCGAAAATTAAATATATTATAAATGGTTCAAATTGTGTGTTGTAGAGCAAAAAACCCTACCTGAAGCAACTATATTTGAGAAGGCAAATGCTAACGAGCGTTCCCAGAGCATTAGATAAAAATAACTTTAAAAGTGAAAATATTAAAGTAAAATACACATTAATTACACCGATCAGGATGTGATTTTGACATGCATTTCAAACTTAATATTTCGCACTATTTTAGATATTATTTTTTTAAAAGAAATTTTAGGTACTAGTAATATATTTAATTAGTTATCAAATGCCACAGAGCGCTCGTTAGCAAAATCCATTTGAGACAGGTTGAAGTACTTAATTTCCATCCATTCACTTTCAAACCATTTAATTATATTTTCCACCTACTACTAAAGACTAGAGCACGGCCTAATTAATGTATTGTGTTGGCTTTCTAATCACAAAATTGATAAAGCTAATTCATGTACAGTACTTTGTTTATACTTGTATAATACTCATGCATCGCATGTCTGACTCGTTTATTAACGTTTTGCACTCTTAAAGACTTGTAAAGAACTACAGACTAGTACGTACAACGATATATTTTGCCAATAAAAAATATACAAGTATGATATAAATTGCTCTGCGTGACACTCCTTTAGATATGGTTTGTTAGTAATTAAAATAAGTTAAGATAAGTAGAATAAAATGAAACCTTGACACACATGAAAAATGAACAGACAAAGAGATCGAGCATAAACTTATGTAACAATATTACAATAATAACCCTAATCTTTTGAGGATGACTAAAATGCCTATAACTTAATATACATGGAATCCCCCATATTTTTTTCACTACTGACTTTTTACATAATCATAACCTTGTTATATGTTGTTGTAACATCATCCTATGATTTTAGGTCAATGCTCATAAATAAAATACTACCTAATAAGCTTTTGAATCTTAATTTTAAAAAGAGAAAAGTTAGGGTTTATTTACTTAATTAATTTTCACTTATCTGAACTTGTTATATTCGCTTGAGACCTGACCTTATTAAAACTTACATAATTTGAATTTGGGTAATTCTTAGGCCCTATTATCTTCACCTTAAAAAAATATATCTAGTAAAAATAATTTTAGTTTTGTAAAAATAAATTTAGTTTATTAAAAATCAGCAACTTTATAGTAGAATTATGACAAAGAATCAATAAATATAATTTAAGTTCAAGTTAATTAATTTCAGCTGAGTAAAAATAATTTAAATTCTGCGAAAATGTTTAAATAAAATAAAAAGAACAGAAGCCTTATATATGAACTCTTTCCCTAGTCACAAATTTTTATATGTGGCCACACCGTGTGGCCGGGATTACTCGAGTTACTCGGTCAGGGGTTACTTGAGGGGTTCGGTCATGGGTTACTCGAGTTACTCGGTCAAGGGTTACTTAAGGGGTCCGGTCAGGGTTTACTCAGTCGAGGGTTACTTGAGGAGTTCGGTCAGGGATTGCTCGAGTTACTCGATTAGGGGTTGCTTGAGGGGTTCGATCAGGGGTTATTTGAGGGGTTCGGTCAAGGGTTACTTGAGGGGTTGCTCGGTCAGGGGTTACTCGAGGGATTACTCGGTCAGGGGTTACTTAGGGGATCGGTCAGGGGTTACTTGAGGGGATACTCGATCAGGAGAAAATTGAGTAACCTATGACTGAGTAACTCAAATAACCCAGGCCACACGATGTAGTCAGCCACACAGAAAAATCCCCCTTACCCAAGTTATTTTTCTTAAAATTTATCTTGTATGAAAATATTTGAATTTATAAGACCTAAAATAAGTGAAAATAAGGTTAACATAACAAGACCTTAATACCCACAGCTAAGATCAAATGAATTAATGTATTATACATATATCCTTACATTAAATATTGTATTAAATGGTAATAATAATAATAGTAAATTTGAAGATATCACATTAAATATAGAATCATCTATCCAAAATTTCTAATAGTATGAACACACAAATTTGATATACATTATATTCTAAAAATACCATCATTAATCTTATAATTATCAATGTACTAATATTTTTCACAAATTTAACTCATGACAAATACTTAGTTGTCCAAAAAATATCCTCTTTATTAGTCTAACTTCTAATAATGTGTTAGAAATAAGTTTATAAACATTAAATTTCAACTTTTATAAGCTCCCCAATTACATCATATTGTGTATTAATTTATGTATCCATGTCATTTTGCAAAATTATGTGGTTTAATATCTTACTAGCTACACAAACTTATAGAGAAAAAGTTGGTAGGAGATGAGAAATCATCATGAACAATGTGGACAATACATTAATTCTATATTTCATCTCCCAAAATTAAAACATAAAATTCAAAAAAGAAAATGGAAATTTACAACATTGATTATAATTAATTAAATTTTGTTGGTAGAAAATTAATAGCCTTTTTTTAATTCATCATCATGGGAGCAAAATCCTTTTTTTTTTTTTTTAATTTATATTTTTTTACACTATTTAAGCCATAAAAAAAGCTTTTGTAGGACCTAGCATTGACAATACCTTATTTAATCCTTCCTAACCCGTTGATTTTGTCCATTGTAACCTCCAAATCAACGGTCCATATTCGTTGACCTATTTGACCTTGACCTTATTACTCACTCTCTCTTCACGTAAAACGGAAAAACCCGAAAATTTTAAACCTTCTTTTTACCATTCAATCGCGTGAATCAACGCAACGATTTCAACGGCTACGATCATCTCGTGTACTCACGCGCTATTAAAGAATTTGGTTAATAAAAAGAAAAAGGAAAAGTTTTGACTTTGCGAGAGAGAGTAAAGAAGGCTACGTGAAACGGAAAAGCATAAACCAATTAAATACTGCCACGTGGTTTCAGAAACAGACGACTGAATAAGTGGCATTCATCGGTTTTTGTCAGAGCGAAATAAATTACGCTTTCTAGATTTATTTAATTTTTTTAAAAAAAAATAAAATAAATTCCATAAATTTATCAAAATTTTAAAATCAAAATATAATAGAACGGAACCCACTAAAAATAAAAACTTGCTTCATTTTTTCCCTCTTTTTCTCTCTACTCTAGTAAATAAGAGTGAGTATGAAGTGAGAGAAAGTGAGATTTAAGAGTGAGAAAGTTTTTTTAAAAAAAATTTCTTGTTTTTGCTAAGGCAGATCCAAACAAGTTCGAGAAAGATATAATCTAATACTCGAATATTGGTATATTCATTGCGCTCTATTGTTTTATTATTTATGGTCCCGTTAATGTTACATTTATTCAAAAATATGATTTTAGGTTCGTGTTTTTTATAATCAAACAAAAAATTGGTATATTCGCTTACAATTTTATTTTTTGTTTTTGTTTTGTTTTGATTCTTTTTTTTTTTCCGGTATTTTGATGTTTCGTATATTTCACGAGGTAGGTGGTTGTAGCTAGGAACTCAAAAAACCTTTTATGAAAGAAAATCATTTTGATTTTCCTCACTAATTTTGACATTTTAATAATCAAACAAAAATAATTAATTAATTTCAAAAAGTATTGTTCGTTACACTTTTTTTTTTTAACAAATTATTAAAATATAATTATTACACTCACTTTTTATCCAGCCAATCCTTACATTATTTTTGTTACCTAAGATGTTAGAATGGTAGACAAATAATATCATATCATAAAGGATTATGACAACCTAACCCTAAGTTGTTAATTTTTGATATTGTCATTTTTTTTGAAGATTTGGATACAAAGGGAGCAATTATTGGAGGAGAAAAGAATTGAAGCAAGTATAATTAACATAATAATGTATGGAGATTGTCAAGTAGCAGCAGCATTACCTTCAACAATGGGAGAAAATGGGATGTCATCAACACCAGATTGTTCTTCCCTTTTCGCTTCGCCTCTTCGAAACCCTAATAATCACAACCATAATCATAATCATAGTCATAATCATCATGTTAATGCCTTTACTTTCATGGCTTCGCTTCCGCCCGCCTTCCATCCTTTCCCTACTATCCTCCCTGTAATGTTCCTCATTCCCTCCCTCCTTTTATTTTATTTTATGTTTTTTAATTTGTTTGAATTATATTATTATTTTATTAATTTGATTTCTGTGTATTTTTGTAAGGTGAAGGAGGAGAGAGGGAAGGAGGAGATGGTGGAGAGCTTGTCAGAAAGCGAACTCAACATGGAAGGACAAGGTGGTCTTTCCGGGAACGAGCTCGATAGTCTTAGTGAAGATCCGCTTAACCCGAACCAATCGCAACCTTCTCAAAGTGGTAAGAAGAAGCGTTACCACCGCCACACTGCTCGTCAGATTCAAGAAATGGAAGCGTACGTATATACTTCATTTTTTACTTTCGTCCAAATTTAGTTGTCACATAAAATACAATTTTTTTTTTAGAAAATTATGATAATTTAATTATATTATAGTCTTTTGTTTTTTTTTTTTTTTGGCAGTCTTTTTAGAGAATGTCCGCACCCTGATGATAAACAAAGGATGAAGCTTAGCCAAGATCTAGGGCTCAAGCCACGCCAAGTCAAGTTTTGGTTCCAAAATCGCCGTACCCAAATGAAGGTGCGAAACCATATATTTCTCAAAATTGATTTAATTAATAGCGTAATTAGAAGAAAGGGTTTAATTTTTCTTTTGAGTAGAAATGTAAATTAATTTCAATTCTTTCAATCGTAATTTTTTAACATGATGGTCAAGTAATCGGAGAGAATCCTATCCACATGTAAAAAACGATATTAGCTACACGAGCTATATCGGATCTACCATGGTAGTAGTATATACATATGGAGTACATTATTAACGCGGTTAATTAATTGAATTCTTACATAGAATACCAAATGGGGCTAAAGGGTTGCACCATTGATGGCAGAAAGCCAGCTGTGAGTGAGTGAGGGTTGGAAGTGTAACATTGACAGCTTCGTAGTTCCCTAGGAAGATTAAAAAAAAAAAAAAAAAAGAGAGAGAGAAAAGGGTTTCATTTTAATTAACCCTTGAGTATTTTTTTTTTTTTTTTTACTGTGTATTTTAATTTTATGAAAGAACATGATAATATTAGCTAGTACAGAAAATGAAAGCTTGATGATGAAAATGGAAGACTTTAAAAGAAGAAGAAAAAAGTATAATAAAGAGGATTAAATGAATTTACCTGTACCACAGTCATTCCCAAAGCTAAGAAATTTAATGGCTTAAATGTTCCCCACCCCCCAATGTTCATTGTCCCAGCTGTAGGCCTAAAGCAGTAGTAGAGTCAGTAGTGTTAAATTTATTGTGCTTTTTTTTTTTTTTTTTGGATTATTACAGTACAATGCAATGAGATTATTAATTAATTTCATGCGTTATTATGTTAATATATGTGAATATGTGATTATATTACCTCTTCATTTTGTTTTAATTAAGCTATGTTAATCACTCTGACTCTGAATGTGTCCTAGTGTCAGGCTTGGCTATTCAAACTTGTGTTTGAGAGTACTTGTGGTAGATTGAAGTAAATGATTTGATTAATGTGATAATATAAATGCATGTATGTGTTTGATTAGGCACAACAAGATAGGACTGATAATGTGATACTGAGGGCTGAGAATGATAACTTAAAAAACGAAAATTATCGCTTGCAAGCAGTCTTGAGGAGCCTTGTTTGCCCTGGATGTGGAGGTGGCTCCATTCTAGGAGAGGTCGAGTATGATGAGCAGCAACTGCGCCTTGAGAATGCCAGGCTTAAAGAAGAGGTGCGTTCTTATTTATGGTTTATAAGCAACAAATTGCTAGGGTTCTTTGATTTTGGACTAGTGAAAGTTGTGTTATTTCATGTACAAATTGTCATACTATGACTTCAGATTTTCGTGTTATTGACTTATTGATGTATGTTTTGGATCCTGAACATCTTAGCTATTATTACTGCCTCATAATTAGCTAAGATTATTCTTCTAATTAAAGTTATTGGTCCACAAATGATTAAATTTTTTTTTTGTCATATACAGTATTCTAAAAGTGCAACAGTTAGCTGATGCCTTAACATCAGTGACACATTATTGCATTAATAAACAGTTTGTTTAATGGTAGAATCATCACTAAATTCAAGTGTATTCTTGTATAAGGTTGTATGCATAAATAAGAAGGCTATTATTAACTGAAATCATTATTTCATTCTTCAATATAAATCATAATAATTTGTACTACCTGTCTCTTTTACAGTATGATCGAGTATGTGCAGTTGCATCAAGGTACACTGGCCGATCACTCCAATCTCTTGGACCATCACCACCACCAGCGACTCTCTTACCACCCCCTTCGCTTGACCTAGACATGGGAATGTACTCAAGGCACTTCCAAGAGTCGATGCCTCCTTGCACCCAAATGCTTCCAATGCCTTTGCTTCCCGAGCCAACTGAATTCCCTGGTGCTGGAAGTGGTAGTGGTAGCGGAAGTGGGAGTGGGAGTGGTCGAGGTGGTCCAATATTGGATGAAGAGAGGCCCCTCGCTATGGAACTGGCCATGTCTTCCATGGATGAGTTGCTTAAGATGTGTCATGTAAACGAGCCCCTTTGGTTTCGCAATAGTAGCAACTCAATAGAAGTGCTTAACATGGAAGAGTATTCTAGGATGTTCCCTTGGCCTCGTCATCATGCTGATCCTCTCAAGCAACATTACAATGAGTTAAGGACCGAGGCTACTAGGGATAAGGCGCTTATCATTATGAACAGCATCAATCTTGTAGATTCTTTCCTTGATGCCGTAAGCCCTCCAAATTACTTGCATTATTAACATAATATGCTTCTTCATTAGGCTATTGTCTTCTTTTTGTTTTTAATTTTCTGATCAGTTCGCGATTTACCCTCTTGTCGAATTAACAACAGAATAAATGGATGGAGTTGTTTCCTTCCATTGTCTCTCGTGCCAAGACTGTTCAGATTCTCACTCCAGGAGTCTCCGGTCAAGCAAGCGGCGCGCTTTATCTGGTTAGTTCATTCATGACACATTGATCTTTTTTAAAAGTCACTTAATTTCTTTTAATTAACATGAAAAGAAAAACATTTTTCTTGGGAAGGACTTTCATGCTAAAGAACCCTGCATTGATTATCTTATACAACATGAAAAGGCCTAGATCAAGATGTTTATTCCTTCTTGCAGATGTACGCGGAGTTGCAAGTGCTTTCACCATTAGTACCTACTCGCGAGACTTATTTCCTCCGGTATTGCCACCACAACGCAGAGGAAGGCATGTGGGCAATTGTTGATTTCCCTGTGGATAACTTCCAAGGAAGCCTTCAACTCTCTCAAAATAGTATTCCTAGATATAGGAAACGCACTTCAGGCTGCATCATTCAAGACATGCCTAATGGTTACTCAAAGGTAATTAAAAATAATACATTACATAAATGAACTAATCCCTTCACTCTTCTGTAATGAACAATTGAAATTTATGACATTAATGTAGGTTATATGGGTTGAACATGCTGAGGTATTAGAAGAGAAACCAATCCACCGAACTTTTGATCTATATGTTCATAGCGCGATGGCATTTGGGGCAAAACGATGGTTGGCTATACTCCAAAGGCAATGTGAGAGGGTTGCTAGTCTCATGGCCAGAAATGTATCTGACCTTGGAGGTTGCAACAAATTCTGATACCAATTATGTCGTTTTAAGTTTCATTCTAACTGAACTTCAGCTAACCTGACTGGTAAAAATGTTGTTCATGCAGTGATACAGTCACCAGAAGCAAGGAAGAATTTCATGAAGTTAGCACAAAGGATGATAAGAACATTAAGTGTAAATATAAGCACTTCAGGGGGTCAATCTTGGACTGCACTATCTGAATCTTCAGACGATACAGTTAGGATTACAACTAGGAAAATTATGGAACCAGGGCAGCCTAATGGATTGATCCTCTGCGCGGTGTCCACCACTTGGCTGCCTTATTCTCATGACCGGGTTTTTGATCTCTTGAAGAACGAATATCGAAGGTCTCAGGTAATTTAGCTCATGCAAATTATCAGCCTATGCAATCAAATGTAATAATATTTGTAGGCTTTTTACTGAAGTGCTGGTTTTAGAAATACAATTAACTATGATCATGTTTTTATGTTTGCCAGCTTGAAGCTCTTTCTAATGGAAGTTCCTCACATGAGGTGGCTCATATCGCAAATGGATCTCATCCAGGAAACTGCATCTCTCTCTTCCGCATCAATGTGAGTATTTCTTTTATTTTCTTTGTAACAAAACCCATTAATTTGTTTTTATACAGTGACTACAATCTTTTTAATAGTTATTGCATCGGTAAGATATGCAGCATTGATAGTCAAAAGAAATCCACTGACATCAAGGGTGTAACTTTATTTTTATTGTTTCAATGAGTACAAAAACTTGTTATCTTGATAATATCACGTTGTTTCTAGGTTAATGTTCATGAATCTCTTAATTCGTACTCGCATTTGTATTAATGTATGATCATATCATTTATGGTTGTGTTTAATTGCGTTATTTAATGTTAATTTAGGTGGCAAGTAATTCATCACAGAATGTGGAGCTAATGCTGCAAGAGAGCTGCACAGACCCCTCAGGTAGCTTAGTCGTGTACGCCACAATGGAAGTTGACTACATCCAGCTAGTGATGAGTGGTGAGGACCCTTCTTGCATTCCTCTCCTCCCAACGGGGTTCTCCATAATACCCCTCGGACGAAACAATATTACACCCGATGCCAAAAACAGCACAGATGGCCAGAGTTCCTCCAGCAACATGGATGGCGGATGCCTTCTAACAGTCGGGATCCAGGTCCATGCCAGCGCAAGCCCTAATGCCAAGCTAAACCTTTCAAGCGTGAATGCCATCAACAACCACATCTGCAGCGTGGTCCACCAAATCAACGCTTCCCTTAGCAACACCAACGGAAACAGCAATGCAATCACTAACAACGCAATCACCAATGACAACATCAATAACGTTAGTAATACTTGTGTTGCTTCAACCAGTAATAACAACGCTGTTGGCTCGTGAGTTGAGGCCAACAGCGTTGTTAATTACTCCCCTTCGTGTTTTTAAGAGATTATTTGTATTTGGGAGGGCGTAAAGGAATCAATAGAGATGAGAAATGGTACAAGTGGAAGAAGTAGACTTGAATTTTATTTTTCTTTTACAAAAATGGTTAGTAAATGGTAAATAAAAATCTACTACAACTACTTATGTACGAGTAGTTAGGTGTGTGAAAAAACAGTGGGATTAATGAAGGAGTAAGAATTGGTGGTGGAAGTCAAGAGCGCACCAGATGTGATCCTTGGATATGGCTAAGCTAGTTGGTTGGTCGGCCGAGGCTAATTTCTTACCAGTCATCAAGGGTGTTGGTTCGGGCATTGACTTCTGCTTTTACTCATTTAATTTATTGGGTCCTTTTTTTTTCTTCTTTTTTTTTTAAATTTTTATTTTTATGGGACTTTTTGGTGGATTACTTTTTATTGATGTAATTGAAGAATTTAGTGTTCAATTTATGAGTTCATTTATGTTGGTGGTTGTGGTTAGTCTTTCTGCTGTCTTGTTATTTTCTTTATCTGTTCTTTTTTTTACTAGTGGCTGGGTTGGATGAGCAATAATTTCTTCATGTTGGTATGATTTGTGGATTTTCATGGTAATGCTAAAATCATGAATATGCTCACATGGGACTATTAAAGCCGTCCGCAAAGAATTGAAAATGTATTCAATACGAAAATAGAGAAACAATTGTAAAAATATGTATAAGAAGGTAAACATAGGAACCTAAAATGGAGTTAAAAGAATAACTCCAGTCGATGTGTTACTCTATCAAGAATTTCATGACTAATGCTTTTCCTGAGTTTTATACGAAGTATTAGGAAATGAATTTAATACTTATTGTTATGGCAATCTATTCTCCGAATCATTTAAGGGAATTATTTGAAACACAGTATGTAGTAAGTCTATACTAGATCGATGAGCCCCATGAACTATCCCATAAAAGAACAGTTTAGTTGATATTTACCAAAAATATTACCAGTGCCGATTTATAATGATGGGTAAACCCTAAAGAAATATGAAGTAACAATTATGAAATTAACTTGAATATGACTTATTTAATCTTTAAATAATTTTCAAGATCTTCTTAAAAGTTCTGAGTAAAAGGCTGAATTAATAACTGGAGAAAGTATCAACTTTGTTGTTGTCACACCTCACACAGCATGTTTGTGCTCTTAACTATTTTCCAATTCTAAGTTTCATAAACAAGTATAAAGACCAGCAAGCATAACAATGCAACATAAAAGTTCTGAACCTGTTTCAACATTTAAAGCAAACCCTACATTTTCGAAAGATCATATCAGAACCAAATGCTTCTCCCAACAGATAAAATAAAGGCATGTATATATGTCAACGGCTCAACTAGTAGTCATTAAGCCGTCGTGGTATACGAGCTCGAAACTCATCTACATCATTATCCTTTGTACCCGTAGCTTTTTATCAGCTAGAAGGAAGGAGGAAGTTAATTCTATAACAAACAATCCTTGTAAAGCTCTATTATGCAGTTCACCAGTAGATTTAAATTCTCATAATAATGTTTACCATCGGATCAATGTATTGTAGCAACATCAGAAGCTTGATTTTGTAATGTATAGTACCAATAGTATAATCTATCTAACCTGGTAATATAAGCAAAAAGGGATAATAGTTATTTTAAATGAAGATACATACTTTCCATCAAAATATCAGAAGAAGTTAACCTCCAGTTTGAATTAAATGGTCTGAATTCATCGCCATCCTCAATTTCTTCCTCCACTGTTTTTTAAGCAGTAAGTGGATACCAACAAGAGTAACGACACTTAAATTCAATGTTCACCATTTATCAGCTAGGGACTCAGAACCTGAAAAGAAAAATGAGATTAAGCATTTTAACTAATATTCACAAGGTTTGTCAGAAATAACTGCAATCAGACCCATTTTTGTTTGCCCTTTAACCAGTTACAACCCGAGTCATATAACTACTTGGAGAAACTCCTAGTTGATCTCGAGGATAACAATGGAAAGATTATAAAGATAACTTGCTTAACCTTCATGTCATTTTATCTTCCCTTTCTCCCAATATCTCACAGAGTTATTTGTTTAGCATCAGAGAGTTTTCAAGCCCCAAAACCTAACTTTTTCTATTGCAAGTCATGAATCTTGGATGTATGCAGGATATAACAAGAGAGCTATTATTACATTCACAGTATAAAATTGAGTTTAATGTAAAAGATCCAAATCTAAATAAGTGCAACATTATGTTTCTGAAACTAGATTAAATGAACATAGTGTTGAACTTACTGCTTGCATTAAAATAAAAAGAATCAATAAAGGCGTCACCATCCTCCGTATTTAGTTTGTCTGCTGCATGATCCTGATTCGTTTTTAATCTAACATAAACAAAGCATCTAGAGCCTTGTTCTTAAAATCCACCATCAGGGAAACAGTGCATAAGCTACAATATGGTTACGCGTCTAATCCTAATAAATGTGTCTCTTTCTTTGTGCATACGGATGCATAAATTAGCGCAGTGGACAGCTCCACGTCCCATAACC
This sequence comes from Chenopodium quinoa, assembly GCF_001683475.1. Classification (NCBI taxonomy): domain Eukaryota; kingdom Viridiplantae; phylum Streptophyta; class Magnoliopsida; order Caryophyllales; family Amaranthaceae; genus Chenopodium; species Chenopodium quinoa. The sequence continues at coordinate 4,289,879 of NW_018743175.1, forward strand.
ACCTTAAACGCAATAATTATAGAGTGTAAATGATAAGATATCAAGGGGGGAATTAATGGAAGAACGGAAAAGATTATGGTTTATTGCAACTCAATGATGCAAGAACAATCATTAAAAATTCAACGGGAGTAGAAGATAACGATTAATAGTTCTTTTCAGTTCCATTAATAGCAAACGACAAGAGACTATAAAACAATCACAAAATTCATAAACATACTGCAGTTTCATTAGTATAAGCAAGCATTATAGAGGTCTATTTAGTTAGTCGTTCTGATTGGCTGGCTACTTTTTCCTACATGATGGAGTCTAAGTAGAGGATACGTTATAGTATAATAAATAAAGAACTAGCCTTTCCAACTTTAATGACATAGAACTGCAGAAGAAATATACTGCATTGTACCAAATTGAAGTGGATTATGGAAATAAATCTAATGTAGTAGATTAAAGAAAATGATTCAATCAAATTTAATTCCCCTTATGTCGTGACCCCTAGGAGGATGTGAATCAAGCCCGCCTTAAAAGCATGAAGCTGTGAAATTGAGCTGTCTTTTGAAAAAGGTAGCTCGCTGCTTTGAAATTTCTAGACTGAAAAAACAAAGAGTGGTAATCCAACTTTTGTCTGTTCTTGCTCTTTTACTACTGCTACTGACGTAGGGGAAAAAAAAGGATGAAGCATTTGATACAGCTACAAGAACTAATAGCACTGCCAGTAATAAAAAGGAAATTAGTATAACAAGGATGAGTATGGATTGCCTTAGAAAAGAAGGAAGAATAGAGGCATGTACTAGTCTATTCCTAAAGACGAGCTTAAGAAAAACACAGGACTATCTAGTAAGTCTGGTCTGGACACAGGATTTATACATGCTAGTGCTTACTTAAGATCTCATTGCTTTGAAATTTCTAGACTGAACTATGAAGGAAGAAAGAGTCAAAGTGGGGAACGAAATCACGCTATTGTATGTTCTTGCTCTTTTACTACTGCTATTGATGTAGAAACAAAAAGAAGGATGAAGCACTTGAATAAGGTACAAGAACTAAAAGCACTGCCAGGCATGAAACAGGAATGAGGATGAATATTGATGAGTATAGATTGCTTTAGAACAGAAGGAAGAATATTGGCATAACTAGTCAATTCCTAAAGACGGGCTTAAGAAAAACAAAGGGGGAGGGGTAGAGGAGAAAAAGGACACAGGATTCAAACATGCTAGTGCTTACTTGAGATCTTTGGATCAGACTTGTTAGATAGTCCCGTGTTCTATATAGCTGAAAGCACCGATAATTTATTCCTTTCATGATCGGAAACAGCACCGTTTTCAGCACAAAAATGAAGCAGGACTCTTACTAATATAATAACCGCCCCCCCACTTATCCTCCATCCTGTATCTCCCACCACCACAAGCCAATCTGCTTAGATTACTTTGATCAAACCGAAAGGTTTCAGCCAAATTATACTCCACAGTTCACACACTTCTTTCTGCAAATTCACCAACAAGTGAAACTTTGAAAGACAACTACAATCTTGACTAAATCATCATGGTTTTCTAGTAACTTCGTTGTTAGATTTCGCAAAATATCTACCAAACTCGAGCCTGTTATGGAAATGGAATCATAATGCATTCCGGCAACATTATGACATTCGACAAGCACAAGGAAACCTATAATAGCTCCTTATAGCAATTAATTTTGGGAAAAGGTCACCAAATTAGGGTCAATTACACTCCACCGAAAACCCCCTTTGAAGTGAACTGCAACTCCCTAAACATTTCACCCAAATTAAATTCTAGAATAAGACGGGTGTATACAATAAGACGATCAAAGTCACCCCTTTGCGTAACGATAATCATAAGTCACCTCACATCCTACAAAGGCTACAATTAGTCACTTAAGTACTCAACATTTTTTTTTTCATTACCCTAGAACTACTATTCACCAATTCATACAAAACCTTCAAATCAAAGAAGTAAACCTACTTGCAATAAACATAGTCAATTATCTCTATACCTTTTGCACAGAATCAACAGAACAATTGATAAAAATGCTCATCGTCACTGTTCAGACTTGCAATTAAAAAAGATGACTTGCAATTAAAAAAGATTTAAACTTTGTTGAAGATTTAAACAAAGGTTTGATAATATGATAATATACTGAAAGAAAGTATTAAATTTTTCATGGGATATTCCAATTATATATATGATGGGCAGAATTAAAGAAAAAAAAGAACAAATGAACCATAATTAAATAGATAAAGTGAAAACTAAGAAACAAACCTTGAATAAGATAGGCAAAGATGGCATTTTGCATGTTGCGAAATCGAATCCAAATCACCCACCTCCTCATATTTCTTCCCCTTCACCTTCGGTGGGTATTTCATAGTTTCCCTCTTTTTTCCTTCTCGTAAATGTCGCGTTTGCTGAGGAATTTCTCTCAATTTAGGTAGACTCGTAGAGATGAATAGAATCAATAGATGATAATGATGTTAATTTGCTGAATTAAAATTATTTTTATTAAAATGAAATTAATTTTGTCGAACTGAAATTATTTTTACTGATTTTAGATTATATTTCTTCTTTAAAATTACTGATTTTTAGTGAATTGAAATTATTTTTGCTGAACTTATTTTTATTGAAGTGAAATTATTTTTATTGAATATTATTATTTTAAGGTGAAAGGAACAGGGCCTTAATTTTTTTATTTTTTGGTATACAAAGTACAATGATTTGTAAAAAAAAAAAAGTATACAATGATTAAATATACGAGTACTTCGTAATTAATAATGTAATTGAAACATTTCAAATGGCATCTCGATAGAAAATCAATATTGCTTGATGATTAGGTATACGAATTGTCAAATAAGTACTTGTAATTCGTATAACTAAAAACATTGAATTATTTTAGAATAAACCGAACTTTAGGGGCTGTTGATTTTCTTCAATCCCCAACCGGTCAACAAAAGTCAATGACCTATTATATCAGGTCACTTGACATGTGTTAAGTCCTGATTGGTCCAAAAAGTTTACAAAATAAAAAAAACAAAACAAAAATCACAAAACACCAGCCAGCCTCCCTTTCCCCACCGGCCCACCTTAACACCACCAGCCTGCTTCCCAGATCGCCGCCTATTCCTTACCGGCCAGCCACCCCTTTCCAACTGTTGGTGTCGCCAATTTCCCCCATACTCGAAATCCCCTACCATTCCCTCAAACAACCACAAAGCAAACCCCACCCTAAATCCCAAAAACCCCAAACCGCCCTTCCCCCACCACCACCTGCCACTGGCCGGCGGCGCTTACCCTTCCCTTCCCCATGCCTAATGTTGCGCCGCTTTTCCCCAATCCCCCCATGCTGGTGTTGCGACCCACCTCCACCCCCAAACCCCTTCTTTTTCGATCCGGTTTTCCGCCCAACCATTCGAAACACCAATAAAACCCCTTCTCCACTCCCGAAAACCTCCAACAGCCCCTTCCTCACCATCAAAAACCCTAGCCGCTAAGGTTTCAGGGTAAGGGGAGTGGCGGTTGGAAGTTTTCGAAGTGGGGGAGGGGTTTTATTGGTGGTTGCGTGGAGGTTTCGGGGAGGGGGGATGGTGGTTTAGAGGGAAGCGGCAGGAGCGGCGACTCTAGTGGTGGGTGAGGGACGACGGTCCGACGAGGGAGGTGGTTGGGCTGGCAGGTTGCCGGATTTCTAAGGGTGGTTGGGGTTTTAGCTAGGTGGTTTTTTTTTTATATATTTTTTTAACCAATTAAGTTGTGACACGTATCACTTAAAAAAAACAAAAAAAAAACCATTGAACTGGTAATCGGTATTTGGGATTGAAGAAAATCAACAACTCCCAAAGTTCGGATTATTTTATAATAATCCAAAGTTGAGATTATTGAAATAAAATACAGGAAAGTTGGGATTATTATTTACAATTTTTCGTAAAGATAAAACTTTTAACATACGAGACATATTTTTAGCTCATGCTTCCTAGGTTAGTGTCTAATGTGGAGGCAATATTAATGTTGGTTTGTTATGCATTTGCAAATGTATAACAAATACTAAAATATTGAAAAGCACATGGGGGTGAGAGAAAGGAGGAGAGAGATGGATAAGTGACACTACTTTTAAATGTACTAGTGAAAGCTTATATAATACCATTGACTATATAGTGATACTATTTCTACACGTAGTTACTACCACTGAATAAACATATATTACCATTACATACATACATAGTACCACTAAATGTTCAATGATACTATTTGATCATCCAATGATACTATTGATCATCCAATGAAACTACTCCAAAGTCAGAATATGCATTTACGTGAAATGACTCTCATGCCCCTCGTTATGCATTTACTCATACCTCACTAACCTCCCTTTGGAAGACCTCTGTAATGTGTCCATGCTTATACATACAATGATACAAGTGACAGACATCTCCTCTTTTATAATTTATGCAAATAAACATCAAATAGAGCTAAATTCAACTAACTCGCAAGCTAGTTCAATTCAGCCATGTTTGACCATAACTAACGCATCATAAGAGGCAAGGTCGTGGGCTATGTAATGAATCAACATTACTAAAAACAAAATTACTGAGATAAAGTTCAATCACGCCAATTTATTGTCATTATCATTGGAAAGATACACTCAATGACTCAAGGGTATTATTTACTCTTATTTAATCAAAAAAATAAAATAAAATAAAATAAAATAAAAAATAACCTATGGGTTTGACTGTTTGAGTGAGTATTGTGAGAAGAGAGAGCTTAAATAAAACTCAGCCGATTACAGTCTATCTCATTCCTAGCTAATCACTAAAGTTGATGAGAGGATGAGATAATGCAAATAACTTATGTACCGATTAATGTATTACACTTGAAAAACACAAAAGAGTACAAATTTATAGTCACATAAATCTTGGGCTAACAAGGCACAACTTTTCTTTGGCCTATTTTAGGCACAACCCAATAGAGCATGAGACCAACATGACCTTGTCCAAGCCTAGCTCTAAGTTGACTCTTTAGACCTCTTCCCCATGTCTCACACTTAAGACGTTTGAGTTCAAAATGTCCACTTCCAACAAAATAATTTAGCAGATTATAAAATATACACAACCAAACGAGATAATAGCAAATCTAGCAAACCTTTAAACCAGCTAAACAACCAGATATCTTGTCAAAGAGGGGATAAATAAAAAAAAGGATATTTACAACGCGCAATCAGATTACGTAGTTCTTGATCAAGAAAACTTCAACACCCTCTAAGACAAAGTCGGGTTCTAATAAAATAGCACCAGAGATATGACAACATTATACTGCGACTGCAACAAATCTAACCAAGGAGGGAAATAAAAGGGAGTTTACAAAGAGAATCATAGAACCTAACAAAAAGATTAGGCATCCGAAAAAACAAATCGTGCTACTAATAGTACCACCATCCACTAGATCTTCCTCCGCTACTGTTTTTGTAGGTGAGAGAGAACGACCATCAAAGCTAAATAATAATTTTGAACTAGATTGAGTTAAACCAGAGTTGAACTTACTCATTGTTTTGAAATTAAAGCAATCAATGATGTCACCATCTTCCATCTTTAGTTCGTTAGCTGTATGATTCGGAGTCAACTTTAATTCACGGTAAACAAAGCATAGAGAGCCTTGTTCTTGAGATCCACTGTTAGGAAAACACTGCATAAGCTGAGGCAGTATAGCCGTAGAGCGTTTCAATCTAAGAATCGTGTCTTTCTCTTTGTGCATGAGAATGATTAGAGTTACATAAGGCACAGCTTCAAACCCCGAACTACCTTAAAAGCAGTGATCAAAAGAAGGAAAATGTGAATAAATCAAAAGATAAGATATGAAAGAGCTGTGGAGATTGAAGATACATCAACGACAATTCAACAGGAGAACATAGTTATAATATGTCATGTAAAATACCCACGTCTTTTGTTAATCATACATGCCAATGTAATATTACCATCAGATTTTTATACCATACTTTAATTCTAACTTCTTACCTGGTGCATAAACTTCAAACATGTATTACAGTATATAGAAATGGCAAGCTAGTTTTTTTTTCCTCTGCAGATTCAAACAACAACACAAAAGACAAGTATCACCAAATTTGTAAATATAGTGCAAATCCACCAGCATCAAGTTATCAGCACTAAATTAAGAACTAAATACAGAAAATAGATATTAAGTGATATGTTCTGCTCTTCCCTAAATGACTGCCCAGGGCAGCTGGGTGTAGGATAATTAATAAAAGGGAAATAGAATATGGAATTGGTCTATCTAACCACTATGTTAATGACGAAAATTATTGTACAAGTAATGCTTGATAAAAGCATTTTGGGATCAACAAATTCGCCATTAAATATGACTTAGTTAAAATTGATGGTTTGAATAAAAACATATATGATCATGCTAGATTTGCTTATCCCTCATGTTAGTACTTACTCTGCTATCTAAACGGAAACAGCTGGAACACTTTGTGTGAGGTACTAAGTTAAAATGAACTTTAACTTCCCTAAGGTAGAAGAAGGTTAGTGTCTAATTTTTTCATCTGCCGTGTTCAGTTGGGGAAACAGGAGAATAATCAAATAATTAGCTTGACAACAGAATTTTCTCTGGCTGCTAAGGAGCCGTATTTCCCAAATTTGGATTTCTTGGCCTAAAGAAAAAGCTTTTTGAAACCATGTCACAGATGAATCTTGCTCTTTTACTGGTGTTTATACAAAGCATAAAATAAGGCTGAAGCACTACAATAGCTACTAGCACTCTCAATAATAAAAAGTAAATTAGGAAGAATAGTGACAAGTAATGAATTGCTTAGTTTAAAACAGCAGCAGGATACTTATTTCATCAGTAAGTCATAAATGATAAATCAAAATTCATCCTCTATACATTTCAGTAGAAACTTAACTTTTCTGTCTTTCAACAGCATAATTAGGCACAGGATAGCAGCACAAATGATAAATAATGTCGCATGTTTTCATTTTCCCTCCTAATCCCAAGTTGTAGGATTTACTTAATTGAAAGGAAAAGGTAAAATGTTCTTCAATTCCCTCAATCCACAATCAATATTTATACAAAGGAAAGTAGGTACCTCGCTCTCCCCTTCCTTCTCGACCCCTAACCAAAATTCAAATACAGAAAACTAGGTACCTCACACCCCTTCCCCCACCCTTCTTGAATCTTAAACCTCATATAGTATCCAAAAAAGGGAAATCGGTCACTCACTCTTCCATCCCTTCTCACCAAATTATTGTATCCAAAAACATTGTTGGCAATATGATCACTTTCCCCATCTTTAATCTCCCCTCATCCTTACAGATAATATTTCAAAAAGGGTATTAATTTAATGACTATAATTGCAGTGATCAACTACTCAACCCCTAGATTTTCCCTTTCAAATACTCCATATTCACAAACAACAGTCCAACCACGAGAAGTAAACCACGCAACCAAAGCAATATAATCTGTCAGATATGAAACAATCGATAAAGGGTAAAACTTTCATATAATAACACACACACGCGCACGCGCGCACACACACAAAAAAGATATAGTAACACACACGCGCACGCGCACACACACACAAAAGAGAGAGAGAGAGAGGAGCAAACCACGATTAGGGAGGGCAAAAATGACATCATCATGAAGCATTCGAAGTTGATGGGGAGTATCCGTTTCCCTTAACTTTGCACCATTCAACTCGAATCGGGTCGTTTGATAATCCAAACCCAATTTCTGACAATACTCAATCATCAACCATCGAAATGGAATGCCAATCTCAATCTTAAAGAAAACCCCTTCTTCTCTTTCACTTTCCGAATAAGACCATTTAACCACCTTCACTTTTACATTCTTATTTTCATCTTTGGCTTCTGCTGAAACTTCCCCATTAACTTCATCCGAAGTAATGTCAATCGGTACATCTGGGTTGTATCTCCGTTTCATTGTTGCCATACCAATTTCCTAATAAATTATTCGGCAGGTCTTAAACGATTAATTACATAATATATGCATATATATAATTCATAGTTTCGTACTTATATTATAAGAGCTTGAACATATATATATATATATATATATATATATCCAACTCACAATCACATTAATCGAGAAGTAATTAAACTAACACATGATCCAACTCTTAAATAGATTATTAAAATAACATAAGGAGTACAAGGGTTAGTGGTTCATTTGCACAACAATAAATCATACAAAATCATTTAGCATGTAAATATACATTGTTAATTTAGATTATTCAAACAAAAAAGTGTGAAATTAACTCAATTAGAGCTTAATTGAACTTAAACAGGTAAATTTGTCAACAACAAAAAAGCATGAAAAAATCATTCAACGTGCAAATTAACACATAATTACAAATCAAACATGTAGAGATCAACAATTCAAGAGTAGAAGAGAAGGATTTTACCAGCAGAATATTACTTTCGCAGTTAAGAAGTCCCCAAATAATTCTAATTTGACTGAGGAAGAGATGGAGGGGAAAACTTGGGGGGGTTAAGGAAAGGGAGAATGTGAAGAGGTAATTAAGGTTTTCGTGATTTTTTGAAGAGAAAAAAAAAATGCTGGTTTCAAAAAAAAATAAAGTGAATTGTTTGGTACTCCCAATTTTCTTAATTCCGAATTTTGATAGGCACATTTTTTCATTGGAAAAATTGTAAAAAAAAAAAACATCTTTTATAACACTACCTTTTTTTTTTTTAAAAAAAAAAAAACATCTTATACAAATTTTCTTGTGAAGGCACACCTAAAACCACTTTTTTTTTTTTTTTTACGATGTAACACCTTAACCCGATTTTCAATGTTTAACTTGGTTTTCCGGTGTTGACTTTGCACGTGTGGGTCATGTGATCTCAAAAAAGCACATTCCTTTATTTTTTTCTCTTTTCCCTCACCAACACCACCTCATCACCGCCACCACCTCCTGCCACCCCCACCAACACCACCAATTCACTTTCACCCTCACCAATACCATCTCACCCAATAAATCTACTCCCATGAAAATTCCACTCCCGTTAATTCACCCCCATCGACCCAAAAACCCCACCCCACCTCCTCACCCCCATCCTCCGTAGAAGCCCAATATAGCAAGAAAAAAAAATCAAAGACCACATTGGTGGGCATCCTAAACACATTGGCCCCTCAAAATTACTCCTAAATCCATCATAAACACATTGGTGGGCAAAAATAGTAACCCTAATTTTCAATTACAAATCCTAATTATGAAAATTCGAAAACCCAACATAATTAACAAGAAATTTCAGTAATTACAACAACATACCTTACTTGAAATTAGGTTAATTTCAGCAATTCAAGCTTAAAATTAGAGTTTCCTTCTTCTATTGGAGAGTAATTGAGGCTTGGTTGGAAGAAAAAAGGAGAGAGAAAGTTGAATTGGAGGGAAAAAAGGAAGGAAAAAATTAAGAAAGGGGAGATTCGCCGGAACATGTGCGTCTTACGTGCAGGTCAATGCCAGAAAACCAAGTCAAATACCAGAAACCATAGTCAAGTGTTTCTTCGCAAACAAAAAAAAAAAAAAAAAAAAAAAAAGTGGTTTTTGGTATGTTTTCACAAGAAAATTTTTATAAGGTGTTTTTTCATAAAAAGGTGTTATAAAAGATGGTTTTTTTTACAATTTTTCCTTTTTTTTACGGGTTGATAGGCACATATAATGTGAACTTTGATGATTACATCGCGGACTAATATATATATTTGATTATCAATAAATTAATATACATAGTATATACATTACACGAGTAAAAGTCAATATTTGAAAACTATATTTTGAAATGACACGAATTTAACAAGTATCAATATGATTATGTTTGATCTTAGGTATATAGCCAAAATATTGATAAAATGGTACTCCCTCCGTTTTTTTTATAGGCTAGAAATGAGATTGTGCGGAGTTTAGGTGGTTTAATAAAATAAGATGTTAGTGGGGTAGATAATGTTATTATTTTAGGGGTCGTTTGGTTGGGGGTATTCAATTTGGATCCTTAAGGGCCAAAATAGCTCCCAAAACCTTTACCGAAACATTTTCCAACACCAAATCGATAAAAAAATATTAGTAAGTGAAGAGTGGGCTCTACTAACGAAATTTGTTAATGATGGGATAACGACAAGGTTACTGTATGGAACCTAAATGTACCGACAAGTTACAGTATAGAAAGTACTATATGAAGGGACACAACGTAGAAAAATAAAATCAAGAGGGTTATCGTATAGAAAAACCCAAGAAAAGCTTTCTATCTCAGTGGTTACAAAAACTTAGGAACCACGTCACTACTTTGTTGATAGTTTCATCAAGCAAAAGCAAGAACACCCTAATAAATGAAACTCAAAACAAAACCTCAGAAAAAAGCAGCTAGAAAGTAAGTAACATTACGTACAAAAGATATAAAACTTATGAAAATCATTCACAACGTACCAATATACGAGTATTATTTTCAGAACCTAAAGAGCTATATCAGTAAGAAGGAACTATTAATTGTATTAAAGATAACAACTAGTGTTTACTCTTTAGCGAGTAGTATTACTAAAAAAAAAATAGAGATAGAAGGAGCTGAGTACTAGTCTAGAACGAGTACTACATAGTACATACTTTACATCAATATCATAATATGCTCACAAACTAGTTGAATTGAGCAATACATGAGCAGAAACAGCTAGGTAAAGTGACCTATTTCACGTTAACATTAATTGGAAAGGCATAGATTATAGCCTTATCCACCAATTTTTCTTCGTCCGGTGACTTTGAGCCGTCAAGTGCGCGGCCATGATAAAAGAAAAGAGCTCCTTTAAGCATTTTAAAACGATGACAGTATACGTCCATCAACTTTTTTAAACGAGTATTTCGTTTTAATCTGAAATAAATTGGTTCGTGGTATTTAGAGGCCACTGACACTTCCAAGTATAGTTGTTCTGATTCTTGTGAATGTTTTGATGCTTCTATTATGCTCAGCGAACAGCCTGAATCAAGAACAAGAGGTAGTTAATTAAAGGTCTTGTATAATTTGAAAATTAGCTGATTGTATTAACTGATTTGATTAACAAGTTTTAGACTTACTGTGCTTGTCAAATATAAAGGCGTCAACAACATCACCATTCACAATGTCTAGTTCTTTTGCTGTATGCTCCCGTGTCAACCTCGTGCCCTCACGAACAAAGCACATAGGGCCGCCTTCAACAACAATTCCAGCATTTGAGAGGCCAAGCGTGAGCTGAGGTAATAATGGTGTAGCACGTATCACCCTAACAAATGTATCTTTCTGTTTGTGCATTCGAATGCATATAGTTACCTGGTATAGACCACTACTACGCCCATCACCATTGTTGTGAACCCGACAATTTGAGTGGACTAAGCCATTTGAACCTGAATATCATATCCAATAATTTCAATACTAGCTATTGAGTGAGCACTTTGTAATTAATGTAACAATTGATTACGAAACAATAATATATAATACATGTAACAAGCTAAGGTCAACTTTATTATGAAGTTGATTTAACCATAATACTAACATTAACCACAAAACTATAGCACTTTGTCCAAATACGTAGAAAGTATACCAAAGCAGTGTAATTTTTTTTTTTTTTTTTTTTTTAATGCATTCACTTATAATATGTTACACACTGTCAATTTTGCTTTACCAGGAATTTGTATTTACTAAGAATTTCGTAAAGTGAGGGTGAGGGATAGCTCTCTCGGTTTTAGGAGATCAATCCTATGATCGATAAGCTTTCATGTTAATGTGAAACAAACAAAACCATAAGTTTCTACTTCACATCTAGTAAAGCAAGGTAAGCATATAGAAAACCTAAACCTAGTTTTAAAATAAAATAAAAAAAAAAATTAAAAAGAAAAACTTACATGGAGAAGAATAAGCGTAAATGACATCAAAGGAAAGCATGCGAACATGAAGAGGAGTATCAAATCCTCTTAAGCGAGCGCCATTAAACTCGAAACGAGTGGTGTCGAAATTCAACCCAATTTTGTCGCAATAAAGTATCATTAGCCATCTTAGAGGAACATCATTCTCAATTCTGAAGTTAATAATCTCCTTCTTATCATCTAATTCATCATTATCATCATCTTTTATGTCGTCGATGTTGTTGTTAATCCACTTTACTGTTACGACAATCTTTTTGTTTTCTTCGTTTGCTTTTGCGATTGGATACTCCGTCTTCTTCATTCTTTGTACTTCTGTTCACAATTTAATGGTATACTTTGTCAGAAATCAAGATCTGCTAAGCATAAATTAATTGGAGGATTTTTATGGGATTAATAATCAAGATTTACTTTGTCAAAGAAAATCAACTTTTCGTCAAATAATAAGGAAAATCTACTAACCTTGAAAACGAAAAGAAAAATAAATAACCGACCTCAGGATTCATAAACAAAGAAGTTTTTAAATTAAGGACCAGGTTAATGGAATAGGTAACCTAATGGATAAAGGAAAGTACGTAGTTTAAATTGGAAGGCTTTAGTACAAGGCCGAAGCCCAATAATTTATTAAAAAAATAAATAAAATTGATAGTACTGTATATATTATTATCGTGCTTTAATTTAACAAGTTAATAGAATGCGTGCGTGTGCAATATGGTAGTTTTTTTTTTAAAGGATGGTAGTTTATTTTATTTTATAAAATAAGAAAAAATATGAGAGGGGTATTTTGGAAAAGTGAAATCTATCACCCAAAACCCTCTTTAACTTTACATATCGGATCTACATGATATTGACTTATGACCCGCCTTGACCTAATTGATTCCAACCCTTTTTTTTTTCGACAACCTATTTATGACTGACCCTAACCTAACCTATCCAGCTATTTAGGCCTCTAAAAGTAGGATTAATGAGAATTGAACCAACACACCTAAAGTATTCCACATTGGATCCATTCTACAAGTATTCAAAATAAACCAACTTTCTGGCCCATACCATCCACAATTACTTATAGAGTTATAGGTATTTAATAAATAAAAAAATTATTTTTATTAAAAGATGAATACAACCTCCATTTTTTTAATTGCACCATTTAGATTGGACACGAAACTTAAGAAAAAGTGTAAAATATAAAGTATGTTAAAAGTGCACATGTAAAATAGGTTCGAGATTTGGCCTACAAAGGCTTCGCCCAACTGGAATTGGCTTAAGACATATGAGAGGCATGTCGGTGGACTATGCTTCAACATCTTTATTGAATTTATAACAAGCACAATAGGTTAGCAAAAAATAAATAAACCAATCATTAAAAAAAAGCTAAAATTCTTAAAAGGCCAATACACAAAATCATTGATCATGCCCTGCATAGGCCTAACAGCCAAAATAAAAAACTCCAACATGAGCCTACCAACACAACTTTTCTTTAAATCATTATAGCACGCCTTTGGCTCAATGAACCCCATTAAATCTCACAATAAGTTGATGATATACACGCCAATTCTAGCTAGCCTATTTAACAGCTAATGGAAATAAAATAGCACCAGAGATATGACAGCATTATATTGCGACTGCTACAAATCTAACCAAGGAGGGAAATAAAAGGGAGTTTACAAAGCAGAATCATAGAACCTAATAAAAAGATTTAGCATCCCCTCATACAAAGCATGCTAGTAATAGTATCACCATCCACGAGATATTCCTCCGCTACTGTTTTTGTAGGTGAGAGGTAACGACCATCAAATATAAATCTAACGTTTTTACACCCTGTCTCTGCCTCCGGCGGCATTAATTTATCCATCATCTGACCCAAAAGAGTCCTTGGAGTGACTCTGAACACCGTTTCATTGCCCACATGACATATCACTTTAAGAGTAATGCGTTGCCCAACTATGCTCAAGGAAGAATCTAAACAGGAAGGGGAGATTCATGTTAAAAAGAATACCAAAATTTCTAGACTTGAAAACCTGAAATTAGAACCTTTTTGCTCTTTAGTAGTTCACACTTCATATCTTAGTTGCACAATCAAATAAAATTGACATTACTCTGTAATACTATGAACTTCAAATTTACTGTAAAACGCTAAAACTTTTTGTCTAGCATCAGAATTTTTTTCTTTTCAAGCTCTGAACTGAAAGCTCTTAACAAATCACAAATCTAGGATGTAGAGGATTTTCTTCCAAAGGTAGTAAACAGGAACATATTATGGGGTATAATAAGGACCCTAATCTGAGTGTATAATAAAACTAGATTGAAAGAAACCAGAGTTGAACTTACTCATCAAGCTGAAATAAAAGCCATCAATTATGTCACCATCTTCCATTTTTAGTTCGCTAGCTGTATGATTCTGAGTCAACTTTAATCCACCATAAACAAGGCATAGAGAGCGAAGTTCTCGAGGATCACTGTTAGAAAAACATCGCATAAGCTGAGGCAGTAGAGCGGTAGAGCGTTTCACTCTATGAAACATGTCTCTCCCCTTATGCATGCGGATACATAGAGTTACATAATGCACAGCTCCATACCCCAAACCACCTTAAAACAGTGATAGAAAGAAGGCAAATGAGAGAAAAACAAGGAGATAAGAATGAAAGAGCTGTAGAGATGAAGAAACATAAAATGACAATTCAACAGGAGCTCAAAATAGTTACTATATGTAATTTAAAATTCCCATGACTTATTATTTGTTGATTGTAAATACTGATGAATATTAGCATCAGTTCTATATGCCATACAATAATTACTAACTTCTTACTTAGTGCACATTAACTTAAAACATGTTTGTACATGACAATGGAAAAATTGTTTTTTTAATCTATTGTTTCGAACAATGACACGAAAGAAAAGTTTACAATCCCTAAATTTGTGAATATAGTGCAAATTTCAGCACTAAATTAGAACTAACCAAGTATAAACAAAAGTCTAATTGGTGATATGTTCTGAGTAGTGAGTACTTTTCTTCCCTGAATGACTGTCAAGGGCATCCAGGGATATAATTATTGAAAACAGGGAAAAAGAAGACTGAATAAGCCTATCTAACTACTAATGCTTAATAAAAGCAGATCAAGATAAAAAAAATCACCATTAATTCTGACATAATGAAAACTGATGGTGTAGATAGAAAATATATAATCAGGCTAAATTTTGATTTCCCTCATGTTTGTACTTACTCTGCAGTCAAGACAGGAACAGCTGGTAAAAAAAGTTAAATGGACCTAACATTCCCAAAGATGGTAAAAAAATAGTTGGTGTCTAAAATCTACATCCACCGAATTCAGCTGGGGAAACAGCAGAATATTTAAAAAATAGCTTGACAAAAGGATTTAGCTTTGTCTGTTAAGGAGCCTTGTATCCCCAAGTTTGGAATTCTTGGCCTCAAGAAAGAGATTTCTAAAATCAGGTCTCAGACAAATCTTGCTCTTTTGCTAGCATTTTAACATAGAAGAAAAGAAGGCGGGAAGCCTGGAATGCTACAATAGCTACTAGCACTCTCAATAATGAAAAAAAAAAGTAAATATGGAGCAATAGTGACAAGTAATGAATTGATCAGGAAACAGCAGCAGCAGGAAAACTTGAAGGACGAGAGGGGCAAGAAAAACAAATATTTGTGCATACATTAAATCTTCAAAATGGGTTCACTAGAAATCAAAATTCATGATTACTAACAAATCATTTCATCAGTAATCCATAAATGAGGAATCAACATTCAACCTCTATACACATGCAAATACATAAAGATAGGTATCTCACTCCCCACCCCCCCCCCCCCCCTCTCCTTTTCTTAAATGTCAATCCCACCCAATATCCCAAAAGAGGAAAGTTGTGTACATTACTCTCCTTTCTTTTTCTCGAATCTAGACCCCCATTCCACATCCACAAAAGGAAAATAGATCACTCATTCTTCCTTCCCACCAAATTATTAAATCAAACGCACAATTGGTTAAACAATCACCTGCCCCTATTTAACATGCCCTCTTCATTACAAATAATTCTGGAAAAGGGGCATTAATTTAATGATTCTAATGACCTACCAAAAATCTTCTTTGAAGCAAACTACTCTAGCCCTAAATTTTCCCATTTCAAATATTCACAAACACTCAAACCCGAGTAGTAAACCAAACAATCAAATCAAATTACTCTTCATGTATGAAACAATTAATAAAAGATTAAAACTTGCATATTATAATAAATTAAAAACCCAAAAACTAAATAACACCAAGTCAAAAAAATCTGTTTTCAAGAGAGGAGCAAACCATGATTTGGGAAGGCAAAAATGACATCATTTTGAACCATGCCAAGTTGATGGGGAGTATCCAAATCCCTTAATTTAGCAGCATTGAACTCGAATCGGGTGGTTTGAAAATCCAAACCCAATCTCTGACAGTAACAAATCATCACCCATCGAAGTGGAATGTCAATTTCAATATTCAAGGAAACCCCTTCTTCTTCTTCGATGTTCGAATCCGTCCTTTTCACCACCTTCACCTGTACTTTCTTGGTTCCATCTTTCTTGATTACTGAACTATCCCCATTTTCTTCTTCCACTTCCGAGCTAATTTCAATCGGTACATTTGGGTCGTAACGCCGTTTTCTTGTTGCCATGCCGATTTCCTTTCAATTCATTGGCAAATAATTAATTAACTATAAATTACAAGAACTTGAACAAATATATGCAGATTCAACTCGTTACTAGATAAATTAAACATAAACATGTGTAATCAACAAAAATTAACATTAAAAAATCATTCAGCATGTAGGAATGTAATGCTTTTAATAATAATTCAAACAAAACGTGTGAATTAAACACTTTTTTTACAGAATAATAGATCTTAAACTAGTAAATTTGTCAACAAAACATGAAAAAATCATTCAAATTGCAAAGCTAACATATAATTACAGTTTACACGTAGAAACACAAATTAAGAGAGAGAAAAACGGAAATTACCGGCAGAATATTACTTTCACCGTTGAGAAATTCCCCCAATTACGATGATTTGGCTGAGAAATAGAGAAGAGGGAGAAATATGAAGACTGAAGAGGTCGTTAGGGTTTAAAAAAGTGAAACGCTAAACATCGCCCACAAATTACCACATAAAGCCCACAAATATGTTATGATTTGACCATTATGCCCTTTTGCTAAAATTGAGATAATCTCGGTGTAAAAAATGTGGAGCCGTATTGGCTCGTCGGGGGAGACCGGATGGCAGGCCGGAGATGCGGGGGACGCCGGAGGTACGTCGTCGTCGACGAAAACGAGGTAAGTGACCGCTAAAATTCACGGTTTACCGTCGTAGTGGCTACGGCGCCTAGGGTGGACGCCCAAACCGTAGCCTGGACGTCCAAGTCGGACGCCAAAACCACCAGAGTGGCGTCCAGGCTAGACGCCCAGACCACCAGAGTGGCGTCCAGCCCAGACGCCCAGACCACCAGACCGGCGTCCTGGCCAGGCGCCACTCCACTGGGTGAGGCGGCCCTGCCAGGCGCCAGTCCAGTGGGTGTGGCAGCCCTGGCAGACGCCACCTTTAATAATTAATTTATATTTTTTCCTTTTTGATTTTGTTGTTGTTTTTTATTTAATTTTTTTGTGAAAATAAAAAATCGAAAATGATTTTTTAAAAAAATTCGAAATGGGTTTTTTGTAAATTAAATTTGAAAATTCGAAATAGGTTTTTGTAAAATTAAATTTGAAAATTCGAATTGGTATATTTTTAAATTTAGTTTGAAAATTCGAATTGGGTTTTTAAAAAAATTAAGTTTGATTATATATAATTATGTTTTTTTTTGTGTTAATTATGTGGAAATATAGAAATTAAATGTATTATCCGTTAAATGTATTTATTGTAATATATAATTGATGCAGGAATATGGTGGAGACGGAAATGATTACAGTGAGATATTTGGACATGATGGTCCATTCGAAGAAGCTCAACAGGCGATTGATAGGGCAAAACAGGTTGCAATTGCAGCTGGATTTTGCTTGGTAGTAGCAACTCATAAATCTCAACGGGATGGTAGAATGGATCGCATTTTGAGATGTGACCGTTATCGCAAAAGAGAAGAAAGAGATTTTCGTACAGCCACTCGGTTTGACACAAAGCGGAAAGGTTGTGGGTGTGAGTTCAGAGTAAAGGTTCGACAACTACGGAGTCGTGACGGTTGGGAAGTGATAGGTTACTCTAAATGGGGGTATCACAACAATGAGATGATAGTATATGAAGAGGGTCATCGACAACTGAGCGGCTTAAGTCCTGCTGCGAAACTAGTTGTGAAAGAAATGAGTGATGCTCAAGTGAAGCCTGCTAAAATATTAGCATCTGTGTTAGAGAAATTTCCAGAAGACCATCCAAACCGAAGACACATCTACAACGTCAGACAACAACTCAGGTTTGAACGGTCAGAGGGAAGGAACCCTATACAGCAGCTGCTACACCAGGCACAATCACGTGGTTACCTGTTCTGGTTTGATTCTGATGAAGATACAGCGGAGGTGACTCATCTTTTCCTTGTGCATCCTGATTGTGCTGATATGATCAAGTCTTGGCCATTTGTGATTTTGATCGACTCAACGTACAAGACAAACAAGTACAAGTTCCCTCTGGTTGAGATGGTTGGGATGGCTCCAACGAACCAGAACTTTCTGATTGGTCATGCAATCATCAGGGATGAGACGGCTCCAAGTTATTATTGGGTTTTGGAGAAGCTGAGAAACTACATCGGGCCTAATGTTCATCCATCAGCCATCGTCAGCGACTGTGAGGGAGGTCTCTTTGCCCCCATAGCAGAGCTGTTTCCCGAATCGAACCACTTATTGTGCACATGGCACATCAACAACTGCGTGAAAGTGAAAGCCTACAACCTTTTCAGGAAGAATTAATTATTTGGTGAATAGGAAGAAACGATGTTGATCAGTTTCCGTACAAAGAAAGGATACCTGCGATCATCATGTCGTACGTGGAAGGGTGGAATGATGTAATCGGAGATGGTAACTGCGGATTCCGGGTCGTGGCTGATGTTTTTCAAATGGGCGAAGACAACTACGGTTTGGTGCGTGAGTTGATGTACAGCGAAATTGCCTCTAACCGAAATGTTTATCGTCATGTGTACGAGGATGACTTGGATGGCGCTCTCCGACGTATCCGGTGGGGAGGTGGACCTTGCGGCGAAAATCATTATTTTGACGCGCCCCTAGATCTGTTTGCCGTTGCAAACATTTACAAATGCGCAGTCATGCATTTCGGCCTGGGAGTGCATAGTCAAGCTTATTATCCTTGTACCACGGTTCTCCCTTGGCGGTCGCGTGAGACTGTCACCACACCGATTAGAGAGCTAGCTATTGCGTTTCTTGGGTCGTCATACAGACATTTCATCCGACTAGACATGTCAACCGATTTTCCGGTGCCACCGATTATACCTCGGTGGTACAACATTCGCACAGCGAGCGTAGAGGGTTGGGATGCGCTATATAATGACCGGATCCACGAATGGAACACCCTAGCTGCATTTTAGTTTTTCTTGTTTACATTCTTTATTTGTAATCTTATTTGTACGTTGCTCTTTTAATGAGAACATTAATATTTTATATTGTATTGCTTACTGCATTCTATATGTTGCATGGGTAAGTTGCGCGGATCCACGAACGGTTATATCAAAATTTAAAAACAGCACTGATAATATGTTTAAGTTGGAAGCTAAAAGAACAATCTAAAATGTTACAATTTTACAACATAATGTCCAACATAATGTTCTATAAATAAAATACAATAACCATCAGTAATCCCTCCTCAACGACGACTCCCACTGCGCAAGGGTCTGTTCCAGACTATCAACAACAGCTCTCCCTGTTGCACTCATGTTGTCCTTCTCAAGAGAGAGTTTCTGAACGTCTTGCATTATCTTTCCCATCCACTGCATACAACAAAAAACAGAAGATGAAATACAATAACAACAAATAAAACTTAAATAAAAGACAACGATAAATATAATAAAAGACATACCGCTTCCGTGGCAGTAGGCGGTGGCACATAATCATCATCGCTGTGGTCGAGATCAGCGATCAACCTCGGGTGCGAATACCGGTTGAACCATTCCATGTAGTAATGGTCACACATGGGAGTAACCCCAGAGGGCGGCCGCTGCAACTCCGCTGTCCATAATCGAGCCACCATCGGAAACTGGTCCCACGTCCCGGTCATGATATCCGGTCATTCCACGACGTACTCCCTCGACGATGCAGGTCGGACCGCCTTCATCGGGCACGCCGGGGGAGGAGGGACAACTTGGACAAATCCAAGTTGGCGAAGACAACGCTGGGGCATGTACGCTTCGACGATGTCACGATACTGAATGAGTCCCGTGTACAGGGTCCTGGGTACCCTAACACTAGGGTTCGGGCCGAAAGGCATCCAGTTCACCTGTACAATTACAACATATAAAATATAATAACATGAATATAATATGTGCAAATAATAAAATGTAGACTCTATAAATAAACGTTACCTCTAAGGGGGACAGCCTGTCCAGCAATAACCGTATCGATCGGAGGCGGTCAACGGACTTCTTCTCCGAGCGCGGACTCCAGGCACAAGCACGCGGCATCCCCTCATCAATAGGAACTGGGTCACGATGTGGTCGCAATGCAGGAAAGTACTCGTATATCCAAGTCTGCAATAGAGTCAGACACCCAGTGATACCTGCCGCGTTAGCCCGACTCGCAAATCCTAGTTGGCGATACAAATACGCCAACGTAGCCGATCCCCAGGAAAACAGGCCTACACTGTCGGGGTCACACGCCTCTACGATGTCGCGTGGCCTGAGCTTGTTTCCGCCGCTCTTATCCGGAAACAAGGTACATCCGAGGAGTAGAAAAACATAAGCACTCAGCTGTGCGTCGGGCGTCCTACGTGCACTCGGGTACAAACACCGCTGCAACACGGATGCGATCTTCACACCTCCGTGTTCCCAAACACCTAGCGCCTCGGTGTACAGTGCAGCCCTGTCCACCGCCAACAACTCCGCCAGCGAATCTGCCTGATCCGCATCAGCCACAGCACAAAGTCGTTTACCCTCAACACGAATCCCCAGAATGGCCTCGACGTCATGTAACATGATCGTCATCTCACCGAACGGAAAGTGAAAAGAGTTTGTATCCGGCTGCCATCGCTCAATGAAAGTCGTGATCAGCGTACTGTCAATCTTATCGTGCATGGTGGCAGGAACGTGCTTCACCCCAGTGCCCTCCAGTCGCTCGAACATCTCGCTCTCCGCCGGCCAGGCCTCAGCCCATGTACGCAAAAAACTACAAGTCTTTTCCCGGGTATGACATTTCAACAACCCCGTAACTGAAGGCCTCTCCTGGTCCTCCCAAATACGGGCAGCTATGTGTCCTAGAAAGCTGGGAATCACACTCCCGTCAACAGGCCCACCGGGCACCTCACTCCTAACAACCCAAGAATCATTACCCGCCCTCGACCGTTTCCTGCTTGCCCCAGAGACAGTGGACGCAGATGATGTGCCAGATCTACTAACAAACCTACCACCCCTACCCTTACGCACCTCCACCATATGCGTCTCGTACATGTCATCAACCCTCTGACTGAATGGACCGTAATCATCATACGGTCCACTGCCATCGTCCACATCCTCATCCTCATCTGCGCCCTCCTCCTGCTCCTCCTCCTGGTCACCCTCCTCAGCATCATCATCGTCATCGTCATCGTCATCCTCATCCCGACGGTGGATCCGTTCTCTACGAACTGAGGCCGAAATACCACGGGATCTGACATGTCTATGCCCCGACCTCTCCACTGAATAACTTCTACTAAGAAGCTCTATATTCTTCCCCCCACCATGACGACCCTACACAAAATTTTAAAATATATAAACATACAAAAATTTATACGATAAATAATCATCATCGCAAATCAAATACACTAAAAACAAACAAATAATAGTAAACAAAATATAAACGTAGAAAAAATACAACGAAATTGAAAAAATTTATAAAAATAAACAACAAAATATAAAAACAATTCAAAATTATATTACAAAAAAAAAAAAAAAAAAAAAAAAATTTAAAAACAATTTTTTAAAAAAATTAAAAAAAAAAAAAAAAAAAAAAAAAAAGGGGGGGGCGCCCTGGCTGGACGCCCAGCCGGCGGTGGTGGCGCCAGATGCAGACGCCGCCACCAGTTGGCTGGCGTTCGGGCTGGACGCCACAGCCACGGCTGCGGCGCTTAGACTAAACGCCACAACCGTGGCGGTGGCGTCCAGCCCAGGCGCCAGCCAACTGGTGGCGGCGTCTGCATCTGGCGCCACCACCGCCGACTGGGCGTCCAGCCAGGGCGCCCCACCGCGTTCACGGCGGTTTTCCCCTTTTTTTTTTTTTTTTTAAACAAAATATACCTTTCCACCTTGGGACATCCTTCCCTCCGCCGCCGCCGCCACTTCCTTGCCTTGCCGCCTCGACATTGCCGTTATTTTGAATTTTTTTTTTTAGAGAGGTTGAAAGAAGATGAGCAATGAGAGTGTGAGTGATGAGAGTGTGAGTGATGAGAGTGTGAGTGTTTTTTTTTTTAAGGTCAAGGGCAATTTTGGGAAACCAAGTGAATTTTGTGGGCTTTATGTAGTAATTTGTGGGCGATGTTTAACAAATCCCTTAAAAAATCACTCTTTTCACCCCAAATTTACTATGGAGTATTCCATTTGGAGTAATTGCAAGTCGGGGTGAGCAAAAAAATCAGGCTACCCGGAGGTTCTTAAAATTGAGAATTTGTAACTCCCTCGATGCTTTAATAAGTGTTACACTTTGATCGGCATATAATTTTATGCGAATTAATTGACTTGAATAAAGTAAGAGGTAAGTGAATGAACATACTTCCTTTGGTTCAAGACTAGAGGTGTTAGTTTGGATATCTGGGTCGGGTTCAGTACATAGCATAGTCTAAGCGAACTCACTTAAAATCCCGGAAATGGATGAGAAGGTCAACCAACCTCATCTGGCCTGTGAGATAGGGTCGGGTCAATGTCAAACTTAGTCATTCTAAATTATTGTGTACATGTGAGTCGAAATCGATCTAAATTGGGTATTTTTCGGGTTAGATGAGATTTTGACACCTTTATTCAAGATACATAATTGCTTCAATTATAATTTTTACACTTTCTACATACACTACTTTGACCTTTGTTAGTACTTTAAACATAAGATTAAATAGTTATGTAAATACTTGATATAGTCATCTCAATGGAAACTATTCAAATATCTATTTTTTTTTTAATTTATATCTATTGGCAATTAAAATATTATTGGTCAAAGTCACATATTGAAAAATTTGTCTTAAATTAGGGTATTTATTTTGAAACGAAGAGAATATAATAATCGAATTTCCCAAATTAAAAATTTGGATTGATATTTCTCGATGAAGCAGTTGCACATATAGTTAGAAGTCATTTAAAAAATTAACCAAGTCATACATTTGGGCTGCCTCGTCATATTAATACATTATATAAGTCCTCTTCCAATCTATACCTGAAGTTTTCAGTCAACTTTAATTTTTTAATCAAATTTTGATTTTCCAAAATTCCAATCATCTTTGCTCTCTAAAATTTCAAACCCCTTTTCTCCCCCCTTCCATCTCACCCATCAGAGCTCAAATCCCAGAAGAATTATGGCAGGAAATTCCGGCAAGACTTCCGGTTAAATCCATTTAAAGTTCAAGTGTGTTGGTAGATCTTGGCGCAATAGTTTTTGTTTTATGCAATTAAACCTTTCTCAAATTAATCGGAGAAAAAATTTGTTATTTCTTTGGAATATCGTAACAGCTACATTGTACGTTTGCATCAATCTTCTATCTTTAGAATATATGGAGAATTATTGAAGGATTATAATGTAAGAATTCATGGTTATATTAATAGGTTGATGCTTACTTTCTGGCCATGGGAACAACAGTTCAGGTTATGGAATCCTTTAATTAGGAAGTCTTTATTGGTTCCTTATTGTTCCTTTTAAAATTTTGGTGTTTGATGTTGAAGTTTCTTTGATGCACATTTATGTTCTTAGTCTGGGTTCATAAGGACATTAATGATAAGGGTTTTTTTTTTTTTTTTTTCCAGAAACTACCTAATAAAACCTAAATGTTGTGAAAAACTACCTAATATAAAAAATGTTATAAGATACTAACTTTGGCCAAATTATCACCGGTAACCTAATTTTATGACGTTGATCCACCTCAAAACACCCCTGAAAGCACTACGGGGATTGATTTTCAAGGTCGTAAGGTTACTTTCAGGGTGGTTAGAAGATATTCCGAGTGGGTGATGGTAGTTTCGTGATTCGAGATGTTGGTTTTTGGGGTTGGGTTGGAGTAGGGTGGTTTCGGCGTGATGGAGGCAATTTCAAGTAGGTTGTGTTGGTTTTGGTGTGAAAGCGGTGATTTTGGGATTTTTTTTGAGGTGGGTCAATGGTGGATTTCCGGCAGAGGTAGCATTTTACAACATTTTACATTTTGTTAGATAGTTTCTTACAACATTTTACCTATAATAGGTAGTTTCTTACAACATTTTTTATTAGGTAGTTTCTCACAAAATCTGGGTTTTATTAGGTTGTGTTAGAGGTTAATCTAGAAAAATCAAGAAGTGCAATGAAAAATCTAGTGTGTAGATTAGAAAAATCTAAAATGAAGTAGAAAATCAAGATAGGTTTAGAAATATCTTGTAAAATATCTCAGATTTTTTATGTAAAGATATCTAGATACATGTAACATTAGATAAGTGTATAAAAATCTTAGAGAATAGGAAACAACACTAAGGCTTATCTGGTACCTATAATTTTTGTAGATAACCATGAGTGATAAATGTTATTTTGATGGCACATATTTGATCAATCAATTGGCAACTTTGGCAAATATCTATACAAACGCTCTAGAGTGTTCTAACAATTTCTACTTTACCGTCAAAGGTGATGTTAATGATTTTATGCTCTCATCACTTGAGGAGTAGTGTTGAGAATTCAATTAATTATTAACGAAGTTTAGGAAACAAATAGTTATGTGTGGGTATCTTGTTTCCTAGTCTTGTGTTGTTAGTAATTATTTTTTATTTTTTGTACGAATAGGAAATTATGATTCTTTTGAGTTTACTTATTCCCCAAGTCTTTGCACTTCTATATAATGTAACACGTTTGTTACTCAAGTTATATAAAGTCATCCATGGACAAAAATTTTCAAAACTTTATTAGGAACCCATTTGTAGTGAACTTAGAAGATCAAAGCACTAGGGAAAAAAAAATACTAAAAAAATAATATAAATGATAAGATTATACACAAAAATTATGCTAAAAAATTTCCTTCATCGTCGATTATTAGATTTCATAGATTATATAAATAATAAGATTATATCTATAAAAAAAATATATTACTCCGTATCTTGATAGTATGGATATTATATACAGTAATTATAAGATGAAAAAAGAGATAAATTTAAAATAAAATAAGGATTAAAATAGCATTAAGATTTCCTCCAAAAAAAAAAAAAAAATAGCATTAAGATAAACAGAGTATTTATGTAAAGTATTCTAATTTATGCTAATTATTACGGTGGTTAGGCGTGTGAATATATGGTAGGTTTAGGATTTTTCCTAGTCATGTATAGTAATGTGTATTATAAATACAATAATTTAATTGCAATTTGCAAACACTAACCACTTTATTCTGGTATTCGAGGTGTTCAATGAGATGCTAAAGACGATACGAGAGTCTAGCCGACGAAACCCCGAGCTGGAAATTTATAACATGTGTATCAATTCTAAATTTGGTTTGTACTTTACTTCCTATGCTGATTATATAGATAAATTTCCTGCGATTGATTTGATTCCTGCAAAATACAAGACTACTATACGGTACAAGGAGTACATCGAGGGTGTTCTTAAGTACTTGATTTCGTTCTTGGAACGAGCAAAGCCTTTGATGTTCTTGGACAGGATTTTCAAGAATCTTGAGTCTGAATTCGAGGAGAGCTGGACGGCTGATAGAGGGAAAAAACGGCCTAGGACAACGAGTATCGATGATGTGATCGAGTGGCTTGATGAATATAACACTGTCGAGAGTCTAATTGAGTTAGGACCGATGAAATTTAACGAGGCGTTAAACGCCTTGGGGCTTAAGTCTGGGGGTAAGCGTCAAAGGGCGGAGAGGCTTCTCCTTGTGAAGAATAGCCCTCTCGAAAGGCTGGATCGAAAGCTCTTAAAGAAGGAAAAAAGCGATGATGAACATGATTGTTTTAAAGAAATTGCGCTCATTGAAGCGAAAGTGATGAAGTTGTGTGAAATTTTGAAAGAGAGTCTTGAGCGGACTAGGGAGTGCGTTAAGAACAGGCAGGGGACGAGTTTTGATGAACTCGTTCGTGATCGTGAAGCTGACAATGAGATAGTTGCACTGGACATAGCAAGCAGTAAATCTTTGTTACTCACTAACGTTTTTGTTTCTCACAGTGACAGTTTCGTAAATAAAATGTACCACCGTGACTAAAGTGGTACAATTTTATCATCCATTTCGTAAATAAAATTTCTCACAGTGAGTAATGGGGGTGCCCTCGCTAGCAAGTGATGAAGAAGAGGACGACAAAAGGAACAATAATCCGCTCAAGTTGCCACTAGGTTCGGATGGGAAGCCTATACCGTACTGGCTCTACAAGCTACACGGTCTTCACCAAGAATTCAAGTGTGAAATATGTGGGGACTACACCTACAAGGGGCGAAGGGCCTTTGAAAAGCACTTCCATGAAGCGCGTCACCAGCATGGTATGCATTGTTTGGGTATCCCTAACACCAAGAGCTTTCATGAGATCACTCGAATTGATGATGCCAAGGAGTTGTGGCGGCAAATTCAACTAAGGCAGGAGTCTTTTTCTTATGGCAGCCTGAGGTTGAGGAATATGAAGATGCCGAGGGTAACGTTACAACAAGAAGACCTACGAAGATCTTGTCAGGCAGGGTATAATATAGTTTACTACAACGTAAAATCACATTCCTTAGTACTATTACTATTCTAATGGTAGATTAGATTAGCTCGAATCCGAATTTATCTTATGTTTGCATGTATTGTTGATTGAATTCTAAGTAGCTAGCAGGAGAAAGCTCTAAATTCCATGGTTAGCCACCTAGTGAATTTGAATTCAATTTCGGCTCAGTAAATCTCTGTTACTCATCGTGAGAAACGTTTTTGTTTCTCACAGTGGCAGTTTCGTAAATAAAATGTACCGCCGTGACTAAAGTGGTACAATTTTATCATCCATTTGGTAAATAAAATGTACCACCGTGACTACCGTGGTACATTTTATTTACGAAACTGCCACTGTGAGAGAGTAATGGGGGCGCACTCATTTCGGCTTAAGCTTGTGTTTATTAATCAAAATTTAAGTTGTATAAAATAGCTTACTTTACTTCATTATTGTCTCATAAAGTTGTATGGGTTATGGGTAAGGATAGCAGAAAGAAGCCGTCGTGGAGGCCATGGCTTTCAAGAGACTCAACTATTATTGAGGATTTATTATATGAAATTCGCTGTTTGGCGGATATACATTCAAGGATTTTCTGGGACAGAGATACATTTATCTTTCAGACCAGCAACGAAGTGTTTTCTTACTCATTTTCTACCCGGCACAAATTTTGAGATCACCCTATAGTAGTGTAGTAACTACTCTAGATGCTTATGCAGAGAGCTTGGTGTTGTACAAAGGAAACGACGGTCAGAATTTGACATCATCATATCCTCCCTGTGACAAGAAGGTTATGGCGTGGCCAACTATGGAAGATCATTGGAAAGATTTATGGATGTGAACTTTACAAATATTTCCACTTTCATCAGATTTTACAACATATTCAAATGTTTTGTGATAGTAATTTTCTACATAATTTGTTTGTCTTTTGTATTCAGCTACTCCCTCTGTCCCAAAATAACGGACACATTGGACTTTTTTTCACTATTCATATGTTCACTTTGATTATAGTTTTTTACAAACGAAATAAAAATAAACTTTGTCATAAAATATATTGTTTAAGAGATATCGACCTAAAGTTTCATAATATAATTTTTTTTTTTATAATATTTATTAATGTTCAACTATATATAAATAAGATCAATCGGCATGCGTTCAAAGTTTGAATGTGTCAATTATTTCGAGACAGAGATGGTTTAGAAAAGCATAAAGATCAAACTAGCTAACTCTCACTTGATTCTCCCCAGCTATCGGTTCCTGGCCTGTTAGTACTAACAACTTGTTAATTAGAATCTGTGACTCTGATATCAATATGTTACCCATATGCCATCTAAGTATGCAATTTCCATCTGAGTATGCAATTCTACGACATATCAATCATTGCTGAAAATTCTATTTACTACGTAGTAACTTAATTTAATTTGTATTTAATAGCCAATTTTATTGAGCCTCCTTTATCTAGTTGGTGGAGTACTGAATTCTGAGCATATGGCAAGCGGCGTACAATTCATTTGCTTAATAGGTAGGAGATCGAGGAAGATATGGATTACTATACCTTGGTTGCCCTTGATCATCAAATTAGACCAATTTGACAATCATTAAGTGACAAATAATGGCTTTTTTTTTTTTTTTTAGATATTATTAAATAAAATTTTATACCATACATTTACATTTAGCATAGATAGCTCTAAAGAGGTTATTGTTACAAATACATTTAACATTTTAGCACAATAACAACTAAGCTTAAAAATGGACCTATAATCCTATATGATCATGAACCATGGAGTATATGAGTAAGACTTATCTAAGGCTATATATTTGTTTAATTAACTTCAACAATGGCCCACATAGTATTTAAATAAATATTCTATTAAAGGGTTTAAATATATATTCATCATATTAACCTTTTTTTACTTTTTAATAATATATAGAAAGACTCAAAGTTGTGCATTAACATGTCTGTCAGATTGCCAGTTAAAGTGTTGTAATTATTTAAAAAAAAAAAAAAAGAGTATGATTTATACACGGTAATTGACTTAACATTTTTATTATTTGATAGCTGATGGATTAAGATTCGATATTATTGTGGAATATTGATGTAATTAATATTATCATTATTTTTTTGGGATGTGAGTGAGATGTTTCCCTTTTAATGTCTTTATCAAAAGTATCAAATAAAGTGATCTATGAGAGATCGAGACTCTAGTTTTTAAGTGCAACAAGTTGTTTGTATAGAGGTTAGTTTAAAGTTAGACTTAAGTTTGTTACGAGTAAAATAAATAAATAAGTGGGGTTTGTGGTAGAACTGTTAGTTTATGTATAGTAGTCATCTCTTGAAGGTGTCTCACGGTCACAATTAGAAGAAGTTTGACTTCATATAAATGTTAATGTCCAATATTAAGGGCTTGTTTAGTTCATCTTATTTTTGTTTATCTGAACTTATCTGATCTGGTCGTATAATATGATATGATCTAGTCTGATCTGAATGTCAGATTTGACCAAACTTTGACCTTAAATATATGAAATCTAATATATCAAGTGGGGTCTTGTTAGATCCGTAATAATGTGTATTTTTATTAATATGTGATTTTCATAATTTTTTTCATCACGAAATTAAAGATATTTAGCGATAAAAACTGCACATAAAACGATGAGATCTGAATTTATTTTTTCTGGTCCGATCTGAACTTATTTTTTCTAAAATAAGTAAAAATAAGTTGAACAAAACAAGGCCTAAGACTATCTTCTATATGTGTCTAACGATCACAATTAGAAGTTTGAGTTCAACATGACCAGTACCAACAATAGAATCTAGCAAATTATTACATTCACAACCAAAAGAAGTAGATGCAAATAAAATACATAGATTCACGTCCCAACTATGGCTTCGGCGGTACCAATCTATTCATAATCTCAGTTTCGAGTGACCCTGAACATCGTAACATTGCCCGATACACACTCTACTCTAAGAGTAAGATGTGAACAAATCATGCTCAAGGAAGAACCTGAACAAATAAAAAAGAAGGGAGTATAATAAGGATCCTAATCTGATTGTACAATAATTGAACTGTTGAACTAGATTGGATGAAACCCAAGTTAATTGAACTTACTCATAGTGTTGAAATTAAAGGCATCGATGATGTCACCATTTTCCATATTTAGTTCATTGGCTATATGATTCCCATCCAATATTAAACCATTGAGCCCTGTTCTTGAGATCCACTTCTTCAACGTATCCCCTTCTTCTTTCTGATCATCACTTTTCGAATTCGACCATTTCACCACCTTCACCCCTATTTTCTTGGTTTTCTTTGTGTTTTACTGAACATTCCTTCTGTTCTTCTTCCGACGTAAGATCAATCGGAACATCTGGCCTGTAACGCCGTTTCATTGTTGTCTGCATGCCCAATGTTACAATTATAATATCTCTAATTGTGTTTTTATAAAAATGATACGAGTACATAATACATTACTGTTCCAAAAAATTAATATTGAGAAAAATTGAACATGGCTACTATATTGCTTTCCATTACATATGAACAAATCACAAATGATTCTCAAAATAAAATTTGTAAACAGTGTCAAAAATTCAAAGTGTAAACATAAATACGAAACTTGCATTGGAGGGAGTAATTCATACTCTGTTATAAGAACTTAAATATGTATATGTAGATCCAACTCGATCATGAATTCAAAATCATGATTATTATTTAAACTAAAACATGTACATTCATTCACCATGTAGAGCTAATTGAACACGTAATTACGGATCATACGACATGTAGAATGCAGATCTACAATAGAAGGGAGAGAGAAAACGGAATTTACCTCCCTAAAAAAAAAAATTAACCGAGGAATAGAGAAAGGAAAACTAAAGGAAGGAGGAGAAAGTGAAGAGGTAGTTAGGGTTTTAAAAATATTTTAATTTTTATTGAAAAAAACATAATCTATCTTTAACGGGTTATGGGGTCGCGACGGGATAGGGTGGGGGAATGGGAGGGGTCGCCGACGGCCGGCGCGCCTTCCGGTGCTAGCCCCGGCGGCAGGAGGTGGTGATGGCTAGGGTTTGGGGTGGGCAGGGGGCTCGACGGCAGGGAGGAGTTGGTGGCTGGCCACCTCTGAGTTCCTTTTTTTCAATTTTTTTGTTGTTTTATTTTTTAATTCTTTTTGTAGAACGCTAAACGTCGCCGTCGAATCTCTAACTAACGCCCGCAAAATAACCTAAAATGACGTACGTAGCCTTGTTATAAAAATATTATAAAATAATTATTTTTACATGAACTTAACACTTTTACCCTACATAAATTTTTTTGCCATTCTCTATAGTGCTCACACCGGCCACTAACGATTGCGTTGAACCACCAATCACTATAATTTTCAAAATCAAACAAATAATTTAAATTTTGCAAAACCTAATTCGTCGGATAACATGGAAGATAACGAAAGGCCGAAAACACCACCTACGTTGGTCGCCGGAGACTCGTCGGACCGTACGGAATCGGTACAATTTATTTAATTTTTTTTCGAAATTCCGATTATTTAATTTTCTGTTTTTCGAAATTTCCAGGCAAACACCCAAAAATTTTGAAAAACCTAGACTGAAACGTCTAGTTTTTTCGGATACCCTAGGGTAGTTCAAAAAAACTAGGCGTTTCAGCCTAGGTTTTTCGAAATTTCTGGGCGTTTGCCTGAAAATTTCGAAAACAGAAAATTTTGAATTTTAATTCTTAAAAAAACACGTTGACGACTGATATTTATCAATTCCGATTGTTTTACTTTGAAAGATGACCAATTCCGATTGTAAAGTATGTTGTTTGTATTTGGATGAATTGTTCATATATAAGGCATCGAATTTGTTTAGGAGGGTTGTATTGTTCTATCAATCTTAATATGTTATTGTTTGTATTGTTCATAAGTATGTTGTTCAAAAAATTATAATTATATACTACGAATTTGTTGAAGGTCGTTTTGAATTACTCTACTTAATTAATTTCTCTAGTTATAAAATTCTCAATCGTTTATAAGTGAGGGATCACACCTTTTAGTTGTTATTATAATTAGTTGTGTATTGTTAGAATTATTATTATTAATTGTACGATGTTAGATTATTATTATTAGTTGTGTTTTTGTTGTTTGTCAACTTTTAATACTTTGTAGATTGAGACGTGGTGTTGGGTGGGACGTGGTGGTGGCAGTGGTGGTGAGCGGGACGTGGTGGTGGGTGTGGTGGGTGGTAAAAGGATGTGGTGGTGGGTGGTAAAAGGATGTGGTGGTGGGTGTGGTAAAAGAGGAGGCGGTAGTGGGTGGTTAAAAGAGGAATTGGTGGTGGGTGGTTAAAAGAGGAGGTGGTGGTAGTGGTGGGTGGTAAAAGGATGTGGTGGTGGTGTTGGTGTAGAGAGAGAATTGTTTTTAAGAGGGAGAAGAGGGAGTGAGGGTTTTGGGAGGTAAATTGTGTTTGGGGGGTAAATTCTTTTATTTTATATAAGGGTAAATTTGTAAAATAAATTTTATTTGCGGGTGTTAGTCGGAGATTCGAGGGCGGTATTTAATTTTTTTTATTATTATTTTTTTATTTAGAAACAGACCAATCAGAAGGTGACACGTGGCAAGTGGTGGGGTCAACTAATGGATGTCAGTCATTAATGGCACTCGGTGAATGTTTGTAAAATCTCGGTGGCATTTGGTGAATTTTGAAAAGGTTCATGACATTTGGTAAATTATGCAATTGCTCAGTGGCATTTCATGAAATAACCGGTTTTTTTTTAATTTTGTGAGTTGTTGATTAAATTCATGTGAATTCGTTTATATTTTGGAGAAAAAAAGCCAAAAGCAAAAAAGAATTCTAGAAATAGAGGGTGGAAAAAAGATATCAATTTTGTTGATGGTGATAAAATTAAAGCAAAAACAAAATTAAAAAAATAAAAAATAAATAAAAAAGGGCTAATGACATGTTTTTTCTGCTAAGACGTTGTAATTAGCCTTTAAACCAGCTAAACAAACCATAAATCTTATCAGGGCTAATGACATGTTTTTTCTGCTAAGACGTTGTAATTGATTAAACAAACTTTAACAAACATACATACAACGTAGGCTATCAATTACATCACCATCTTTAAGATGCGCCTCCTTAACTGTTTCTGTATCTTCAAGTCGGCGACCACCGAAAACAAAATGAATATCTCTACGCCCCGAATTTGAATCATACGGTCTCAATCTATCCATCATCTGACCCAAACGAGTGCTTTGAGTGACAGTGAACCGCGTTTCATTGCCCGACACACATTTCACTATAAGAGTAAGACTTGAGCCAATTGTGCTCAAGGAAGAACCTGAACACAAGGAAGATTATATTCAGAGTCCTTTCCCTAAATATTGTTGGGAAATTATCTAATTATCAAATTACAACTAATCTTTTTTTAATTCCCACCATACCGTCCACGTCAGCTAAGGAAAAAAAATCGGTTTTTTTTTTTTATCGGTCCAGCAACAAACCGCTACTTGAAGTAGCGATGTTATAGGAATAAACCGCTACTTCAAATAGCGGTTTCAATTTCGTAAACCGCTACTTCAAGTAGCGGTTTATCTCGAAACACTGCTACTCCAAGTAGCGGTTTCCTGCTATAATGTAAAAAAAAAAAAAAAAATTCTTTCACGTTTTGTGGCGGTTTCCACGAAACCCTTAATTACAATAACAACACAAGTTTCTCAACCACCAAATTTGCACAGCTGGTACTCTATCAATTGCTATAACAACTGAACAAGATTATTATCAATTCCCTCCAAATAATATTCTCAGACTACACAAGATAATCACATAAATTATGATATAGCCAGTAAAATTCTGACAAAACCCAGATCAAATTGCACAAAACCAGCAAAACCCAGATCAATTATAGACAAAACCTAGATCACAAACTCAAAAATTAAGATGAGCTACAAGTCTATGAATGAAATTGAGAAAACCCCAGATCAAGAACAGACTTTTGAAGCAAACCCAGTTGATAATTCTCTAAAAATGACCAATTTAATTCAGCAACTTCCAAATATTCCAATAGTATCTGAATTCAAACCTCAACTGTGCATCACAATTTTGAATGTAAATGAATGAGAAAAAAGAAAAAAACGAAGAATTTTGATACCCACACAAATTCCTGCTATAACATGAGAGAGAACAAATATACGAAGTACTTTATATGAATGCTTTTTTTTTTTTTAAATTGGTCGTATTATTTTGATACCCACAAAACCGCCACTTGAAGTGGCGGTTTATTAAGATGAAAACCGCTACTTCAAGTAGCGATTTTCTGTAAAAACCGTAAAAATAAAAAACTCGCTCGAATCGGTGACGTGGACGGTAATATGGAAATTAAATAAAAAGAGACGGTATATATGGAATTGAGTCTTTTTTCAACAATATTTTGGGAAAGGACTCTTGAACTTAATTAAGTATACACAGTTCAACTCATGAAAATTGTATAATACACTAGGGTGCACCATGCTCATAGTGCACCTGGTGATGTGGCATAACTAATTAACATTAAATTAGTGAAAAATTAAAAAAAAAAATTAGTGGAAAATACTAAAAAAAAATCTGGGCGAAATTATGGGGAATTATTCCCTTTAAACTGCTTTCAGTTTTAAATTATTATCCTTAATGGATATTTTCCATTTTAAAAATATTTTTAACATTTTTGGGTTTCAATAATACAAAGTATGTTCTTTGAATTTGGCTCGTATTTTCTTTGAGGTAACGAGTGACGCACAAATTCTTTTTTGAATTATCATATATCATTATTTTTTATTGTCGTATGTTCTTTGAGTTTGATCAGTGTGTTTTTCGGGTATGAATTATATGTTCTTTGCATTATATTTTATGCTCTTTTAACATATGTATGTTATTTTGAATTTTAAAATTTAATTTGAAAATGAAATCTTTGTTTTTTCTTAGTTAAAAATATTTTAGAGAGAGAAAACTTAAATATTATGGAAAGTTAATTTTTGGAGAGAGAAAAAACAATTTTTGGAGAAATGATATCTTTGGTAAAGTTTTTTTTCCGTTAATGTGTAATTTTTCATAAAATTTTAATAAAGTTTTTATCACGTTTTTTTTGTAATGTCTTTATGTTCTTTAATAATGCATATTCTTTGTTAAACACAAACATGTTCTTTTTCAAAAACCTACATGTTCTTTTTCAAACAGTTAAATGTTCTTTCCGCCTTTTTTTATTTAACCAGGTGCACCATGTGCATGGTGCACCCGGGTGCACAGATCATGCATTGTTCAACTCATATGGTCATAATCAGGAAATGTTTAAGCTTAAACATGTTCGAAGTACATCTTAGGATTATTAAAAAAAAAAAAAAAAAAGTTAATGATAAAAATTAAATAATAAAAAAAAATCATTCAACAATAATCAGATCTACTATATAAGAGAGAGAAAACGAATTTCACCTCAACAACGCAAGTTTAACCGAGGAAGATAGAGAAAGGAAAACTATAAGGAAGAAGGAGAAAGTGAAAAGGTTAGGGTTTCCAGACTGCTTTATATAAGGAGAAGATTAACTCCCAAATAATATGTTTTATACTCTATCACACCCCCTAATATGAGAGCTCTTTGGGCTTGAAACGTGAATGTAGGATGTGCACTCCAAATACCCTAATCCGATACCATGTTAAAGGACCAACTCAACCAAAAGTTTAAGTTGGTGGTTAAGGTTTAGGAATATGTTTTATACACTATCAGTGTTTCACTGTAAAAGGTTATGACCTTTCTGTTTCATTTTATATCATTTAAGAGTACAACTTGTCCTCCTAAATTCAATTTTGTATGTTGAAAATAATTATAAAATTTTCTATATATCCGCCCAAAATAGTCCTACGTGACCGGTCACCTGTAAAACAGGTAATTTAAAAAAAAAATCAATCAATATTAGGAAAAATTGCTATGAATAATCACAACTTTTGGCGGAAATCAGGAGTATCTTCGAAGGTGCCAATGGCATTGACTAGGCGGTAGAAGGTGGCGATGACGGTGTTGGTTTGGAAAATACAGCCGGCGCAAGGGGAGGGCATCTGGGCGGCAGCTGGAGGCTAGGGGTTGGGCTGGGCTATGTGGCAGTGGGGGTGGCTGGGTTGAAGGCGGGTGGTTTTTATTTTTCAATTTTTTTTTAGATTTTTTTTTTTGATTTTTATTAACCAATCGTAGGATGACATGTCCGGTAACTTGTAATAACAAGTTGCATGACCGGTTGAGACTGTTTCGGGCGGATGAAGTATAAAGTTGGAATTATTAAAAAAAATCGAAAGTTGGGATTATTTTGGGCGGACAGAGCAAAGGGTATTTATAAGTTTACAACACAAAATATAATAATCATAGTACTTGTATTACGAAGTACTTATTAATTGACCGACTAACAGACTTAACACCCTCTAAGACAAAAAACGCTATCAATTATATCACCATCCACAAGCTGCTCCTCCTCCACTGTTTTTGCAGGTGAAAGTGGGCGACCAGCGAACATAAATCGAATTCTACGCCCTGCCTCTGCATCCGGCGGTGTTAATATATCCATCATCTTACCTATACGAGTATTCTGAGAGACTCTGAATAGTGTTTCATTGCCCGATACACATTTCACTCTAAGAATTATATGTGGACCAATTACACTCAAGGAAGAATCTGAACAAAGACGGAAGATCGTTCAATGTAAAAAAAAATACATAGTACCAAATTACCAAAATTTCTAGATTACATGCCTTACAGAAGTCATGAATCTAGGACGTAGAAAGTTCTCTTTCAAAGGAAGTGTTTGGGTCCAATTTAGTCCAATTGGGCCTAAGCACTAAATGATCCAATTAAAAGCCCAAGGTCAAGGTTCAACTCTCCAATTGTGCTAAATTCAAAGGTCAGCCCACAAAGCAAGCCAATTGGGCTAAGGCCCAACCTCTCCATGTATGATGAGGTATAAAAGTCATCATATTGATTCATTCATGGAGGGATTCTGATTCATTCATAGATTCATATGTTCATTCATATATTCTGATATATTCCATAAAAAGCCTCAAGCAACAAACTCTCTTGCATAGTGTCCTCTTCTTACACATTGTACTGACTTTAGCATCGGAGGGGCCTTCCTCGGCAACACCCCCGAGGCTAGTTTACGTGTGTTTACTGTGCAGGAAACCTTGGGCCCAACATAACTTGGACCGAATCCAGCCTTCCCCATTTCAGCGGACCTTCGGCAAGGTCCCATTGTTTTCACCCGAAACAGGAAGTAAACAGGAATGCTACATAATACATGAAACTGGAATTGAACTTACTCATTGTGATGAAATTGAAGCCGTCAATGATGTCACCATCTTCCATGTTTAGTGCATCAGCTACATGATTCCCATCCAACTGCAATCCACCGTACACAAAGTGTAGATAGCCTTGTTCTCGAGGTCCGATGTTAGGAAAACATGGGATCAGCTGAGGCAGTATTGCTGTATAGCGCCTCACTCTAACAAACATGTCTCTCTCCTTGTGCATGCGGATGCATAGAGTTACATTATGCACATCACGGTAACCTAAACCGCCTTAAATGCGTGATAAAATGTAGGCAAATGAGAGAAAATCAAGGACACAAGTTATAAGAGAAGTGTTGTGAAGATGAAGATCGATACATCAATGACAAATTCAACAAGAACTCAAAGTACATAAGTTATTACTTTCTCTGTCACTTTTTTAAATTTAACATTTGGAATCTTTTTGTAGGAGAAAAATGGTCAAAGCGTAAAGATTAAAAAGTGACGAAAGGAATATCACATCAATTATGTCATTAACAGCACCCAAAGTCTCGTTGTATTATTAATAATTGTCATTTTTTAATACCATAAAACAAAATCAGTAGCTTCCTATATTTAGTGCGCATGACCATAAAATATTGAATAACAATACATAGATACAACAACTTTCCATATTTTAACCATTAAATCAAATGGATCCAAATCAAATGGATCCTCTACATACACGCTCGCGCATGCACATGCATGACACACACTTGTGACATATTTTTGTTATTTATTTATTTTCTGTAGAAAATAATTTCCCAAAAAAACCCAAATATTTCCCAATAGTTCTTAATATAATAGCTACTTTACCCAAAATTTTAAATTACAAAAAGTGCTAATACCAATTTACCATATGCAGTTATGCACTAATCACATACCACTGTATCTTTGTACAATCCGTCTTGATAACAATTTAGATCAAATTTCTCTTCTTAACTCAAGATAGTTAATCAACTGATTAAAACAAATAAATACAAAATACCAAATTCTGTCTATGAAATCAAATCAAAACATATAAAAGGGTGAAAAGAACGAAGCAAACCTAGAACAGGATATGCAACGATAACATCATCATGAACCATGCCAATTTGTTGGGGAGTATCCATTTCCCTTAACTTTACAGCATTGAACTCAAACCGAGTGGTTTGAAAATCCAAGCTCAATCCAAGACAGTACCTAAGCATTAACCACCGAAGCGGAACATCAGTCTCAATCTTGAAGGTAACCCCTGCTTCTTCTTCCACCCTCCGTTTATCGAATTCGACTTTTTGACCACCTTCACCATAATTTTATTGGTTTCTAGGGGCCCTGTATTGCGTTCTTCCTCTTTGATCAGATCAATCGGAATCGTAGGGTTATATCTCCTTTTCATGGTTCTCCCTTCAAAATTTTAAGAATCATTTACATAAGCTGATATACGCATATCATTCATAATTATAATTAATCATAACTTAAACTTGTAAATGTAGATCAAACTCGTAATCTGGAGTGATTTTAATTTCGTAAAATCTACCCGTCAACTTAAACATGTATAATCAACAAACAAAAAAAAAAAAAAAAAAAAACGGAGTAACATTAAAAATCCATTTAACCTACGTGATACAATTTGATTGCTAATGTGTAACTTTGATCCTAATATCCCTATTTAGTAATTACTTCTTATATACTAAAGGCTTTTTTTTCACCAATAGTATTTTTTCTGAAACTATTTTATTTTTGTTAAAATTAAATTATTGGTAATAAATTTAAATTAATTTTATCTACTTGTTCAATTCAAAAAAAGACACTTAAAGCTTCTAATGATTAAAATTATAATAATTAAACTTATTTAACTGTCAAAATAAAAATATTTGAACTAATCTAATACCCTTTTATTCATTTTTATTTGTTATATTTTGACTTTTACAATATTAGTTAAACTGTTTGAAGCCTAAATTACTCACATAAAATTATCATACTCGTTTACAAATTAAATGAACTTAAACATGTAGATTTTGGTAGAAAAAATGTGAAAAAAAGATTTAAAATTTGTACCTGAAAAAACTATTAAACATGCAAATTTTAACACATAATTGCAGATTAATCATTTAGATAACAATTTATAAATTGTAAGACAGAAGATCGAATTTTACCTAACAAATAGTAATTTTACCGATGAGAAAATCCTCTAGAAATCGAAATTTCCAACTTTTAGAGAAAGAAAGGAGAAAAAGTGAGAAAGGAAAGTTGAGAATGAGAAAGGAAGCAAAGAAGCCAACCACAGCCTATCCTATACCAATTTGGTTGAATTTTCTTATACCAAATTGGTTATGGCTTCAATTTTTTTATAACAAGCCATTACTACACCACAGCCCTTCAATTTATGTAAACTAATTTTTTTATACCAATTTGGTGTTTTTATACCATTCTCCTTTTTTTTATACCAATTTGCAATTATTATATACTTGTATTTTTGTATACCAAATTGTTTATGCCCTATAGTTTTTTAAAGCCAATTTGGCTATCTATTACTTATTAGCCATTGTAAAGTCGTCTGATTGTTATACAACCTATTCACTTCTAAATCATCATACTACCTTTGTACGGAGTATCACAATAGACGAAGTACATTTAATCTTTTTTTCTTTGTTAAAACACAAATTTGACCATTCATTTTGCAAATTCATTATTAAATTATAAAGGTGAAAAATATATTTGAAGGAAAATCCAACAATATTTTACATAACTAAATTCTTATACAAGTGAAAATGTACTCAAAGTTATTAAATCAATAGTGTAAAAAGTTAAGGGGGATTTTTCTATGTGGCCAGGGTTACTCGATTTACGGATTACTCGAGTTACATTTGACCGAGTAACCCCTCAAGTAAACCCTGATCGAGTAACCCTTGACCGAACCTTTCAAGTAACCCCTGACCGAGTAATCCCTAACCGAGTAACCCCTCAAATAACCCCCCTGACTGAACCCCTCAAATAACCCCCTAACCGAATCTCTCAAGTAACTCCTAACCAAGTAACTCGAGTAACACCAGCCACACGGTATAGCTGACAGCCACGTATAAATATTTGCCGAAGTCAAAGCAGTTGTTAAGGTGAGATTTGAGCCTAGATTTATTTAGGGAAGTTCTGCAATTTTTTGAAACATTCCAAAGTAGCATGTTACGATTTTTGTGAAAACGTCAATTTGAGTATTATTTTACAGAGATTAAATTTATCTATTTCAAGAGTACATAACATACCTAATTCATAACTTAAACTAATTTTGTCATAATTTTAAAACCATATTAGCAAATCAATGTGAAAGTAGATGTTAAGCTCACTCCATTGCAAAATCAACAGTTTGTGGATGTTAAGCTCGCTCACTCCATTGAAAAATCAACCTTTAATATAGGCATAGATTTCGTCACCATCATCCAGTCGTTCTTCCGCCACTGTCTTTGAGCCTGTAAGTCTGCGGCCCTCATGAAAGAATGCAACATTATCCAATTCCAGTCATTTAACTTTACAGTATGTTGAATTGACCACCTTATATTTTGATGATTGACCTACATAAAACAAACTTTGACTAACGACGTTTATGAGTCTTGGTTAAAACAGAAGATTCGGGTTTGAAGTTAAATGTTCCGGAGTAGGAACAACAGAGTTTGGAAGACTTGATGATGAATGCAAGCTTTCAAGATGTCCTCACAACTCTATATTCTTAGTTACTCAGTGTACGAACTTAAGAAACAAAAGTGTTGGAAGGAATTAAGAAGAAACTCGAAGTTTCTGAAGGAACCTGAAGGAACTTGACGAATGACTCGGAAAGTTTTAAACGAAAGTTTTAAAACGGTTTTCAAAACCCTTAATATAAGGAAGTGATAAAAATCAGTTTTGAAAAAGATTTAAAAAGATTTTATAAATAAATAATTCATTAATTTAAAAAGATAAGTTTTAAATTAATTAATTATTTATGTTTTAATTAATAAATAAATAATTATCTTTTTTTAATAAATAATAATTATCTTTTGAATAAGTCTTTAACTGATTTTTAACTTAGTAAATATTTGCAGCTTAAATTAAGGAGCACGTTGAATTTAGGAGTCAAGCTAGGGAAATCATGTTCCTAAATTTCCTCTGCCTACATCCCAACTTCTCAGTCAAAGAGAACGTGGGATTAAGGGGGAAGTGGGAACTTGATGGAAGCTTGGTTTAACTCCTTATAAAAACATATCAACGTTAAGTTTTGAAAGCGTGGAAAAACAATCTTAAGTATTCTGAGCATAGAGTTTCAAAGTGTTTAAAAGAGAAGTTCCTTCCATCCTTAGTCTCTTAAGTTTTTTAGGAAATACTTGTAATCATTGTGTAATTGGGTTTGGGTTGTGAGAGTTGTAAAGTGTGAGACTTGAGAGAGTTGTTTATACTGTACAAGTGATTCGGAGTAGAATCACAAAGTGTGAGAAACTGTGATTGAGGGATCACAGTTGGGTAACTTGAGTTCCTCACGGAACTTGAGTCTAGGCAACGTATTAGTGATTGTAAATCATTTTTACATAGTGAATTTATTCATTGCCTATCTCAGTGTCTTTTCTCTTAGTAGTAGATTTAATTCCGCAAAATTTACCATAGTCTACATACACTACAATTCACCCCCCCCCCCCTCTTGTAGTATACATTGTTCTATCACAGTATTTATTCATCAGCTGATTCATTCGAACACTCCATCTGAGGGCGAACTGAACGTCCTTGTTAGTCTCATGATTTATCACGGTTAAGAGTAAGCCGTGATGTAACTATGCTCAGTGAAGAACCTGAACAGGAAAAATAATAACATTACTGCAAACTTTATTTAACTAATTATATCTCTGTATAACTTAATCTTCAGGAAATGGTATGAGAAACACTCCATTAATTATTCGTTTAATTCACCAAGTTAAACTGGGGTAAACTGTTTCTCATTGTGAGAAACAAGTTTTGTTTCTCATGGGGTATGTGTCAAGATATGGGGCTCCCACTCATGACACATACGCGGTCCTCACCAATGAAAAACATCACATTATTTTCCAAAATGCTATTATGAGAAACAGTTAATGAGGAATTGGGGCTCCCTCGTAAAACTGATATCACAGCATAACTTTGTATATAAAGTTACAACCGTTACACGTTTAGCAATAAAGGATTTTAGTACCGTATAAAATTATTTCAAAAACTTTGTGCACCAATATTTATAATAATATTAGTGTACATCGAACAATTTCAAATAGCATTACAACTGGTACTATTTTAAAGTATATAGACAAGTATTTCTCCATATAAGTAATAAATAAAGTAGAAGATCAAAATCTCAACTTTGTTCCAAAAATTAGACAAGTATAAATGTATAATTAAGCAAGATACTTACTGCTCTCATCAAAATTAAAGGCATCAATGATGTCGCCATCCTCAATATCTAGCTCGTCAGCAGTGATAGAAAATATAGATAAATATATATATTTTTAGTTGTATATATTGATCGTGGTACACACTCCAATTTAAGGAGTTCCAACATATAAAATAACGAGAAATTCCAAGGAGAAACAAACTATGTTTCTCAAATGCCAAAGACGTAAATAAAAGCACTTTTTTTATTATTAATCGGCAAAACCACTACTTGCATAAACCGTTGTTCCTGTAATTTTACAAATTTAACCTCTTGAGAAACAAATTTTATTTCTCATGTACTGGGGCGGCCTCTAACATTGAACATTATGATACAAACCCTAAATTTTGGTATAAAAAATTAAAATTTTGCTTTTGGTTTGAATTCATCAAGAAACCCTAAAACCCCAATAACAAAATAAAAATAAAAAAAAAATTCCAATTCTAATCAAAGAACGAACCCCAAAAATAACCAAATATAACATAAAAAAAATTTAAAAAAAAAACTTACATATATAATGATAAGCTTGAATGAGATCACAAGGAAGCATGGAAAGTTGAAGAGGAGTATCAGTTTCTCTTAAACGAGCCCCCTTAAATTCGAAACGAGTGGTGCAATACTTAACACCAATTTTGTCACAATACCTAATCATAAGCCATCTTAAAGGCATATCATTATTTATATTCAAGTATACTTCTTCCACTTCCCTTTCCTTTTCCTTTTGATGTTCTCCATCTTCTTCTTCGCCATCGCTATCGTTGCCATTAACCCCACTTCACTCTTAGGGGGTGTTTGGTATGGTTTTTTTATAGGGCTGGAAACTGAATCGGGTTACCGTTTTCGTTAGAACATGTTTGGTTAATAAGTTAAGTAACGAAAACCGTTTCTTTCCTCTAACACATTCCCCCACTTTGTTTCCAGTGTAAAACTTGGGGAAACAAATCCCGTGTCTTTCCTCCAACCCAAAAAAACAACTCTGCCTCATCTCTCTCCTCTCATACGACAGATCTCCAAAAAAAAATTCCAACTTTGATCGATTGAAGCTACAGATTTCGCTCAAGTTGTTAAATTTTCCTATCTCAAATGTCCAAAAATCCACAATTTCAATCATCACAAGCTTGTTATCTTTCAATTTTTTGTTTAAGAACCCTAGATTTTGAGTTTATGTTGAATTTATATTTATTTTTTTGTTTTATTGATTGTATTTTGATTTTTCTACCTCGAAATATTGCTATTTTATTTGATTTTTCAATCTAATTTTTCTGTTTTATTTGAGTTTTACTTTTCTCAATTGAATTTACTGGTTTTGCTTCATGAAATTTTTGCTAATATGCTTGAATCTTTATGCTTCCAACGTTTATCCAATTTCCAGGTATTCTCTTTTAATAATGAACAAAATTTTGTAATTAGTCTTGTAACATTATAGTATATAGTTTAATGATATCGTTTTATATGATTATAAGTGAAATGCAAATTGATTGCTTACATTATACACTAATCTCTACATGTTTGATCTTTCCTTGATTTAGAAATTATTTCTGGGTGCTCATAACGTGTTTGATAAAAAGCCTAGTTGAAATTAATCGTTTACGTTTCCTTAGTGATACCAAACAACGAGTAAGAGTAACACT
This sequence comes from Chenopodium quinoa, assembly GCF_001683475.1. NCBI lineage: Eukaryota > Viridiplantae > Streptophyta > Magnoliopsida > Caryophyllales > Amaranthaceae > Chenopodium > Chenopodium quinoa. Next base: position 4,334,184 of record NW_018743175.1, read on the forward strand.
AAATAATACCCTTTCCCTCCCTAATCGGTTTCCATTCCGTTACCTTTATTAATTTGATACCAAACACCCCCTTAAGGTTATTTTCTGGGTTTCTTCTTTTTCTTCTTCTACATTCCGTAGAATTGCTCCTGATTCCGCACTCCCCATTTTCGATTAAAGCTGTTGATTTTCTGTTTCTTTGGTGTTCACCTCGCCAAATTTTATAGTTATAGCTGTATAAGAGCGAGCCCTGGCCCAATTTTCCCGTTTGAATAAATCATCGACCAGAGTCCAATGATAACCTAGTCAATCTCGGATATTAGGAAACAATAACCTATTAACCTAGTCAATCTTGATTATTAGGAAACAGTTCTAACACTTTACTTACGGCTATACATAAATTAATATGTACCGGGGTTATATTTCAATTTCTACTTCAATAATATTTTTACGCACTTACCCTCATATTTACCTACTTTTAATATAACAAGAATTTTCCTAATATCAATAATATATTAATATTCATAAAATAGACAAAGGAATATTTTCCTAATATTAATATGAAAAAATATCACCAAGCAAAGCTTGGTTTAAAGGGAAAGTTTGCATCTTAGAACCAAGATGTTGTGGGATCAAACCCCACTAAGAGACACTTCGGGATGGGGATTTCCTTACCCTCCCCCCCCCCCCAAAGTGCCCTAATCCGTTAACCTGAGCTGAAAGGACCTGTGAGAGGTTCCGGCCTGATAGGGTCCTTCTCCTTACCAACCAAAAAAAATATGGAAATATATCATCTTTAAAGAAAAATATGAAAACATATCACACTAATGTATTTATGAGGGTGAAGGATAGCTCGGGTGGTTAGAGTCTCCCTTCCGGTTTCAAGAGACCTTGGGTTTGCGGGTGTGCTATACGGTGGGCTTTTTCAAAGGAAGGGTCAGCCTAGAGGTGATCATAGGATCAGTTCAGCCCAATATTGCAGGCTATTTTATCCAAAAGACTGTATTGGGTTGGGCTTTCACGCCTGATTGGCTATATGTGGACCGATTTCAACTGGGCTTTTTTAATCTGCTCTTGGTCAGCCCATGGCATGAAACACGCTTAATTAATTGTGTTGTGGTGCAAAAGCCCATAACATCATCCTAAAACAAATTTTCCGTACAAAGCTATAATAAGATATTGCTCGTACAAGTATTTATCAAATGCGATGATTGGCATTGGCTAAATTATATTATGGGACTTACATCCTTTATATTTTATGATAATGAAGTTTTCGTTGTATTCTTCCTTGTCAAAGATATGAAACAGTTACCTTGTGGAGGTTATAAGTTAACTTTTTGATTGCCAAAGAAACTTAGGGTTTGTGTTCAAGAGATAAATCACTTGCACAAAGAGTCAAAGAGAAAAAATGAAGTTATCTAAAAGTGGATTAGCGGGATCTCTATATGGTTACGAGAACTACTTATTGGTGTGTAAAACCCTTCCGATGTCTAAGCTAGCTTGATGAAGATAAAAAATGAGGCCGTCTAAATATTGGTGTGTAAAAGTGGATTAGCGGGATCTCTATATGGTTACGAGAACTACTTATGGCCTTAGCGAGTGGACTTTGATTAATTGGGTCAATTTTCTAATTGTGAAATTAACAAGATATTAATGAGCACTTTTAACAATAGGCCCAGATATATCTTCCTTTGAGTAGTTGTCTAGTTGATACACCCAATTGATTATTTACCTGTGTGAGTACTTGTAATTAAGGCAAGTATTGTTTATAAAAATAGTCTTACAACAACTCCAAGTAGGAGCATGTTCTAGAATTAGTAGATGCCTTCCTGAAGTTCAGGTTGTACCTTTTTTTATTTAAAAAAATTTTGACATGAAAGAAAGGGTTGTACTTTACAATACTTGAATTAAACAAAGAACAAAAGGCAGCAGTTCCATCTTTTTGTGTCTTGGTCACAAATCTGCAGGGAATCCAATGTGAATCTCAGATATGCACTTAATTACAAAATATTTCTTATCCATTTTCACTCAAATTTTACCATATGTTACCCTAATTAGTACTCACATTAATTTCTTATTACGGAGTACACATTACTTTGTACAGTATATCCATATTAATTCATTTTTAAAGTATAGAAATTTCGGTAAATTTGATTTAAAGTAATTGATGTTGAACGTCTAATGTAACCTTTAGATGAACACGTTTAAACTTTGTTTTATTAATAATGTAAAGGTGACTATAACTTCCAAACCTAACTTAAACACATATTAGTAGTCCAAGAGGCAAGCTAAGAGTGTATAAGATGGTAAAAATAAATATGTTAAGCATGCTGTAATATCACACCAAAAATCGCTTAATTTAGTCATAAACTCGTAAATATTCAAGTAATGCAATCTAGGAAGTTATTTTTAAAAATTACTCTATAGCGCCCAAAAGATCAACAATAATTGTGGAAGAAGGTATTACATGCATTCTAGACACATAATAACCCTGAAAAATAATGGTGGTTGAAGATAACATTTATATATACGTAGTATATAAATATATAACTCATAGCACTATAGCAGTGTGTATTTTTTACATGGTCCGAAAGTTCTCAAGGGATTATTCTTATAAGATAAGGTCAACAATTATATAATCATGGTAGGTAGAGTATAATTGATTCAACTCTTGATTAAGATACTCTTACTTAACGTAATGTAATTGCATCTTTTTGGTTGGCCCCACTTGAAAAATTTTATAAGGGACACTTGTAAACTTAATTATAAAATTAATCTATGTTTATTAATGGAAGTTTCCATGATATTCCCTCCGTCCTCTAATACAAAGCCTCATTTCTTTTTTAGGTAAACCAAAATGCAATGTTTTTTTCTATTTAAAGGTTGTATTTTTTGATATTATTACCCTCTTTTTAATGAGTTGTCATCTTTTTTCTTTTACTTTTTTGTACTTTTAACATCAATTTCTAACACTTTATCTCTCTATCTCTTTAATTATTCCAAACCCCACATGCATATATGTACTTTTAATCATTGGTTTTAAAGAATTTACAACTTTTTTAATTCTCATGCAAAAACCAAAAGAGACTTTATATTAGGAAGCGGAGGGAATATTTTATACTTAGCTGACTTGGCTGACCATCATGTAAAAGACTTGGAAAAGTATAAGAAGACAAATTATACACCGAATATATAATTGAAAAAAAGTAAGTTGTTTTCTAAAAGGAAATAGAGAGGATAATGAGAGGAATCTTCAAATATGAGTACTAATAATACGGAGTAATAATAATCCTAGTATTTATCATGGGAAAGTTGAATAAATTGGGATTCTACTATCGAAGATTTTGACTCGTTCAAATGGTGATCGTATTATTATTGGAGAGTAGTACTCTTTTTTGGCATTAAAGTCAATTTTTTGTTTCAGGCCTACTAACATCACTATCAAAAAATGTGTTTCTTAGTCAAAGATGAATTTTGAGGAAATTTTTGTTCTTGATTTAGGTTCCTTTTTGGAAACATGGTTATGTTGTTGTGGATTTATGGCATTTAGTGTTTCTTATCATGAAATTAAGTATCATTTTAAAAAAAATTCTTCAAAAAAAAAAAAAGTATCATTAAACAAATATTTTTTGTTTTTTGTTTTTAAGGTTAGATGAATGACCCTACTGAAATTGATACTTTGCACAGGTTAAGTCAGCCCAACTCCGCATGTCAATGTTTGAGAGTAGAGGGGAGAGGTCAGGAAATCCCCCTATTTCCAAGCAAATGTAGTTGATGGGACTCGAACTCGTAACCACAAAGTAACAATGTGAGTTTTCCGCCAAGCTTTACTTGGTAATATTTTTTGTTAAATGAACACTCTAATAGTATACTGTAGTCGACATACAATAAAAATACAAACAAAAAGAAAAAATTGAGTTGAAGCTGCTAAGCCTTTATTGCTTGTTAAACCTGCTCATATTTTTTTATTTTTTTTTTTCAAGCTGATACTCCTTGTTTTAAAATATTTTTTTTTTTAAAAACCCAATTTTGTATCTTTCGCCTCCTTTGATGGTTGCTATTAAGGGAGGCCAAACGCATTAGAAGTATAAGGAAAAAAGATAAGAGGATCTCCACCTCCAAAAAAACGAGGATTTCCACCTATACCTTCAAATTGTGATGGAATCTCGTCAATAGATCAAACCTTACCTGATTAACTAGCTAAGGGAGTATATCATACATTAAAATATAGAAACACATTGAAAGTAGCTCTTTAAAGATATTAACATAATTAATTAAAATTCAACTCCAATAGATAATCAAGATTTCAGATTCAATCTCATTTATACTATCATCATATCATATATCGCTCTCATCACACACAAACCAGCTACACAACAAAAAAAAAGAAAAAAAAAATAAAAGGTAAAAATCGTATTTGTCATACTAATTATGGAATTATAGACAAAAGAAGGTACTCTACCAAATACTTTTAAAGTCTATACCGACTTAACTCAATCATCATTAGAATTAGATTCATGATTCATTAGCTTAGATATTTAGATTCATTAGTACATGACCACTCTTAATTGGTTACGTAAATGAAATGTGTACTTTCACAAAACGTAATATATATATTGGTTGAATTTGGTACAATTTCCACATGTCAATTTGCTAGAACAATAGAAATACATATCGAAAGGTACAAAGTATAATTCTTCTAAATCAATAGTGAAAAGTGAGAGCGCGTTGGTTTATTTAATTGCGGCTTTCATTTTAGGCAAACATGGCAATATAATAGCGGCCTAACATTATTCACTTAATAATTATTCAATTTTCAACTCAAATTCTTCGAATTATATTCAATAATGTGGATGGTTTGTGATGTGTGAACTAATAATATTTTTCTCACTTTTTTAGGTTCACACAGTATAAACTTTATTTATGCCCCACAAAAAGGCTATTTAAAGTATTATTGCCTTTATTTTTGAATTAAGTCAGTATTTTTCTTCTCTTTTGGACAACAAAAGCAGGGATATGCTGACGTGGATAGGAAAAAGATGCACTAAAAATTGAGCATAGGATATCAAAATCAGCAACTCTTTACTTTAGTTTATTTATTTATATATGTGAATGAGGTGACAAAAGTTATGTTGTCTGAAAAATTGAAGATAAAAACTGACAAATGTTATGGCTTCCACGTATTGTTGAAAGCATATGGAATTCTCTAGATGAGTACGAGTACAAGATAGAAGTTATAGACCCCATCCATCATCTATAAGAAAAAAATTAGTAGCTGCGGCCATTTGTAAAGAGAGTTCAAATAATTTTGTACAATGGTTACTCCGCATGTCACTTGGTAAATATATTTTCCCTCGTTTTTAAATATTCGCAACAATTTATCTATTTTTTATAATACATGTCACGATGTCAAATTATTAATACATAAATTTGACCTTAAATTAGGTACGATATTGATAAAATCATTAAAATTCGATGATGATTTTGTTTGTTTCATCTAACAAAGCATCAAATTAAAAAAAAAAAAAAAAAAACTTTAAGTGGAAATTTGGAAGTAGTATAATGACCATTCTCTAATTTGACAACTTTAAGAGTAATATTTTTTTTTTCCCTTTTAGTGTAAGTAAGGATACGTTGTCTTATTAGAATTGAATCTCACACTGGACCAATCAATGCAACTCAAATTAGCTAACAAAGTTCCTAAAAGTTTATGCATTTGATTAAGTGGCTGGAATTTCAGAATTACCATAAGATAAAGTTTATTTGGGTGTGCTTTTAATATACAACTTCATAGTAGCATGTAGAACTAAAAGAGAGTTTTTTTGGTAAATCATGAAAGACATCCTATTAAATTAGAATCCCGTACAATTAATATGTTGAGGATGGGGAAATTTCTACCTTCAAAATATTTCTAATGGAAATTTCTCCCACTGTGTTCAAAATTTTCACCACTAAATCAAGTACTTGTATTATTCGGTAGCACTAGCAATAATGTGAATGCACATAATTACCGTCAAAATAATTGTACAAAACTACAATTAGAAACGAATGAAACTACTCTTGATTAACAATTACTTGTATTTGTGAGCATATATTCATATTATACACGGGTAATATTATATGTAGCCTTTAGGGACTATATATAATCATTAAATATACTATTGAAAATTGTATAAAATTAGAAATTCATGACAAAAACACACGTAAATCAGTGTAATTAGTATTATATTTTTAAAATTTTCTAAATTTATACAATTTTCTAGTGTGTATTTAATGCTTATATGTAGCTTTAAGGGCTATGTATAACATTTTTCATTATACGCATGTTAGTATTGTTACAGTATGGCTTACGACTGCATAGTTAGAAGCCACTAGTTTTGACTTTGTGATTTGTTAACAATACGAAACAAAGCCCAACATTAGAAACGATACTGACCACAGTCCACGTGAATTTTTGGTTTGTTTTCATAATACGGAGTATGAACGTAATTCATTCATAAAGGTCTGTTTTAGATACGAGTAAGAACTAAAGGAAGGGAAAAGCAAATTAAATACAATTAACACTTTGAATAAAAACCCAACATTTTGACTTCAATTTTGACATTTTTTGAAGACATAGATCCCTGCACTGGCGGCGAATGACCCATTCTTTTTACATCCCATTTGTTCCTTTTCAAATGGGTTTGCTTTTATTTATTTATTTATTCATCTACCTTGCTTTGAATTTGCAAAACATATAGACTATAAATAGCATGTCCTACATGCAAAACCGTCTAAACAAAACCCTGAAATACCATATTTAATTTTGTACTCAAATTGTCACAATATCAAGGCTGAATGATCAAATTTCACTAGGAGGTGTATAATTGGATTTTAGTATCCTATCATAAGAATAATGGTTAGATGTAAGAGCACTAGCAATGGTGATCAATTTTTTTTTTGTGAGCAAAAAAAATGATCACCAACCACAATGGTGAGAAATTGGTGAAATCCAAAAAAAAAGCCCATGAGCAAAACCAAAAAAGCTCAAAACTTGAGCATTTTTATTGATGAACAGTAACCCTTGTGGGGCCCACACCTGGCAGACCCACTAAAAAAATTTCGGACAAACCACAATCAAAACGACGCGTTTTGATGAAGCTTCCTCAAAGGCGCGCCTCAAAACGCGTCGTTTTGAGGTTGCAGATTTAAAAAAAAAAAAATTGTTGAGCTTCTGACGCGTGCAGCGGAGGGGCGAATGAGGAGGCGACGCGTGGCGTGTGCAGCTTGCTAGCCAATCAGAAAATTATAGCCGTTTACAACGGTTATATGTTTGTAATCTATTTTCTGAAAAATATATTTTGTAAAAAAAAAAAAAAATTACCAACGGTCATAAAATTAAATTCTCTATAAATAGACATGCATTTTGATATATTTTGATATAATTTCGTAAACACTTTAAATCCTCCACATTTTAATTTTCTTAAAAGTATTTTAAATTTGTAGAAGAATATTGTTGTTGCAATTCACCCATATTCAGGTAAAAAAAAATTAATTAATTTTTAAAATCAGTTATATAATATAATTAGTATATATGTGATTTTTAAAAAAAAAAAAAAAATTGTAGGCCATGTAATTATATTGCAATATGTAATTAAACAAAGTTGTGTATATTTTCTCCATAAATTTCTAAATTTGTAGTTATTAAAGTGTTGCAATTATTGGTTAATTTTTTTTGCTATATATAAATGTAGTTACGTAATAAAATTAGTATATATGTGATTTTATGGAAAAAAAAAATTATAGGCCACGAAATTAAATTGCATTATGTAATTAAACAAAGTTGTGTATATTTTCTCCATAAATTACTAAAAATTTGGAGTTATTAAAGTGTTGCAATTATTGGTTAATTTTTTTTGCTATATATAAATGTAGTTACGTAATAAAATTAGTATATATGTGCTTTTTTGAAAAAAAATCAATATTATAGGCCACGAAATTATATTGCATTATGTAATTAAACAAAGTTGTGTATATTTTCTCAATAAATTTCTAAATTTATAGTTCTTAAAGTGTTGCAATTATTGGCTAATTATTTTTTTTAATATGTACATGTAGTTATGTGTTAAAATTAGTATATATGTTATTTTGTGAGAAAAAAAAATATTGTATGGCATGTAATGTAATTGCATTATGCAATTGAAGAAAGTTGTTGATATTTTTTTGGATTTGTTGTCATTTTAATTTGTTTTTTGAGTAAATGTTTGTAACGATATTTAGCTTTTGTTTTTTGATGCAGAATCTTTTAATGGATCCAAACAACCCAAATTTCCGTCAACAATTTTCGGGTTTTAGTGATGATTTCCTAACTAATCCCGAGTTTCAATTGTTCTTGCAAAGAATGGGCAATATGTCTTCGCAACCACCTCCACTGCATCAGACACCCACTGAGGTTCCTCTACAAAACCCTGCTAAATAAGATCATACACCTGAAACTGATCTTGATAATAACACACTCTTCGATGAGAACGAAGAGGAAAGCGTACCAGAGACGCCGCAGTATCCTCCACCAGTTCGCATACTGGAACCCAACCAGGTTCCTGCACGAGCGACCCGTATTTGATCTGTTGCGGAAGATGAAGCTCTGATTGGGTTGTACTTGCGGATTAGCGAGGATGCTATTAAAAGTACAAGCCAAAAAGCAACTAGCCTATGGCGCAATGTACACGTAGCATATCAAACTTTGCATACGCAGAAGCCGCATATAATTCCGTCAAGACCTATTAAGAGTCTGACGTCGCACTGGAGAAGGTTGGCAGCGAACACACTGCAGTGGATATCTTGCTATGATGAAGCAGGTAGACTTCCGGAGGGAGGGAGTGGTTACAATGAAGCTGACCGTATGAAAAGTGCGGCGAAGCTTTTTCATGTCGCCCAAAGTCGCAATTTCACTTTTCCTCATGCAATTGAAATGCTTAATAAGGATCCAAAGTGGAGGCCAAAGCTGAGATGGTCAATGTCATTGAAGGAAAGAAAAGCCGCTTGTGATGCTGAGGAGCAAGGTAGTGCTGGAAGTGGGAAGAGGTCCAGAGATGATGTAGGGGATGAAACCCCTACGGATGGTTTTTCATCTGGCGGTTTACAACGACCCGAGGGTGTCAAGAAAGCAAAGGCGAAGCGTAAAGGGAAAGCAGTAGCAACAGAAAGTGGTTCGTCTGAGCTTAGCGAACGAATGAAGGAATTCGCTACAATTCGCGAGAGGGAGGCCATTCTGAAGGAAGAGAGGATCAAAATTGAAAAGGACAAGGAACAGAGGAAAAGGGAGGAACTTGACATTCATAAGATGAAAACCTGGTTTGATATGGTGCAAGCTCTGAAGAATTCGCCTACGCCACTCACTTCTGAAGAAGAGTCGTACAAGAATTTTTTACTGGGTAAATTACAAGGCTTTTAAGCATGTTTGGTTGTAGTAGGTCTACGCTTGTATTAGATAAGTTATTTATTAAGCGCAATTTAGTCTTTTATTTTTAAGTTGTATTAGTGGTGTGGTTAATTTCAATGTAAGATGTACACTTGTATTCTGATTTTCCAATATTGAATGACAATTTGTTTAACAAGTTGATTTAAGTTGTCATTCATACCGACATAATTGCTTTAAATCTTTGTCATTGTGTAGTCACATTTTCCTGATTTCACTTTATCAGAATGCTTTAACTTTGTGTCATTGATACCGACATAATTACAATAAATCTTTGTCATTGTATAGCCACGTTTTCCTATATTCACTTTATCAGAATGCTTTACCTTTGTGTCATTGATACCGACATTATTGCACTCAAGACTTGTCACTGACAACTAGCATAGTATACCTATTCCGTGGTTGAAAATTTGATTCCTGTACTTGGTGTGGTCATTCAGATTTGTAACTACATATTCATTTGATATTTTTGCTATATATAGTAGGCATGGCACATATCCACAACCACACCAATTCATCAAGTAACAATATTAATACGTGATGTATTCTAGACCATCATCAAGCTCAAGTTCAAGCTCATCTTCTTCAAATACTGAAGAATATGATCAACTTGTTGATGAACTCTTCACATACCAACCCCCATCTGTCCTCATGCCCCAAACACAATCCCAACACACTTCAAAAAAACCTAGAGGGGGTATGAATAGAAGAGATAGGGAAATTGGACATGCCAGGTTGTTTAATGATTACTTTTCCGATAATCCTGTGTACAACACCACCCAATTTAGAAGAAGATTTCGTATGCAACGACCTTTGTTTGTACGTATAATGAACAAGGTCGTTTGAAGGTGATGTTTACTTCTGGAAGGTTAGGTTTATCACCTCTGCAAAAATGTACAGCGGCGATAAGAATGTTAGGCTACGGCATGGCTGCGGACGCCGTGGATGAATACGTTCGAATCAGTGAGTCAACCGCTCGAGTTTCCCTTCAACGTTTTTGTACCGGGATCATAGATCAGTTCGGAACTGAGTACATGCGAAACCCTACAACTGATGAATTGGCCAGAATACTGCATCAAAATGAACTGCGTGGTTTTCCAGGCATGATAGACAGCATTGATTGCATGCATTGGGAATGGAAGAACTGTCCAACGGCTTGGAAAGCGCAGTACGCCGGTAGGAACAAGAAAGCAACGCTAATACTGGAAGCCGTTGCAGATCAGGATTTATGGATATGGCATTCCTTCTTTGGTATTCCTGGATCTTGTAATGACCATAATGTCTTATACCGTTCCCCAGTGTTTGATGAGGTTCTGCATCGTCGAGCTCCTCCGGTAAATTTTACCGTTAACGACCATGAATACAACATGGCATATTACTTAGCTGACGGTATTTATCCGAAGTGGGCAACTTTTGTTCAGGGTATCACAACCCCTCAACTTCAGAAAGATAAAATGTTCGCTGACCATCAGGCTGCTGCTCGAAAGGACGTTGTAAGAGCATTCGGTGTTTTGCAAGCTCGATTTGCAATAATACGAAAACCGTCACTGGCGTACGATGAGGACATACTGCGAGACATAATGAAAGCATGTATCATTATGCACAACATGATTGTTGAAGATGAGCGCCACAACTACACTCGAGCCGAAGTTCTAAGAGCCTTCTACGAAGAAGATCAACAAGAATTAACACCAGCATCAACATCTACAACGCCACCGTTTGAATTCAACGTAGGCCGACCTACCAACTTTGACTTCAACGCATTTCTACAGCGAAAAGCTTCCCTCCGTGACAGAGAAATTCATCTATCTCTGAAACGTGATTTAGTCGAACATATTTGGCTACGATACGGGCCACGTAATTAGGGAGAAATTAGCACGACTTAAATGAAGCCAAGTACTATGGCGTAGCTACTTTTCCGTACGCAGTCGAGTTATTTTTTAATAGTTTTGTTTATTTTATTTCTTAAGTTTAATTACACATGACGTTGCAAATGTTACTGGTTTCTAGTGTTGTACCGCTTTTTAAAATGAATAAAAATATTTAAGAAATTTTGAGCTTTTTTTACAATTATTTCATATAACGTACTTAATTTTACGACAAATTTTAACGATTAAAAGGATACAAATAAAAAAAACAAATTAACGAAATTTAAACTAGTTTTTTTTTTTTGGAGTAATATTGTTAAAATATAAATGAAATAAATACATAAAGAAGTGTTGTGTAGGAGAGAGAAAGCAATGGTGGGGTATTGAAAAAGTAAGAGAGAGAGAGTGGTGGGTGAGCATTTTTTTGCTCACCATTGGGAGATAAATTGTGAAAAAAAATTTGCCCATGAGCAAAACAGATTTGTTGAGAGAGAAAGTGGGTAGAGAGAGAGTGAGTGAGCATTTTTTTTGCTCACCATTGAGAGTGGTCTAATAAATTGAACAGGTCCGGTAAAAGAAGAACAGAGAAAGTATATAATAAGTGAGAAAGTAGATTAATAATCTTAGTTATTTGTTATTTATAATACAAAAAATGAGTGTTACTGCAGCGAATAGAATAGACGGAATGAGTTTTTATTCTTATTCCCTCTGGTTTTTTGTAAATGCATCAGTTTGACCGGCACATATGCTAAGATGTAACTTTGACCGTTAATATTTTTAATTGTCTATTAGTAAAAAAATTGTAACAAAATTATATTATGAAAGTAGACATTATGTAATAATATTTATTTATTTTATAATACCAAAAAATTAAGTCAAACATGGCATATAAATAGTGTAAAAATCAAACGGATGCATTTAATAAAAACAAAAAAAGTATTTTTTAATAAAAAAGCATACGAGTATAAGTAATCCTCCTATCTCAAGAAAGATTAAGACGAAAGGAGTACTTGTATAGAAGAAGGGTGTTAAATGAGTTGTAGGATGTACAGCGCATGACACCCTAATCCCGTGGCTAGACTGAGGGATACGTATGCGGCGATGCTTCCTGAATCATGAATCCTATTCTTTGTTTGCGGAAATTCGGATTGAATAAGTGGCGTACATTCTCAAAGACCTATTCTACGCTATCAAACTTTAGTTACCCACATTTACGACCACGTCTATGGTCAGAAACACACGTATCAAAAGTTGTTAGCTTTTTATGTTTATGTTTTTCTCATTAATGCTTTAATTTCTTTGCTATTTTACCAATCTGCATGGGTATACATCATTTACCAACTACTCTCATCTTCATGGTTTCAAACTTCCAAATCTTTACTTTCATTCATAATGTTCTAGAACGAAAGTAATTTACATTTTGTTGGATTGTTAATGTAGTTGGTATTCTCTCTGTTCCTAATTACTTAATCGTAGTATTTAGTCTGTATTTGAGCTATCAAATTAATTTTACAATGTAAAAGTTGGTCAAGACTCAAGACTGGGAAAAAGGTTACTTTTTATACACAGTCAAGGTAAAGATCATAAGAGGAGAAAAAATAATAAGATCAAATAATAATGAAATTTTACTGTACTGAAACTAAAAAACGTTACAGTTATCAATAATCAGTTGGATAAATTAGGGGTGCAATAGTGTAAACACAAAGTGAAATCAAGGCTAATTACAACCAATTAAATTTAATGAATTTAGTAACATAACCCAATTAATGTGAGTATATCTATTTTGAATTCAGTCAATTCATATTAAATCACATTAATATAGATGGAATCTTTAAAGTACATTTCGTATCCGACATTTGTAGACAATGCAAATCTCCACTGGTCAAATAGAAGATGAAAATAAAAAAGTACACTCACTCAATCACATCAATTAAATTATTTTTTTTCTAACTTTTCCACCTTTTAGTGATTTTAACATTAACATTAGTTTTCCCATCAAAATCTTGATACGTGCATTGTTTGTTTGGTAATTCTACCTTGAATATTGAGAAATCCAAAATAGTGGTAGCAAGTAATGTTGATGCTGACATGAGTTTAAACTATAGTACTTTGTATTATAGAAATCAACTACTAATTTGACCAATTATAAAATTCTATGGATTTGTATATAATAATGAAGATAAATATGATTAGACTAAGTACGATTATTGTCTACCTATCTTAATTTACAATAATGTTTACTAAACTAATGACGGAAAGAAATAATAGTCAATGAAGAATATATAGAAGAAAAGTGGAAGAATTGAAATGGTCAATCAAACATGTGATCAATAAATGTTTCACTGTGTGCGTCACATTACAAGCATTAATCCATTATTGAAATAATTTGATTAGTTGTGATAATCATTGTTTGAGGACATAATAATCACCTAAGTTGGTATTATTTTGTCGGATATAAGTTAATTTGATTTTAAAATACATACTTTGTATATTATTATATTATAATTCCACCTCTCTAATTTACCTTATTCATAATATTTGCATAGGGATAAAGAAGAGAGGTCGAAAAAAATAAAATGACTAATGGGTCTAACTCAAAGAATACACAAAAAAGAAATAAAAAAAATTGAAAATGATAAATGCAACCAAATAAGGACTCCCCAAAATGAGATTTGGGACAAAGTAAAATGAGACAATCAAAATTGGTATGATAATGATAAATGTTGAACATTTTATGCTGATGTGAAAAGAATAAATTAAATACTTGTAATAGAAATATAGAATTGCAATGTATTAGCATAGTCTTGCATGATAGCTAGTAGCTTGCCAACCTTTCACAATGCTTTGTAATAAATTAAAAATAATAAATAAAAAATAAAAATTTAAAATTAAAAAAAAGTTTTCATACAACTATATATACAATTGTGGGCCAAAGTTTTGCCATTGTTAGTTGAAGATTTGGTTGGAAAACAGTTGCATGAAAGGTAAATTGGTAACCTAGTTAGTTTTAATAAAATCAAATCGATGCATCCATGCATAGTATGTTAACATGTGAACATCATAATGTATTAGGAGATAAAACACTTTATAGTGTTCTTAATCAAAGTGGTTAATCAATGTTTTGCATGTATGATGGTTGTTGAAGTAATTCATCAAAATAAAGGGTATGTGAAATAATGTGCGCATGAAGCAAGAGTATACCGAATACAGTGTTATACTAACATCTCAATACAAATATAGATTTAAAACACCAATAATGATTCCGAACAACCCTTAATAATTTAAAGTATTTAGCTGGTTTGAATAATGCTATATTAATTAAAGATTGAAGAATCAAATGAATAAGAGACATGATATTTGAATTCTTATTTTCACTTATTTTATTTCAGATAAGTGTTGATAACATAAGTTCAAGAAAAATAAATCTTTATAGAGTTATCCATTTTTAATTTTTTTTTTACGAAAGGGAAACTCAAATTTAAATTACAACTAAAATAAATTTAATAAGTTAAGGGAATTCAAATAAGTGAAAATCAGGTGAATAAAACATACCTTTATATAAAAATAGGAAAATTAACACGTAAAACATCTACGAATTAAGATGAACACACAACATTTTATATAAAGTTTCGATTAATGTTGCTATATACAAAGTAGATATCAATTTAATGACATAATATGGGCTACAAAGTACGAGTATAAAAAAGTGTTACATGCATCACTATCCTTACACGACTCTCCTCCTACACAATGAAAAAGTAAAAAACCGTCTAAACTACCCAAAACATACAAATATGATTCACTCTACAATACTCGAAGGGTAAAATGGTCAAATAAAAGAGTAGTAGTGTACAAAACAAGGGGAAGAGAGATGAAACGCGTTTCAAGGGGTCGGCGAATGGGTTCGGTTTAACCACCTAACAACCACCCACTTTCCCTTTCATTTTAATTTTCCTTTTTCTTTTCCCATTTCCATAATTAAATCCTGATTAACCCCTTTAATTCGTAAATTAGGAAACTAATCCCGTATTATACCTCCATTAAAGGCAAACGAATATAAAACTATAAATTTTTCTTCTCTCTCCTCTTTTCCGGTTTCCTAAGCTTTTTCCCTTCTTCCCTCCTATTCATTCATTCATTCATTCATTCCCACTCTTTTTTCTCTCTCCTCTTTTCCTATCTTCTCTGCCTTTTTCTCTCTCCTCCACCGGTTAACTCCGTTTCCCGGTTTCCGGCTATTTTTTTTCACCGGAATTTTTTCCCGGAGATCATTCTCTCTCTTCTTCGTAATCTTCTTCAATATTTTTTTTTTATTTTTTTACAAAAAAGGAAATTAGAAAGTTTCGGATCTTCGTGAAATTTGCATGAATTTCTTGAGTTTTATGGTGGTTGAGTAGAATGTGGGTGACGATGAAGGCTCTGTTTTCGAGGAATGTGGAGATCGTGATCTAGGGTTTGGTGGAATTTCGCTTTTCTTCTTAATTTTTTTTTAATTTTCCTTTAAAATTCAATTTATTTTCCGGTGGAGAAGAAGACGGAGATTAACGGCGGAAAACCGCGGAATGAGATGGTACTGTTTCTTTGAATTTTTTTCATGTAATTTTAGTTTTTTTTTAAAAAATATTTTTTGGGTTAATTTTTAGGGTGCATTATCATATAAGGTAATTTAGACCTTAATTTAATGTCTTATGAGATGATATAATCATTTATATGCTATTTAAGAAGAAATTTAGAGCAAAATTTATTTCTGCTGATGGATGTACTTTGATTATGTCATATTTTTTTTTTTGGATTGTGAATCGGAAAAAGGCGTAGATTGACTTTGAAGACTTAGGTTGAATTTTATTGGGTAAAAAATGGTTTCTATTTTTAGTGGCTGCCTAAATTTGTTTTGCATGAAGTTTGGTCAAACCTTTTAATTCAACATAAAAAGGACCTTTTATTTTTAATTATGAAATTGACTTGTGTGGTTTTGAATTGGTGGGTTCCAATTTTGTGGAAATTCATAGATTTGTTCAATTATTAGGAAGTTTGGTTGACTCTGTTTGAATCGGTAATTGTTCCTCAACTTTTACAGTCACTTTTATGAGTTTTAGTGCTGGCATGTCACATAAAAACGGAGTGAGTTTATTAGGGATGTTTAATGCTATATTCAATGCTTCGTGTGGTGGTGTTGGTGGTGGTTTTTGTTTGTACAATTTACTTGTTTGCGGGTTTGAAGGAGAAGGGGGTGGGGTAGAGGGATTTTACTTAATTTTTCTTGGAGGGTGATGGTGGTGCTTTGTGCAATTTACTCATTGCGATTTGAAGGAGGGAAGGCATAGGGTTGAGGGGGTTGTACTTATTGTTTCTTAGAGGGTGGTGGTGGACTGGTGGTAATGCTTTGTACAATTTACTCGTTTGCGGTTTTGTAGGAGGAAGGGTGGTGGGGTTGTGAGGGATTTCTACTAATTGCTTCTTGGAGTTGGAGTATCGTATAGATTGGAGTCTGATCATGGAAGCTTGTGAGACGGTTATTGGCACTCAGGGAATAGTTTCATCAGTTCAATTAAAGATTCTGAGGTTTACAGTTGTAATGATAAGTTTCATAAGGAGTATATTTTTAATCTGGATTTCATGTTGGACTTGTAGCTTTTGCTCCAATTGCGCAAGACTGACTTTCTGTTTTTTTAGTTATGATCAACTGTTTGCTCTATGCCAGTGTTCTTTGATTTTCCTCAAATGCAGAAGCCTATCTCTGTGCCAGTAAAAACTTTTGATATACATGGTAGTAATCTAGTGCATGGCCTGATAGAAGGCATGGGGCATGCTAGCGTGCTTCCGTTTCTGCCCGTGAGATTCATGATATACGTCTTATTCTGGTTTTGCTGACTGTTATTTATTACAACTCTACAATCCAAGAATAGTTTTTGAACTTAGGTGTGCCACCATTTGATCCTTTTAGACTCAAGCCAACTAGTTGCTGTATGGGTAATTTCGTACTAAGCTCCCACATGATAATCTGCCTTGCCGCTATTTTTTTCAAAAAGTCTGGATTTCTTCCATATTGAATTGGCAAGGTCCCTTCATTTATTTATTGTATGACCTAAAAATTTGACCTCTTAGCTTTTTAAAGATAGCTCTGGATCAGTAATTGTAGACTGAATGTTATGCATACTTTCGTTGTGTCTCATCTATATGTCCACTCATGTTATCTTTACCGGAATTCCAGGTGGAAGGGCGGGTCTGTTTGTCGAAAGAGACTAAAAGTAGCTGTTTAGAGACGCTGAAGCAGAAAAGGCTTCAGCGAATCAAGGCAGAAACAGGAAACGGGGGTACCAAGGTTGCTAATATGATTGCTAGAAGTGGAGGCGATGCATTGAGATCTTCAGCATCATGTGGCACAAGAATACATGGTGGTGCAGATTTGTTTAATTGCTCCGGTGCTGCTTCAAATGGGAAGAAGTTTTTTCCAAAGCGCAAGGTGGAGAAGTTTAACATGTCCGATTTAGATTGGATTGATAAAATCCCAGAGTGTCCTGTGTATCGTCCAACAAAGGAAGAATTTGAGGATCCTTTGGTTTATCTAGAAAGAATAGCACCAGAAGCATCTATATATGGTAACTAGCTATTTTAAATTTGTATGTTATTGGACATGTATCTTGTTGTGGGTATATCTTCTCTATCACCTGATGCAATTACAACTATTTGTGATACAAGCATTTCCTGTGCATTCTTTGATACTAATTGGCTGTAGGTGAATTTTTTCAGGTATTTGCAAGATAGTTTCTCCAATAAATGCTTCTGTGCCTGCTGGGGTTGTATTGACGAAGGAGAAAGCGGGTTTTAAGTTTACTACAAGGGTACAACCACTTCGTCTTGCTGAATGGGACACTGATGACAAG
Organism: Chenopodium quinoa; assembly: GCF_001683475.1. NCBI lineage: Eukaryota > Viridiplantae > Streptophyta > Magnoliopsida > Caryophyllales > Amaranthaceae > Chenopodium > Chenopodium quinoa. Next base: position 4,352,372 of record NW_018743175.1, read on the forward strand.
GTTACCTTTTTCATGAGTGGAAGGTGATTTTCTATTCCATGACATGATATTAATCAATAAAGTGGAGGAATTTTCATGTCTGAATACTGACTAACAAATTTTCTTCCAGAAATTATGCATTTCGTGATTTTGAGAAAATGGCGAACAAGGAATATTCACGGCGATATTGTAGCACTGGATGTCTTCCTGCTTCGTACTTGGAAAAAGAATTTTGGCATGAAATAGCTTGTGGGAAGATGGAAACAGTTGAGTATGCATGTGATGTTGATGGAAGTGCCTTTTCATCCTCCCCCAGCGATGAACTTGGTAAAAGCAAATGGAATTTGAAGGTACTCCAAATTAATCTGTTTTGTGATCGTTTGTGTACTGTATTTTGCCAGTTCTCAGATGGTTAAAATGATAATTGCAATAAAATGTATGCAATAGCAATTATAGCTTTTGATAACTGTGCACTCTCTTTAGTGACACCAGTGTTAATAATCTGTTGAGGGAAGCAAAGAAGAAGAAGATTATTATTGCTTTGAATCTGAACTGTTTTTGGTTTCATGTGTTTGGAACTTAGTTACCCTTTAAAATGCAGTCCATTCCTTAACTAGACTCTCTATCTGAAGTAGGAAAGAAGTTTGTGGTGCATTGATCAGCCTCCCCTCTAGATCAAGAATGAATCTGTGCCATTATGACATATCATTGCGGTTTAAAATAGTCTATAAGAAAACATGCTTGGTAGCTTATGTTTTGCTTTAGTTGATTGTAGTGGCATTGATTTCAATTCAACAAGCAATTTTAGAGCAATAAAGATGTCATATATCTCATCTCTTTTCTCTCTTCAAATTAACCTTTAAACAGAAATAGGGTGGTCTGGCGGTTAATTGGTTTGGAAGCGACTTGTTGGCTATTGTGCAAGAGCATAAACCATCAATTATGTTACTGTTTTCTATGAGATTTACGTGGTTTATTGTTGTCTGTTAATGTTTCTACATTGTATCTTTTTAAGTTAAATTACTTGTTCATTTATTTCAGAAACTCTCTCGGCTTTCCAAATCTGTTTTGCGGCTTCTAGAAGCAGCTATCCCGGTATGCAGAACTACCTATTGTAAATTATGATACCTTATTCATGTTTTATTTTTTGGGCCATTTTAATTAGTTGGTTACCTTTATTCCATTTTACAGGGAGTGACTGATCCTATGCTTTACATAGGCATGCTTTTTAGTATGTTTGCCTGGCATGTTGAAGATCATTATCTGTACAGGTACATACACTATATCATTCTGGAACTCTGAAGAATGTATTTTGTAACTTCAAGCTTTATAGTGGAAATTCTTGTTCATTTGCTCCTTGTTTTCTGATGGCAGTATTAATTATCAGCATTGTGGGGCTCCTAAAACTTGGTATGGGATACCTGGCAGTGCGGCTTTGCAGTTTGAAAAGGTTGTGCGAGAACATGTATACAATGAGGATATTTTGTCAACTGATGGAGAAGATGGAGCATTTGATGTACTGCTGGGAAAAACAACTCTATTTCCCCCGAGCGTTCTGTTAGAACATGGTGTCCCTGTTTATAGGGCTGTGCAAAAGCCTGGGGAATTTGTAATCACATTTCCTAGGGCATATCATGCGGGGTTTAGCCATGGTATGGTTAATATCTTATTGGGTTGATGTTGCCTGCCTTTATTTTCAGTATTCCCTGGTATATGAAGTGATATATGTGTCTGTATGCAATTATGCATCTCTCATCCCCTTTATTAATTTCTGAGCATATAATTATTATTTGTTTTGGTCTTTATCTCTGAATTAGGTCTAGGAAATTGAAATTTGTTTCACCTTGCATGTCTTAATTCTTTTGTTATGCCACGAAAGGTTGGATTTAGGTCTTCAAATTAGTTCATAAATAACATATTGACCACTTCAGAAATTTCGGAAGAAGTTTCTGCTTATCCACATAGTTGATGAACATAAGCATGAGTTATTTATGAACTAATATGACAGAATTAATGAAGAAAATCCTATGTAATGCAACAAAAACAGTGATATAAAGTTTTGGGGCTGGTGTGCTTCCCATTGATAATTTGTTTGTTTTGATGGTCAATCGAAGATGCTTCAGGTGAAGGACACATGGTTAAATTATGAGAAGTTTTGCTTTTTTGGCAGCTGTAATTTGTGACAAGTACATTGATCTTGATGGGTGTTAATGGTTTGTTATCATTTGTTTGCTTTTGGTTATATCTAAAGTTCTGACTAGCAAATACCCTCAGTGAATTGCATATATCCCATTTTGTCTGTTTATTTGTACATGTGGAACATCATGATCAATGTTAAGATGTGTATCTGCAGGTTTTAATTGTGGTGAAGCCGTAAACTTTGCAATTGGAGACTGGTTTCCTTTAGGAGCGGTGGCCAGTCGACGTTATGCATTTCTCAATAGGGTTCCTCTATTACCTCATGAAGAGCTTCTCTGCAAGGAAGCAATGATTTTGCATACTAGTCCTAATCCTGAAGATCTCAATCATGCAGCTTACCATTTGAGCTCTCAACTTTCCATTAAGGCTTCATTTGTAGAACTTATGAGATTCCAGCATCGTGCTCGATGGTGTCTAATAAGATCAAAACTTTGCTCAGCTGTTGCTATGGATGCTTATGGCACAGTTTTATGCTGTCAGTGCAAATGTGACTGTTATGTCGCTTTTGTTGGTTGCAGCTGTTTGTCACATTTTGCGTGCCTCCGCCATGGTATGTATAGTGCTTTAAGTTGTTACTTAATGGCCATTAGTTTTGTCACTTTTATAATTGAATGTTATTATAATTCATTGTAGATATGAGTTCGTTCGTTTTCCCTTGCGGTGGTGGCTGTACGCTACTTATAAGGAAAGATCTTCCTGAACTGGAAAATGCAGCAAAGAAATTTGAGCGGGATGAGGGATTACTGGAAGAGCTTCAACAGCCTTTGGGAAATGATGATTTGCTTTTGCTGTCAACCATGTTTCCTGGTGAAGAGGATGAATATTTCCCCTTCTGTGATATTACTAATGAGGTGCATCCAAATGATGATTTTGTAAATGATCCATCACAAATAGATTTTAATTTTGAAGGCAGTCCAATTCCAAATAGTAAAGAAATTGTTGCGAACTCGTCAGAAACTCCGCTTTCTTGTGCTGCGTCTACCCTCTGCTCTTTCCGGGGTTATGATTTTACTCACTCTAACAATGTAAGATTATCTACTTGTTGAGATGGCTGCCCTTTTTTCTGTAAAAATTATATAATACTACCTCTTGACACTGTATACTAATTTTGTTCACTTTGCTTGCAGGTACACGACTGTATAGATTCAAATTCATGTCAGACTTCGATATCGAATTTGTCAATCAGTGCTGATCACTGCAGTGATGATTCTGATTCAGAGATATTCAGGGTGAAACGGAGATCTACTTTGAAGGTTGAGAGGAAGAGTGTAATTGGCGAGAGCAATTCGGATTACGCAAAACATCAGGTATTGCTGATGTTTCTAGTTTGTCTTTGTATTTGAGTATAATTAGTACTCCCATCGTTTCCATATGATAGTCCCATATGGAATCAATCACGTAAAATAAGAAAAGAATATTTGGAATCTAACATTAAATTACAGAAACAATTCATCATTAGTTTTGCCTTATTAAATTTATTTGATCTTTTTTGGGAAAACATCAGCCAGAATTGCATAATTCAAATGAGGGATTTCCTTACTGAAAGCCATTATCAATCCACAATCAATTAATTTTCAGAATTCTTTTGACATTTTATTAACCAACCAATATGTCCTCAATTTACAAGCTTTGAATTTAGTCAATATGGGTAAAATAGGAAAAAAAAAATTAATTTAGATGGAATATATTCAATATGGGTGGATTTTTTTGAAATGCCCAATATAGGATATGAGACTAACAAATTTAATTGAAGGGAGTATTCCTTACTGACATATCGTATCACAACATTTATATAATCTATACGGGGAGTTCTATGATCTGGGTAGACTTTATGGCCATGTGGGTTCATTAACTACCCTGCCAATGTTTGTGAACTTAATTTACAGACTTGATTGAGGTGGTTGTAGACTGATGTAACTCATTGATAGTTTGCCATGGTCCACCCCTTTTTGTACATCACTCGGGCTTGTGAACCTTTAATTTGACCATGCACAAGCTACTATTCTTTGTTACTCTGTTTTAATATGGGATCTTGCAAATAGGTGAATTGGATTAATTAAGGGATTAGGAGATTTCGTTTTGGGATATCTATTTCCGTTGCTTATATATTGTTGGATAATTTATTGCGAAAATCTGTTTTGTTTATGACATAGTTGTATGCTTATATATGATGGATAAGTTTGTATGCTTGTTATCTGGCTTTTACATGTTGAACTATGTTATCGAGTGTTCTGGCAAAGCATTTGTGACATTGTTGTATCATGTTTACTTTCAGGGGCTTAAAAGGTTGAAGAAGTTTCAGCCGGAAGGAAGAGTTGAGGAGATAGATCCCGGTAATCACTGTGAGTTGAATAGGAAAAGTGATATTCACTTAAAGGATGGCAAGGTTATTGTAACGAGGGATGGTCCTATATCCATCAAAGTAAAAAGGACGCCTAGTGATGGACCAAGTATCAGACACAGAGATCATCCCTCGAGTGGAAGATTCCAGCAGAACATTGGAAAGATAACAAGAGAACCGCATCTCTTAGAGATAGGTCCAAAGCGTCTTAAAGTGAAAGGCCCTACATTTCTTGGGTCAGAGAGCAGGTTAGATTAACTATTAAACATAAAAAAGAAAAAAAAAAAAAAAAAAAAGACAACAATTTAGTTAGTCCACTCTCCGGGCAACCACCAGGAGGGGTCTGACTTTGCTAACTCTGATTTTCTTTTAACGCGGGGGTCCTAACTACATTGAAAAGTACTACAGAAATTTGATTTTTGGAAGCAGCAGAGGAATTAACCGTGGCTAGAAGATTTGAAATTCTTTTGTGCAGGCCTTAAATTGGGGCGTGTCGCACCAGTTGTTATTCTTGGGGGTTCTTAAGCTGGAGTGTTTTTCTGTCTTTGGCGGGAGAACCTTTCTGCATCTGGGGAAACATAGAAAGTGGTTTACTGTACATCTTTTTTATTTTTATTTTTTCCCACCTTTTTTTTTTATAAAATTTGGTTAACCAATTCTTGTGAAGACTATGGGCTATTTCCGGAGTCTTCATGTTTTTAGGGTTTTTTCTTCTTTAACATTAGTCTGCTGCTTCCCTTGGTAGGGTTCTTTAAATTCTTTTTGTAGTTACAGCTGATTAAACGTTGTAATCTTCTGACTACATTAATAAAATTCTATAGAAAAGCTCTCCTTTTCCTGTTATTATTCTGCAGTTTCTTTTCATCTTTGATACTGGTATATGATGAAAAGGTAGTATCCTATACAGATTTTGGATGCAATTCGGATTTTCGGATGATATCACTCAATGGTATTGTACTGTTATTAGCATGACTAGGGATTTTTTAGACAGTTCTACGCTTATACTCATTCTGAATCATTAAAATTAAAATTAGAAACTTCCTGTTGATTGAATATTTGTATGATGTTGAATTAATCTAGAACAAACTGTAACAGATTCTGAACCTAAAGTTAGACGAATTGAATATGAGCATTGAGGAATCTACATTCAGTGACCCATTTGCTTGACAGGTAATGGGCTTGGGCTAGCATGCATATGGGTTGTTGCACTTTGTAACGCAATAAATTTTGGGCTGCTCTTGGGTCTATGCGGTTACTTTTTCTGGCCCAACTTCTATGGTTTATTTTATTTTATTTTTATTTTTATTATTTTTTTTAGAAGAAACCCAACTTCTATGTTTTTGTTTCCGATGTATTAATTAATTAATGGACAAAGCGTCCAAGGACACATAAGAATACACTTCCGACGGACAGTGATTCATCCATAATTGTTCTACACCGAAGGACCTAAGCCTAGATAGGTGATGAACAATAATATTGCCATCCCTCAAAACATGAGCCCACACAATAGAATCAAAGCAAACACACATAGACAAAATATCCTCAAGCACTATATCTAAATCAGAGAAGCACACATCAGCCTTTGATAAGCGGGTAACAAGTCCAAGACAGTCAGTTTCAAGAATAACATCCTTGCATCCAATCCTCTTAGCAAGCGTAACTGCCATGCAAAGTGCCTTCGCCTCAGCAATTTCAGGAGGCCACTTAGCCCTTTCCCTTTGAGAAGTAGCAAAAACCACCTTTCCTTCATAATCTCTGGCCATAGCCCCCATTCCCACCCAACCTTCTTCATCCAAAGAAGCGTCAGCATTGATCAATACTTGCAGCTAACTCTCGGTTTTACAGCACCAGATGAATAAATGCGCTTTCTATAAAGACCAAACTCCTCCACCTGCCTGAGTACACGAGCGAGCAAAATAGCATTCGGTGTACACTTATCATCGAACACCTTCCTGTTTCTCTCCCCCCAAATGCACCAGGCCATGTATGCAGCCTTCTGTTGCATCTTCACACTCCCTTTTTTCCAGTTAAGCACAAGTTCACACAAGTCTTGAGTTCTTGCTGCAAGCATTGAACCACACTCACTGTCCTCCCACAGCTCCTTCACCCTAATACATTCAAAAATTGCGTGACTCCCAGTCTCGACATTCACCCCACACCAAAGACACGCACCCAACACCAGCAAGTGTCTTGCTTTGAGGAGGGCTCTCGAAGGTAAAGTACCCGTACACAATCTCCAAAGGAAATGCCGGACCTTGGGAGAAACTTCCATTCCCCAAATAGCCATCCAAACTTGATAAAACTCCTTAAAGTTGCAACCCTTACCAAGCATATATGCAGTTTTCGTCGAATACAAACCATCCTTCGAAAATGCCCAAGTAAGCATGTCTTTTGGCTCCCTCCAACTCAAAGGGATAGAGAGAATGCATTTTTGATCTCTCTCGTTGAACACATTAGAAATCAACTCTACATTCCACTCCATAGACTCAAAATTGATAAGATCACTAACCTGAGAAATTCCTTCCTTTTCATCAGTTATCACAAATTTTCCATGCTCATCAGCAAGCCACGGTTCCTTCCAGACATTAACTTGAGTACCGATCCCAATTCTCCAAATAACCCCCTCCTTAACAAGAGATTTCGAACTCAACACACTTTGCCATGAATAACTCCCTGCATATCCAAGAGAGGCCTCCAAAAAGGAACAATTCGGATAATACTTTGCTTTCATGACCCTTCCTAACAACGAGTCTGCATTATGGACTAGTCTCCACGCTTGTCTTCTAAGGAGGGAATCATTAAAAACACTCAAGTCCCTAAACCCCATTCCACCTATACATTTCGGAGTACAAAGCGTTGCCCAACTTTTCCAATGTATCTTTCTACGAGCATCCGTCTGCCCCAAAAGAACCTAGCCATGGAACTATTTATCTTATCAATCACCGAGCAAGGAAATTTGTAGACTCCCATTAGGTACGTAGGAATAGCTTGGATAACAGATCTTAGAAGTATCTCTTTACCAGCTCTAGATAGGAGTTTTTCTTTCCATCCTTGAAGTTTCTTCCAAATTCTGTCAAGCAAGGCACCAAAAACCGCTTTCTTCGATCTACCCGCAACTGTAGGAATGCCAAGGTACTTCTCATGTCTATCAACAAGTCGCATATTTAGAACTCCCAACAATTCGTTTTTTTGCTCCTATCTAACACCTTTGCTAAATGAGACTTCCGATTTTTCATAATTAATTTTCTTCCCGGATGCTACTTCATACTGGTTGAGAATATAAACTATAACTTTGCATTCCTTTCGGTTGGCTCTAGCAAAAAAATAGACTGTCATCTGCAAAGAGAAGGTGAGAAATAATCGGGCCTCTGCGACTTGCCTTATCTCCATGTAGCTCTCCATTCTGCACTTTATTCTGTAACATATGAGAAAGGGCATCTGCTACAATAATAAAAAGCAAAGTAGATTTCATCCTTCGTATACGGCCTCAACAGTTCTGCATTTTGATCTGGGGAAATTCTACTAGTCACATGTTGTAACACCTCGTGAAAAGCCTCATCCGAAGGTGAACTCGACTCAAATAAATTTGTGAAAAAAACCAATAATTATTTTCTCCACCTTCGAGTCATCCTTCTGAAAATTCACTTGAGAATCATATAACCCTGCTATCTTATTTTTTGCCTTGCGTTGCGATGCCTTGTGATGGAAGTAGCTCGTATTTCGATCACAATATCTGATTTTCAGCTAACCTCGATCTCATGAGCTTCATGTTTATCATTAAGCTCATCTAATTCTTTCTCCAATCTCGAACAAGTATCACAATTAGCCGAGGTTATAGGTTGCTACTGGGATGCTTTAAGGGCTTGTTCTTTGTCATCAATCTACTTCCCGATGTCATCAAATTTATCCCTACTCCACTCCAATAAACGCCTACCCACCAAGAAAATTTTAGACACAACATTAGTTCCTTCTGCATCTTTCCAAGCATTCCTAATAGTCTCCTCACAGCTACCGTCCAACAACCAAGCTGTTTCAAACTTAAACGATTTCTTCTTTTTCTTTGGGTTTTTCTCTTGCTGCTGAGTTCGAATAAGATCGAATTGGACTGTGGTCAGAACAATGCCGCAATAAATGCTCACCCCAACGTTGAAATAAAGCCTCATCCACGAAGGTGATGCAAGATAGCGGTCTAGCCTTTCTCGGATCATATTATCAGCATTTATCCCTTCTCCCATGTCCACCTTTGACCTGTAAATCCTACATCCCGTAGCTCGCAAACATCCACCACCTCCCTAAAGTTCCCCATCTCCCTGCTCCTATCTTTGTCCGAACCTCCGTCCTTCTCATCATAGGTGAGAATTTCATTGAAATCCCCCCCAAAAATGATTGGGATAGATACACCCTCGCATAGATTATGAATTAGCTTCCAAGTACGATGTTTTTCCGACTCACCCGACCACCAATAAATCCCCACAAATCTCCAAGTACACCCTCCTTTCACCACATCCCCACAAATGTGATTTTGAGAGAATAAAATAAGAGTAAAATCCACCTTCTCCTCATCCCAAAAAAGACAAAGACCACCTAATTTTCCACGGCTAGAAACACCAAAAAGCATTCGAGTAACCAATTTTACCTTTTATTCCTTCAATATCAGCTTACTGATCATGGTTTCAAATAGAAAAACCATATCAGGGGCATGCTTAACACTCCATCTACGGAGTCTACGAACTGACCGCCCATCCCCCGACAGTTCTAGCATAGTAGACTCATTAAGCTTGGCGGGGTTGGTCTACGCCAACCTCCGCCATAATATCATCCTTATACTGTAGCAACATCAACTTAGATTTCTTACCGTCCCCAATTTCAACCTCCCTTTCTCCTTCATGCATAACATCAGTCCCTCTTTTAAGAATTTTTTGTCTTGCTCCCTCACTTTTCTTATTAATTTCTCCTTTCTCCCTCCTCTTCCATGTTTTCAAAACAGTAGGCTTTTTAGGATCAGCTTTCGTGGCATTAAAGAAGAACATAGGCCCTGCCTCTACACTCCTTAACTTATTATTTTTTGCATTGCTACTCTCAGTTACTCCACCTTCACCAACTTCCTCCATCCTTTTCAGCACTCCCCTCTATAATCCCTTTTGATGTCACTTGAAGAGTCTGCTCCACAACAGTCTTCTCAAGTAGCTCACTCTCCTTAGTAAAAAAAAAGCTGACGTTTGCCCTTAGTAATTTGGGCAAACTCCTCAGCCTCTTTTGCATAGCCCTTCCTCGGTGAGGCTCTAAGGAAGAGACCCCACCCCAATCGCTTCTCCTTCTCCTCCTTCTCCTTCTCATTCCTGGTGTCTGTTTTACTATTATGTTATGATATGTCGTTGTGGGTCCAAAGTGCGCTCCAAATGTCCTTTTAACCTTTCTTTGGAATAAAACAGGAGAAATTGAATGAATATAGAAGAGCAAAGTAAGGAATTATTTAAAGTGAAAAAAGTTCCAAAAAAAAAATAAAAGATAAACTTGTTGATGGTTTCCAATCAATAATATGTTTATTACACAGAAAATCTGTTCCTTCTTTAAGTCTTTTTCTTGCTTTTACATAGTTGATGAAGCTACTTTTGACGTTTTTTTCTTGCCATTCAGTCAGTTGCTAAGATTCATTATGTCTCTTCTTTTATGTTTTTCTGGCATATATTTAGTGAGCATATTAGATAAATCTATACTTGTTACTAGGACTAAAATTGGAAAAAAAGAGATCACTTTTATGAGATATTTTAAGTAGGTTGGCTTAAGAACTTGCCAAAGGTAGGTTTAGGTGGATAATTAGCATCACTTGGATTTGAATGTCGGGTTAATTAATAATTCAATTTGACTTCGTTGTCACATATATATGCACAATAGTTCATGTAGCTGAACCCATCTACTTGAAAATAAGGCTATGACGAAGAAGAAGAAGAGTTTATTGTAAAAAATGTTTGAACATTGGCAAATGTGTTTTAGCAATACACAATGGTAAAAATTGTAAATGAAAGTGCCTTATTACATAAATTATATTAACTTGTCAGCGTGTGAAGTTAATCTCAATTCTCAAAGTCAATATATGACTATTATTTCCGAACATAGTCACAAATTACAAACAAAATCTTTATAATTTTAAGTACTAGATGCTAGAGAAGATTTCTTAGAGCATTTTCTTTATACAATTCTAGAAAACTAAATTGAATCCAAATGTCCATAACTGATAGAATTATTAAGGTTAGGCAGCCACATATGATTAATTAAAGAATTAACAAAGTGGATCAATAAGTAATGGAATACCCTTTTTCTTAGATGCAGATCTAATTTTCCTGTCGTGTTCAAAGATTTGGACCTTATTCGTTTATTATCGTATATAGACCAGGCCAGCCACAATCTGTACAATAGTAGTTTACTTAAGTTCTAATAATTGTGTTAGCAATTGAGAGTGAAGGATAGCTTAAGTGGGTAGAGCTCCCCTTCCGATTTCAAGAGATCTTGGAACGGATTTTCATCACCTGTCCTTGTGACTCTCTAAACAACATAATTGTGTTAGCAATTTACAATACTAGATTTTCTATACTAGTACTAGTACTCTATGAACATTATGTAGCTTGGATTACAAAATCAGAATCGTTTTTGATTTTACGGCAAATTTATTGATTTTTTGAAAGAGTTGATTCTCTACTAATCAAGGCAAGCTAAGCTAGATCGGACGTATAAGGCGACTATAGAATAAAATGTTATCAGTCTAGAGCCACTCACTAGGTGTACAAGATGTTTTTGATCATAAAGGTCGATAAGCATATGTAAATTTTTTTCCAAAAAAATAATACCAACATTAACTTCTAATTCAAAACTTGGAGCCCAATTCATGATTTACATTTTTTTTTTCAGCAAAAGTGAATTTACACCCTAGGGCAGATATTCTCTCTTCCTCTTCTTTATTTTTTATTAGCTCTCGTTTTCTTTTGTGTATTTTCTTAATGGGGGTTGGTTCTAACAAATGAAATTCCAAAGTTTAGATTTAGTTAGATATGCAATACTTAGAAACCATGTCTTTTTGAGGATGCTTAGACAAGACTTGTACTGACTTATAGTCGACCACTTGCTAGGCCAGATGGCTGATGCTTATTAAGGTAGCATCTTGAATTTTTGATCACTTTATGTTGAATTTGCATTGTGATCATGTATATGAACCCGTGGATGGATATATTGTCTTATCGATAACTAATCAATACATGGTAATGCAATTTCATCCCCTCCGAAATATATGTACAAATCTTCATAAACCTCCGCTACATTACATACTCGTTAACGTTGATCTCTAGATACGTTACATACATATATAGATTAGAGATGATAACTTGATATCAAATTGAATCACTTATGAAGCGACACGTGACCGTGCATGTTAGGCAAAACAAAAAGAGGCCCAAGATAAGAGCCCAAATAATTATATCGACTTATGCTAATGTTGGATGGATCATGAGAAACATGCATGTTGACCCATACACATCATGAATCATGGGCATACTTTGAAGATGGTGACATAACAAATCATATCATATAATATCATATATCATATCACTTATATAAAAAATCGGTCTCGCAACCCAGGTCACGAGATATCGACACTTAGTATTCCAGTGTCGAACCACTTAGGCGATAAATAGGTATTATTGTGACACATAGGTTGCTAAGTAAGCGAATTTTGGATAGATTTTTTTAAAATAAAAATATTGTATAGTGTTTTATTATCGATATACTTCTAATATTTCATATATACAAAATTATTTATAACTTTTAATAAATACTTATAACTCATTACTATTTCCATCCTAAAATTCGTTTTAAAAAGTTCTTTAAAATGAGATCCATTTATAATATATTTTAATAAAAAATAGGAAAGCAGTAAAAATAGCTTTTAATCAGAAAAAATAATTTTAGTTTGGTAAAAATACTTTCAGTTCATTAGAAATAATTTAAGTGCGATAAAAAAAATATCAAGTTAATAATAACATAAATATCTATTTACAAATTAGTTGGAAATAATGTGAGATTCAAGTGGTGGGTCGGAGAGATCTCCATGGTGGTTGTTAGACTTATAGTATAACTTTGTTTGTTCTACTGTGGAAACTTTGAGCACTTTGGTTAACACGAGGATTCTATTATTCCAATTTCTATCATTAACAATTACAAATTTATTTATTTTTTATTTTTAAAAAAAAAAAATCATGTTAGTTTATGGAAATTTTGTTAAAATCCACTTTATATATAAACCTCACGAAAAGATAATTTATTTTTTTTGTTAAAAATTCCATTTTAGTTTATGGAAATTTTGTTAAAATCCACTTCATATCATATCACTAATAAATAAAGTCAGTCTCGCAGCCAGGCCATGAGACAGCGACACTTGACATTCCAATCATTTGCCAAGTGTCAAACCGCGTAGGCAACAAATAGATATTATTCTAATTGGATTAGATTGGATAGATTGGTTTAAAATAAAAAAGTATACATAAAATAATTTATAATTCTTTTGAATTTTTTATTTTTTATTTTTTTTTATTTTTTTTTATTGACAATAGAATTCTACTTATAGCAACACACCACATATCATAATTAATATGAATATCCAATTAATAATAGAATTTTACCCTATACGAATAACCACGTAATTATAATTATATATATATATGGCCATGTATCATTAATTTTTTTTTAGTCTACCATTGATTTACCATTAAAGCTTTTGAATAATGTATTTTTCATATTTGGTTGTAATATTTTTGTGTATGTTTGTGATTTGTTATTGAAATTAAAGAGGTAAAAAACTATAAATTAGGAAACAACAGAAACGGTACAATACAAGGGAATTTTAAAGTGAATTTTTAGAACTTTACGGGTTTTACAAAGCCTCAATAGCCAATTTACCAGCCATATATTACAAATGGTCCAATTAAGCTAATAATAATATGTTGATTTTACGTGTTGCAAAAATAATTACTTTTAACATTTTATTTATTTTATTATTTTTTTAACCAACGCACTCTTCTTTTCACAAAATTATACTCCCTCTATTATTTTAGTGTCCCATTGAAATTTAGCACATATGTCGACATAGAACTTTGATAAACAATATCTTACTTATATATTCTTTTATATACAATTCACAAACATTGGTCATAGTAGACCAAGTGAATATAGTGCAATTTACAAAAATAGAAAATAATAACAAACATGAAAAAAGAATAATAGGTAGTGTTTCTACTCTCTTATTGTATCTAACATTTTTATAAAAAATATAAATACTAATTATTATTATTGTTATTATTATAATTAATTATAATACAAAACATGTCCACAAATAAGTACACTCTTTAAAATGGGTATCCGGGGCAACGCCGGGGCACGTACTAGTAACTAATATATAAAGCTAAACTTTTAGCCAGGCCACAAGACAGCGACACTTGACGTTTTAACTTTTCGCTAAGTGTCGCGTCACATAAGCAACAATAAAATATTAGTATGACATTTAGGTTTTGTTTGGATATATTTTTTATAAATAAAAAAGTTGTATTTTTTTATTACGATAAAAACTTGGATAGATTTTGTAGGATAAAAAAGGTGAGTTTAGAGTTTTATTTTCAATTAATTTTGGAAAGATTTATAGGATAAAATTGTTGGTTTAGAGTTTTATTTCCGATAAAATACCAATATTTCATAGGTACAAATAAATTATAAGTTTAACCAAACCACGAGACAATGACACTTGGCGTTTTTTCACCAATGTTGCGCCACGTAGAAAACAATAAATAGTTTATCATATAAATTTATTTTTATATCATATTATTTTGGAGCGAAGGAAGTAGTTCAAAACGTACAACATTCATCTTTAATATGTTCTACTCGATTGAAATAAAATACTTCTCAATCTAATATGATTTTTTTTTTTATTGTATGTAGACCTGTCAATCGGGTCAGGTCGCGGGTCATTTTAGATCGAGTCACTTCAGGTCACGGGTCAAGAAATTTTCAACGCTAGCCCAAAATTTTGGGTTTGGGTCAACCCAACGGGCTTAGAACAAATTTTTTTGTTTAATTTTTTTTGGCTAATTTATAGAAATTTCTAATATTTGAAGCTTACTTTGCTTTTTTTTTTTTTATAATTTTTTAAATCGAATATTTTCACCAATATTAATATTAGTCATTACATGCCTATTACATAATTTAAATCGTCGTCAAATCACATCAATTCCTAATTAATTTTCTATCAATGAAATATTTTAAAACTTGACACATAAATAAAAAAAGTTTATTTTAAATTCAATAAATAACCCGGGCATCGCCTGGGGCACCAAACTAGTCACTAATAAATAAAGTCGATCTCGCAGCCAGACCACAAGATAGCGACACTTGGCATTCCAGTTTTTCGCCAAGTGTCACGCCCATAGGCGACAAATAGGTATTATTGTGTCACATATGGTGCTAAGTAAGTGATTTTTGGATAGATTTTTAAAGATAAAAAAGTTGTATAGAGTTTTATTATCGATATACTTCTAATATTTCGTACATATAAAATTAATCATAACTTTTAATAAATATCTTATAACTCGGTATTATTTCCATCATAAAATTCGTTTCAAAAAGTTGTTTAAAATAAGATCCATTTATAACATATTTAATTTATTTAAAATAATAATAGAGAATTATTGAAAATAAGTTTTGATTAGTAAAATTTTTTTTGGTTTGGTAAAAGTACTTTCAATTTAGTAAAAATGATTTAAGTTCAATAGCAATAATTTCAAATCAATAATAACATAGATATCTATTTACAAACAAAACTACAAAAATTACACTATTCTGTAAATAAGTGATAGGATATCGTATATCTAAGATAAATATCGTGCATTATCAAAAGGGATTACATGACCGTATTAATGAACATTCAAGTCAAAAAATTTATCCTATAATTTTATCAACAATTCAAGCATTGCTCGGATATAAAACTAGTGGTTTTATAATTTTATCATGTGTATTATCTTTATTATTATCTTATTTTATAAAAAAGATGTACTATTACGTTACTAGTAGTTGTATTTAATAATTTGATTAATTAAATACAAAAATAGTATATGTGGCACGCTGTGAAGCACGGACACGCCACCTAGCTGAGGTGTCCGTGTCGACACGCGTGTCCGACACCGACACGGGTGGGACACGGTGCGATACGTGTCCGACACTTCAAAATCCGTGTCCCTTTTTTTTAAAAAAAAATACGTCATGGACACAGACCGTGTCTCCCTATGACACGACCCGTTTTATTTTGGACACGCCCTTTTGTTATTCCAGCCCAACTCCCTCAGTTTCTTTTTTCTCAAACCCTACTGCTTTCAATCTTCCTCTTCACGAGTTCATTCTACCTCAACCTTCTCAAACCCAAATCGCCGCCGACTGAAGTCGCCTGACCGTCGCCCACCGTCCACCGTCACAGCGTCAGTCGTCGGCTCGTCGCTCGTCGCAAGTCCTCAGTCATCACGAAACCTGGCCACTTTAATACTCTATTCCTTCAATCCTTTGTCGACTCGCCGTCAGCCCGTCACTCGTCGCTCGTCGCCGCCGTCCAGGCGTCACTCTCGTCGGTGCTCTCAGCCTTCTCACTTTCTCAGGTATTCCTCTCAATCTCTCATTCTCGTTTTAAATTTTTAATTTGATTTCATTCCTTCACGATTTGCTTAAATTGGCTAATTTCAGTAATTTGTATCATGGTTTTGTGGTTCAATTACTTCAATATTATGTTCTAGATTAAGGGATATGTAGTGTTTTATCTTTTTGGATAACTTTATGGTTTTCGTTTTTGTTATTTGTTTACCCCTTTTGAGTTTTGACCATTTTTGGGTTTAAAAACTTGCTTTCAGTTAGTCTAAACTTTTGTGCATTTTTGTGATTTTTGTGATCATTTAGTCTAAACTTTATGCTTGCCCTTCAACTGCTGCATTAGTGCATTGATATATATGTTGTGTATGTTAGTGCCCATTGTTTTGGAGAAATAATATGCATGTGGATACTGTATATATAAATGAAACAGTACTCTATATTTCTAACATTTACACTATAAACTTATACATATAACACATGTGCATTGTGTAATTTGATTGTGTTGTTTGAGCTAAACTATAAATGTTTGATTTGCTGAAAATGTGTTGTTGTCTTGTTGAAATTGTCAGGAATGTCTTCTAGTGGTTCTAGTGCCTCTGCTTCGTGCAATGTTAGTGGTAGTAGTAATTCATCTGAGTCTAAGAAGGACCCCTACCCTTTGTGGAAGTTTGTTGTTAAGGGTGATAAAATATCGGGTGGTCAAGACTTGGTATACATTCATAACAACCTTCGATTACTTTCTAGGAGAAGTGAAGAATACACTAAGGGGAGATCTAAGTTGTGGGATGTGGGTGGAGATGAGCATGACAACCTAGGAGAGGTTGGTATTCTAGAGATGGCCGAGCTCTCACTTGATGAACCCGAGATGGAGAATATGATTTTTGATGATGTACTTGGTGATGGTGAAGAATGAAACTATTAGTACTTTTGTTTATTTTATTTATGATTTGTAAAACTATTATTAAGACATGTATTTGGTTTGATGGTTTCTTGATATGTATGAGACTACGTTCGTACACTTTGTTTATTTACTTGTTTTAACAAAATTGTGTGTTTTGAGGCTAATTATTTAGTGTTTTATTGAATAGGTTGTCAAATTCTCGTTTTTTTGATATATTATATGCCTTGTTATATGCCGTACCCGTGTCCCCTATTTCAGGATTGCCGTTTTCCCGTGTCCGTATCGTGTCCGTGTCCGTGTCCGTGTCGGTATCCGTGCAACATAGGTGGCACGTTACTTTATCCTTTGGTTAGTGGGATGATTGGTCACTATGCTAAGGTAATCAATCAATTTCATTTTCAACATTCCACGCAAAATAATCAACAAAGTCACGTGACAAAACGCTTGCTTCAATTCTCTTTTTCTCTCTCCTCAAACAATACATAACATAACATACTCTTCCTACAAAATGTTCAAAAAGTCAATATTCTCTCAAAAACAATATTCCAGGAGCCCCATTATATCATTGGAGCAATTTTTGGAACAAATTTTTAAGGTGCCCCAATGTCGGGGAAAAATGCTTGCTTAGAATGTACACTGCTTCTTTTAAATTTAAGACCCATTTAATCTATATTTTTAATTGTTTTAATTAATTTAGGAAGAAAAAGTTTTAATGTATATTACTTACAGTCCGTTTAATAGCTGATTAAACATAGATTTTAATGTGAAAAAGTTACATGTAATTTGACCAAAGAAAAAAAAAAAGAACTAATCTCATAATGTCCATAGACCATAGCAATGCAGACTCATCTCCAAACTTGTGATTTCCTTTATTCACAGATGTAGAATACCACCCTCACAATGGATAATGATAATAATTTATGAAGAAAAAGCGATAAATTATACGTTTGTTATATGAATTGACATTACCATAAGGCTAAACATTACAAATTTATATATATAGTAATTCATTCTCATTGCCAACATTAATTATTCCTTTCCAAACAGGTTGTTAAATCTCTATTATATCCGGAATTCTTGTATTGTACGTGTTTCTGGCATTTTCCTTATCTCAATTAATTTGGGCCTCTTCCTCATAACTCCTCTTATTAGGTCAAGTTGCAATCGTTGTTTAAAATGAACAAGATGCCCAATGTCTTGTCAAAATCATTTATTTATTAATAAGGATTAGGGATAATTTTTGGTTTAAAGTGACCTCACAATTTTTTTTTTTGGTAGTTAGACACCTCACAAATTTGAAAAATGCATTAAATTTCAAAGAATTAAAAACAGTAGGACATATTAAAATCCTTATCAATAATCATTAATTCATTATTAGCTATAGTTTTACACGAATTATGTAATTTTTGGTATTACTCGTTCATTCTACTACTGCAACTACTATTTTACAAAGTTGTTCAACATGGAGTGGAATTTGATTGATTACAAAATTGTACAATTTAAATTTATGCGAAAATTAATTGTAAAATCGTTAGCAGATATGAGCTATAAGACATATTTACGAAGAGAGTTTTGTTTATAATAATTTAGAATAAGTAAACCATTTAATATTTTTTTTATGTGTAGAGATACATTAGTCTTTCTTCCTCCTGGCTTTTATAACAGAAGTATTATTCTGTACTTAAACAAAAAAAGTTGCACTTTTGATTTATATGTTCATCAAAGCTATATAACTTTAATTATGCATTCACTTTGACAATTATCAAAACATACATAATCACATAGGTCTTTTATATTTATCACAACTTGCATTTTTAATATATTTAGATTTATATTCGCACTATTTTATTTTATATTATATCTATGATCAAATATGTGCTACAAATGAAAGTCAATATGTAACAATTTTAAAGATGAAAGGATTACATTTTACCAACGAAAAAAAAAAAAAAAACAAAAAATCCTTCGATAATTTCTTGCTATGTTGTAACATAATCCACTTGGCATGCATTGCATGGTACAAAGTGACAAACTAGGAGATCCACATAATACTCTTTTCCATTATAGGTAAGTGGTACATCCTTAAATATTACTCCATATTAAGGAAGAAAACTTTGAGATGCTTGGAGTAGTTACTTCTCCACATAGTGTGTGTTTAGGTTATCTTCTTATAAATTATGACATTGAGAGTGTGAATCATATATATATGTTATGAATGGAAGGGCAAGCTTAGATCTAGTGTTTTAAATATGCAAAATTTTGACAAAAATATATAAAGACAAAATTAAAAATAATAATAAAAATAAGCACAAGAATTATTGTAGGTGATTTGGTCAACATGGCCTACTCCATGAGGACGATAGATAATGTATCTAATTTGCTAGCTTTTATGGAGGGTTATTATATAAGCGTATGGCTAACAATAAGAGTAAATGAAGTTCTCTTAACTTGTGTATGTATATGAAATCCTCCAAAAGGGATTATTCTATATGTAGAGTATAAGACATTCTTAGAGAATTATTTAGGGTTTGTTGTGGTATGTAACCCATCTTGGGGGTATCCAAATTTGACCATCGTTTGTCTCATTGCCTGAGCTCTTGAAATGTGCTCACACAAGGCAGTCGGGCACCTCATTCCCTTAATATGTTTATCAAACAAAATATATATGGTATTTAAAATAAATTTGGACGATTTCAATTTCTTTTGTTCTTATGATGAAAAGGGTAGAAATCATAATTAAACCAAATACATGATTTTCCAATTCATTGTACTCCCATATGGTAACAAAACAATTTAAAATGACAAGACAAGGGTATCTTCGTTCACCTTTGATAAAACCATTACATAAATGTGGGAAAACTGATCCATCATAGAAAGTTGGCTCAAAACTGTTTATAAATTTGGAGTTTTGAATACAAATTCGATCCGATAAAATGGACCGGACTTGGATTTGAAATCAACTATCCTAAAATTCGATTGACTGACCAAGATTTACATACAGACCCGAATGTAATTCATGAGTATATAGAGCATTGGTCGTGCAACAACACCAATTCTAGATGATCTAAGAGCATCATTTAGCAATCAAAACGCAGAATTCAAGATTGAAAGAAAAGATAAATGGGGGGGACAACCAAAAAAAAGAAGAAGAATAAAGAAAGATTAGTACAAATAAAGTTGGATTAACATTGTTGAAAGTTCCAAGCCTAATGAATTTCAGGTCCACCACCTCTATGATAAGAATTAGAAGCTAATAATATACTATAATTAACCCAATATTAAGGTATATACTAATTAATAAGATTCCTTTTTACAAACCTCGAAATATTAGTTGCTTAGGTTTTACTAATAATGTATATATTATGCTTGTTCCAAGGGAAAAAAACTGACATTCAAGTATATTGTAGTAATGTAGTTGCATGGGTATGATCTTCTTCTTTGTACCGACAAATTTTGGATACTTCCAACCTAGAGATCACCTTAATTATATCATAATAAACTTAATTAATTAATTATGTCATAAAATAATTAACATTATTCCTCAAAACATGTAAACATTTGAAGCAAAATTCTCATTACCGAGGAATGGTTGACATTCATATTAAGACACCCTTCATAATTATATACTTTTATACTATAATTAAAATTATAATATAAGTACAAAAGTATAGTATAGTATATAATGCCTAGCAATTCATAATGATGTGATCGAGTTTTATGCTGCCAGAGAACAGAAATTGTCAGTATCTTCTATTTCTGCTCCGTGTTGATCGCTGCAAACAATCCCTTGTTTTCTTGTGCTTTAATTTATAGCGACCTATAGTGCTCTAGTTAACTAGTATTGAGTATACAACAAACTTTTTAGCAACTAATTATATTATTAATTACTTTTTATAATTCAAACATGCACGTAAACACAAGCTAAATGCTCGTCTTTCTGTCGGTATCCCATATATTATGATAAAGGATTAATCTAAATTAAGATTTATATATGCATTGTTTTGTTGATATTGATTTTCTTATACTATTCCTTTATTTTATGCATGTAATCTAAAAGAATAAAGGTGAGGTGTAGTACAATTGGTATTACTTTCATGTTATAGTCATTTGATCAAGATATCGACTCGTGAGTCATCATTTCATTCCTTACTCTCTTTTCTATCTAAATTATTCTTCGAGGGCGGAAAAGGAAAAAGGTTTATAAGATTTTCACACTTAAACCGGGGCTGGATATAATGGCTTGGCCATAAGGAGTAAGTGTTACTCTAGACCAAATCAAAACGTGTTTCGATCCCTCAGCTCTCTTCATTCGTATATGTTACCACGAGAGAGGGACCTATTGTTAGATCCCGTTCATACATATGCATATAATTATTTGTATCAATTCTCCTTTACTTTACTTTCAAACATGCTTTTATAAAAGGTTCCTCCACTAAAGGTCTTACTACATCCAACTTACATATTGATGATAATAGAGTACTTATTAGTTGGTAAAGTCTCTACATAATTTATGTCCATTTAGTTTATAAATCATGACAATTGTACCTTTCATTCTCTAAAAAAGGTTGTTCAGCAAGAAACTTCCGTCAAATTCTACAATCTCAAGCGCTTAGATTATTAAAGAACAAAAGATTTATAGAGATTTGGGTCATTCTTTGTTGACTTGTAAAGTCAACATAAAAGGACATGTTGCATATATAAACACATTTATTATTTTAATTTGGGGGTTTAAATGGGCGGCATAGTAATTGGATTGCCATGCATTATGCATGTGAGTTGATGTGGAATTGTAGACTTGTTAATATAGCTTTTTATTGCTTACATGACAAGGTCTCAAATTCAAAAAAAAAAAAAAAAAAAAAAAAAAAAAAAAAAAAAAGGAGAAAAACAAGAAAAATAATTACTCCCTCCTTTCCACAATATACATAACATATATATAATATGACAATATAGATATATATATGTAGTTGAATAATTAGTCTCAATGCGCCTTTTCAAATATATATATTATCTTTTTCATATTATTAATATTAATACATAGCATATATATTTAAGAGTAAATTTGTATATTGACATGTGTGTCAGTTAAATTGTTGTGAGTATTCAAAATGTAAGAAGTAATGTAAGATTTTTTTTTTATTTTTTATTTTAAGAAAATTTTAAATTGTTTGTTTTAAAGAAATCAAACACACACAACTCTCTGTCATAAAGTCTCTTTGAAGCAAAAACTTTATTGTCATCTGACTTTGAACTTCGAAATTCCGTGGTATGTCACCTTTTGTCATGCATCCTAATAAATAAGCCATTACCTATTTATACTATACACTATATGATGGAGTAATAGCTACTCTAAATGAAAGAACTTTCTTTCTTAAATTCTTAAATATAATGTTTCATGAGATGTACGTTTAGTACATAGCAATCCTTTTCCTATATAAAATGTTGAGATTTAGATTCTCTTAGGATTTTGGTATAAGACCATTAATGAACTAGTGAATACATACATTTTTTTTAATGAAAAAACTTCATTCATTTACATTCTTGAACTAGATTAATGATATTTTGAGCTCCTTTTTGTATGAGGGTTATGGTGGTACGTGTAGGTTTAATGGCGGGAGTCAAAAGTTTACTTGAATTTAATATAGCATGGGACGTATAAAAGATTAAGAGTTATTGGATGATTCATAATTTCAAAACCACCCTTAAATAAATGAAAATATTGTACTATTAAAACTTAAAAGGATTATATTGACTTAAACTGTACGTGAGAAGAGTAGTTTTAATAAGATTATATATATCTTTGATCAAAATTTCAAGAATATTTATTTATGTGTATATTTATTTTGTTCACATACAAATATACAAGTACCTTTTCTCATATATTTCGTGCATCCAGGCCGTCATGCTGATGCATTAGCAACATTGATATTTATGAACCAATTTTGAGCATAAAAAATGTTGTAAACTAAATTTTACTAAGAGTAACTCCATTACAATCTCTCTGTTCCTTAAAGACCACCTCATATGATATCTTTTGAATTTGCCCAATAGCTCTTTTAGTAGTACTGTTTTTCCGACCCATTTATATTCTTCACTCTTTTTCATGTGCACAACGACTTTGCCCAAGCCCTAATACAATGAAATTAGGCAGATTTGAGATAATTTGCTTGGAACGGAGGGAGTAATTGTTTATCAACTACCTCGTTAATTATTATGTGCAACTTAGAGGTATTATTTGTGAGATATAAAAAATTTCAAAGTTGTACATAATAATTAACGGATGTAGTTTATCCTTCAAATAAGCTAAGAGTAGATTGCAAGAACAAGACCCAACACAAGTTAGATTACACCCCTAAAAATAAAGGTACATACGATCAACCTTAGCTGGAATGAGCTGATGATGAGTTAGGTTAATTGTCTAACCTAAAAGCAAGTAGGTTTTTCTTTAAAGGTACAATCTTCTGCGGATTCTTTCTATTTATGTTTAGACTTAGGTTGTAATGTCATATCAAATCAGTATATATACGCCCACTTAACTTTGTGTTATGTTATGTTGAGTTTGTCTAGCATGACATGTACTGTATACACCACATGACATGTACTGTCCAAGAACAAGTTAAGGAACATAATTCATACTCAGTTTATTATCATTCTCCAACTTGTTCAGCCCGTGAATTTGTTACATGCTTGTATTGGGCAAAGTTTTCACCAATTTAAGTATACAACAAATGTTGGGTAAAAATTCTGTTATGAATAAGGTTTGGAGGGTCCGAAAGTACATTATTTACGTTGTGCGCTAATGTTAGAAATAAGCAAGTCCACGATACAGGTACATTTATGCGGGCTAGAGACTAGGTATGTGTTGACAACGAGGATATTGAATTGTGTTGTATGGGTATTACATATTACAACGATATTGTATATGGAGTATATTTTTTTGGTGTGGTTCACTTACGCACACTATTCTAAAATGCCTACTAATTACATAGTGTTAGTCCACCTAAAAAGTTGTATGTTTCTAATTTATTTGATAATTTTACTAAACTAAAATCTAAAATCTTGGGCTTGGCATTCTAGAAGAAAAGGAATCAATAAGTGCTAGATAGGATCTTACTTCCACAATTAATCAAATGACAATGCAAATAACACACCCTTCACATACAACTATACAAGTATACAACTAGCATAATAAGGAGTACGTATTAATCGAATAGAAAGGTAGTATATGATAAATGGTCTATTATTATTACGAAGTATCTTAAATTTATAAATTGAATTTTTTTTTTCCAAAGTATCTAAGTGTAAGGACTACTTAGAGGACTTACTACTTAAAAAAATTGCTTTTTTTAAGGTATAAGGTTTGAATTCTATTGATTCTTGCGAGTTATTTACGACTTTATTTTTTCCATTGTTTCAACTTAGAAGATTTGACCCACAAAGATTGAAAGTAAATATCCATAAAGTGTAAGGTCTTATAGGGACATTCACCTTAATTACCTTAAAAAAACAGGTAAAGTTGTGACAAATTTAAATCACCCAAAAGAAGGGGGTGCAACAAGTGCAAGTGCAAGTGCAAGTATATTAATGATAATGGTTGATTGTCGTTATAACTTTTCCACATGTTTCCGGGTTATCTCATTATAACTGATCAAGTTGTATTTGACCCAAATACCCGAATGGTAAAATTGGGTTATAGAAAAGAAAGGAAAAAAGAAAATTATAAAAGTGGGTTAGTTGGGTATTTGACTGTCTGTTAATTGAAAGTAGGGAAATGGGGGCCCCTTATAGATTTTATCCAAAAAGGTCCATCATTGTTTCAGGGATTGAAAACTTATGATGTAAATAATTATAATAATATTCATTTTACAAACTCAAATTAATACCTCCTCTGTTTTTTAGTTAACACACTTTGTCTTTAAATAAAATAATTTATAAATTGTATTTTAACTAACTTTTACGATTATTTGCTATAATAAAACATAGTAATATAGGATATATATTGTTTAAATCATTTTAATGTAAATTTTATTACATACTATTCACTTTCTCATAATTTTATAATATTGATAATAAGATATATTAATCGTTAAAATTACGTTGATAAACGGGATAAAAGAAACATATTAACAAAAAAAAAAAAAAAGTTTATAATTAAGAAAAAGATGAAAAGAAAATTGATTAAACTTGGGTACCAAAATCAAAAGCAAAGTAAACGAAAAATGGACCAAAGGTTACGACAATCGATGCCTAGCTATCAACATGGTTAAAGGCATTAAAAGCTTCCTTATCATCTTTCAACTATATACTATCCTCCTATAGTATGTGCCTAAAGTTAATTACTTTTTATTTTAATTTTTCATCTTTTATAATAGTCCTTTTTATTCTTATTTTCTTTTTGTTTTTCCAAGATGGTTTAATTGTCAAGGGGAATAAAATACATGGAATTGCACGAGCATTTAGGCCTTTTTTTTTTCTTTTCTTTTCTTTTGTTTTTAACCCACAATAAGCATAAATTTACCTTTATTTCAAGCTTTTTTACTAGTTAAAATTATGCCTTTCTTTAACTACAAATCTTTGTGGCTTTCATGTATCTTTTAAGAGTAGTATCAAACGTGCATGAGGCAGACCATTTTTCTTCTTTATCTGTGATTTTGGAAGTAATACCTTTTACTTTTGGCTTCTTAGCTTATGTTGTAAGATGTTTGAAACCCTCCCTCTCCTTCGGCGAGTATAAATTCTCCTTGAAAGATAAGATAAATATAGTAAGAAATGGAGCCTCGGAACAATTCACCAAGGTTTTGAAGTTAGGTTTTATGTTTTATCTGACTCATGTTTATAAATTATTCGTTGCTTCTGTAATCTTTTCTAACAGATTATCTTACTAGAGAATAGGTTAATTAAATATAGTATGAAGTATTTAATTTGACTATCAAAGTTAAATACGACATGTATATATATAGTCAAAAGGAGTACTTGTACTATCTAGCTAGCAATATGACAATATAACCATGCACCATATAATACATGTAAAGGCACTATCTCATCAACCCTTAAAAATAGAGATATTTAAGTGTGTTATATTCATACAAAAAATAATAATTTTTTAAAAAAATAAAAAAAAAAAAAAAAAAAAATCTGTTGTTACATGTTTAATGTAATAAAACAAAGTCGTTATAACATATAAACTTGAAGAATTTATGATTCTTCTATAGGATATTTTGGATACCTAAATGAGCTCGAAATTTAAGAATTATGGCTATTTTAATCCATATTAAACATATTGCCGCTAACTTCAAAGCCATGAACCACCCACTCCTTTTGCTAGACAAAAGTGTTAATGTATTTGAAATAAACACAATAGGTCCTAATGTGACCCATACACTAGGAAGAGAATTTTGTTTGGTATCACTTATTTACTCGTAACGACTCATCAACCTAACACTGGTACTTAAATTAATGATCTAAGAACATTTTTTTTTTTTTAAAAAAAAAAAAAACGCTCCTTTGTTATTATAATTATGTCATGCTTATAATAAAATTAAGACAATAAGTTAATTCTGGTACATATATGTACCCGCAATTCTTTTATCTAATATTCACTTAACGACATCTTTCAAAGACTTAGACTCATTCGCAACTTCAAAAGATACAACATAGATTTGAACCCTCTGAAATGAGCAAGACGTCCTAACAAAGTCGGATTTTATACATACCCTAATTTTTATATTTGTATGTTTTTAGTTGAAGGAGGAATTTACATCCCTTAACAAATTTGTTCCCACGTTTTGATCTTAGTTCCAAAATATATGTTCATAAAATTTAAACAACAAAGCATTACATAGAAATATATACATTTCATATTGTAGCTTACAAATAAACATTGCGGACCATTGGATGACGCAACATTCAATTCGTTTAATCATGTCTCATATAGTCATATATTATTCTACGTACATTTATACCATAAAATTGACAATTCATAGCAAATTCGATAAAATTTCAAATAAAATTATTTTATGTGTTCATATTCTGAGCGTACGTGGTGCAATTATCAATAATGCCCTAGAATATTTTCGTATATATTATGATCAACTGAAGGACAATTGTCAAAGTCCAAAAGATTCAAAATTATAGGGAATATAAACAGAAATTTCTTAAATATATGTAGCATTTAATTAACTACCGTTATTCATTGAGGAATAATATTAATAAATTATTTTCTGTTTTGTTTGTTTCTTGAGATCTTCAAATTTTCAACACTTGCCACTTACTCGTATTAGTGTATCTAGCTAGCTTTGTATACCCAACATTTTTTTAATTTTATCTAATATTGACCTAGGTATTTACATTACCTGGAATTTTCCATTTAATTAGCTGACGTTATTATTATATTATACGGTTTTGTTTATTTAACTTTAAAATTATTACTAGTAGAAAATTATTTCTTAGCTGTTCCAATCTTCTGTGTCCCACAAAATAAGGGTAAATGAAAATTATAAAGACAATTATTAATTTACATTCCACAGCATGTCGGTCCATGGATAACTCCTTAAAAGAGAAAAATTCTTGGAGTGCTTTGAAATTTTGCAATTTACCTAATACTAAAAGGAGATGTTTTGACTTATTTGTGATTTGTCTGTTTCCTAGTGCTGATTTTTACATTAGTAAATCTTTGAATCTAATAAAACATTAATGAATTTCAATTAAGAACTCATCGCGATAAATATTCAAATGGGTCTTAGCAATCCAAGAAAGAGGTTGCAAATTTGCAATGGTATTGAAAATAGGGAAGAAAAAAAGTTGGTAAGTACTCCGTAAATTTGATATGTAGAATTATGGTTATTAGTTAAAGTCGTTAAAAGTTAAATTAAATGATGCCTTTTCTGAAATTTGATAATGTTACTTAATTAGCGGGATGTAGTCGATCACACTTAAGCTTAGACAATCAGCCTATATGGATCCTTGATAATCATGTGTCAATTTAGTTACTAAAATAACACTTAATAAATGTATCATGAAATACTATGGTAGGTTATCATACATTTTGAATTTGTGTGTAAAGCTTAGCTAGAGATGTTTGGTAGGCGTACTTATATGAAATTAATGTATGAAGATGTAGACGAGTGAAAATCAGTTTGTATAAAATTGAGTATAAATAAAGCTTGGTTGATAAAACGACGACGTAGGAAAGCTAATGTGTGTGTAAAAATACAAAAGGGGTCCAAATCATTTATGAATGAAATGATTTGGCCCGACCAAGTTTCCCGTCTAATTCTATAGTAGCCGGTTGTTACATGCCCACAAGAATATCTCATTTTCAACTATGATATGTGCCTTTCATGTATTTAGCATACTTTAGTACAATCACACCAATGACATATTCATTTAATGGTAAAATTTTGAGTTGTATCAGTTCTTGGATTTATTTTATCGATTTTGCATTTTTCGCTTTTTGATCGGCATGGTAAATTGACTCCTGTTAAATATGCAAAATGAAAGCCTATTTTAAATCACATGATTGTTTGTTATATGGAGTAACCAACAAAAAATTTATGAATGGTCATAC
Organism: Chenopodium quinoa; assembly: GCF_001683475.1. Lineage (NCBI taxonomy): Eukaryota > Viridiplantae > Streptophyta > Magnoliopsida > Caryophyllales > Amaranthaceae > Chenopodium > Chenopodium quinoa. The sequence goes on from NW_018743175.1 coordinate 4,381,028, forward strand.
TTTTGGGACTGAAGTCGAGTTTGAACAAAAATTAAGTTAAACTTGATAGAAAACACTATATATATTGCTTAGCAAAATCTCGAAACTTGGTTCAAGCTCAAATTGAACTGGCCGGTATGAGTTAAGCTATTGAATTCGAGTAGCTTAGCCTGTCACTTTATCAACCATGCGTGCATTTTATACTAGAACACTGATGAGTCATATGTCTAACTTTATATTGAAGGCAATACGGGAAGATTTCTCAAAATTTGATTTAAATCATGGAAAAATAATTACGAAATAACGAATATGCTTTTTAGTTTCAACAATAGTAAGATTTGCTGATAATATCCAATATATTAATTGGTGAACCCTCCCATTTTATTTTGGTCTATAAAAAGACACAAATGTTAATGTTCTAAAAGTGATTCGATCCTATGCCTTTGATACCACACCATCCAACCACAATAATTTACCAACTAAGGATGAGCATTTTCCTCACCGGATTTTTCCTATATTAACCTATTTTCTTCAAATTAGTGAATTGAAGATATGGCGGAGAAAACTATTTAAGCGTAACCATTCATTGTTAATCGAGACTATTTCCCACATCTAGAAGGCCTATAAAAGGACACTTTCAACATCAAATTTCACATAGATCCCTAATTACAAAACGATTTGTTTCTTCAATCATCACTTTGCTAACACATACACACATAACATCTCGACCGACTAATCATCCTATGGCCCATTTTAAGAAGAACAACTCTCTAAATATACATATATATACCTCAACAATATGAGCTAGCTTAGACACTACCAAATAAAGAAGACACCTTGCAACATGGGCCCACTTATTGTGTAAATAAATGAGGCCATGGCACTGTCTAGTGGTGCAAAATAAAACTCCCCAAATTTTCTACAGTAATATTTATTTTCTTTCATAAAATTTAAAAAAGATATGATACAAATAATAATGATAATAATTAATAAAGTTAGGATATAAGTAGTACGTACACAAAATACCATTTGTAAGACTATTGACATTGATAATAACATGGCACAGGAAAAAGACTACTTTTGCTCTTGCCATATTACCAACTTTATATAATTCTTTGTATGTCATTCATATAATAAAAATAAAATATGCTTTTGATTTGAACCATCTTTTTTATTTTATTAAAAAAAATTAGCTTTTTTGTTCTTGTTTTTTTGACTAAAATAGAGTGTGAAGTATGTGTGTGTGATTTGTTAAGATGATCAAATAATTGTTAAGGCTTCAATCAGTTTGTTGACAAATCAGGGAGAAAGCAGCATAGAATAATGTAATTTGCCCCCCTATAATTATGGGCCCCAGTTTTGTCAACAACAACAACAATGTTTTTTGCAGTTAATTATTGCACATAAATTAAATTAATAAATAATCATAATTTATATATATATTGTAAATAGGAGTTGTATGTGAGCCTTTGATTTGGGATATCTAATAGAATGGACTTGTCGTCGTCTATTAAGAATCTTATATTTTTCAACCTTATGTTATAATTCACACTTTCAATTGTCTGTTTATCTATAGAATGTGATTTTGTACATATTACATCTCATATTATTAAGAGTACTTATGTATAGTACGACTACCACTAAGCAAATCTAAGAGTTAGAGATTGTGATAATTATACTCTAAAGCTGTTTCGATTGATTTCATTTATAATGGATTTTGCTAATCATAAGGGTACGGTTGCATAGCTTGATAAATATTAAAAGTAGATACAATTAACTTTTGAATAATTGATGTGGATTTTAAGTAGAAGTAGAATATAGCTCGCTGATAATTAAAGTATTAAGTATAGTACTCGAAATTTAAGATCTGGTCACGTCGTATATCAATTGTAAAATATTTTATAAAATATTTTATTATAATCCCTTGTCATATTTTCGTTAATTTTTTTTATCTAATCCAATTTTTTTAAAATATCAATTGAATGTGAATTTCATTTTTTTAAGTTTAATAATATTTTTTAAATATACGAAATAAAATAAATTGTTTCTTTTCTTTTAAAATTTCCAATTTAAAAAGATAGTATTTTATTTTTATAATAAAATTAAATTTTTAATTTTAATCTTACGTGGCTCTTTAAAATAACAACCCTACATGGCATAATCCTATAAGCAACTCTCTAAAAATATTAATTTTACATGGCGCTCTAATAATATTTTAAAAATAAAAATCCTAGGTGGCTTTCGAAAATCTTAGGAAAAAACTCCCCTTTATATATATATATATATATATATATATATATATATATATATATATATATATATATATATATATATATATATATATATATATATATATATATATATATATATATATATATATCTTAGATTAGATTAGATTAGATTTTTAAGAGCTACATCAACTCGCAAATCCGACCTAATAGATATGATGATGAGAAGCATATAACGTAAGTTGTTAGGAACAAGTTATTGTAATTTTGTTCGTATAAAGGAATGAAATGGACATATGGATACAAGACTTGATCGTTGAAGCCAGTGGTAAATTGAAGCATGTAGATCAATATAAGGGCAAGTTGATTAGTTGAATGACTGATTAGTTAAAATTACCCAATTAAGAATTAAGATGTACACAAACTAATGTTTCTTATTAAGAATGATACGACTACTATTATGTCGTATCACATCAAATTAAGTTCAATTAGTATTGCTCCATATCTACTATTAGGGCATATTTCCAAATTTGCTAGTAATTTAGTTGAAGTGTTGCTTTAACGAGGTAATAGGTACTTGTTCTTATTCCAGTTAATAATCTACAATTTAATTATACTTCTGATACTAGCAATTGATTTCTTCAAAAATCAAATGTTTTTTTATTTCCCCCCAAAGAATTAAAATGAAGCCCTAATCTTTTTACTATATTTTTTGCTGAAAATAGAAGCATTTTACTACACAAATTTTAGTCCAAACCAAGACATCCAACTATCCAAGCAAATCTAATGGAAACAATACATTAGGGTTTTAAACAATTCATTATAAAATATATCTTCAACGGGTCTTTTCATCTTTTAACACACGTATGCGGGTGAAGGCCGGAAAATATGGCTACATACAAATCAAGAAAAGTTCTATCAATTCGAAAAAGAATTTGGGTCTTCCCTCTTTTCACAACTGGTAACACATAAAGTTTCCATCTACCCTGATACCATAATAAATCTTTAATTCAATGGTATGTATTATACGCATGCACATCCAAACCATAACCAAAGTATGTAATTTGGATTTCTCGATCTTATCTTGACTAATTTTCTTTTGTACTCTCTCATAAGGGTTGTCACCCACTGTCAGCCCTCATGATCAACTAAACATTTCCCTTATTTCAAAACAAACCAAGACTCTCTAGAAAAGAGTTAGTAAGACTAATATATATAGTGTGTGTGTGTGAGTGAGTTAGCAAAGGGTTAGTAAGACCAAAAATGTCAAGGAACAAAGGCACAAGTCTTCTACAATCTACATACATACCCTCCCAAACACAACCCACATCCAACAACAACAAAGAATAATAACTTAACCCAGAAAAAAAGAGAGAGAGAGAGAATTTGAGAAGTAAATTTAGACAAAAAAGCCTCTTTATTAAAAAATAAAATAAAATGAATTACTTTTCCTTTATTATCCTTCATCCCCTTTAATTTGCTCTCCTATCTTCCTCCTCCTCCTTACCCCCACGTCCAAATTAAAAAAGCCACTTTCTCTCTCCTCTCTTTCTGAAACTTCTCTCTCTTTATTTATCTCTGGTTTATTTTCTCTTCCTTCTTTCTTCTCAACTGTCGTTTTCTCACATATACTTCACACAAAAGAAACTACTCCTTCACTTATATTCACTTTCTCTCTCCTCCCATTCTCTGAAACTACCCCCTCTTTCTCTCTCTTCAATTCGATCATCTTCATTATTAACATCATCCAAACCCTTAGCTTATACACACAAACAAACAATTTTTAACTTGATACTACTACTCCTCTTCCTCTTTCGCTTGGGTGTTCAATTATTATTTTTTTTAATTATTGTTATTATTATAAGCTTGATTATAAGTTTATATGGAGTTATTCCCAGCTCAACCAGATTTATCCCTCCAAATCAGTCCTCCAAACGTACCTAAACCCACTGCCGGAGTTTCCGCAACATCGGACATGGACTTAGCCTTCTGGAAACGCGCTTCCGATAATTCTAGAAACTCCATCTCCGACAAAACCAACTCCTCCTTCGACCTCTCTTTATCTCACCCAGTGGCGGCCTCCTCGGCCGCCACCGGGTCTAATTTCCTCCATCATTACTACCACCATCACCACCACCAGCAACAGCAGCAGCTGTACCAGCAACTACTGCAACAACACCATCAAACTAATTTCAATAATGGTAATAGTAATAGTAATAATGGATTGGGCTCAGAGTTGGGCTTTTTAAGGCCCATTAGAGGGATCCCAGTTTATCAAAACCCTCCACCGTCTTTTCCGTTTGCTCCACCAGGACTACCGCAGCCAATGGACTCAACAAGTGTCGCCGCGGGTCTAGCTAATGGTAACTTAGCTTCGCCCGCATCGAATCATCACCATCATCATATACCTTATCAGTCGCCTTCTTCTCATCACCATCATCATCAAGGGCTGATGAGATCAAGGATTTTTTCGAGGTTTCCGGCGAAACGTAGCATGAGAGCTCCTCGGATGCGCTGGACTTCAACTCTTCATGCTCGTTTCGTTCACGCCGTTGAACTCTTGGGTGGCCATGAAAGTAATCATCATAACCATATATCATCTTTTACATTTTTTTTTTCAATTTTACAAAATCAAAATTAAAAATGTATTGTTATTTTTTTTGTTTTTGGAAATAAATAGGGGCAACGCCAAAATCAGTACTTGAGCTCATGGATGTCAAGGATCTTACCTTAGCTCATGTCAAGTCCCATTTACAGGTAATTTATTTTTTATTATTTATGTTATTATTAGTTATAATAAACCTAATTTAAATCAATTATTAAATTAGTTGGAAAACAACAAAGATTATATCCAACCAACTCTCTTTATAATACGCAGTCTATAGATTATTGCTTTGTCATTTCCAATTCCAGTTTTGATCACAAATATCACCAATTTTAGTTCCTATTTTTTTTTTTTTTTTTAAATTTTTTTTACAAAATTAGGGATTGTTATCTTCCAATCGCAAAATACCCACTGTTTAGCCCTTGAACGACTATCTATTCAGATAAATTAGATCTGAATAGATAAGTCGCAATTACATGAAACAAATTACAAATGAAAGATGAAAATTATGTGGAGAAGTGAAGTGAAGACAAAGGGAGAGATGACTACAACTCATACAAAGAGATTAATGAATAATAAAACAAGACAAATTAAATCTTCTTCTAAATATTTGTCTAAATTTTTAATTTAATTTAATTTTTTTTAGGAAGGGATTGAAATTTAATTATCTCGGGAAAATGCTAGTGTAGGGAGTCTCTCTCCTCCTAGAGATGGGCGAAGAAAATTTATGGAATAATAGTGAGCAAGTACAGGAACACCATCATTTCTCAATGATATCATGTTTTCTTTCTTTACTCACTCATTCATTCAATTTTATTTTTTTTTTAAATTTTATTTTAACCATTACTTGGTTTTCCCCCCTTTTTATTTTATTTATTTTTAACCATAGTTAATTTTTTCTCCTACACGCTTATCCATACATCTAATCCCTGCACCCTTCTTTTTTTTCCTGTACTACTTACCTACGTATTCATTCTTTTCTTTCTTTATTTATTTTTATTTTTTCGGAATTTAAACTATTTACGATGTACAAAATTAAACAGTTCCAAATTAACTCGGATTTTATTTTTTGTCTTCAGATGTATAGAACGGTAAAGACAACAGATAGAGCAGCTGCTTCTTCAGGTATGAATTTTTGTACATATGTATAATAACGTCATTTAATAAAATGATTAATGAGGTACTTTTATGCTTAATACGAAGTAAGTATGATTAAATTTGGAAATAATTTGATTTGTTGCAGGGCAAGGGGATGCGTACGAAAATGGTTCGTCGGGCGATACATCAGACGACATGTTTGGGAATGTGCAAAGCAGTAGAAGTTCGGAGCGACCGACTCTTCCGCATGGAAGATCGTCGCCAAATATGCACCAAGAAAAGGATTATAATTCTCATGGACTTTGGAGCAATTCTTCAAGGTTATTTGATTTTACTACTCGTATTATTGTAGCTTTATCATCTTTAATCAATTATATGATTCGTTATTCATGCATGTTTAATATACATAAAACTCGCATTAGAAATGGATGGTTTTCTTAATTAAGCCCTTCAAATTTGGAGGTTTAATTAGACTTACCAATTAGGTAAAATTTTAACTATAAAATGATTGTAAAACACAAGACTTAATTAGAAAGCTTTCTATATTATAGCTAGATAGTTGATCAATACTCCGTATTTGTTAGCTGGTGATAAATGCATTTGTAAAGAAGCTTGCATTAAGATATAAATTGTTTTTGACGATGCTATTAAGTGGAGTTCATATAGCTTATCAGTGATGAGGTTTATTCCCGATTAAGTCGGTGTATGGGTGGTTCAGATGTATGCAATCTTTACCTAGAATTTATAAAGGAAAAGCACTTCCTAATGAAAGATGAGTGTATTTTACATAGTTGAAAATTCTTTTAAAAGGTGAAATAAAAAGGTTTTGATTGATTATTTCTTGCATTAATTCATGTATTTTTTAACTTTTCTCCTCTAACCTCTATTTCCCTAGATTACTTAGTGTTCATGCAAATGTGCATGAGGTTAAATTCACATGCAAGAAGAGCTCTAAAAAAGAAGGTAAAAAGGGATTAAAAATTCAATATAAAGTATTTTAATAGCATGATCAAGAATGTACGTTTATACAATGTTCATTAGAACACTTAATTAGACTGTGAATATAGAAGAAAACTAAACTTAGGTATATAATCACTAAGTTTGATTACCATGCATTTGTATTAATAATTAATGAATCCAACATGAAAAATATTCCTCCACCTTCTATACAACAAGAATATTGGAAGATATCTCTTTCTTTGTGATTTTGTGGGCTCTAAAAATAGGGCAATTTTTTTCGTTAATTTTTTTTATTTACTCTACATGGAGCCCGCGTTGCGAAAATAAAATGTCCTAATGTATGTAGGAACAAAAAGAAACTGAAAATATTCCATTTCATGGACCCATTTATATATTTCATTCCGATCATCAATTACTTTGATCATATAATTATGGACTATACCTTGAATAACCAAGTGTTTTGTACCAAAACTAGATTGTGAAAAAAAATTGTGTTTTTTTGGTTTTATTTGATCTCACAAGTTCCACTACTGATGGAATTTATTTCCTTTTTTTCTCTTTCTTGGTTTGGATTTTGGAACTTTTATAGCAGGGAAGCTTGGTTGCATAGCAAACCTAAGGATTCCTCAGGAAACAACATGCAATGTCAATCTTCTCTCGAGGTACATACATACTCACATCACCCGTTTTATAATAATTTCTACATACTCTGTATTCTATTATTTATATTTACTCTCTCCATCTATAAAAATTCTTCATGTTTTAGAACTTTTTTCGTGAAACAATCACCGTTCAAACATATAAGTAAAGAACATGGTGAGACTGATAGGGTAAAAAATATACATCGACTGTGTTTTTTAGATTATTGTTTTGTTTTTAACTTTAAATTAATGTACACAAAACAGTGAGTTTGAAAGTTAGTACGCACTATGAAACATAACATACTATACTAAACATATTATTCCTGTGGGGAATATTGAGGGAATGTGCATGAAAAGAAAAGGAAGTTAACCATAAAAAGAAAGCAAAAGTTAAAGAGAGAAAAAAAAAAAAGGGAGGGTTATACATTTATTTTTTATAATTTCCTCTCTCTATCTTTCTCTACTACGTACAAGTATATCTTCCTTTTTTCTAATTTTTCTCATAAAAGTCGCTGCTACAAAGTTGAAAAAAAAAGAGAGAGAATTTTAGAAAAAGGACAAAAGCCTTTCAAAAGCTGTACAAGTGAGTGTCCTGTGTAAATTGCTCTTCATAGGGGACATTTTTGTCATTTTACTTCCCAAGGAAACATGGCTTCTCGTAACCAAGAAAAAGCTCTGTGCAAAAGCCCAAAATTAAAAGAGCATCAATGATAAAGAAGATGAAAAAAAGGAAATTTGACATACATTTTTTTATTTATTTGGTCAAAGGGGTTTATTATATATAACAAATTTATTAACTTTTCATTAGATATAAATTTTTTTTCGTCTTAAAATTCTTAAATATATAGCCTAATGACAACGAATGAAGGATTGAATATGGGTAGATCACAGGTTCATAAGACATCGAAAAAGAGCCTAATCACATATTCCGTATGAAAGTTAGTACGAGTTTGAACACTTTTTATGTAGATTTATCCATAATATTACGTACCTTGCATCTATATATGTTTAATTTCATAAACCATGATAATTTGGTGATGGTGGGGTGGTGGCAAAACATTAAAGAATAATGTGGGAAAATTGTAAGGCATAATATATAAAGTTGTCTACCTTATAACGAGGATGATTTTGGTAGAAAAATATTAATATTTTTATGAAATTTTTTTACAACTTTGAAGTAAAGCTTTTAAGCTAAGGTGCACATGAGACACTAAAACTGTAACAGGCTTTCTACTTATTTATATTTGTAAAACCATAAACATCCTCTTTTATTTTTGTTTTTATTTTATTTAATTTATAATATTTTCCAACTTTATTCAAAAATTTTATTCTTTTATTCTCTGAGTCCAATGTCCTTGGATTCTCATCCCTAAGCTAAGTCTCAAACCACATTTTATATGGTACTGAACTTGTGAGTGAACTCATCATCATCGACTTCCTAAATCTTCTTTCTGTAAATTCCTTCTTTTTCTTCTTTTTAGGTCAATTTATAACTTTTTCCTTCTATTTTAATATGGTCCAAACATTAATTTAATACACCTTAATCTACTTTCATAATTGTAGAATCATTAGGACAGCTTGTTCAACAAGATATATACATAGAATAGGATCTTGAGTCCAAAGAGCGAAAATAATATAGATTATTGTATTTTGTACATTGAGATTTTTGGTGCAATAATGGTTGTGAAAGCTAGGTTGATACAAATTGTATGCACCATATATTCTATAATACAATGTCATATTAGGGATGAGTGAAAATTTCTTCTTTTGTCTATGGAAAAATTTGTGATAAGTTGATAACGAGACCCCTAAATGCATGTACTTCTGAAGATCTTTTTAAGAGATGTCAATTTTATACATTCTTCGTATTACAATTTGTTGGTTTATAATCTTCCATTTGCGTAAAAAAACACTATCACTTTACGCAAAATTATACTACCACTTCCAGATATAGCTGTCACGTCATTCAACTTGCTCATATAACACTACTCGCATAAAAAAATAAAAAAAATAATAAATAAATAAATAAATAAATAAATAAAACATATATTATTTTTAATTTTTTGCGTGTTTATTACAATTTACTACATGTTTTAGTTTCTTATCCAGAGTTCTTACGCTATATAAATTTTAATCGTGTGCAGAAGGAGCTAGAACCGAAATGTTTAAGCTACGAGAGATTATCAGAAGTAAGCTCATCAAACATAATATCAGGAGATCATCAAACAAGTCCAACAAAGCCAAATCTGGAGTTCACCTTGGGGTAAGGGTGGCAATTCGGGTCAGCAGGTCGGGTTCGGGTCAGATTTTGGGTCGATTTCGGGTTATGCTTAAAAACTATTAAAAATAGTGTAAAACTTAATATTATTACGAAATATGAAATTTGGGTCAAATTAGGTTGTTCGGGTTCGGTTCAGGTCGGGTTCGGGTCTCTCTCAGTAACTTCGGATCGGGTTCGGGTTGAATTTTCGTGTCGGGTCAGGGTTTGCCAGCCCTACCTTGGGGAGGCCACTTTAACTTAAATTAATTTTTTAGGTTTCTTCAAATTTATTTTTTTGGGAGAAGAGAACAAATATAATGATGATAAAATGAGTATGAAGAAATATAATAGGGAATACAAAAACTACTCATTTTGAAATGATTATAGTCTTCTTAACTGAGCTGAGCCAGGTTGATTGAGAATCAGGTACTCTCTGGTTGAAATTTCAGAGCCAGAAAAAGAAAGGTGGAAAAAAGGAGAAAAAAAAAGGAAAAAAGGTGAAAAAAAAAAGGAGGAGACAAAAAAGACAGAAAGCAACAAATTAAAAGGAGAAGAGAATTGGAATTGAAGGGAAAGGGTATAATGGTAATTTTCCCTGTATAATTTGGTAGCTCAAAAGAAAAAAAAAAGTGATGAGATCCAAAATTAATATTATATTGTATTTTCTACGTAAATATGATGATATTCTAATTGATTTTGTATGTTTTTGAAGTGAGATTTAATTAGAAGAGAGAAAGTGAGGTTAATTAGTGTAGTACTTCTACTTAATTATCTTTAAGGTATGAAGTGATCCTTGGTAATTGTAATGGGTCCCTTTTACATTTTGAAGGAGAAAAAAAGATGAAAGAAATATTTATTTTGACAAAGCAAAGTTCTTGATATATTTAATTGTTAATTAATGTTTCTATATAATTTTCTTAGATTTTTATATATTGTGAGGGCTTTATGTTCAATTCATTCCTTAGCTATGTCACATGCTCTACACTTTCCCAACAAAGGGAAAGTATAAAAAGTGAATATGACAAAGGTACTAAACATAATTTTTATTTTAGTACATCTAAAGAAAAAGTTTGGAAATTTTATTCTTCTTTTACTCAAGCAACTTAGTGACGAATACTTTCTATAATGGTTAAAAAAAATTAGACTTTTAATTGTGTGATAATTATCATTAAAGTTGTGGTGATAGAGTTCTACGCTACTATACTATACCCTTGGCCAATTAGAATAAATGATATTATAATTAGGTGATTCAAATTGAAATTTTAAACTAATTTTTCTTGTTCAAAGGATTATCATATTTTTTTTCTAGGGTGAAATGGTGAATCATTTGAATTATGCTTAACTATACTAAACACAATACTGTATTTATAAAGGATTATAATGTACTCGTACTCCGTAACAAGCAAAGTGTTGAAACAAGATTACCATAAGAAGACAGTTTTAAATTTGAAAAAATCAAAATCTAGGAAGTGATTAGTTAATCCATTAATGCAACCACCTTAAATTTCATTTCTCACCTAGTAAAAATTAATATTTATACATAAAAATTTCATCTTTTATTCATCGATATCTTGTTTTCACTTGAAATTATTTGAACTTATTTTAATTTATCCTCTTTAATTTTTTCTAATTTTGTTTTTTTTTTTGAAATTATTATTTTGTCTACACTTATTCTATCCGAACTTACTTAATTCATACGGATTCGAAAGAATTTAATAAGTTAAAATAAAATGAAACAAATAGACCCTAATATGATAAGATAATACAAGGAAAACTAAGTTCATATAGGGTTAATAAAAATTGACTATCCAAATTCAATGTACAACTTAGGTTACAATCAACAAGTTCAACTATAATTAGATCACATAATATTAATTAAGTTTAAGTAAGTAAAATTCAGGTGAATTGAACGTATCGTTAGGTAAAGGCGATATGTGAAGCATTGTGAGGCTATCCAATTAAGGGGACTGCAATGGTTTTGACTTTTTCAAGCGTAATTGGGTTCTGCAGCATTGTCTATAATGTATTGTATGTTTACTAACTTCAAGAACCTCTACTCCTAGAAATTTCATGAGTGTACAAGTTTTGACTTAATTAATTTTTATTTATGATTTCTTACTAGGATAAAAGGTTGTTTTTATCTTCAAATTTTACATCGTATTGGGTATTCTCGATTTATTATTAAATGTGAGAGTACTTACATACAATAACCTCCAAAAAATTAAACCTGTTTTACCAACTCAGTATATAATTTACGGACTATATCAAACTTACAGTAATAAATATATAAGCTGACTTTTCATCAATTCATTGTACTCCATAGTTAAATTGCATTTGTAAACATGTGTATTACACTATTACTCCGTATTATATTTATTAGAACCATTTAAATATACGGAGACACGGAGTAGTGTAAATAAGTTAAGTATTACAGAGTATTTTTATTAAAAAAAAAAAAAAAAAAACAAGTTCATATTACAGTTAAAATAAAATCAGTTGATTAGTTCATATGTTATGGTGAGAGAAAATTAGATAAATAAAACTCAATTGACTTTTAAACAAGGGAGCCTCAGTTAATCTCAGAGATAAACATTCCAATTTATCTCCTCTCAAAACTTTATGCATTGATTTATATGCCATTTTATTATTTTACTTTTGTCATTTAAATAATTAAAAGTAAATAATTATGTTGTGAAAGGAGATATATTCACAGATTTATCTCAGGGAGAAACTTGAATTTACCTCTTTTAGACTCTACAAACTATTATGATGATTAACAAAGTATTTTGTTCTTAGAGCTTATTTCGTTCATTTTATTTATATTTAAATACATATACGAAATACGAGTATCATGAATATATATATGTAAAATTAAAAGGAAAAGTGACAACACATTGATAGTTAAAACCGCATATTTTACTGTAGATAAAGTCCGAAAAAGTAAAATTAATTAGTTAAACGGGACATATAACACGGACTAGAAAGAGCTTCAAGCACAAAATAAAGACATACTTCGTAAGAAGTATTTATTAGACATAGTAAGGTTGTTAAAGCTTAAAGAGACAAAGTAATTACTGATAGTCAATCTGCCAAGAAATTACATAAATTCCTTTCAAAAAGAATAACATAAATAAGGTAAACTTTATCAACGAACTAAAGGTTCTTTTCTGCAAGAACTACAAAGGTAATTAAAGAGTTACACCCCCACTCTCAACTAACATAAGAAAATAAAATAAATATACAAGTAAAAAAACAAAAGAAAAAAAAATTAAAAGTCATAACTTAGGATACTGAATTTGGTCCACAAAGAAGGGTATGTTTTTATTTGTAATTAAAGTTTAAAAAAAGAGTACAAAAGAAAAAAATTGCAGGTGTACAAACATATATGCCTTTGTATAATACTATCTCAAAGTGTCAATTTAGAACGAGACAGAGAGCTACTTCTTTAGTTTGCTTTCCCCAAAATCAGCTCTAACAGACCATTGTTGCACCACATTAAGAAATTATGTTACTGTTTTTTTCATTAATTCACTTCTGATTTTTTGAACCTGTAAAATTAAAAGCCTTGTACCTCATATTTTACATTTATGTTGATGAAAAGAATTTTAAATTTGCATTGGAATTTATGATAAAAACACTCGTCAATTGAAGTTATTAAAGTTATTAAGGTTAAAAGTCCAAAAAAAATTCTGTGTAATCTTCTAATAGGTCAAGGCACAAGGCCTAGGCATAATCTTGCAACTTAGGCACATGGGCGGTTGGTCAAGGCACAAGCCAAAGAACAAGGAATAAAAACATCTTATCTATTAATAACACTTATATGTGGCCATGCATTGAGGATAGCGTATTGGCTCGTCTTAGGGGAGTTTTCAAAGAGGCGAGGCATCAGCACGAGCCAAGGCAAGGCAATACATGATCAAGGCAGATGACTTAAGATGTGATAAGATGTTATCCAAAGGCCGAAATTAGACCAATTTTGCATATTTTGAGACCTGGCGGCAAAATCCCAAGTAAGGGTGGAAATGCATCCAAATGTCATAAAACATTGTTCGAAATCATATACACCCACTAGTTAGTCACACAAAAGCATGATGGGAGGCATACCTATAACCAACTAAGTTGATATACGAGTATATAGTTAAAATGCTAAGTGGATGGTTTCAATCACCTAAGTGGCTTTTTGACTTTTTGAGGTATCATGGAGTTTGTGAGAAGAACTTTGTCCTGGGTTCCAAAAAATAAAAAATTCTCTAAAATTTCCTAGAGTCATAGAAGTCAATTTAAAATCATAATAAACTTATCAATAGGTCTCTAAAGTCACTAGAATGCGTTTGGTTTAACGATAAGACTATTTCAAAAATATATTAAAGTGGTAGTTAAGAGCTGCAATAGTACAAATCATCACATATGCACCCCGGACTCCTATTAAGGTGTCAGGATTTTTTTATTGGGTTATTACAATCTTGTTTATTATTTCTTTTTCAATGAAACTAGGAAATTTTATGCTTGGATTGACTCGTCTTGTTTTTAGGTTTTTTCATCTAGCTGGGGTTTATCGATTAAAAGATCTTTTAAGTTATGGAAAATACTTGATGATATAATTCACACTTATAAGACTTTTGGAAAACATACAATACTTTTATGATATTTTAATTTAAGAGATAGTAGTTTGTATACAATAATCATATATCTTTTTTAGGCTACATACAAAAATTGGCTTAACTCAGTTTTACTTAAAGTATTATATATATGACTTAGAAAAAAACGAAGCGATAAGCTAGTTTCCCTCCGGACTAGGTCTTGATGTTTTGGATAAGACTACCTCATAAGAGAAATATGCAATCAGGAACACTTTATATGTTCTATGATAAAATTATAGCACTTTCAATAGTAAGCTAAAGCCATTCAATTCGCGATTGTAATTTATACCCTAGCTATAGTTTAACCTAAATTAATGGCGAATATTAGAATTTGGAATTATTAGAGGATTGGAAACGAATATTTACCATATTGTGACAAAAGTTAAGTAGCTAAGGTGAGATATATCTGCCCAAAATTCTCTAGTTTTCTGGTCAAACGTAACTTTCTGAAGAGTACAAAAATAGTGTAAATTGTCTTTGGGCCAAAAGGAGATCAATGACAGAAAAATAAATAAAAAGGGTCAAAGGTATGAAATAATATTATGCAGGATTTTCATGTACTGTTCCAAGGTAGCAACTGTATCTGTATATTGTGGTCCGACTTCATTTATTACGAGTACTCTTCTTCCATTTTATTTCTCTGTTTTCAATGTCACTATCTCTCTTCAATCATACATGTTTCAACCACACATTTATATCTTCCACTAATTATTCCTTTTATAAATTACTTTACGGAAATGCTCAATATTAATTACATCTACATGAGAGATTTTATGATATGCTTGTTTATTGATTATATATGGAGTAACCATCTCTCATACATACGACTGTATGAATAACTGTTGAGAAACGATCCCAGACTAATCTAGAATCGGGAAGAAAACTCTAACCACTCCCTCCCAACCATTTTACTAGTTGGTAACTCTTAGGACCACAAAACATTTTTCCACGAAACATTACAAAATAACATTCTCATTACTACCTTTGTATAAAAATAACTGCGTCCAATTGACTTTTTACACTACTAATATACAAGTATTAATTTGACCACGTCTTTTTTACCATTTTATGAAACACAACTGCTATCAATAGAGGGGTGTTGGATTAATATCAATGTCTAGTTTTGTATTCTTTATAGCAGCGTCAATAACAATTTTAATACTACATTATATGTTAATACAATTGATATATACTATATTAGATGTTACTTTAGAATATTTGGTCATTGAAACTTAAAGTAAATTAATCAACATCTTCAATTCGTACGTACTAATAGGTACTAGAGGACCTTTTCTAATTTACACTTTCCACACAAAGAACCAAATAAAACCTGTTTTTAAGACAAATACTATATTGTAAATTGCATGCAAAATTCCTCATGAAACGACATCATATAGGCCCCAAAGAACTAAATTCGAAGACTAATTACATTGTTGATGATGAAAAGACATTAGCTAATCCCAAAAACAATGATGTGTCGCGGTCGTATTGGCCGCACAAGATTATTTATACCTATGGTTGTTATTTGCGCAAGCTAAGTAGCTTAATAAGCTTGAAAAAATGTGAGAATTATATAGTATGACAAATTAAAGATGTAACGTATACATGACATTTCACATTTTGGTTTGATACTGTTGACGTCTTGCATCGATCATTCCATACTAGAAAATGAGAGGTCCAAGGCATAATTTTGTACGACAATGACACGTTTTTTGTCTCTAAAATTTTGGATTTGTTTTTTCGAGCACCCGTGAAATTTGGTCTTCCTCCCCATACTACACGGCACCAACTGACGTTTCTCAGCACCATTTTTGGCTATGCTAACGCAACTCTTGTTACGCTCAACAATGACAAGTCTACATTATTTCTATGTCTATGACAAAGTTTTTCGTTTACCTTTCCATCTTTGCCTGCTAAAGCCGTTAACATCTTTGGTCTAAAACAGCCATCCAAGACTATTATAAAATCGTCACACATTAAATAATGGTCTCATATTCACATATTTTACTCCGTAATACAAAATGAGAAATACATTTGATGTCTACAAGTAGCCAACGAGATATTTGATGCTATTTGCTTATATTAAGTGGTAACGAGATATATGATGTTATTTGCTTATATTAAGTGGTAATTAACAAGCTTTAATAAGTTAAGTAAGATTAATTTAGATAAAAAGAACACAATTTTACCTTTAATGAATGTTGTTACATAAAGAGACATGTATACCTATAATTTAAAAGTAGATATTATAAAATAAATAAATGTTTACAACATATATATTTATGCATGCACAAATAAAGATCCATAATTTTCTTTTTTACCAAATTATCTTGTGTAGTGGAAATATGATATTCCACCTTACGTGCATCACTTACATAAAATTAAAGAAGCAAGAGGTGGTGGGAAGAAAGATAAAACAAAGTAGTAGCTACTAATCATGACTGCAATAATTGCTAAGAATTGTAAGAAAGCTACCATGCAGACGATAATCATCGTGACACGTGGCACTAAAGCACAAATATATTGTATTGCATATTTACTTATAAAAATTAAATTATAAAAAACAAAAACAAAAAAAAAATGAAAAGGAAAGGGAAAACATGCTACTCCTAAGATAGAGTGAGTAATAATTAATAATTCCTTCCTTCCCATTTCATTTCATTGTCCATTAATTCCATTCCATTCTCACCCTGTCTGTTTCATTTCATACTTTCCCACGCCCCACCTGTCCACTTCCTGCTCCTTACAAGCCCCACGCGCTTCTCTTTGTCAAGGTCGCAAACCCCATTACATTAATTATTGGCTTACAAGGAGCTACAAACGAGAATAATGTTAACCAGATAAACTTTAACCAAATAAGCTAGACCACTTGTGGTTCGGTAGGGGAAGGGAGTTAATAAGGAATATATTATCTTACTTTCCCGATAAATCTCAATTAGTCAACCACTCAACCTATAAGAAGTGTCGGTTTATTAGGGTCGTTCAACCTACTTAAATAAGAAAGTGGTCGTGTATGTATCAACACGCTTGTAAATGGGGCTTGAGCCACCAGCCAGCTAAAGTGGGGAATGGGGGTTCAATTATCAGTTTGCACCCTACCTATATTGATTGCTATAAATTGACTGTGCAATTTAATTAGCAGAATGAATTTCTGCTTCTTTATTTGTTTCTTTATTATTTTGGCGTGACTGACAAAAACTTTAATTGGAGAAAAAATATTACAAGGGGGTAGGGTCACCAATTTAAGTTGATAATGACTTTGTAAAATTAAAGCTAGGGCTTATCTCACTACTACCACCATGTTTTAGAGTGCTTTTTCATGAATCATACGATGTTAATAAAGCCCATAATTATGCTCAGTTTTCTTCAAAACTCTTTTTCTTTTGGTCCTGTCTAGTTTAAGTAGTACGTGTGAGTGTGTGACCACACGTTGGTAGCTCAAATTTTACTAAACAGCTTTTATCTATATGGTCCTTGAGCAAAGGTAGAAATCAAGGCTTTGTTTTCTTACAAACCAAAAAACATTCTCATGTGCAAACTTTGTGCTTGTAGAAGATTTTGGGCGAGCCGTTACATACTAATTTATTGTAAAATACTGAAAGGTCATTTATAAAAAAAGGACACGGAAATAATGTTGACAACGCTTTCATTTATATTTTCATTATTGACGAATACACTTATATATGTTAGCCACTTTAATAAGAAAACAACTCGATATCATAAATAGTTTGCCTGATATTTGTCGGGATTTTCTTACCATTTATCGACTTTTTAACTACTCATGTATTTTAGTGGTTAATTTTTGAAGATGTAAATGTTGAGATAGCTAAGATTACATATACAAACTAATTTAATAATTTAAAATTTATGTGCTTGTTTTCACGTGCACATCATGGTAACATTCTACCTATAGATATGCATATGCTTAATAAACTTGTTTTCACTCAAAATACGACGTTAGTCTAATTTATTGACCTATATATTTTCTTATTTTTCACTGCCACTACTTATAATTCATAATACATCGGTAAGGTTCACAATCTTGCTGTTAAGTATTTCATACTTTATATATGATTTATTAGATAATACAATAACGAACTACTATCTACTCTGTATCACTTAAAGCAAGGAATGGTAAACTTTTATTGAGTGTTTGAAAAGGGGAAGAAAAACAAGAACAAAAGCATTGTGCATTTTCGACAAGCCCAGCCCCTTACCCCCAATGTTTTGAAATTTATATCTGTCTTGAATTATTGAAAATCTAGCAAAAAACTCAAATTCACAAACCAAAAATGAAAAACATAAAAGTGAACCCAAAAAAGATAAAGTGGAATTCTAAAAAGCTATGACTAAACAAAGGTCAAGCTACTTTAGTGTTTGATTGTACAAATTCACCTTTTATAATAGTCAAGCTAAGCCCTTTGACAAGTGCATATATATGTTTTTGGATTGATCTTTGGGGTCCTTCCCATTACACCATCACTTGTTAGTAATTAACTTAATAAAGAATAATATGTACTAAAAAAATTGTTGATAATTAACGTGAAAAAAGAATAGGTACTCGAAATAATGTGTTTGTCAATTTTGACTTACTCACGTCGTGAATCCTTTGCTGAATGCAACATGTTATTGTATGTGTACCAATTTATGAAAGGAGGTATGAAATCGATGACTAAAGCAACATTAAATACATGTTACGGAGTAACATTTTATTTAAATTGACAGTTTAATATAACACGCACTTTTGAAACAAGAACAATGAAGCATAAAAAAATAAAAAAATTTGAAAAGTAAATTAAAAAATAATTTCAAAATTAGCTCTAATAAAAGAATTGTTTTAATTAAAAAAAAAATTGTTTTATCATTAGTAATAATCAACTTCTTAAACAATTATTCGTTGATAAGAACAAAGCATTAATTGAGTTAGTTATGCCAAGATAATTGTCAACTTTAATTTATTAATAATAATAATGTAAATAAATTTGCCTGTCAAAAAAAATGTAAATAAATTTTAACAAAATCACTCAATCAAGGAAGAAACATTTCAAAAAGTATAACCATTAATCATAATTACACTGTAATCATCAAAATAGACAATTCAGCATGACATTTTGATACCGTAATTAGAAAGTGAGAAATCCAAGCAATAACATTAGAAGAAAAAAAAAAAAAAAAAAAGATAATTACAGAACTGCAATAAATACTTAAAAGATTAATTAATCATGTAAATTAACCAAAATTTTGAAACAAAAAGTAGAGAGGCAATGTTAATTAAATGCTAGCATTCCCAATTGTAGGAAAGGGTATTAAAAATGAAAAAGCAAATAGGATGAATTTATGAAAAAGACCTTAGCTTTAGATAAAGACTGTAGCTCCTTAGGTAGCTAGGGACAATTTAAAAGGATGAATGCTACAAATCAGAGAATCACCACTCTGTTGCACCATTCATTCAATTACCATCTATTTTCACTAAAAAATTAAAAAAAAAAAAAATTATTTTTATTATTTATTTTTCAATAATTAAATTAAAAAAAAATGAGGAGAGAGAAAAAAAAAACTATTGGTAGAAAGAGGTATGACTAAAGGCTATGGTATGATATCAGATGATCAGAATGTCAAATTATTTAATAATCATTACACCATCATTCATTCTTTGGTCCAACCATACTTTACACGTGTTCGAATCTTGTCGTATTGGTTTGGACGACCTAAATGATCTTTCAGCCGTCAGATCGTCAATGCGCGGGGAAAATGACCTACATTGATTGTGACCTTTTTTTTTATTTATTTTTACTAATGTCGTAGAATTGGGGTAAAATAAATAAATTAATGTAAAAATTACAGCCTTGTTTTCACACGAAGGTAGATAAAAATTACGAGTATAGAGAATTGAGTAGCTCGAGGACGTTGCATGAAAAAGTTGTAAAGCAGCTGGACCAAAACTGGAGTTGACCCCACCTTTTATAAAGTCGGACGTAACTTGACTCTTCTTTGTTTTTTTGCCTTATGGATATTACATCCGTATTTCACATGTATTCGATATACAATGATGTATGGCTCTGTTCTTAGCTTCTGAACAGAACAAATCAGATTTACATATAGTAGAGTAAATGTCTGCAGTGCTAATTATTACTCCCTTTATTTTAAATACTTGCTCTATCTTTATGTGTGAAATTTTAGGAGAAATTGGAGAAAGTAATAAAATATGGAGGTAGTGGGGTAGGTGGAAGAAATTTTTTTTGTAAAAAACAAAGTTTTTGAGAGAATTGGAGGAGAGAGAATATGAAATTAATAAAATATGATTTATGTTGGGTCCACTAGTTGAGAAAAATGAATTAAATATTATAAAAGCTTTCCAAATAAGGAAATAAAGCAAGTATTTAAAAATGGCCGAAAATAAAATGTGGAGCAGGTATTTAAAAACGAAAGGAGTAATACTCAGCAGAGTAGACCACATCAACTTAAAGGAACAAGCCTATATAATGATTAATGAGTATGTATGTACATGTAATTTTTTATATACTTCTGATTCACAATAACTTGGATTTAATGTTAGATTTGCTTCACCGTCTAATTTTAACTTTTTTTAAAAAATACTTTTTACTGTATGATTGATGGTAATTTTTGCTCACCATGATACAAGCACATGAGCAAAGAATAACCTTATTTGTATAAGCATAAGGTATAACCAGCTTTACATGTTACCATGTTCATACGTTAGAGTACAAAGTACATTTATAAGTAGGTTAAAAGCTAAAAGATGAATTAAATGTAAAGTCAAACATTTTGATTTTTGGTGTATTAAAATAATGTATTGATCGATGCTATCTAAATTCAGGATTATAATTTATTGTCCTTTACAATTTCTACCATTATATCGTGAAGGAAATTTGTTGTCAAAGTTCGACCTCAAAAGACTACTAGAACACTAATATAAAGATAATGGGTTTATAAATAAATGTATCCAACCTAGAGATAGAGTTAATTAAATTTAATGTACTACACCTTAATATGTACATTCACAAGGACCACAATATAATCCCTAGATTTGAAAATATATAAAACCAAGAGTTAGAAAAATAGATAAGCAATTAAAATGAAAAAGGGTGTGTTTTGACTGAGTTGGACGCATAATAAGGCGAGATTCTCGCGGGATAGCCAAAACGGTAATATTCTTGTCCACTTCCTCCTTTAAGGTAAGGAAGATTGTAAGAGAATATTATTATTTCATCTTCCTTCAAATCCAACCCCCCAACAAAAAGCATATTAATATTAATCTTCTGTACTTTATTTTCTATTAATATTCTTACAAATATAACTTTTTTTTTATAATATATGGTTTTAATAATATTATTCACACGTGTCAATGGACGTGACACATCATGGCGATTTGTACGTACTATTACTACAACGCTAGTAGTATGACAGTCAAAAATAAACTTATAAAAATGGGAGTGGTCAGTTTTCATTAAATATTTTTCTTGATTTATTTATTTTAAAGGGGGGCAATGTGTCAGTATAAACCCAATACGAATTTAGAGGAGAGAGAAAATAATAGTAGGGCACAAGAATCGAGCAAATCATTTTGTAATCCATTGCTTTATGATTGACGATTCATCACTTTATTTATTTTCTCTCTCCTTATATTACATCTTAGCTTCTTCTCATTAGACTTCTATATGTATGAAACTATGAATAATGGAGCGTTTACTAAACTGCTTTACTTGTTATGGAGTCCTTTCTAGTCCTCTAGTTTATATAAATGTCTACCTAGCTAGCTTAGGTACGTACGTAACACGGGCACTTGTGCTTCTTGTTCGGTTTATTATATTTATGTACATATCAGAACATGTAAAAACATACTAGTATGATTCATAATACACATTAATCATTTTAAGAAAATGTATTTGTTAATATAGATATATATTTTCTCTGTTTTTTTTATACTTGCAACACATTTCTTTTCACGCTTGTCGATACATTATTTCAATCGTTAATATATTTAATTGTGAATATATAAAAATTATAAACATTAGATATTAAAATAGTATAAATTGAGACGAATCTAACAAGATCCTACATGACTATATTTTTGTTTAATCATAAATCGTTAAAGCTAATCAAAGTAGAGTACGTGAACAGTGTAAAAGTCAAACTGTTGCAAGTATTAAAAAAAACAAAAAAAAACGAAGGAATTATAGAAAAGTAGAGTTATTTTCTCATAACATACGTACGTCTAATACATAATGAACAATCTTCAGTTTTCTTTCAATTAGAATCCTTTCATAGATTTCTACATTTTAAGAGTACACTAGAGTTGGTACGATAACTACTAACATTCATATTATAAAACACGTTAACAATTTAAGTTATTGAATTGAAAAGTGTTTAAGACAAGTAGACAATTGTACGAACTTATTATTAATTCTTATGTAAGCTATGAGATTATCTTAGATTCATTGTCACATTTATGGGGGTAGGAGGGGCAAAATCGTCAAGTAAGGTAGGGTTATCTTATTTAATAATTTTTAAAGGAAGAGTTAATAATACTCAAGAAGAGTGGTATATATATGAATATATTCATGAAAGTGTAATATGATAGGAAGCAGACATGAAATAAAAATTTGATGAATGTATGGGGATAAGGAGCCAAATTGATTACGACCATACTGTCCCTTATGAAGGGCAGTCCTGTCATTGACAGCTCCCTTCCCGGCATTTAAGGTCACCTCCCGAGAATTTCTCTCATCTTCTTCTTCTTACTCTTTTGTTATTTCTCTTCTACTTGTATTTTTATGAATACCACTTTTTTTTTCTTTTTAATTTTTATCTTCTTATGATCGAATGAACACTTATATTTAGCTTAGCTTGCTTCATTTCTTGTACTAGAGTGCCAAGAACTCTATTTGCCCAACTCTTTTAGGTTTGTCTTTCCAACTTTGGGGTCTTACTTGTCTTTTCTTTACCTAATTTACCGCAACTAATCCAACACTCTAGGTTTAGATAATTAAAAAGATAATCATCATTTTATTTTTATTTCATACCATAGATTTTATGATATAGCGTAGATTGTCACTCATTTTCATTCTAAGTAATCGATTACAAAAGCAACTATTCCTCCTAAGATAATTAATTGGTTATAATGAGGTTTATGTTGCATTTACAATTTAAGCATATATAAAGGGTTCTTATGCGAGGGGGTGTGTGTGATATAATACAAAACAAATCTTGTTTCTCTAGCAATCAATTTAGGCTTTCGATTGACTTAGTCTTGTGATAATAAGTGTGTTATTAGTGAGTCGTTGGAATAAATAACAAATTGATGAGAATAATATAACCACTGGCACCACCCCATATAAAATGTTAACCTTTACATAAAAGAATCCTCTAAACTAGTTTTCTTTGGTAACAATGAGTGAATGACCGAATGCAAACTAATATTTGTAGGATATTGTGAACAGGATATTGTGAACCCAAAAAAGGATTAAAGTGCTAAAAAATTATATCATTCCATAACACAATTTTCCTTCAACTCAATATAAAGTCTCTATTAATAATTTCTTTGCATGTCTAAGCAAGTGAAACTTAACGAAACATTATTAGGGTAATGGATTGGAATATTATATCAATTATATGGTATAACTGTATAAGTCACAGTGAACTTAAACTGAACATATATAAATAAGGACAATAATATACTTCATACTGTATGTGTTTAATCTCATATCTTTTTTACAAGAATCTAATGATATGCTTTTACAAAAGAGGATTTAGGGAAAGAACAAAAAAAGTGTATTTCGTAGTACAAAACAATCATACTTAATTATTGCTATTTTAATTATCTGATTTTGATTTGCTATTGTTAAGACATAATCACATTTTTTTATTTTTTTTTATTTTAATCTTTAACATACATAAGGATAATATGCTTTTCTTTTCTCTTTATTGATGAAATTTCAGTATATTATACATAAAAAGCATCTATTAGAAAGCTTAATCTGTCTATTTTACATTAGCTGTTAAGGAGGATTAGGTTACCTGTTTCGTGTAAAGAAAGATGTAAAGCTGTTTCCACTTGCAAAATGAATTCATGAACCTCGAAAATAAAAAAGATCCCTAATATAAATAATTTGAATCTTAGATATACTTGAAAATTATGGATTAAATAAAGCTCAAGCGCTGTATTAAACAATTCTTGATCACTTGAAGATGATATAACCAGTATGTATAAAGCTAAGGTTATTAGTTTGAGATCGAAATGACATAATTGATTCGATCATTTGAAATGTAAATGACTTGCTAACTAATCTACATAGTATATAGTACTTCATATTATGTTTGTTGGATCACGCTAATATATGCGACTAGTAGTCCAGTAGTAGTAATTATATCAAATTACCAGATAAGTGAAATATCACAAAGTACATCAAACAAATGTAGACAACGAATAATATGTACTACCCCCGTTTTTAAATACCTGCTCCATTTCTCCATGCGCGGAGTTTTAGAAGAAATTGGGGAAAGTAATAAAATATGGAGGTAGTGGAGTAGGCGGAAGAATAAAAAATTGTAAAAAGCAAAAGTAGTTGAGAAAATTGAAGGAGAGAGAATATCAAATATGATTCATGTTAGGTCCACTAGTTGAAGTAAATGAATTAAATATTGTAAAAGTTTTCCAATTAAGAAAATGAACCAAGTATTTAAAAACGGCCGGAAATGAAAAGTGGAACAAGTATTTAAAAACGGAGGGAGTATAACATTAACACACCAATGAGTATTTTTTATTTTTAGCCTATTAACAATTACTTCTTTTTTTTACTCGTGTATATTATTCCTCATCATACCAATTTGTTCTCAAATATAATCAACAATTGCGTTAAGTGAAAATATAGTATTACAATTAGTCAATTAATATGCAATGAGCAGGGGCCTCGCCAAATCATGACCTCTAAAATCCCATAATTTTGCATTAAGAAATCACTACTTCAAATGATCAGATCAGTGTCACTATGTCAAAACTTCATAATGCACTACATTTCTTCACTTTTGACTTTTTATCAACTTTGTAAAGTATTTCAGACGAGTGTCCTTGACTATACTAAATTTTAGACTTTAAATCTATTTTTCAAAAATATGTATTTAATTCCTTAATCTACCAAATCTTTAATTTTCAAGTTGAATAAGAAAAAATCAATCCTAAAGAATATGATGCTAATCAAATTATGTTAGACCAAGTAAAATAGACTTGCATATTGACTAATAGTTGATATCCTTGACCAATTGGAAATATATACATCCTTTTTTTCTTAGATGATGATATTTATAAAAGAAGAAAAAAAAGAATAAGTCTTTTTCTAGTTTGTTAGAATAAGTCCTATTCTCAAAGGGTACTCTACCCATTGTGTATGTATACTTGGTGAAAGTTTTTTAGCCAAAAAGGTTGCTTTGATAATGATACTCCTTAGCTAGCAAGCTTAGACCACCCACCAAATCATTTCGCTTCATAAATATATGTAGACCAGACGAATAAATGAATCAATAATTTATTTAACTTATTTTTTCATACAGTATAATAAAATACATTGACGACTCAGTAATCTATATTATATGGAGTACAATATTATTATAATAATAGCCTTGATCGGATTAAATAACAAGAAGCCATAAACTTCCTTTAGACAACCTTAATAAAGAAAGAAGATCAAACATCAAAGTGATAAAAGTCTCACTGCAAAATATGGTAAAAAATTTCTGAAACATGCACAAGTGTAATTTTGCCAAAGATGCAACTCAAGGTTAATTTCTCAAACCTTTGGATTGTTCTTTAATTATAGGAAGAAAAAAATAGAGACAAAAATAGTTTTATTTGTTTTAAAAAAAAAAGATAAGTCCAACATGAATTCAGAAAAACTGCTGTAAACTTTTCTGACACAAAATTTTTTCAACCATATGTCTCTTTTTAGGCTCTTTTTATTTTAATTTTTCATTTTAAATATTAAAAATTGTTGGGTATAGTATAACTTTTATCAAAGAAAAGTTGAGGATGGTCTGAAATTTGAATCATTCATTCATTATTACCTGCTTTTAATGGCTTTGGTGGAAGGCAGTGATGTGACAAATCTGTATAGCATTTTCTCTGTAGTGGTATGTTAGGACTACAATGAAATTTTGCCCTACTCATTTTACCCTCCTCTTCTATGAAAGTTGAAAATCAAGGAAACATTTTTTTTTTTTTTAATTTATAAAATACATACTTCATACTTTCTTAAAGTATACATACAGAGTATATATTTGTCCAAATGAGCTACAAGGATACTCTGTATAAATTAGTACTAATAAAAACGGGAATTGGTGGGCCCTAACTTACTCCTACAAAGTGACTTGTTCTTGCCTTCTTGGCCATCCATCAGAGTATGTAAGCTTGCTACATGGACCCTATAGTTTTTGATTATTTGAAAAGGGCCCCACATTTATACATATATGTACCATAAGTTATATGCAGTGTTTTCAGACCTTCCAAGAATAGTGTTATTTACCCCTCTTATTAATACCAACTTATAATGAGCAGTTAGCTAAGAGTTTTTATATCATATGCAAGATAATAGTAAAGAGATAAGAGGAAACAAATCAAAATCCAATGTGATTGAGACTTGAGAGTTTACTGAATATGTATATGGAGCCAAAGTTTTTAGAGATTGAAATTGATGTGTCTATATTCTTATTGAGTGACTTATATATAATTGATTAATTGGCGTATGTGAAAAGTCACTATAAAAGTTCCCGATTTGGGCTAAAGAAATTTGATATGGCTAGTTGGTTGTAATGTTAATCAACGTTCTTAAACAAAAGTTTCTCAAAATGATAATACTAATTAAGGTCTGATTAATTAGTTGTTGATGATAAGCCCTACTAAAATTCAAAGAAAAAGAAGGAATATTTATTAGTTGATATACTTTGGCTATGAAAGTGAGTGATAATTAGTTCTACCTTTGGAAAAGATATAACAGAGTTTTGATGATTGAGGAAACCTCTGTGGAAGTATATAGAAGTTGTTGTCAATCATTAGTTGTTTTCTGACAATGAAATCATGAGTTGATGATGTTGAGTGAAGTTTAATTTGATGAGTTTTCTAGTTAAATAAAAGGAGAATTATACAACAATTATTTTATTCTTCAATTTATTAACTTGATTAATAACACAAGTTTATTTTTAGTTTAGCATAGACATTTTGGCTTTTATGGTGCTATGATATACCTTACTAGCTTAGTTTTGTTTGGATAGCTAGCAAAAATAACAATAATACTTGAATATTGGTAATAATGGGTAAGAGGAAATACTAATTATTACATTTCAAAAAAAAAAAATACTAATTATTAAATAATCTTTATATTACCTTCGTTAATTATTATGTGCGACAAAGGGGGTATTATTTGTGAGACAATGGGGTATTATTTTGTGCGACATAATAATTAACGGAGGTAGTATTATGATTTGTTGATGCGAGGCAAGAACGAAAGTGTTAATGATTCGTTGTATATGTGCCAATACGTATGACATATTGACTGATAAGTACGCACCACCTAAAAAGTTAAAATTGATTAGAATTAATATTTTGCTTAAATGAAATGTGCTTGAAAGATAATTTTCAATGTAAATGATTAATGATAAGACATCTGTATTTAAAGAATATTGCTTTTATTATCACAGATCTTATAGAATGAATGTCATTAACTCTGAGAAAAAAAACACAACTACCTCCTGCATGCAAGACTATGCTGCAACTGATTGAATAAATCAATTATTTCTTCTAGGTAGCTTAATTATTTAATTAATTATGAAAATTAAATACATTGATAATGGCCGTAAATTTGGACATTAAATGGTTTAATTTCTTTTAAGCTTTTAATTGGCTAGCCAATAACTTTGGATTTTTTGTTTATGTTTTGACTCTTAAAGTTAGAGATCGTATGAAAAGGTAGTTGGACTGAACTTGAGATCTGCAATGTGCTCTATTTGCCTATTAGTCCTACATGATACATAAATATAGTATTAATTCTTTAAATTTGACTAAGCAGTGCAAAATTAATGTTTAAGAGTACTTTTATAGAATATAAAAATATCATGATAGAGGATTTATTAGTTATCAAACAATTACATTTCAATTAATAACCGGCATTGACAAGGATCAAAATGGTTAGACTTAATAATTTACAATTGATTAAGATCATACCGAGAATTTGATTTTGGTTTGTAAAATTGTATTCTTAACAAGATGATTAGCCGAATCACGGGATTAATAGCCATCAGATATGAATTATGAAGTACACTTTATGTAATAAAAACTATGTTTAGTTGTGTAATTAAAGAAGTTATGGAGAGTATGAAGCATGCAAGAATATAATGGGTACAGGCTAAGACAGACATTTTTATTTCTGGGCTAGATCATGGGTTGGGCTAGATGGGCTTTCTAATTCTTGTGTTGTAGTGATGATTTGGGTTGGGCCCATATGTGTTTTTCTCATTTTTGCAGAACATAATGTGCTGGGCTGCTTGAGCTCAATTCGATCACACAATTGGGCTTTAAATGCAAAGAAGCTGTCTAAGGTATGTAAATTAACGTGGCCCCATAATTTTGCTTCCTTGTACATCTAAGTTTCAACCAAGAAATTACTATGCACGTAAGTAGAGTATATCCGTGCTAATGCACAAGGTATGTTGCTTACAAGCATCATTGTTTTCTTCTTTTATTTTACACTAGATGAAAGCCCGTGCGATGCACGGTTTTTTATACATAAAATATTAAATCACACAAAAAAAATAATTTTTGTAATTAGATCATACTCATAACATTTTGATTAATTTGCTATTGTTTGTTAAGGATAATCTTTTTTTTTATTAATTAATGTAATTTATTCCCCATAATAAATATTTTGATAAGAACATTAAAAAAATAACAAAAAATATTAGATACACATAAATATAGATAAGAATCATTATTAAAAAATAATAAAAACATGTATTCCATTATTTATCTTCTATTTCAATTGAATCACCAATTTCATTCACAACCATATCTACCCCATCTAATAAAAGTGGATAAATTGCACACAGAAATATTAGCAAAAATAAATTGATATAAAATTAATCTTTTTAATTTTACAAAATAAATCAATATATTTACCCAGAAGTGAAAAATTGTTGCAAAATTGATCTAAAAATTGTAATTTTACAAAATTAAATCTATGCATTGAAAGTTTTTTTAAGGAGAAAACTTTTCGTTCAATAAATTTTGGACGAAAGTGTTGAACAGAGTTGGCTATAATCGGGGCATGAAAGTATAGTAATCACCCTGTAATTAAAAATTAAAAAATTAAGTTAATTGAATGACTTGATTAAGCTACCTCAATCACAAAAATTTTTGTTTTAATAAAATTAATTAATAAAAACTAAAAAAGGTAAATTTAATAAATGTAAACAATTTATAAGATATAATACCTCATCGTTCAATAGAACCATATCCAAACTTATTAAGCTATCTTGTTTGCGAAAGGTAAGTATGTCAAACAGGCGAGCGAGAAACTCGTATTTTGATTTTTCAATCATTTTTACTCGAATTTAATTCTCTAATTAAATTAGATCTTCATAAACAAAATTCAGTAAACAAAACATAAATATATAATCGTTAACTATCCCAAATAAACACAATGTAAGCAATAGTTACAAATATAAATTTAAACATGGATTTTAAAAATTAAGCTAAGAATTACCCAGCCATTGATGATCTAAAACTGACACAAAATTACTAACACAAAATTAAGCTAACATTTGGTTTTGAATTTTGACACGAAGTTTTGTTGGTGTCATATGATGCGTCAATTTATAATGGTACGTA
Source organism: Chenopodium quinoa (assembly GCF_001683475.1). Lineage (NCBI taxonomy): Eukaryota > Viridiplantae > Streptophyta > Magnoliopsida > Caryophyllales > Amaranthaceae > Chenopodium > Chenopodium quinoa. The sequence continues at coordinate 4,411,331 of NW_018743175.1, forward strand.
TCACAAATTTTAGTTTCATTATAATTAAGGAATAAATTTTACTTTATTATCATAAACACTATTTAAATTTATCTTATAATGATAGGTATCAAACTTTATTGTAGTCATTTATCATTTAAATCTAATATTATTTCTTATATGATTTTAATTATTTAATAAATATTTTTTTTGAGCTTTATCTTTTTACATTTTTTTTTTGGATTTGTTATACTCGTAGTAATGATTTAATAAATATCTCTTTTCCTACATTTTTTTACCATTAATTTATAAAATAATTTTATTCTTGGTTTTTAATCTACGTGGCACAAAAATTTTAAATATATCAAATCTAATTCGTTACGTTTACCTAGGTGGCGATATAATTTTTTAATTCAAAAATAAAATATAAATCTCTTTTATCATTGGTCGAAATAAGTATATTTCTTACGTGGCGCTCCGAATGCTCTCCAAAGATGCCTATTATATATATATATATATATACTACTTCACAACATAATTGTGAAACTCGGTGTAAAAATGAATAAATACATGTATGATACTTTTTTTTTGGCAAACCTTTTCTTTGATTTTCAGGATAGAGTATTTTGAAGAATTGCAGTGAAAAGTTGTATATTTGACATTCTTTACACAAATTCTGCCAATAAAATCAAGTTTAGGCTCGTTAGCTAGAAAAAAGAGATTTTGTAGGATTAATACCTTACCTCTCTTTAAATAGTACTCCATTTCAACATATTATCCTCTACATAAATCAAATTCAAAATGAAGATAAGTTGCTTTATATTTCCATAACACATTATCCTCAACATAAATCAAAAGGAAGATAACAGGGAACATCTAAATTAAAATTATCGATTACATACAAAATGAAGATCAAGAAAATCTTCCAAGAGTCTAAACACCCATATTCAAACTAATTTAAATGCCAAACAACCACTTTTTAAGAATGGTACGTAAGAAAGTAGGAAAGATAATGATTAACCTAGGCGCAAAGGAAACATCTCATCCATACCTAACAATTAATTGTTTTGTCACTCTTCCTAAAAAGGAAAATTTAGGAAAACCAAAGTTATTTGTTTGTTGTAGCATGTCTTTGACAAAATGCTTTCAATCTCTCAAGTCCATCTTCAAGAGCTGTTGGCTCCAACGCAAAAGTTATGCGCAACCAATTCTTTGCTCCCATTGTCACACCTATTCAACGTAATAAATTAAATAACCAAAGATATTAATTACTTGGTCCAAAAAATAAATGTTGGGTACACGCTAAAATGTGTTATACATTCATATATTTCCTATACACGGGTGATTTGATGTTACTTCCGTTTGAAATAACTTTAATAGCGTGACAATTAATTTCGGATAAAAGTAGAAATGTAAAATTTGAAATTTCTTACCTGGTAGGATGATCATCTTCTCCTCTTTGGCAAGCTTAATGCAAAAATCAATGTCGTCAATAATTCCATCTAATTGAGACAAATCTAGTTTGACCTGCAACATGCATGTCATGGCAGTCATAAGTCATACTAGTACTATAATTGACTAGTATCAAGTTATACTGTTAAAACATTAATTATTTTAGATTTGTATTTGCCCCTAGTATCAAGTTATACTGTAATATCATTAATTATTTTAGATTTGTATTTGACTAGTATCAAGTTATACTGTTAAAAATTGAAAATAACGTCAAATGATGGCTCTCTTTAGTCGACAACGGTGAACGGTTATATTAGTGTATTTATACTACCAATGTGACAACAACATTTCTATTACTGTATATATAATTGTAAAAAAAAGTTATTGAATGAAAGTTAAGGTTACCGAATGTATTTAGATGTGATCTCAATATATATATTTGAGGCGTGGGAACACGTTTTATGATTAAATTTGTTCCTTACCATCACAAACATGGATCCTTCTGGTTTATATGGGCAAATGAGGCATGGAATCTCTTGAACTTTCTCATAGCAGATATCTGCATCATTCTTTAGAATGTTGATGACTCTTGAAAAGAATTCCTTGCTTGTATTTTCAAGAATTTGAGGAACTGCCCCCTGAAAATTGTGGGATTTGTTATCCATCATTCATATCATAGTAAAAAATATTAGAGACAAATTTATGAATTTTAAAACAATGTGTGAAAATAGGATCTAAATGAGATAATGGTCAAATTTGTAACCTGAATGAAGGAAGCAGGGTCAGCAGATATGCTTGCAATACGCTTAATGCTCTCCATGACCTATTACAACCAAAACCAAAGACAACCATGAGTTACACACTGTATAGTTGTACTTAATTTGAATAGTATAATTTCATTACAATATAAACTTATCTACAAGTAATACATCTATGCAACATGGTATGTATCATGGGGCAAAACGTATATAAACGCTAAGGAGTTCACTTGAGGGGTCCAAGGCGAACTTAATGAGATTCAATCTCACAACCACTTTTATATCTACATTCTAACAGAGGAATGAACTATATCCTTTGTATTTATATGTAACATACAAAGTACAGAGTATATAACCGAAAAGAAAGTAATTGGTACACGTACCCCATATTTTTGCAAGATGCCATGAGTATCATTTGTGACAAGCCAACCAAGGCGCCAACCAGGAACAATCCATCGCTTGGATAACGACCCAACAGTAATGACTGGAACAATGTTTCCAAACACACCCATTGGTACAAATGGGTTGCTTCCAAAGGTAAGGTGACCATAAACTTCATCACTAATCACCAAAATCCCAAGTTTTTTCGCAACCTCTGCCACCTGTCAACACAATGGATTAGTAATTCTTAATCGCTTAAACATTTGTTCACTTATACTTGTATATTAGAGATTATTTCGACGGTCAATTTAAAATGAATGTATTGTACTCTTAATGTCTAGCACATTATTTCCGTATTATACCTTTTGTAAATGGTTATACGTGAAAACGTTACCACAAGGGTTTCCGGGGTTTACAATAACCATAGCCACGGTATTGGCATCGGCTAGAGCTTCAATAGCATCAAGATCAACTTCCCAACCATTCTTCGGGACAAGATCAAAGTGACGTGTTTCAAGTCCGATATGAGCTGAAAAAACTTCGTAGTACGGGTAGCCGGGTCTAGGTAGCAATACATTAGCACCAGGAGAAGCAAGTGAAGTAAGTGCAATATCAATTGCTTGAGTACAACCTAGTGTAAGGACTACATCATTTGCGGAAAGATCATAGGGAAGTTCACGAGAAAGGTACTCTGCCACAGCCCTGTTCAAGAACAACCAGCAAATTTGAGTAACACATCAAGGTAATATCAGAGAAAATAAATGCAACCTTTAAATGTGCAATATTTACGTATGGTTGGATTAGTTAAAGAGTAGGCAACATAATATTAGGAGGGACCAAAATTAAAGTATGAAATATGGTCCCTAATTTAAGCATAAGGATTACTGACGACATTCTTTCACATATTTAATCGTGTAAACTACTCCATCTACCCCCCCTTACAAAACATGTGGCATTTTCTGCACTTTCGTCCACAAATACTAGTCGTGTATGCTATCGAGTTGAAAAATATTTTGTAATATGAGTAATCTGACATAAAACTTCGTAATACAGACAATTTAGAAATCTCTAGTTTAGACTAAAAATTGTAATGGTTTATATAGTTGGATTCGAATTTTGAATATTGGTATGATATCGATTTGGATGTTAGGATTAGAATAGCGTGAGAGTGCTTCAACTAGGCAAATGCCCTAGAGGATCTTCTTGCAAAATAATCCATCAAATTTTTAAATCATTATGAGAGATTGAGAAAATATGACAATTTAAACAAAGAGACTTCCTCAATTGGAAAATTACTTTAAAAAAAAAATTATATAGCAAGTCACATTTAAGTACGTATTCTTTCATTCACATAATATGTAAGACTAATCATTAAAATGGTCAATTTGTTACTCAATGTTAGCAAAATGCAATAAAACCTGTATCGCAAATTCTTGTAATTGTTGTAAATAACAGGTTTAAAAGCCTTGAATCAATTTCTCCATACGAGCTTTATAATGATCTTTTGATACTCATTTTCGATGAAGGTTACAAATTCGTGTAACATCACATTAATTGGCATCTTAATAAGCATTGTAACATTCCTTTTTATGTTACAATGTATTTCTCTTATCTTATCAGATAAATTCATACACTAACAAGATACACGCTGCAAATCATATATTGAGCAATTAATTATGTGAATCAATCTCTTAAACTCAATTTTATGATTATCGTGCAGGAGCGCGATTGAATAATCTCATTTTCAAAGTTGTAGTTATTCCTCGTTATAATTTCTCTACTCTATTAATTTTCCGTACATGTTGATATACCCTTAATTCCAAGACAATACTCTAGTCAACCAAGTCCAAATCTTCTTAATTTTAAAATTGGGGGAGCGGGGTTCCTTGATATTCAATTCGATCTCGTACAACTAATTAATAATTACTCAACGTGTTGACAGGACAATCACTAGACTACGTCAAGTAAGAATTTGGGAAATTTTCAAAGCATAATTATATTGATTTTCTACAATTAAACCTATTCAAAAGCTGTTTTTTTGACAAAATCTTACCACTATCAAAAACAAAACAGAAAAAAGAATAGGGAAAGGAAGTGGTTATTAATTTACTATTATCTAATGAGTTTACTCTTAATCAATTTTTCATGTAATTCTGTCTATATTTTCCCCTATTTATTATTATTAATATAAATCATAGAATAAAAAAGATGTATAGAAATAAGTCAATAACCCCATAAATTACTTGAATGACATTCATAAACCTCATTTCATGCCTTAACAAAATATTGTACGTACACTTATGTTATTCTAAAATTACTAATTTCAATAACTCAATATGAATAATAATTTATTTATTTAATTATCACTAACAAAAAATTTAAGAGATGAGGAAACATACTTTCTAGCAGGAAGGAGGCCAACGGCGGTGCCATAGGAATTAAACTGACCGGAGCTAAGAGCGTCAACAACGGCGGCCTCGGCATTTCGACAAGTCCGAAAACAGGGAAAAATAGAAGGATCACCATGAGCAAGAGCAAGCATTGGCCTTTCATCATGAGGGTTTAAATTTTCCATAATCATAGTCCTAGCTTCTCTAACCGTAACACCTCTACTCGTATTTTTCGTACCATTTGTATTCGTATTTTCGGCTTTTGCTATTACTGTGCACCCCCCATTGTTGTGACCATCTTCTTTTCCTTTGAATCTCCATGTTTTGTTCACACCATTAACGTTTGTTCCACCGTTTTCCATTTCTATTTTTTTTTTCTCCCTTTTTTCTTTGGTTTTCTCTCTTTTTTTTGCTCTTTCGGTTTACTCGTTTATAATGTTGTCTCTCAACTAATTTGCCTTTTTATAGGAAATTCAACTCTTCTATTTTATGTCTATTCTTTTACCACAACATGCTTTTTTTGTTATTCTTTTTGGAAAAAATAATTCTTTTTATTGACTTGATATTTTTATAATGTTTGGTTGTTGGAAAGGAAATGAAATAATAAATATAAGGAAACTTTAGAGTAAATTTTCAATCGTACATTTTGCCTGATTTGTTGCTAAATATGAAAATAGTTTCTACATTAATTTAATTACTTTCCCTATATATTGCGTTGATTTCAATTTGATTTACTAAAATCCCTTTTATTTCATTCTATCCTTTTTTTTTTCCTTTCATTTACATATAGGTTCTAATCTTTAATGTACACAACTTATTACAAATTTAGAGACTGTAATTTTATTTTTTTTACACTGTAATTTTTTCCTTTTTATATTTCCACGTTGAAATGACTCCAGAATGGAGTGTAAAGTAGTTTGTTAGTTTGTTTTATATTTCCACAAAGAAAGTGATTTGATATGTTTACAGTACAATAATGTGTTTTTCATACATGTGTGTGTTTGTGTTGTAGAAAGGGACATTGTACATGTGCAATATATGATCGATAAAATTTGTTTATTTCCTCCGAGGTGTAGTGTAGAGAAATGACCGACATATACGACACTGCTAATATAATCATGTAGAATTTACATTCTAATTCATTTTTACGTAATCATAGCTAACTAAGTCTTTGTTAAATAAAACAAATAATATGACCATTAAATCCAATTAAACTTCACATAATTATTTTAAAGAGTATAGTAAAAGAAGATATTGTCAAAATATAGCAATTGGGCATTCTATTTGGTTTAGTATACTCCAATAACATCAATAGATTAATTGTAGGTTACTATCAAAAAAGTTGTAAGGTTGCCTAGTGCATGCCATTTTCGAGAAGTGGTTTCTTAGTGCCAAGTCCATGCCGCACGTACGTAAGACCAGACAAATGTATGACCTATATACGTACATAAGACATAGTACATATACAAGCTTGACAATTTTTCTTTAAAAATTTAAAATTAATGAAATTGAAGGAATTATTTTCTTGCAAACATTCACTATTTTAGTTTACTTACTAATTATTTTAGTATTTATTGAAGTTTTAATTTTTTTTGGGTGTGTGTGTTTTTTTATGTATAGCCATAAGAACGGATGATGAGAATTGCTCTTAGGGTCTCCTGCAAATGAGAGGGAAGTTCTAACCAATTGAGCTAACGCTCTCGCTCAAAATACTCTGTAAGTCATTGTCTCTTACACTCAATAGTATATATTGTCTGTACTTGTCTGAGCTAGGTTGTAGACTTATAGTTGAATTAGAGTCACGAGAAACCTCGTTTTTGACTAACTGCCCTAAGGAAGGAATTTTGTTGGACTTATAAAATTATATAGCAAGCAAAACAGTGGGTGTGATACGAATTCTAGCCTCTTTTCTACAACTTAATCCTAAAATTAATGAACCAAAACAGACAGCCAATTATATAAATTAACACACCTTCTTCGAAAGTACTTCTAACAACATTTTAATCATATAATTAACGATTATTCCGGATTCAACGCCACCTTGTTGATGGCAAGACCAAGACGTATTGAATTGAAGACATATAAGATAGAAGATAGGATTAACAACATTAATTTGCGTTTCTTCCAAGTATTTTTTTAACTGTTTGAGACTTTGAGGAGGTGGTTTTTTGACTTAGATTTGTGATGGGACGTTATAATGATACATACATGGGACTATGGGACGATTGGCATAATTAGTAAACCTTCTTATTATTATTGTTATTGGCATACTTAGTTGGTCACTCTCAACTTCAAGCACTAATATTTCTAATTTTAGGATGTAGGCATGTACGAGTAGCAAGTAGTGTTTTGCTTTTTAAAATCAGTGGAGATCAGAAGTCACTAAGGTGTAATAGTTGTCGAATTGACACCCGTTAAAAAAAATTAAAACTACTCTAAATGTTTCTTTATTTTCGAAATATAGTTTTCTGTTGTGAAATAAGGAGAAAATATGAGAAATGGAGAGAGAATTCACCAGCTTATTATTCCATAGAGTACGGATATATATATACAATATAACTAGGGTTTGCTTAGATAACAATAAAGCCTAGATCTAGAATATTCCGGAATGATACGAGGATAATGGATATCCACAAATATTTCATAACACTCCCCCTTGGATGTCCATTATCGAAGAGTGTGCCTCGTTAAAACCTTATTAGGAAAAATCCTGTGGGATAAAAAAAACCTAATGAAGGAAAAAGAGTACAACATTCTTCGTAATACGCTCGAGATGCCGCCTCATTAAAAACCTTACCAGGAAAACCCAATGTGGGACAAAACCATGGTCAAGGGAAAAAGAGTGCAGCGCGTATTTTCTACTCCTGATGAATACATAACTTGAGATCTTCTAGTGCCGCAACAATGGATCCAATATGATTGGATATCTTCTAATATGTAGTCAAATATCATTCTTGGTCTTCGATCCTCCTAAACTGAAAGTGCATCTCCAAGTCTTCAAGTGAACATGTGAAATGTCTTCATTTCACCATACATGTATTTATCTCTACATCATTCCAAACCTCTGTTTGAATAAAGTTACTTTAAAAGTTAAACTTATGCGGTTAGGCCTTCTTCTGGAGGTCGTGAATAATAGAAATCGATGATCATTATTTGATCAAACATTCATTAATAATAATTTGATGACAAAACTTGATATTATTAATGTCGTCTTCAATCTCATCTGAATTATAATATAACACATGTAATTAGATACGCTAATCATGGTTCTTCTGGACCATAAGAAAACATTCTCACGCATAAGTATTCCATTGATATTCCTTAGACGTTTCATAATTAACACGATGGCTCTCTTGCAAATACAAAAGCAAATCTCACTAACTTTCATATGCTCAAACTTCAGGTTGAGAAGTCAATGATGTAGTCACATAGACTTTCAAGAGTTTGATAATCATTGCAATATTCAAGATATATAATTTGTAGGGCTATAAATACGTTGCATATAAGTTCTTCGGGAACTTCTCTTACATGATTCATAAATAATATTAAATCAACGTCATATATACTTTCATCATAATTATAAGTCCGTTGGAATATAAATATGTCTTTCTAATTTTCCATCAAAGGTTGTAAATATGTCTTACTATACTTTGAATAAACATGCACATACACGACAAATATTGTATAGAAACTAATGCATGCAATATGAGATATATAAACATAATAACATAAAGCAAAATATACAATAGGTAATGCATTTAACAACTACTGACATATGCAATGAACAATCCGTTAACCTATGACTTATACATGCATATAAACATATATATGACTCAAAATAATGCAAGACACTATACAGTGTGGATTTAAAAATCCATATTTCATTGGACTTCTGGTCCATAATAAACTTTTGATCATTATATGTCGACATCAAAATGGACATATATTCCAAATTCCTTATTCACTAGTCCATTCTATCATGCATATGCATTATTTGTCGGTTCCATCATATACCGGTATCATCATATAATTCCTCAGGGTAAAATTTTAATTTGCATGCTATTTCGACAATGATATCTGAATACATTTTTCATTGGTACCATCATAAATTTTTCTTACATCATAGGCCATCTATTGTAATAATTCAGATATCTATATATATACCACTTTTATTTGAGGTATTTCATACATTATGGTATTTATATACTATTACACTATTAAAAGTATTAACTGCACTATCTTTCCACATATCATATCTTTATTTTGGAACCAGTCATCCAACCTACACTTCAGGTGTAGTGATTCAAGTATAATTGGCAAGATTTTATCTCAATGTATACACATAATTTAATATGACCAAAATGTATCTTTAACGCTATGCAACATGAGTCATAAATGAATACAAATCAAATCATAAATGTGCAACATATCTTGATAATATATAGACAAAAGTTGGCATATATAACTTTTCAAACTACCTTTATAGGGATCATCAATTATATATTTTCCGATTTTTCCAACTTTTGCTAATTCTTCTTCCCCTAAGTTGGTAAAATATCTCATTTATAGGGGGCGTCTAATTCTATATATACCAACTTAGTATACAAATTTGCATTAAAATTCATTTCATGGGAGGATCATAATCAAGAAAATTTATCTCTCAGGAGAATTATATTAAACAAGCTTTTATCTCTTCTAGAGAGAAATCTTAAAGAAAAATCATTTCTTCATTAGCTATACATTGCATAACGCATATGTATTTATTTTATTTTTTTTTTCATAATTTGGTCTCTTCAAGAGATCAATAATTCAATATCAATGGGAAGACGTATGTTGTGCAGTTGAATTTCTTTCTTTTCCTATTTCTTATGTGCTGACATACAATAGCCCCAATCAATAGAATTGTTATACAAATATAAACTTGAATGTAATTCTACTAGGTGATGATCTTCTAGATCACTAGAAACCTTGACAGTATGATACTAATTAAATATTCAGAATTTCCTCATACAACTTGTATTTGGTGAGCTTCTGGTCACCAACATGTAACAATATATAAGTTATTCTGGTGAACTTCTAGTCACCTATTACTCATTCATATGAAAATTTATTCAAAACGAATATATTATCTCTTGAAATTTTCTTCAACACAAATCTTTAAAAATCACAATCCAAATATAGTTCAATCTCAATGTTATGTCTTGCCATTCAATTAACTTCATATATCAAATGAAACTTCAGGTTTCCATAACGGGTATTTATTGAACCCGGATGGCCTAATTTAATTATCACATCCAATCATTTATCTAAATTTATATTATGGTTAGTTTTTCAACACTGGTGATCACTTTATGAGACATAATATGATGTGATATTAGAACACCAACATGTGTTTCTTTATATAATTGGCAAGACAATCAACTAATACTTGATCCAAGATTTTATACTCTGCTGAAGTTTTGACTATAATCTTGATACATGCTACGCTTGTTGGATAATTCTATACTCTTCTAGAGTACTCTATATAATCATGGTACATATTTATATTATTAAATATAATCTCTTATAAAGATCTATCAAAATGTATCGCTTCCTCAAATTTGCTATTATCTATAATTGCTCTTTTCCTGATTCAAGATTCTTATATTTTGTTTTGGAACCTATTAAAATACCACGCTTCAGGCATGCTTTAGGCTCATTAGGAATTCATGTTTGTTGTCTTTCTAGGACATTAGTTTTAATTGGAGCATTTACATTTGGTATATAGATAAATAATGACATCTATTCATATCCATCTTCAGGATGGTATCATTTTGAAATAGCCACTTTTATTAAATAAAACGTTAATATTTAAGTTAATGTATGTACCAAACTGACCATCAATATATTTTTATTATTTATGTGCAAGGATTACATAAAATAATGAAATAAATACTATCTCCCCCTAATCCTTGCATGTGGGAGCATTAAATTAATCCAACTACTTTAAATCTCTTGCACCTTTCAAGCCATAAATTCTTTTATCAATGCACGTATCAAGCAAAGTAAAATGATTCTTATAAACTCATTACTCATGCCCAATTATATTAATTTCTTATAAATATGGGCATTATAAATATATTTTTATAAGTAAGTTTCCCACAATGCCATCTATCTATTGCTCACATAGATATTGTGCAATCATGTTTAATTTGTAGATCGTATAACTTTTGCATGAATTATATTCATCATGGAAACATGCATGTATCATCTCAATCATACAATTATTTCTCATTCATTTTGGGAAAATCATACAATTATTTCTCATTTATTTTGGGAATAAGAATCTAGTAATATATGAATCATTAATATTCACCCAAAGTGTGGTATCTATAATAACCACCAAATTAAAAGACATTATGTCAACTTTTCTAAGCTTTTGTACTATTTTTCATGAAGGGTTTTGGGCCCTTTATAAGTGCAAGGAACTTTAAGTCTGTGTGTGTGGGTACTCTTTATAAATCTAAGAAATTTTAGGTCAATTTACTTTTATTCCAATAATACAACTTCAAGTAAGTACATAATACTATAATTGAATTTGATCACACATCAATCAACATAATATACTTCAATCATAAAAATATAAAGTTAACTAATAAAATCTATAACTTCTAGCCCAAAAGTGGAAAAGAGTATGTAATTATAGAGTATTACTTGCAAGTTACTAGCTATATACTACTTGTTTTCCGTGTTTTATAGGAAACCATATGTATCTCATGTAATAGTCATTATTATCGTTACAAACTATAATTCAACAATCAATTCTTTTCCATCTAATTAACAAAATAAAGAAATATTTCCCACATTCATTTTTAAACTAATAATCAACCTTGCATGTGAAAAATAAGATGGATTGTGATCAACATAATTTAAGGTCAACTAGAAAATATCAATATAGTCAATTTGATATACAACATCATGCATATATTAGCAATCTCACTCATAAGGGTTATTAAAAGCAATGCTATATATCATACAAAAAAAAACCAAATCATACTCATAATATTAGTTCTTGATTATGACATCAACTATCTTTAAACAATTATTCATATGGTCAGTGAAATCATGTGGTCATTCGAGTGTAAGTAATGTCACTACTCATAAAGTACAAACAATATTACGATCATCATTAAAGACTTCAATGCATTCTCATAAAAAAAAATTAGTCCATTAAATTTAATCCAAGTTCATCATAATCAGATTACTTAATAATTTAATCAAAGTTAGTAGGTTACTTGAGTAGAGCTAGACTTATAACCCAATATGTATACTACATAGCAAATCAAAACTAACACTTAATATACCAATATATCAAAAACATGTCATCTATAGTACATAGTATAAGATATAAACTTAACTTATAATTAAGTCTCAATATTCTCAAATACCATTATTTAATTCTTATGTAGCACATGATTTAACATATAAATCACATAGTTTCACATTATGTATAAACACCTTAGAGAAACTATATCATTTCAAAAATGAAAAAAAAAAAAAATGTTTTACCTTAAAAAAAAAATCAAATAGATTAATAACAGAGAACAATTCCGTAAAAGTGAATTAAAGTGCCATACGGGGTTGCTTTAGCTATGAAATAGGTTCATATATTTTGTTAAGCAAAAAAAACCTATTTGGTCATAGCTATCAACATAAATAATGCCTTCAATCATATACGAAGTATTAAACCATATATTAATAACGGCATGTCGACATATCATCAATAATCAAATAATTGATTTATCACCAGACAAAGCAAATGGAACCACATTAATTTTCTTTAACCCTTAAATTATCTTAGCCAGAGTACCAATTGCAAGCAAGCAACTTAAACTCCATCTAAAACTCAATTCATAAGTTTAGACCATTAATTTATATCACCAAAATAATAGAGATACGAAGTATATAGAATAACAAACTCTACTCGTAGACAATTCTAGTAACCCAACAGACAATTTGATATTTCCGGCAACCATTTTTTTTTTTTCACACGTATCCAATCTGTAATACTAATTAAATTATAATGAATTATATAGGGGATTAGGGAGTTTTACCTGATTAATAACAAATTATTGGATGTGTTCTTGTTATCAACTTGAACTGGTTTTCCCTCATGATAAGAATTCATATAATTGGGTACGAAGATTCTTCGAACAGGGACTTTGCAATTAGCAAATCTCACATCACATAACTTTGCTTCAGATCGATCATGTGGGATATTTCCTTCTCCAAATTCGTAAAAAAAAATGGTTGTTAACCTAATTATTATACTATGATCAATATACTATGATCACACCAAATTCGTAAGAAGAAGGCATAAGGAGCTTGGATTGATTGGGAGGTTGGCGAAGTGTACTACTCGTCTTCCTAATCTTCCAGCCGTTGCTGCTTCTTCTTCTTCAATGTTTTTGTGAAGAGAGTTGATTTTAGAGAGAGTTGCAGATCGAGGGAAGTTAGCAATTATGTACATGTATAGGAATCAAAAGAGTTATTATTAATTATTTAGAGGTATGGTGCTGATAACGTGTTGTGAAATAAGGAGAAAATATGAGAGATGGAGAGAGAATTCATCAGCTTATTATTCCATAGAGTACGGATATATATATATATATATATATATATATATATATATATATATATATATAAATAATATAATATAACTAGGGTTTGCTTAGATAACAATAAAGCCTAGATCTAGAATATTCCGGAATGATACAAGAAGGATAATGGATATCCACAAATATTTCATAACATTTTCTTCTTTTTCTTCTTTTTTTTTTTTTTTTTTTTTTTGACAACCGAAATATTGTTTTCAATGCCATATTGGATTAGACGTAAATATTGTCTTTAAAATCTTGACCCTGTCACTACTTACAATGGGAAGTGTATGTGTAAGTCATAGTATTAATTATCCTTGTGTATATCTTAAAAAGAGTGTTGTCTTACTTTTGTCTAGCTAGGCCTTCTTTGCCTCTCTCTTTTTTTTTTTTATAGTGAACCGCCATTGTTAGATTTGCCTTGAAGCTTGTTGACCATGGTAGCTGGTGAGAGATGAGACTAGCCATATAGTATAGTTTGCCTATTCAAGCCAAGCGCAAGGTTGCTCATGAGACTACCCATACTTTGTTTTTATTTTACCAAACTATCAAAATCACCAAAAATCTCTCATTGTGGAAATACATACAAATTTAAAAATAGGTAATTGCAAAGCTCTCTTGCTATTTGCTAGGGCTCTAAGAAGTACAATTACTAGTTTAAATTTTAGAGAGGATTTTTTCTCAATTTTCTTATTAATGTTAAACGCATAGGAATTTACAACTTTGGCATTGTTCCAAATTATATTCATAATCAAATTTGGGAAAACAAGGTACAATTGGATAAGGCTAAACTCATTACTCATCATACAAAAATACGTTAATCCTCCATATCATAAAGCCAACATTTGTTCCTTTTCTTTTTGTCATCGTATGAATCCTTTTTTTTTTTTTTTTTTTTTTTTTTCTCACTAGCCGCATATGAGTCTGTTTATGATTAATTAACAAGTGATTTTTTTGGTTTTCTTTATTTGGAAATTTTAATAATCCTATAATTTGGTGACCTTTAAGAAGAACCGCATGAAAGAAACAAGTAGATGGTAATTCGTGTGGATAAAGCGTAACAACTGAACAAACAAATAACGCATGATTCATGACAAACATGAAACATGGAATCGAACGCACTAGATAAAGTTAAACAGCTGAGTCATGACGTGGAGTGTATGGAATTTAAGTATAATTATCTTCAATGATAACAAATAATAATCTTAGGGGATGTAGCTCAGATGGTAGAGCGCTCGCTTAGCATGCGAGAGGTACGGGGATCGATACCCCGCATCTCCATATTTATTTTTCATTATTTGCTTAATTATCTTTAACACAAAATTTCATGGCGCATTATATGTTGGTATATTTTGAGATATGTCATGTCACTTTCTTAATGTGGTTTGTAAATTTAAACTTTCTCAGAATACAAGATGTTCTTGATATTGTTTCAATAAAAACACGTTGTATAGTTGTACAAACACATGCTACTTTGTTAATGACACACACACTAGTCTAGTTGAACAAGACATTTTGTTCCTTACTCAAATGTGTTATTTTGGATATCATTTTTCAAAATTTTAACCGACTAAAATACTCGTAGTTTGATATTCATAATTGTAAGGTTTGTAACTCGTCAACCTTCTTGACTTAAATTAGCAGGTTAGGCCATTTAGGGGTGGACGGGAGAAGGGAGAAGGGAAAAGGTAATCTTTGAACATGTAAATTTGTAAGCCAAAAATTTCCCAAAACCGATCCCACCTCTGCGGAAAAATACAAATTTCTAACTTTCTCTCTGCAAACTCGCCGCTTTGCTAAATCGTAAAGAAGGAAAAAGGGTATGGGGAAAGAGAGTGAATTATGGGATGATTCTGCTCTAATCAATGCTTTCGATGAAGCCATTTCCAAGTACAAGGTACTTCTTTTCTCTACAATTTTTGCTCATATAATTTGCAATTCTTAATTTTTAATCCTTCATTTTTTGTGAAGCAGAAAATGCACAAAAAATGGTACAAAGAAAATCCGAATACTTCTTCTGCAGATATCAAATGCAGCAATTCTGATGCTCCCTCTGGAATTGATGCTATTCAAGAACATAACAGGTTTGGCTACACTGCTTAATTGATTTTTTTAGGGTTTTATGTTTATATATTACTTTATTAGTATGAATTAAGGTTACCCATGATTTATAATTTGTTGGGTGAGGATTATTTTTATGAAAGTAGCAACTGGGATGATTTGTTTAGTAGGCTAGGTTAATTGTTTTTAAGGAGTGATAATTTGTAGCTGCATATATGGAGTGACATTTTGGGATGTTCGGAAAAAGTTGTCACCTTTCGTAGAATAATCATCGTTTGTTGTTTCATAGATGCCCATATGGGTGATTTGGGGAGTGTGGGAACAATCCTGTGATTAGGGTTTCATAGAAAGAATTATGTTGTATTTTTTATTACGAGGGTTTGGAATTTTATGACAATCATTTCTTGATGGAGGTAGAGTGAAGTGAAGTAGTTTTATAATGGACTAGAAAGAGCAATGCTTATTGCCCTATCCTGTACTAGTGATCAGGTATCTCGTCATCTCCGCTATGTGCATTGAACACATGTGTGTTCTTTTCTGAAGAATTCTCATGTTCCCAACGGATCCAATCCCAATTTATGTGCACTCCCAAGTTATAATTTTGAGTATCTGACATAGGCGTTCCATGTTTGAGGTCAGATGGAAACTCTATGTAGCATAGCTGACAGGCTTGACTCCTATAACAGTGTCGGAAGGGTATATATTGTCTATCATCAGGGAACTTTTACGCAAATTTGTTATGTTTTGGAGGTTTCAAGTTGCCACTCTTTTGAAGTAATGGATTTCTAAATTTGATGCACAAGCTCATGGAAGAATGATTGTATATTGATTATGCTTATAAAAGTTTACGGGAATGTATCTACTTTCAGTTTCGTCTTTGATTCCCAAGCTCATGTTGCATTCATCTTGTCTATGATTAAGATTAACAACCCACTTTTTCTTCAAAAAAAAAAAAAAAAGATTTACAACCCACTTCCATAATTTCTGAAAGTAAGAATTATGCACAGGCTGATGCTTTTTAATACAATATTGGTGAAAGTAGAGACAACATTAATGTAACATAATACTAATACTTAATCTGAAGTATTAATATCATTTTTTTTAAACAAAAAAGATAGTCTCTTGAAGCTTTTCATTGTGCATACTTGTAGGAAGTGCTGGAAGACTACCATTTCGTGTAACTTGACCGTTATCATGCTTCATTACCTGCAAGCAACATAACTACTCTGAGGATTATATTGATGCCATGGTGAATTGCTGATATCTAAGCGGTATTAGAATGATTAGGATTTTTTTATATATAATATTGCTTGATAGTAATTTTAAGTGGTTGGTTCATTTTTTTTGTATTTGATCTCTGTTACTCGCTCTAAATTTGCTACCACTTTTATTTTTCGTGTAAAGTAATCCAGAAAAACTTGATGAGGGGAATGTTAATGGCCAGCTTGCTACACCAGAAGTGGAAGAGACCAAAAGTCTGGAAACAGCTAAAGGAAATGAAAATGCAGATTCAGAAGTTCCCGGAGAACATGCACTTGGGTCCAGTAGTTTGCCCCTGCAGGATCAGTCTCAAAATCATTCTACCTCCCTAGACATGGATGAATACAATCAACTTTATAAACAGTATTATGAAGTTGAGGAGCAAAGGCAAAATATTCTACAGAAGCTGCAGAACTTCAGCAATTATTATTCTCATCCTAGTGAAGTGCCTGTTTCTGGCTTGGAGTGGGGCGCCAATTCTGTTACCCAAGAATATCAATCCTCTGCAAGTCAAGTGCCTTGTGGGACAATGGTTGTTTCTTGCTGCCCATATGCTGGTCAATGCACCATGGCTTCTTGCTCTTCAATTCCTTGCCCTTTAGCTGGTGTTTCCACTAGTACTCTTTGTGTCAATTCTCCGGCAATAGAAGATAAGGGAAAGCATTCAACAGTTGAAGATGCTGATATTGTTAAGACGGCAATGGGAGCTGCTGAAAGAGCAATGTCCACATTGAAGAATGGAACTTCTGGTATTTCGGTTTAACAAAAACTTTTATAGTGGTTTTGCAATGTTTTTCCGTCATCTTCATCTAGGCTAGTGTCCATTATTGTTACTTTCACCTTCATCGATACTAGTCAGTTATAGTTACTCTTATCTTCATCTAGGGCTCTAGGCTAGTGTCATTTTTTCTTATTTGAACCAGAGATAATTTCCCTGTATTGTGCAAACTTAAAATTGCTTTTCTTAGACATCATGAAGTTTGAAACACTTAAAAATGGCACTCTTATTAAGAAAAGATGAGGGAGAGAGTTTCACCTACTTATTATATTGCCCATCTATCCTTGTCTATCCCACTCCCACCCACATTATGACAGATTGACAGGCATTTCTGGCATTCTGGTTAGTATAACTTACTAAATTTCAAGTGTTGCAAATTTAAAGAAGCAGAGGAAGTATTTCTCTGCAAAAGTCCATTCTTGGTCTAAGTGATGTCTAGCTAGGTTTTGTCTTTTCTTTTTAATGTGTGCATTCTCATATTGATGGAGATAATAGAGAGGCTAAGGTGCTTACTGCATACTGCTTAGTTTGCTTACACCTTATATATGGGATGCAGATTCAATTGAAAACAAAAGCAACAATGGAGCAGAACAAAGTGCTACCTCTGGAACTGATCTAAGCACAGTCCTGAATGCGTGGTATTCTGCAGGATTTTACACCGGAAAGTAAGTATATGAATATCTCCATTGTTACTCAAGTTTTTATTGTGAGTGAAAATTTAGCAAGAGTGTTGGAACTGTGAAAGAAAATAGAGGGGGAGAGAGAGGGAGGGGGAGAGGAGGGGGGGGGGGGATCAGGGGTTAGCAAAGTAGGCAATACGAAGATAACTTCGAGACATCAGACTGAGAGTTATTGGAATAACGTGTATGATTAATATTGATTGTACACCAATGCAATGGTGTTTTTTTTACAGTGATAGGTGTTTACCCTCAACATCATTTGCCTGTTAGCGGCTCTGTTATTTGCAGTATGTTACTTCTTACTAATGAAAAACTTCAATTTATCGCAGGTATTTAACAGAACAATCTCTAGCTAAGAAGCAACATGATTAGATTCTTTTGCAGCTGTGTCGTCCAGTATGATATAAACATGAAAACAACTCATCTTTAGGGAACCATTCAAGTAGGCAGCCGACAGTGGAATTTTTTCGTTTACTTCCGATTTCTCAATGATGAATGTGCCATGGAGCTTGTCTGAGCTTTAATGTTTTTGTGGCTAGCTGTGTTGTCTTCCATAATCTGATTTCCTATGAACTAGTGGTCTGTAAGCTTCTTACTTGGTTGAGTGAAATTGAGTAATTGACTGGCAATTTCCAAGCTTATTAGGGTTTTTGGATGTGTATTCACTCTATGAACAGAATTTGAAGGGCAGGGGCGGTCTTCATGTTTGATATACAAATCAGAAAGCATAATAAAATTCCAAGCACTTGAATATAACTTTTTCCACTCACGTTTAACTGTTTACATTGCATCATTGCTTTATTTAATATATTTCATTATTATCAATCTCTTGAAAATACACATGAGAATGATTTGGTCGTTAGACCTTCAATGATACTCTGTACTTCTTATGGAATGCAGGATTTGCACCATAAAACAATAAAACATACTTCGTATAAAAGACCAAAAGGTTGCACGGGTAAAGCTAACAAATTATGTTATCTTCATTGTTACACAACAGTGTACTGAGGAGGTGAGGTCTTGATGAGCTCACAGTTCTTCCAAACAGTTGCCTAGGTTAAACCCCAACTTTAGATTGAATTGCCCCTGTATTTAAGTAAGATTACTGCATCAATTCGTTAAGAAATGAAGATTTTTTTTTTTGTTAAGGTGAGAAATTAAGGTTAGGATACAATTGAAATACAGGAATGACATGTAAGAAAAGGAGGCATAAAAATTTACAGTAAAAAACCAAGGAGTCATTTCTGGCATAAATATAGCAGCCAAGGAATGACAAAAAATCCTTAAGTTTTACAGTATGATATACACATTAGTACATTACTATGAGGCCTAAGAGTATCGTTCATGGTATTACAAGCCTGCAGTTTCAGACTATAAACTCAGTATCTAAATCCAGTGATGCAGAGACAGCATCAATTCACTTGGTCACACCTTCACATTCTTTGCAGCTTGCTTAATTTGATCAATTGTAAAAATGCCGAACATGCCATCATCTCTGACAGCGTTAACTACTGCCAGTGCAACATCATCAACATTGACAGGTGGTGCCAAAAGTAAGTCTGAAGCAGGAAGAAAGTTTAAAGGTCTAACAAAGTTCTCCGTAGCACTCAGGATTTTCTCCCATGGCTCCATAACCAAGTCAAGAGGGACCTCAAAGCCATCCACCCTTCTCTTACCATATATGAAACCTGGCCTTAGTATAACCCCTGAGGAAATTTAGATTCAAAAAACATATAAGCATAGCCTCCTTGATTAACAGAAATGGAGATATCCACATAGCATTAGATGGAAAGGCCATGCAGCTTGTGTGTACAAGAGCAAAAGAATATGAAGGTGGGAAATTGTGATGAGAGCCAGAAACTTCCCTAGTTTAGAGAAAAAGATTATGTATAAGTAGGGGCATATTGCATGGTGTGCCACCCATAAAAGTTATATTTGGAAAACTTTATGGTCAACAAAACAAGTATGAACCCATTTCTTTTTTATAAAGGAACTTCCAGAGTGAAAAGAGTGAATCAGAAGATGATCACAACCATACAAGTTTATTGTTTCTAACCTTTTTAAGTTTCCATATCAAGATACTTCAACATGCCTATGAAGCAAAGAGCATCGACAACATGAAAAGAAAATTATCATGCGATAGTTATTACCTGAATTAGGGTATCTAGAAAGAATCTCTGATTCAGCTTTCCTCTTGGCAGTGAAGTAAGTGGATTCACGCAAGAAGGGTGGCAAATTGTAATCATGAATTGAGATCAAGATAAATTTAGGGACTCCTGCAAATAAAAGTAAAGAGTAATGAATTAAATGGCTGCATATATCCATAAACAACAGGATCAACACTAGTTGTCACTATGGTTGTTTAAAAGAAATGGCATCTATCTATCTGCATTCCTACATTCTGCATATCCAGCATACATAGGATATGATTGACTTGTTACTGATGTCCAAACTTTTGTTCTACCTTTAGCCCTATGACCTAGTGGCAATGTTCATAATACAATAGTGTCATCTGTGAAAAAATAGTGTGGCATTCTAAGGGAACGCTATATAATTCAATGGCACATATATGTTCACTGTGAGATTTGAAGAAAACGTGACAATTAAAACAATGTATTGTTACTATCAGAATGATTAGCAAACTTTACAAAAGACCATATTCTAAACAAGACACCTTACACCATTAAAAACTCTCACTGAACTGACACAATCCCTGATTACATCCAGGAACTACATTGGTGTCATACACGTTGAAGTATAGATACAATTATATATAGTTATCTGTTTTACCAGAAAATGGTTTCTCTTACTTTGATAAAATTTGGAACACGAACGATATATATAAGATTAGCAATATTAACGATGCATGAGTGTAAATGATCAGATCAGGGATTACTTTCCTCACTGAAAGCATAATATAAAGTCACATAGACATTTACCATAATCTTTTGCAGCAGTTACTGCTGCAATATTAGCCTCGCCATTAATCCTTTTCAGCTGCTCCTCATTTCCAAAACCTCCCAAGGTTGAAGCAACAGCAGTGGCTCCAACAAGGATTTCATCCCAATTAGCATAAAAAACATCCCCTGTGAGATGGAAGATTTTAGATACATGTTTCCATGAAAGACCACAGATCTTCACAGTTACTATAGAACCTAGGACAAAACATATGTCTCAACAAACCACTGTATGTGCATTGCTTTCAGACTGCAATCTCTTAATTGTAATCTAATTGATTAGGAACTATTATACAAGCATAAGAGGTGGTAAACCATCCATGGAGCACATCAACACAAGATAGCATTACAAGAAAGGTTGCTATCCCACGTGCCAGGTAACTATCAAGATAATCTTCTGGCCATAGAGAACCCAAGAGACCACTATTTCCCATGCTTCTGCAGACGTGCAACTAACAACAAATCCACAAGTATCAGATTAGAAGGAAAGCAATAGTCATTCTAAAGTTCTCGTAAACATTGTCTGACTTATCTGGTCAAAAAAAATATAATGTATAATCCACATTCCACAACAAACTTCACCAGAGTTGCACAATAATTTTTTATTTCTTCCTTTATGGAATTTTTAATTTTTGGCTTTGAAGATTTGGTCAACTTTTCTACAGGAGCTCACCTGCACTAATCTGTAAAGAATAACCAGGGCTCAGCTAATCCTTTAAATTTAGTTAAAGAGTCAGTTCATACATATCTTTTATTCATATGCCTCCTAGTTGGTTGCTAGATTCTGAGTGTATTCTGCTCCTCCTTATGTTGTGTATAGTAAATTTAGGACAAATTCATGTTATCAATTTATCATACAAAATGACTACATTCAGCAAGATCTTCCATTTTAAAGTACAAATAACTCTCAAACAAAGCAACTTTGTTGAGGAACTGGAAATATTCATTCAGATTTTGACAGACAGCAACTTAAAAAAAAAATATATGTTAATTAGTAAATTTATCAAAGCTTTCTTCTTGATCTTGCAGCTTAAGGAATTTCAGAGAAATGCTACTACAGTTAAATGGAATTTCTCATTCATTAGGCATTGATGGAAGGACAGTATAGATAGTTAGATACCAAGTAGACACAAGATCCAGCAGAATTTCCATTGATCAAGAACTTTGAAAAGTTAACAGTAAGATCAATGTGGTAAGATAGCATGAAAGTGACACATGCCTGGGATCCAAGAAACCTGATCTACCCAAGATTCTGAAATACGAGGCCGCCCTGACCTGCAAAAAGTTCATTGAAGCTTCAGGTTCTGTACAGGCAAGTAGTAGCTTCATATATAAGTAATGGAGTACTACAGGTCAGACTAATTTGCATTAGATATCAGCTAACGAGATTGTGCAAGGCAAGCAAGGAGGAAATTACCAACTAAGACGATGAAAAAGTCGCACCTGCTTAAACTTACAACCTCTATGCCTTTTGAAACTGCAGCCTTGCATATTGCAGATCCAACAAAACCACTGCCTCCCACAACAACTAACTATCGAGAAAAGCAGATATAGAGAGCAATAAAGTTATATAAAGCAACTATCAGCTAATGTGGAGACAGAAGATTGATCTAACCCATTCAAATTCATACCTTTTCAGATTTAACATCAGCTGTAACATCTATTGTAGCAGAATTGGAGTAGTCTATGTTTGTTCCCGAATAACTACACTTGACATGACATCTCTTGAACCTGTGATGAGGTAACATGAAAAAAAAAAAAAAAAACAAAAAAAAAAACATTCTGAATAATTGCCCTACGGCTACTTCTATAAACCTCAACCATTAATCCTAAAATCTCCTTTACACATGACTAGAAAATTTGTCATATTTAGGATCAGGAAACGACCAATCAACGAAAGATGTAAATACATCAGTCAGTAAATAACTAAACCAAGTCCTTAAGTTATGGTGCATTGAGAAAAAGCCTACTGGGTTCTTGGAGCTACAGACTTTCTTGTTTAGTTTCAATGTAGCTCCTCTTTATATTACGGAGTGAAATATAATGAATTCTTAATCATAGAGAAAATTAAGGATACTAATTAAGAAAATTATGTATCAAACTTTACAATGACATAATTTCAAGGAAAGGCGTCAAAGGATTCACCAAAAGTAACATGCAAATAGGATAGAGTAGAAGATTGAAGCACAATAGCACAAGGTAAACGAGACTCATATCTACGTGATTTTAGAAGCTTAAAAATGTACCATCAATGCAGATTTGGAGATTTATACTTCATAGAAGCAGCAAGAAATGACCACATTCAATTTTCTTTTCCATCCTAAATGTTGGCGGGAAAGTATTGCAGACTTGGAGAAGAAGCCTTTTTAAGATTACCAACAGGAATAAATATTCAGTGAAAAGTTGAAAACAGATACAGTATAAAATAACATAAACTTCACTGAATATTTACGTTGCCAATATGATATGCAGTTGCCAATAACCAAATCATATCCCTTTACTAACACATCAAAAGATCCCTCAGCAGTCAGCACACACAATACTCGTTCTAGCATATTTCAGCTGAGTAAAGATAACTTCGTGAATTTTGATTTGATCTATAAGGTCCCTTTTCCATATAAGTTCGGGTTG
Source organism: Chenopodium quinoa (assembly GCF_001683475.1). Lineage (NCBI taxonomy): Eukaryota > Viridiplantae > Streptophyta > Magnoliopsida > Caryophyllales > Amaranthaceae > Chenopodium > Chenopodium quinoa. The sequence goes on from NW_018743175.1 coordinate 4,435,273, forward strand.
CTTTATTTCCCCAATTTCCAGCCCCCATCAATAAAACATAAACCTGACAAACTGACACCCAAGACCTAATAACCCTGATCTTCCTCAACAACATTACTCTACATACTCAAAAACGACGATAAGCTGTCAAACTATTCCCTAAGAAAACCCTGGCACCCAGCTAACATGGATGTGTATAACTCGCATTTTCGCCGACATTTCATAATGTAGCCTAACATAAATCACCCAGAAACACTTCCCATCGCATCTTCTCTCCAGTAAACTAGAGCTTATATTGCTAATTTGCTACATTTAATCTCCAATGATTTCATATTCATATAATTAACTACAAACCCTTTAATGCACACAAAATAATCCACCTAAAAATCATACAAACACATAATATATCTGAAATCCCCCTTTTCCATTCAATCAAAATACCAAAAAAAAAAAAAAAAAAACCATCACCCACATGTACATTTATCATAAGAAAAACATACTCAACAAATTCAATTATGAAAATAAATACGAGTAACAAAAAGACAGTTTCAATCAACAGACATTCAGTACATTAAAGAGAAAATCATGCAAATGTATAAAAACAAAAGGGTATTAATTATAAATATGTGGGGAAGAGAGAGAAAGTACCGATTCTGAAGAAGCAAGAAAGATTTAGAGGGAGGATGAGAGAGAAAGAGGAGTCTGCCACTGAAAGATGAAGAAGGGGTAAGAGAAATGGTAGGTGAAGATACAACCGAGAACATTGACATCCTCGTCTTCTTTGTTAAGTAATCAAGATTATTTTGTGCTGAATTTCAGAAAACTAACTTTCAATCCTCTTAAATTTATGGAGAAATTGGGTTTTTTGAGAATCGAATTTCCCACAAAATTTAAGTGGCAAGTGTGGGTGACACAGGGTTTTTGTTGAAAATAGACCTCTAATTTATTTATTGGCCAAGCTTGAGAAATTGCAATTTTGCATATTAATTTTTTTTTTTTTCATTTTTAATTTTTCAATTTCCTCCTTAATAAATACAAGTATAATCTAGATTTTTAAAACTACTTTTTCAATCCATTTTTGATAATTACTTTTAATTTATATATCGATAAGACAATGAGATCTTGGCCTAGTGGTTAAGATTGAGGTTCTATATATCACTTTAAAACATTTTCAGTGTTGAAGACAATAAAGAGAGCGAGGGTGGTCTACAAGACATAATGATGGATGAGATAATGGATTCCTGAGCCCATACCAGTCACCAGCAATCATGCAATCTACTTTTACTATAGCCACGTCTTGTTGTAAGCCATAAGAAGTGTCGGTACTCTATGTAAGTTTTCCCCTATATAAACTGCATTAGGCAAAGAAGTGAAGGCAAGCTTGAAGTGAGTTTGCTAGAGCATTTCTGTATAATAGAGAAGTCCTCTAGAGAAAATCCTCACCTTAAGAGATAGATTGGTTCTCCATCTCTTTTAAAGTAGAGAAAAACTATAATTTCTTGTCTAATTTTATTATCATTTACCAATTTAATTAGATCATGCTCATTGATGGTAGACCTCTAAAACTCTACACCTACAATCTCCAATCAAAACAAGGAGCTCATCCACACTTGCTTTGTATTGCCTATTATGTTCTTATATAATACTTTTTGAAAACCTTATAGTTTTCGCTAAAATTAAAAAAAATAAAAATAAAAAATAAGGTTATCAATTGCCTCCCTAGATTAATTTTTCAACCAATTTCATTCACACTTCAAAGTTATTGTCTTGTGTTCTTGTATGTTCTTATATAATAGCCTTTGAAAACCTTATAGTTTTCGTTTAAAAAAAAAAAAAAAAAAAAAAAACCTTATAGTTATCGATTGGCTCCCTAGATTAATTTTTCAACCAATTTCATTCCCACTTCAAAGTTATTGTCATGTGTTCTTACATTTGGATTGAAAAGAAGGATTTAGTCTCCATTATTTAGTTGCTTCCCATATTTTTTTTTAGCACTACTCTATGGATAACTGATATGAAGTATTTTAAAAAGGTTAGTAGTTTTGAATTATAGTGTAGCTATAAACCTTTTATTTTCCACCCTCGATTCTTTTGCCTTTTTTTCCTTTTTCCCTCTAAACTTTTATACACTGTGAAAAATAATCTCATTATTTTTATCAGATATAGATGAGGATCAATCCAAATAAAGATTCATTTCATTTTCTCTCTGATCCTATTATTCTCTAAGATAATTTTCATTATGCGCCCTAGAATCATTTAGACCAAACTCATTCAACTTACTATAAGGGATTTACATGCAATGACATAATGATATGTTACTAGGAAATTTATGGCCTACTCGAGTAAGTTGTCTTCACATTACTTTCTTTGTAGTAGAGGTGATAAAAAAATCAGGTTGGGCCTTAACATCAAATCTCGTGCCCAAACCCATAACAATGTAGTAGGTTTTTTGGGCTTTTTTCGGGTCGGGTTCAGATTTTTAACTAAAAATGTGTTTTTAGGCTTGCCCAAATCCGCTCTATTTTCGGATTGGATCGGGCTGAGTTCGGATTTTTAACTAAAAATGTGTTTTTAGGCTTGTCCAAACCCACCCTATTTTTGGGTCGGATCGGGCCGGACTAGTGGGCCGAGCCAATGTTGATCACCTCTACTTTGTAGCATGGGTGCTTATCCTTGTAATATTTAATAATACATGAATCACACTTTAATAATTTTATCTAATTTATCTTATCCTCAAAATCAATCAAATGAGACTTTGTCAGAAATACTTTCAACAATAGGAAATAATACATTCTTCGTAAAATAAAAAATACAGAGTAATACCAATTGAGTGCAACTACCACGAGCCCATCTAAACCCGACACGATGCACATCGATAGTCCAAATTCATGCAACGAAACCATTGTTAAAATTTAGCACAAGCCTAACTGGTCCATCTGTGCATCACCTTGCTTGATTTAGCATAGCACGTGGTTTGAGCTATGTGCGTTTAGAAGGCCACAAAGGGACTAACACGACATTTTTAGTTCATTATAGACACAACTCACTCGAATACAAGACCCGCTTCCCTAAAACATGAACTTACATGACCTTACCCATTCAACTCAGCCTCCATTATTTAGTTCATACTCCGTACCCTCCTAACTAAAACATGAAAACCACAAACTTAAATACTTGATACAGTTTGACCTGACGTGACCCGAACCTACCCACCCCACTTGACCCCCCATACGGCCATACCCCAATATATGGTTGATTAATCATCAACCCTTGGACTTCATGTTTTAATCAAAGAAAAACGAATCTATCCATTTCCTAGTCCTCCCACACCACGAGCTCAAGAAAATGGAAAAACGACAATACCAGAAAGAAACGTCATATCCAGTAACCCCAAAAGCCGTCATCGCCTAATCCTGCAACTTCCTCAGACACCCACACCATATATATCCTTTCTCTCTCCTCCTTTCACCTCTTTTTTTTTTTCTGCAACTCAAATTCACCAATCATCTTCTTCATTCTCCACTTTCTCTCTCCTCTTTCTCGCATTTTCTCTCTCTTCAATTTCCAGAAACCATTAACAATGTTAGTGCTATCTTCCTCTACTCCTCCCGTTCTCGAGCTCCTCAAAGATAGTGTTTCTTCTTCATCGGCGGCGTCTTCTTCGGCGTTTTCTGAGGTGGTTCTTCGTCGGAGTTTTTTCACTCGGAGTAACTCTTCGTTACTATGTTGCTGCTCTTCCAAGCTCAAATTAATGGCGGATGCTGCTGTTCCGTCGTCTTCTTCTGTTTCTGCTTCTGATTCTGATTCTTATTCTGCTTCTGAAGAGGATAATTGCAAGATTCCACTCAAGAATGATAATGAGAATCAATCTCTTCGTTCTCGCACTTACCTTGATGTTCGTTCTGCTGAAGGTGTATTATCTTTCTAAAAATTTTTCGTGTTACTTCATTTTATTGCTAGCAATGAAGAACTTCCACAAGTTATTTGCGTGTTATGTTGATTAGTTTATTGTTATAACTGAATGCCTGAAATGTAGATGACTGCTGAATTGATATTTGATCATTTTTGGTGTCCAATTCAATGTTGATTTGCTTATGAAAAAATCGGCGACAAGTTTCTGTTGAATTAATATGCAGTTTTCTTTTGTTGATATTTTTGTTTTCTATAATTTGATTAATATGTTGCAATGTAGAGTTTGTTGATTAACATCTAAGCGTTATTTTCCGTTTATTTGATCGGAAAATTTTGAGACAGAACAATTAATTAGTGTCCAATTTAGTGTGTTCTTTGCTAATGAAATAAATTGGAGACAATTTTCTGCTGGATTGATATGCAGTTTCTTGATTAATTTACAGTTATAAGCAGTTTCTTGAATCATTTAATATGCTAAAATGTAGATTGCTGTTGGATTAGTATATGAGCGTTTATTTATTTATTTTTTTTTCTTTCTCTTTATCCGATTAGATTTTTTTTTGAGACGGATTAATTATTTTTTGTGTTTTTTTGTTGATGAAGAAATCGGAGACAAGTTCTTTATCCTTTGTATTGCAGGATTCATATGCTATTTCTATATAAGTTTATTGGCACAAACAATTTCTTGTTATTTTTTTGTCTATAACTGGTTTATATACTAATTGATTGATAATTGAACATTTCTTTTCCTGCTCTGTTTGTTGTTTACTGGTGTACTGTAGTGATTAGAGAATTCGAAGCATATAACAAATAACAATGTGGAATTTAAGAAAGAGAGAGAAAGATGTCCTTTGTTGGTTCACTTATTAGGATGAAATAATTTTGAATGCCTATGCGCTTTAGTTCATTATTTACTTGAACCGCATAGTTCAAGATTGTTGCTGACTTGCTGTTTTTCCCATGAAGCATATGATGTAGAGTAGATTCCTGCCTCCTAATACAGTTCACAAGTTTTCCTTTCCTCTCTGAAATATCTGAATTGTTTCTAGTGCTCTAACTTCTGAAAGTAGCATCACTCTAGGCTTTCTGTTGAAATGTGAAAGGATGAGTGTCGTACTAGAAAGTAGAAACATTCCTAACTTTACTTGGATAAGTAATGACATTCTCTTTGGAAGTGAGTGACCACTGCCTAATTGCTTAGGAAGTATGATATAGTGGAGATTAGCTAGAGTTCATTTTAGCCAGCTCAATTATTGATGAGTTCTTGTGCTTTCACATGTACCAATACTTTATAAGTGGAGAGAGAAGGGAAAATTTGCAACTTGTACGGCTGTATGTATCTTCTTATATCATGCTTTGATTGCCTACCATTTATTAGCTGGTCTGGTACAATAGCTTTATGGTTAATTGTAGTGAGCAATATTTTTTCCTTTCCTTTCTTTTAAAATCTAATTGTGCTTCAATAAATAACCCAACAAATGACCATTTTGATTTAAAGTTGAATCACAATTTAGAAAAGAAAGCCTAGGTTTGTGATGGATTCATGATGGTATATTCAATAGATTTCAAGATGTTCTTAAGTGAAAGGGGATGCTTCTTTGGCATGATATATGGTACTGGGCTCAACCTTTAAAGCTCCAAGCTCCACATTTTTTTTTTCCCTCCTCCTGATTAAAATTCTGTCCAAGATGAAACTTAGATGTAATGATGACTTGACTGTATTGTTGAACGTCAATGAAGTCTCTTTTACTGTTAAATGCTTCTTTAGTTTTTGACTACCCATCTAAGGACTGTCTGGGAAGTGGGAACCCAAGGCACTTCCTGTGCAGTTTGAGAAAGGATTCCTACTTCCCTATGTAGGATGTTCTTAAGGGAGGGATTTTTTCAGGTTAAGATGACTCCGCTTTTGTTGCCTGTTTCGTTAAGTGTATCTCTATACTTAGCCTTTCGTTTTCTTTCGTAGATGACAACTGTATGCAGTTAAGCATGCTTGATCTCTGTAATGTCTAGTTGTTGACCTTGTTGTTGTAGGGTTGTGGACTAAAAGAGCAAGTGACAAGTTTAATACTGTTTTTCAGAGTTTCTTAACAGTTCCTCCCTCTTCCCTCCCAATGAAAATACTTATAACCTTTAAATCATTGAGTTGATTCCCATATTTTGCAAAGTGTTTTTTGGGTCTATTGTTATATTATCATACAATGAAGAAATTTTGTTAAGTACTTTTCCATTGTGAAGTGTCTGCTACTGTGCTATGTTTTGACACATATGTATTGATAAAGTTTGTCTAAACCTTAAAATCGGCATTCGTAAGACCAAGGAGTCTAGACTTCTTTTTTTCTTTTATATTTATTTTTTATTTTTTTATTTTTAATTGGGTATTGTGATATCTTCCCTTAATGATTTGTATATCCCTGCAGAGCTGATTTCTGGAATAAAAAGAGAATCAGAAACTGGAAGGTTGCCTAAAGGTGTTACTGCTGCAGTGGAGGAACTTTTTCACTACTACCGCAACGCAGTAAGTTATATTATTGATCAATTCATTCCCTGGAATGCTATCTGTAGCCATTTTTGGAAATTGGGTTATATTTCTTCAAACAAATGGAAAATTTCTGCTGTTATGAATTTCTTTTGTCTGATTGGATGTGAGCATATGTTGCATTACCCTATGTCCATCTTTCATCAGACAGTAAAATACATTCTACAGTTGCATGAAGCTTGTCTCCTTGAAGCCCTGGGATTGCGTAGCAGTATTTACAATGTTTAACTAGTTCTTAAATTAGAAATTCTCTTCTGCTCCTCGAATATTTCTGGCAGACTCTAGTTTCCTTATTAATGCTATTTCACAGTTAACCCAATTTGATTCCTGTTTCCCAACTTCGAAGTAGAAGTGCAAAATTGTTTTACATATTTCCTAGTCAAGACTTTGAATTCTCCTTTTGGATTTAATTCTGCCTTTTGCTATTTTACCACTTGGAGAAAAGTATGCGATTATGTGAGGGCATGGAAATTTTTGATATAACCTTCTTTATATTCTTATCAGGGAGGGGGGTGCTTATTGCTTTTAAGTTTTGTAATGGACAAGACTCAAGAAACATTAAACATATCCGTATTTCCTTAATTCTGAAAATCTGAATATTGCACAATAAATGTCAAAATGGGGAAAAATTGGCACATTTAACAGCCTGCTATAAGCCTGTACTTATCTTTCCTGTAATAGCTTACACTAGTTGCTAAATATGTCAGCAGTCTCTCTGTTATCGCATTGACATGGCTGCGTACATCTGACTCCCTTTGCCTTGCCTGGACGAAAGATTCTTTAGAGGCATTAGAGTAATTTTTTTACTTTTTCCAAAATAAATAAATAAATAAAATCTTATTGGGGAGACAGGAAAACCTGTTGGATGAACTAAATTTTGTTTTTTCTATACTTCCTGTTTGCAATTCTGATGATGATAGAGAGATTAGATACTTATATCCTGTAGCCTGTAGATTAGTTTGAGTATCTATTTAGTGGTGTTGAGTTGTGACATCTGTCAACTGGTTTAACTTTTCAGGTCCTTTCAAGTGGAATTTCTAATGCTGATGAACTAGTGTTGTCAAACATGAAAACTATGCTGAATTTTGTGTTAATGGATATGGAGGTATTCTATGGTCTAATCTATTGTGGTCATTGATTTGTCAATGTTCTTATGTTATATATCCACTTGTGATTGGTAGACATCAGATCGTTGTTTATAATCGCCCAAAATATTTATCTATAAAAATAACATTTTTATTATATGACGGGAATTATGCACCACTCAGCTGCTTATATGGTTAGTGGTTTTAATATATTTTACAGGACCCTTTTGTATTTCCACCGTATCACAAAGCTATTCGAGAGCCTATTGACTATTATTCCTTTGGTCAAGATTACATTCGTCCATTGATTGATTTTGGGTGAGTTAACCTCCTGTCTTTCTCTTCGTGGCATCATTATTTTATAACAGTATTTGACTTATGACGTGAAAATAGTTCATATATTCTCTTCAACATAATTTAACATGATTTTATTTAAAGAGAATGTTATACTTGTCTGATTACCTAGTGGATATTGCGCTTGTTTGATTAAAAAAATTTATAAATTATGATGTTGTGGTTATTACATAATGTGGCTGCTGTTTGATTCAATGGAAGTTATTGATTTAAACATAATGCCTTTGATTAGTTTCAAATATGACTGAAAGTCTAAAAGTGCAAATTGCATTGTGCTTAAAGTGGAGGTGCATTCTGGTCTTCTGGATATTGTTTTAGAAGAAACCACGGACTACTTTTGTAGGATATACTTCTGTAGTGTTTGGCATACTGTGTTGTTTTAGTCTGTTTGATTCTTTGGGGGGTGGATTGATTAAAAAAAAATCAGCACAAGCATGTCTAGCTTTGGGGTTATTGGCTCAACCAATTCTTGATCCTTATTGTCATTGTTTCATTTCAGAAATTCATACGTCGGCAATATCACCCTTTTTCATGAAATGGAGGAGAAGCTTCAGCAGGTATCTATTCTCAAATCTCTTTGTTTCTCAGTCTTTTTTAGGCTGCTCTACCTGAGTGATTAAAGTAGTAGATAGGAAGAAAGTGTTAAAAACTTCAATCATATGGCCATTAATTGTTGGGGATTCTTTTTGGATGAATCTGAAACTTTCAGACTGAAAGGTACTATTTGGGGCCTAATGATGTGATTTAAGAGGAGGAAGTAATGTGCATTTTTATATTAGCCAATATCCTATGTGTAGAAATTTGACCAAGGATACCAGATTCAATCGTAGGATACCCTTGGTAATAATGACGTTCTTAAGATATTATAAACAAGATTGTGTATGTGCCTTGATAGTGGAGAAATGTACCTGTAGGTGTAGTGTCATGTCTTTTAAATATATATATTTCTTCATAGCAAGGAGGCCCTATATAACGTTGTGCTTGCTACATCCTATACCAGCAACTTGTGCATTTGATAAATTCCTGGTAAAGATTCCCATAATGTTGCAGCTTCAATATCCTAGCTGTAATGTGCAGGGGCATAACATTATCTTAATGTCCAACCATCAAACTGAAGCAGATCCCGCCGTGATTGCATTGCTTCTGGAGAAGACAAATTCACTCATCGCAGAAAATCTGGTGACATCAATATGCTATTTGTCAAATATGTAATTTGCACCCTTTATTGTGCATTATTTTTTCAAAGCTTACATGGAAAGGGTGTAACTTTTATATGCTGCAGATCTACATAGCAGGCGATCGAGTTGTAACTGATCCTCTTTGCAAACCCTTTAGCATGGGAAGGTGATCTGATATGCTCTATCTCATTGTTTAAGGAACCCTGTCTACTTTTTGATGTTTAGTTGTCATCTATTTCTCTTTTGTTTCGGTTCAGGAATCTTCTTTGTGTTTACTCTAAGAAGCACATGCATGATGTTCCCGAGCTTGTTGATGCAAAGAAAAGAGCAAATACAAGGAGTTTGAAAGAGTTGGCCTTACTTTTAAGGTAATTAGCACAACTTTGGATTCAGCTTCATTGTTCATGATGAAACTAGAACTTCTATTTGTAATTTTGTTGATCTCTGGATGAAGCTTCGAATTGCGCATTAGCTCTTAATAGTGAAGGGATTGCAAATTTCTATCCCATGTGGCCATGTTCTTTGTATTTCTTTCTCGTCCATGTTGACATATGGTTTCTGAAATGTTTGGAAGACCGGAAGCAGTGAAAAATTGGGAGAAACTTGATTCATAAATGATCAACTATATGAATATGGTTTGTTCATGGGGCTATTAGCACAGTGTATATTAAATAGAAAAGGTCTTTGGACTTAGCTATATGATTATGCTTATAGATGCTAAAAGGTATCTCTGTAAATCAGGAAATCAGGATGGGCATTGAGCATTTAAACTTATATTAGAGCTGCCCAACAGACTTTTTTTTTATGAAAGTGTGTTTGCTCACTTTGCTGGTCTCTATGTGTGGGTTTTTATATATATATATATATATATATATATATATATATATATATATATATATATATATATATATATATATATATATATATATATTTTTTTTTTTTATTTTTTTTTTTTAATTCTCTTTTTTTTGGTGTCTTGAAGTCTGAAATGTAGTCTTTTCCCGTTGTTCTATATTGAATATTTTCTCTTATCTTTTTCTCGTGCTGGGTCTTCTAAATGATATATCTACATCCAGAGAAGGTTCAAAAATAATCTGGATCGCACCCAGTGGTGGAAGAGATCGTCCAGATGCTGTCACTGGTGAATGGTACCCGGTAAGTTTTAATGTTACGTTAGACAGTAAAAATTTAGACCGTTTGCCTTTTCTTCTGACATCTGCACTTGCACTTTTCATACTTTTTTTTTTTTGTGCTGATTGCTGTATACTTATTACTCATAGAATGGGAGATTTTATGCTCCTAATGGATGTTTTGTTTTATTTGTTTTTCATGTAGGAGGCATTATTTGTGCGTAACTTAGTTGCTATTCTTGATATGATCTCCTTTCTGTGTATATATAGAGTATAGACTAGTTCCACTGTGCAAGTGAATCATGAATCTTATTTCTTGCATTTCTTTTCTGCTATTTTACTATGCCATTTATATGATACTGATTGGAAGAGCATCAGGCAACTTTTGATGTCACATCAGTGGATAATATGAGAAGGCTTGTGGAACATTCCGGCGTACCAGGGCATATCTATCCAATGGCATTACTATGCTATGACATAATGCCTCCTCCAGCACAGGTATCTTTATGTTGTTTGAAAAAGCCTGCTTGACTTTGAATTTCTTTAATTTGAAAGCTCACCTTTCCTTCTCTCTGCAGGTTGAAAAAGAAATTGGGGAGAAAAGAGTAATATCCTTTCATGGAGTTGGGTTATCTGTTGAACCAGAGATCAAATACTCTGATATTTCTTTTGGTTGGGAAAACGAGAAAGAGGTTGGTGTATAGTTCAGAAACTCTTGCACTAAGTGGTTCACATAAGATCATAACATGGCAAGGTCCAAAATTGTGATTCTTTTGGTGATTTTACTGCAGGCTAAGGCGGCTTATGCACAAGCATTATATGCTTCTGTGAAAGAACAATATAAAGTCCTCAAAGCTGCTATATATGAAAAACAAGGCTCAAGTGCATCAACGATGGCTACTTCTCTGTCACCACCTTGGACCAGTTGACATCGGTGGCCTTTGCTTTCTTTTTAGGTAATCCTGCTTTATTTTCAGTCAGGAGAATCATAAAATGCCTCTTATAAGCTTGACCCCCCAATAATAAAATAAAACTAATTAGGTGTTCAGAAAAAATGGCTTCTTTGGCAAAACTATGTGCGACTTCTTATGTGTAGTTTGGAGGCGCCAAGGTTTTCTTTCTCCTTTTTGTTCAAATTGATGGTCTTTCTCCTCATTTCACCCTACAAGAGGGTTTTTTTTTTTTTTTTTTTTTTTTTTTATTATTATTATTATTATTATTATTATTAATTTTTGTATTTTCTCGAGATACTTTGTGGCATCGTGCTCACTGCTCACTCCCTTAGTCCCTTTGCCCTTTAAAAGAATGACAAATCTGTTATGCACCAGGATGATACTACCATGCCAACCATGTGTACTACCTATACGATATTATTATGTGCCTCTCATCTGAATTATATTACAGTGCTACAATGTATTGCAATCTGTTTCCCTCTCCTCTAAATCACACCAACTAATTGTGATTGCAGCTTTTAAGAGAACTTGTAGCTTCCCCTGTTGCTGTCCATCATTCTTAAGCACCTTCAAGCGACAATTTTTAGTGTTTTATTGCTTGTGGAGGCAGCATGCTCACTTATTTTTCCTCGAGGGATAGTAGGTGGGGAGGAGATTATAGCTGTCAGCCTATCACTACCATTCCAATTTTTGCTAGGTTCCATTTTCTGAGAATTTTTTTTCTTTACAGGAAGAGGTTTCAAACGTTAATGACCTCTTAGGTGCTCTATTCAGTCATTGTACAGCATTGTTCTTCCGTAAAATGTATATTTCCAAATCTTGTATTGTTTCTTAGGCGAAATACGTTACATTGTTATATTACTGAAATTTTGGTATCAATTTTTGACACATCTATAGTTCTATCAGCCTTCAAATGTGTTTTTGCCTTTGAAATTTAAGTTTGAATACAGGTTGTTTGTACAGTAACCCTTTGATATTTTATTTTTCCCCATTGGTTAATAAAGTATTGCAGTTTTAGACTTAACACGGGAAAAAGTGTTCGATAATGTATTTTAATTTTCATTAACACCTAAAAACACCTACTGTGAATCATGCCTTTCATACAAGTGCGAAGTATTAGATAAATATGGAGTAATTAAATTTTTGAACGAGGTATTATTACTTATTATTGAAAGAATATGAAACTATGAAACAAAAGCAAATTAATATAATGAGAACATGCTTATTATCATAAAGAGTACAACCTATTAATTAAAATAAAAAACGAACAAATAATGGCGGCACTAGTTGCCGGAAAATTCTTGACAGTCTACAGTGAATTTCAGAGGAGTTACATCGATCACTCCCTTAAATTTCACCCTCTTTTAAAAAAAAAAAAAAAAAATGCTAACTTAGTGTAACTAATAAAAGAATAGCAATAGATTTTTAAGTCCTACCCTAAGAAGAATATCAATATTACTAATTTCTTTTTTTTTTTTAGGCTATAGTAACTGCATTATTAAGTTGGTTATTGTCGTTAACAACTTGGAGGAAAACAAAGGCAATCTTTCTTTCTTGTCCAAACCTAAACGACCATAATTGAGCAACATCACCATGTTTGAGATTAATTTTGTTTGTCACATCCCACCAACAACTTTGCAGCACCAGAGTCTTTTTCTCATCCGTATTCTTTGGCCACATTGATAGATTTAGCTCCATCTCTTCTTTGTTTTGCAGTATTAAAGTCACCTTAATATCGCCGCCTTCTTTCAACTCTCTCTTTTCTTCATCGGTTAAAACAAGTCCATTATGCTCGCGCATGTCAGTCTTAGTAAGCAACAATCGATTTTGTTGCCTTTTCACATCCGAAGCAGTAATGTATTTTTGCATTACAAGCTTAGGCACCTCGCCGCGACCACCTCCCATGCCCATTGCTTTCTCTACGAGTTCACTTGGAAGATTCGGGGGTTTAAATTTTGCCTTTTTCTTTTCTTCTTTGCTCGGCCCTGGATTTTTTTGCTTCTTTGGTACCCTTGATGACTTGTTATGGCCTTGTTCCGAAGAACGACCTCTCTTTAGTACCCTTTCTTGATTTTCTTGACGTATAATAAGAGTATTAGTAGCGTTACTACTGCTACATGCTTTATTTTCTTGATGTATAATATGAGAATTATTAGTATTAGTAGCATTACTACTACTACATGCTTCTTTTTCTTGATTTTCTTCATGTATAATAAGAGAATTATTATTAGTAGTAGCATTACTACTACTACATGCTTTTTCAGGGATGATAACCTTATTGACGTTGTCATGATTTTTTTGCTTCTTTGGTACCTTTGATGACTTATTATGGCCTTGTTCCGAAGAACGACCTCTCTTTCGTACCCTTTCTTGATTTTCTTCATGTATAATAAGAGAATTATTAGTAATAATAGTGGCATTAGTACTATTACTACTACATGCTTCTTGACTTTTTCTTCCTACATAAATGTCTTTTCCAAAAAGTTTAATCGTAGTGATAGTATCATTACTATTACTACTACATGCTTCTTCAGGGTTGATGACCTTGTTGACATTGTCATCACTTTTTCTTCCTATAAAAATGTCTTCTCCAAAAAGTCTAAAAGATATCATCATTATTGCGATTGATGATTCTTAGCTAGAAGCTAGTTGAAAATACTCTCAATTATCAAACGGTGACAAAAGAAAAATATTGTTGCAACAAATTGAAAGGGAGAAAACTAAAATACTTGGGTCAATATATAATACTATTAACCGCTTTATTATTTATGGAAATAAGTTTAGGATAATGCTAATGCTAATGCTAGTCCTAGTCCTAATTCTAATTAAAATCGGTTAACTTCATTAAGAGTATATAGATGACACAAACTTCTAAATTTTTTTTTTTGTACAATTATGTTGTAAAGTTGCTAAAATTATCAAACATTATCCAAGTTAAATTAAAATTACCCCAATATAATAAAAGTTATCCAAGTTATCTATGTTTTATTAATATAAGGAAATTTTGTATTTTACCACCCACTAAATACACCTATTTCGAAATTAGCACCCAAAAAAAAAAAAAATTTAAGTTACCACCCATTAAATTAAAAACTAATTAAGTCACCACCTTTTTCATATTTCCGGTCATTTTTCCGGCAGTAGGCCCCACTTTTTTATTTTCCTTTTTTTTTCTTTTCTTTTCTTCACTCGATTTCCCTCTCTTATGATTTTATTGTATTCTACTCTACTCTTTCTCCATTAAATTTCTTCCTCTTTCCTCATAAATTCACTGTCAAATCATAACCTCCCCGCCATTAATGAAAGTAAACCCTTTTTTTTTCTGGAAAAGGGGAACAAGGAAGGAGAAGTCACCGTCGTTGGTAGTTGATAAGGGACCAGAACGTGGGTATTTTTTCTTATTAAAATGCATATCAATACATTAATCATCAATTGTTTAAGACAATTGCACAACAATAACTGCGAAGAACCTTAATTTCATAAAAAAAAACCCCAATTCAATTGAAGCAGGAATCCTAATTTTGAAAACCACCCAATTCAATTAAAGCAAGAACCCTAATTACATAAAGCCCCCAATTTAATTGTGCGAAGAACCCTAATTTAACAAGGAATTGAGCTTACCTGATTGTGAAAGGAGCGTGTGTGTGGGAGATTTCTTCAAATACAACCTTGCAAAATTTGTGAGAATTTGAAGGTAATTGATGAAGAAATTGTGGAGGAGTTTGAAGAGTAGTTTAAATCGCGGGGAAAAAAAAGAAACAGGGTCAAAATAGTCGTTATGTGGGGCCCACTGCCGGAAAAATGATAAAAAATATGAAAAAGGTGGTGATTTAATTAGTTTTTAAATTTAATGAGTGGTAATTTAAAAAAAAAATTGGGTGGTAATTTTAAATGGGGGTATTTAGTGGGTGGTAATATACAAATTTCCTTAATATAAAGCTAAATTCTTTTTTTTAAACGAATAAGAATAATTAAATCTTACGTACTGAGTAGTAAAACTTATCTCATTGTCTAGCTATTTATATTAAAAGTTAACGTTATCCCAAATTAGCTCAAAGTTACCCTAAAACTGTTTGATCCATGTACAAACTCCCTAATATCATTGTAAAACGAACTTAGTACGCAAAAGTTTTTGTTAACATGATTGAGATCATTAAATCCAAAATTCCTCCTTTAATAATCACAGGTCTAAAAAATAAGTTCCTTTTAAATTAAAATAGTCATTTTTTTATTTTTTTGACGAATAAAATAATCATACTTAGCTTGTATGGAACAAGAACTAATTAAAATCAGGGAAGGGTGATAGTATTAGTACAATTTGTATATAAACTTCCAAGGGCTACATGCCTACATATAAGATATAACAAAACCTTACGATGACGGTGTATATGACTAACGTTGGGCGATATCATATATAAAGACCGTCAGCGTCGTCGTAGTAGTGTCAAGATTGTTGCAGTACTGGATTCCGTGTAATAGACTAATATAGTGTGTGTGCTTATTATTGATAAAGGATACCACTATACGAAATAGAACAATGAGTTGTTAATTAAAGAGTTTCGTATGAATTTGTTCTAAAAAGAACATTATTAATTTCATGTTGATTGAAGGATCTTGAATTTAATATCGAAATGAACTTGAGTAATTGTAAACTGATTCTGGTAAGCTAGAATCAGAGGAAAATGGAGAGAAATAAAAAGTTAATTTGGGAATTTTTATTATGTGAAAATCTGGGAAAGCTTTACAACAATATACAGTATATATAGTTAGTTACAAGCTCTAAAGAAAATCTGGGAAAGCTTTACAACAATGCAGACTGTTGAAGAATAAAACCTTCAAATATCATTTTCTCCATCGCATTCAGTAACCAGGATTGCACCATATAGTCATTGCGAACCCATTTCTGAAAATCGCCAGTATCAGAAGCAGGTCTTCTGCAAGTTCCATCAATGAAACAGAGTTGCATGAAGCATTATTTAATTTGTTGTCGTCAAAAACTTTGAGGAAAACAAACCCAGGCTCTCTTTTATCTTGTCCAAACCTAAACGTCCATAATTGACCAACATCATCTTCTTTAGGATCAATTTTGTTTGTCACCTCAATCCAATCACTTTGCAGCACATAATTACGAGTACTCTCATCCAATTCACTATTCTTTTTTGGCCACTTTGATAGACTTAGGTTCACCTCTTCTTTGGTTTCCCATATAACAATCACCTTAATATCGCGGCCTTGATCCAATTCTCTCTTTTCTTGATCGTTTAATAACATACATCCATTAACCTTACGCATGTCAGTCTTGGAAATCAATAATCGTTTGTGATGTTCACTTACATCCGTGACAGTTATGTATTTTTGCATTACGAGCTTAGGCACTTCATCGGTCAAACCCTTTACTTTCTCTATCAGTTCACTTGGAAGATTCGGTTGTTTAAAATCTGTCTTCTTCTTCTGTTCTTTGGTTGGCCTTGGATTTTTTTTTGCTTTTTTGGTTTCTTTGATGTATTTTCGCTTTCTTCCCAAGAACAACTTCTCTTTGGTACCCTTTCTTGATGCGTTATAAGAGAATTATTATTAGTAGTGAATGTACCCTTAGTACTTTTACTCGTACTAACTGTTTCTTCATTAGTGATATGATTCATATGAACAACCTTGTCGCGGTCGTTATTATTATAAATGTCTACACCAAAAAGTCTCATCTTAGAAGCTAAAGTAGTATTATGTTGCAATGTAGTAATCTGTATTTTGATTGAGAGAGAGGAGGTTTTTTGGCTCTATATGTAATACATGAATTCTAAACCGTTTTGTTTTATTTATGGAAATAAACTTGATATCCAAGTCTTAGATGTATAATAATCCTAAACCTAAGCTAATCCTAAATATCTAACTCTAACCCTAACCCTAATCCTAATCCTAATCCTACCCCTAATCAGATAGGTTAGCACCACGTTTGCAAATCCTTGTTCAAGTTAAACTGTTCAATTTTTTTATTTGGATCAACAAAATAAAAATAGGAAATATTAATAAGTTGATATCAAATTGGAAGATTGAGTTGGATAGGTTGTAATTTGACTTCAAAAAATAAAATTTAAAAGGATAGAAATCTGATATCGGTTTGTCAATTTTCATATTTTAACTGCCCTCCTTAATGATACTTCGTATATCTTGAGACACGGTTTGAAAATAATCTAGATCGCACTCGGTGGTGAAAGAGATTATTTGTGAAAATAGTATTGTACACCCGGGTGCACCATGCGCATGGTGCACCCGAAAGGCGGAAAGAACATATTGTTATTTGACAAAGAACATATTCGTGTATGACAAAGAACATGCTTATATTTGACAAAGAACATACCTATATATGTTTGATAATAAGTTCTTCTATACTTGTGTTATTTAACATATGTTGATTAAACATGTTTTTTGGATTTCAATAATACAAAATATGTTCTTTGAATTTGGCTCGTATGTTCTTTAAATTTGGCTCTCTTTTTTTTTTTTTTTTTTTTTTTGACTGGCTCGTATGTTCTTTGAGGTAATGAGTTCTTTAACGTATGTTCTTTAACTCATGTTATGATATCTTTGGTAAAAAAAAAATTCCGTCAATGTGTAATTTTCATGAAATTTTAATAAAGTTTTTATCATGTTCTTTTTGTAATGTCTTTATGTTCTTTAGTAATGCATGTTCTTTGTTAAAAACAAACATGTACTTTTTCAAACACCTAAATGTTCTTTTTCAAACACCTAATGTTCTTTCCGCTTTTTTTTATTTATTTAACCGGGTGCATAGACCATGCATTAGATTGGTTGGATGCTAGCACTGGTGAATGGTAATGTTGTCGTCTCTGTCTCATTTTACTTGCTTCACTTTTAACAAAATACTCTCATAAAAATTGGTCAAACAGGAGCATGCTAAATAAAATAAGACTAAGGCATTTTTCACTTCACTTTAAAAAAAAATTACTCACATTCAGTAAAAATAAGTTCCTAAAAAAATACTCGCAATCAAAGTAAGCCTACTAAGGTCGACTACGAGAATATACACAATAAACAACAACAAACCAAACATGGCCAAAAAAAAAAAAAAAAAAAAAAGAGCTCTAAGGCAGACGTTTGCACGAATGCACAATGCACCATGCACCAAGTTATTGTTTGCTCAAACACAATTTAATGTAACATGAAATCACACAATAGAAAGAGCATTTAGACTTGTTATGACTTAAACTTGAATGACAACCTTACCAGCATTGGAACTGGTAAAAAAGTGAAGCCATGCTATCTAAAAAGCTTTCAATACCCTTGTTAATTTTAAGTTTTGAGCTTAGTTTTTGTTCCTTCAAATATCCACCCACTTCTGTTGCAAATTCCCCAAATTGATGAAAATATGACCGTAACATGAAGCCTTGCATGTGAACTTCCTTTCCCACCATATTCAATAGATTTCTCACTCCTTCCCTTTCTGTCCAAACCTGTTTAAATCACATAGTTAATAATAATTTACATGTAATTATGCATGTAGAACTCTTCAATTTTTGTAGAGGCTATACCAATTCGACATATAATTGTAATACACCGTGCATAAATAGGCAAAATTTGTACACTATGAATCACAACAACACGAGGTGATTTTATCAACTAACAAATTAAAGACGGTTGCAAATCACCCTCGACTTATTTCCACTTCAGTTCAGTTTAAAAGAACAGATCCTAATGCTCCTTTCATTTGCAAATCAAGAATAAAAATTATAGAAAGTACTCCGTATATACCTTATTGTATTGGGAAATCATTCCGCAAAGTGGAATACGCGCATATGTATTAACATGATTGAGAACAGCCTCAAGAGTTCTGCCTCCCACATTCTCGAAGTATATATCAATTCCATTAGGGAAGTACCTATAAAATTAATTTAGAATAATTAAAAATCATTAGTGAAAATAAAAAGATATTGTGTATATGTAATACTCCTCAAATTAATTACTTGCTTAAGGCAGCATCAAGATCTGTTTCTTTCTTGTAGTTGAATGCATCATCAAATCCAAATTCTTCCTTCAATAATCTCACCTATAAAAAAAAATTCGTTTAAATTAAAATATAATAGTCATACACTCATACTTGTACGGAATTAGAACTAATTATAAACTGGGAGGGTAGACGGGATATACATACTTTCAAGGACTACGTATAACAAAACCCAATTATAAAAACGCACCTTGTCATCAGATCCAGTGCTACCAATGACGCGACAACCTTTGATTTTAGCCAATTGACCAGCAATCATCCCAACACCTCCAGCCGCGGCAGAAATGAACACATTCTCCCCTGCCTTTGGCTTCCCTATTACTTGTATTCCTACCCATGCTGCCAGTCCTGGTATTCCTGCACATTTTTCCCAAATACTTTATATGATTAGGCATTTCCACTCCGATTTTATGACTTGCTCATCAAAATTGTACTCCCTCCGCCTTTTCAATTAATTAAGAAGAATTGAACAAATAGAACGAGGGCAGGGTCAATTAAAAATAAAATAAAACATAGAGACAGAGGGAGTATGTAGTATAAAATCATCGTACCAAGCACATTGAGATACTCCGAAGGGCTGACCCCTAAGGCAGGATCAATTTTAGTAGTCACAGCTTGAGAGGGTATTACACTATACTCAGCAACTGGCATTTCTGAGCAGACCACCAAGTCACCCTCCTTATATTTGGCATCTTTTGATCTAATTATCTTCCCTACTCCATATGATACAATAACCTGCATTTAAATTCCGTTTTTCCCAATTACTATTATTGTCGAAAGTAAGAAAAAAGTAACCGTAACTCTAAAGATCAGAGTAAGATAAATACTAAGCTTAATAAATTGAACTGAAAAATTCTGCAGAGAAGTTCAAAAGAACAAGGCCTAAAAAACTTAAAGTAGCGACACTATAACATTTGATAAAACCAAATGTATATTTTATAGTGTCTATTTTATAGCAACAAAGAGATCAAATGGCGTTATTTAATAAAAAGTCATACGACATCTATGATTAAAAAAAACCTGGTTAATGGGATACTGGGACACATTAAGACCATCCTCTTCGACACCAGTCATTCTTGAGCGCAAATATGGATCAACTGAGATCCAAAGGCTCTGAATAGCAACATGATTTTCGGGGATGGAATCGACGGCTAAGGATAAGCTCACAGTTCTGAGCTTAAGATGATCCGACGATGGTAGACCGTCTCTAGCGTAGGCTGCCATGTGCCATTCTTTACTCTGTACCACCTCCATTTCTTTGAAAACTCTCTCTAAATCATACACAATATAAGCACTAATAAATCTATACTACGAGTAATAATAAGAGATATATGGTGATAATTGAAAAGGTGAAAAAAAAGGAAAAATATCTTCATTTTGTGCTTTCATAATCATTCGTAATGAGTTGTTATAATTGCATCAATTTAGAACCACGCGTATTGTTTCACATCTTACCAAGTGTACTATTTTTTTTTTTTTCTTCTTTTGACACATACCGAGTGTACTAATCTTTTTACACATACCAAGTGTACTATATATTAGACCAGGCAAATGGGTCATTCGGGTCAGGTCAGGTCTGGGTCGGGTCATTTTGGGTCGGGTCAAATAGGTATCGGGTCAAGTTCGGTTCAGGTCGGGTCATTTCGGGTTGATTTTGGGTTAACTAATTATCTGGTCGGGTCGGGTATCGGGTCAACACTTCGGGTCGAGTTCGGGTCGGGTCATTTTTCGGGTCGGGTCAATTCGGGTCGGGTCGATTTTCGGGTGCAAATTTCGGGTCGAGTCATATTCGGGTCAGGTCATATTCGAGTCGATGTACTGGGTTAAATTCAACTCTGTATATATATTTATTTATTTTTTGACAAGAAACTCACTATATTTTTTAAGGCTACTTTTTTCATGGAATATACTCATATAGTAATTGTGAGACTTTTGTTGACCTTGTTTTTTTTTTTTTTTGGTGTTTAGATTGAGAATCAATTTCAAGATCTCTTGAAACTAAGAGGGATGCTCTAACTAATTGAGTTATAAGCTTATACGAGTTATACCTTACTCTTTTATTGTCCTTAGTTTTAATACTCTTATTATCATTGTCACTGTTTACTGTTGTAATATTTATTTGTATTATTCTTATAATAATCTATAATATAATCTATGTTTTTTAAGTGCTCCATTAATTTTAACTGGACATACACTGATACATGTATGCAGGCATGTCGTGCAAGAAATTGATTAATAATAGACTTCCTATTATAATAACTTACGAATTTTTAATAACTTATAAAGAGGAAGACCAAAGAAATCGAGAAAAGTAATGCTCAAAATATGTAAATTACTTACACTGTTAGTTTGTTACACATTACAAATAAAAAAAATGAAGCCAGTTTGATTGCGGTTATTTTCTATTTCGGTTTGCTCAGGTTAAATCGTTAGCTTAAAAGCTTAAATAGATTCTGGTCATTTCAAGTATAAGGTAATCTTAGTTCGAGTCACTTTGGATTTCGAGTCTATTTGGGTCAATTAATCCAAGTTAAAGATCGGGTCGAGTTCGGGTTTCGGGTCACTTCGGGTAACGGGTCAACTTCGGGTCGGGTCAACTTCGGGTCGGGTCACTTCGGGTTTCGGGTCAAGGTCGGGTCAATTCCACTTCGGGTCGGGTATGGGTCGGGTTGCTTTGGGTTTCGGGTCAATTTCGGGTCACTGTATTCGGGTCAATTTCGGGTCATGGGTCGGGTCATCGGGTCTGGGTCAAGTTTGCCAGGTCTACTATATATATATATACTAGGTTAGGTCCCGTGCCATGCACGATAGTTTTTAATAAGTATTCTTATATTAAAACAATATTTTATTATAAAACATAAATTTATCTAAAATATCATAAAAGAGCCTATTAGCCAGATAGATATTTTAAAATAGGTATTTTAAAATACGTATTTAACAATATTATATTTTTCTATATTTCACCAACAAATTGATGTCATTTTTATCTTGTTAACCAAGTGAATTTTTTCAAACTATGTATTAACCCGTGAAAAGATTTCTTTTATACACACTATTAATTCATTTTCTTTTACGTAAATATTTTTTTAATCAATAATCAAGCAACTTAAAATATTATTCTATATCTTTCATGTCAAATATATATTTTTTTTTTTTATTATTCAAGATTTCTAATTACTTTCTTGGAGCTTCTAATATATAATATAATAAAAGTATTCAAAAAAAAAAAATGTAATTCTTGTTGTAATAATTGTAGTACTTAACACTCTGTATGACTCAAATCATGTTATAAGTCCCGTTAAAAAAATGTTATAAGTCCCATATAAAAAATTTGTTGTAAGTTTGATTTTTTTTTTTTTTTTTTTTTTGGTCAATATATTATATGGAAGTTTATATCAAATGTATTATTTATGTAAAAATTTGTAATATTTTATTTATGTATAAAGATTTGCTTCCTAAATAGATTTTTTAGAAAAAAAAAACTAAGGGACATATCAGAAAATGACACGTGTCATTGTTGGTGTGTCTTTTAGTATATAGTTATTGATTTTTTTTTATTTTTTTTAATAGAACCAAGTGTACTATTTTTATCAAGGAAAAACTTATAACATGTGAAAAACGAAACGATTGACCTTTTGCTCATGTGGGGTGTAATAAGGCTTAATTAAGCTGGCTTTAAAAAAAAAAAAAAAAAAAAAAAAAAAAAAAAAAAAAAAGCTTAATTAATCTAGAACTTGTATTTTTTTTTTATTATTTTTTTAATGGTAAGATACGAAGGAGGGTCCCTCATCCTTATCACAGATTCACAGGAATGGGGGGATGAGAAATCGAAACCCTATCAACCATCCCTCCATCTCTTAGATTCTCTTGTTATTTAATTTCATGCAAAACACCTTATGTGACCTAATCTATACTTTCGTAGATGATAACTTTGATTTCGGGAGGTAATAAGTCGTGTAATGAATAATAATTGATGATGATGTTGATGTTGCCCATGTTGGTGTTTGAGTTATGATGTTGGACGATATCATAAAGGCTACTAGTCGTAGTCTCAAGATTGTTGCGAACTGCGATACTTGTTTTCTTTAGTGTGCTTATTGATGAAGGATACCACTTCACAAATCGAATTAGTTGTTAAAGCATTTCATATACGAAGTAGATTTCTTCTCAGAAAGACATTATATCATATAGATTGAGAGGTCTTGAATTTGAGAATTCAAGTATTCAACGATTGATCTTTCTATTTAAAGAACATTAGATAATACTCCATATTGTTTTTGTATACTATTCACCATAGAAGAAAACAAAAAGGTAAAAACAAAAAAAATGGTCGTATATTAATGAAACTAAATGATATATACAGTACACACTAACACAGCTATCTAACTGCGAAATCCTTTGGACTCCCAGAGTGAGACTAAAAGTACAAAGCAACAAGGAGATTGGAGACGATATTTGTTCTTATACAATTCACAACTGATTTGTCTTCGCGTATGAGTAGTGTATTACACATAATACATTACTTGGATGTCTAATACAGTACTAGAATAGCTAAACAAAACCCTACCTGAATAGTGTCAAGAACCCATTCAATTGTGATCGCTATAAAACCCCTAGATTGCAGATTTGAATAGCTTTTTGTTGATTCCTCGACATTTTCCAAGGATCACCAATCAAGCAAGCATCTACAACTAACAGTTCATGTTGCAAAGTGTGGCAACGGCTCATGCTAAGTTGTGTTATGTAGGAACTTGAATTCCCTGTCATGTTTATCACACAAAAAAGATTTGATTTCAGAGTCTACTCTTCATGAGCAAATACTCGTTAGACACAAGGAAATATTGTGCCCAACTTAAGCATTTGTTTCTTAACAAATATGAAGTATTGTGCTTAATATAACCAGCTGTCTAACAAGCGGTTAGAGAAGAGACGTACTTTATTGAGCTTCTTGTAAAAAATCAGTTCCACCTCTCGACGAAGAATTTCCACATCCTTTGCATAATCGCTTTGATCTTCCTCCTCCATTAACTGCTGCAGTTGCAGCCTCATTCTTTCCAATGCCTTGTCCAAAGCACAGAAGTCCTTCAAAGCAGAAGCGTCAATCGTTCTAAGTTGTAGAAGACTCTTAATTGCAGCAAGTGCCTGTAGGAGAAAACAACATGATGTTCAATCAACAGCATAAATACAAACATGTTCATAACTTTTTCACGGACCATCAACATCCAAGTTATACTCAACAATATAGGGAGACAGAACAAACAGCTATGTTACATGCACTCGGATACTCATATCAGACACAGATACTAGACACTCCTACTTTAGATTGATTTTCTATTGTTTTTAATCCAAAATGAGGTGTCGAAGTGAAATGCCCAAATGCCAAGGATCCAACAAGGGTACTTGGGTGAAATGAAATTTCTGAACAGCGAAAAACAGAAAGAAATTTGGGGTGTGAATGTTCAACAAGCACATTACAGATTCAGATTCACAAATAACAAAACTAAAAGGGGTACCTTTTCCTGGAGATCAAGGTCATCTGATGATGTTAAATTAACTATTGCCTTCAGAAAAACATGATCTCTGAAAAAGGGAAGCTCTGCCTGATCAGCATTCTCTAATTGGGACTCTGCCAAATCACCGATAAGAAAGACACATTTTCGGCGTAGTCTGATGTCAAAGGTAGAATTGCTAAGTATATCCTGCAAAGAAGAGAGCATTAATGCAACTTTCAAGCCCTCTTGAAATTAAATGCCCTAATGGCCAAGGAAATCCAATTCCCTTTTAGTTCCATTTTTTCCATCAATTTGGCCTTCATTTCTTTAGTATCTTTTCTTTATTTTTTTGTTTCTAGACTAGAATTGAATGAGCAGATAAATAAGGTGTAAGTTGGATAAGCCAGATACCACCAGAATTTATCCTAATTTACCTTAAGTGTCAAGTCTCCAGCTTCCGCGTAAAAATTTTCCTGGCCATTTAAATTGTTTCTGACTAAGGCTGAAACTGCATATAGTGCTTTGTTGGCCTCTTCCACAGCATCAGATTTCACCATCTCCAAGAGCTTCGCCAGTATACCAAAATCCAAAACCTGAAATCCACAAGTAAACTTATCACATAACATGAACAAACATCTTATAACCATTAGTGGGGTTCCCAGTTCATAATGCATTTTTGTTAATGTATAGTAAACACGTACAGCTGTATCCTGCAGCAAAAATGCAGAACTACTTGTAAAGAACAGATAAACTAACCTGCTTCTGAACAACTGGATTGTTCTGACATGCTTTTCCAAGAACCCAAGCAGCAAGTTTCCTTACATCTGGCTCAGCATTGTCAAGCTGTCTTATAACAGCGACAAGACCCCCAAGTTTGTTCAAATCTGTTGAAAAATGACAAAAGAAGTATTAACCATCTATAACACTATCACAATAAAAACAATGCTGACTAATGTTGGAGCTTAAAATGGGATTTTTGTTGTTGTTTGGGGGGGGGGGGGGGTAAATTCAGAACACAAACCCCATTGCTTGTTAATCTTACGTCCAAGTTCTTCCTGGTTTTCCCACTTCACCATTATAAAGTAATCAAAAAAAATGTTAGATTAAAGCTAGTGATGTAGTAGTATGAGACTTGATTGATATACAAGATGAGACAAAACCAGAAGACCCCAAATTGGGGTGGGAGTGGGAAGGTGAGGAGAGTTTGCTAGAGAATTTAAACATCAAAAAACATGTCAAAGCAGCTTTAACAAATTCCACAGTCGAATACAGAGAATATAAAGCACTATTGCTGAGTATGTTCTGGTCTTCAAGGTTCTAAAATATTACTTCAAAGAACTCTAACGGTCTAAATTGCAACAGGATAAATATCGGCTAATAGAGAGTTAAAACCCTAAAATTGCAGTATAGGACATACCATTGGCGTTGTCAATAGGCTCAACAAGTGTCAACAGCTCTTCCAGAGCACGAAGGCGGTCTTCCAAAGAGAGAGAAGAATTATTCAAGTCATCTATTGCAACTTTCATCAGCTCTGCATCTGAAGGCATTTTTAACTTTTCCATTAATTCCTGGACACAAGATAATAAACATGTTAGATCTAATAGCAGTGCCAAAAATTCAGGTGTATTGCCACAAGAAAACAAATATTGGAATTTATAACAAGAAAGAACAGCAGAAGGAATTCTACTAAAAGAAGATATTTCGAGTGAACAGGAACATGTTGCACTAGCGGGAAGGTTATAAAACTTGTGGTGAAAGCAGTGACATCTTAATTCGTCAAGGAAATGTGTAAAACACTTCTTCGCACCTTTTAATGTTAAGCGCATCTTTAATTTGTCACTATCAGTATAAATAAGTAAATATGTTGCTGGGAACAAGCATAAACACAAGATTTTAGCTAAATTATAGACAATGTTCTTTTTAAAATGATCTGTAGAAGTAGCAAGGTAAGACAGTTGAACAAGAAGTAGCTTAATGCAAGCTACATAAAAAAATAAATTCCTCACCCAAGAAAACCAGAAGGCAAAAGTAATGATATAGAAAAGACCATTATGTTTTGTTTATAGCATTTTGAGTACTAAAAGATAAACACCTTAATTTCTATTTGGCGCCTCTTTAGGTCGTCATCAGACAGGCGCTGCACAGATTTTGCACCTTCCTTTAACTTTGCTGGATCAGAATGTCCTGTAACATCAATAAAAGGAGAAATAGAGATGTCACTCCACAAGAAAAACATGTTGCACACAGCATGCCTGGAATATTACGTTCAGTGAGAAGTCTTGTGTAAACACTAATCATATGGTAATTTGGATTGCTGGAATATATGTCAAATTATTTCCTTAAAAATCTGTGCGGAAAAAGGATTATGCTTGGCAGCTAAAGGTGCACCAAAAGAATATATAAAAAGATATATCCTTTTTTTGAGTGCGGATGCATGAATAAACTCTTTGACAATGGAGATTCAAACAGGTGAGTAAATATGATTACACTGCCACAACGGGATATCTGACACGAAAAATTCAAAAAAATTAAAGATAGATAAGAATTCCCTTAATATGAACAATGAAGGCGAGTTCTAGCTACTACTCTCTCCTTTGAAGACAAAACCACTAAGCATTTAACAATCATATATCCGGAATTTTATCTGCCACTTCATGGCACACTACTCATAGAGTTATCTAGCTAATGACTAATCAAATTGAATACACCTGGCAACATCTAGGATTCTCCCACTGGCTACTACAAACTACACTATATAGAACACATGCCGGAATGTAAAAAGCCTTGGCAAAAATATCAAGGCCTCCCTCCCTCTAACACCAAGTGACAAACCCAGATTTTGACTCTGTGTATCCTTAATTCCAATCAGGGTGCTCCACCATTATGTGACTTACTGCATACATAGCAGTCTAAATTTTATGATCCACCATATCATCTAGTGTATAGCCTTACATTCTAATAAAAACAAGACAAGTCAGGGTCAGCAATATTAATATAGAGTATATAGTACAGTTAAGAGATATGCAGTGTAGCAGTGTCATGATGCTAGAATATACAGTGACACCTATATGTCTAATGCAACAATGTAGATAGGAAATATATACAAGTACTTAGTGACTGAAATTAAGGTTTTACAAATCAAATCAAGGCTGATATCCAGATAAGAAAAAAGACAATCATAATGACATTAAGTGACTTTGATAAAAAGAAAAGCAACCCAAAGATACTACTCAACAAAACATAAAGAACGAAAAAGGGTGATACCTATTGCCCACTGTAACATCCCATCAAGAGAAGAGAAACCACCATCAAGCTCATTATTGTCATCCAATGCCTCAGGTTCTGCAGGTTGCGAATTCCTTAACAATTCTCCTTCTTCTTTACCAGTTGACCAAAACAACCCCAGAGCTGACTTGTTAACCCGACCATCACTTGCCCACGCCATCGCAGCTGATATTACAACTACTATGGACAAAATAAGGCTCAATCTAACTACCCTCATCCTGCGCGGTATCTAGAGGAAAACATATGCAAGGATTCCAGATGTCAGCCAACTTACCAATCCTAATTAACACATAATCAAACTCGTATACAAAATATACTCAACCATTCAATCGAAATCACAAAAAAAATTCATCTCGTGGAACAGGCTAATAAGTACTTGATCTACACATAAAGACTTCCAATCACAAAATTAAAAACACGCAATTACTAGAATTTCTCTAGCTTATCTACCATATTTCAAAATTGAACCTAATTTGTAAAGATAGAGCTCATAGAAGGTTTTCTATAAACACCCATTATCAATCAAGCTTCCCTAGTCCTAACCACACTAATTTGTTCTTCCCAATTCCATCAAATCAAAGTTCTTTCATACAAATTTCACTACATTTCTACTTTAACCAAACAAACAATTCCACAAAAATAAAAACCCATCAAAATTAAATTTTATAAACCCTCGATTCAGCCAATCCCCATCAAGAAATTGACTTTAAAAACAAATTACAAACCTAAAATACACCAAGATTCAACTTTATGTAAGATTAACATACAAGATTAATGGGCACATAACTAATCTTCAACTAATCCAGAAAATTAAGCAAAATAAAGAATCTGGGTAATCATTTAAACAGCGAGAAAAAGGGTAATTTACAATAATAATCAGAGAAAAGAGAGAAAACGTACTGATTATTAAAAGCAGAAGATTGGAGTTCGTCGAAGAGAAATATTTCACGGTGGTTTTTGGCTGAGGAACCTGGGTTTTTTTTTTTTTTTTCTGTGTAATAAAAGTTGAATTGAATTCAATTAAAAATGGGGGAAATTAAAGATAATTGTTTATTGTGTTTTCGACGTTTACATCAGCTAGCCAATGACATTGCAAGAGATCTGTTTTGACACATAGGATGAAGTTTCTAGAGGGCTTTCTTTTACTTTCTCTTTAATGGGTTTGCCAAAAAAATTGTTTCCGGAAAAGAGGAGGAAAAGGAACCTGTATTGGTTGTTGACTAGATGAGGTTAGGGGCCTTGGGGGAGGTGGTGTTGGTGGGTCGTGGCTAGATTAGGCAGAATTGACCCGATCAAAATGATTCGACTTGAAACTTGATAAATTTAGTTTGATCTGAAGTGAAATTGGCTCAGTTTAGTTTAAGCATGATCGAATATACTCCCTACGTCCTAATATATAGTTCATGTCTGTGTTTCTTTACGGAATTTAAGAAATAGGTGGAGAAAGTGAATGAAGTACATTAATAAAAGTGAAAAATACAATTATAATCAAAAGTTAGAGAGAGAAAGTGGAAAAAAGTACAAGACATGTGCAAAATTCAAGGGTAATGTAGGAAGTATAATGAATAAAGTAAAAAAAAATGAGGGTATAATAGTCTTTACATACTATCCAAAAATAGAAACGTGAACAACATTTTGGGTCTCCAAAATAGGAAAACAAAAACTATATTATGGGACGGAGGGAGTAGTAGATTTGAAAGTGATTCGAGTTAGCCTGAACTCTATTATATGGCCCTTTTTGTGATTTCAAAGGTAGCTAGTAGCGTTTATCAAAGTTTGATTCCTTTTATTTTAGTATTCAATCTACCTTTACCCACTACTAATTGACAGCTATTAAATGTATCCACTATCGTAATTTTGCCAAACAGAGCCGAAGCTTAAAATCGGTGGGAGTAAGATTGTTATCCACATTTTCATAGTTTAATGATCCAAAAAACTATTGGATTACAAACATAAGTATAATGTAATTGGGCTTTGCTTGAAAGTGGGCTGCCTACCAAATGCAACTTAAATTTTTTAGGGTATTGCGTCCAATTGCTATTTGAGAACCCCCTCTACCAATCTGCATTACGCCAATACATAAATACATTACACCGATAAAAATTTGAAAGAGTAATCCAAGAAACGTTATAGAGATTCTTAGAGTTATGTATATACCTCTCTATTTTTAACCTTCTCATTGTAAGTAATTTTAAGGATTCTTATACTACGTATAGAACTTTTGTCTCATAATAGAGTGTTTTTTTTTTTTTTAATTTTTATAGTCAATATCTCATATTAAAATAAATCTAACAATCTCATATTGAGATTTTATCTTGTAAAGTATAGAGTACTCTTTAGCAACTAGCAAATAACTACACAGTAACAATTACTTATATTTACCAAACACTTTTTCACAACCACAAAAGAGATACTCCTTAGAATAGCAGTTAGCCAAATCAACTAATATGACTAACTAAAAGCTAGCAACTGACCTAAATGCCAAACAAAGAAATTATCTACTCCTATGTTTAGGGGTGTACACCGGTCCAAAACCGGACCGGACCTGGACCGGACCTGTTTGGACCGGGGACCTGAATTGGGTAATTATGAGGACCGGGGACCGGACCTGAATTAATAGGTCCGGTTCCGGGCCAGACCTGAAAAATCAGGTCCGGTCCGGGTTTGGACCTGAATGGACCTGTTTTGTGTCTTTTTCGTTTTTTTTTTTTTTTTTTAATACAAAATCTGTTGGACCTGCATATGGACCTGCATATGGACCTGTTTTGTGATTTTTAGACCTGTTGCATAATTTAATAATTACATACAAACCAAAATTATCAATTACAAAACTACATAAAGTCTATAAAGTCCCGATTCTCAAACACCAAAAATACAAATGAGTCCACCGAAAATACAAATAAGTCCACGAAAACTCAGTTTCAATTTTTCAGAGTTTGGTTTTCTTTTTTTTTTTTTTTTTTTTTTTTTTAATTACGATTTTCCCGGGTTTCAGGTCCGGACCTGAAAACCCCGGGTTTGGACCGGGTCCGGACCGGGACCGGGAACCTGGATTTTTAAGAATCGGGACCGGACCTGAATCAACAGGTCCGGGTCAGGTCCGGTCCGGTTCAGGTCGGTTCAGGTCCGGTTTCAGGTCCGGGCCAATTTTTGTACACCCCTACCTATGTTAATTTGTGTATATATTTTTTAGTTTATTTTAATCATTGTTGGATTCCAAAACTAGAGCTAGACACAACGGACACATAGTAATCTTACTGAAGACAAAGACATAAACAAGAAGACATTTGCACCTAATATAAAATGAATAAAACAATGTTTAATTTAGTGTTCCTCGACCTCCTGTAGTCTGTGGGATTGTACATTTGTTTCTTCAAAAATTCAAAAATGATGATTATATTATTATAATATTAACATGCACGAGGTATGAAATCCTTTTACACTTTTGAATTCAACATATCTCTTGGAATCTTAACCTTACTAAGCTTGAACTTAGTTAAGAGAATTAACTTTTTAGTCATGCTTAAGCCCTTTAATGTGGTTGGTTGATTGTTTTATACTCCAAACTTCATATAATTACGGAGTACTCAATCACTTTGGTTTGGGGATATGGAAATTTCACAATTCACCATATGAAAGGGAAAAGTGAAGAAACAAAACTAAAAGTATAATGCAAAGAATTATGATTGTATGTAGTATAAGATCGGCTTGTAAAATGTCTAGATTTAAGTAGAAATTTTTGAGTTAGCCTAATTGAGCTTGTGACATTTTTTTTTTATTCAGAAAAATAATGTTGAAGAATGTTTTAGATTAGATATAAACAGCTCAAATTAATAACAAGGTCGGGTTTAAAAAGGTTTGAAAATATTATATTGGAACAGAATAAGACGCAACTTGATCCCTTAAGGTCTTGCTTTTTTGGATTTCTTTTTTAGGTCAGGTCGCTTCAATTCAATTTTGTTCATATTATTATTATGATTTATTCTTTCAAATCTTTTACTTTTTCGACTCATTCAAATAAAACAAGTTCAACAAACATGCAAGTTGTAAATATTTTGGGTAAATAAGAATAAGTTGAAAAATACATTTGTATACTATAATTATTAGGATCGATAAAGTATATGACTAATAGGTAAAGAAACAATCAAAGAAGATGCAATGTTTAGATTCCAAAAGAAGAAAAATACAACCAAAAAACATTGCATATCAATTATTCATGAGTTCATGACCTCTCAAGTGACAAGTCAAAACTCAAAAGATGAAACTTAAATAAGATGGGTCATATATATGTATCTTCATAATGTTTAAGCCTATCCAACAAATATACACCAAAACAAACAAAATTATAAATGAGGTAGAACTCATTATTACATCAATGAAGCTAATGCTAAGGCCCACGAAGCACCAAGATATGAAGCAACCCTAAGTGTTTAATTGAGACGAGACTTTTGACATTTTTTTTTGACAATTAAATAAATTATAGGGTACTTTGTAATTTAATAAACCCAAAAAAAATTGGTTAAAAACTTTAAGGCTTAAATCCCAAGTGTCGGAGTTTGGTTAGACATAACTCTAATAGGGTAAAAAGATGAGGGTCCCTTTTTCTTCTTCCTTTTTCAATCATAATGTTAAGCGTGCGGGTGCTATTTCTCAAGTGTGATTTTACGACTTTGACAACATATAATTCTTTAAGTGTACTTTTTATTTTGATAAAAGATTTATATTCTTTTTCTTTTTTGGTACAAATTACTTTGATGCAAAGAATTGAAGAGAAAAACTTATCTTTCATGCATAATGAGGTTTGTAAGTGTCCTCTTATTTTCTAACAATTTTAATCTATATGTTTACTTTAACAAGAAAATTTTGTATAATTTCCATTGTGATTTAACATGTAATTATGTTGTCTTTAATTAGACTTAAAGTGGAATGATGTGAGTAAAGTGAAGAGAGTTGTGAAACATCACTAGTTTAACGCTCTGGATTTCTTTTCCTAATTGTTTAACTAAAGTTATTATGTACAAGTTTTTAAAAATGCACTTTGTATCTATGTGATTGTCTAAAACTAATATTTTCTCTAAGCAATAGTGTGTTATCGAGTGATTTGAATTGTTATATGAAGAAATAATAATGCACCACTTGTTTAATTGATGGATAATAGATACGAGTAATAAGAAAAGTTAGTAAATTATAATACAAAATGAGCATTTACTATATGTAGTGATAAGCAAGATTCAAAGTATCAATGAGCATTTAAATTGATAGCATAAGGACGTAGTATTAAGTTATGAATTTACGATAGTAGCACACTAGCACATCGAACTCTAACCCGTTTTTGCTTATCAGTTTATTACTTGTGTGTTGTTGTAACTTTTGTAAGCCTTTATAAATATTGTTGCACGGTTGCAGCACATGTTTTAAAGCATTCCAAAACAAATAAAATTCAAGGAGATCCCAAAACAAATAAAAATTTTCATCGAATCCGCTTGTGCCCGTCTCGACCTACTTAGTGGTCACAAGCCTCAATCAACCTCAAACTTCGCTCTTGTCGTCAATAGGTAAAAGTGTCCATCAATCTCATCTCCCACTCGGCCGCTCGATCGTGTTGCTTCATGCTCACAAACTTCTTTCTGCATGCACTAGGTTTGGAATCTTGAGTCTCGGTTAAGAAACACTAAGAAACACGAGCTTAAAACCTAAACTAGGCCAAAAATACACAAGCATAAGCTTACGTAAAACTTTATAAATTTCAAATCAATCAATCATACTTTTCGTTAAACACCGTCACGTATTTATAAGCTAAATAATTAGCCTAAAAATCGCGTAGAACAAATTCTAATCTAACTAGAAAACTAACCCTAACTTGTAAAGATAATATTTTGCAAATGTGATTTTTAAAGTTAAGCTTATCTTCTACTAACCGAATTAAACTAACAAAAATATCCTAATAAATTCGGTCACCTAATAATAAAATTGAAGTTAACATAAAAATAATTAAAATAACAATACTGATGCCTTGGAACCACATCACCCTCATTGCCAATAGATAAGTGTGCACCCGCACAGATCTAGTGTCAAAAAACGTGTACCATGGCATATGCGATTTATGTTACTCAAAAATCAAATTGTTGTATGTATTGAAAACGGAAAAGTTACATCTTGAGTAAAAGTAAAATGTAGATAAAATTTACTAATTATATATATAAAAAAAATGTTCTTAGGATTTTTTTTAATAACAGATTCCGTTACTTAATTAGTAGGGCAAGACAGCTAACGTTGTCCAGCTAGTGAAAGTGGTGATATTAGACTCCAAAAATAAAATGCATGTAGCAGTACCACCTTAGTTGCTTAAGTTTTACATTGATTGGGTAACATTATCTTAATTAATGGTGAGAATAATAGTACTAATGACAGCTTAATTACAAACGTACTATCTGGCAAAAAAGAAAACAGCGGCACTATATTGACAATATTGTAAGAAATTTGGTCAACTGACCGTTACCTTTGACTGAATCATGTTCTTAAGTTGGGGATTATAATGTGTTTTTTCACAATCTTCCCATGACTTTCCTTTGGCTAATCCCTTCATCCATACTCATAGTTATATATTGATGTAATCATGCAAATGAATACTGGTATAAAATTTGCTCACAAATTTTAATTTTGGTTTACATCCAGAGAGACATAAAGAGCAATGGCGTAAAGGATTAATCTTACGTAAATAACAAGCATTATAATTATCGGTACGATTTAAGAAAATAGGGTTACAACTATAACAAGTTTATATAGTTCAAAATAAGTCTTTTCAATTAAATTAAGCTAAGTGTTAATACATACATTCAAATATGCGGATAAAATATACTCCCTCTGATTTGTCCCATTTTATAGTCATGTGGGGTCTTGTTAGATTAGTCTCATTGTATATTTTATTAATATCAAACTTTTATAATTTTTACGCATATAAAAATGAAGTTATGTACGTTATAAAGCGTGCCTTAGATACTGTGAAAAAGTCAAACAGGGCAAAAAAAAAATATAGGGACAAAAGGAGTACTTTGTAATTATTGAAGTATATCCTACCAAATAACACATGTAAGTGTCCCACATTGAGAAAGTAAGAGAGAGTTAAACACTTTATAAGGCTAAGGGGCTACTCCTCTTATTGCCATATGGTTTTGGGATGGAATGCATTTGAACTTGTGAAGTGGACTCTCTCTCTTGGTTTGCGAGTGCGGCCCAGACCCGTACTTAACAGTAATTAAGGGGAACTAGGTGAAAATAACACATTATTAGATCAATAAGTAACAGTACTTCATTTGGTTTTTTAGTTGTAACACTTGGATTTATGCGGTATACACTATACTTTAAAGTATATATGTTTACTATTATTAATCATTTATATTCAAGAAAACAAAGTTACGAGAATCCTACTTGATTCATCTGAATAATCTCAATGCATACTGTTTTTCTACATGTAATTTTCAATTTTTTAGAAGTTTGAAAATACGCATTGATAAGCTTGAAAATCAACCGTTGCAAATATACAAACAAAAGAAAGTAAACGGTCTAATAATTAGTTTTAATTAGGTGTAGACAAGTTGCAACACTCTTAGTTTCATTATACTTGTTACACTTTGATGCTTTTAGTGAGATTTTTCTAATTTAAACTTAGTTTTTCTAAAATATGTAAAAATAAGGTGAATCAAACATGACCTAAATTGAGAAATAAAGTGTATACAAGTATATATTTTAAAAGAAAAGAATAGGTTACTATTTTTTATTTTATTTTTTTAAATAATATAGTTTTTTTGATTAACTTGTAAAAATATTGCCTTTGTCAAAAAAAAAAAAAAAAAAAAAATTTGTAAAAATAAGAGAAGAAAAAATAAAGTTTGGCTAATTAAAGAGAGAATAGTTTAAAGCTTGATATTTTCATTTGTAAATAAAGTGAGAATAGTTTAGAGCTTGATCAAAAGAACAAACTATGACAAAATTGACATGAAATATTGATGACCAAAAATAACTATTGGTCACTAATAATAATGCTACAAGTTATAGCTAGTCAAAACAATAGAGTGACACCCTAATAGTAATCTTGATCAAAAGATCCAAAATTACAATTTGCTCAATCTAAAACCTATAGTCTATATACTTTATACTCTATAGTCTACAATTTCCAATTCCAATTTTGATTTTCTCCTTATCTTGTACAAGTGCACAAATATAAAGTCCAATCAATAATAAGTACTTTGATAATATTGTCCATTTTCCATCTTCTTTTTTTTTTCTTTTTCTTTTTTATTTTTCCTTTTAAAATCTTCCATAAAATGATGAAAACCCCTGCCCCCAACTTTGTCTTCTTCTTCCTTATCACATGCTTCATAAAAACCATAAAATTTAAACAAATCTCTCTTTCTCTTTCTCTCTCTTCCCCTGTTACTTCTGACACAACAATGAAGTCATAAAACTCAGTTCTTAAGTTAACTTTTATTTTCCTCTTTTAATTTCTTTCTCCCCCATTTTTTTTTTCCTTTTAAAATCCTTTTTTCAGCTTCACTCTTTTTTCACTTCTTCTTTCTCTCTCTAAAAATAATTGAGATGATCTTACACAGATTTAGCTAAACATCAGAGTACCAAAACCTCTGTTTTCACACCCAAAAAAATTTCCCATTTATTTATTTTTTCCCAATTTCTTCTTTTTAATGTCACCCATTTCAATTAAAATTCAACCCTATTTTTCCAATCAAATTTAACCCAAATCCCAGAATAAAGTTTCAACCTTTTCCATTTTTCATTAATTTTTTCTGAAAAAAGATTAAACTTCATTTTAGGCTATTATCTTTCTTCAACCATTTTCACCAAATTACTATCTTTTTTTGGCATTAAAATTAATTTTCAACTAAACCCAAAAAAATTTCTATTTTTGAAAAAAAACCCACCTCACTTAAACCCCCCATTTCCATCAACTTTCTACCAAAAACCCGCCTCCCAAAAGTCCCAACTTTCTCTCTCCTCCTCTGTTTTCCCCTGTTTTTAACCCCAAAAAAGTTGAAATCTTTACACTTTCCATTACTCTCCACATGCATTCATTAGTTGGGCATTCTCTGATCTGCACCAAATTGGGGTGAAATGGGTTGTTCAATGTCAAATTTGGCAGCTAAATTTGCTTTCTTTCCACCTTCTCCGGCAACTTATGAGGTAAAGAAGAGAGATTCCGACGGCAAGTTTGTGGCGGTTTCGACGGCTGCGGCAGTTCCAATTCCTCAAGGAGATGACCCACTTTTGAATGTTCATGTTATTGAAACTAAAAGAGGAAACAAGATTGTTGCTTTTTACTTGAAAAATCCTTATGCTAGACTTACTGTTCTTTACTCTCATGGCAATGCTGCTGACCTTGGTCAACTCTATGATCTCTTTGTTCAGCTTAAAATCAATCTTAGAGTCAACTTAATGGGGTCAGCTTTCTTTCTTCCTCTCCTTTTTAATTTTAATTTTTATTATTCATTTTACAAAGTTCTATTGTTTGTTCTGTTTTGCCCTGTTTTGTTTGTTTTTTGAGGGTTATGGGCATGTGGGGTTCTAGAGATTTGAGTATTTTTTGGGTTTAGAAGTTTAGTCCTGTGGACGGGATTTGATCCGAGGTCTTAAGTAATAAGTAACACCCCTCGAGAAAGTCGAGGATTTACTAACTAAGCTAGCTGACATCTACTTGGATTTGTTGTTGTTGTGGATGAAATTTTATGTATTTATTGGTGATGGTGTAAGAAAAAATTGAGTGCTTGTAAATTTGCATGGTTGGATTTATGTTTCTGGGTTTGGTTGCAAGTTGAAAAAAATGAGCTTAATTTCTAATTTATTTTTTTTTAATTTTTTGATGGGGATTGTTTAATCTTTACTTTTTTCTGTAAGGGTAACAGTAAAGTTCTGTTTCACGTTGGCCATAATTTTTTGGTGAAAAGCTTTTGATTTTACTCACTGAAAGCATAAATTTTGGACTTACTTTTGTTAGAAAATGACATTTTTCTCCCTTGTGAGCTAATACTATCCAGCTTTTTTCCAAAAAAAATTAACTTTTGGAATAAATAATGAGTATATTTTGATAATAATTGAAAACTACTAAACAAAATTCAATGGAAAAGGTTTTCTTTATTTTTTTAAAAAACTTTTACAAGGATAATTGTTTCATTATTTTGGCAAATTTGTGGTCACACCAATTTGTTAAAGCCCAACTTTTGATGCATTACATTTTCGATAACTTTGTGTGTAAAGACATGTATTTTTAGTGTTTTTCACGGGGGTAGTTTGTGAGACACTATCTGTTTTAGGCCTTTGTGCCTCTAGTTTAGCGTGGGATTGTTCTTGGGAATTTATCATTTTTTATGTTAATAATTGTGATACATTTCTCTTTTGGTTTTAGTTCAATTTATTTTCAATTTTCTGTTTTCCCTCCAAGTTTCCATCTTTTGATTGTACTCATTATAATGGATTTGAATTAAACCTTTTTCTTCAATTATCTTGAACTTCGTATTGGTTGCGACGAGGTGTGTTCATTTGCTGTCAATCTGTAAAGTGTTTCTCTGTGTCTTATCAGTGGTTTCATTTGAAAAAACCTCATTGCAACCGAAGTATCAATCCTTATCAAGTGTTTCTCCGTGTCTTATCGATCATTCCTTACCCCCACCTAAGCGTAAGCCTCATTGATTGCATTATGGTACTTTTACTAGTCTATGTGTATATATATATATATATATATATATATATATATATATATATATATATATATATATATATATATATATATATATAGGTTGATATTGGTCCATAATCAAAAAATAAAAAAGTTCAGAATTGGTCCATACTTTGTCCTCTAGTAGTTGATTATTAAAATTGATTTTGTCCCTCCATTTTGTGAATTGCAAAATTATGCCCTCATAGAGGGAGTACCAAATTCAATCTTGACGTGGGAAAATTAACTGGCAAACTTGTTCGTAGGCGCACATAATAGGGTTTTACGTGAGGTAATGTGGCTGCCCCAGTTTCTCAGTTGAGAAACAAGTCATGTATCCCAAAATAGCATAAGTGTAAATAAACTAAACTTTGTTAATATTTTATTATTTATTGTTGAACTTCTTTTCCATCTTCTTTTATCATCTTCTTATCCAACCTGTCTCCATCTTCTTCCTCAATCCCAAACCACGACCCACGACCCACAAACCTCCACCTCCACCTCCATCTTCTTCCTCAATCCTCAATCCGAAACCACGACCCACAAACCTCCATCTCCATCTTCGTCCTCAAGCTCTCCTCTCGTGAACCACTGAACCACCGCTTTCACCATCATAATTAAACAAAAACCCTAAAAATAATGGAGAAATTTATGGTATGGTTAACCCCAAAGGGTATGAATGTTATCCTCCTCCATTGAAGTCGATTGCCGTGTACAATTTCACCATTGAATACATGCTTCTCCATTAAAGCTCTTCTACTTTGCTAAAACAGTTTCTCCATTTATTAGACAATTTAACAATTTTAACCCAATGATAAATTTACCCCTTTGAGATACATAATATGTTTCTCATGTTGAGAAACTTGAATTTTCTATGAGGTAATCATCTTACCTTGAGTGCAAAGGTGTGGACACTTGGACTCTTCAATTCAGCCTGAACATGCGAAAATATTTCACAATAGTTGGCTGCAAAGATATGTGTACTTGTGTTGAAAACTTGTCACAACTCACAAGGGGACATGCATTGTAAATTTGTAATGCATAAGGTTAGTAGGTAAGTTTTGATTTGTAGGGTAGAAGTACTCTATTACGAGTATATTTGTTGAGAGAGTGGGAGACCCGTCTTTTTGGCAGAGAGTTGTTTTTGTTGATTTGCATGTTGTGTAAAATTTGGTTCCTCTTGAATCAAATATGCTAATTGGCTCAATGAGATTTCATTTTTGCCCTTTGAAGCTTGGATCATACTGCGTATCAAATTTACTTTATATCACGTCTTTCCTGAAGTACTGGTCATTTCACAAATTGTTATCTTTCCCATGTATTCATTGCT
This sequence comes from Chenopodium quinoa, assembly GCF_001683475.1. NCBI lineage: Eukaryota > Viridiplantae > Streptophyta > Magnoliopsida > Caryophyllales > Amaranthaceae > Chenopodium > Chenopodium quinoa. The sequence continues at coordinate 4,475,250 of NW_018743175.1, forward strand.
ATTGGGCGTTCATCAATTTTTTGTGTGCAAATCTGTAGGTATGATTACTCTGGGTATGGTGCGTCTACTGGTAAGGTAGGCTGTTACACTCATCAGCATATATTTACAATATTTCCTAATTCCTGAATCATAATAGGCACATTGTAGAATTTACAATTCTTGTAAATAGCAATGCTACAATGTTTTTCCCCCCTTAAATCTGGAAACACCTCTACACAACATTGCTCAATATGTCGATAAGTAAAAATCCTGTATAACTTGTAATTTCAAGTCAAGCTAGCAATGCCTCCACAATCCCTAAAAGATGGTAACACCCTGAAGAAGGTGAAAATTAAAGAGATACTATGCATTTATAGCCTGCTCGTCTTCTATATTTGAGACAGCCGAGTTCAGAAAATTTGGTCATCTGAATAATCACTTCGTTCCATTGCATTAAGTAGTTGATTATTTAGAGCTTATGCCACGACTCAAACTGTTTTCTTGCCCATGTTCTCTTAAAAACTTTCCCACCATGAAGTTCCTTAACTTCTCATTACGTAGATTGTAGCATATACAAACATGTAGATATTTGTACGTACCTGACGGCCTCCAAATTGGCTGGCTTTTTTTTTTTTTTTTTTTTTTTTTTTTTAATTTTTAAAATCTAAGGCTTCTTAGAATCTTAGATACTGATCTTTTCCACATGCTTTCTCTCTGATCCAGCCAAGCGAGGCCAATACATATGCAGATATAGAGGCTGTTTATCAGTGTCTTCAGACTGAATACGGAGTAAGTCAAGAAGACTTAATTTTATACGGGCAGTCAGTTGGAAGTGGGCCCACACTGCACCTTGCAGCAAAACTGCCAAGATTGAGGGGGGTGGTTTTGCACAGTGCCATCCTTTCCGGGCTTCGTGTACTGTGCCATGTGAAATTCTCGTTCTGTTTTGATATTTATAGGGTGAGCGAGCTCTTTTTTCATCTTTATTTAAACTATAAATTTAGGGTTCTGCCTCTTTTTCCTTCTCACTAGTGTGTGTACATTCATCTGCATTCTTCTGTGGTTTGCAAGATGTTTTTCATTATATGCATGTATATATATGCCTAGCTTGGTGTGATGTGCAATCAAATGGATAGAAAAACTGACGATGAAGTTAGTCAAATTAGCTTGGTGCCTTTACAAATTCCTGCTTCGTTATAGTTGTTACGGCTTTTTAGATTGTGAATCATGTAGGCTGGTCTTGTAATTACTTAAGTGTCGATCCCCCGTGCATTTCCTGGACTTAACTATATGGTTCTTTGATGCAGAATATAAGAAAAATACGGAAAGTGAAGTGCCCTGCATTGGTGATACATGTAAGTTGTCTTTTTCATGTATCAGAATGCGTACTTTTGCCTGCTGACTTTGTGTCATTATTTCATATAGCGATGTGAATATCTAACTAGGTCATGAATAGTGAAATAATAACGAGCTTTATATTTATTAGCTGTCACAAGTCTGCTTTTCTGCTGAGAATTTGTTGGTGGTAATGACTAGTGAAATAATGAGTGCTATATTTATTCACCTGTCTATTAGATCAGGACTAAATTGAGCGAGGGAAAGGCCGAAAGGGAATCTGATTTGCATGATTTATGTATTATAATCACTTATTATATAGGTTGAAATATATGACTTGATTTGTATGATTTCTCCTTTTCGTTGCAAAAGTGTCGCTTAATAAAAGATGATTGCTCTTTACCAAGAATAATTCTTTAATCAACCCAATTCAATTAGTGTAATGAAATAGTATTTTGCCTTAATGCAAATTGAGTGAGTGACGTTTAAAGATGAAGGTTAATCTTAAGCAATGTCTTCTTACATACTCTAAGTAGTTACCTTTCTTTTGAGAATCGAGGGATTGAAAGAATAAAATAATTTGGGTTGTCTTTTGAAGGTTGGAACCATTTGCCAAAGCATTTTTTTTCAGGTCAGGTTTTACTTAAAGGAGAGTGAAAGACTTGTAGACTCTATGTAGTTGTCTAAAGAGCATTAAACATCTATAGACTTTAAATAGGAGTATAAGCTAAGTGTGGAATTTAGGGTGTGGGGTAGGAATTGAAAGATTAATTTATGAGGAAGTGGTCCTAGTACTTCTAGTGTTGCAAATTGATGCGAAGGATTAATGTATTAGATTGATGATTAGTAAAAGTGAATTTTTGAACAAGTGCACCAAGGTCATGTTTTGAACTTTGTTGTTATGGTTGGACTGTTGGAGGCTTGAGATATTTAGGATATGGGTGCTGTTAGCAAGAGACTACTGTTGCTAGGAAACACTGTAATTTATCAGTTATACTTATTCCCCTGTAAATAGTTGTCAAATGTCCTTGGAAAGAAGTGGTAGAAGAGGATGGAAAGAAACAAACAACTACTTCGTAATAAAGAGGGTAATGCAGTGACATCGAGGTGAATCCTTGATTATGAGGACTTGGGCCTATGTGACAATCAACTAAGGAGCATACCAACATACCAGTTAACATGTGCCAAACATATATCCTGAGAGCTAGAGCATTTGCTTTTTGAAATGGAATTGAGTATATACAACTTTTTTTCAATTCCACTTAGTTCGACTCTAAAACAATCATTAATTCTTTATTTTATTACGTTTTGTTGGAATCTTTTGAAAGGGTGTAAGCATTCTGTTCTTTGCATCTTCACTTTTGTTGTATCGATCTTACACAATGCAGGGTACTGAAGACGACGTAGTGAACTGGTTACACGGAAATGGATTATGGAAACGGGCCAGGGAGCCTTATGAACCCCTATGGATTAAAGGCGGTGGGCACTGCAACTTGGAGCTTTACCCTGATTACATCCGCCACCTATGCCGCTTTGTTCACGAAATGGAGAACATGACCACACAAACTCGGCTTAAGAAAATCCGAGATGTTCTCAACCTCCATCCAAAACCCCGTCATCCACCCACCAAAACGACCTGTAGCCGGTCTTGTAGCTGTTGGAACTGTTGTAGTTGTACCTGTAAGATGAAATGCTGGAAACCTCGATGGCCTAAATCTTGCTGCTCTCCGAGCTGCTGTTCTTGTTTCCAGTGCCCTAAATGCACAAGCTGCTGCAGCTGTTTTGGATGGCCAAAATGCTTGAGCTGCAGTTGTTTTAAATTGCCAAAATGCTCGAACTGCTGCAGCTGTTTTGGATGGCCAAAATGCTCAAGTTGCTGCTGCATACCTAGTTGTTTAAAATGCTCAAAACCCAAATGTTCGGAGGGTTGCTGTTCATGCAAAGGATGTTGTTCGTGGATTTGTTGTGGCTGCTGTTGTTCGACAACAGATCAAAGGCAGACAACGGATCAAAGGCAGACAACAAATCAAAGGCAGATAACTGAGCAAAGGCAGACAACAAATCAAAGGCAGATAATGGATCAAAGGCAGACAACAAATCAAAGGCAGACAACGGATCAAAGGCAGATAACGAATCAAAGGCAGGAGAGTTAGGACATAAGGGGTGGTTTATAGTATTTCTTTTCCATGTGAATGTGGGATTGTACAGATTCGCAGCACACTAGCTAACCTCCCTTGTTCTCATTCTCCAAATTGTGCAGTTTAGCACCCTAAGTTATACAAATTGTGGTTCCTCCTTCTCCTCGCTCGCACCCCCTTCCCTCGAAATCTTTGTCTTGTAAACTCTAATTCAGTTTTAGAATTAAAATTACTAGCCATCTTTACAAGCTTTGGCTGGGAAACTATACATGAATGATGTTGGATGTTTGACAGGCTGAGAAAAGCGAGAATTGATGCCCACATGACTGTTGTTCACTTGTAATATGTGGTTATCATCTGAGTAAAATCAAGAGTTATTCAAGATCGAAGCCAGGATCTTTAAAATGTTTTCGATATTATACTTGATAGAATAGGAAATATTTTGTTTATATTATGTGAAGCTATTTGGTAAGGACTTCGAAATACATAAAACGGTAAATATATAACAATACAAGGGAATAAACATCTCCAAACCCAAAGAAAATTATGAGTTTTAGACTTCTAGTATTGATTTACTCTCCCTAAAAGTTCTTTCTGTTTGGACGGTGATAGTCTAACAAAAACAAAAGCAGTCAAAACAAGAACTTTTAAAGGACTAACAAATTAATAATGCACCACACAGTAAAGTACATACACCCTAAACACCAATACACCATGTAAAGTACATCCAATGTTTATTTTAATAATGAAATGAACAAAACAAAGTATGTAATAAAAAAACGCTCATTTGCAAAAATCAATTTTATCAATAATAAAGTTAAATTCAAATTTTAATTGATAAGGTGAAAATAATTAAAAATAAATAAAACAATAGTAAGTTAGAAAATGCAGTAAAGGTTTGCATTATTGGTTTATAGTAATTTAAAGGGGAGCAAAACGTTTATTGCAGGCTATTACACGGACTCTGTTTCTCTTGTAAAGATGCTCAGGAAGAAATGAAAATTCTAATGTAGTCTTATGACTTTTGACTACCATAATTTTTTAAAATAGACAGCTGAGATTATTTGTTTTTCATTTATTTTTAATTAGTAATTTTAATTAAAAATTCACTTTTTAATTAATTTATATATATTTTTTTATTTCCAGAATTTCGAAATTATTAAAAAATAATTTCTATAAGATAAAAATATATTTAAAATAATCAAAAAATTATTTTTAATTAAATTACCAATTAAAAATAAATCAAAAAACAAATAATCTCAGCCGTCCATTTTAAAAATTATAGTAGTCAAAAGTCATAAGACTACATTAGAATCATCTTGTAACTAATGTCAGCCTTAGATGGACGATGGATGATATTCGGTGAACTAGTAAGGCCTTTACATGGTGTAGCATCCACAGTGTTCAAAGGGAACGAGTTCACAAGGCGCATATCCTTGCTACCATAGCTAATAGTAGTTTATCTTCCTTTAATAATGTTTTTTAATTGTTTCTTTAAGCTTATGTAAAAAAAAAAAGGGGTAATTTAAAGAATATTGTTAAAACCAAAGATTCCAACTTTCTAAGTTGTAACATAGTATTGGATACTTTTTTTTTTTTTTTTTTTTTTTTTGAGAAGTAGTATTGGATACTTTGTAAAACTAAGGAACAAAAAAACCGATGAGATGTTGAATATGCGGCTTACGTAGGCCGCCATGAATTGATCATAGATTCTTACTTTCTTCAGTAATCACACTCTTGGTGCCAATTGCCCAGATATTTATCAAGTAGGCCCAATTTTAAGGAAAAGGTTAGTTAGTAACTTGTATGCTAAAAGTTTTACATACCATCTATATCCTTGTCAATCCAACAAATAGGCATGCACAAGGCACGACCATAGAATGTTTCTTTAACTACATGCCCATGATGCCCATAATTCGATGTATTATCCTGTGTATCAGGTTTGACTCGACCTGATGATAAAGGTTAATTTTGTAATCTTCGTAGATATTTTGGGGTGCGAACATACCTATCCTTCTTCAAACTTTTAAAATATGTGACTCGTTAAAACTGAATCGTGAGACCTATAAAACATGTCGGGTTATGTTTGAATGACTTTAGTGATGATTTCTACGGCATGTAAATATAGTTGAATTTCCAGCCTGTAGTAGAGTTAATGTAATTGGATGTAAAAACTTATATTAGGTTATACATTGAATTGTGATGATAAAAAGTTATATAGCTTAATTTGTATTATTATTTTATTACGAACATTTTTCACTATTTCGTATATTTATTATAACTAATGAAGGCATAAAAGAAATTTAATAAAAAAATAGTACTCGCGGGATATAACGATGAATTTTGTATCGTAATTTAGGTGATTTAATTTGCGTGTTAGATTTAATAATGTAGACCGTTGAATGTAAATGGCATTACTAGACTTTAACGTGAGAACAGTCAGCAACAGCTAATATGTGTGAGCTTGTAAACTCTTATGTCCAGTTGCCTATGAAAGCTTAACTAAAGCCGCGTTACATTTTTCAGCTTTTATACTAATCATATTTATCAATTTATGTCATCATGTCATTACACTACCACATGCTAAATTAATTAATGTTTAAACTAATCATATCATCATGTTATTTCTTCCATGACTTCAAATCTTTTACATTATTAACTTTGATCATCTACGTATTAATTTTATATATTACAATCTATGTTATATACTCCATATTAAAAGGCATTTCGAATCAAGTCCACATGTCACGTGTCACTCTCCAAAACGTTTTGAATCAAGTCTACATGACGTGGCACTTTCTCGACTTTTTTTTTTTTTTTTGTTATTGGCAATTACTCCATGTTATTACACATTAATTAAAAAAATAAATAAATTAGTAACATGATTTATACTTCGTATAAGATTTGAACTCTTGATCACAAAGTTAATTAGTAGGAAGTTAACCATGGAACTATGTCTTAATATGTGTCTTTAATAGCCAAAATAAAAAATTTATTGTAATACATGACTTAATATGTATCTTTAATATCATTCATAATTACTGTAATATATGTAATAACTCGAGGCATCGTCCGGGCCCAAAAACTAGTTTACAAATGGTATGTTGTTGGAATAGTGTAATATTGTATTTACTTTCGAGAAAATACAAGCTATATACAATCAAATACATAAAGGGCTTGTCCCAATTTATCTCCTAGATAAACAAGGGATGTTATTATGTTAATCCCATGGCATAATAGTAAATAAATTGAAAGTAAACAAAAAAAAAAAAAAAAAACAAATTGTAAAAAAAATTTATTCTTCTTCCTCTTCTCGGTCAAACCTAAGTACCGCCATTACCCATCAGACCCAAGTACCGCCACCATCTTCTCCGTCACGAGTCCCACCATGGCACCACGACTACAACCTTCAGTTGAACGTCATCCCGTCGGAGAAGGTATGATCTTCCCCTTTCCTCTTCATCGTCAGCTTGTCGATCAACCACGAAACCCATCACCGCCACTATCTTCTCCGTCAACTTGCCGATAGCCGCCGCCGATTAAACGAAAACCCTAATTGTAAAGGGAGAAAATAAGGGCAAGGTTAACCCTTACAGGGAAGGGTTAGGTCGTCCTCCATTGAAACCCCTTGAAGCTCTTCCATTTCTGCATTGAAGTTCTTCCATTTTCGGTTGAACTTCCATTAATGGTGAAGGTGCAGTAAACCAGATTTTTTTTATTTTTTTTTTTCAGATCTATAAAAAGTTCTTCCATTTTTGGTTGAACTTCCATTGATCGTCTGTCAGTACCAATTTGCCTTGTTGGGTTAAATTACAGAAATACCCATGCTTTTTTTTTGGTGGGAAATGACAAAAATGGGGTTGGATAAACTTCTCAAGTTTATCAAGGAGATAAATATGAATTCTCTCAATACATAAATGATCAAAGCAAGCTATATATACGCTAACATGTGTAATAATGAAATTGTCGCAATTAATAAAGAACTATATTGAAGGAAGCATGTTAGTTGACAATTTGACTTTTACAAATTTTGGTATTGTATTAACTTTTAGAACTATTTACCTACTTCATTTTGACTATTTATAATTAATTATGCCTATGAAAAACAAAGTCATGTAATTTCATGGTAGATTTTCTTTAGGCATGCAACATCATGTTAGATTTATTTTTAGGGCATGTAGCATCATGTAAGATTTGTTTCAATATAATTATAAATACTCATATGCCTTTAACATACAATTATTTAGAGATATTAATAATTAAAATTGAGTGTTGAAATGTTTAAATTAGTATAGTATAATTGCTTCATTTAGGAATTCTTTGTCGAGTAAATTACTAAAGAAAGGAGAAATCACAATTTTAGAAACTTTTATTGGTTTATCATTTAATATAATTGCTTCATCAGGAATACTTTGTCGAGAAAGTTACTTTTTTTTTTTCAATACATCTATTGCCAATATGTTAGTCAAGATAATTGTATTTTGCTACTTTGTATTCAAGATCTCAAAACTTAACGTGTTAAAAAATCACGAAAATGAAGGAAAAATAATCCAAACCCTGAAATTGAGAAAGTTGACCTAGTTGCTTGCTAAACTAATATGGGTAAGAAAATGTAATGAACTTGTAACTTTCAAACTCATTGCGGAAATTATAAATCAACCCAACCAAAAATTAATTCAAGCCCAACTTATCGATTTGAACACGACTCAACCAATTCGATTATCGTTTGAAATATCTTAAAACTATTGAATGTTATTGATGAAACATGTTTTAAAGTCATAAGCTTGACTAACTACCAAAGTTCAATCCAAGCAAATCTACTCCATTGTTCACATTTTTCATATCCAAATAAAATTGCAATTAAAGGGGGAGGATGTCCAAATTACAGCCGCGTTGAAGCCGTAAAAGTGTGTCTTTCTCCAAACATTCCTTTTCTTTCAATTTCTTCCCCACACCTTTTCTCAGCCGTCTTTTCTTGCTCACTTCCTCTTCACCCAACTCAATCACAAATTTCTCAATCAGACCTTTTTACTTATTTTAATCAATCACCCCAAATTATTTTTTATATATCATTCGATTATTTTTAAAAAGATCGAAACTTTTAGTCTAATTAAAACAGAGTATCTTATTTATTAAAGATCTGGCTAGTTTATGGAAGAGGGATAGTACTTGGTCTCATGTTTTATTTAGTTGGACTAAGTCTAATTTTTAGTTTAATTGTAATTAAGATATCTTAATTTACTTGAATTTGAAGTAGTTGAAGACATTTGGGGTGCATGTCATGCAATTGAAAGCAACTAATTTGGGGGTTTGAAGATTTCAGAGAAACGAAGACACGCTTTCTAGAAGATTAAAACTATATTATATACAATTTAATTTGTTGGAATATATGATTTCTGGGTTTTTTATATAATTAACAAAGGTTGCACCATAGTTGATCAGTCGTGGAGTTCAACCTTTGCAATTTACAGGTAACTATTTTCTCTCTCCTACTTTTAATGGGTTTTGGGTATTGACTGTTGCACGTTTTTGAGTTTATGGGGGTGTTAGGTGGGGCCTGCTTTGTTTAATTGCATAATATTTAGAATCATCTCAAGTAATGGGCAGCATGTCTGAGTATATTGAGTAGAAATTTGTAATGTGATGATTGAGAAATTATTCTGTTTTTGGTATCATATATTATATGGTTTGATGTTTGTATAATATATGGTTGTGTTTCTTTGTTAGTTTATGAAAAAAAGAATAGCAATTGGGAGGGTTAGTGGGTGATTTTAATTGAGATTGTTTTTATGATTGTTTCAATGGTGTTAGATTGTTGAGATTGTTAGAATTTGATTGAAATATTTGGTAATTGGCATTGTTTGGGGTGGGAGGGGGTGAGAGTTGAGATAGTTAGAAGATGTTTAAACCAAGTAGATCCAATTTGTCTGATTCATCTGATCTTCCTCCAGCAAGGCCGATGCGTCAACCTCAGGTAACGTTCGCTAGGCGGACCGCTTCAGGCCGCTATGTGCATGATAATCTATCAAGAGATGATCTTGATAGTGAGCTTGGGAGTGTGGAGTTTATGAATTACACAGTTCATATACCTCCTACTCCTGATAATAACCCTATGGACCCTTCTATCTCTCAAAGGGTGGAGGAGCAATATGTGTCGAATTCTCTATTTACGGGTGGTTTCAATAGTGCTACTCGTGCACATTTGATGGATAAGGTGACTGAGTCAGAGATAAGCCATCCTCAAATGGCCGGGGCTAAAGGGTCTTCTTGTCAAGTCCATGGTTGTGATGGGAAGGTGATGAGTGATGAAAGAGGTGCTGATATACTTCCGTGTGAATGTGACTTTAAGATTTGCCGGGATTGTTACATTGATTCTGTTAAGGGAGGTGATGCAATGTGCCCTGGGTGCAAAGAGGCTTACAAGCATACCGATTTGGATGAGAAGGCGGTGGATTCTGCTGGACGCCCTTTACCATTGCCACCCTCAAAGCAAGACAGACGGATGTCTTTGATGAAATCTACTAAGTCGGGGTATATGAGGAGCCAGACTGGTGGAGCAGAGTTTGATCATAACAGGTGGTTGTTTGAGACCAAGGGTACCTATGGTTATGGCAATGCTATTTGGCCAAAGGAAGGGGGATATGGCGATGGTGATGGTGGTGGCGGTGGTGATGGTGAGGGTCATGAGCCACTCGAGTTGCTTAACAAACCATGGAGACCTCTTACTCGAAAGTTGAAGATACCAGCAGCAGTCATCAGCCCATACAGGTATGTAATATTTATGCATAGATTGTTTTCTTTTCTTTCTTGCTTTATTTTATTTTATTTTATTTCATTTTTTGTTTTTTGTTTTTGTGGTGGTGGTGGTTGGAAGGGGGGGGGGGGGAGCGATTTAAAATTATCCGTGTCTGCAAAATTTGAATTAACTTTTTACTATAATATTTTTCAAGTATGCAGTTGATTAAACCTTGTTTTGTGCCTTGAGTTGTGGTTGTAAGAGCAAAGGTTGAATTGCTGCTGCATGATGACTAAATTTCAATCAGATAATGGCAAAATTATCTGCCATTTTAGCAAGTTGACATTCAGATGATGTTTTAGCCTTAATTTGAGATGTTCAAAAACCGGTCAAGACAAATAGCACAAGCTGACACTTTGTGAGGTTTATTTTAAAAACACAAATAATGTCATAAGAATATGTGTCGAATATTATAGTAACTAAAACTCTGATTTCTTATACCATTAGTAATTTAGTATAGGAGTAGATGGTTTGTTATTTCACTAGTATTGAGTAATTATGATATGATTTGCACTGAGTTACAGAATTTGAGACTCAAATTTTAAGTTTAGTCTGGTTTTCTGGTAATGTGGTATTATTCACTTCAATTTCATTGCAACCAGTTTATGCATTTTGATTATTGGGAAAACGTTGATCATGAGATGGTTTTTGTGTTCTAATTAGCAAATCCTTTTCAGGCTTCTTGTGTTCATTAGACTGGTTGTTCTTGCATTGTTTCTCGCGTGGAGGGTAAAGAACCCTAACAATGATGCCTTGTGGCTGTGGGGCTTGTCTGTGGTTTGTGAAATCTGGTTTGCATTCTCTTGGGTCCTTGATCAACTCCCTAAGCTTAACCCAGTTAATCGTGTTACTGACCTTGGTGTTTTGAAAGAGAAGTTTGAATTGCCAGGCCCCAACAATCCTACTGGAAAATCTGATCTTCCAGGTGTTGATATATTTGTTTCTACTGCTGACCCTGAAAAGGAACCCCCACTTGTGACTGCAAATACGATTCTGTCTATTCTTGCGGCTGACTACCCAGTAGAGAAGCTTGCTTGCTATGTCTCTGACGATGGAGGTGCCCTTCTAACCTTCGAAGCAATGGCTGAAGCAGCTAGTTTTGCTAACTTGTGGATACCATTTTGTCGGAAACATAATATTGAGCCAAGGAATCCCGATTCTTACTTCAGTCTGAAAAGAGATCCTTACAAGAACAAGGTCAAAGTAGATTTTGTCAAGGATCGCCGTCGTGTTAAGCGTGAGTATGATGAATTCAAGGTTCGTGTTAACGGTCTTCCTGATTCAATTCGACGACGTTCTGATGCTTACAATGCCCGAGAAGAGATTAAGGCTTTGAAGATGCAGAGAGAACAAGCAGGAGATCAACCGTTGGAACCTATAAAAATTCAAAAAGCTACTTGGATGGCTGATGGAACCCACTGGCCTGGCACTTGGCTGAATTCTGCACCTGACCACTCAAAGGGTGATCATGCTGGAATCATACAGGTACTGGATTTTGGTCTTGCATCTTTCATTTTCAGCTTTTTCATTTACTTTAAAATTTTTTGTTATTGGAAGAACACTGTCACAATGGGTGGTGGTCACTATAATATTGCTCTCCTATACAACAACTACCGCCACCACCCATTGTGACAGTGTTCTTCCTGGGCGGGGTTTAGGAAGTGTCGGTTATAGACATCCTCAACTGCATGTTTAGAAGGCTGTTTCTTATGAGAACTTTATAATAATACTCTCTCCATCCGTAATTAAGGCCACATTTATATATTAGGCCATGTCAAAATGATAGACCATTTTCTAGTTTAAATTTTTATTTTGATTTTCCATAGTACCCATAATGACGCCTTAAGTTTTAACTAAGAAGTTGAAAGAAAAGCAACTACTGCATGGTAGCTGTTTAAATTCCTATATAATGAAGGGACATTATGGGGTTATACCACATTTTCATAAGAATGACTTCCAACCAAATGAGGCCTTTTTATTTAGAGATAGAGGGAGTAGTAAGTTTGTTCTCATTGGATTTGTACTCGAAAGTTCTTTGACTTCATTTTTGCTTTGCCCTGCAGTTTTCGAGTCATAGACTGATTTTTCATTTTTATGTTACAGGTTATGTTGAAGCCTCCAAGTGATGAACCTCTTCAAGGATCAGTTGGTGATGATATTCCTTTTGACTATAGTGAAGTTGATATTCGACTTCCGATGCTGGTTTATGTTTCACGAGAAAAACGTCCAGGTTATGACCACAACAAGAAGGCTGGGGCTATGAATGCACTTGTTCGTGCCTCGGCAATCATGTCAAATGGACCTTTCATTCTTAATTTAGATTGTGATCACTATATCTACAACTCTGAAGCCATTAGAGAAGGCATGTGCTTCATGATGGATCGTGGTGGGGATCGCATTTGTTATGTCCAGTTCCCACAGAGGTTTGAAGGCATTGACCCTTCTGATCGTTATGCCAACCACAACACTGTTTTCTTTGACATCAACATGCGTGCTCTTGATGGGCTTCAGGGCCCAGTTTATGTCGGAACTGGTTGCCTTTTCCGCAGGATTGCCCTGTATGGTTTTGATCCACCTAGAGCCAAGGAGCATGGTGGCTTTTGTGACTGCTGCTTTGGTCGCAAGAAGAAGAAGCGTGTTGCAATCGATTCTTCATCTGAAGAGAATCGGGCTCTTAGAATGGGAGATGATGATGAAGAAATGGACGTCTCTTTGTTTCCCAAAAGGTTTGGCAACTCAAGCTTTCTTGTTGATTCAATTCCAGTGGCAGAGTTCCAAGGCCGCCCACTCGCTGATCACCCATCTATCAGGAATGGCAGACCACCAGGTGCTCTAACCATCCCTCGGGACCTTTTGGACGCTTCTACAGTTGCTGAGGCCATAAGTGTCGTATCTTGTTGGTACGAAGATAAGACCGAATGGGGTGGTCGTATTGGTTGGATTTATGGATCTGTGACGGAAGATGTGGTCACAGGGTACAGAATGCACAATAGAGGTTGGAGATCAATCTATTGTGTTACCAAGAGGGATGCTTTCCGTGGGACTGCACCCATCAATCTTACAGATCGACTTCACCAAGTCCTTCGATGGGCCACAGGCTCAGTTGAGATTTTCTTCTCTAGAAACAACGCCTTCTTAGCCAGCCCCCGTATGAAGGTTCTCCAGAGAATCGCTTACCTTAATGTTGGTATCTACCCATTCACCTCGATTTTCTTGATTGTCTACTGCTTCCTTCCTGCACTCTCCCTATTTTCAGGTCAATTCATTGTCCAAACCCTGAGCATAACCTTTCTCATATACCTCCTTGTTATATCCTTATCTCTCTGCCTTCTTGCACTTCTGGAGATCAAATGGTCAGGCATTAACCTCGAAGAATGGTGGAGGAATGAACAGTTTTGGCTCATTGGAGGCACAAGTGCACATCTTGCTGCTGTGCTTCAGGGTCTGCTGAAGGTTGTTGCTGGTATCGAAATTTCTTTCACTTTGACATCAAAATCAGCTGGAGACGACCTCGATGATGAATATGCTGACTTGTACATTGTCAAATGGACTTCTCTGATGATTCCTCCTCTTGTTATCATTATGATTAACTTGGTCGCCATTGCGGTTGGTTTTAGTCGTACTATTTACAGCACCATCCCACAGTGGAGCAAGCTGCTAGGAGGGGTGTTCTTTAGTTTCTGGGTGTTGGCTCATCTCTATCCTTTCGCTAAGGGGCTCATGGGAAGAAGAGGAAGAACACCCACCATTGTTTTCGTCTGGGCAGGTCTTATTTCCATCACAATTTCCCTCCTATGGGTTGCAATCAAACCCCCGGGTGGTGCTCAGAACGCCGACATTGGTGGGGGTTTTACTTTCCCTTAAACTTTACTACTAAACTTCTTTTGTTTATGGCATATACCGAAACTGTTAACCTTCGAAAAAAACCTTTTAATTCCTCCGGCAATTCAGGAGTATTGCTTGGAATCCCATGAAATTATACAGGGAAAATCAGATGGGGATGTGGATTTTACTGGGGAATGATTTTTCAATTCCCTTGGAAACTTTCTGTTTGATTTAGATGTTTATACATGTGGGAAAAATTGAACAGGCAAACATACATTTACTGCTCCCTTTACATTCTTTTGTAATTTATATTTTAGAGACAAAATAGCTGAAAATCATCTGTAACATGATTCAAATCATGTAGCATGTAATCATCACATTTGATTTATTTTCTATGAGCAATCAATTTTGTTATGTAGCTTGTTCTTAATACAGCATTTGTTATTTAAATGATATCACCAAATAAAAAGAAAAAGATATAAAAATAAAAATAAAATCTATTACTCCTTTCATATTAGGCCACATTCGACATAGGGTTGTTTATTAAGTTTTTATGTAAGAATACTAATATACATTGTGAGTAATCTGGGCAAAAATCAATTTTTAGCTTGCAAAATCTTAAATGTGACATATTAATTTGGAACAGGTTTAATATGAGATAGTTGTTGGCTTTTGGATCAAAGACTATTTGCTCTGACCGACTGACCCTAAGGAGTAAAAAAAATAATTCATTTTGAGAGATTTCGAGCTAGCCACGATTTTGATAATCAACATGGAGAGATGCAGATTATATTAATTAATAGACAGCAATCATAGTATGTATGCCAAAATGAAAATTCTAAGGTGATCATCAAAATTGCAATTTAATGTATGTTACATTCTGACCTCAAAATGAACAAAATATTGATAGGCTGAAAGTTATATTGTCTATAAACATAGCTTGGTAATGGTGATACATGTCTGAAGCCCATGTACACAACAATGCTACATCAACAAATTATAAGGGCTGCAATATCTTTTCAATGTTTGATGCAACAAACCAAGGAGCTTGAGGCAAGCATTGAAAATTTATTTCATCAACTCACCTCTATTCATCATCATACTCATCATCTGTTCCTCTAGCTGACGAAAACCTCAATATGTGGCGGCCATCTGGTAGCCTCTCTAAGAAATTCTCATCCTCTTTAGGCTCTTCTTTACGCATCCAAGATTCTGGGACTTGCAGCTCATTCCATTTCGTACTGCTTCGAGTTCCAATAAAAGGATGGATAAAAGTTGTTTCTCCCAAAATCGGCTCCTGTAATGCCTCTGATCTTAAATCCACCATTGCCTTGCACACTAATCTGTATGTCACTGCCAAAGGTATTCCACTCGTCATGAGATACAAGGTAAGGATTTCAATGAAGAAGAATCGGACAAGGAAACTGAAAAGCTAGGGAAACAGTTGAAATAGATTGGACCCTGAGATAGATTAGATTCAACAAGTGCTAACAAAGAGTTCTCCCAGTTAAGGTGCCTGGCATCTCTAAGGCACACTACCACTGGAGCTCCTATCCTGTCTCAGCAGAGGCTTGATAGCTATTTGGACCAGACCCAAGTGCAAAAACTTATGTTTCTTCTTTAAGAAGCCTTTAAATAAGTCACTAGTTAATAAATTAATGGATACATCCTGGTTATTGGCTTTCAGGGTGATGGTTTCTTCATAATCGGTCACAGCATAGCTTGGAAAAATCCTAAAAATTCTTTTCTTGTACACTTGATCAATGGGGATTTTCAGAAATTTCTAACCATCAAGGTTCCTTTTGAATCGGGAGCTGCCTTCACCTTCATTGGCAAGATTACTAGCCATTGATCTGACCTGAAATTAAATTACACAAAAGATTAATACTATACTCAGTAACACACAAATATACAGAAACAATACCTAACAAACTGAGGTAATAAATCCATACGAATTTCAGAAAATACCAATTTGCACGTACTGCTTGGCAAGAATTTGAGAACAACTTTCAAAGGGTTGAATAATCACACAGAAGCTTCTCTATAAACATTTATAATTGGAAAATAATTTTTAATGTTTCACCAAATACAAAATATTTTAGTGCAAAGATGCTTCTAATTATTGTCCTTGACATTGTTTAACTAGTTATCTTTCATAAAATAAAAGTCTTGATCTTTCTTTCCCTTCCAATGTAATTATGTTGTAAAGTCATTGTCTTGGGTCTTCCTTAAGTCTACCCCTTTTGTTATCTTAGACCGTAAAGAAGGTAGACTTTCTCAATCATTTATTCATCACTCTACTAAATGCCAGATAACAGAGAACATTTCTCTACTAGATGCCACTGAGGCCGCATTTTTTAAAGAGAGATTCTTCAAGAGGAGTCTAACTTCCGCCTTAAGCATTTATTAAATAAGTTGACACCAAACTCTTTCTTTCCATGATAAAACACCTTTCAAGATAACAACTGAAATGAGAACAATAAAAAAAAAAAAAAAAAAAAAAAAAAAAAAGTAACTCACTTCATACTTGAATTTGTAGCTATCAATATTTGGAAGTGTGGTAGCAGGGTAGAAGAGATGCTAAAACTAAGAATGAAATTTTTTTTGTATAGTTCTTAAGCTTTATAACTACTTTTGACCACGGTATCTTTCCCATAGCATAACAAAGACTGAAAATGTATGGCTCTTAAATTCACCTTCTGCAACCAGTTTCCATTACTCTATTTATGCTGTAGCTACACTCACATAAAGCATCAACAGTTCTACATCTCATATTTGTGGATGTCTTGATGGTTTACACACCATTCTTAGTCTAGTAGTGTTCTCTGATAAAAACTAAACTGTACAAAATGCAATATGCCCAAATTAGCTAAAATACATGCTATACAGCTTGCTCAAAACTATCCAAAGTCCAAACTATGACAAACCTAAGCTGATGCTTCAATGAACATCAATGTAAAAAAAAAAAAAAATGAATAAATAAATAAAAAAAAGGAGCAAAATTAAGTTATGAGGAACATTTTCTTAACAAAGGGTAATAATGTAAAGTAGAAAACAGACTAAAATTCTATAAAGCTACGTTAAAAGTAGGTATTCAGTATGCATATGTGCAAAATATCAGTTTAACAGCAAAAATCCAGTAAACTCACCAATTTGATCCAAGAAACCAACGAAATCAAGCTTTAAGATTGCGATCATGAGAGAACATTTGTGTAGCTCCACACTGATTTAGAGGCCTTGTCACCTCTTTCTGACTCCCCTATGATAGGAGCTCGGTCATCCATCTCCATCTTGTTCCAACAATTAATTTCCATTTGGCCTATTCATGTGGCATGACAGGATAATCATCTATCATCTTCTTTTGCTTTTGATAGCACATTGTAGACTGCGTTTGATGGTTTCAGTCCTAAGCTCAACATCTCTTCAACTAGAATTTCAGCTTCTTTTAATTTCCTGTCTTTACACAGAGCGTGTATAGTTGAACAGTAGCTAGCAACATTTGGAATCATCCCCTTCTCCCTCATGTCTCTCAGTGACCGCAATGCCCTGTAAGAACTCCCCTCTCTGCAATAACCATTAATCATCATATTATAAATCACATCACTTGGATGTAAATGCATCATCTCCATAGAATTGAACAACTTCGATGCTTCTAACATACTATCCTTGCTACACCATCCATTTATCAAGGCACCAATAGTATAAACATCTGCTGCCATTCCAAGCTTCTCCATTGAATAATACATCTCTAATGCCTTCTCCATGTTACCAGAACGAACAATTGCATCGATTAGAATTGTGTACGTCACTTTAGATGGGGTGATACCTCGCTCCTCCATCTCCCTGACTAAATTGGTAGCCCTTTTGGAATTTCCAGATTTCGAGAAACCTGAAATAAGAGTATTATACGTCACCAAAGTTGGCATTTGACCATCCAACTTCATTTGTCCAAATAAACTCATAGCCTTGCTTAACTTCCCAATGTTACAAAATCCATCAATTAGGGTATTATAGGTGATCAAATTTGGACTCAGGCCATAGATTTTCATCTTTGTAATCAAATTCTCGGCCTCCCACGGGTTCTTCTCCTTGCACAGTCCACTGATCAATATATTGTAAGTCACAATGTTGCACGCCAAACCTCTCTCAACCATTTCATCAAACAAAAGGAAGGCTCGACCCAACAATCCGTCTTTACAATGCTCATTCATCATGCTATTGTAGGTATAAATATTAGGTAAAATTCCACAAGCCTTCATCTTCTCATATAGTCGAAACCCTTCTTTCTTAAAACCTTTTTTGAATAATCCATTCATCAAAACGGTGTAAGTATGCTGATTAGCAACCAATCCCAACTCCTCCATCTTGTTAAACAAATCCTTTGCTTTTGCAATATCACCATTTTTACAACACCCATCAATCAAAGTGGTATAAATAACAACATTTGGAGACATTCCCACATCATCTAATCCATCCAACACATTAAAAGCCCTTTCCAAATCATTTCCTTGACAAAAACCCTTAATCATAATCCCAAAACTATACACATCCAATTCAACTTTACCCTTAAATTCATTAAAAACCCACCAACCCTTTTCAAGATTATTGCTTTCTAATAGAAGAATCAACAATGAATTAAACAAATTCGACCTCGGTACCAAACCGTGATTAATAATCTCAATGAAGGAATTCAAAGCCTCTTCAGGCAATTTAGCTTCAACATATGCATTAAAGATAATTTCTTGAAGACGAACACAAATGGGTTGTGAAATTGGGTAATTCTTGGTGAAACTCTGAACAATTGATGCAGCATTCAATGGTGAAGATGATTTAATTCTACCAGAAAGTAGTTGAAGGGTAAAAAACTGGGCTTGGGGCAAAAAATTGTAGCTAATTAGGAAATTCAGAATCAAATAAATGGAATCATGGGTGTGCTCCATTTCATGTAAAACTGAAGATTTTAATAGAAAAAACGCTTTTACAGGAGGGTTTTTCACCAATTTTTGCATCAATATTAGACATTGGCTTGTTGTTGTTGAAATTTTATGCATTTTTACTCAAATTTGAAGAATTAACTTAACAACCCAGTAACTATTTCAACAAATTGATGATAATAATAATAACCCATTAAAGAAAAACATTCAAAATTACTAAATTTAATTCAAATTGAGCTTATAAACAGGAAATCAAAGGAGTTAATTGGAATACCTTCTGTTTGGAGGAGAGAGACTGCAAATTCAAAGCAAAGGCAAAACTGTGAACTCTCATGCTCAAGTATTAACGGGCCATTAAACGGGCTTATGGGGTAATGGTGGGCTTGGAAGCCAAAATATTTTTATCAGACGACCAAGTCCAAAAGGCCAAGTATCTAATATTGGATAATCGAAGTAATGGATATTACAGGTAGAGGTGGCCATTGGGCTGGATTCGGGTCGGGTTAAGTGGTTGGAATCGGTACTTATCCGTATAGCAATAGGGTTATACGGTTATATCTATCAATCACTTGCCCAGGCCATGACTGTTCCACTTGGTGGAACGATCTTACTGGCTAAGAAGACCCATCTGCTAGGAGGATCGGTTTTGGTCGAGCTTGTTTGATACGAGTATTAGCTCAAAAATGGATGTGAAAATAAAAGTAAAAAATGAAAATCGAGGTGTTTTAGTAAAAGTAGTTCAATGACATTCATTATAAAAGTACATTTTCCATATAACTTTTTATATATGAGTAATAACTAAATGGTTTGAGGGTCAATAATTAATCTCTAAGATGTTGCAATTCAAATATTTTCTTCCTCCATTCATCATGTGTAAAATGTGTACTCCGTAATTATTTGTAAACATCTCATATCAATTTTGTAGCATAAGAGATTGGATGTGGATAGAGAATTAATTGATTGTTCATTATGATGACAATCAAAATTATTTTTCTTTATATGATACTACTTTGTATAATTTAGGAATAGATTGAGAAATAATGAATTAGCTAGATATAAACCACTCAAACTCGTAGTCTCGTACTCGATATTATGCTTTTTTTTATAAAAAAAAACGATGAATAAAATATTTTTCTCTTGATCATCCGTCACCCTTATGCATCATAACTCCTAAGAATTACTTGTATATTTGTAGAATAAGGGGTTGTTTGGTTTGTACGGGATAATCGGAATGGAATCAACAAAGAAAAACGAGGAGAAAGGAATGTAAAAGTGTTTGATTATAATTGTTGTTTGGATTGACATTCATACTCCACCTTCTCTAACCACACCTCATACAACCTCCTCTCACCATACCTCAACCAAATCTCTCCTCTACAACCTTACTCTCACCACACCTCAAGCATCTCTCCACATATGCCAACCCATGACCCTCCTGCTACCCGCTACCCACTAACACTCTCCCTCCGGTTGCTGCGCCGACCACCTCGACGGCTCGACCCGATGCGACTCTCTAAAGCTAGTTGATTTCATGAGTTGGAATGGGTACTTTTAGAGTGGTGGATGGTTAATTTCTTGCGGGTGGTGTGTTTTTAAGGTGGAGGGTGGTTGATTTCGTGTGGCTCATGAGATTTTAAGTCGGTGGATGAGTGGTTAGGGGGGAGGGGGTTTCTACCGAGCGATGGTTTTGGGTCGTGGAGCGGTGGCGGTGCTGACGGGACGGTGGTGGGAAGACCAGAAGAGTGGCGGTACTGATGGGGCAGTGGTGGAAAGGGTTCCGATGATGGTGGGGTGTTAGTGCAGGTGGAGCAGTGGTGGTGTTGGTGGCTTAGGGGAAAGGGAATGCAAATACCATGTGGGGGGTGGGGAATGAGAGTAAAGGACTTTGGGGTAATTAAGTGGGGAAAGAGAATGATTGAATTGACATAACAAACAACAACTAAGGTAATCATCCTTCTTGATTCTCTTTTTCTTTCCTGATTACCCCAAACCAAACGGCCCTAAGAATTGTTCTATTGATATGTATCTCAATTTCTTATCCTTTTTTTAAAAAAATAAATAAATTGAAAGAGTATGTGTAATGATGTAATTTAATACCCTAACCGTAAGATGTATAACACCCTATGCTTTATACTCCGTAGTATTGGGTAGCAAATAAGGGGGCGTTTGGTTAGTGTATTTTTTGGATTGGAAATGGATTCGATTAAACCGATACTGTTACCGTGTGTTTGATTTGAAGACATGGTAACAATTACCATTAACTAAGGGTAATGGATGCCCCTCATTTGTTACCTCTCAAAAACTTGGGGTAACAAATACCCTTACCCTTCTCTTAACAAATAACCTTTCCATGGTTAAACCAAATAAATGAAAAGGTAATAGCTAATAATTTCTTTCTCCCCTCATATTTGTTTCCTTTCCACTCCTTTTCCATTTTCGGAACTGAACGCCCCGATAATAAGACCCTTCCTTAGCCATTAGGTAGCCAATTAAGAACGTCAAACTTTTTATAGAAGGGCGGCGTGGTGGAGCCAATGCACGTAGTGACGTAACATATATTTGTTCCTTTTCTCAACTTAAGCATTACCACGATTGGTCCACAAATAACTTACTATTCCCTCTGTCCTATTATTTCGTGCCTATTTATCAAAAAATACAGTAATTAAGGAGAATGGTGGAAGTAGTGAAATATTGTATTAGAAAGATAAAAAGTAGAGAATATTTGGATAAATTTAATAAAAAAATTTCAATGTGGTTAATAATGGAGGTTGTGAGAATTGAATAGGAGGAGATAGAGAGAGGGGGGTAGATACGGGGAGAGAGAAAGTATTAAAGGGTGGTAGTTACTTTGGGTGGGGCCCACTAACAACTACAGTGACGAAAATCGTTAACTGGTAGTTATTTTTAACAAACTCTTATTTAGGTGATAGTAAAAAAAAAATTTAAATAGGTAGCAAATGTGAAACATGGTGTTTTTAGTGGTAGTAAATGTCAAAATTTTCAATAATTAATGAATTTGAGGATCATGTCCATATATTTAGCGGTCAAATAACATTAAACTTGGGGAGTAGTATTAAAAGAAAAGAAGATTGTACTACTAGACTTTTAATAAGCACTACCTTTTCTTAATTTGGAGGGAATTGAATAGTATAACACGTACTTCTTGACCTTTTGCTCTCTAATTTGCATTAATTATGTTGGTTTAATTAATTGCTTAGGGTAGATGATAATATAACTACTCGCAAGTTGCAACAAATCGGATGAATATAGAGTCAATAGACAATTACTTGAACATAGCCACTTAGTAGGTCAGTAGGTGTATCCGTGAATAGCAAATTTTGTTCACAGAAGTTTTAACTAAGCTACTTTTTTCCTTACTTTTTGTTTAAGTAATGACGCATGAATGCATGGTAATGTGAAGAAAAAAAAAGAGAACAATGTGTTTAAATTAGAGTTGATCAATCTTGACTCGATCTAGTTATAATCTTCCATATATATAGTATAGCTCGGATTGGTTTAACTCGATCTCAAATTTGGAGTTAGGAAAAAACTTCTCAACTTATAATCAACTATTTTTTGAAATTAGAATCCGATCCATGATCAACTCTAGTATTAACTAATTGAAACTCATAGTATATGTAGCCAGATGCTCAATTATTTTAGACAAACTTATTTTAAGGGTTTGGGTTGGAAAAGTCAACGAGTCATGAAGGAATATATGCGGACAATTAACAACCGCGCCACCTAGCTAGCTAATGAATGTAATACGGATTACTTTTTAAGGGAAGAGCTACATTACAAAAGTTTGCCTAAAATAGTTGCATGCTATACAGCTTGGCCGGTCGATGGAATAATAAGAAGCTCACCCAACCAGGTTAAGAACATGGCAACTCTAACTACCACCAACAATTAATTAATCCTTTAGTTAATCTAATAATACATTAATATATACATTATATATTATATTTGTATTGTGTTTTTTAATTTTTACTATGAAGAATAATGGGTGACCAAAACAACAACGTTAACAAAAATGATTGTAAAATGGAAAAAATATTGCAAATGAGTATCATTAATTAGCAACCATTAAACTTTATTCTCCAAATAAGAAATGATCATAAATTCATACTCCGTAATTTCTAATGGATGGTTATCATGCATGCAATGGGTAATTTTAGAGAACACTACATTACTTATTTTTTCAATTAAAGTTTGGAATGCCAAAAAAAAAAAAACAAAAAAAAAGGGTATGAATTACTCTTAAGCTCATCAATCATCACACATTGAAGTCATTAATCTAGTTGATTTACGTAATATGTCGGCTATCTTCATGGCTTCATTAATAAGATATGCGTTAAAAAGGATTATTAATATTTTGTCTCTCTTTTACAAGTCCGAACCTATGTACAATATTATAAATCATATCCTTTCTTTTTCTTAATATACTAGTTTAATCAGGCTAAACTACTAATATTTGGGAGTGAAATTATCCCGCTAATTAAACTTAAGCATAAATCATAATATCAATAAGATAATGTCGTCACTTTTGCTAGCAAAATCTTTATGTTTTTAGACTTTATTGTATGAAAATATGATATACACTTCCTTAAAGCACAATCTGTTAAACTTCTTGTGAACATATCAATTCTAATTTGCGGCATGATTTTAGAGATCGAAAACAAAAGTAATAACATGTGAACTTTCTGTTTACTAAATTGTTCTATTCTACGTGCGATACTGGCTTATTCCATCTAAATTCTAATTGGTCACTGGGTTCACAAGTGCAATAGTAAGTTGAACTATTAAGTTATATTCTTTCTATTCTTTTTAGCAATTTTGATTCTTTTTTTCTTTTTCTGTGAATTCGTTATCAATTAACTAGTGAGCTACTTAAGTTGTAAGCAATTTTTTCAACGGTATTTTATTAGGCCTTGTAATTGGAAAGATACAAAGTGTCGCCTTTGCTTAGCTTATTCTATATTTCTATGCCACTATTTTGGTTGTACATTTGTACTTTTTGAAGTAGAGATTGACTATGTATACTCAACATTTATTTCTTTATACATTTAAGTTACTACAGAGTACATATTTGTACTATTAGGATAACACACATGCAATTTACTCCCGAGTAGTGATTAATCCATCGTAATGACTTATCGGATTTCTCAATTTTGGTGGCATTTTTGTGTTGTTCTGAGGGTATACGAATAGATGTTTTGAGATCTCCTGACTTGTGTAATTAAGGAAGTGATTTCGGAATAAACAAATGTTATATTCTTATACTGTGAAAGTGTAATTAATGCTATAACTTGATCAGTTCAAGCGAGATTAGCAAATTTCAAGCCATAGTATGCATTGTAGGATAAATGTGTTTGCCTTGATTTCTAAGTTACCTTAGCTCTTTATATATAGTAGCTAGTAATTGTTAATAATACACAAATGTACTTTCAATTTCTTATGAATCAAAACAATAATAAGGTAATTCAATTAGTAAAATATATAGCATCCACATAATAATTGTAAGTCTTTTTTTTTGTCATATAATAACTTCAAGAAATAATAAAAGAATAGAAAGAATCATGTTTATATATGTGTAAAATGTACTATGCTTCCACATAATTAACTCTTTATCATTTATATTAACCCAAAACAACCCCAAAAGAATAAATCACACATATATATATATATATATTCACTCACAATCACCCTCATCACCTAATTTCTTCTTAATTTACATCAATAAACCAATTATTACATCACAAACTTACATATTAGCTTGTAATTCCTTAGACTCAACATTGTTAATTTGCTTCCTTCCACGACCTCTCCTCCTCCTTTGCCTCTTAGGAATAGACCCGAACTTGAGCCTTCCCGTCTCCTTGAACCTCTCTTGCTCGGACGCCACGATCACACACTCCGGTGGTGGGACCGGGTATCGGAGCGTGTCATAACAATATGAGTAGTACATGTACTTCTCCCTAAACCACTTCATGGCCTTTTGTCCCCTAGGAGTAATTTGAGAAAACTCCTTGTTTTCGATTTCTTCCTTCTTAGCGTTACAGTCCGAGGAGCTTGTTGTGCCCGCTACTTGTTCAATAGGGTCTACAGCACACCCGTCTAGCACAAAGTCAGTGAACTCGGACACGTAGGGTTCAAACTCGTACTTAACCTTGTATCTACCACCCGCGGTGGCCCAGCTCGAGGCGTCCCATATGGTGGCGTAGAGGGACATTGGCTTAGATGGGTAGTCTGATCCCATTGCTTCATTGCGGACTATTTCTCTGATTGGGACGTTGTCTACGTAAAATCTGCATTGCATGAAAATATGTAACAGTTTAGTAAGATACAAGTTAAGAATATGAATATCTACTGTTGATAGTTCTAAGTCATCTCAAAATGATTATATTAATAATTAAGAGTGATCAACTCTAAAATACGTAAAAAAAACGATACTACTACATACATGCTTCATACAATATATATCGCACAATCTTTGGTTTTTTAAAGCAATGTCAACTTGTCAAGAAATATACGTCATCTTCAAGACTTTAGCAGTTAAACTAATGGATACTTGTATATAATATCTTATACTACATACTTCGTATATGGTTGCTCTAGCCAACCATATAAGAACTTTATAATGTAAATTAAAATATTGAAATTGTCTTTATATCCAAGTAATTATAAAAAATCAAATAGTGGAAAAGAGTAGTTGGTCAAAAAATTTATGACAAATTTGCCCCTCATAAAAAAAAATGATTAATTGCATAGGGGCTAAAATGAATTTTGAAAACGAAACTCTATAAATGTAGAAATAATGATTGAAGGCAAAGGAGCGTGCAAATTCAAAACATTTATGTCATTGCAAAAGAAATGAATGATACATCATCACTTTGAATTTAAATCTTACAAAATAATTAATGAATTTGAGTAGGAATTGTAGTAACCAACATAAAAGTTGAATGATATTGTTTACTTAAAATCATGGGATGGCTAGCTAATGTTTAAATAAGGATCACCTAAATAAGGTTTACAGTTAGGCAAGCTGCTTTGTTTGAAAATGACCCGTTTAATAGTGCACCACAGCTGGGATATATTCCATACTTCCATGTTTGTGGTACAAATTTTATTAGTCAAAATTTATTTAATGATCACTTATGTTCACACCTTATTCAAATTATCAATTTTAGTAAAAGGAGCTCACAACTTATTCAAATTAGACTATCTATGTATAAGGGAGGTTGTTTCGCAATCACGATTTTCCTTCACGTAATCATCCTCTATCTTTATTTAATTAAGTTGGACGGTTTAGCTAGTAATAACCAGGAGTACATACCCTCACACTATAACAATACCTTCTTAAGGATAACTCTTATGAATTTATCAACTACGGTCATAAGAACATTATGAATGTATGGGTCAGTAGGGACTAGATTATTAATGGCCCATGATATCTATACGAGTAGTATTTTTACACCTATTAATGAGCGAATATATATATATAAAACATCATGAGACATCATATTTTCCTCTTAAGCAATGATATATTGGTATGGAGATATTGAACATCCTAGTTGCGTTGAAATATTTGAAGATGTCAAATCATTAATAATTTTGAATTACAAAAAATGTATATTTGTAATAAATGAAATAAATAAGGAAAATGATTTCATACTTAAATGAAATACCGAGTATTATAATATGCTTAGCTAGCAAATATTAGGTACAACGTTATGTTACCTAGCAAAGATTACAACTTAATGGCTAAGATTTTTTTATTACTATTTACACCTTTATTTTATTATTATTATGAAAATAAACCACTATATAAAGTACGAGTAGTAAATTGGGCACCATATGAACCCAATTTCTAAATTCCCATAAAATAGGAAAGCTCTCCAATAACAGATTAAATATTTAAAATAGGAAAAGATTTTTATGATTCTATCCAGAGAAAGTATAATTTTAGCATCAAAATATAGAAAAAAAGAAGACGTCAAAATTCGAATAATAGCCAATATGAAAAGTTACCTAAGAATAGAGAAAAAAGAGAGGCGCATGAAACTAAAAATATAAAATATGGTCAAAAAATGACCAAAGGAAGAAAATAAAATCTTTGGCGTTGAAACGCTCTCCTCCATTCCATAATCATCCACCACAAATCTCTCGTCTTTTATTTTTT
The DNA here is from genome assembly GCF_001683475.1 of Chenopodium quinoa. NCBI lineage: Eukaryota > Viridiplantae > Streptophyta > Magnoliopsida > Caryophyllales > Amaranthaceae > Chenopodium > Chenopodium quinoa. The sequence continues at coordinate 4,502,439 of NW_018743175.1, forward strand.
TCAAAATTCCGCGTTACAAAAAGTTGTTGCCTAGTTGGTAAAAGCCAAAACCCAGCTACTAAAAGTCTCCCTTAACCCACCAAACGTGTCAACACATATGTTCTACCCAAACGACCACGAATACAATTGGAATTATTTGTAACCTTCGTTTTAATGACCAAACACGAACATTAATACCATATTGACATAACCTTAATTAGCCTAACAGTAATATGTCAGCATATGAAAATGTTTTACCTGTACGAACACGGATACGGATACAATACAGATACAAAAACGAAATCAAATAAGCTTAAATGTTAGAAGAGGAACATACATGATGTTTTTGCGGGTCCAAAGAATGCTATATTGATGAAATTCTTTAGTAGGATCAAACCATAAACGATATCTCTCTTCTCTTCCTCTACTTGTGCTTCCATTTCCGTACATGTTAGTCTGAAACCTCCATGGCTTCCCCTTCAAGTTTCCCAAGAATTCGATGTCCAACTCGTCGTGATTCTTCTCCCATACATCTCCATTAGACGTCTGTATAACATAATTCAAATACAAATCAACATCGAGATTATTATAATATTACGACTGTTTGATTTATTACTAACTACCAAATGGAAAACACGTTATTATAATAATATTGTTCATGGAAGGTGTGCTTACGTAGAAGGCCACCACGACTCCAGCCGTGTAATTACCGGGCAGCTTAATCCTTGAGCTAAAAAATCCATAATCGTAATATTGTGATGAAATAAATCCTGACCCTGAAAATTATAATCATAACATTAATATTAATTAGATAAAACATAAAATTAATACAATAACAATATTAGTTCCAACTTCAAGGGTATGTATGTTACAAAATTTCGTTTCACATGACACGAACCTAACCCAAACTGATAGGGTAGAAAATTCAAAATAAAACAAAATCCCACATAACAACAAGACACGAACAAAAAAGAACCGTACCGGCATAGCGATTGAGGTGGAGGTTAGCACTACGGCCGTCCTCGGACTTTTTAATATTAAAATCAGCGAAGAGAGGGGTGTATCCGTCGTCGAAGGAGATGGTAGGGAGATTAAACGAAGCGTTTGAAACGACGGTAAAGAAGGAGAGGAGAGAGAGAGTAATAGAAAGGAGGAGATTATTGTTTCTTCTTCTTCCTCCTGACATTTTTTTGTTCTTTTCTTATATTTTTGTGATAGAAAAATGAGTAAATAAAATGGGGGAGTTTTATTTTCTCTCTCTAATTTTTTTAATTTTCTGTTACGTATTGTACAAGGTTATACAGAAGTAAGCGAGATATAAGGAAGAAGAGGAGAGAGAAAAATGAAGAGAGAGAAAGAGAATGAGAGGAAGAGAAGAAAGATGGCTAGCTATTTGGAATGTGTATGTATGTCTTTATATGCTGAACGTTTATTGTTTTATAATGCCAATTATGCCGTTATGAATTCTTTGTTTATTACGATTTTGCCACTGTTTTAACTAGGATGTTGGGTGATTAGGGTCAGTATTAATTATTTCATGAAGGTTTTTTTTTTTAAAATTATTTATTGTATAGATACGACTATACGAATACAAGTACTACTCTGTATCTAATATAATTCATATTTTGTTCGTTATTTTTTAAATGGAATACATTTATTTTTACTCTATTTACCATGCGGAGTATTATATATTTTGAAATTCTCAAATTTTGGTAATTTTTATAAGAAAAAGAAAGTTATGGAATTTTGTTAAGATCATCTCAATATATATGTGTATGTTTTCAAAGTAAGTAATTTTTTTTTATTTATAAATTACTGTAATAAATAAAGATATTAATAGTTAAAATTATGATTTGATAAGTGTGAAACTGAAAAGTATTTTTTAACACTTATCTTAAAATGTTTACGAGGGTGGGTGTATCATTTATTTGATAATGAACATAATTCTGTGAATTGTATTAAGCCTATACAAAGCAAGTGAGCAACCGAGCATGTGTGATTTATGTACCTAATATTTTGGTTTTATTGCTAGGTTAAGATGTCATGCATAGAAATTTCATTATTACAATATACTTTATTATTTCTCAAAAAAAAAAAAAAAATATACTTTATTAATATAATCTCCTATACTCTAAGCTTTTGTGAGTTTTGTCTCTTTTTTCCTATTTGATGACTCATAAAGAAAGATAAACTATTTATTCATTTATTTATTATTTTCATATATGTATCTAATAATTTTACTAAATATTCCCAAAATACCCTTAATTCAATCACTACTTCTCTTAAAAAAAAAAAAAAAAAGTACATGTGAATGGTATCTCACTCGGAGTTGTCTTACGAGTTGACAACAAATACCAAAAGAGCGTTACCTAAAAATAAACAAAAACAAAAAGAGTAGACCTTTGAAAAACAATAATTGCAATAAGGGGCCAACTGTTTAGAACTTTAGAATAAAGTTGGGGAGGTGGAGACCAAATAATTAATTTTAGAGGGGTCTTTCAAATAATTATCTAAAATATTGTAATTATATGTTTTAATTTAATTATTTCATACTCTATTTAGTAGTCGTCCATATAATCATATCCTCCATAATATGGATTGGCTAATAAGCAACTTTCCTAGGCCATGTGCTTATAATAATAGTACTAATCATCCTTTTTGTTTTGCCTTGTTATATAAAAACCACAAATATAATTTTAATGATAAGGTTGGTTGAGCCTCCCTCCTAACATTAATTATTTAACTTGTAATTAATAATAATATTAATAATATAAATTATAGTTTTATTGTAAGCATTATATTCCACCTAAAATATTTGGCACCTTCTTTCTAATTAACAAATAGTGTATGTCACCATAAACTAGACAAAATATTAATTATATCTTCTATTTGAATATTAGCAAATGGGAATTGAAAAGACTAGTTGCAACAGTTTATATGAATTTAGTCCGACAAATTTAGTCTCTGTCTTACTATATTGTAGTCACAAAATTAGTAGACAAATCAAATTATTGGATGAATGAATTTTATTCTAATAATTTAGGCGTTTCTTGAATAATGTATGAGAGTTATTCTCCTACTAGAGTTTATTATTTTGTACTACTATGTTGTATACTTATACATATGGAATCAATCCTTTTTTTCAACTTTGGTATTCTCCTTCTTCAAGCAATCTATGTATGTGAAAGTTACGTATATGACTCAGTATAACTTAACACTAGTACTCTTCAAATTTATTCTAGTTACGATGATGGTAACACGGGATGACATGGTCTTACATATTCTCCCACGAAATATAATTTATCAGATCAATTGATCCGGTCTCACTTTAAACATAATACGTTCTTATAAAATTAACAAATTGAGCCCATAAAATAATTGCATTTTCTTTTGACTACGAGCGCTATATACTAGTATACTACAAGTATATATAATATTGTACGTGCTAATTCTGCCACATGCTGATTAGCCGTTTGATATTTAAGTCTTGTTGTCTTATATCGTGACTCTATATGTCAAAAGTCGAAATCTTTTAGTATGTGAAACAATCTAACTAGTATTGTTATTAGAAAAACCTCCGATATCAATCCCATAAATCGAAACTAAAAATTAAAATTGCTCTCTAGCTAGTCTGTACCACTACTATTCACAAAATAAAGTAGTCGATAGAGTTGAACTTAATACCTCTTGGCTAAGATTCAAATCTCCTTTGTTGTAAGCTAGGTATATTTGCCAATTATCATACTATTACTTCTTTAAGGTATTCATGGGATGCAAAGTCAAAAAGCAGAGATACTTAGTCACTTTATTTATGCTCCATGCAATCAAAGTTGGCATCAATTTATAAATTATTGCAAGAATATTAGCAAAATTAATAGATGAAAGCTAAGTCTTTTCGATAAAAAAAAAAAACGATTGATGATTTTATTATGTAACAATGTAATTTTTTCACTAGGTTAAATTGAAATAAAATGTGATGCATGGTGTATGCTTATTATTACCCACCTACCGTATTATAAAATTATTAAGACTTTAAATATAAAATATAATATTATAATATAAATACATCAAACAACCAATAATAATATCTAAAATACATAGTTGTATAAGTTTATAGCTACCCTGCATTTGACAACATTACAAGCTGGTTATTCACGTAACTAGTGATTATGACTACTTATAGTTATGAGAAGACATTAGTTCTTATCCTCTATAATCTTCCATATTATATTTATTGATTTATTGAATATGTACGTGGTGACAATGGAAAGATTAATACATGGTAACTAATGATAGATATATAACAATCATACGAATCTTTATTTTCTCCAAATTCATTAATTGGATCCTACATCTTGACATTAATTTCGTAGATATTACTTTATTAGATCAAATACAATCGTTAATGCATAACATTGAATAATAACGATATCTTTAATCATAAAGTATTGGGTGCAACTAATAACCATTAGTGAGATGCACACTTTTTGAGCTCAGATGATATCATCCATTAAATTAATTATGTTAAATTATGATATCACTCAGGCCAATACTTAACATTACACGTATCACCAAGATTTTCAAACTAGTCCTTATTAAAGGTCAATTTTCAAAAGCAATCAACTCTAAATTAAAGAAAAATCCTTGGTATATATAAACACTATGGAGTAATACTTTCAAAATAAATCTTTAATTTGTGAAAAAAGACCTCTAATCCAAGGGTATTTTAGGAATCATAACAATCATTTTGCCACCTTTTATGACAAAATAAATAAGCTAACACGATTAAAGGATTACATTGATGTGTTTTAATTAATGCCTAAAAACTTTAATCTTGAATTCTTGACAAGAGAAAATGTGAGTTGCTTTACCCGAAATAGCCTTGGATGAAATTGATTCTACATTAAGTATTATATACACATGCAATTTAATATATTTTTATTATTTTTATAAAAAAGGAGTATCTTATAATGGAGTGCAATAATTAGTATACGATAGATGTTGATGTTGATGTTGAAGGTATAAATGTCCTTTTAGGGGTTGTTTTTGTTACATTAAATGATCTAGCGAGAATGTCAAATTGTTGAAAATGGTCGTTGTACTGCGTTTTGCAACTGACAACTCATATGAGTAAAGAGCACTCCATGTCCATGGCATTACAATTAAGCTTTTTATTAGTTATATTGTGGGGATCTTAGGAACTTAGGATATACTATGAGATAATGCCTCCAGGTCAGCCTAAAACTTAACTGGATGGACTATACAATTCCCCCCCTCCCCACTCTACAACTTTTTATGTTTTGAAGTTCGTCTCTAATAATCACTAAATCGTCATTTTTAATGTAAATGTAATCTCGGCATAGCATGTGACTATGAGAATATATGACGGTCATGATATAATGTATACGCAACCCTAAACTCATTATATATACTTGAAATATATTTATGATTTTCATTTTTTTGTTATAATGCATTGTTTTTATTAAAAATTGGAAAAAATTAAGTAAGTGTAGTCAATTGAACTTATTTTGTGTGATCTCGTGAATACACGCACTTTATTTAACTCGAACATTAATTATTTAGAAATTGAGAACCCAATTAAATTCCTCCCAAAGTTGCATCTGCACGTGTGTCAATCATGTGTGTACGTGTGAATGATTAGAGATGTTATATTACCGTAGAAAGCAAAGCAAAGCAATTAAGAAGTCATCGTTACTAATTTGGCTTTCCATTTTGAACAATAATGTTCAAATTATGTAAGCATCTCACACGAAATAAATAAAGGGACAAAAAAAGTAGAGAAGAATGAGATTAAACAATAACTTGTAAAATTTAAATGTATAGCTTATAATATGAATATATAGTCGACGTCAAAAATTCACGGAAATGCATGCGGGTAGAAATGACCCGAGTAGATGATGGTGACCGAAGAATTTGGATAATCCAAGTGATATTGCATGTTATTAACAACCCGAATTTAATGGCATTACAAATAAAATGGATAAGATTGGATATAAAACAAATTTATTTGGTTGGCTATGACCAGGTTCAACAGTTGTCTACTTAACGACTTTATGTGTTTGATGTTGCCACCCAATTGTAATATGGACCCCCCAACCCTAAAGTTTGATTTTTTTGGTGTTATTTGTACCACTAAATGGTTTATATAAATTTTGTTATGAGTTTATATAAAACAATAAGATTTTTGGACAATTTTGCTATTATTGTGAAATGTGATGTTGGTCTCTTATAATTGGTTTTTGTTTTCAAAAATCGTTTAATGGGGTGTTTATACATCGTGTGTTTAATTTATTTTAATTGATTATTAGGGTAAGTTTAAAAATGCATAATTAAATATTGATAACACGATTTAGTATTGCATTGTCATTAGCATAAGATCTTGAGTAGGAATAAAAACGGAAGTTGATAAGGTAATTGACACTAGTTAAAAAAATGTAATAAACAAAGTTTTTGTTGATACTGTTGAAATCTAAATTTTACATCAAATCTCATCTAAACATTAACATTATTGCTTGGGTTGACTAATTAGCAACTAATGAGCTAAATAAAGTTGATAAAGTACCAAATCCATCTACTATAATTTAAATGTATCCTTAAACTTCTTTTTGTGATCTTAATGACCTTTAAACTTCTACTATACTCTGTACTCTCCTAATATGGAAGTCAACTTTTGTAACTCTTTTTACTACCTCTATTTCATATTAGTTGCAACTTTAGAGTATTATTTATAAGAGATAAAATATTCCAAAATTGCAACTAATATGAAACGGAGGTAGTAATTCTTATATATTTTGTACTTATTTTCTTGCGAGTGTATTTTTATATTCTTAAAGCAAAATTCCTTAATTACATTGTTTCAACAATAAAGTTGATGTAATACTGATCTTCCTTCTAAAGTTCTAATCTTATACATACTCGGAGTAAATCATATTGTATCTATAATTATGACTAGCGTGAAATGTGATATCAACGAAATCCACCACTGGCTCTCAGGCATTCGGCTCGAGGCCGAATCTTCCCCCAAGGATTGTACCTCCCGGAAATCAGAGAGAACCAAGAGAGACCAACCCATCCCCCCCCCCCCCCAAAAAAAAAAAAAAGAAAAGAAAAAAAAAAAACCTCCCTCTGTTATGTAATTTCATTGAGAATTCCAATATACAAGGAAAACAACAACCAATATGGGTTGGCTCTCTACAAATTTGTATAATGAAGATGAACCATACAACTTTTTTCAGCTATTAACAAAATTGTACTTGGATTCAGCATAGTCTTCTGCATCCCACAAAAATGAACCAAACGCAACTGCTTCTAAAACTAGCATCGTCAGTCCTGAGAAAGTAATCGAAATAATTTCATCGTTCTGTGTCTCCAACACACCCCCATCGGCAATCCTGATATCTGGTCGACCAAACAAGGCTTGGGTCTGCCTTTCAATCAACGACATTGCTTCCCTAGATCTTATGGTTGCATAGCTCTGAAGAGTTTCAGGATCCAAGTACATGACATACGACCTCAGTTTGTAGTTCTCACCATCACCAATATCCATAGGTTCCTCGTAAGGGCCATAATTTGTTATATCTCCATCAGCTGGGATTTGAATTAGTGAATCTGGATCCCATAGTGGGTTTTGAGGTAACGAATCCTGAAGCCTGGTTGGGTTTTTGCCAAAGTCTTCCGGAAGAGTTTTCATAGCTCTTTCAAGTTGGTATCTCCGATCAACTCTTCGAAGAAAATACCCATACATTATGGAGGCAGCATACAACTTTCCAAGTTTTACTTTGCTGATCTCAACAAGAGTCTGCAAGGGACCCACAAAACGCTCGCCTAGCAAAAGGGACAAGTGGCTTTGTATCATCTCTAATGCTTCCACAGAGTGTACAGATTCGAGTTTCTGTTCTTGGTTTGGCCAGAAATCCACCCTGCCAGTTGGATCTGAACTCGGGGATATATTTGGGATCATAGAGATGTTTGTTTCCACGAATCTGCGTACAATTAAGCAGTATATAATGTCCTCTAAAGCTTTTCGCCTTTCCTTCTCTCTTACTTCAGCTATTCTCCTGTAATCATCATACTACAAAACTCAGGTTACTTTGTCTAGTCAGATCAGCTGGATGGATACATCAACTTTTGCATGAATAGCGTGTCAAGTTGTCAACTGCTCAGGTGCAACAACAAAGCCTTACTCCCAAAATGCTTAGGTGCAAATAAAAAATAAAAAAAGAAGAAGAAGAAGAAGCAGGGCAGACATTCTGGATGAAGAATGAGCAGTTGCTTCAGATGTCTAGTGTAGAATTTTGTTCATTCATCTAAAAAGCATGGGACATCAGCCTAAGAAAAACACCAGTAATAAAAAAATTTGTCTAAACTAAGCTTGCTGAAGACTGATGTGTGAATGGTACCAGATAGTTTGTTCTTGTATTTAAAATTGGTTAACTTATAAGAAAAAGTACACTCATGGAGTCAAGTTAAAGTTTGCATGAAACACTAGAACAGCAACAAAGGGATGAAGAAAAAGCAAGGAAATCCCACACAAGAATTGTATACTTCGTAGTAAACTACTACTGCAAGCAGAAAAACCATATTGATTTATTACTATATTTTACACAAGTATATATCTAAATGTTAGTGCTGCAAACAGAGTTCAATAGTATCAATTCTCCTATAACTGAAATGATGTTAGTAATTCTGAAGTTATGAACTATTAAATTTCTACATCTTGAGTAGTCAAAACCAAGAGAGATCGTCCAAAGATGTGAAGGCTATATATATAGCTTTTACGGACCGTTTTTGGTAGCTGGTTATAGATATGGTGATGAGAATTAATTTAAGTGCAATTTGACACGCAAAATAACCTTACCCAAATATTACCCCCCAAATGGTAATGGATGGTTAAGGAAATAAGTGAGCAAAAACAGATAATTTGGGGTGAACTACCATTAGTATATGGACATTGATTTCTCAAACAAATCTATGTACAAATTCATACCATTACCACCATTTACTACCACTTACCAAACAGGCCGAGAGTAGGTAACTTTGGATTTCAAAGGAAAGTGAATAAAGCAAGATGAAAGCCAATAGATACTCCTTTGGTGTTTATGAGGATGCTGTCACCTCCTTTTCATCAAACAAAGATGATAGGAAGGAAAGTACGGAAACACTAATGAACAATGAAGAGTACATTAAAAAAATTATTTTAAAAATGACAGACACGGAGAAATCTACCTGTATAGGGAGAGATCTTCAGTTGATGATGGAGTTTCTTCCTTTTGGGCATCTCTGTCATTTTGCAGGTTCTCAAGCTGCTGGTCAATAGCTGCCGGGAGGAGATGTGGGTGTGTTTGCAATATTTGTGTCAGCAGTTGCCCAGCTGGAGACTCCAAGTGAACAGGGGCAATAGGTGCCAAATTCTCTCCAGAATGATCAGATGCTCTCACCAAAAATCCCCTTGACTTGTTCTTGTCCAGTCCTGTGGCAAGCTTTCCAATGTAAAACGAACTACAACCCTGCAAATAAAGATCCAAGAATTGATGAAATCGGAGTCACTGAGTGACTAATATTTACTCAGATAAGCCCCACAATTTAGAATTATGGGCATCCAAGCAAGAAAAAAACAAAAGGACAGCCTACAAAGTTACTACAAGCTAAGCTTATCTAAGCTAGTTAGAAATCAACTTTCTAGTGTCGCATATAATCATATAATTCAGACTGTTTCCTCCACAATCACTCCGCCAACAAAATGTCAATGGACTTGCGAACTACAGAGATGAGCTTAGGCCCGAATGCCCGATAAACTGTTGATTTTTTTTTTTAAGAAAATTTTATTTAGCATTTGTTATATCTTGCGCAAATACTAATAACTTTTTTAGAGACAAGCTAAGTATACCTAAGAAAAAAAATTTTTAAAAAAAAAAAAAATCTAGTGCTGCATGTAATCATGCAATTCAAAGTTCAAACTGCTTCTCCACAATCACTCCGCCAACAAAACGTCGATGGCTCTACAAACTACATGGATGAGTTTAGGCCCAATAAAGGTGATGACTTTTTTTTTTTCAATTTATTAAATATTACATTTGTTATACCCAGCGCAAATACTAATAACTTTTTTAGAGATTGGCAGATATTTATAACTTAGCTATCTACCTATCAGAATTCACAGCCAATCAAAGAAGACTTGCATATTCTTCAGAAATCAGATAGCCCCTCATAAAGGTCTATAAATCTATCAAAACAAATTCTATTCTTCCATAAAGAAAATAGATCATCACATCAAAGGAGGACTGGAATCAAAATGTATATATTTCTTCATCACTAATTTACAGATTTCTTATATTACAATTTTAAAGCATCAGATAAAGTGGACAACGTGTGTCATGAAAAAAGCATGACTTTACAATCAAATTCATTAATGCGAATTGTGAACCAGTGCCAAATCTCATACTAGCGACTTAGGAAACACTGGCCCATTTGCAACTACATAGTGTAACATACAATCTCCATCTCTCTTGAAACACACAAGGTGCACAAAGTCACTTCCAATGAAAAGGACCCTTGAATGTATTTTTTATTCATAATCTCCAAAGCAATCAAGGATCTTATACGATCCAGAAACACTACAACTTTATTTGTACAAAATGTACCCTTCAATTCTCTGCCTCTCCCTTTAACCATAGGCAAGAATCATAGTTGTCCAGTTGCTCAACCAATCACAGTCTCCAACAAGTTACTAAGTTTCTTTTTTCTTGGACTTGTAGCAAAGGTTCTCCACAAAAATACTACTTTTGCTCCTTTGAGTTGGTTACGGTTACTATTTTCACAAGGATTAGGGAGGATACGAGAGAGAGTGTAGCAAGTGGGTTCCATGTAAGAAAATGTAAAAGGGATGATACTGTAAGTGGAGTAATTTTAGGAAAAAAAGTGTTGTAAGGGGGGTTGTAAGTAGTAAAGAGAGTGTTGCATGTAGAGTAGGGAAGGGTAAAAGCGTAAAATAACTTTTACAAAAATGGATGAGAAAGGAAGTGTAACCAACTCAAAGGAACAGACGAAAATGAAACACTAACCCAACTTAAGGGAACTGGGGAAGTAAATACTAGTAGTAGCAATTAAACTTTGCAATAAAATTGGAACATTAACTAGCCTCTGGATGACGAGACTCAAAAATATGGTTTTGCGGCATTTGCTAGGGTTTAAGAAAACAGAAGATACAGATTTGGAAGTATACTAACCAATAAACTGGAGTAAGTAGAAGCAAATTTAGATTGCTAGAAAGCATGGGGCCACAATTACATGCAATCCATCAGCAACTGGCTTAATGACTTTAAAATCATGAGTCATACTTATTACAAGCAAATCATAAAGATCTATAATGACAAAGAACAGCAACTTGAGGTGGCAAACAAATTCTAGGTAACTAAGACCATATAGACACACTTTTGTATGGTAAAGAACAAAAAGAGTTTTGTTACAGACACTTGACATTGTGAATTGCTGGCAGGCTGGCAGCTATTACTTCCTCATTTCTCTACATTCCTATTGACATGGTGAACATCAAGAGTTTTCACTATGGCAATCTAAGAATTGGGGTTGGCAAATGGGTGCTCTAAAAGTTATTTTGTACAGAGTACTTCAAAACTTCATCAAAGATTCGTAAAAACTAAACTCTAAGCGAGTAAATTTAATCAGGTATCATTTTTCAAATTCACTAAAAGATCCCCAAAGTAGAAAACGAGAAAAACTCTAGAGAACACCAATACCATGAATTGTCTAAACTAGAAAATGCACCAAACCATGCACCCTAGTTTCCATGTACAACTAGTCTCTAAGATATTGATTTTATACTCTAAAATCAAAACCCTTTACACAAATCTACTCCATAACAAGCTCTCCTCCACTCATCGCTCATCTTAATTGCAAGTTAGATTGTGCGAATAAGCTTCAGTCAGCCAAGTTATATTACCTACCTCTATACACTTCAATGCTACTACAAAGATATCATACTATCTGATTGCTTTCAAATTCTTTATCAGTTGCTCTTATCAAGTACTCCGTATAAGGATAAAAACTAGCTAACATTATCAAATTGGCAATTTCTGAAGTCCACTTAGGTAATAGACAGTTACTTGCATAATCATCTTACTTTTCTATTACTAGATTTTAATAGAAGTCCTAAAAAGAACCGAACAATAATTGAGAGATATAACTATTCAATACCAAAAAGACTACAATCCCTTAATTAGATCTTGCAATTACTTGCAAGATCCTATCAAAAACTGGAGAACCAGTAATACTACCATCAGAGTCATGATACATAACTCCTTTGCACATTCCAGCTTCTACACATATATCCCAATTCCCAAATAGGGCAAATAGTCCCTCGGTCCGAAATCAATAGTCACGTCAATAGTGTAATTTAAACTCGTAATGTCAGAACTAAATCTAGACGGAGGGAGTAAATAAAATCACAAAACAAAATTCAAAACATTTTCAATTCAGTAGCTATATCCGCTTAACTATTTACACATACAGGTGGCACTAACAAACAACAATACCCTAAATTCAACAAATTTTACCTAAAATTACAGGCAGAAGCAACTACAAAAACCCCACTTTTTCTTTTCTGTTAAGATATCAAATTCGAATAAAGGATTAATCTTTCTATGTGTTAAACCTAGATATGATAAATTAAAGATAATCATTGGATATTAAGAAGAACAACAATTAATTGGCATCTGATTAAACTAAAAATTGTAATTCAATTAAAAGAAAAAAAGAACTTACTTTGTTAGAATTAGCAGAAGATGGAAGAAAGGAATAATTGAAAAAATTCTTGAATTCAGGAGAACGATAAGAAGCAGTTGATGGTATGGCTACCAAAACGTCGCTAATTGCACCTGAAACCAGCATCCTCCTTGCAGAAGAGAGAGAAAAGCGTCAGAATTTTTTTGGGGTGTCGAAAATTCTACGAGTATAAATTTTGGTTTTATTGCTCTATCTTTTGTGCGAGATTTTCTTCTACAAGCACGAATATTTGCAATTTTGCAGGAGTATTACACAAAAAAAAAAAAAAAAAAAAAAAAAGGAGTACAATTGTCAATTGTTGACCAGTCTAAAAATAATGTGGCACTTGTTAAATACGAAATATATTATACTCCTTATATTTATACTCTTTTCGTTTTTATAAGTGTTACACTTTAATCAAATTATACGTAATAAAACCAAGCAAAGCTTGGTCTAGACCGTAAGGTTTGTCACCACAGATCAAACCCCACTAGAGACAATTTAGGGTTGGGATTCCCTTACTCTTCCCCCCCCCCTCCTCCAAATTGTCTAGCCCGCTAACCTAGGTTGGGTTCAACCTGTGAGAGGTTCCGGCCCGGTAGGGTCCTTCTCCTTACCGATAAAAAAAAAAAAATAATATATAATAATGTACTCCCTCCGTCCCATAATTTTGTGCATGTATTCCTTTTTGGGTGTCCTAGAATGTTGTGCCTGTTTCTAAAAGTAGCACACAATCATTACTTACTTTTTATGTTTCCCATACAAAATACACATACCAAAAAAATCATTACTTATTTATTTCTTTTCATACAATATTCTCTACTTTTTATTATTCCATTCAATATTCTTTAATTTTTATCTTTCCAATAGAATATTCCCCTACTTCCACCATTCTCCTTAATTACCGTGTGTTTTGAGATATAAGTACGAAATTATGGGACGGAGGGAGTAATTAATATTTTAGGAAAAACAAATACTCATAATACTGGTATTAGAATGGGGGTAGTTTGTCTTTGCTAAAAAAAATGTAGTAGTTTGTCAAAAATAGAAGTGTAACCCATAAAAAAAAAAGTTAAAAAGGCTAATTGTAGTAACTAGTAAAGTGGGAGTGTTTGTATGGAGATTATGTTGTGGGGCTCTCCCTACTAGCAAAGGTCTTGACAGGCGTATAGAGAGTATATCACCGATATGCAGAAGGTGTAATAGGGCTGCTGAAACTGAGATGCATGCTATTTGGGGTTGCGACTTCAGACTTGGTGAAAGGTGTGTGGGAGGAGGTGGGTGCGGTGTTTGGCTGCCCGGATTTCTCTGATGTGGCTGATTGGGTGCTTGGATTGAGAGGTGTAGAGGAGAGGAGTAGGATTATGATGCTTGCGTGGGAAATATGGAACGAAAGGAACGCTGTGGCAAATGGTGCTGTGCCAAGAGTCCTTGAGGAGATCATTGCAGCTGCTGATTCTTTGCTGAACGCCTTCAATGAGGCACGTACTTCTGCTGTTGTCCCGCGTGCTAATCCCAGGCAACGTGCGGTGAATACCAAGTGGAAGGTGTGCTGAAAGTAAATGTTATTAGAGACCATTTAGGGGAGATTGTGAGGGTGGGCTGCCAGCAAGTCAGTCAGGTATGGGATGCAGCATCGTTGAAGCTAAGGCAATGGCACTTGGGTTGAAGTTGGCTGTTCAATGCAACGCGAAAAGGGTGATTATTGAGACCGATTGTGAGCGTTTGGTGAAGCTGGTAAATGGGATAGGGAGTGATGGTTCTTTTCTAGGCTTATTAGCTAAAGAAATCATGTCTATTGCTGAGTTTTTTTATAGTATTGTTTTTTCTCATGTTTTTAGGGAAGCTAATAGTGTAGCCCATGCTATGGCTCACCTTACCCCACTAGAGTACTCTACTGTGGTGTGGGTTGGGAGTTGTCCAAGTGTGGTTGAAGATGTAGTTGCGTTGGATTTTGTTTCGAGTTTTAATAATAATTAGTCGATTTGGTCGGCTTTCCTCAAAAAAAAAAAAAAAAAAAAATAAAAAATAAAAAAACTATAATATTAGCTAATGCCAATTGTAATGTACTATTAGTAAACTGTGAACATGTATGACATATACTTCAGCAGTTCAGCTGCAGCATATACTTATAATTCACACTCCAACTTGCACCATAATAATAATAATAATAATAATTCACACTCCGGGGTTGAAATTTCTTAATTTTACAATCTTAATTCTATCGATGGACTTAGCAACAAGCCATACGAGGTATGATTTCTCGGATTTCATAAAGAAAATCGAAATCCCAACAAAACATTAGAATGGTATTACATCCATTCCATATCATTAAAAAAAAAAGACTTCAACCAAACATCCCTGAAACAGTACTCCTGTAGTCCTGTATTCCTGTAATAAGTTTTTAGCTAATCACTTACTCAGAAATAAAATCATGCATAAAATGTGTACAAACAAACTAATAACGAGTGCTTGCTATATACCAATATGGCACTCTGCAGTTTTACAGAAATATATAAACTGGTTTCTACTTTTACTCTAAGTTTCAAACTTCATATGAACAATTAATCCATTCCTATACAGAAAATTTAACACTCAACATTCAGACATTCTGCTTGAGGTTGAATCCTCATTCCTTCGTACCCAAGTGTTGTAACTCCTCGAACTTCAATGTACAAGAAATCAAAGAATATGTGTTAGTTCTGTGCAGTTTTATATGATGAACCATACAACATTTCTCAGCTATCAACTTTATAGTATTTCTCGTTGACATAGTATTCTGCATCCCACAAAAATGAACCAAATGCGAGTGCTTCCAAAATCAGCAATCTCAATCCAAGGAGAGTAACCGAAACAACTTCATCATTCTTTGTCTGCAACTTTTTTTTACCACGTCGGCAATCCTGATATCTGGTAGATCAAACAAGACTTGCATCTGCTTTTCTATCAATGACATAGCTTCCTCTGATATTGAAGTTGCATAGCTCTGAAAAGTTTCTCCATCCATGTCCTCGACATATGACCTTAGGTTATAGTAGGACTCACCATTAACCGTACTAGGCTTTTGTACATCTTCATCAGCTGCGACTTGAATGAGTGAATCTGAATCCCATGGAGAGCCTTCTGGAAATGGATTCTCAAACCTGGTCCAATTACTAAAGTCCTCAGGAATTGTATTCAATGCTCTCTCAAGTTGGTATCTCTGTTCAGCCATTCGAAGAACATACCCATAGATCATGGAATCAGCATACAGCAATCCAAGTTCTATAATGCTGATCTCAATATTAGTCAACGTGGGACCATGAAGTTGGTCATGTATCACAGCGAACAAGTGGCCTACTATCAAATCTTGTAATCCCTTAGAGTGTACAGATCTGAGTTTGTCATCTTGCAATGGCCAGAATGCCACATTGCCAACTGAATTTGTCGGGGTTCTTTTTGAAAACATTGAGATGTTTTTTTCCACAAATCTGTGTACGATTAAGCAGTACATTATGTCCACTAAATATCTTCTCCTTTGCTTCTCACTTCTTTCAATTAGTCTCCTGAAATCATCATACTACAAAACTCAGTTTACTTATGTCTAGTCAGATCAAAATTAGAGATCAAACGAAGGAATACATCAACTTTTGCACAAAAAGCACTCAAACAAAAAAGTTATTGGGAGTTGCTATAGATGTCTATTGTAGACTTGTTCATTCATCTGAAAAGCATGGGACATCAATGTAAGAAAAGCACCAGTATTAATACTGAGATAAGAAGATTCCTGTTGGTCTAACCTGGTGGGAATGCCAGGAAAAAATGCAGAATGAACAAAGAACCAGGAAGACGAAACAAAGGAATGAAGGATGAGGAGAGAGGAAAGGGACGTACACAGGTTTGGAAACCTTGTCACAAGGGCGCAAAAAATTGTCTAAACTAAGCCTGCTGAAGACATAAGTGTGAATGCTACCAGATGTTCTAGTACGAAAATCGGTTTAATGTATTAAACAATTAACCCTCATGGTACATTTTGCATGAAATATTACACGGCCAACACAATGGAAAAAGAGATAAGTGAGGTGAAAGGGTAAAAGGAAGTTAAAGTAGTCCCATGCAAAAATAGTATACTCTGTAGGTGACTACCACAGTCCACAGCAAGCAGAAAAACCAAATTGGTTGATGCAAATGAATGTAAAAATTATTCTTGCGAACAGACTTCATTATATTAATACTCTTATCGCTGAAATGATGTCAGTAATTCTGAAATATTTAAAATTCCAAATCTTGAGTAGTTACAACCAGGAGGGAACATACAAATTGCAAGGTGGAGATGTGGGTTTAAAATGATGTCATTATATTAAATACGAAGTATATGATAACCTGTTATAATTTGCTGAAATGAAAATGACTTTAGGTGAATAACATCCTAATGTACTTTTCTTCATATACTCAATACCTTTCCTCCTTCCTCCACCTCACTTTCCAATGACTTTACTATCTACCCTCCCCATAATATTTTTTTGCTTCCCACAATGCTCGGCTTTTCCAAAACACTTTCTCCTACTTTTATTAGACCCCAGCAGGCCAGCACACCACTTGTCAAGCATTGACTGGACCCAAAAAAAATGACAACCATTCTCCATGCCACATTTCAAGCATTGTTTTCCACCATTCTTTTGTTTTTCTTTTGTTTGGGGAGGGAAACACATCCACAATGATGGAGAGCCCCAAAAGAGAAGAGAGAGTGCATTTAGGCACCTTTGCTCCCTTGCATTGAGGATGCTCTTAGAGTAGGCGATTTTGGATTTCAAAAGAAAGTGAATATCACAAGATGAAAGCCAAAAGATACTATTTTAGCATTTATGAGGATGATGTTAGCTCCACTTCATCAATTATAAGATGATAGGATTTCAAAGATGACAGGCAAGGAAAAATATACCTGTGCAGGTCTTCTTCAGCTAAAAATGGCGGAATCGATTTGTATACGTCAGCTCTCTCATTTCGCAGCTTCACAAGCTCCTGGTCAACAGCTGCAAGGAGGAGATGTGGGTTTGCTTGCAATATCTCTGTCAACTGTTTCCCAACATAAGACTCCAAGGAAAGAGGAGCAATAGGTTCTGAATTCTTTCCAGAATGATCGGAAGCTCTCACCAAAATTCCACTTGACTTGCTCTTGTCCAGTCCTGTGGCAATCTTTCCATTGTAAAACAAATTACAGCCCTGCATATAATGATCCAAGAAATGATATAATTGGAGTCACTGAGAGACTAACATTTACTCAACTAAGCAGAAAATTTAGGATTATGGGTTTCCAAACAAGAAACTAACAGCCTACAAAACTAAGCTAATCTAAGATAGAATTTTTTTTTCTAATGTTACATGTAGTCATGCAATTTTGAATGTTTTCTCCACCACTCCACAAACAAAATGTACACAGGCCTGCTAACTTCAGATCGATATGGGTATAGAACCAGTACAATTGCTTTATTCACACTTTACAATTAAACTCAGAATGCCCATTTGCAACAGCAAAGTAGCAATAATTTGCTCTCAGTCTTTCATCATCTTCAAAGCATTAAATCAAGGATCATCTACGAAATACAATTTATTTGAACAATATCAATTATTTGCCTCTCCCTTTTAACCATTTTTTTTTTTTTTTTATGATTTTTTCTCACAGGCAAGAATCATAGACGGCTAGTTCCTCGACCATTCAGTCTCCCACATGTTACAAGTATCTATTTTATGGACATGTAGAAAAAGCTATGCACATAATATAACCAGCGTTGCTTTGAGTTGGCTGCAGTTACTATTTGCACAGAAATTAAGGAGGGTAGGAGAGCAAGTGTAGCAAAGTGGGTTGTGTAAGAAAAAGTTGTAAAGAAAGTGATGCATGAGGGGCAAGGAAAGGTGAAAAGTGTAAAATCCTTTAACAAAATGGATGAGAGAGGTAATGTCATCAACTCAAAGGAATGGATGAAAACGGAAAATGTAACCCAACTTAAAAGGAACTGAGGTTAATAATAAATAGTAATCAAACCTTGCAACAAAATTGGAAGCCTAGATGACAGGATGCAGAAAATTAGATTTGCAGCATTTGCAGTTTTTAAGAAAACCAGAAGAAACGGATTTTGAAACAGCCTAACTGATAAACAGGAGTTAGTAGAAGCAAAATTTGATCACCAGAAATCATGTGGCCTCAATTATGTGCAAGTGGCCTGCAACCCATCGATAACTTAATTACATAATTAAAAGAAAAGCATAAAGATTCTTCATGACAATGAACAGCAACCTGAGGTTGCAAACAAGTTCTAGATAACTAAGACCAAATGAACACACTTTTTTAAGGTAAAGAACCTTAAGATCGAGTTTTGGAACAGACACTTGACATGATGGATTGCTAGCAGTGATTACTCCCTCATTTCTCTACACTCCTAAAGACATTGTGAACGTCAAAAGTTTTCACAATGGTGATCAGAGAAATGGGGTAGGCAGGTATATACTTCAAAACTTTATTCTAAAAATTAAACTCAACAAGAGTAGCTTAAATTGATCAGGCATCACCAATACCACATGATTTGTCAAAACTAGACAATGCACCATAGTTTCCCCATACAACTAGTCTCAAAGACATGATTTTGTACTCAAAAGTCATTAGACTCATAACCCTTAACCCAAATCTACTACACAACAAATTCTCCTCCACTCATCGCTCATCTCAATTGCAAGTTAGAATCTATGAATATGCTTCAATCAGCCAAGTTATATCCCCTACCACTATACATTTCTATGCTACTTCAAGGATATTATATTATCCGATTGCTTTCACACTCCTTATCAGTCGCTCTTATCAACTGTAATGATTAAAAAAAAAAAAAAAAAAAAAACCCAGCTAACATTATCAAATAGCAATATCTAAATTCCACCTAGATAAAAGACAATTAGTTGAAACAAAATCTTACTTCCTTATAGCTAGATTATAAAGGAAGTCCTAAAAAGAACAAAAATAGACAAAAATAACCATATGATGAAAGAAATGAACAAATGCATGGAAATAATAGATAAAACAAGAAACCCATTAAATTCAAGATTACAAGATAGTGGTTCAAGGTTTACTATCAATCAACTAATGCAAGCTTCCTGTCATACCCACAACACGAATTCGATACCAAGAAAGCGAAAATTAAGTTCAATTCTCAATGAACAGAAAAACCAGTAATACTACCCACCATAATCATGATACAATTATACATAACCTTTGCACATTCTAGCTTCTGCACGTATATTCCAAACACTCCCTCGACACGAAATCAATAGTCACGATGATAGTGTAATTTAAGCTCATAATGTCACATAGAATTCGGGCGAAGGGTGTAACAAATATAATACAAAACAAGATTCTAACATTTTCAATCAAAAAATAGAAATAATTCTTTTGAACTACATTACAGTGCGAAAAATGCCAAATAAAGACAATTTTAACAAACATCACCTAAAACAATAGCAGGAAGAAATAACTACAAAAATTAATCACAAGATTTTTATATTTTCCTATTACAGAAAGAAAACCCAGAAAGACTTATATTAAACATGCATAAATATTAAATTAAGAACAATTAAAATGCCATCAAATTCGTTAAAATGGGGGTAATTGAATTAGTGAAAAATACTGTAAAAACTAACTTACTTTGTTAGAATTTGCAGAAATAGGAAGAAATGAATATTTGAATTCTGACATTTTCTTGACTTCAAGTGAACGATGAGAAGCAGTTGATGGTAAAGCTACCAACGCGTCGCAAATTGCACCGGGAAACGCCATTTTTCCTAGGGAAGAGAGAGAGAAAGCGTCGGAATTTGTGAAGATTTTATTGGAGTGTAGAAAATTCTTAAGTTTTGGATTTTTGTGTGAGAATCTCGTTTTGTTTTTTTTGGATGAAATGAGAATCTCTTATATAGGCAGTGTAACTTTATCACCCAATAGGCAATGTAATCACAATTTCATAGAGTAAGCAAAAAACATGTTACTCCTATATTATTATCTAAACATCTATACTACGGAGATATTAAATAACAGGAAAACTCCACATGTCATTTTTTTTTTTTTTTAAATATATGTCTTTACATCTTAATGTTCAATTTATTTCTTTTCAAATGACACTTTATTTCTCTTAAATTTCTTCCCAAACAATTAGTTTCTTCTTTCAAAATTCATACGAAAACTAATTTTTATACGATAATTCTTAAACCAACCATTCACTAAAAAACATGTCATCAAAAAGTTTAATCTGTGTAACGCACAGGGTAAATACTAGTTTTATTATTAATAATAGAAAAAATGAAAATAAATAAACCTACATTTGAGGTAACTTTCTTAGCTAAGTATTAGATTATAAAATTATTTGACATAAATACGTAAAAACATGAAGTGCTCATAAAGACCACATGATCTCACATGTTGGTTATTGATTTCTATTTAACTAAAATTATATTTACTAAACTTAAATTGTTTTTACTTAACTGAACTTAGTTTACTGCACCGAAATTAATTTTATTGAACTAAATTTATTTTTTATTGAATAGTGTTTTTTTTTTAAAGGTAAAGCGAACATGATCTAAAATTGGTGAATTCTTACAAGCTTTTGTGTGTATTTTATAGAATCAATTGGTCGAGATAGCAAAGAGGATTGGCTTTCCCAATATTATTCAATATGATAATGGAAACAAGACACATATAATAGGAATATTCAATTTATAAAACCGCGGATTTAGGAGTTTACTACGGAGTAGGTGAATATTTCT
The DNA here is from genome assembly GCF_001683475.1 of Chenopodium quinoa. NCBI lineage: Eukaryota > Viridiplantae > Streptophyta > Magnoliopsida > Caryophyllales > Amaranthaceae > Chenopodium > Chenopodium quinoa. The sequence continues at coordinate 4,523,997 of NW_018743175.1, forward strand.
ATTTAAGAAACTGTAGAGATACAAATAAAATAGTGTTAAGTATTATTGCAATTAAATTAAAAAAAAATTAAAAAAAAAAAAAAAAACTTAGGTATGGAGATGGTAAAGAGAGCGAGTATTAATATTATTTTTTTTATAGGTAAAGAGAAGGATCTAACCAGACATCTCTCACAAGCTAGGCCCTTTGGAAATGGGAGGAAGGACAGGGGAATTCCCACCCCCAAGTTAGAGGTTGGCGATTCATGTTCAGATATAATATTGGCAAGCTGACCAGGTTACCCCATCCCACCCAAAAAGAATATCAGTAAACAAGACAGAATGTTAAAAACCATTCATGTACTGCCATAAATTGCCACAAATATTAGCAGCAAAGGTGAAAAGTTGAAGCTATAACTATTTAATCCTAGAGAGAATCATGCCCTTTTAACTAATAAGGGCATGGCAAACAAGACAAAAAAATCTTCCATATACAGCTACATTAATGGTACATTATCTTCCTCAGAATTATATTTTCTGTAAGCCGCATTTAGGGCAATCAACTCTTGCAGTATCGCTATTACTACGTCTTCTACCACGATACAAATGGAAACCTCGGCATGCCACAATATCACCAACTGCATACTGATCCCAAAAATTTGAGATTTGCCAAATAGGATTTCATAAATGATCTGTAACAAAAAGGACAGATTTTGGCACATTTGACTGTATGCAGACTGCAGAGGTATGCTAATGACTTCAAGTAACTACTATGTTAGCTTATGCTTCATAAAATTTTGCTGAAGCAGAAGGGCAATGACTCAGATCTTAGCGACCACTCTAAACTTGATCTGTTTTGCTGCTCTCCTTAGTTTCACTAATCATATGACGTTCAGCTCGGTTAGATCCTAAATCTTCTGGATTTTCACCAAGTCTCTCCTGCAGAAGTGAAAAGATGATTATTTCCTAAGAAGCATATACTAAAGATAGGCAGGGGAAAGTAAACAGCTTTACATGGTTCCAAGTTATCATATTTTTTATATGATGATTTCCAAAAGCCAACTTCTAAAATTCATGGCATAGACAATGAAAGAGTACATGCACAAAGCCACATGACTGTCAAAACAGCACTTCAAACCTAAAAACATAGATTGACCAACCCGGCCTGCAAAAAAACCACAAATAGCACATAAACTAAGAACTCAATCCAATCCCAGCGAAATTTAAGTGGAAATCTCAGAAGCCCACTTAAAAGTTGGTACATGAGAACACTTCAAACCCGAAAAAACAATAAAATTAAAAAAAATTAAAAAAATGACCTACCCCATTAACCTTTTCCTAGTGTCGTAACCACAACTGATACATCATCTTTGGTACTTTAGCTTGGGTACTTGTTATACGGGTAAGTGTAAAAGTGTGCAACTCGGCTAATTTGGAAATTTCCCATGATTTTGGCCCAAAATGAAGTGTCTAAATAACCAGACCCATATTGCAGTGTCGAGGATATGATCGGTTATTTGAGGTGAGATGAAAAAATATAACATATTAATATTAAAGAGCATAATATGTCAGCTTTGCTTCAACAGATAATTGGCATCTGTAAAATGAACATTACATTCTACACAAAAAACGAGTAACATGATCTCTTGAAATTGAAGTCCAAAGTGGTCTTGTTATTCAAGCGGATAGTCTCCCTACTAGCCAAATACTAAATACAATCATCTATTTGGCACTAGGATTATACTTGGTGCAAGTAAACCTCACACTCAGAAATGAACAGGCTACAAATTTCTGAAAGATGAACTATGTCAATTAATTCAGTTCAAGTAAAATTTCTTCTAGTCACTAGATATAACATAATGAACCATGTCATTGTAATAGACTAATCTTAGGAGGGGCAATTTGGAAAGTCTAGTATTATTAGGTTAATAGTCCTTAGCTTTAGTATAAATAGATAGAGGGGGGAAAGGAGAGGGTAGCATGAATTGGGTTATTGGAAATAAAGAGTAGCAACCTCAGGTTGCTGATAGGAGAGTTGTAGGCTAAACCTATTTCAGCCATTATCAATCCAATTATCAAGCCTTTATCTTTATCTATCCTTAGAATTCATACAATATTTACAATCAGAAAATCAGTCTACTACAGTCATATAAAGGAGGTTCAAGAAGATGAACTAATATGCCTCAACAATGCCAGCAGCAAAAGAAGAAAAGAAAATAAGCATGGAGAGTGATCCTAAAAGTGTTCCCTGCTTTTTAAGAAAGTTCCTTGAAATTGAAACAAGGGAAGACAGATACACGATATAGACAATTGATCACCTTGACAATACACATGAAAGAATGATGACAAAAAAGACACGGTCTCCATACTGAAATCACAGTGACACACAGTCACACACCATTCATGACTTAATAATTGATATACTAAAAAACATTATCAACTAATCACTAGGAAACATATGAGAGTGACATATCACCTTAAGTGCAGTATTTTCAGCCAGGAGCTGCTCATAATCACTCCTGATGCGATTAAGTTCTGATCTAAGATTAGCATTTTCTTCTTTCAATCCTTCAGCACGCTGGGCCAACTCATCACATTCAGCCTGAATTCCAATTTCAAGAAAAAGAAAAAAAGGAACAATTTTGTAAGCTTTGAAACCGTTATATCCATCATGAAAGAAACTGGGCCATTTCACTATAAAAAATGATGAGCAATGCCCTTGCCTGCTTACGCAGTCTGGATCTACGAGCAGATTCCCTATTAGACTGCTTACGTCTCTGCCTCTTCAGTTCCCTCTCATCCTACAGGGAAAAACAACAATTTAGGTAAGATATCATGAGGTCAACGGTTAAACAACAGAGTCGATAAAAAAAAGACACAACAAAAATACTAGTAACAGCCATTACAGCAGCAGAATGGACAGTGATAAAAGAGACATGCAAGTTAGACATCGTTAGATAAATAGCAGAACTCCAGGATACTTCAAGCACCCATAGACAAGCAGGTATAAAGTAGTTCAGCTAAAGTCATGGCATCCCACATGGAAACAGAGATATCCTTATGAAAAACAACCCCCTTTCCCTAAAGGCAATACCAATAATACGTTGACATACCATCACAATCTAGTGAAGGCCAAACACGGAGGAAAAAAATGGTCTAAATCTCTATGTTATTGGGACCCAGTATCAGAAAAATCAATAATCCATTCTATTATGCTCCACTGTCCATCCAACAATTCAATTATGTTACTGTCATCAACATCACTAGGTCTCTCAGGTTTAAGCACAAAAGCCAAATAAAGTCATAGAGAAAAGCAGAAACTAAAGTGAGCATTCACAAAATCAGAAACTAAAATACCAGACACCAGCTCTAAGAAATAATATTCCCGAAAACAAATCCTAATATATGTAAATAAGATAATAGCTCTATCCCCAAACGAAAATCTTACTACACTAGCAGGCTTAATTTTCCTCCCTCTAGAAAAAGATCCAAAGTTCTCTCTCACAGTCAAGAATATATTAAAAGTCTAAATGCTGAAACAACAATTCGATTTTATTACCTATAAATATGAGATTCTTTAGCAATTTGATTCTACCTTTACAAATAAGGAAGTATAACTTCTTTTTTCCTATATATAGCTCCAACGGGGACAGGAAACAGGAAAACAAACTTTCAAGAAACTAATACAGCATGGATTTGGCAAAGATGATTAAAATATATTAACTCTGAATACAGTGATATAACCCAAACAATTAGTCACAAATAACAGCCAGAAATGTCAACAAAATCCCAGAAAAACACTATTAAATAAAACAAGATCTGATTTTTTTAGATTTAAGCAATTGTTGTATTAGTTGTCTCTTGGACTCTGGGTGACCACATGAGCAGCTATTAGAGATAAAAAGAGTTGCTCTTTTTATTCCTAAGCCCTTGATCTAAATATGGTTTCATTTCAATTTTTCTGGGATGAAATTTCAAAAAAAAATCGGACTCCAGTTTACCATACTTCATGTCCCAAAAATGTCACCAAGTACAGGTTTGACAGTACCCACTATGACTGACAGTAACCAATCATTTCAAGATGTTTTGGGGACAATTTCCAAGCATATCCAACCCATCCTTGTCTCCAGTACAAAAAGGACCAAAACAAAAGGTGCCCGCACTTCAGAGACTTTACTTAAAGAGATTACAGAAAATACTTGGCCATTATGAGACTTCATACTTCAAGTTTGAAAAGGCCTTTTGAGTTGATCCAAAGAAGGTAAAGACTTTAGAAACACAGAAGATGTATTTCTAGTAAATGGAAAAGAGGCAGCTTACCGTTTGGCAAGGCATTTTAAGCTAGATAAAATGAAATACTATCCAATAACTTTAGAATATTAACTCCCAAAGTTAGAGTTATATCTACCTATTGATATAAACAACAAGAAAAAGAAAAAATATACAAGCAACTAGGCAAGTTTCTAAGTAGCAGAAAATTAGATCACAATCTACACAATATATCAAGAAAATACAATCCCTGCAAATACTAAATGATATCATTCTCTAATTGTATGACATAACTGTGCACTGAGCAGGTTGTTTAAAAAAAGATATTAAGGGCAAATCCCCATTGCTTCCTTCGTATTATTAATTCAAATTCAATATAGGAGAACCTGGGATCTTATACTTTTCTAGATATAATCTGTTTGGATTTTCTTTGCGCAAGTTAACAAGCCTCGGAGTTTTACTGTGGCTATAGCAAAATAATGCCAAGCCTCACTATAATTAACAAAGCAAAATGCAAGGGTAGCTAGTACAATTGTTGTTAGCCTTTAAAAATAGTATTCAAACTCTTGAACAAGCTGAAAGAGCAAGGAGGCTAAGGGACACAGAACACACTTCTTTTGATGGCCCAACTCTCTTAACTGCATAAATATACAGATTTTAAGATAAACAAGTCATACTAGGAACCCTTGCACATCTAAACATTGCCTACAATACATTACTTAACAGTGCTGTGATAGTAAGTTCGTAGCAATTGTCAGAACATGTATTGGCTAAGGGCTCATTCGTCAAAGTCGTTGGTTTGGATTTTTTATTGTCGGTTTTCAAAACAATGATGATTCTAAGAAATTCGACTAATTTGTTAATCTTTTTTATGAAATATATATCATGACTTTCAAAATCAAAAAACCAAAAAACTAACCACAGTGATGCCGAACGGACCCTAAAAAAACAAAATATAACAGTAATACTAGCAAGCAATAACAATAACCTAAACCTGCAACCAAAGCTGTGACTGTAAGTTATCCCGTGATCCAGCTGGAACAATTCCTGTAGTAACTGGAGCTGAAGGAACCTTTCCTCGCATAGCCGGAACAGGAGAAGAAGCAGGAGCACCCCAATAATCCATTCCAATATTTAAATTCGTAGCAGGTCCTGGAACAGGCGCTGGAGCACCAGGTGCTGTCATTGGCACCATAGCCAATGCATGATTCACCATTGTATGAGGCGCATTTAATACACCATTCTGAGCAGCAACAGAAGAATTTCCACTTTGAGATACATCAGCTGCAGAAACAGGCAAGAAAATAGAACATTTATTTCATAACAAAGAACTAGCATGCGTCAAACTAAAGAATCAAACTGTGGCTACGTTTTACCTTCTTGAGCTTCTTGTCTTTCTCCAGAGTCCTGTAAAAAGTAAAATAGCCTGGTCAGGAATAGTGATTAGAAAGACGCTAATGAATTAAATACAAAGTTGTGGATTAATATTCTCATTTTTTTCTAACTCGCCTAACAGAATATTGGGTTTTTTTCTCCTCGTATGTGATTGGTGTACAAAATGAAAAATACGGAAGCTAAAAGTTAAAATATGGGCCCAAAAACCATATCATAATAGGAATAATTAAGTTACACGTTAAATAAATTCTCAAATAAAGAAGCATCAGCGATCGACACAAAAAACTTGCAATACGTTTATGAATTAAGAAAAAAACCTCATATGAGGAAACATAAATGACAATAGCCAAGGTTGGTTATTTATTACCACGTTTATAAATACTTTGCATCTTTGAATAATTCACATAGGCTTAAAAAGAAAAAGAAAGGCACACATACAGTCTCAGGTCATGGAAAAGGAAACAGAAAGCCTTAAATAAGTTTCCTAATACATGATACTTAATACCTATACAAGCAATAAATGAGTACCATCAAGAAGAGGCACAGACGTATGACCAGACATGAACAAAAGGAAAAATATCAAAGAGGCCAATACAAAAACAGGCCACAGTTGACCCCCTATAACTGCATTAAAGCAAAATACACCAATATTCATGAAGATACCAATTTTCATTTGAAAAACACAACAACGTTTACCCACTGACTTTGATGATCTGCATGAAGTGTGAAGTAATAAACACTGGATTCTATGCTACCTGGACATTCAATAGTGTCAGACATGGATACAGTATTACAGTGTCTGGCCAGGATAAATCTAGGAGCACACCCATGTACGACACAGATACACCAAAATATGTTAAGCATCCAAATAACATAGCAGGCATCAACAAAGATAAAACAGTGTATTGGAAAAAATAAGACCATACAGTTTATTGGAAAAATAAGACCATATTCTACAGTGATTTGATACTCTACAAGTAGTCTCTAAGAGGCATTTGAAATCATATATGACATATACAAGAAAATAAGTACGTCCATTGATGTCAATTCAAAATCAGAAACTATACTACACGTCCCACCCCCCCCCCCAAAAAAAAAAAAAAATAAATTAAATAAATAAATAAAAAAAACAAAAAAAAAATAAAAAAATTATATATATATATATATATATATATATATATATATATATATATATATATATATATATATAAAAGACCATAGATCTATGCAGCCTAACAAGACATAGCTATATGCCTATTTATATCTTGTCTTCAGGAAAAAGTTCAGAATCAAAAGTAAGTGTGAAGATGAAAGTTCACATAAAACTTGTCAGGACTAAGTAAAATAATCAAGAAAAGTAAGAAGATACTCATTATATCTCAACAAAAAGGCTGAAGTGAGCAAACCATACATCAATTAAAACAAATTCCATTTTTTGATCATATTTCACAAATACTAAAATCAAATGTAACAGCCCCACAGCAATTAGTTTTAGACAGAAAAAAGTCATGCCATAATGATTCCATTGGAGATGCATCAAGTGACTGCGTATTAAATAATAGCCACACCTTGATTTGAAAAAGACGTATAATAAAAGTTACTACATAGTATTTATATGGGAAGGTAAAGCAGCACATTCAAAAGTATATACTCCCACAGTATTGCAAAAAATCTGTTTTCTAATATCTCTACATCAATATATTGTCTGCTCCATGCAAGATAGCTATCTATTTTAATTGTCAATAAAAGAGCTTAAAGTGTGCATCTTGCATGGTAAGAAATATAAAGGATCTATTACATTTTGCGAATTTGCGTCACTTCCTTCACTTGAACCATCACTTGCACTCTCTGCACTGCAATTCCATATGCATTTATAGTTAGCTGAAGTTACTATTCATAAATTTCAGGCAGTGCTGTCATGCACAAAGTGATCAATACATGAATTAAAACAATGAAACAAATAGAAAGTCACCAGGAAATCTTGTTAGTTAATGGCTATGGTTTTTATTTTTCTCAAACACTAAAAACCTCTGCAGCCGAAAAAAATGGAAGAAGAAAAAGAAGAATAAGACAGACAAGCTAAATGAGTGTTAGCCTCTGAACTTTCAAGGAATTATAGACAAACAATGAAAGCTGATAAAGGTTACTTCCAAGATACCATCACAAAAATAGGTAAAGAAGAAGGCAGGAGAGGAAAAGGCAAAATGATCCGAAGACGAAATTTTTGAGGAAAGTTAAAGGGTGCCAAGGCTAGATGATCCATACCTTTTTGAACAGGCACCGTTACCAGCAGGGCCTGTTGATTTACCTTCTCCGTTATTTTTGCCTGTGATCATATTTAGACTGCCCAGGATACCTTTTGATCTTTTGATTGGCAACTTCTCTTTACCCTCGGTGTGTTTACCATCCACTTCAGCACTTGCAGGAGTATTTCCCTACAAAAGAAACATCCTTTTATTTCTTACCCAATCAAGACAAGAGCACCGTACATTGAGAGAACATACTTGCAGCAAATAATAAAAATGCTAAAAACTCACAGGAGCCTCAGCCACACCATTGGGGGACGGCATTGCAAATGGGCTAAAAGGATAAGAACCCTGAGGTACAAAACTAAGTTACATCCAAATACTTAAATGCCAAAACCATAAATGTAGATGTGGAGAGAAAAAAACATAAACCATAGTTACCGGCGGCATAGATGGGTGAGCATATAAGCCACCATGAGGATACATGGCCATATACGGATGAGGTGGAGTACCATATGGAGGCATCATGTGCTACGAAAAGTGAATCGAACAAACAATATTAGAATCTCGGCTATAACCAGCATATAAGAAAAAATTAAAACAATGAGATTCTCAGCCAATCAATATGATCTTTTACATATTTCAATACAGCTCAGGCCCCTGCCCCAAAGCTTAAAAGAGAAAAAAATTCTTTCATATTAAAGTAGACCTCCAACAAACAACAGCAATTGCAAAAGCAACATCAAAGAGAAAAAAAAAAAGGTTTAGGCATGACAACAAATAACATATAAGACCCATCAATCAAAAATTGGAATTGATCGGAATACCTGTACACCCCACATGTAGGGGTGCGCTTGGGGACTAGATGCCAAGAAGCCAGGTGGTGGTGGGATAGGTGAGTATGCCTGTTTAACAACAATAATAAAACAACGGCTTCTTCAGCTAACAAACGATCAAGATAAAAAACTAGTGTTACTCAAAATCAGCATTACACACCAAACCCATGTCACTCAAACTCAACTACAAGTGTTGGACAAGATTACGCATTCAGGTGTCAAATTCAGCAATTTCATGGATATTCTATAATCTATACATTTAATAATCCAAAACAAACGATAAAGTAACCATTTCCATGCCATAATTTCCAAGATCCGACACAGGAAAATGAGTTGAAATAGTACCCAACAAGACAAGGAATGTAACAACATGATAACAGTACAAACAGATGACAAGATGAGCTACAAGATAAGTTCAAAACTCAAGTTTCAGCATCTTTTGATTGATCAAATTCCAAATCAAACAATTGAATACAAAAGGGGGGAAATAAACCAAAAAAGGGAGGCACATTCTATGATTCTATAACACACCTGAAACCCGGACCACTCGGGATTCACAGCCGCGGTGCTCGTAGCCGAAGTCTGCTCCTATAACAACAATTAAATAGGACAATGCAATTGGGAAATTAAGTAAGGTATGAAACAGCATTGTCAGCTTCACAACAACATCCCACATTACACACAAACAAAAACCACCATCAAGATCCAAAAATTAACAGGAAAATCTTACTTGCGAGCTAACCGCAACCGGCGTTTTCGGCTCCTTGGCTGGTTTATCCGTTTCACTTTCACCCATGATTCACAATTATAATACCAAACTCCACAATTTCTTTCTATAAACGTAAAATTAATCAAATTACCACCACAAATTCAAAATTAAACTCAATTGTCAGAAAAATTAACAGAAAAAATTAAGAAACTTACCCAAAAAATTAGCTGAACTCGTCGGAAGAATCAAACCAAACAAATCAACTCAGCTACACAAAAAACAAATTTTAATGTAAAATCAAAAACAAAATTAGGTATAATTATGAATTGGGCAATTAATTCAATGTGAATTTTGTGTTTGAAAGACAAATTGAGAGAATGAATTAGATCAAATAAAAAAGGGGGAAAATTGATTGAATTAATTGAAATTAGGGCTCGTTTTCTGACAAAAATTGGGGGAGACGCAGACGGGGGTCAATCAAGTTTTTGTCGTTGTGGCAAGTCGTTGTCGCGTAAGTTTTTAGAGAGAGAAAAATTAACTCCCATTTCGGCCCATTTTCTTTCAACCAAAAGCCCACTGGGCTATTTTAAGCCCAGAAGAACTTCCTCCGTCTCCAGGTAGAGTGAAAGTCAACGTTTAGTTCATCTTATTTTTGCTTATATGATTTGATTTAAAATTATTTGTTTTTATCTGATCTGATTTTATCTATTTGTTTAATTTGATCGATCCTTGAATTTTTGGTCTTGCTAGATTCGTAATAACGCGTGTTTTCTTAGCATGTAATTTTCATAATTTTTTTATTTACGAAATTCAGCAATAAAAAATTGCACATAAAACAATAAGGTAGAACTTTTTTTTTTAATTTAAACTTAATTTTTTAATCTGATCTAAAATACTATGTAAGTAATAAGGTGATGAAATAAGGTGAAATAAACTAAAATGACCTTAATCGAAACACATCCCTACAACAACATTTTTGCTATCATCCCTACAACAACATTTTTGCTATCATGACATATTTCTATTGTTATATCCTTGGTGTGAGATTGTGAGATTAAGAGATGATATTAGTCCTTTTTTTTTTTCTTAAGTAAAAGTACAATTTAACAACCAAACAACCCTTAAGAAAGACCAGAAAGGCCGAAAGGGAGGGGAAATGGGCGGTAATATTGCTAATTGCTATTGCAATTGCAATAAATAAAGGAGGGCGGGAATTGGGAGGCAATATTGCTATTGCAGCCGCTATCTGCAAATGGAGAGCAACAATGGCGGAGGAAGTGCAGCACTAATAGGAAGTTCTGGAACTGTCATTCTCTCTCCTCCTCAACAACAACAACAAACAGTAGATGTTCATCAACTTCCATGTTGCATCAAATCCAATGGTCCCTCCGACGTCTCTAATTATTTCAAACCCAAATCTTCCGGTAATTTCTATTTTCCCCCAATTTTTATTTATTTATTTATTTTAAATTTGGACTATCCTTATTGTTTTGATTTAGTTTATTTTTAATTCTTAAATAATGGGGTTTTGTTGAATTTTGTAGGGATTGAAGTTGATGGTGGTTTAGAATTGAAAGAAGCATTTTATAGGGGCAGGAATTTGCAAGGGTTTACTGTTCCTCTTCCTGAGGGTTATTCTGGTATTTGCTCCCTCTTTCTAGCTTCTATCTTTACATTTTACTTCCAGTAATTTGATGATTATGTTAAAAGTATAGTCTTTTTGATAAATTGCCAAATTGGTGGTATGTTTTATGTAATGTAAGGTGGTCAAAATCTGCATATAATTGAATTGTGATAGTTCAATTTGGACCCCTTTTTATGTAAAATTTATAGTTGGGGGATTATTTATGCTATGTAACATGATATATTGATATGACTCGTGTTTTGGGAGTTCTCATGCTTCGTTGTCGATGTCTTTTGCTATTTTATACCACATCATTTTATGGGTGGGAAAGTTGTTATTGTAGTTGAGTGCATAGCTTAAGTGGTTCAATTTTGAATAAGTTTTTGTGGCATAAAATTTGCGTAACCGTTTTGGCTGTGCCCGGTATCTTTGACATATTAAAAATCATTCCAACAATTATAATCTTACATGTATTACTCTCTGTAATTACCAGACTATTATTATACGTAGTAAATCCAAATCTGTTAGAGTGCTTGATTAGAACTGATATCCATCACCTTATTTGGAGTACAGTTAAGTGAGGATAATTTAGTGTGGGTTTCGCTTTTACAAGAGTTACTATTTGTAGAGATTTTTTTATTTGATGATGTATGTTATATGATTGATCTTCAGGCTTTATAATAGGAAAGAAGAACTCTAATAAAGATAAGACTAAGAAAACAGCGGGAACAGGGAAAGCTCCCGAAATTTCTTCCAACAGCAGTGAAAACCATTGGGAGACGCTAGCTAAATGTGGAAATATGACATTTTGGAACCATGATAGTCTTCCTTCCCAAGATGATGCCTCTATGCGTGTGTTTCATTGGTTTGCTGTTGCTAAGGCGGTAAGTTCATTGTTTGACAACTGTCTTTCTAGATTAAGCTTCTCACATTGTAAAGTGCTTGGAGAAGGTCAAGTAATTTTGCATACAAGTATTTCATTGGTTTGCTGTTGCTAAGGCGGTAAGTTCATTGTTTGACAACTGTCTTTCTAGATTAAGCTTCTCACATTGTAAGGTGCTTGGAGAAGGTCCAGTAATTTTGCATACAAGTATTTCTTTGTTGAAATTTTCAGTTCTATTGGTTGGTCTTTGCCACTATGGCTTGTGGTTTCAAACATGAAGGCTTCTCAATTTATGATTTAGTAAATATTTGTTCCTAATTACTTCAACTCCTTGATCTTCATACATGGTTCCAATTTAACACATCTCTTTGCACTTGCAGCTGCATGAGCCAGTGAGCGCTGAAGAACTGACTTGATCTGCATCTGTTACTGAAGTTCTGAAATCATGATACAGTAGAAGAGAAGCAAAGCAATGTGCAATTTGGTCTGCAACTTTCTTTACAAAGTTCAAGTTCCTGAATCTCTGAAGAATTTTCTGATACATGGAAAATATTTCCATGTATTATCTTGGCAAATCGTTATATTTGGGATGCTTCACAAATTAACATTGTACTCATATGTATCTTAGCTCTTGCTATCCCTCAAAAAAAAAAAAAAAAAAAAATCTGAGGCTCTTGCTAACTCTCACATTAGGCTGATGTCTTCTTGTAATCTTGTTGAATGTTATGTAAGCAGACTTCTTCACTTGTTTATCTTGTGGTGGAATGTAATGTGATATATAAGCGAGAGATTTGTACAAGATATGCCTAAGAACAGGTGTATTTCCCTCACCACACCCCCCCCCCCCCTTCTCCTTTCTTTTTCCCATATTTGTAATACGATATGCCCATGCTTCTAGTTTGGAGGTAAAGCATGCTTCGCTTGACTCTGAGCAAGACTTCTGATATTAACCATACTGCTCTATACATGGCTGCAAACAGTGATCATATTTTTGGTGGGTTAAGAAATCTTGTTGATACACCAAGTGCATCTTCCTCTATGTTTTGTCAATGGTCCCTTCCAATGTTCCTGTTCATCTCTCTAGACCAGGTTTTCTCATAATTAAGTGTCAATCCCATTTTTGTAATGTATCACCCTCCTCAATATGCCTTCTTGTTTTGGTCAAAACCAAACCACCACTTTACCGATCTCACACTTTTTATCATTTGTTATATGTGAATGAACTCGTTAATTAGTTATTGATATCAAAACAAAAAAACAAAAAAAGAAATGCAATAATTCTAAGCTTGGTGTCGTGTCAAGGGCTTTCAAAACAATACAGAGTATCAATTTATTAGTGGGTGTAAAACTGTTAATTATGAGTAGTTTATTTGTTAAAATCTTGAGGGTGATACTTATACCCAAGGGAGATTGAATCTCGTCTACATCATACAAACATAACTTTCGTTATTCATATGTAATTATTTTTCTAGTCAATATTTATTTTAGAATTATTATTACTTGTGTCAATTGTCAAAGAGATAATTTAAAATTAATTGAGATTGCCGGTTCTTCTTTGAGTTCTTTCACCTCAAAAATTTCACCTAAAATAAACAAAATTTTCTACGAAAAAGAAAAACAAGAAACCCCTTCATAAACCACCTTAATTTCCTCAAAAATTCATCATCCTTCTTCACTCAGCAGCAGCAGCAACAAGGTGAAGTTCGAAATCCCCCACTACTCTCTCTTCAGATTAACAAGAAATGATTTTGCGCGTCCATTTTTGTATCATATACTAATAAGTATATATAATTAATATATGTTTATATTCTAAAGTTTTATAATTGAATTGTGGGCAGGTTAGAATTTCAACAAATTAAGCAAGATGGTAAATGGGTTGATAAATGCAAATCCTACGGTTTACGAGAAGTCAGAACGTCGGGTTCGCAACCAACCTTCCGATGTCGGCGATGAGTATGCGGTTGAACCTATTGATGAGCTTGAGATTTTTGATATCCTTTTATTAATTTTTGTTGGGAAATTTAAAGTTTGGAACTTGGAATTAAATTTGCCCATTATGCTAGATTAGGTTAAAATCATGGGGTTTTAGTTGATTTTAATCATTTTATGATTTTTTTTTTTAGGTTTTAAATTGAGGTGGGTATTGCCAATTATTGGTCTTGAGCACTTTGAGCTTGTTTATATTGCTGTTGAGATTACTAGTTTAATTGTATACTTGTTTTTTGATCATGATGCTATATTGGTGTCAAAATCGAGGGTTTCGTTGATTCAACAGTTTTGAGTTATATAAGTAAGGCGTTTATATTTGTATAATTTAGTAATTTGTAAATCTATGCAAATTTGTGCATTCGGGTCCATAGTCTAGGCGTTGATCTAATACGTAAATCTAAAGGATTGACAAGATGGCAGCCATTCATATCATTTTTGTTTAACTTAACTGTGCTTTTACATCATATTAGAGACATAAAAGATCCAGAGCATCCATATTCGCTCGAAGAGCTGAAAGTGCTAACAGAAGAATCTGTTGAAATTGATGATAAACGTAGTCATGTTCGGTAAGGATGAATACAGAATACGTGTTATTTGTTTAACTTCTGCCTGGGTAGTCTTTCTTTTATTTTTCCAAGTAAATGATTTGGTTCTATATTTATCTTCTTATTGCAGAGTAACATTCACACCAACAGTTGAACATTGTAGTATGGCAACAGTTATTGGTCTCTGTTTGAGGGTGAAACTTATGCGCAGTTTGCCTTCGCGTTACAAGGTATGAGCATTTGCACGAGTCAATTATTATTTCTGGCATTTGTGGTCATTTTTCTTAGGTGCTTCTCGATAAGCTTGTCCTATCGGAGAAACTTTTATTTTATGTGATTTTGTATAAGATGGATAGTGAACTGAAATATGAATGGTTTGTTAGTTATCTTTTAACGCACTAGTAAGAAAATCATGAATTTGAATATGTTAATAAGGATTCCTTAGTGGGCAACAAATAACGTGGTATGAGGTTGGGGTGCAAAAATACAGATTGAGAATAGGAGAATCCAGCATCTATGTTGGTAAGGCTTGAAATAGGAGTAAGTCAATTCAATAAATCTCATCATGCAACAGTGCAATACTACTCAATATGTGATCCTATTTGAGGCAGGGCATATGCTCCAACTCTCCAAGGTATATGGAGAAATACTTGAAACATAATAACTATATTACTATAAAAGCACACCAAATCAAGATCCCTGACTGAAATGTAACTATTAAATTACGTATCACTCTTTGTACTTTTTTCTCCTAGTGTTTGTTTATCTCATTACTATCTAAGCAATTGTGGCTTCTTGGATGGTGTATTTTATTTCTTTGACCTTAATCCTCAAATCACACACCCTGATCATAGTTTTGTAGCTATCAAGTATAGTTTGATTTATCTGAAACTTTAATGAATGTTAGATTGTCAGTTGTATAGGATACAATTGGTTTTCACTTGTTTTGTGTAGAATCATGTATTATAAACTTAATCGACCAAGGAAGTACTAGTAGAGTCGTAGGTTGTGACAGAACTCTCATTCCAATATTTAGAGTTCTCAGCTAGTGGGACCTGAGTAGACCGCCATAGGATCAGAGTCTTATCTGTACAGCTGTACTGCAGCTAATATAAGTATATATCCACATTCACTCAATTTAGCTTAAACAATTTTCAATTAAGCTTCCCCTACTCCAAGGGCACGGCAAAGATCTGTGAGGTTGTGACACCTGCTAGTTAGAAGTAGAAGGGCTAATTAAGGAGCGAAGTGATTGGTCTGGTGGCTATAAGTTTGACTTGATGGAATCTTGTTTCCGCTGAATAAGGGAGGAGTTGTTTACCACCTGTGGTTGACTTAATAATCATGCTTGTGAGTTGGAAAAAGGTCCTTAGGGCTGAAATTTCTATTTTCCTTTTAATGAACCGTAATTTTGAAGAACACCAATGTATTATGTTTCTCTAGTATTATTTCTAGAGTTAGTGAGAGGTAATTCTTTGTGATTGTGATTTTGTGAGAATGGGGTACAAGAGGTTCAAGGACAGGTGTAATTGCATAAACATATAATACTCTGCTGTGATGAGGGAACTGAATTTATCCAATATACAGAAGGATTTGGTTTTATTGGGATGGATGCAAGGAGATTTAAACCACATTGGGATTGTGTGCTTACTTTCTTTAGGATTTAGTGTTGTCAGCTTACTTTGATTAAAAATGCATGAATAAAATAAAATGCTCAGTTGGCAAAGGGGACATTATGATTAGTGGCTTTATATTTCTAGTTGGCATCATAGTTGTTTATGATTTGGTATGACCCCTCCCCTTTCCCAGGGATACCCATGGACTGTAATATCAATATATCATAGATAGCCTACTTTAGGTCCTTTTGCTGAAATTTGATGGCATGCATAGGAAATATAGATACTCTGTGTTTGGTGGTCTTTTGATCCAGGGGCGGATCTTGGTTATGGCGGTCAGGATCTATGTTTTGGTTACAAGTAATATGATGTTTAATAACTGCATATAAAAAGTTGTGGCATAGTGGTTAAGTATTGTTATTTTTTTGAGCAAAAAGTTGGAGGATCAAACCTTGGCCCCCTAACTTTTTGTCCCAAGATCCGCCACTTAATTAGTCTTACTTATAGATGTATACCTACATATATAATTAGATGGTCATTTTAAACTGGTGGAGAAAAAACGATGAAACCCTCTCAGATTATATAACTTGTCCATGTGCTGGATAGTATCAGATTAAAGGGTTGGTTAGGGCATGCGATCTCTGATAATATCAAGTTCGAACTCCAAACTCTTAAGTAGGCTTAGATTTTCCTATGCTGGTTCTAAAATATTCATGATTATGTATTAGTATCACTTCCCAATTTTTTCTTTTTGTCGTTAGTTTTTTAAAGGAGATATAATATCCTTTTGTTGATGCATTCTTTTCTTTTCCGTCGTTTGTGAGAGTAATGAGATCAGATTGTTCCTGATTCACCTTAAACTATGTTTGTCTTTTTGGTGAAATTACATCTGTTAGTCATTTATACGTTTGGCTTATGTCAATTGCCAGGTGGACATTAGAGTGGCTCCAGGGACCCATGCCACTGAAGCTGCAGGTATGTACTGTATGTCTGTATTAGAGATTGGTGATTTTGTTACCAGCATAATATTTTGGGAATTGGGGGTCTGTTTGAATGCCCTTTCATGATAGCCTGATGATAGATGGAAAATTGCAGAGCCACCGCACTTCCTCACAGATTTTTGTTCCTTGGGTAGTTGGGTTGCTTGCATACTCTGTATTTCTGTAACACTATTGCTTCTGTTTGTGCAGTTAATAAACAGCTGAATGACAAGGAGCGCGTAGCAGCTGCTTTGGAAAATCCAAACCTTGTAGATATGGTTGATGAGTGTCTAGCTCCATCATACGCCTGAAGCCATATTGTGTAGTACTGTGGAATGTTTTGCCTTGTACTAGTTGTAAATGTCTCCAAAATTTTGATTTTTTGGTAGTTTCCTTCTAGAGTTGCCTAGTTGATGCATTTGTTTTACTGAGACTGCTCAGTGCTCATCATTGCTTTTGAGCCTTCTATTTGTGCTACAATCAAATCTATTTTATTATTTGAAATAAGGGTATTTTCATTTTTACCACCTTCAAATAATGACTTTGTCGAATTTACCACCTCCAAAAAAAAACATTTACTTTACCACCTCATAAAAAAATTAAACATCAGTTTTACCACCTCATCTGAGCTCAGGTGACGGAAAACGCTTGTGGGGCCCAGTTAATTGTCACTTCCCTCCAATTTAATTCTTTTAAAATCGATTTCCCTCTGTCTCCTCCTTTTCTCACCTTCCACCTTCCATAATCAATGTCTCACCAAATTTCTCACTTCCTCATCAATTTTCGTCTCTCTCTCCTTTGATTTTTCTTGATTCTCACTGTAACTGCTTCTCTCTCCTTTGATTTTTCTCTTTCTCTCTGTAAAAACTGAAACCCTAGATCAATTTGGGTGGTTGAAATCGAGCTGGTACCAGAAAATTGCAACACATCAGCTTCTCTTGTCATCTTCCACAGGGTGAGGGGACCAAAAGCTTGGTAATTTGCTGACAGAAATCGAGATTCCTGACTACAAGAGGTACTTTAAACCCTTTATTAGTACATTTCGTTGGATTTATGGTTGTCAATTGGGGTAAAGTATGCCTTTTTTGGGAATCTGTGAATTAAAGTATTATAAACCCTAATTATGCGAATCTTTGACTGAATTAAAGTGTGCATTTGTTAAATAATTAGTTAATTAGATTTACTTGTTTACTGTTAATTTAGTGCATAGTCAATGTGAATTGCTTTTACTTGCTGTAATTGGTGAATTGGTTGTTGTTGTTTACTGTAATTACTGAAATTGGTTATTGTTGTGTGTGCTTTTGTTGGTGTTGTTACAGAATGGACACAGTGGACTTAAAAATTACAGTAGGGGGTGCCTTTATACCTTCTTTAGCTGGTAAAAATAGGAGGGTGTTAACTTGGGATGGTGGGTGGGTTTATTGGATGAGAAAAGTGGAAAAAAATAAGATAGATGTACACTTTTTGAGGCAAGCAGCTATACATGGGTTTGTGTATGTGAATGTGAAGGTTCCTAGGGGGTTTAGTTGCTGGTATAAACAAAAGGGCAAGTCTTGGGTGAATGGTAAAAGGGAGCTTGTTGATGGTGAGGTGAATGGTTTCCTAGAGTCTGTGAACAAAGAGGGGGCATGTGAGATGTATGTTACCAGTCATGAGCCAATTGAAGGGACTAACAAAACACCCTTCAAATGTATAGCTGGGAATGAGCTAACCCCTGCACAAAGGAAAGAACTGAAAAAGAGGTTTGGTGGGCCTAAAGTATATAAACCCAGCCCAGAACTTAGTAAGCCCACTGAAGAAGAGCCATTTAGGAGAAGCCCTAGGTTAAAAGGCATTGTTATACGTGACAGAGAGGCTGAGGAGAGGCTTCCTAGGGCAGAGAATGTGAATGCTAATACACATAAAGGGAAGGGTAAACTCACTGCTGCAGATAAGGGTAAGGCTAAGGTGGGGGATGAGACTGGAAATTTTGCTACTTTAGTGAGAAAAATAAAAGAATGAGTGAGGAGCTTAAGGGATGACAGTGATGTGTTTAGTGATGAGGATGGTGATACAGAGTCTTCTGATTCTGAGTTGAGTGATATTGAGTTAGAAGTTGATGAGGGAGAGGAGGACTTATACTCTGATGATGATGAACAGTGGTTGAAGAAAAATTTAGACCATATTAACAATGAGGTGAAAGGCAGTTTGAGGGGAGTTACTGAAGGAGGGGATCAAAGTGATGATGAGGACACAGGGTTTGACATAGAAAGAAATCTACAGAAAATTGAAGTGAGGGTTGAAGAGGAGGCGGCTTGTGATTCTGATGAGCTAAAGAGTGTGGAAGGTGATTCAGATGATGATCAGGGTAGTGTTACTTGGTTTAACCCTGAGACAGACTTTGAAAGGGCTATCAAATTTGTAGTTGGTCAAAGGTTCAGTGATGTGCAAACAATGAGAAAAGCTTTGAGACAACATGCAATTGAAAATAGGTATGAGTATTACCTTCTTCACAATGATTCAAAGAGGCTAACAACATATTGCAAAAGGAAATGCAAGTGTGTGTATAACAAGAACAATTGTAGGATAGTGAAGTGTACATGTAGTAAGGGTGTTAGGTGTAGGTTCAAGTTTTATGCAACAAGGCTTGTGAAATCAGAGGCTTGCAAATTAAGACACTAAGGCTGAAGCATAGGTGTGTTAGGAGTAAAATGAACAACAAGGTGACATCAGAGCTCCTTGCTGACAGGTACTTGGAGGAGTTCAGGGGAAACCCCAGATGGAAGATTAAACAGATTCAGGACAGGGCCTTGAATGACTTGGGGATCAAAATTACATACTCCAAGGCTTGGTTGGCTAGAAGCAGGGCAAAGCTTATAATATATGGCTCTTCATCAGAGCAATACTCAAAGGTTTGGGACTATGGGAAGGCACTGCTGAAATGGAACCCAGGGAGTGAGTGTAATGTGGTGGTGGATGATATTAATCAAATTGAAAGACCAATTTTTATGAGGATGTTTGTGTGCTTAGCTGCACTTAGGGATGGATTCATTTCTGGTTGCAGACCAGTAATTGGGGTGGATGGGTGCCATCTAAAAGGGGCATACCCTAGGCAGATCTTGGTTGCAGTTGGAAAAGATGGCAATAATGCCATCTTCCCAATTGTTTGGGCAACTGCAGAGATTGAGAACAAGGACAGCTGGTGCTGGTTTCTGGAGAGCTTGCTCAAGGCACTTTGTGTGTATGACCAAGGAGATGGCTTGACTTTTATGTCTGACAGACAGAAAGTAAGTGGGTTGTGTTTGTGTTTAAATTACTTTGCTTTATTTGAATTTTCTGTACACTAACTTGTCAGTTTTGCCTTGTGTGTAGGGTCTCATAGAAGCATTTGCAGATGTGGCCCCCAAAGCTGAGCTCAGATTTTGTGTGAGGCATATTTGGTCAAATTTCAAACTGAAATTTCATGGTGCAACTTTCAAGGAATTGTTCAGGGCTGCTGCTAGGGCAAGCACTCTGGTAAGCTTCTATTTAGGTTCTTTTATGTCAGTTTTATGGTGAACTATAATGTATGCTAGGAACATTTAGTTTTGCACATATTTGCATGTCTTTCTATTTTGTGAAAACTGTATGCCATGTGTCTATGTTGTGTTGAATGGTTGTCATGTGTGTGGTTGTATCAGTTTGAGTTTGAAGTTGCTATGGAAAATATCAATTTTTTGGATGAAGAAGCATACCAGTGGCTGTCAAACATTGACCCCCAGCACTGGTCAAGGCATGCTTTCTCTACAAACTGCAAGTCTAACATGTTGTTAAACAACATGTGTGAGACATTTAATGCAGTGATTAGAGATGCCAGAGACAAGCCTATTCTAACTCAAATGGAATGGCTTAGAAGATATATGATGAAGAGGAGTAATGACAAATGGGAGGCAGCAAAGTCTTGGGAAGGTTTACTAACCCCATTTGTCAACAAAGTCTTTGATGGGTTGGAGAAGTATGACATGACATGTGAGGTTACAGCTTCAAGGAATGAAATTTATGAGGTGAAATACAAGGATGATCAGTGCATTGTGGATCTACAAGAGAGAAAATGCACTTGTTATAGATGGGAGTTGACAGGAATACCTTGTGTCCATGCATTTGCTTGCATAATGGACAAAAGGGATGATCCTGAGTTGTATGTGCACCCACATTACTATAGGGTGACATACTTGGCTGCATATGAGAACCCAATACAGCCAATGCCTGGCCCTAAGAATTGGGAAAAGGTCAAGCTCAGACAGCCTTTGCCACCTATGCTGAAAGTGCAGCCAGGAAGACCTAAGGCAAAAAAGAGAAAGCTTGAACCAGGGGAGGGCACTTCTGCAGCACCTGAGGGCAAGAAGCCAAAGGTGAAGAAACAATGCAAGAACTGTGGTGGGTTTGGCCACTTTGCCAAAACATGCCAGGCTGAAGCAGCACCAGAACAGCCTAACCCACCTGCAACAAATCCAAAGGGTGGGAGGCCACAGATGCAGACTCCTTGGCTTAAAGAACAGAGAAAGAAAAGTGAAGAGAAAGCAGCAAGACAGGTATTTTGTGTATTTTGTGACTTGAGTGTATTTAGTGGCTTTGTTTCTGAGTCTTGTCATACTGTGATTGCAGGCTGCACTGAAGTTGCCACAATATCAGCCTCCAACAACAGCACAGGCTGGGTCAAGTAATGCTGCACCTGCAACTGCTGTGTCAAGCCAGCCTGCAACAAGAACAGAGCCTTTGCCAACTCAGCCTGTTACCAGGAGCAACAGGAGCCTGAGTCAGCCCACAAGAGTGCCAACAACTACTCCTCCCAAAGTCAAAATACAGACCAGGTCCAAGCTTCATGTAATGACAAGCAAGAAGGACAAGGATCTCAATCAACTGTGACCCTAGGTCTACTCATTAGTATTTTGTAATAGACAGCCAAGTTTATTTGGTAGTTGAACAATGATAGTTGAACAATGATTTTGCACAAAGGTGCCTTAACTTTTGTCTCAGCCAATGTAAAACAATTAAAAACATTGTGTTGCAAGTACTAATACGAAATGTGATATGTTTCTACCAAAAAGTTCCATTTCTCATTGATTTAGTTAAAAGTAGTACAAGAAATGTCATCCCAACATCCACACATAATAATTCAACAAAACACAACATAAGTTGGGGATTTTTTTTGTTTCTAAGCATTCCTAAATGAACCTAAGATCTAAAATACATAGCCAGTACCAAACCAAAACAACAAAACACAACAATAGCATGTACTGTGAGCATTTTCTTTGTTGTTGCATTGCTGCCATGCACTTCCTTGATCATCTTCTTCCTGTCTGAGCTAAGAGCTTTGCATTTCATCTTCAAGCTGTCAATCTCATTGAGCAAGCACCTCCTTTGTCCACTAACATCATCAACTTCCCTCTTCATGTCATTCAGCTCTCCCTTCATTAGTTTCTTGTCCAGCAGCAAGTTGTTAATCACCTCTGTTTGCCAAGGTGTTCCATCTGGTTGATCCACCCACTCAAAAGCTTTACACCCCCTTGACTCAGTCACAGGATCATAGAATTTGCAGGTCCTAAACTTGCGTCCAGGGTTCTCCCTAGTCCAAGCAGTCAGCCTAGACATTGGAACTCCACATTGGCATTTTTTCTCCTTTGAGGGTGACATGCTAACTGAAGACATTCCCTTCTGAAATTCAGTAAGAACAAGAATGAAATTAATTGTATTTGAACACAATCACCATAATATAACCCTAATTTCAGTAGCCAATTCACATAACAAAAAACCCCAATCTAATTTAATCTTACATGAACCCTAAGTATTTTAATTGAAATTGGGGTTTAATTGACCTCACAAAACGCCCAATTTCAATTACTCTTAGCAAATGCAACATAATCACGCAACGAATTGCCAAAAAATTACAACTGAAATCACGAAAATTGCTAGAGAATTAACGACAATGGCTTACCTTTTTTATGCTTGTTGTCGAGGAGTTCAATTGATTGTTTGATAATTAGAGGGTTTGGGATTGTTAAGGTTGCCCAAAAATACTGATTTGTGAAGAAAATCGCAAAAATTAATCTCCAATCTGCAAGAATTTGGTGTACAAATGAAGAACTAGGTTTAAATAAAAGGGAAATCGAGAGAAATTTGGGAAAAAATCAAAAACTAGCCGTTATGCTGGGCCCCACAAGCGTTTTCCGTCACCTGAGCTCAGATGAGGTGGTAAAACTGATGTTTAATTTTTTTATGAGGTGGTAAAGTAAATGTTTTTTTTTTGGAGGTGGTAAATTCGACAAAGTCATTATTTGAAGGTGGTAAAAATGAAAATTTCCTTGAAATAACTATTATCTGAAGAGACATGTACCATACTTATATTCTTTTAGAATTCACGAAAATGTAGAGAGACATGTATAATACAGTCATACTGATGCTTTTAAACGAACGCCTTAGCTCTTTAACAAAATTGGCCTGTGCAGCATATTTATAGAGGTCAGTTTTTCTAGTAACTGTTTTTAGTATAAACTTATGTTAGGAATACAAGTATTAGGCCAAGCAAAAGTAAAACTGCTACCCTTGTCACCTTGTGTTGTTTCTGGATTTAGCGCTTTAATAATTGTATACAAGCAACATATTTCCTACTACGTAATAGAATTCCTATGTTCACAATACATTACATTCTTGAGTATTATTTCAAAAACAACAATATTTCAACGACATCGTTGACAACAATACGGAATTGAGAGGAAGGCAAGATAGCAAGAAAGAGCGACAACAAAATTGTCTAAAAACAGTACCCCTTGTATTATACTCCATAATAAATATATTCACTATAACACTTCAATTCTTGAATATTGAAAACGTAAAATTCATATCATCAATCAAAATTTCACAGAGCAGCATATTTTGACAGTATGATAACATTCCCACTCCCTTTTTATAGAAGCTACACAGAAAATTTTACACCATCATCGTCAGTAGAAGTTCCTTTAAATATTGCAAGCTTTCCTTTGTTTTCTAGAACCTTCAGAGCTCGCATCAGAACGGTGCGGTCAATCCCATGAAGCTCTGACAAAGAGATCAAAGGAATTGCTCAAAAATTTATCTTAAAAGCAAAGAGGATAAGATTTATGAACCAAAAAATTTTGCAACCTATCATTTTGATCAAATAAACTTGTTCACACTACGCGAGTTCGGCCTAGAATTTGTGATCATTCAAAGAACTATAGTCTAATTGAGTTCACTAATGTGGTTCATCCCCTATGAGCAAAAATAGAAAATCAAGCATTCTTTACCAGTTCCCCTAGATTCAACACCGCTACGCAGCTCTTCAACAGTCATGACACTATCTTCCAACCCATTAT
Source organism: Chenopodium quinoa (assembly GCF_001683475.1). Classification (NCBI taxonomy): domain Eukaryota; kingdom Viridiplantae; phylum Streptophyta; class Magnoliopsida; order Caryophyllales; family Amaranthaceae; genus Chenopodium; species Chenopodium quinoa. Next base: position 4,548,414 of record NW_018743175.1, read on the forward strand.
TCTTAACCTGAAATAAAAGGACGCACATACTGTTTACAAAATTTGAAGAAAATGAGTAGATAACAGAGAGAAAATAACGAAAAAAGTTTACTGACAAAATTTAGGATTATGTCTGCCCAATCCTGAATCCTATGCCAAAGAACAAGACATTTTTTATGACCTTTGTCCATCCATTCAACGCGTCCTATAAAGTAAGATGTAAAACTTGAGATACATCAATAAACACTCACTCAAAACAGTTGTTATTTTAATATAGCATCAGTAGTAGAACCTTCGGCAACTAATGCTGACAAAAATGCTTCCTTAGCTTCATGGCTGAGAGATCCTGCACAAACAAATAAATGAGAATTAGTAATTTTTATTTGTTAATGTTAGACCAAAAATGGAAGAAACATAATGAGGTGAGCTCACCAAATTATAAAGTAAGGATAATTAACTTGACATGAAAGGGCAATTTGGAACATTTACATTTACATGGACAACAAGAAAAATGCTAACCAAAAAATTTGTTAGTTAAGCTCTTAAAGAAAAATTATATTAATCTCTCATTGTTATGCCTCTAGGAAAATAAGCCATTCTCAGCAGCATGCCCAGCATATAAAATCAAACAAGGAAATAACCTCGTGCTCTCAACACTGAGCAAAAATTAGCAAGATTTAACATATTCATCATAATTAATACAAAGTACAAATGATTCAACCAAAATATTCAAAATGGATGAAGAAACAAAGCAAAATAAGCAATTTATCAACTTTCATTTAGCAAAATAACATGTAAAGCAGGCAAGAAAATAAAAGGTTATTATGGAAACAAGTTACAAAGTAATAAAGAAAGGGCATTGGAAGCTTGAGAAAGTCTCAGAAAGACTTGAATAAAAGTAACGAGTGGTGTACTCTAGAAGCTGAAAATACTGAAGAACTAGAACTGTGGCATGACCCACAAACTTAAAATCAATTTTTTTTTTTTTTTTTTTTTTTTTTTTAAAAAAAAAAAAAAGAAAAAGAAAGAAAGAATGTAGCAAATGAGGACCAGAGGACCTTACTCTCAATAGTTGGATTTGAGAATAAAGAGAAGTCTTCTTCAAGAGAGATAACAAATATCTTCTGACTTCTGCAAAATTCAAGAATTAGCTCCTTCCAGAGTTGTATCTGCTTCTCTCGAGTGTCCCTAACTGGCTGCAATCTAGAATCATCCAACAAACATATGTAAGAAAGCATTTTAATAAAATTATTACAAGGACGTAAACATTAGTTAGAAGAGAAATAGTAGGACTTTTATATAGTGGGCATGCTTGAAATAGATAATTCAACATGACTTGGGAGAAGAAATTACGTGAAGTATGGTGGGTAGTTGAAGAAGTTCGGAAGCTTGAAATCCCCCAACTTCTGCATCTCTACCAAAGTAAATAGAGTATGTGTACTAATTAATTTCCCCAAAATCTGCAATGTGTGTACCTGGGAAAGGGAACAGTTGAGAACCCTCCTTTACTCCTTAAATAAATGAAATTATCATAAACTTGAAGCTAAAACTTCCCAAACTTGACAAGAGATGTAATTCATAGATGAATCAGGCTAAACAAGCAATTGACAATAGCAAACTAAAAGCACTTACAGTTCAAGAATTTAAATCATTTGATAATCTTGGAACAAACACAGACAAGTAAAGGTGTTACTAATGTTGAAGCCACACACAGTAAGTAAAAATGTGATAAACTTAACTGTATTATTTTTCTTTAAAGGGAAAAGAGCACAACTCTTATTATACTACAATACTCTATTATCAATTTTATACCTCAATATTCTCAAACTTGTGCACAACACATGAACATCATATTTCGAGCTGAAACAAAGATCACTCTGTCCTGCACTCTTGCTAACCTACAGTAGAAACCAGGAACTGTTGGAAGATTTAATCATCCAAATTTTTAAAAACCAGTTGAAAAGAATATAACAGACCTTTGTTCAAATTTTGTCCATCTACATGTGAAACACTATATCCTCTTCCAAATCCACCATGAGCAAATGATATACTGTATAAAGTTTCTTCCATCCCAAAGCAAATACTGATTATAATATATTTTAACATTCAGTGATTTACAAATTGTGACATTATTCTGTAATTTAAATAGCCCATCGCCAACTTAGGCTAAGAAAGCAGACAAGATTAAGCATAAACTATTCAACACTTGAACAAAGAGCATCAACTTAAGATAAAATTCTAATTTCCAATGAGATTAAAGTATCAAAAAGGTGAAAAAGATCCACAACTGCCAAATACAACCCAATACTAGTTACTACCATTAACACAAGAATGGCATTGCATTAGATCACAAAAAAACTTCATTTTCTCCGACAAATTGTGACTAAAGCTGGTGGGAGTGAAGCAGGATCAAGCTCCCAACAACAGCCAGAAATATTAGGAGCTTCCTCTTCAGAAAGCTTTCTAGCAGGAATCTGATGTGAGAAGAGCCTGAAGTCACCTTTGTCAAGCCATCTAATAGCATCACACCCAATCTCTCGCCTCTTAAAAACTGCTCTGAAACCATTAACCTTTTCAAGGTATGCCATACTTAATCCATGCACTTCACTGTAACTTGTTAAAAACACAACAATGTCATAACATCGCTTATCCTTACTAAAAGATTCCTTGCCCCCTACATCCAATGCTCTTTCATTGTAAAGAGCCCAAATCGAACCCTTTGTAGGGTATATCCTGTACAACTTTTTGGCTGCTCTTTCGCATTTAACTAAATGTGAAAAGATATTCAATAAATTTGTAGTATCCTTCCTAGCCACCACAAAGACTCCACAAGATATATGAAATCCCATTTTCTCCCAAGATGTCAGCCTCTCATCCCCATCATTCTGAAAGTCCAACCAGCTCATTTTCACCTCAAATGGATTCAATGAGACAACCTCATCTATCACCCCATAATGCCTAGGCATCCCATCATCATCATCATATATTGCCCAAACTTGGCCCTTCTTGAAGCTCCTCTCAACTCTATCCTCATCAAAATCATAAAAGTCTGAATCCTCAACAGTCATTACTTCCATATACCGATTCTCGATCAACATTAGCTGCCTCTTCTTCTTCTCCTCCAACACCGCTCTCTCCTCCCTAATATTAACTTTCTTCTTCCCTTTCAACTTCTTCTTCAATGCCCCCATTTTAATCTCCGCCAAAGTCAGTTCCGTCTCTGATTCTTCTGAAACCCCACTGCTATGTTGCTTTCTACAGCCATTTTTTGACTTCTCTCCATCCAGTTCCTCCACTACACCACTCTTTCCTCGTTTCCTTTCATCGATTTTTGACTCACCACCAATTGGCACCACAATTCTCCTAGACTTCTCCCTCCCCAAAACCTCACTTAAGCTACCCATCTTCCTCTTTGATTCCGAAATTCCCTTCTTCTGCCCATTCATCGATCTTCCCTCAACCATATCCATGTCTACTTTCTTTCGTATTGTGACCTGCCCCAATTGAGTTGGATAAGGATAAATACATACACCATACTACATTTTAAACATATGGTATACAATGACTGAACAAATTGACTCGCAGAAAATTTACCAAGCACAAAATTCCTCAACAAACTGTGTAAATATGGAATAGCCATAAATCATTTAATTGGGGGAACGTCTCCTCGAACTTGAAGCAATGGGAGGTGAGACGCACACGGCTCTACAAACTACTAAAGGTCTAAAAGGTGAGCCAATTTTTATTCACTAACCAGTTATTTATATCACTAAGCTAAATCACTAAATTATCATAGCCAAGCTGACTTTTATCAATCACAAAGTGTCCATGACCCGAACCTCGAATGCGTGAAAGCAGATACATTATTAGATTCATACACATTCAATAATCAATGCATTACATCAATACAAATAATAACAAGTGCATCAAACATTAAGGGACCTAAATTAGGAAAGAAAAATCAAATACTAAAATTTATTCAACCATCAGAATTGTTCAAAATCATCAATGCTTAATAATTCCCAACAATAGAACTAACTTTAATTTCATAAATTCACAATTAAAACTGCAAATTGAATAGAAAATGTAAAGTAGCTTAGATTAGGGTTTTACAATATTTAAGAGTAAGTAGAAGTGAATGATGTTGAAATACCTAAAGAACGAATATGCCGCCGCCGCCGATCTGCCGGAAAAAGGATTAACGTGATAATGGAGTGAAAAGGCGAAACCGTGGAATTAAAGTTGTCTAGTTTTTCAATCTTGAAATTTTGATGAACTTCAACTTCTAATTTGCTCGGTGACTAATTTTTTTTTTTTTTATTTGTTTAACAAAAAATAAATTTTCGTATCAAAAAAGTTAAATTTTTAAAAAATACAATAATTTACAATCTAATCTAATCTAATATATATATAAATAAAGTAGGCATTTTTCGAGAACATTTGGCGCGCCACATAAGCAAAGGTATATTTTCGACCGATTAAAAATTGGGAAATTCTCAATCGTAGTCCCGAACTTTTGGCAATTCTCAATGGTAGCCAGTTTTTTAAAAAATTCTCAATGGTAGCCCTGAACGTTTTAAAAAGTTGCTTCCGTAGCCTATTTACTTTGAAACCGTTCACTTTCCGTTAACTTTGAACTATGGTTAAATATTTGACGTTGGTCAGCATTTAAGACTGTTTAATTGATTGGAATTAACTTTTTGATATTTAATTAAATTCGTTTAATTATAAAATTAAAAAAAAAAAAAAAAAACAGAACGAACAAAGGGGAAACAAAATCGAAATTTTGATCTCTAATTCGACAAGTTGTGTTGAAATTGATTGAGGGCTTTGTTTTCTTTTGATTTGAATTGAAAAATCATGTAAATAATTGTTATTTTCGTTTTGAAATCAAAGAGTTTGATTCAAAAGTTTTTATGAACCCTAACTTTTTCCCCAATTTGATTTTGAATGAAAATCATCAAATTAATTCAATAAGATTGAAAATTGATACCAAAATCTTGTTTTGGGATTAAATTCGAACATCAAACGCTAGAAAATCCTGATTTTAATTCGAAACTGTTCGAATTTTGGGACGTTTTTGTTCTTTTTCTTCATCGCGGCACCACCGTAGGTGGTTGCGTGCAAGGGTTGCGCGACGTTCAACTGGGACGTCGGTGGTTGCGGTGGCTCGACGTTTTCCGGCTACTTTGGTTGCGGTGGCTGTGCGTGCAAAGGTTGCGCTGCTACGCTGACTGCTGCTACACCTTGCTGCTGCGTTGAATGCTGCCTGCTGCTGCGTTCGTGGCCCAGGCTTAGTTAACCTTTTTTTTTTTTTTTTTTTTTTTTTTTTTTTTTTTTTTTTTTTTTTTTTTTTTTTTGAAAGAAGGCTTAGTTGACCTTTTAAAATAACCTTAATTAGCTTTAGTTAACCTATCAAACCGAAATGACCACTTAATAACAGAACCTTAACGTTTTTTACTAATAAACGCTACGAAAGCAACTTTTTAAAACGTTCAGGGCTACCATTGAGAATTTTTTAAAAAACTGGCTACCATTGAGAATTGCCAAAAGTTCGGGGCTACCATTGAGAATTTCCCTTAAAAATTAGATTTCTATTTTATTTTGGAATTAAAAATTTCGTTTGCCACCTAAACAAAAGTATGATCTAGTTACAAAAATTATTTTTATGAAATTTTATGGGTTTTTTCATCTAAGATTTTTAATTATTTGATTTATTGTATTCAATAATTTCAGACAAAATTACAAAAGTTTAATATTTTTTTTTACTATAATTTATAATGAATTTATTAAATATAAATAAATTGTAAATATGATATTTTTTTCCGTTATATGAAATGTTTAATGTGAAATGATAAATTTTTAATAATTTAAATCCTAAATCATTATTCATTGTTTAACCATATCTTTTATTTCGATAGAATCACCAACTTCGTCCACAACCAACCTACTACATCAATGGATAAATTGAACCGTGAAATGTTAGCCAAACTGAAATTGATATAAATTAAATCTTTACATTTATATAAAATAAAACAATATATTTACCAATAAATGAAAAATTGTTGCGATATAAAATCAAACCTATGCATTGGAATTTTTTCATCATCTCAAAAAATAACCAAAGCCATCCATATATTAAGTATACAACATCTAATCATATGCAATTACATAAACAAATAATCGTTAAGTATCCTAAATAAATACAATGTAACTAATAATTAAAAATATAAATTTAAACATAAATTTTAAAAATTACCCGGACATTGATAACCTAAGATTAACACAAAATTCGCTTGATGGGGTTTTTTATTGATACGAAATTTTATTTGTGTCGTATTATGTGTTAGATCTGCATGTAAAAAAACATTTAGTAAATAAAACATAAACATATAATCGTTGAGTATCCCAAATTAATACAATGTAAGTAATAATTAGAAATACTAATCTAAACATAGGATTTCAAAAATTAAGCTAAAAATTACCCGGCCATTGATGACCAAAAACTAACACAAAATTCGCTTGATGGGGTTTTTTATTGATACGAAATTTTGTTTGTGTCGTATGATGTGTTAATTTATAATGGTAGGTATCACAAATTTTAATTTAATTATAATTAACGAACAATTTGTATTTCTTATCATAAATACTATCAAAATTTATCTTGTAATGATAGGTATCAAATTTTATTATAAGCGTTTATCATTTAAATATTTCTTAGTATATTTTTTTTTTGGATTTATACTCGTAGTAGTGAATTAATAAATTTATCTTTTCCTATATTTTTACTTTATTTTTTTTCATTAAAATAATTTAATTCGTGGATTATAATCTACGTGGCATTAAAATTTTAGATATATCAAATCTAATTCGTTACTTTTATCTAGGTGGCGACATAATTTTTTAATTCAAAAATAAAATACAAATCTTTCTTCTTATTGGTCGAAACAATACCTTTTCTTACGTGGCGCGCCGAATGCTCTCCTTTTAAAATAATTTAAATAATAAATCTTTATTCGTCGTTTTTACCTACGTGGCAAAAATTTAAAATTTCATTCGTCACTTTTGCTTATGTGGCAAGTGAATTTTTTAATTCTAAAATAAAATACAAATCTAACTTTTAATTGGTTAAAATAATACTGTGTGATGCACGAATTGTCATACATATATCTCAAGAAAAGATATTTTCCTATATACTCTAAGTTTTTATTATAAAGATTTAATTTTATTCAATTAGATTAATTTTAGTAGTGCAACACTCTTGGTAGTATATAGAGTATATATTTCATTTAACTATTTAAAAATTTATAAAGTCATATCTTTTACTATTACTCCCACCGTCTTTATTTTAACCCTATAGTTTTGGGGTTACTTTATTAATTTTTCATTGTATAAAGTTGATACGGAGTAAAAGAAAAACCGTGGGATATTAGGATTTAAATTAATAAAAACAATAAAAATTATCTTATGAAATTAATGATTTTATCTAAATACCCGATTAATAAGATGTTTTTTTCATAAAAAAAAATTTAAAACTTACAACGCAATAAAAAACTTTACCTTCTTTAAACATTTTATGTCTAAAAAATTGAAAAGACAGATAATTTGTTAGAGATCAAGAGATCACAAAAAATATACAAAATGATATATAGATTTGAGAGTTTAGTTTCAAGTGTAAAAAGCAACGAATAATGATTTAGGATTTAAATTATTTTAAAAATAAAAAATTATTATCTTTTCACATTAAAGATTTTATCCTAATATGTAATCAATGAAATATCATATTTACAATTTTTTTTTTTTTTAAGATATCATATTATTGTCATATAACTAACAACAACGAATAAAATACAAAACAACAATAAATAAATTCGCATTATAAATTACATTAAAAAAAATTATACTTTTGTAATTGGCAATATCATTTTGATTAAATTATTATTTGTTTTTTTTTGTTTTTTTGTCTGAAATTATTAAATTGTAAAATAAATCAAATAATTATAATAAAAAATTAAAAAAAAAAAAAAAAACTTAGAGTATATAGGAAAATATCTTTTCTGTGAGATATATGTATGAAAAATCGTGCATCGCATGGTTTTTCATCTAGTATACAATTAATTTACAACAATCATGGATCTAGCAATAGTATGATAGGTAGTAAAATTTGGATAACTAAGAGTCATACGAAATATATTTTTTTTTTTTGGACAAAAAGAGCTAAAAACAAAATAACAAGACATAAAAGTAAATTCAAAAATTGACGACGGCGTGCATTAGTAGTCAACCAATGAGCCGGGCTAATCCAAACAAGAGGAACCTTTCTAACAATGCAAACGGTAAGCTTCAAAACAACAGACTGAATATCGCAAAACAACCATTTCGAAGAAACGGGAACCGAACACGAACCAAACAATAAGAGCAAAAAGAGTAGAACAATCAGTATACATAAGGATATGATGAAAAAGACACACCTATAATTTTGCCTGCAAAGCTGATGCTGTGTGACAAGCCCTAGCACCACCGCCAAGAACATGGGAAGAATATAGTAGAAGAAAATAAATGTGTAGTAATTTTATTTGGAAGGAAATTAGTACTCCGTAATTAATTTACTTATCCATTAGTTTCTTTACAAAAATAAATGATTGTGAATTCACTTGTCAATAAAATTTACTAATTGATTATTGATGTGAACTTGAACTTTGTACAAATAAATTTGCTTATATTTGTTTGACCTTTCCTTTAGTAAATTACTTCTAAAATGGTACGGAGTATTCACACATTCAAGTTACTTAAAACAAGCAAATAAGAAGTTAAAGACAATAATGAAGAGAAGAATTAGTAGTGAAGAGAGACAGAGAGAGTATGATTTTTTGTAAGAGAATAAATACACTAGAATTTTAAACCATTAAAAAAAAAAAGCCTATAAATTGTAAATATGGCGTGTCTAATGATCGGCAAAAACCATGTCAAGGTAGGACATGACGATTTGTGCCATGGTGTCCAAACTCCAAACGGATTAACATGGTTTTTTCGTGTATCAAATACGTATTTAGGTGTCTCCTATTGTAAGGTTTTAAGGTAATCTAAGAGCAGAATTTCATGAATCTCATTCATACGTACCTAAACAGGATCTCATGCATACACAAATAAAGGAGCACATAATAGTTTAGAATTAACCTTTGATGCGTGGAATCCCAAGCTTTCTTCAACCTTCTTGCGGAGATTAGAGCCCCAATTGTTGCTCCTCTATTATTGGTCCACAAGTGTAGATCGAGCCTCCACCAATGCTAGTTGGACTGGAGAGATTAATCTCCTCTTCTATGGAGAGTTTCTCACCAGTTGTAGAGAGAGAGGAAGGGAAAAATATTACGCTATTTCTCTGTGAAAGATGAACGTCAGTTTATTTTTCCCTAAATCCTTAATTATATAATCACATTATCTAATTAGGGTTCAACCTTCTTGCGGAGATTAGAGCCCCAATTGTTGCTCCTCTATTATTGGTCCACAAGTGTAGATCGAACCTCCACCAATGCTAGTTGGATTGGAGAGATTAATCTCCTCTTCTATGGAGTTTCTCACCGGTTGTAGAGAGAGAGGAAGGGAAAAATATTACGTTGTTTCTTTGTGAAAGATGAACGTCAGTTTATTTTTCCCTAAATCCTTAATTATATAATCACATTATCTAATTAGGGTAATACTTATTTCCCTTCTACTCCTTATGGCCGGTTATTCACAAAGCCCAACTTTTGGACTCGATTTTCTTGTTCGACCTAACATTGTAACGTGTGACCTCATATCCATTTAGTTGGCATTGGTTTGACCCAATGATCAATATTGGTCTCTAGCAAGACGTAAAGACGACCCAACTAAACGAACTTATTATCTCCATAATACGATCCATATTATATTAATAATTGCACGAGAGTCGAGGACACATTTCCTTTACCTATATGGCTATATGTGTCAGTGTCAGCACACATTATCTAATACAAGTACATTAGTTGGATGATGTATTCATGCTATGTAGGATATTACATTTGAAACAACATTTTCCACAACGAAACTAGTTACTATAATGGGAATGCTTAGACATAAGAAAATAAATATATGAGTCATCAATCCTAGGTCATCTATGGTTGTGTTTTTTCTCCGTCTCCCTCTCTCTTCTCGTATAATATCCCACATCCTCCCAAATTTCAATTAAATAAGAATGGAAGAACTTGAGATAGATAAGTTTTCTTGGCTTTGTGTTTTCGGATAGCTAGCCTAAACGTCTTAAACTCTATTATCAATGCCATCTATGGTTGTGAATTGTGACTTGTAATTTATGAATTCCCCTATGATGCAAAAATCAAAACCAAGTAAGACATAACCTTTGCTTTCAAGTTTTAAATAGACGACCCAAGCAACGAAATGACTTTATTCTAAACGTTTTTAGGCCCCATCACCACCTCAATAATTTCCTTATTATCCAAAACTACTATTTCAATTTTTTAAATACTAGGTGATGGGAGTGATGTGATAGGAGCAATAGGTGATAAATGCTATTTTTTTTTAAGGTCAGCTAAAATGATGCATTTCAGAAATGAAATAATCTCAAACTAGTCACTTATCCTAAACGGATAGGTTTACATTAAATAATTGGAGACATTAGTTCGATAATGTGTTACGTTTTTATACTAAACATGCATATCCTCCGGTCAATTGACAACGGAAAAGATATTTCATAGACTATATAGTTATGAGCACATAAAATCTCCGATAAGTCTAATATAGATTACTAGAATTTTATGATTCCATCCCAAATCTAATTGACAATAGGTGCAAATATAATGTCTTGCCCACATATTTTGAAGTCATTCTCAACGGTTAGCTTTACTCCGTACAAAGAAATATAGCCATGCGCTTCAATTCAATTGATGACAAAGAATAGGGCCTCCAATACACGAACCATGTGATTCGTGACAGTCTTCACTTTTGAGTATTTTTTTTTTGACAAGGAGTACTTGTTAAAAGTAAGAAAATTAGATAAAAATGGACCAACAATAATTATCCCTATTCAAAGGACAATCATTTACATGTTAAAATGTTATTCACGGTAGCAAAATTTCAACAAATTATAAATATCTCTTGCGTTTGCAGCACATTAATGGTTCATATGCATGAGTGCATCAACCACATAAGTTATAAGCTAAGGAATACCCCACTCTCGTACAACATTGTCCATAGTGCTAACTGCATTATATTGATGGTGATGCGATATCATCATGAATTCATCATGGTAAAATATTAGGACATTGGTAAATTTCCCTTTGCTATGCAAAATTGAAATTTACAAATGCCATCACAATACTTAGAGCTGCAAGCATAAGCCACTCTCTCCGTATAGGTTGTGTCGCTGCAAGCCTGTAACTGCAAGCAATCAGCGAGTCACAAGCCACTACATATTGTTTGCGTCCCTGCAACAGCAAGCAATCAGCGAATTAAAAAGCAATAAGCATTAGTTACAAAACAATAAGCATTACCTAAAGAATGAGTAATGGACCACTGTATTTGGTAAAAATGGTGGAAAAAAAGTACACAGCAAATCTCCTTTTTTCATAAATTTACAAGGACTTATTAGTTTCATATGTACACAGGCTTACCACGTTGCCTTTGGCTAGTGCAATCCAGTACAACGACTCTACCGGAAAGAGCTGGGGATGATTTGCAACAGGTAAAACCTGAAAAGGTTAACATCCTTGCTTTGAAAATTCTTCAAGCCTGTGTTGGGCTATTTGGCCAATCAATTAGGCAAATAACTGAAGATTTGGCTAAACCAAATTCCTGGTCCCCCAATATGATATTCTGGAGGGCAACAAACTCGGAGGAGAGGACATTGTTAATTCCCCTGTCATCACTTGATATAGTAACAACACTATCCCTTTCATGCATTAATAGAGAGGCTGCATACCATTCACAAAAATGATGTATCATCAAAAACTTCCCGGAACCATAAAATGTTAATGGAAATATCCAGTAATTGTATGTATTCTAAGAAGAGATTGAAAAAAAAGGATGCACACACTATGGAACCAGACTTTTCAGTACATTCTCAGGAAAAAGCATTCTAAAGTTGGTTTATGTCCACAAGTGTTCTTCAGGTGATCAATATCATATCAGTCAAACATTGACTAATCTTAAAATTTATGAAATTAAAATTCTTACAAAATGTATATAGCAAGAAGGCAGCATATTATATACATTAATAAACTAAATAAATAAAAAAAAATAAAAAAAAATACAGGATATTACAAGAAAGCAAGGTAACACAGAAAAGCTAAAAGGTACCAGTGACATGTTAATCATGAACATCAAACAGTTTTTATTTTTAACTTAGTAACATATATGTTCTACTATAGACATCATAACTCAGTATCACCATTTCCATAAATTTAATTTTCACACCTTAATTAAGGATACAAGTTAGTACTCTGTATTTCTCAGTGGCTGCTTTAACTATAAAAGGAAAATACTACATAATTTACAAAATTAGCAAACCCAAAAAAAGGGAGACGCAAATGAGTAATGATTCAGCTACTAAACCTAGAGAAACACGCTTGTGTAACAAGACACTAATAGATCTCCTTGTGAAATACAAAATATAACATTTATGTTCTAGGAAACCATAAGATGGATTCAGGAGCTTTAACTTTCCATAACATTAGAGATAGACGGATCAATGAGCTCCAAGAAACAGTCCTTTTCTCAATTAATTTGCTTAACCTAAACTTTCACCTACATCATATGCATATGGTTGAAAGGCATTGCGAAATGGGTCCCCGGTTGAAAACACGTCAATTTACTAAAGATAAACCATATGATTTAAGGTGGACATAATTTGACAAGGAATTGATTTTACAACACAAAAGCTAGATATTCTTGCACTGCTTTATGCTAGCCAAACAAGTAAGCAAAATAACCAAAGTTGAGAAAATCATGATATTGGTCCCCCACAACGATATTTCTTCAGAAGCAACAGAAATGAGAGAGAGGACATTGTTTCTCAACATGTCAATTGTCATACCTAGTGCAGTTGGGAATAATTGAACAGATGAAAAATGCATGAATTAGGAAGTTTAAAGAGAAAAAAAAGCTCAACTATTCTTCCACATTATAAAAGCTCTATGAGCACAAGTGACTTCCTCATCCTTGGAAGGGGCAGCTCTCCCTAATTTTTTTATTTTAATAATTCTTAAGTATATTCACCCTGATGGATTCTTTTTCTTCTTCCTTCCTCTCATCAATACCACATACAAAGGTCCCTAATATTCTAATTAGACACCCATCATCACCCCCTCGAATTTACATTTCTTCAGTGCGGATCGAAGATAAGCCTCAGGGAGCCATAAATTCATCACCTACACCCACCATCCCGTCCTCATTACCAACATCTCAAAACACCAAAGCTCCAAAATCATCATCGCCTCCACCTACCACTGAAATTCGGCCTAAAAGCACCCTCTTGCCACCAGCCTCCGGAAGGAGGTATAAAACACAACAATCACTCCCATCAACATTTTTAAATACACTAGATGACATTATCAATCAGTTCATTGATCCTCCCACGCGACCATCAGTTGACCCGAGATTTATCCTCTCAGAGAACTTTGCTCCGGTGGAAGAGCTCCCTCCTACAGAATGTGAGATTGAAGAGGGTGCCCTGCCCTCGTGCCTTGATGGGGCCTACATCCGCAATGGCCCCAACCCGCAGTTTCTTCCCCGTGGGCCATACCACCTGTTTGACGGGGATGGAATGCTCCATAGCATTCGCATTTCTAATGGCAAGGCCATCTTTTGTAGTCGATATGTCAAGACATACAAGTACGAAATTGAGCGAGAAGCAGGATCCAGTATTTTACCCAATGTCTTCTCAGGGTTCAATGGCCTTTTAGGATCTGCAGCTCGGGGATCACTAGCTGCTGCAAGAATGATTGCTGGGCAATTTAACCCAAGCAACGGAATTGGGTTAGCCAACACTAGCCTAGCCTTCTTTGGCAACAGGCTCTATGCTCTGGGTGAATCAGACCTCCCATATGAGGTCAAATTGACTCCAAATGGAGACATTCAAACAGTTGGCCGCAACGATTTTGAAGGAAAGCTCTTCATGAGCATGACTGCTCACCCTAAGGTTGATTTAGAGACAGGGGAGGCATTTGCCTTCCGTTATGGTCCTATGCCACCATTTCTCACCTACTTCCGATTTGATTCCAAGGGAAATAAACAAGCAGATGTGCCAATCTTCTCAATGCTGCGTCCCTCATTCCTTCACGACTTTGCTATCACAAAAAAGTATGCAATATTCCCAGATATCCAAATTACAATGAACCCTGCTGAAATGATCCTAGGAGGTGGATCTCCCGTGGGTTTGGACCCCACGAAGATATCAAGAATTGGAGTGATTCCAAGGTATGCCAATGATGAGAAGGATATGAGATGATTTGATGTGCCAGGATTAAATCTTATACATGCCACCAATGCATGGGATGAGGTCAACGAGGATGGAAACGAAGCCATTATCATAGTGGCTCTAAACATAATATCTGCTGAACACACGTTAGAACGAATGGATCTTATCCATGCATTAGTTGAGATGATCAGGATTGATCTCAAGACAGGGGTGGTCTCCAGGCAGCCAATGTCAGCTAGAAACCTTGACTTTTCAGTCATAAATCCTAACTATTTGGGAAAGAAGAACAAGTATGTTTATGCAGCAATTGGAGATCCAATGCCAAAGATAACAGGAGTAGTGAAGATGGATGTGTCGGTGACACAAGATCGACGGGAATGTATACTGGCTAGCCGGATGTTCGGTCCAAGAAGCTATGGAGGTGAGCCATTTTTTGTGGCAACTAATCCAGATGATCCCAACGCGGATGAGGACGAAGGATACCTTGTCTCATATGTTCATGATGAAAATACAGGAGAGTCAAGGTTCCTAGTCATGGATGCTAAGTCACCTAACCTTGATATTGTTGCCTCAGTGAAGCTACCCCAGCGTGTGCCCTACGGGTCCCATGGCTTGTTTGTAAGGGACAGGGATCTTTAAGATACATAGTCCTATAGGTCACATTTCAGAAGCACTCTAAGCCACAACAACACCATGTCTTACCCTGCCCCCAAAAAATATCTAACGAGCTTATATGTTGTAGTTGTAAATGTATATACTAGGACTAGCAAGTTGCAGCAGAAAGAAAAAGCTTGTGGTGTTAATTTTCATGGTTCTTCAGGAGGGAAAAATTGTAAAATATCATATAAAATACGTAGTACATGAGCACACAGTTCTCTTTCAATTTTCTGGGTTTTGATATAAAATACCAACTTGCAAACTTCCTGTATTCAGAAAAAAAAATTACCCTTTATCTTGATGGCATGCATAGAAAACACCACTCTTACGGTATAGTTCTGCAGTAATTAAAGAATAAATTCCTAGATTATACCTTCCACATACAAATACTACTCTTAGGTTATTAAAATCTAAATTCCCAAAAATTTAGCTCAAATGTTACCAGAAAATTGCACTCTCTTAGCACATACTCCAAGATACTCCTCAATTTTTGAATATTAGGTAATATAAGTACGAGTAATGAATAGCATACTCATTACCTTCAAACACATATACAACTTGGTTTGCACGACTACTCATCTTAACCTGCCCTCTCCTCTTCCTAACTTCCTAAGTTGGCCAGCAAACCCCAATTATATTAGTTGTCCATCAGCAGGGTTCATGTATGGGCATCAGAGCACACTATATTACAATCCAAGGAAAAATTCTATAGTTCTCAAATTTTAATAAAACCTTCATACCTGTGTCCGACTATGACCTAAATTGTCAGCAAAGAACTCTCTTAAAACTGCCATTTCTACTGTATGGATTAAATTTCACCTAAACAGGCCCCAAAATTAGCATGTTATATATGACAAAGATTTTGTTGCAAATCAGGAAATTGAACCTGGCAATCCCTCTACACCTCTACCTATATCCCTCTTACCCAACTCCCTCTTGACTCAACTTCATCATCAAATTCTAGAGTATTCGAACACATGAATTCTAGAGTAATTCCGAATCATACCTTTTTTTTTTTTTTTTTTTTTTTTTTGGTGTTCCACCCGATTCACCCTTTGGGCTAATCCGGATTCGGGCTCAGTTATGAGTGGTATACTTATAAAAAAATTAAAAAATAAAAAAAACACATTTTCCCCTAATGTTCCTAACTCAGAATCTCCATCAATTCCACTTAACACGTCTTATTAACCCAAAAAAATACACACAAATGTCAGAAAGTTAAAATTCCCATAAATTAAAGCTAGGTTTTGCTAATAATTTAGCTATAATCTGTAGTAATGAGGTTAGAATTGAAAAGAGCATTACATGAAATAAATCTCAACTACAAATTAGCAGCAATTTAAAGCACATCAATAAATATAATACACAACAGAATACTTGAAAGTGCAAAAATGGAACGATGGAATTCATCGATTGATTAAAATTTAAAATAAATAAACAAGCAACAATATTAAGGGGAGAGAGTGAGGAACCAACGTTTGGTGGATTGAGGAAGTTAGCTGCCATGGAAGATGCACAAGATGATTCCAATTCGTTGCTATGAATGAATATGAGAATGTCCGCTATATGCTTCGAAACCTCACAAACGTGGCAACATGGCTTCCGCCCACCCAACTTAGCTACTCCGTAGTCCATATGATACCTCCCATCTCGAATAATTGACACGTAAAACTCGATACAGACGTACAATTATACGTCATTTTGACTATTACTCTCTTCATATTTTATTACTTTTTTTTTTCTTTTTTTTTTCCGGGCGTATTTTATTATTTGTTTCATTTTCTTTTTATTATTCCTCAACTAAAATAAATATTCTCAGAGTATCAATAGCTAAAAAATTATTTCCCTTTTTATGTTTATTACTTTCTATTATTCCTCAACTTCGCGTATGAAGTAATAAAATATACGAAAAGAGTATGGAATAAAATATTCTCAAAGTATCAATAGCTAAAAAATTATTAAAAGTTGAAAGTATGAAGATGCACAATTAAATGCAAGTAGTATGTTTTTTCTTACTTACAGAGTATAAATTATTTCTTCTGTTTTTTTTACCTACGTCTGAACTACATGAATTTACTGTGGACGAACCTATCACATAACCTAATAAGTTCAATTTAGGAAAAATAAGTTCAAATAACGTTATAGGAATTAGAAGTAATCAAATTCATTGTAATTTGCAATTTGGACTGTGGGATTGGATTTTGTTTTTTTGATTGAATTGTATGAATCTGCCTCTGATTAATGGTGATTATCTTAGCAGTTGAATTTTCAAATCTTGTAGTGAAAGTCGAGAAGCTCAACAGCGTGATGGAAGTGTAAGTGATTTTCTATTAAATCTACATTGATTTACTTGCACCATCTGAGATGGTTTATGCTTTTCATTAGAATCAGTCAGTTACCCTGGTGGATTAATGGGTTGATTTCATATTGTGTGCTAAATCTTAATTGGAACTATAGGTAAATTTATTGACATCATCGATTTGTTGATTGTGGTTTTATGATTGATGTCTTTGTGATATACAGAGTTGCTTCTGCTCCTGGGAAAGTCTTGATGACTGGGGGCTATCTTGTTTTGGAGAGACCAAATGCCGGACTGGTGCTGAGTACCAATGCTCGGTTTTATGCTATCGTGAAGCCTATCTATGATGATGTAAAATCTGATAGTTGGGCATGGGTATGTGGATTTTGTTCATGTTAAGTACTTGGTTAACTATGTGGTGGCTGGATTACGTATTTTCTTTGTCCTATTATACATGAATTATGGATATGTCAGAGTAGGACTGTAGATGAGTGTAGAACTCGTCTTTTATAATTTGATTTTTTTGCTGCCTTTTTTAATCCAATCTGTATGAAACATGGAGTGTTAATAGCAATGTTGGAATGTCAACTGTTGTGTACCTATACACATTTAGTTAGTTGTAATGAAGAGTTCTAATAACACTGGTTGTCATTTTTTACAATTGACAAATGGAAAGTTTTATCCTGTTCTTCAAGTTGGTATTGTTGTCTATTCTAGTATTCTACATTTTGCGGAAAGGGGAGGAGGGTCATCAACTGTGATAGCTGAATTCAAAATCATACTAAAAGAGATTCATGTGATATTCTTTTGGATGTATATAAAGCAATAAAGTGCACTGTTTATGAAAAGGCTTTTGTTCTAGTTGTTCAATACCAGTGAGTTAATGAATTCTTTAATCTGTAATGTTAAAAGTCAGTACATTGCATATGGAAGAGCTTGTCATGTCTTTTATATCAAAATTTGTTACCTTACTGGATTGAGGAACGATTTAATTGTTTCTTTTATTGTCAAACTTATAAGTCTTTCCTTGCTCCTTTTCAGTCATGGATGGATGTGAAGCTAACATCTCCTCAACTTGCAAGGGAAACGATGTATAAATTTTCAATGCAGAAGTTAACTCTCCATTGTGTTTCATCAAGGCAAGTATTCTTTGCAGTTACTATGGATTTCACATCATGTTGGCAGTAGTTCCTTGTTTTTGGCGCTTCAGATTTATATCACTTGTGTTTATGCATTTTTGTTTATCTACTTCATAGTTCATTGTGCCATGCTTTTTCAATTGTTGAGCTATATCTTATGTTCACAGCTCCTTCCCGATAGTGGCTTATGTTTTGTAAAATAGCTATTAGCTAGTAGCCTAATATTGAGGAAGAAAACTTTTGGGAACCAATGTAGTAGCTCTCTTACAGCTTCACAGTTATTTTGACTAGATAGAAAACATATTACTTAATACTTGATGCTGACATTATTGTGGCATCATAGAATGATGGCATGTGTCCCAATCAAATAGTAAAACTGGGAATACTAGCATGCAATGCAGCCAAGTATATACTGCTCAACACTTTAGTCTGGGCTTCATTATGTTTTACGGGAATATAACATATGAGAACTTCTGAAAGATGACAGATCATTGTTCAGGCTTTAAATGTACAATTATTTACTTGTGTTTGTGTATGAAATATGACGGGTCAGGTGCAGAGGTGAATCATTGTGTTGAATCAATTTTTGCTGATTTAATTTGGCAGATTTTACCAGCAATCTCTTTTTACTGAAGGAGTAAAAGGTGTCTGTATGTGTGGTTGTTTGTTGATGTATGTGTTTTCATTTTAGGATAGCACCTTATTTTTCTTTAAAAAATTAAAATCTAGTAGATAACCGGATGAATTTATATCCGTAAGAGTTGTATTTGTTTTGATTTACCAACATGCAGCTTCAGACAATTTTTTTTTTTTTTTAAATATTCTCCTCTGATAAGTTTTCAAAAACACGATTAATTTTAATTGAGCCAGAGAATTGCCTTGATGTGATTTGGCTGTTTCTTTTGCCATATTAAGTGCCAGAGGAAGCAAGAACATAAATAAAAATGACGTGATGTTCACTGTATGAATTTATCATTCTAATATTTCAGTGATGCAAGAAACCCTTTTGTGGAACAAGCTGTGCAGTATGCTATAGCAGCTGCCCATGCTAGGATTGACCAAGATAAAAAGGATATACTGCAGAAACACCTTTTACAAGGTGATAAATTAGATATCAATATTTGATATGCTTAATTGGAATAAAGTTCGGGCTTCCTGAATGTGATGTCTTAAGTGGCTTAGTGATGCAGGTCTTGATATCACTATTATGGGTGCCAATGAGTTTTATTCATATCGGGATCAGGTATAAAATATTTTTCTATCAAGTTCTACTGTTTTATTTTGACTTCTCAATAAAATCATATGTCCCTAAGTACGTCACGATTAGCAATTAGTGATTTTAAAGTGAGAATCAAAGGAAATACTTGAGTGCATAATGTTGCTATCTAGAAAAGTGACATAGTGCATCGTTTGGCCTAGAAGTGATAGCTTTCCATATACTTTTAAATCGGGGTGACCATGTTAAAGCAGATCTGGGCAAGAAACCAGCTGTATAGTGTCATATGCAGGAAACCAGGTTGATCTAGGCAGGAGGATTTAACTATCAAGAACAAGTAGCTAAGATTTTTATGTCAGATATAATATAGAGAATGGGGAAAAAAAAAAGAAAAAAAAACCTGCAGCAGAAGTCCAGCAACCATGTCACATGTCCTTCTCTGTGGGAGTCATTTTAGGTGAAGCACAATTATCTGCAAAGTTATACACTTTACATTCGATGAGACAGTTGTTTTCACAGCTTACAAATGTTTCTGAGCTGGTTTTATAGTTATGGTTTTTAATTTTTCTTTTCTATGCATACTGATGGACTATATAAAGAGGTTGAAGCTGCCTAATCTCAATATTCTAGCAAATTGCATTAGGAATTTCTTCGTGCTGTGATCTCTAGCTGAGCATCGTGTTGAACTGTTGATGTAAGCCGACATAAAGAGAAAGGTGTAGTTTGATGAATCCCTGTATTGTCGATGTCTGATATATATTGGATAACAAGGCTAACAGGAGAGATAAATAAAAGTACATCTTAAGTACCATAGCTACTTTGTTCCACATTCTAGTACTGCTTATCATCTTCTACTCATGACAGAAACAAAGGTTTTTTTTTTTTTATTTTAGACCAAATTGTTCCCAATGAGCTAATGGACAACAGTGAAATAATTTGAAAAGAATATCCATTTTTTATCGGAGCATTGCCTTTCATTCAAGCTTTGGCTTGTCTTTAGATGCAGACCTATAAAGTGAAAGTCATGAGATAAGGCTACCTATCGTTTCGCTTAGCTGATGTCTTGGTGTGTGTGTGCGTGTGTTTTTTTTTTTTTTTTTTTTTTTGGGGGGGGGGGGGGGGGGGGGGGGGCGGGGGTGGGGGTGGGGGGTGCTAAATCTCATCTGATACATTTATAATACTCCTTTTTGTCTGACAGTTAGAAGCTCGTGGACTGCCTCTCACCCCTGAATCATTGTCTGTACTCCCTCCTTTTTCTTCAATTACTTTCAATGCAAACAATGCAAATGGTGCACATTGCAAACCTGAAGTTGCTAAAACTGGATTGGGTTCATCTGCAGCAATGACGACTGCAGTGGTTGCTGCTCTCCTTCATTATCTTGGTGTATGTCATCTTCAGGAAAGTAATAATGCTGATCTTGATCTAGTGCACATGATAGCTCAAACTTCTCATTGCATTGCCCAAGGGAAAGTTGGCAGTGGGTTTGATGTTAGCTGTGCAGTTTATGGAAGTCAACGTTATGTCCGCTTTTCACCAGAAGTTCTATCATCTGCTCAGGTCCCTTTTTGCTCTCTCATACTCTCCTTTCTTGGATTAGTGATTATTAATTCCTTTGATAATTATTAGATGTTAGTAATTGGTAGATAGGATTTGCTATTGGTTGAGACCTGAGATGTATATTGAGACTTCTAGAGGACAAATTTGTTGATGAAAGTGTATTCTGTTTTTGACATGGATATGGCTTGAACTTTTCTTAATAGACATTCATTGAATGTATGTGCTATTCCTTGAACGAATTAGCTGTATACAATATGACTGCCTCTTTGAACTATACTAGACTCGTAGTGAACGCTTGTACTTTAGGCAGGTCGTCTAGCAGTTTAAAGTGACATATTTCAGTTTGGCAAGTGAGAATTTCAAAGATTCGCTCTTCCAAACCATCCCTTAAAATAGGGACTATTAAATGGGCAGATCATAAGAATGCGAGTTTGACATTTTATGTTCTCCATAGATTCTTGTATGTAATAGGTAAAAATATCTTGTCGGTTT
Organism: Chenopodium quinoa; assembly: GCF_001683475.1. Lineage (NCBI taxonomy): Eukaryota > Viridiplantae > Streptophyta > Magnoliopsida > Caryophyllales > Amaranthaceae > Chenopodium > Chenopodium quinoa. Next base: position 4,570,203 of record NW_018743175.1, read on the forward strand.
GGAGTAGCAAAATATAAATCGAGTGCTCATTTGTAAATAAATGTGCTGAGGTTCTAGATGTTGAAGCTGATGTAAGAATTTATGCATGCAATCTTTTTCTCTAATGGAATTATATATATTGATGCACCTGTGTCATAGAATTGTATTTTGATCCTAGATAAAAGGGGAAATGGAGAAATGACAGTGTCTGCATGAATCTCTAGGTTGCAGGGATAGGAGCACTACTTCGTGAAGTCATTGTTGATGTCATGGAAGGAAAGTGGGATCATGAGATGACTAGGTTTGCTTTGCCACCACGAATGACTCTTGTAAGTAGAGACTTCATCTCTTTGCATGGCAGATTAGCTGATAAAAACTTAAAGCAAAAACGTCATTTTCTGTTCCTTTGTTTTTCACTATCATGTTGTAGATTTCTCCATCAATAAATTGATTCACCCATTATCTCATTTATTCCACCTCTTTGAGACATTTGATTTATTTTTATCAGTTTCCTGTACATCATGAACTAATAGCTAGTTTTGATTCCTCAAGATATATGATTTTATGCATATATGGCAATTACTGTCCCTAGTTTTTGTTTTGGTAGGAAACCAATGGTCATGAGCACATTGTAATATTTCGATCTGTATATAGATAGATGTTTTGCTATTGTGTGGTCTCCCTTTGGGTGTGTAGGGGAAGTACTTCTCTCACTAGCGGCTGTCTTTGGCCTACTCTACCCGCACTTATCATATACTTCGTATTTTCTAATCCTTTTTCTTCTGTAAGCTCAAGGTTGACATATACCAAAAGAGAATGTTTAAACTCATATTTAACACTCTTCTGTTTTCCAAATTTTTTTCTGCTATAACTTTTTCCTCCTTAGACCCATACCCATCCACCCACTTTTTTCTCCCTGCTTTTCCACCCTCCTTAATCTCTGTTCCCCCACCCCAGCTACTAAGCATCAAAATGAGTTCTAACATTAAATGTGTTTTAACTATACAATAGTGTTTCTTCTTTTGTACTTTATAGTCATTTAGTATGTTGATCACACCCTAAACATACTAAATAAGGGGGTGATATGCTTTGCTCCTTTTGTATGATCAAGTAGCTTCTCCCATTATTTTGGTTTCCCCTTCCAGCCCTTATGAGCGTGCAAACCCTCCGGTTTCTCTATTAAACTTCTTTCTAGTGAAGGCTGGTCCCCATTGATAATTGGGTAGCTCAACTCTTTTTATCTGTTTATAAGCTACTACTGGATCTTGTCTCCACACTGGATCAGTTGATAGATTTATTTTGCACCTATGATATGTTGTATTCTACTGGAGCACAAATGACCTATCCTATGCCGTTTTCCTTGTGAGATGCTCGATAACATCAGCTCAATCCTCTCATACTATGTATAAAATAACATCAGTTTAAAGAAGGACTACATGAATAAGGGCTTGAAGAAACTGATATCCATTTAGACTTCATATTCGATAAAAAAAAAAAATCATGAAAAACGTTTGATGTGAAGAGTGTCTGTGTCAATTTGTTTACGGAGGCCTGCAGTCTCTTGCTTTAACTGAGACTTTTATGGATTTGCTTCCCCAATTCTCGTCGGGCCTTCTTAGTGAGTTAGTGGTTGTTGACTGTCCTTGGCTTGAATCTTGCCATGAGTCACCAGCCAATCTGTACCAAGTGGTTTCCATGCTCCACACTAGCCTACAAAACAATTCTTGCATGTAAAGCCCTCATAGGTGACTTCAACTTCATCTTCATTAAACCTAAACCTATATATAGTTGGCCAAAAGCTCTAATGGAAGAGGAATTGTGTGGAGACTCTGGACAGCTGGACGCATGCTATACATTATAAGGCTTTATGTGTATTTTCTTCTTGATTATTATTGTCATTTGCAGTTGCTTGGAGAGCCAGGAAGTGGCGGATCTTCCACACCATCAATGGTTGGTGCTGTTAAGAGGTGGCAGAAATCTGAACCTGAAAAATCTCTTTACACGTTCACAAAATTGTCAGAAGCAAATTCAATGCTTGAGAAACAGTTAAATAAGTTGAAGAAACTAGCAGAGGAAGAACGCATGGGATATGACAGCATCATTGATAGATGTTGCCAGCATAAATCAGAAAAGGTAACCCCTGGTGAATATTTAATGATTGCTGAGTGGTGCAGAAGTGCATGGTTCACATTAGTTCCGATAGATTTACTTTTCGCAGTGGATATCTGTTGTTCATGGTTATGGGGCCTTATGGCGTACTTCTTCACATAAGTTTTTTCTGTGAATCAATTGGTTAGACATGCCTTCATAAGATTGGTTGTATGGGAATGAATAGTGCATGGCATGTGGATTTGTTATCTATTCTGTTGTTTTCTGCATTTCTCTTATCTTTGCATACCAAACCTTTTTTGCTTCAATACTGTGATTTTACCATTGTAGTTTGCTTTCTACCCAAAAAGAAAAGAATCTAACAGTTTCTGAACGCAGTGGATGGAACAATCAGTTGCCCCAAGTGAGCAAGCAGTTGTTGAAGCACTACTAGGAGCTAGGAATGCGATGTTTGACATTAGAGGTCATATGCGTCGGATGGGAGAAGCTGCTGGTGTCCCGGTGAGGATTTTATCCAGTTATTTATTTTTAATGTGTAACATTTTTTTCCTCCTTGCTCTGCCTCTCAGAAGTGCAAGTGAACCAATAAGTGTTAATTGACTATCTAATTGACTATCATGATCTTATGTTTACTTTTAGTCTTTAATTGACATGCCTTCAATACATTGTATATCGCCTTGATTGCTAATGAGAAGCTCCATGTCCCTCAGGGTGAATCAAGTTAGATGGACAAAGGGCTCTCATTTCCTAAACATTTTCTTTAAATGTGGTTGCATACAAAGCCACTCAATGAAAGAAACATATAAAATTTCAGTTGTATTGGTTATATTGTACACGTATTTATATAATTCTTCTTATTACAGATTGAACCAGATTCACAAACTCGGCTTTTGGATACTACCATGGATATAGAGGGTGTCTTGTTGGCTGGAATTCCTGGAGCAGGTGGATTTGATGCAGTTTTTGCAGTAACATTAAGTGATATAAGCAGCAAAGTTGCAAATGCATGGAGCTCACTCAATGTTTTGGCTCTTCCGATTAGAGAAGATCCTAATGGCGTGAGTTTGGAAAATGGTGATCCACGGTTGCAGGAGATCACATCAAGAATTTCTTCAGCAAATATCAACTAAATCTTAACTTAACCTGAACAGGATTTGGGTTTGTGCTCGATGCCTCGATGGTGAAATCCATTCACATGTACTCGAGTTTAGCTACTTGTAATACTCTGTTAATCAACTTACCTGAGTATTAAATTTGATTGCTTATAATACCTCAAATAAAGAGTAGAATATTGCTAAAAATGAAAGATACATTATTGTTTATGAAACTTCAAAATAAATTTGCAGTAGTAGAAATTTAGTGATAATGTGATATAGTTCTGATATGAATATGGATCATATCTTAAGCACTCAAATCTAACCGCATGTTTTCCCATAAAAGAGTGGTGCAGGGTTCAATTCCATAAATTTGAAGTTATATTTAGTTGGGATAGTGTTTGGTACTTCGTATTAAACTAAATTTGATTTAAATTATACGTATAAAAGTAAAATACGGTTTTTTTTTTTTTTTTTGAAGGTAAGATAAAAAAACATTAGGATGCCCTCCTCACGAGGGGTACTCCTAATGTAAATAAAATACGGAATATGCGAATAGTGTAACGAGTCTGAACGTTTGTGAATACGGAATATGTGAATAGATGAGCAGGGCCTAAGTTTGTTTTAAATTACCTACAAAATTAACACAATGATTTACTCCATACATGTATAAATTATGCGAGCAATATACTACTACTTTTGTTTCGGAATAATTAACATGTTTGACTTTTTTCACAACATATACTAACTTTGACCACAAATTTTTGGTAATCAATTAAACACGAATGTTTTCATAAACTATGTTATTTGATATATATTAATATAAAGTTTCAAAATATTAACGTTTTTATAGTTTTTATTAATATTTAATTATAATTCGTATATAATTAAGGTCAAACTAATGCATCGACATGTATATGTGCAAAATTTGACTCTCTCATCACTCAATTATTTTGAGACAGAGGGAGTAGTTATACACTCTCCGTTCCAGAATAATCGCAACTCTTTAAGTGGCACACATGCCAATACACAAATTTGACCATTAATACGTAGTATTTAAAGCTTAATCTAATACAAATATACATAAGACTAATTCAAAAATATTTTACCTGATAATATATGTATTTTATATAGATAAAAAGTATAGTCAAATTAAGCATATAAATAGTTTAAAAGTCAAAGTGTTGCGATTATTACAAAATGGAGGGAGTAAGGGTATAAATTCCAAGTGATGTAAGCAATGAATTGGCAAACTCGTTAAAATCTACCCCTTCCCCTTTGAAGGTGGTAAATACAAACAAATAGTTGTAGAATCTTCTTAATTTCTCCCACCAAAACATCTTTAACAATACAATTCTCTCTTATTTCTTTCTCTTCAAGCTTCATTTCTTGCGATCTAATCCATTCATTTCTTCTTCATCGAAAATCAACCCAGAAGACTCAAAGAACCAGAAACCTCAAATATGGATTATGAGCTTCGAAGAGCAAGAGAAAAGTTGCAGAAAGAGCAAAAGGAGAGGAAAGAGATGGCCAAATTGAAGCTTCAAAGAGAAAGGAAGGCTAAAGAAGAAGCTTCTCGACAACGTCAAGCCGTTGAAGAAGTTCAGCGAGCTCGTCGTCTTGATGCTGCCGAAGCTCAGATTAAGGTTTGTGTTTTGCCCTAATTTCATTTTTATTCGGAATTTATTGGCGTGCGATTTTGTTGAAGAAATTGTGGATTGTTTGAATCGATTGAATTCAATTTCAATTGATTAATAAGTTACAGAAAAAATGAGATTGTGTTTGTTAGGTGTGAAATTCTGTTATAGAAGAACAAATGGAATCAATTTAGGCATTTTTTTTGATTGATTAGATGTCTTAAGGTGTGAGAATGGTGTAGTATATGAAGTTGGATGTTTCTAGAGTGTTCACTTGCTTCTGTTGGTGCCATCAGCTTTGATGAAGAATGCTATTTGAGAGTACCATTGAATTTGTCATTCGTTTGTCAATCTAGGGGTTGGTTAGCTTGTAATCTCGCGTGCCGCCTCCACGGAATTTTAATTAGGTTTCAAGGTTGTGAAGTTACTGTAGAATTTGCCATTCGCTTGTCAATCTAGGGGTTGGTTAGCTTGTAATCTCGTGTACCGCCTCAACGGATTTTTAATTAGGTTTTAAGGTTTGAAGATACCGTAGAATTTGCCATCCGTTTGTCAATCTAGGGGTCTGAACGTCTGATTCCCCAGCATTTGGACCTTTTCTGGTTACGAGTTTTGGTTTTGTGGATGTGATGTTATTAATTGCCATTGTTGTGCCTATACTTTGTTAATGATGCAGTTCAATATCTTAGTGTACTGGCATAAAGTGGGAAATTTTTGGAAAGCATGTGTTTTCAATTGGGTCAATTCTTAAAAAATGCAGGATATGAGGCAATCTTAGTGGGACAAAGAAAGTATAAGCTTAGGCTTCAAAATGCTTCAAAACCTTGATAGGAAAAAGAGGATTATTTGTAATTAAGACTTAAAAAGATGAGTAGTTGATATGTGTTAATGTTTGCTGATGAATTTAATCATCAAAAGTTAATATAACCAATGTAATTACAATCTTTCACTTCGTCTACTGGCTAGTCTGCAGAGATTCTACTCTGTCCTCTCTTCTAGTTTTAGTGTTTGATTGACATGCACATATTTATTAAACTCTATCTAATTATGTATTGTAGGCAGATGAGCAAATAGCCGAAAATTTATTGTCTGGAGGAGGAATCATGTTTCATCGCATCTTAGAAGCCATTCTTTATCCAGGTGTTGGAGATAAGATTAAGCTGCCTCCATCCTGCTTCACTGGATTGTCTGACCAAGGTGCTTTTGACAAAGGGCCTGTATACTTCCGGTTGTCCATCGCTGGTCAAGAGAGCTCCTCTGACACCTCTGCTAATAGCGATAGTCATGGAGTGACACATTCAGGTGTGTTGGAGTTTACAGCAGAAGAAGGGTTTGTTGCTCTTCCTCCACATGTATGGAGTAATTTATTTCCCTCAGAAGCACCAGCTCACCCATTGATTGAGATCCAGTATGTTCGATTGTCAAAAGGATCATATGCAAAACTTCAACCAGAGGATATTAGTTTTTTGGACTTACCAAATCACAAGGCTGTCCTTGAAACAAGCCTTCGCCAGCATGCTACTCTTTCTCAAGATGAGGTGATTACAGTTAGACATGGAGAGCTTACATTCAAGATACGTGTCCTTGAATTAAAGCCCTCCCCAAGTGTTTCTGTCTTGGAGACAGATATTGAGGTTGACATTGTCAATCCTGATGCAGCCTCTGAGAAGAGTAACCAAAAGGTCCTGATACCGCTCACTTTTGGAGCACCAGAATCTGGAGTTGTTGAGGAAGGGGTATATATGTATTACAAATTCTCGCTTGACAATGATATGTGGACCACAATTGCTCCTGGCAATGCCAGAATAGAAGTAAAGTTGGAGGCTGATACAGACTCTGGGGATACTGATCTGTACATATCCAAACATCCGCTGATGTTTCCCACACACCATCAGCACCACTGGTCTTCCCATGATATGGGTTCCAAGACTTTGATTCTTAACTCTCAGGATCAGAATCTCGGGTTGGGTACTTATAGTGTTGGTATTTATGGCTTCAAGGGAACAACAAAGTACAAGGTATTGGTGAATATTCAGGATAGTATTAACTGTGGTCAGCAAGCTGGGTTGTCCACTTCATCTATTGATGTGGACTCTGTAGAATGTGGGAATTGCAAGCACTATATACCTAGTAGAAGTATAGCTTTGCATGAAGCTTATTGCCGTAGACACAATGTTGCGTGCCAGTATGCAGGCTGCGGTGTCATTCTAAGATTGGAGGATGCTAAGAACCACGTGCATTGCAATAAATGTGGAAAGGCTTTTCAACAAGCAGAGATGGAGAAGCACATGATCGTGTTCCATGAGCCCCTTCATTGTTCATGCGGCGTAATTCTTGAAAAGGAAGAAATGGTGAGTTTTTCAAAATGTAGATATTATATTAGTAAATCTACCAGTGATTCGACATAGATTATGGCAATTAATCATCAAACCATTAAATTAAGGAATGCCTAGTATTGAAATATTATCTTCATCTCAAATGTTTTACATTTAATTGAAACATTAATTTCATATGGAGATATTAGAACATTAGCTTTTTAAGTACTACTTTGTATTATTTATGTTACGCTAGCATGAACTAATATTATTTGAGGTTGGGTATTGAACACTCTGCTGGGTGGTTCACTTGTGAGCATGTTCTCTGATTCGCTGCACCTGTAATTGATCTTTTTGTGCAGGTTCAACATCAATCCTCAGATTGTCCTATGCGAATGATTACTTGCCGGTTCTGCGGAGACATAGTTCAAGCTGGGAGTTCCCCTATGGATATGCGAGATAGGTTTAGAGGACTTACAGAGCATGAGAGTGTTTGTGGTTCTAGAACTGCACCATGTGATTCCTGTGGGCGTTCGGTTATGCTGAAAGAGATGGACATTCACCAAGTTGCTGTTCACCCAAATAATTAATACCTGCTTCCTCACGTGCGTGGTCTATTCTTAATTTTTTTAATAACAATGTGCTTGTCTATTCTGGTCCAACTTCATATTGTAGATGCTGAAAATTGTCTGCTTTAGCAGACCATGGGCTAATGCAGTAATCCAAGATATGTATATGTGTAAACTGTAGCATTACGATGCGGGCTAAAAATCAGTGTATTTGCTTCTTTTGGTGTGGGCACTGAAACTCGATTGGTTATAGCATTTGAATATTTGAATTGGAAGGCCTGAATTTGTAAGTGTTCCAGGGTTCATATTTCCTTCATACTTTTGAATTGAAAATATAGTACTTGTATTTTGAAAAGCTTTGGCGGTCATTTGAGCCCTTTTTTCCGCCATATACAGCTTAAGGAGGGGTGCAAATTGCACAATGTTCCTAATGTCCCTTACTTTGTATCTTTTCGTCTTTTCACTCAATTTTTATACCCCTAAACCCCATCTGACTGTTTAGTGCTTAATGTAACACTCTACTGCCCAATTAGCCAAAAAATTTAAATTTTACATATACTCTATTAGTCTATCTTCCATCTTTTGAGCTACTTTCGGTCTTAACTTTCGAAGATCGATGCATTCCATTGTCTTTTTTGTTTATTTCATATCATTTGAAATTTAAGCTCATAGAAGAAGAAAAAATTGAGAAGAATGAAGATTTATTTACCAGTAATCTCTACAAGAGCAATTTCCATCTTTAAAATGGTGGAAACGATTTCGATCCCTTACAATTATTTTGCGGTTATAGACAACAGAGACAAACTTTGTGTATGTGTGAGTATCTCTACACATCCTGACATTTCTTACTATTCGGATAGTTGTATGTTCAGGGGTAAGTAGAAGTGCAAAAGCAAGGGCCAACTTTTGACTATGATATCTCAACCTTTGTTTCTTCTCTTCTTCATCTACATTGTGAAGAACTTCTGAAGTATCTGCCACATACCCTTCGAATTTCAATTGCCATTCCATTTGGCGGATCATCTCATAGATTTCTTCCCAATTGCTTCGCGATCTGTCCTGTGATACAAATCTGTACATCTTTCTTTTTACCTCGACCAAACTCAATCCAGCAGCTTGATCCAATCCCCTGTTTGACACCATACTTCGAACAGAAGCTGCATCTGTCCATTTCTGAGCTCGAGCATACATATTTGACATCATTACATAATCTCCAGCGTTGTCTGAGCCTAGTTGCATCAGATTTCTAGCTACTTTGTCTCCAACTTCCAGGTTACAATGAATTCTAGCAGCACTTAGGAGACTTCGCCACACTACTTCATTGGGTGACATTGACATTTTCTCAATCAGGTCAAAAGCTTCATCAAACATGGCAGCTCGGCCTAGGAGATCTAAGATGCAACCATAATGTTGGATTGTTGGCTGTATTTTATGCTCATGCCTCATTTTCTCGAATAATTCTAGTCCCTCTTCTACAAGGCCGGCATGCCTACAAGCACTTAGCACACCTAAATACACAACATCATCTGGCTCAACCATTTCTGAGAACTGCAGAAGTGCCTTGTGACCATGCCCATGCATCCCAAGGCCTGAAATCACCACACTGTAAGACAATCGGTTCTTTGCCTTCATCTTATTGAAAAGGCCGAGCCCTTTCTCTATAGAGCCACATTTTATGTACATGTCAATCAAAGAGGTGTCAACTATAACATTTAGGCCACTCAAGTTCCTCATCAAGTACCCATGTATCGACGTTCCCAAATCGAGGGCACCCAGATTAGTACAAGCAGAAATCACACTAACCAAAGTGCTCTCTTCTGCTCTCCAACTTCCCATCTCCATCATATCCCCAAAAATCTCTAGACACTCCCACCACATACCCAAATTAGCATGAGCTGCAACAAGAGCACTCCAAGTCGCAACGCTTTTCTGTTCCATTTCCTTAAACACAGCACAAGAGTCCACTATATTCCCATATTTCCCATACATATTGATCAGACTGTTCTGCACAAACAAATCATCAGAAAAACCAAATTTATAAACTTGCCCATGAATGTTTCTTCCAAACTTCATCAAACCCACACCAGCGCATGCCTTTAAAACAAAAGGGTAAGTAAAATTATCAGGTGAATTTCCTCTTTCAAGCATTTCATCAAACAGTTTAAGTGCACTTTCAAAATCACTATGTTTAGAATGCCCTCTAATCATGGTGTTGAATTCAAATGTACCTGGATCATCAATTTGGCTAAAAACTAATGAAGCATAATCCATACTTCCCCAATTTGAGATAGCACAAGTAGCTAGCAAATTACTAACACAAAAAGAATCACAAAACAATCCCAATTTGTTCATTTGCCCATGAATTTGCTTCAAATCTTCCATGGCTCTGCATTTCTTCAACAAGGAAACACATTCTTTCACTCTCCTCTTTAAATTGCAATCTGGGATTTGTGGGCAATCTTCTAATGGTAATAATATTTGGGGTTGATGAAGAATTGGTAGCTTAATCATCCTTTCTTTTTAATCACATTTTGAAGCAAGAACAAATTGCTTAATGTAGCAAAAGCTGAACTTTTTCTAAGGAAAAATACAACATTTTATAAATGAATGGAGAAGAAGTTGACTAAAATCACTTTCAAGTTTCAAGTGAATTTGATTTTTCAAAAAAAAAATCAGGGTACAAGAAAAAATTCTCCATGAAAAAAGGTTGGAAAATGAGGATTGAATGTGATCCATAAGAATTAGGAGGGATAATTTGAGCCAGAGAAATGATGTCAATTAACAGGACATGTGTAAAATTAGATAGGATAATGTTTTCTGGGTTTGGGTTTACATACCTTTTTCAAGTTGGTATTCCCACAGCCCATGCCCACATATGGTCTGTTCTCTGTTCTACAATTATTTGATGCCCACATATGCCCCATAATGGGGTATCGCAATTTGCAAATTCGCAATCCAACTTACATTCGAGTGTATAATTACAAACTCGTACATCCTCTTTCTTGAAAAAAAAAATGTTAATAGTGTAAAATTATACTAGTGTAAAGATAGAAAATGTTTAGTTATACTTCTTTTATTTCACAATCTTTGTATCATTTTGACTTTTATGATTGTCTATAGAAATTATTTCGTACTTTATAATCAATAATAATTCGTTTGTTTCGCAATACATGCACCATTTTGACTTTTATGATTATCTATAAAACTACTTTAATCATTAATAATTTTAGTTACATGTTATAAAATAAAATTATTTTAAAATCATACATGAGAGTAAGCCAACAATAATTAAAATAATTACATAAATTTTTACATATAAATAATGATGCATGATCAAGGTTAGATGTTTCAAATAATCAATATGGTAAATTTGTTGTGAAATGATGTATCAGTATTTGTAAAATGATGATATTGATTTTATTATTCAAAAAGTTGATAAAAAGCCTCTTTCAATACAATGATAAGAGCCCATAGGAAAAATATATTTCCACTCCAATTGAGACTACTAAGGTATTATAATTTATGTTATCGTTTGTTGTTGAGTCAAGTTCTATCTTTTAAACTCAAAATGGAGTATTTAGAAAAGTTCACTTGAGTGATAGCGAATATTTAAATTGTTTAGCTCAATAATTTAATTCAAACTCTAAATATAGTTGTCCGTAATCTTATTGATGATATAAATAACTCAAATCATCAAACTCACCAAAATGTTGAACTTGGACATTTTTTTTCACCTTAGCTTGTCGCCTTGTCCCGGTAGTAAATCTCAAATCTACTAGCTAACCCACTACAAACTAGAAAACATATCACACTTTGTATTAAACACTCCTAAACCCATATTTATTCACATCTTGAATTACATATAGACTTTTCAAAAAAAAATATTCTTACAAACAAAAGTCTATCCTACAAAATCTATCACATTCATACCACGACCTTTTTTAGTTATAACACAAATGAGGTGCACAATTACTCGATATTACATTTCTTTTTAGTGTAAAAATTAAAATTGAAAATGCCTAAGTATCCAAAGTGAGTATCGCTAACAAAATAAGAAATCCAAAGTGAGTAGCTTGTTAATGGAGTAGAAAGTCAAACTCTCACCAATTACTACTAATAACAGTCATTGTCTTAATTAATCATCATCATCATGCTCCTTCTCTCAGCTACCAACCCAAACCCAACCCATCATCTTCTTTCTCTCCCTTTCTTCTCGTGGGTTTTGTGGGCCCACATAATAACCTCTCTTTTTTTTTTTTTTTTTTAACAGTTAATTTCCACAAAAAGATAAAAGGAAAAAAAAAAACTCCATATTTCTGCATTTGCTTTGTTTTCAGCATACTGTATTATTTACCCATTCATCTTCTTGTCTTCTTCTTCATCTTCATGTGAAAAGATTTGATTTTTTAATGGGTTAATAAAAAAAAATTAAATCTTTGAGTTGGTAAAATGTAAAAGCATGAAACTTTCTAATTCTCAAAGTCTGATTAAATTAGATTCGTTTTGAGAAGAATACCAATACAAATATGTCCCTTTCACTAGGTATTTTGACTATCTTTCTCTCTCTACAAAAGGGGGGTTTGCGGATTTTTACCTAAAAGGAAATTTCGTTTTATTCTTCTCTTTTTTGCACTGAACCCACTTTTGCTATGCTGTGTAGTTAAATTTCTGGAAAATAAATTGGTTGGAGTTTCCCCTTTTTTTATTTGTTGTGTTCTTATTTGACCCAGCAAAATTCCAACTACCCAGAAGTCCCTTTTTCTATTTCCAGCATTTAATTGTTAAAATATTAGCAATTTTTGTTTTCAGGAGGTGTTCATAGTTGATTTGAATTTCTGGGTTTGACCTTCAATTCTGTTTTTTTAATTGGGTTTGAGGTGGGGTATTTGAGTAGAAGAAGAATTGGTCAGCTTTGAATTTTGCCTCACAATTCGGATTGGATTGAATTAGATTGCTAAAATGTTGCTTTGTGTGTAGCTTGGAAAGATGAAGCTTGCTAAGGTGTGGATAGAACAATGGTGATGGTCCTATTGCGACGCGGCGGCGGGTAAGGTGAAGTAATTTCTGATTGCATTTGCTCAGCACTCATAATCTGATCTGGGTTTTCAGTTAGTGGTCAAGATTGTCTACTCAGTTTGTTGATTTTGAAGGATAATTTGGTACTTTTGTGTTCATTATTTGTGGATTGTTTTGTGGTTGTCAACTAGAGAAATATTGGTGTAGACTTTACTTTCATAGGGGTAGACATTTGGAAAAGTCTTCTTTTGGTTGATGGTGAATATCCTATTGGAACATGACATTGGTTTTAGTCTTAAATTGATGTTTAGGAACTTTTGAGTAATAAAAGGACATATTGTGGATTATAAGTAAATTTGATCTGGGAATTGGTTGGTGGAGAGGATGGAGGATAACAATGGAGATGATTGGAAGCAGATGCTTAGGAAGATGCTTCCGCCGGGTGCATCGTTGCCTCAGGAAGTAGATAATCCAGATTATTCAATAGCTATAGAGTATAAAGGTCCAGCAGTTTCTCAAGAAGTTCCTAGAGTTGAACCTTTGGATGTAAGTGCACGGTTAATTCCAACTGCGTCCATTGCGGAACCACTTTCAGAGTCACAGAGACAACTCTTTGATTCCGATCCTCCGGTCATTGAGCCAATCCCTTTACCTGTGTCTCATATTGCAAGGGCTGTGGATTCACTCCCTGAAAGTCCTAGAGTATCGTTAAGCTCAGAATCGGTTGTGTCTGTCCTGCAGAATCCTGATTATTCTTCAGCTTCTCCTTCTCGTTCTCCTGGTTCAGCTCATAACGCTGAAAGTAATTCTGTAAATCAGAGTTATCAGACAGCTAATGAAGGGAGAAGGGTCCCCGTGGTCACCTTTAATACTGTTGATAGATCTGAAAGTAAAGACCTTGATGCTGAACCTCCAGTTTATCCTGAGTATGTTGGATTTTCTACAGAAAAGAAGAAAAAGCAAAATGTAAAGGTTTGTTATCGATGTGGAAAGGGAAAGTGGGAAACAAAAGAGGCCTGCTTGGTGTGTGATGCCAAGTTTTGTAGTAACTGTGTGCTTCGAGCTATGGGCTCTATGCCTGAGGGGCGTAAATGTGTTACTTGCATTGGTAAGCCAATTGATGAATGGAAGCGGCCAAAACTTGGAAAGAATTCTAGGGTACTTTCTCGGTTATTGAGTCCCTTGGAAGTTAAGCAGATAATGATAGCTGAGAGGGAATGTTCTGCCAATCAGCTACGACCAGAGCAGCTGATCGTCAATGGATATCCTTTGAAGCCAGATGAAATGTCTGAGCTACTTGCCTGTCCTTTGCCACCTCAAAAGTTGAAGCCTGGGAAATATTGGTATGACAAAGAGTCTGGCCTCTGGGGAAAGGTCAGTTTTTTTTCTTTCCCTTGGAGATTTTTACGTAGTTACACGCACCATAGCAATAATGTAATTTTACTGATCATGCTTTTCTCATGCAACAGGAGGGAGAGAAGCCTGACAGAATCATAAGTTCAAATCTGAGTTTCAGTGGAAAATTGAGCCCTGATGCCAGCAGAGGAAACACCGGAGTTTACATAAATGGCCGTGAGATTACAAAGCTTGAGTTAAGAGTGCTAAAGGTGAGGCATATAGGCTAATTCTGAAATTGTAATGTAAATCTAATTGTTTAGTGCGTTGTGATTGAGTCTTTGAAATCTTGTTCTTTATTTAGGAAACATGAATATCTCTTTCCCCAAAAGACCATAAAATATTCTTTGAACGAAATTACATGTAAGAAAACCCTATAATGGTCTTGATATTTTATTTTGGAAACAATATGGCCACATATTGTAACTGCCTCAAATTTCTGCTTTATGATTAGTTTGCAGAGAAAGTGAATGTGTTCACTGTTCTCATTTTATAGTGTATCATGAAAAATCAACGTCTTCTTTCCAAATTGATTCTATCTATTCAGATTTAAAGTTTAAAATAATGAAGGCAATGCTGATACTGGGGATACCTCAGAAAGAAAATAACAGGGGTGGGGATGTACAGTTAAGAAGTGATAGATGGTTTTCTTGGTCCCAGCTTTATATTGAAAACCCCAAAAAAAAAAAAAAAAAAAAAAAAACTGCCAAAAAATGAATAGAGTAGAGTTGATCTCTACCAGTTGAATGGACAAAATGATGGCTATTGCCTGCTATTGCCTTAGTGGTGCAATGGGTAAAACTGTAAAGTCTTGTAAGAAAATAGCTTGAATACATAGATCAAGCTAGGAGAACAATATTAAGTTTGTGCCTGTTGGCTGAATAAGTTGGGACTGGGTCATTTCTCAGATTTTAGGTTTGTTCTATTCTCATTATAGTAGTTTGTACTTTACAGACATTATAATACACGGCTCCTTGGACTCAGTAGAGAGCTTTTTTGGAGGTGCAGTGTAAGTTGGTTATTATTGGTCCAAGTGTGGGGGAAATGTAGAACTTAAAACAGTGACTGACAATAGTTGGCTCAGGATTTCCACTTTGTTTAGAACTTTAGGTGGGATACACTTAACAAGATGGACTAAAGCTGGAGAGACTTGGAAAGGACTAGAGAACATTCATATTAATTTGATTGTTTAATAAATAAGGGGATATCTTGAGAGTGAGGAATAGCTCAAGGCCTCAAGTGGTTAGAGCTCACCTACCGATTCCAGGTGATCCTGGGATCGATTCTCATCACCTGCCCTTGTGGCTCTCTCTAAACACCCAAAAAAATAAGGGAATATCTTCGAGGGAAGTGAATCTATAAATCCTGAATAAAGGAAGAAAACTTTGTGTGTGAGCCTTGACATGCTAAAAAGAAGTGCCCACATAGAGACTTATGTCCTTTGGGTGATGGCTGGTTCTTGCTAACCTCTCTCTCTCGGCCTCTTTTACCCCTTTCTCTAATGTGATCACAACTTTCTTCCTATCTTCCCTATGGTGCTTAAGGCTTTTTTAAAATTTGTTTGCATTTTTGTGCTGTGTTCTGATTTTCTATTATGTTTTGTTGCTTTGTGTTAGTAAGTGCTTGATTAGTGCACAGAGTTTTCACCTTTTATTTGCTTTTCCTTATGCATCACTATGCTTTGAATCTGATGGAAATATCTTAACGTTATCAACACAGTTGGCCAATGTCCAGTGTCCCCGTGAAACTCATTTTTGGGTCTATGATGATGGCCGCTATGAGGAGGAAGGTCAAAACAATATCAGAGGGAATATTTGGGAGAAGGTATGGATTGTCATTTGTCTAGTTTCTGGGTCCATACAATTTCAAATTTCAAACAAAAGTTTATTTACTAATTCATTCTGACACAGGCATCAACTCGCTTTGTCTGTGCATTGTTCTCTTTGCCATTTCCCCAAGGCCAATCTGGAGTGAGGGATGAGGCAAGCAATTATGCTACTATTGTGCCAACTTATTTTGAACCGAAAAGAGTACAGAAACTTCTTCTCCTCGGAATTGAGGGTTCTGGAACTAGCACAATCTTCAAGCAGGTATTTACAAGCGATTCTTGCTCTGGAGGAAGTTTTTCTGTTTGATTGCACATGACACCTGTAAATTTAGTTTTTTGGTTTAGTGGGCTATTGATATATCAGTGCTTAACATGCGTATTGTTGCAATTTGTATGATCTATTCTCTTAATTGTAGCATTTGCATGAGCTTGCCATAAACTGACTTTCCTTTTTTATTTTTTATTTGGTGGGAGTTGGGGATAGAGGGAAGAGGTTTTAGTAGGCAAGATTTCCTTTTTCTTCAGCTTGCCTCTGCCCCTTCATTTCCTACTGCAATTTATACTCCCCCTCCTTCCCACACTTACACCTGTATTTTTCTTTACGGGTATTTTGGTTGAAGGAAAAGTTGTGATTGTAGGGCTAGTTTATTATAATATATCTTCTAGTTTGCTGTTATCTGTAATGTATCTGTACTTATACTTCACCACTTGTGCTATTTTGCTTTGATGGATGACTTGCTGGAGTTAATTTTTTGTATATATGTATGGATGAAAGATGTAGGCTTTTTAAGATGATTTTGCAATTTATCAGTCTGTTGAGCTCATGTTACTATGCATGACAGGCCAAGTTTTTGTATGGGAACACTTTCACTGTAGAAGAACTTCAAGATATCAAATTGATGATTCAGAGCAATATGTATAAATATCTAAGTATATTACTTGATGCAAGAGAGCGGTTCGAGGAAGAAGACATGGCAAAGATGCAGACACAAGGGACACATGACAAAAATAATGAAGCAGGTAAAAATAACATTTAGCTGTTTGCTTCCTTCCGTTATCTTGTGAACTATGGATGGAAAATATACGTAGTAACTTTTTTCACTCATTTTATTCTTTTTATGCTCTTCAAATCATATTCTTCGAAATATTTCAATGAATTTTGTAATTTTTTTAAAAAAAAAAACGTTCTATATCAACAAAAATAACAATAAAAAAACTTTTAAACAATAATTAGTGATTTAAGCTTAACACCTATCAGATTAGGATACCAGCCAGAAACCTCTAGAGTGCTCGGCCGATATGTTTCCGAAAGTTATACGGTTCCTTTCCAGCCACAAGGCCTGAAGATCTCCAAAAGGCATAATTTCTTTCGCACCTCTTTCTTCAAGATCTAACAATCAAGATGATGACATTTTTCCACCTAGTTTTTTTTTTTTTTTTTTTTTTTTTTGTAATTTACTTGTTTTTGCTTTTAGATTTGGACTATTCAGAGAGCAAGTCTTATAGGCAATGCTGCAGCAGCTCTTTAGCCTTGGAATTTTATCTTTTCTGAAGCCATATAGAGCTCTAAACAGATCCCTTTATGTCAATGTATTGATTTTTTCTAAAAAAAATGAATGTTAATGTAGGCAGGTAATATCTCAGTTGCCTGGCACTACCACCTAAAGTCCTATGCTAATGGAGGCGGTAGTGCCAGGCAACTGAGATATTACCTGCCTGATAAGCACATTAACATTATTAACACTTTTGAAGCTTGAAATTAGAAACTAGAATGAGTTTACTATAGAGTAGTTCTTCATTTAGTGATATGTTCTGCTTATGTTTTCAGGTGGGACTTCAGATTTAGAGTCCACTGGGACTAGTCAAAGCATCTATTCTATCAACCCTAAAATCAAGCATTTTTCTGACTGGCTATTGGACATCATTGCGACTGGTGATTTGGATGCGTTTTTCCCTGCTGCAACACGGGAGTATGCTCCTTTAGTTGAAGAAGTTTGGAAGGATCCTGCTATTCAAGAAACATATAAAAGAAAGGATGGGCTCCACTTTCTTCCGGATGTTGCTGATTACTTCTTAAGCCGGGTACATATCTAAAATTTTCTGTCTATCTTTATACAATAGGAAATTTGATTGTACTAGGACTTCCTTTTTGTCTCTTTCATGCTGCGGAGGATTAGAAATATATGAGAATTCACTTTGTAGTACGAAACTATGAACACTCTATGACTATGTGCACTAATGCCTTGTCTGGTGGGTTATGGTGGGGGTTCAATTATGCGCAGGCAGTGCAGCTATATCAATTCAGATGCTGTTTCTTTGTGAAACATGAACTTTTCAGCACCTTGTGAGCTCTGAGCTGTAAAAGAAAACAGCTGGAAAGGGAGAAAGTTAGACAATATATGTATAGATGAAAGATAGATCACCGTTTTTCTTTCTTAAAGAGTTTCAATCCCTTTTATGTAGGTTTTTACAAAAAGCAGATCTTTTGTCTACATACTTGTATATATTAGGTTATAGATTTCCCGTGTTCCCTCATTGAAATTTTAAGCTAATTAGAAACTCAAGAGTCAAGATTCATACATAGTTGTTGGTCTTACTCTTACATGTTTGTATTTAATTTATTGCTCATTGTTGGACCATGATTGTGACATGAGACATGACCTCTTTTTAGAAAATTCTATGTGTTATTGGTTGTAATCTTTGTATTGTTTGGTGTTGCATCTAGCTCATGTGATCAACCTTTCAGGCTGTTGAGGTGTCAAGCAATGAATACGAACCTTCAGAGAGAGACATTTTGTATGCAGAAGGCGTGACTCAAGGAAATGGTTTGGCTTTTCTTGAATTCTCCCTTGATGACCGTAGCCCAATGTCTGAGTCTTATACAGAAAATCTGGATGCACCCCCACCTTTGACCAAGTAAATGCTCTAACCTAGATTTCTGATTTCAGTTTATGACTATGATTGGTTAGCCTTGTTTGCAATAGCTTTTGGGATGAATCCTACTTGAATTCTACCAGCTAGTTATTGAGCCTCAATTTGTTGAGCATAAGAACATTCTGCATCAGTTTCATGATACAGATAAGGAGGTTTTTGTATTTGAAATAAAGGAGAATGATTTCCTCTTACCCTACCTTTTCAATTCCTATAAATGCTACAATTGGAGCCATTTCATGTATATTTATTATTTTTATGAGCATGATAAATAAGCGCTCAACTATAAATCTTATCTCCTTCATTTATGCTTAATAATTAAGTATGAAAATGCATAGTCTTTTCTATGAGTAAGCCTGATAAGCCTATCCTACTCTACGTATGATTTGTGAGCTACCTAAGCTTGGCTATGTCAAAATTTGGTTAAATCTCAAGCTTGGTTAGAAATGACAGTGTCCTTTGCTTCTAATAAATTCAAGTGTCCTAGCTTATTTTAGGAGTGGGTAAAGATTTATCACAGAATGCAAGTGTTTTTCCTTTTGCACTATTACATTTGTGTGCATAGTGCAATGAGCAAAAGCTTACTTCTATGTCTCATCATGCAGAATTCCTACAAAACGTGATGCTGACGTCTTTCTCATATAATTTGTTCATTACTACCTTTGCATTACAAGGGTTGTTTTTATTAATTTTGGATGGTCTTATTGAGCTTTTAAAAAAAGATGATTGTCTTATCTAGTCTTTACCCTCATTTTCTTCTTTTAGTCATGTAATTACTGTGAAGTGAAATACGATTCTAATCCTGCTACATACATACAGGTACCAATTGATCAGGTTGAATGCTAAGGGGATGAGTGAGGGATGCAAATGGGTGGAAATGTTTGAAGATGTACGTGCAGTGGTCTTCTGTGTGGCTCTGAGTGACTATGACCAAACATGGATTGCTCCAGATGCTACTGGCAGCGGAACTCTCCTTCAAAACAAAATAATACAAAGCAAAGAGCTCTTTGAGAAGATGATTATACACCCATGCTTCAGGGATACCCCTTTTATTCTGGTATTGAACAAATATGATCTCTTTGAGGAAAAGATTGGCAGGGTGCCCTTACGTACATGTGAATGGTTTAATGACTTCTGCCCTGTTCGAACTAGCCATTCTAACCAGTCGTTAGCCAACCAGGCTTACTTTTATGTGGCAATGAAGTTCAAGGACCTTTATGCGTCAGTTACTGGTCGGAAGCTTTTTGTATGGCAATCGAAGGCAAGGGATCGTGTGAACGTGGATGAGGCGTTTAAATATGTAAGGGAGGTTCTGAGGTGGGATGAAGAGAAGGATGAGAACTATTTTGGCGGGGCTGAAGATTCCTTTTATAGCACTGACATGAGTTCTTCTCCTTATGTTGTTAGGCAAGAATGAATCATGTGTATGTAACATTGTGTAAATGTATGTCTGAGGTATGCGAAGCCCAGAAAGCTTAAAAGGCTAAGGCTGATTTGGTTACTACTTATCAATGTCGATTAAATCAGTTCTTTTTGTATTTTAACTTCTCATCTGTAAAGGCTTGTTGATATTTGTCGAGTTTCATGTAGGAAGGCTTGATTAGCTACACTAATTTTTCAAGTTTTACTGTCATGATTAGTGAGAAACTTCAATCATGAGAGAACACACGTTGTAGGTGTAGGGAATGGAAAAAATCATCTCGATGAGTGGACTCGAGAACCTACCCTAGTGGGTGATCTTAAAATACGTCTACCTGACTACCTTTTGAAACTACTTCAATATATCGAAAAAAGCAAGTGAAAGCAAGTAAATTGCCAGCTTACAAAGAGTATATCACTGCCAGCTTGTGAAAATGCTGAGGCAAGGCATACATTATTATTATTATTCCGTCACAGAAAAAGCTGCCCGGGCAATATGTTACAAAGGAACGCTGCTAGTGAGAGCTAAATTACACGATATAACTAATCTTTTTGCTAAGGCACTGCATACGTTACCATTACCTGCCACAGAAAAGGCTGCCCGGGCAAATATGTTACATTGTCACAAAGGAACACTTGGATTAAATAACAGAAACATACATGATGTAACTAATATTATGCCAAATTCTGAGTGCTTCACTGATTTTATCAACATGACAATCAGAGATGGCTTGAATAGGCAAATTTTGCTGGGAGGGTTAGAAGAGGTTCTTTGCCAATAAGCTTCTGGGATGCCATCCCCAAAGCATAACCTAAGGCCTTAGCAACTGGAATAGCTACTGCATTTCCCACTTGCCGGTACCTGTTGGAAACATAGAATATTGGTTAAAAACATATTACTTACAAGATTCTCTTCCAAATCGCTCTACGGAAGTTTATATGCATGACAGTAGGGATAATTTATCATAGAGCCAAAATGATCCTACATTCCTACTTCCTCACACCCTCAACCCCAAATAAAGGGTGGGATGAAGACAGGGCAATTAAAGAAGTAGCTAACAAAGAATGGTTCAATTGTTCACCAGGAAGACAAGGTGTCACGGTCCGGGAGTTTGGACCCCGAAACGTGCGGCGCGCTCTAGCCTTTTGGCGGCAAGAATGCTAGCCTTGAGCGGAAGAGGGGCTTGTGAGCACAAAGCAACACAAGCGGGCAATAGAATCTCAGGAGCACTCACGTCTATCTGGGCGACGGAGTGCGGGTGGTCGGGGCTTGTGACGGCCGATACTTCAAAGCGGGCACAAGCGGGTCCGAACCACGAGTCCTTAGCGCATCAAGTTGGGTTGGAGGGGAGCTAATATGCAAGTAAGACACAATATCTATAAAGGTCTAACAACAAACAAGCATAAAAGCAAGGCAACACTTGGTAGAAGGCTTTAAGATTTCATTAATCATTCGCCCTCTAAAGAGCTTTAAATGACATACAAGGAGAATCCCTAGTGAACACTGATCTGACAGTAACACAATAATGGGACCTCAAGCTAAGAAAACATAACCTAAACTCTAGGAAAGCACTTAAATGGAATCTAATACATCAAAAGGAGTTGGATTCTAACACAAGGACACATCCAATATGATGAAAATCAGTGAAATATTTGGGAAAAAAAGGGAAAACTATCAAGTTGAGCTCATCAATTAGGATATTAGAATTAAGAAGCACAGGTGGATTGGGTGGGGGTTAATGATATTATGTTATCAAAACCACCTAACTAGGGGTGAGCAAAAATTCCGGGTACCCGGAATTGGAATTGGAACCGGTTAGGAACCGGCGGGTCCGGAACCAGAATTATACCCGGTGGTTCCAATTCCGGGTAATAAATCAAGGAGCTGGTTACAACTTACAACCGATTCCAATTCCAATTCTCAATATTTTGGACCCGGAACCGGTTAGGCACCTGGTTACCCAATATGTATTAAACTAAATATATTTTAAAACAAAAATATGTTTAAATGTATCTAGTTAGTAAAATAAAAAAATATATTATTAATACCTAACATAAAATAAAATAGTTTCATGCATATATAAATATAAGTATTAAACGCTAAAAATGAAAATAAATTTAAACAAGTATTATAATTTGTATTAAATTTTAACAATTATGAACATAAGTAGGTACCCGGAACCGGAACCGGTATCCGGTGGTTCCAATTCCAATTCCTATATTTTAGGATCCGTTTGAAGTGGTTCCAATTCCAATTACGAATTTTAGGACCCGGTCCCAACCAATTCCGGGTCCGTTTCCTAAAATTTTCACCGGGTACCCAGTTTGCTCACCCCTACTCCTACTGACAATTGCAAACCTCACACTCATGAGTTCCGAGTCTTCACATGGGGGAATTAGTGAGGGCATTGAGCTTGCAAGATCGTATCATAGAAAGGGAACCCCAAAGGGCCAGGTGTAGCCTAAAACCCTCCTCCTCCCAAATTCCCCACACACCAAAATCATATACAGGCTATCCATATATTTAACTTGTTACTTATAGATATACTAGCACCTGGTACACAAATCGTGTTTATTAATCAATAATCTCCACACATCATGATCGAGAGAATAAAGTTCAATTAAGAAATGGGCTTAAATATGATGTTAATTATTTTAAGCATTTTTATCATATAAATTCAATCTGACCTTTTCTTGACAGTACCACAGAAGCGATAATTATCAGGAAAACCTTGCAGCCTTGCACACTCACGTACTGTAAGCACTCTATCTTGCTCAGGATGTAGTACTGCCTGTAATTTCTATTTGTCATAAGAATGCCAAAATGATTTTGCGTGAAAGAACAAGGGAGAAGAAGGTACCTGGCTGTGGCAATTGGGGTAAGTGACTATTGTTGGCATCGTCTCATCCCACCAAAGTCTCGCAAATGGTCTGCAGATACAGCCAGAAAGTATTTGAGGTGCTACACAAATTCATATTTACAACAAAATATTGAGCGACGAGACAAACAAGTTCCCAAGAGACATATCTCACCTTTTAGATTTTCCTTGCTCAAACGTGAATGCATACTCTGGAACCTAGAACAGTATAAGGGAATCAAAGCTATAGCTCAGTGTCTTTCTTACAAATTTATCAGATTTTTATATATCTTTTAAAAAAAAAAAAAATCCATATTACATTTATCAGAATTTATCTAAACTTAATTTTTTCCATTAGAACTCTTTTATCTATTGTAACAAGAACTTTGTAACCCTCATTACTGATACTTTTTATGGTCAAAAGAACAAGGCCTAAACTAGATTAGCACTAATCATTAACGAAGAAAACAGTTTATCTACCATTGGCCTTCCTGAAGGCAACATCACAGTTTCTAGCATTGGATTTCGCCGAACCACATTGTCATCTTCCACAATTATGCCAGGGAGATCCCTAAAATTTGCTCCCTAATGAAGATGATCGTTAGAATCAAGAAGCGCATTACAAATTATGACAATCTTGACATGGTTTAAAGCTAATTGTAAATGAGATCAAACCTTTCTTCGTGGAATATGGCATACTCGTATATAGTCATCCTCAAATAACTGATGGGGTCGATGATCATAGAGTAAAGCTTCTTCTGCTTTTGGTGCAGAACAAATCATATCTAATTGACAGGAAAAAAAAAAAAAGTACCAATATAAAAAGAATATTAAATAAATAATTAAGGGAACACCTTTTTCAAAATCTAAGCACATACTTTCATATATAAAAAGATGTATATGCACACGATAGTACAACTCCAAAAGGGTAATCAGAACAAGGACAAGGTGTCCTCACAATGAGACTAAGTAGAAACTACATACGGAGTATCTCTTTATGAAAAAAACAGAAAACTGAGTGTCGTTGAAGGTGAAACATAGTCTGGGAGAAAATAAAGAGGAAAAAAAAAAATTACATAACAGTGCACTGTTCCAAATAAACAGAAATTTACCATATTTTGTTGACCTTATGTACTTCTGAAACTCAGTCTCTGGAGGCCTACTATATGGCATTTCATCCAAAGATTCATAGTTTGTAACCTGCAATGTCAAATTGAGGCAATCAATATTCGGTATTGAAGCTATCATCAAATTCCATGATATAAATTACAAGAACAATATAAAAAATGCAGAAATGAAATGAATACTTACTGTCGGGAGATCTGAGATGGCATCACCCAGGAAAACAGCATCTTCTAGTTCAGGAGGTTGGGCACCTTCATCATAAGCTACAACATTCCGCTGCAATGTATTTTTGTAAAATTTAACGCCTTATGCACTCCAACATATTAGTCCAAGCTAAGTGAAAAAAATAATACCTCAAATTCTAATGGAGGCCAATATCTGACAACAACATCATGCGTAGGGAGCGGAAACTGGGGAAGTTCCTGCAAAAGAAAAGCAAATAGAGAAGCTTTTTCAGGACAGGACCAAACCAATCTGCTGTTATCGCATTTCTATAGCACTGTTTAAGTAGCAGAAAACATCTGATGGAGCAAATAAGATTCTCATTATATATATATATATAAAAAAAAAAAAAAAAAAAAAAAAAGATTCCATGAAGATCGGTGTTATGGTGCTTAAAATAGTTTACCTCACTAGGAAGAGCACCCCAAAAGAAGACACGCAAGCGAAATTGAGGAAGACCATAACTACCCGCAGCAATAATGCCAACTCTAGCTTGATAATTCATATGCACCAAACGACTTAATCCATATCTTCCAAGTGAACCTTTGTCAAATCTTAAGATATCCATCACATTTTCCATAAGGACAAACTTAGGCTTTAGATATTCCACTATGTCCATAAAAACTACTAGTTGACGATTTCTCTCATCAGTTAATGGGGCATCAACACTTCTGAATCGATTATACCCACTAATTCCTTGACATGGAGGCCCTCCACATATAACATCTACATCACCCTGGCAAATTATGTCATAAAAAATTAGGATATCAGAGCAAAACTTTTCAAACAATGGGTGAAGGAACGACATTCAAATGCTTAGACAAACAACTTACTGGGAGTGGCAATATTTTATTTTTGAACCCGTTTATGACAAATTCTTGTATTAACTCCTGACAATTACTGAAGAAAGATACATAAATAAGTCGTGTGTATCTCAAAGTCATACCCAAACAATATTCAAACTCAAACATGGTCATGAAGATACCTCAATCCCTCAATTGGTTCCCATGTATCATCACTTGGACCAAATCCTTTCCAACGCACCTAGGATAACAGAAGGAAAAACACCATTTAAAATATATGTATAGCCTTCAATAAAAGCTTGTCAGGTTAATCCGTGGACCAAACAGGGAACTCTTTTAGGCTCATTCATCTAATGATTTAATAACAATGTCTAATCAAAATAGATTCTAGAGTTGAATTATCACTGAAGAGTTGAGAGAAAATTGACTAGCTGTGCAGACGTTTCTGACTAAGGATATCAGTAACTTTCTCCCACAAAAATGATGTTTCTAAATGCTTGAATAGCGGAAAATCTTGGTACAGCCTCAATTCTTCTTTTTTACATGATTACTTCACCATTATGAGTATTTAGAAAGTCTAATTATCAATCATCAATAACCTTAAATTTCAGCCCCTGCTTTCCTGATCCATCAGCATCGCCATAACTAATATCAACCAAGCTTAAAACCTCCAATTCATCAGCTGCATTGTCGGTGTCTGGTTGCACATCCGAATGGACTTCAGCTAAATCTGAAACCTCTTGTGCAGAAGGAAATGATTTTTGTGTCCCTTCAATGACAAACTTTTTGCACAGGCTCTCCCAGTGCTTTAACAACTCCAGAAAGTCATCAGCTGTTTCATTCTTAACCTACAAGAAGAAACATGTCAATAACTAAATCACGTAGGCACTGCAGCAGCCATATTTCTGGAAGTGGAATTAGAAACTGCTTACTTGTATATTAGAATGATTTAATTTCAAGCTTTCGCAAGCTAAGCTGTCAGCATCAATTGCCCATCTCTGATTCAAAACACAAAGTTCAGCAATATCAATGCATAAGTAAGGAATTAATATTTAGTCATTTTCATGCTAAAGTGTTTTTCCCTATTTATTCTTCATTAAAATTTCTTACTTCCTTTCTTAAATATGCTGATTAATTACCGTTACAAGATTAACACCAGAAAGTCCAGCGCCAATGCATAGCCCAGTCGACATTGCCCCACAACCAGCATAAAGATCTAACATGGATAATTCACCATTGTATGTTTCACAAATAGACATATTCTCCACTACAGGGGAGCTGGTAAGGGACAGGGCGGATTCATTGCAGCCAAGTGGCTGTAATACACAGCCCTCAATAGAATTTTCTGAAACAACACAACATAACTGATCAGCAACTCAGTATCATTTGAACCAAATGGCATTCCAACAGAACCTAACGATGATCAATAGCTATAACTTCAGGAATATGACTATAGGACAAAGCGAATAAGTTACCAGCAAAATAAGGTAGTATGCAAAGTGATATTCAGAACTCAGTCTCACAGTTTTTTTTATTTTATTTTTTTTTTTTTTTTTTTGGGAGAGAGAGATCCATAGGGTTTCTGGAGTCTTGATGCATCGTAGGCAGATATTCCTCTTAACAAACTGAATTTTTAACATTGTCAAAGTAAAGGTCATAACTTCTTGGTTCTGGCTTTATTATTTGATATAGGTATGTACAACAAGTCAGAAATTTCAACTAAAAAATATGACCAAAAAGAGTATCTTACCTCTAGGCAAGTTGCGGAAAGTTGAGTACTCCAAACAGTATTCCATATCATAATAGAAGTCTGATGGTTCAACGGAACTTGAATTTAAGTTTAGCTACAAAGCCATAGAAAAGTAAAGGGGTAAATGTAAGATTCAAAATTGAGAAGTAGGAACACGAGAAACTTGCATGTTGAGAAACAAGTATATTGACAAATGAAACATATACAGATAATTAAATACTACAATACTCCTTTTGTTTTTTCCAGTTTATTCAGTTTGACTTTCACAATGGCTAAACGCACAACTTTGACCATAAAATAATTTAATTATCTATAATAAAATAATATATATAACACTCTAATAAGATCTCATATGACTACAACCTTATCTATAAATCACAAAAGAAGCTCGAAGGGGTGTGTGAAGAGTGTCAAAATGAACAGTGAGTTAAATAAAATAGAGGTAGTAAAATACTTTATTAAATATAGAAAAGTAAATAAAAAAGGAGATGATGATTACCTGAGATGACACTTGTATCACATTCAGTTTAGAGATTATGCAAGCTAACACATTGTCATTCATAATACAAGAACAAAATATGCGCTTCTTGTCATGGAAATTAGCGGCTTCATTCATCACCTGGAACAGATACCGAGATCAGATGGTTTGTACTTTACACCAAAAAAAATACATGATGTACACCAAAATGATTGTAATACCCACCGTATCCTCAGGTTTGTAGAACCACTGGGCCCTGAAATATTCTTCTCCTTCTGTTGTTTGGAATAATTCCACAATCCTTCCAATATGTTTCTGTGTTCCCTCACCCTGAAAAGAGGTCCAACATGTACACAATTTATCGATACCACATGACATAATTACATGAATTACCAGAAACTAGTTTCCTTCCTCAGAAAATTCTGATTGCTCACATGGAGTACGATGATTTGCACAAATTTCCTAAAATAAATAAATGTTAACCTTATTCTTTGCACAATGTAAGTCCAAATTTTGATTGCAACATCAAGTTTCAACGTCTTAGTGCACAATAATCCGACAAAAAGCATAATTACAGAAATTGCAATTCAAGACTATTGAACTCTCCTATTCTAAAGACCCTTTTGTTTCATACCTCCTATATATTAGTTGGGTTTGCTAAAAACAAACAATTGATTCTTACAACACCCTCACTCCTCATTCATTATATATGCAACCATGCAAAGAGAGCGGTCTCACTCCCACCTAAGGGTGAAATCATTTAAGTTCATTCAAGAGGGGGCACTATTACATAAGTCATAATACCCATTTGAGATGTCCCATATTAAGTGGTATTCCTCTCAAATATTTCTCTAAAGTTGGACACCACACCCACCAACTAATTTCTCTCAACTATTGCAATCTCCGCATCATTTCTCTACGTAGCATTTATTTAAGGGATGAAGTTGGTAACTGTTTAATCCAAAAATCCCTTGGCGTGTGGCAATTGGAGTAATAAAATTTTGCCTAGGACTGATTCTGAAAAACCATGGAGTTTGGAATAAATTTATCCAAATTGCAGGTGGTTTTTAGCTTGATCTTGCACGTTTTCAGTCACAGAAGAAAGTTGAACAGTCAAAGTCCATGATCTAATTAAGTTTCAGCATAAATAATTTCTGTTGTGCAAACAGTCATTTTTTTATTTATTAATTGCAACTGTGAAAACACCCTCTCACCTCTGGTAGAATAGCCTGTGTTCAAAAGAGCAGGAATAGAAGAGAAAAAAGATAAACATATTAATCAGAAGCTCACCCTTATTAAAGCACAATCTCCTAGATGAAATATGCACCCTTTTATTTGTGCTTGGGTATAATGGCATTTCACTTCTAGCATTGGTTCATCCTCTTCCTTATCGCTGCAGGGATCAACAAAATTAGAAGATAACATCATCGAAAAAATCATTATATATTGAGCATAGAAGCACAAAAGTTAATGCAACCACAGAATACAAGAAAAAACAGGAGACTGTAATCACAGAAACAAGTTCAAATAGTCACGCACTTTCCTGTCAAACTTCGGCTGTTAATTCTTCTATTCTGCATAGCTTCAAAGCATCCAAATTTTAGAACTGGGTGCAAATGCTAAATATGAATAAGCATGAAAAGCAAATAAAGCATCTACTTGGATTATGCACAAGTGCACGACTTAATTTTATCACTGAACTTAACAAATCAAGTCATATTTTAGAAGATAAAGTTTTATTTCCAAAAAAAAGGTTATTCGCAAATCAAAAAGACCACGCACGGGATCCTGATGTCCACTGCATGGTAAAGTAATGACTGAAGCCTGAAGGTTGACTACAATCATAAAATTACATTTTGTAGCATGCTCTCCTAATGGTACTACTGGTTTGTTGGCCAAAGTAAAAGTCTAGGAAAGTAAAATGTTTTAAGTCACACACAGGCTTACTCTAGACAAGTAAAGAGGTTGTGTACTTTGTCATAATAAGCTAAGATAGAAGAAGGATTCTCACAAACTTATCAACAACGAGGTATTTTTACTTTTAAGAAGCAAACTGATAATAGAATGACAAGAATCTCCATTGTGTCAAGGTACTTAGCCCCCAGTTAATATTATCAGAATTCTTACTCTAGGAACACATTGCTAAGCTAATATCCCTGCTCCCCCAAACCAAAAGAAATAGAAAGGAAAAGGAGGGAGGGAGAAATATGGCAACAAGTGAAAAGAGGAGTGAACACTTCAACTTCAGTGCATGCAAACCTTTCCACAGAGTTATTGGACCAGAGAAAGGGCAACCTATTCGTTGTGGATAAAAGAAATCAATTGCTAAACTGTGGCAAACCAGGATCCATTATCAGACACAAAACCTTACTCACTCAGGTACTGTAGAACATGAGAATTCTCAATTATCTGATGAACCTCAAGACTTGATGCTTGAGGTTAGAAATGAAGTGCAACCCCCCAATATGCTAAACAAAAATCATGAAAAATAGTTTTTACCACATTTCATACAAAAAGTCACAAACTATCCAAAAATGTGTGTTACCAGTTTACCACCTGTCTACATCTATGTTACTCAGACATGGGTATGATTATATGAGTGTCAAGTGTTGGTACATATCCAAGTGTTGGACAAGTCAAGGCTGATAATTCCAGACACAGGAAATTGTCCAAAAATTAGACACAGGTGTGGGGACATGGCATAAATGGATCATATCTTTGTTTCTAGAAGATTGTTTCACATGAGCTCTAATGTACACTGGTCTATCTTCAACCTTTCCCTTTAGTGCATTAGATTGTTTCACATGAGCTCTAATGTACACTGGTCGATCATCGACCCCATTAGATTGTTTCACATGAGCTCTAATGGTCACCAAGCCATGATCACGTGCTCTACACAACACCATGTTGGCATTGTGGGAAAAGGAGTGGAGCTAAACTTTATGGTCTTATTCTCTTCTAACAAAGTTATGCACAGCATGATACGATGCAATGTAAAGGATCCACTCCCATTAATCACCCATCCAAATTCGATTACTAGAATAGGGTTGGAGTAAATTTTGGGTTTTATATGATTTTAATCTAAATTCAATCCATGATCCAAATTAAAAATAATAGATGTATTTATAAATTATTGGAATAGAATATACTTCCTCTGTTCTTTAATTATTGCAACAATTGGTTTTTAACACTATTCACACAATACCATTTGACAATCAATTGTGCTTTTTATGCCAGAAAAAATGTAGTCATATAAGGTATTGTTAGATTCATATTGATGTATATTTTCACATTATTAACGTTTTATAATTTTTACTTAGATAATTGAAGATGTTAAAAGTTAGAGTTGTGTGTTGGTATGCGTGAAACTTCAATTGTTGCAATAATTAAAAACAAGAGGAAGTATATACTTATAACCTAACTCATATACCTATAATCTTAAGGACTTGGTATAATTTGCACCCGTTCTTGTTTAACTATACTTTCAAGAATTGGGTATACTTCTTTTTCTTTAGCGAAAAAAGTCATCAACTATTAGGGATATTATGGTAAATTAAGAGTTGAATATTGAATAAGAAACGAAACCAATATATCCCAACTAAAGGTTTGATGACTAGTTAAAAAAAAAAAAAAAAAAAAGTCGGATGACTAAATCCAACTCTAAACATTAAAGGGTTTTTTACTTTCTTTTTGGGATTTAGAGAACTACAATGGCATTGGTCCATCCCAATTATAGGGAATTGCCGAATTGGCTATTGTTTAGCTAGACCACAATGCATGTACATTTAGTGAACATAGAATATTCTCTTTCTTCCAATGTTGGTATGACTAATATCCCAGTAGCACGAAAGCTATAGTGAAGTCAAGAGATACACTAGATAAGGAAAATACTCTACATACACTAAGTATACATATAACTTTGGTCCATGTTAAACTCAAAAGATTCTTAAAGCATGCCATTAGAATCATGCAAGTAGGAAAAAAGCAAAAGAATAGATAATGAGTGAAGATGACCTTCAATTGGTATCGCCAGCCCCATTTCTTAAGAGCCTCCTCCTCAGGAACCGGCTCCCCGACGAAGAAGCAATCCTCCCATCTACCACACACTTTAACTTTCACTTTACTCGCCTTCGGCTCTTCTTTTGGTGCTTTGTTCTTCTTTTTCTTTGCCTTCTTCAAAGAAAATCCAAATTCAAATTCATCACATTCATCATCTACCGCCAAAGAGGACGGCAATCCTCTTGGCGAACGTCTCAAAACCCTATCTTCCTCCATTTATTCCAAATTTTCCGGCGATACTAAGCTCGGAGATTCCGTCCCCAACTCTCCTTCACTCTCCTCACATTCCGCCGATTTTATCAGCTTCAATGGCGCCTTTTTCCCCAATTTCACTTCAATTCCAACTATTTTCTCCGATTTTGAACCCGAAAACCTAGGTGAACGTCTCATCACCTGATCTTCCTTAATTTTCCCCAATTTTTCCGCTATTAATGAGCTCGGAGATTTCACCCCCGAATTTTTATCATCTAATTTACATTCCACCGATTTCACCAGCTTCAATGCTGCTTTCTTCCCTAATTTACCTCCAATTTCAACGACTTCCTCCGGATTCGAAGCTGAAAACCTAGGTGATCGTCTTAACACTTTATCTTCTTCAATTTCCCCCAAATTTCCCGGCAATAGCAACAATCTCGGAGATTCAATCAACTTCAATGGCGTCTTTTTCCCTAATTTCACATCAATTCCATCGCCTGTTTCCGATTTCGAAGCCGAAAACTTCGGCGACCGCCTCACAAACTCTCGATCAACCATAGAATTACGCTTCCTCTTACCACCATTAACAACAGAATCAGAGCTCAAACTCAAAGCTAATTTCCTCGATTCCGAATTTCTCACCGTCTTTCCATTCGATTTCGACAATGTAGAAGCAGAAACACTACAATTCCCAGATTGAACAACACCATTGAACCTCGGTGACCGTCTTACAGGCGAAGAAGACGCAGATTTAAGCAAGAGAAGCTTAGTAGTTTTAGGGTGATAAACTTTGAGAGGTTGAGGAGTGTAATGTGGGTCATTCTGGAATGATCCAAGAACAGGGTCTGATCTAGAATCATGATGCAATGTGAGAGCTAAGTGGTGGGACTGGGATTTGGGATGAGAGAGAAAGAGTCTGGGAGATCTTCTTCTGAGAGATTCATGCATTTTGAAGTTTTTCTGGGGAAGATTTGGAGAAAGGAAGAAGATGAAATGGAGGAGAGAGAGTGAGGGTTTAAGGGGGGAGTTGGAAATTTGAAATGGGTGGTATGGTAAATAGTAAATGGTTTAGGTGAAAGAGAGTGATGAGTGCAGAGATTTTGTCTGCCACTGAACAAGAACAAAGTATGGGAGTTGAGTGCTTTCACAAAAAAAAAAAATTGAGTTGAGGTTGTTTATTTGAGATGAAGGGGTCATTTTCTTTAAAAAAAAAAAAAAATGGTCATTTCCAAGACATTGCTAATGTTTCTCTTAGATAGACAAAAGATGATGAGCTATTAGAGTCTGTTCTATCGAAGCGTTTGGTAAGAGGAATTGGGATAACAAAAATTATTGGGTGGGATAAGGACAAAATAAAGTGTAGGGTAATTAACAAAGTTACTTACTACTCCCTCTATTTTATTTTATTTTAATGCCCCAAAGTGACATAACACGCATGCCGATACAAAATTTTGAATAATAATATTTTTAATTATTATTAACTATAAATTATAACAATTGAATATTAATTATCTACTCATTGAGACAATTCTTACAAGTACCCACAAGACTATATTTTTTCTTATGTATAATTCACAAACATTAGTCAAAGTATGTTTAGTGAATAGTGCTAAAATCCCTGATGGAACACTTAAAAAAACGATGGGAGTAATATACCCCCGACTAATTTTATTCTTTTTTTCATTGAGGGGTTAATAATGTTCTTTCAAATATAGTCTCTAACTCTCTATCCCTCCCCTTTAAGTATAGAATTTGAGAGATAAGAGTTTTTTTTTTTTTATTCTTGTTCCATCCCGCTCTATAATCTCTGTCTCTCTCCTTTTATACCCCTAAACAAACATGTTGCATAAGTACAACAAATTTGTTTGGATTCAGGCCAATTTATACTACAAATTAGTGAAATGTAATCATGACATATGAAAACAAATTATTAAACGCATTGCAAGTACTATACTTACCATTAACTCGTAATAGTTTTTGTGAAATTTATAAACAGGTTCTCCTTTTTGGGAAATACCAAACACAAAACAAGCCTTTCATTCATGATTTCCACAATTTAACACACCTAAAAATATGAGACCATGTGCAATAGGCATGTTTGCACATGATATTGACCGGACATGTTAATGATCAATCTTAATCAATGGGGTTGTTTGGCAATCGGCGGTTGGTTGTTGGCTTATTTGATTAGTTGGAAGTATTAGCTGTATGGATTGATTTTTTTAAGTTAGTTGTTTAAGGCAGCTGTTTACAAAAGTGTTTGGTAAAATTATTAATGGTTGTTAGCTGTTTATTAGTGATGAAGTAGGCCAACAAGCCAAAAGCCAATAGAAAAAACTAATCCTATTAGCTTTTGGCGGAAAAGCCAGCTTAAAAACCTAAAAAAAGCCAACTACCAAACATACTTTTTGGCTGTTTGACTAAATTAAAAAGTCAAAAGTTAGGCAAAAAGCCAATTATCAAACACCCCCAATATCAATATGTTCAAACTATCAAAGAAACACGAGAAAAAAAAAAAAAGAAAAAAAAAGGACTAAAAATGAAATTGTCATTGACAAGCTTTCAACGCCAACTAGTGAGCATGTTCAACCTAACCACGAGAAATCTTGCATATTTAGCAAGCCGAAAATTCAAAAATAGTAGAAAGAATATCCTAAACAAGCCAAACAATGCGTTCAAACTATGACAACTTGTTTGTCTAAAGGGACAAAATGGGAAGGATAGGGATAGGAAGGTAAGGGATATGAAAAATCTTTTGTTTGTTTAAGGGGGTTGGGGATTGTGAAGGGAAGGGGGATAAGGATAAAACTGGCTCTTATCCCTCTAATTTAGTATCTAAGGGGGGTTTTATAAGGGAGAGGGATAAAAATTGATTATAAAAACACTCTTTTAAGCTCCGTTCACTTCACCTTATTTTTGCTGAACTGAAATTACTTTTACTGAACTAAAATTATTTTTGCTGAATTTAAATAAATTTTACTGAACTTAAATTAATTTTACTGAACTGAAATTATTTTTTACTGATTTTCTATTATATTTCTTCTTTAAGTTTACTGATTTTTACTGAATTGAATTTATTTTTACTGAACTTTGTCGAACTGAACTTATTTTTACTGAACTGAAATTAATTTTACTAAATAAAATTATTTTTACTGAATATTTTATTAAGGTGAAGTAAACAGGCCTTACTCTTAATAAAAAGGAAATTTTGACTTTTGGTACCACAAAAACACTCATGTTTCACTTTTGCTACCGCTCAATTTTTTTTATTTTTTTTTTATTTTACTACCACCTAAAATCACATAATTTAAATTTCACTACCACTTAACGGAATTCTAACGGATTCCGTTAAGTTTATTCAAAAATAAAAAAATAAAAAAAATAAATTAAAATGTTAAAAAAAAAAAAAAAAAAAAACCCCAGCCACCCTCAACTGGCCCCCCTCCCGTCAGCCACCCTCCCCCCTTCCGGCGGCCGGCGCTTGGGCGAACGCCGGCGACCCCACCCCAAACACTTTCCCCCACCAACGGACGACGATGATGATGATTGTATGATTGTAGGGGGGTCGATTCGAACAAGGGGAAAATCGAAAAATTTTGACCTCTAATTCGACAAGTTGTGTCGAAATTGATTGAGGGCTTTGTTTTCTTTAGATTTCAATTGCAAAATCATGTAAATAATTGTTATTTTCGTTTTGAAATCAAAGAGTTTGATTCAAAAGTTCTTATAAACCCTAACTTTTTCCCCAAATTGATTTTGAATGAAAATCATCAAATTAATTCAATAAGATTGAAAATTGATACCAAAATCTTGTTTTGGGATTGAATTCGAACATCAAACGCTAGAAACTCCTGATTTTAATTCGAAATTGTTCGAATTTTGGGATGTTTTTGTTCTCATGTTCGTCACGGCACCGTAGGAGGCTGCGTGTAAGGGTTGCGCGCCATTCAAAGGCCGTCGGTGGTTGCGCCGGCACGCGTTTTTCCGGCGATCGTTGAGGCCGCGCGTTGGCTGGAATCAGGCTGCAGCGTGGTGGTGGCTGGAAGCTGTTCATGGCTGCCGCCTGCTGCTGCGAACCTGACTGCTGCACTTGACTTGCTGCTGCGTGGCTGCTGCGTTGGCTGGAGTTTCCTTCTGGCTAAAGTGGGGCCCACAAACGGCAATATTAACGGATTTCGTCAACTGGTAGCAAATTTTAACATATGTGGTTTTAGGTGGTAGCAAAATAAAATAAAATTTTTAAGAGGTAGCAAAAGTGAAACGGTGGTGTTTTAGTGATACCAAAAGTGAAAATTTCCTAATAAAAATGAAAGAATAAAAAGAAAGGATAAAAGTATAAATGGGTATATTAGTAATTTTATTCAATATCTCAATCTTATTCCCTATTCTTTCCAAATAAAGGAAAATAACAAATTTATCCCTATCCCTCTTATTAATTCCTTATACATATCCCAACTTTTAATACTCCTTATTCTATCCCTCGTGAAACGCCCCGTGACTTTAAAGTCTTCAAACTATGAGTTCATAATTGGATAAAGGACACAAAGTGAAACACAAGTTGGGAGACACAATCGCAACAAACATTTAGTTGGCGCTCACAATCCACTGTCGAAAGGAAGAAGAAGACGAAGAAGAGGGACAATGAGCCGTTCTCTCCTCTCTCACCTCTTCGCACTTCCCAACTCCTCTCCTCGCTTCACTTCTTCACTGTATATTCTCTCTCCTCTTTCTGATTCCTTTTCTTTATCTTTCAATTCATTCAATTTGATTTTGTGTTTTTTGGTTGGGGCAGCTCTTATTCGGCAATTTCTGGTCCAATTTTGAAGCGGAATTCTCAATGCACCTTCCGTTGTTGCTCTAGCGCCGTTGTTTCGCATCCTGAAACCTCGTCGCCTTCGCCGCCTCCGCTCAAGTAATCTCCGCCTTCCCTTTATCTATTTGTGATTATGACTTTTACTGCTTTGTTATGGGTGTGTGTTTGATTATTAGAAACTACTTGATCAAATATCATTGAAATTGATTGATTTTGGTGTTCAATTTAGTGCCCATTGCATTTGAAACTTTTTATTACTAAAAGGGTAATGCAGTATTGCAGTTTACATTCAATGTAGTTATAAAAGCATATGTTCCTTTTACCGGTCCCGTTATCGTAACGATGACTTTCAACTAGGATGTTGTAGTGTATGCTGGACTTGATTAATTATATCTAGTGTATATTGAGGAACATCACCGACATCGATATTACTCGAATGCCTTAGAAAAGGTTCCTGCCCACAATATGGTAGAGGGATTAAATTTATGCAACTTCACCCCAATATCCCATATTGTAAAAATGCACCAGTTCCTCTTGACCGACTAATTGTTAAACTGTTATAAAACGGCCATCTATAAATTCAATAAAAATAACTTTGTAATTGTAACAAGTACAGATTGTTGAAATATGAGTTGGTCTGTTGTAATTGAAAGTCGATGAACATTGGAATTTATTTTGGTTTATTAGTGTTGCTCTTTATAGGTTTATGGACCACTCCTGTGGCTTCAATGTTTATATGGTTGGTTTATAGAGTATTGGATTTTAGATTAAGGTCGCATTAATTCATACTTCACCTAATGAACTTGTTGCTCAGCAGGAAGCGAGTTGTCTCTGGAGTCCAGCCAACCGGAGCTCTACATTTAGGGAATTATCTTGGTGCCATAAGAAACTGGGTTTCACTTCAGGTGGGTGTAGTGAATTCCATTTATTCTCTTAACATGGAATATGTTGATAAATTGTTGCTGAATATAGCTGTCTGATAGAACATAATTATATGCCTTTCTTTGATTGAATTCAGCTAATAGGATTCATGGTCTCTATCTGGTAAAGGACCTGATTTAAATATTATTGTGGTTTTGTTGAATAAAACTATATGTCCATAAGGATTGTTTTCCTTCAGGTAGGGCATTAAAAGAATCCAAAACGGTATTGATCTGGTTTTGTATGATAAAAAAATACAATTTGTGTCTTATAAGTGTTTGATATTTCTTCTGTTTCTTGTTTCTTATACAGTCCCACTTCCCAGGGCTACAATTTTTCTTTCTCTTTAATCTATTGCTGAAAGGAATAATATTTTTATTTATTTATTTTTTTTTTTAAATTTTTTTTTATCCTTTGTTTGTTGTTATGGGCTAGCAAACTCTTATTGTTTTACGCCAATAGTCTTTTAAAAAAACAACAGTGCGGCCTGGCTCTTCTGACACTTTTTCCTATTGTTTATTTGCAGGACACCTATGAAACATTTTTCTTCATTGTTGATCTTCATGCGGTATATTTTCAGTATATTTCCTTATTAAAAGGGCAGATGATTAGCATTGCAGGGTGTAGTATATTTCTTGTGTTAAGCATTATTTGTAGGGAAACACATTCCTCATTGATAAGCTATGGATAGCATGCATTTGCCTGACTAGATTTCTCTAGTACATCTATTAATTAACTGAATACAAATTGGATTATGCAATTCAGCTTGTCTTTTCTTTATTGGTGGATATCCTTGGTTCAATATAGAATCAAATATAGTTTTCAAGGTTTGTCATTGTGTGTTGGTTATGAATTTGGATTTACTGCTTGTAATGTTTCCTTCCTTCATGCTGTTTGACCTTCTCTCTAAGGTTTATGTTGATCCTGATTGGGATGAAGCAATATTTTGGCTGTTAATATATAGTTTTAAGGAAATGCTTGCAGCCATGTTTCCTCATTTTGAGCATGCTAACGTCTTCTGTTTCATCTCTCCAAAACTCAACAAGTTTTTATTACATCTCCATTCTATGTTAAGTGATTTAGTTACAAAAAATAAAATAAAATTCTGTTATCATTCATTTTGAAACAAGTGACTTGGTCTTATATCTCTTTGATTAGTTGAAGCCTTGAAGGGTATTCTGGAAATTTCATTTATTTTGAAATGACTCCAAAATATTTGTTCAAAAGTGATTTTTTCACAGAAATTGGGCAGACAAATTGATCCATCCAATATTGTTTCTTTACAAGATTAGATTTCTTTAACGTACAGGTAACGTTGCCTTATGAAACTAAGGATTTATCCAAAGCAACGAAGGATACAGCAGCTATTTACTTGGCATGTGGCGTTGACATTTCGAAGGTGAAAGAAGTAGTTCTAGATGCTAAAACTTTTGATTTAGTGCCCTATCTTTTATCAAGTTAAGAAACAGCTACTCAAACTTGTGGGCGCAGGCTTCAGTTTTTGTACAATCTCATGTCCGAGCACATGCAGAACTTATGTGGTTGCTGAGTTCTACCACACCAATTGGCTGGCTTAATAGAATGATACAATTTAAGGAGAAATCACGTAAAGCGGTATACTTCCTCTTCCAAACTTTCTCTGCTCCCATTTATTGGCATCTAGTGCAAGGTGCTGTATCCTTATGCCCTCATTTTATATAGTTAAACAATCTTGTGAACTAGGATAGTATCGACATTCAGTAAGGTTACGAACTTTGAAACTTTGATACTCCATATAGTACCCTATTGTATGGTTGTGAAAGTATAAAATCCACTGATCCACTTATAATAATGACTCAGGTTTTACACAGTGTTAGCTGCAAGAATATGGTTTCTTAAGTATCTATTTTAAAAGCAACTAGAACTATTTATTTCATGTCTTCTCTGGTAACTGTTTCTCTTAATGACACTGCTACGTTTGCTTGCTTGTGATCTATTTGATTTTTTTCCCCCTGCAGGGTGATGAAAATGTTGGGGTTGCACTTTTGACGTATCCTGTTCTCATGGCTGCTGATATTCTATTATATCAGGTGAGGATTTTATATTACTGTATATATAAAATT
Source organism: Chenopodium quinoa (assembly GCF_001683475.1). NCBI lineage: Eukaryota > Viridiplantae > Streptophyta > Magnoliopsida > Caryophyllales > Amaranthaceae > Chenopodium > Chenopodium quinoa. Next base: position 4,609,821 of record NW_018743175.1, read on the forward strand.
TGCCAAGTTGAAGTTCATAATATAGTTTGTCTTCATGTAGAGTTTTTTTGGGCATAACCAATGAAAGTGATTAGATCCATCCTTCAAGTTCCTCGCTAATGGGTTAGATATGCTAGGAGCTTTAACCTCCTACAGTCCTGTTCCTAAAACATGCATATACTAGCTCTTGGAATTGTTATGGAAACATAGAGGAGTCAGGAGGGTACAGTGTACCACACCAGGGCATGGGTGAATAATTTGGGTGATACTGGTTACTAGTTTCTTGAAGTGTGCCTACATTTCATATGGTTTGGGAAACTTTGATCTCAATAAGTTAATTTTCTCTACCGCCTCAGTTATGCTTTATACTGAGTATTGCATTTGTGAATAGTGAACCCTGTGATATATTATGTTAGTTTTCTCAAGTTCTTATTATTTAACTTAGAACTTTAGTGTGTTCTATTAGCCTGAACTGGCATAATTCTTATGCTATGGCAGCCTACCTTTGCAGTCAGATTTTGTACCAGTTGGAGATGACCAGAAGCAACATCTTGAATTGACAAGACAGCTAGCTGAGCGTGTGAATAATTTGTACGGAGGAAGGAAATGGAAGAAAATGGGAGGGTAAACATTTTTTCATGATCACAACATCTTGCTGTGAAGTTTTGTAAATTATCTCTTTTGAGTTGGTTAGTCCATTGACGTCTCACAAATCTTACATATTTTGGATGTAGGAGAGGGGGCTCAATCTTTAAGGTGGATGTTTGGTTAAATTCAAAGCTTCTTACTTCATTTGAAGGTTTTGGTAGTTTATCATGCCATGTTGACATATAATTTTTTTGACCAGATACCTGAACCACTTATTCCACCAACTGGAGCTCGGGTGATGTCTTTGACAGATGGTCTTTCAAAGGTGATTGTTATTTGAGTACAATTAGTCCTCCTGACTAGCTCTATGCTTGATTGCATTTTTTTGAAATTTAATCACAAGTTGTTGGGATTGTGGGCGAGATGTGGCCAATTGCTTATGTCTTGCTGGCTTAAACATCTTTCTGTTCCTTTCTATCTCTTGTTTTCCTTTTCATGAGGGAATGACATCTCCAAATTTTCATAGCATAGATCAAATCAGCAGAGAATAAAGGCATACCATATTGTTTGTAATATACTAGCAAAGTAGCAATATTTTTTCTGTTCTGTCTTTTATTCATCTCAAAGATTCAGGTTTTCTTGTTCCGTAGACAATTATTCTGAAATGATGTTTCGTTTGACTTTATTTGATTGGGTTTTTAAGAGGATCCCCAGAAGCCTCCAAGGGTCCTATTACCTTCTTAATTAACAAGATAGATTCTAAAAGTGTACTTGTGTAGTTGTGATGCATGAACTATTACAAATTTATTTCTTCTGTTAAGAGTTTCTGCATTTTAGTAGTCTGAAAAGTCGCTGTGGTTAGAGAAAGATCCTCCTCTTGTCTTGTTGATGCTATTCATTACATGTTTGGACTATTAATTCTCAACAAGATGTACAATCCATTAATGTTAGAAATGTTTATGTCATTTGTCTTATTGCTGCTGCTTATCTTTACTGGAATGCTGGAGCTTAATTGTTCTAATGAATTGTCTCTCTTCCTATGTAGATGTCTAAATCAGCTCCTTCCGACCAGTCTCGAATTAATCTGTTGGACCCAAAGGATGTGAGTATTGTTTATAATCTTGCCTACTCCGTGTTTGCATGTTTCTTAATATGACTGTCTCAATTGTAGTTGATAATTGCTGTGTTAATATGTTCAGTATTCCTATTCTGTGATACAAATGTAATTAAAAAAAAATATATATATTTTTTTGCTTTTCTTCTTCCCCTGTATTTGAAATTATCCTCTCATTCTCATTTTGACTTAACTCTCGTGTTCATACATGCAGGTTATTGCAAATAAGATCAAACGTTGCAAAACTGATTCATTTACATGGTTTGTTTTTGCTTATACATTAAAAGTTACCCCCCCCCCACCCACCCACCAAAAAAAAAAAAAAAAAAAAGGTTGAAGATGAATGCATTTTAGTGGCTTCTATAATTTTTTTTTTTTAATTCATGATGCAGGCTGGAATTTGACAACCCCGACAGACCTGAATGCAATAACCTTCTCTGCATTTATCAACTTGTATCAGGCAAAACAAAGGAGGTAATACAATATTCAATGGACCATCACAAATCCAAACATATGATATGACATTGGCTCCTTTTTATGCTTGAATGTCCCCTTAGAAAAATTCAAACATAGGCTCCCCGAACTTGGCCAATATTATTAATACGAATAGCAGTGTATAAAGAGGATGAGGAGTTAAAAGGTTACAGACATCAGCCTAAAATGTACCGTGGACCATATTTGTCGCTTAGGCAGAGGTTTTGGCTGGTGTTCTATCCATAAGGTGCAGTGGGAAAAAATCCAACCAGCACACGATCTCGCAACTGTTGCTAACTTTAGTTTATCTTCATTTAATAATGTCTAGTAATATTGTTGGTTAAGCTTGAGGATGAAAGACTGCTACCTAGGGCAGGGTAAGGGGATTTCAGATGTACTAAGTTTTCATTAGACCTGTGATTTAAAGTGCAAATCCTCAACTCAATAAATTAGAAGTCAAGGACAATTTAGTGACACATTTGATCCTAACCATTTATTTTTTATTTTTATTTTTTTTAAATTCGATATATTGGTTGTAAGTGGCTTATGATATTAAGGCTTTGATTGATTGATTGATTGGTTGTAAGTGGCTATTAATAAAGTAATTCTAATTAAGACTTTTTTGCCCAATGCCTAAAGTGATTTCTAGGACACTTTATTCCATATTAGATTCATGGGCTGTAAGTGTTGCTTTATTTTATAAAATTCTAGGGCTTCTCCAATCAAACACCTGCTATGGCCAGGCACAAATAATAATAATGTCGATGACCACAACTTTCTAATGTGACACAGATGGTGCAATACTGCAAGTCTGCAATGTTACTTCTTTAAGTTTGTGTTTGAACAGCAGCTGTCATAGGGAAGGGGAAGGGAGAAAAGGGGAGGAAATAGCTGGTAGCATTAGTTGCAACTTTGTTATATATACAAACTTTAAGCAGTCTTCATTGGTGTGCTTTTGTTGTATATATTTGATGTAAATGTCATCTGAAGTACACCAACCCAGCTAATCTGATTGCTTTATTTTTGATTTGGCAGGAGGTTGCTCAAGAATGTCAAAATATGAGCTGGGGAACATTCAAACCACTTGTTACAGACGCATTGGTTGCTCATTTACAACCCATTCAGGTTAGTGAAGTCAAAATTATTTCCTTGTAAGAATAATTGGACGATATAGCAAGCTTGATGGGAGCTCTTTTTTTTTTTTTTTTTTATCTTCTAGTTTCTGTTGTGTTCTCTATTCTTTCTTTGTTATCATGCTATAGTTTTGGCAGGTAAATGATCAAGCAGAAACTATCAGTGAAAACACTATTGCTTATTTATAAATTCCTCTTTGTGTCATTGTGTTGTGTGTGTGTGTGGTTTTTGGGGGTGGGGGTGGGGGTGGGGTGACTCAACAAAGAAGGAAGGGTGTGCCAAGACAGAGAAATAATCGAATCTAGTATGATTTGAATGGTTGTTCCAATCGGTTATGATACTTAAAATTTTGCTTGGATGTTTTGTTGGACAGTATGTGTTTATGAAGCCTTCATCATAAGGACTCATTTGCTTGTCACCATTCTTACCAGGCACGTTATGAGGAAATCATGTCTGAGCCTAGTTATTTGGATGGAGTTCTAGCAGAGGGTGCAGCTAAAGCTACGGATATAGCAGATAGTACTCTTAATAATGTCTACCAGGCGATGGGGTTTCTTCGAAGATGAGCTTAATTGGTGGTGCATGCAATTTTTTCATGCAGCCTTTTCCAAGGACATACTATGTAATTGTAAATCAAATTTACTTGTTCTGGAACATTCATTAGCCTTTTATTTTTTGCTATCCCCATTAGCTTCTTTTTAGGAAGGCAAAATTGCACTGAGTAGGAAATAGGAACTGGACTCATATTCAGCCTCCGGCGCATTCATTCTTTTTACAACATTATAGAATTTAGAATTTTAATAATTTATACATACAGCTTGAAGTGATGAGACTCTTGCAATGTACATCTAATTTGAAATATGTTTAAATTTTAATTTAATGATGCTGAGAAAGAGTAAGTATAACTTGTGGTATAGAACTTATGGAGCACATACGATGAACATTACAATGGAGTGACTTGTTTCTACTCCCCTACTTTCAGAATCAGTTGTGACATTTTCTTAAAGTCTTGTAACTAAGATATACGACATATGTACTTCGTGACATGAATTTACGAACGTCCTTTGTAATAATTGTATTATTCCTATATCCGTAATTCAAATGCTTATACAAATATCATTCATAAATAACAAATATTTTAGAAAAGGTGACAAGTAATTGGAGTTTATGAATTTAGACTTTGTTGATGGAGGGAACACTTTCTTGTTTTACGGATGAATGTAGACTTCTCTTCATTGACTAGATGTATAAACATGCTAGATCAGAACAAGTTAGTCTCGCTCTTGCAAGTTCCATACCGTGTTCAACGAAATCAACTCATAGTTTAGTTTCTCAATAATATCCTGTTCAAAGATGCATTTCTAGCTTGAGCATTCTGCATCATATAGCCCCACCTGAATGTACATGCATTTCTGCTGGCAAACTTTAGCTTTCCATAATGATTTCTGTAAGAGAAGGCAAAGGTGAAATGTCGCAGTTTATCACAGCGGTTGATATTTGCTTCCTGACAGACCTTTCATCAGCCAAGGATCTTCAGGGCTGTCCTACTAGAAATCATGTATTTATCATGTCATCACAATGTGCCTCTTCAATTGATATTTCTCTCACCAATCATCTAAGCTGAAGTTTTCCATTTGAGAGCACAGTCCATACAATGGTCAACCATGAGGCAGAACACATACTTCGACAATCAAAGACATGATCACCACCCTACCCAAGGAATTGAAGATGAGAAACTCCAACTTCATTGTTGTGATTTGTGAATGTCATATGCAAATTTTGCACACAGCCCACACAACCCATACATGCCACCCTATTAGTCCTGAAAAGAGAACAAATTGATTAGATAAACCCCCATAAAAGTTCACATGGTAGAGGTTTCAGATTAGTTCTGCTTGTCTAACTTTGCATGGATGCTCCTTTCTGTTTATTATTCACTGTCCTGTTTCTTAATCTTGAACATCCTCTTGCAAGGCAAAGCCCTGTAGAGTGTAGGCACGTACTTCAAGTTTCTGGAAGACGCAGCAAAACAGTGATTCGGATTGCAAATATTCCTTACTGCATGTAAGACTCAACCATTATTAAGGAACAAATAATCTTCTTTCTGTAAACAATCTATTGACTGGTTTGAGCATACATCTTCTTCCAGATTTGTAATGACAAATATATCCTTCAATAATTTGTATAGCTCCATGGATCGAGGATGAGAATCATCTGCAGCTGAAAATTCATGGAAGTCACCGTCCACCTCTATGAAGCTATGTCCCGGAGTCTTCCTAATACCTTTTTCTCTCATCATACTTCTAACATTCCTTACCTCACCCCATCTTTTCTCCCTAGCACATAGATTTGCTAATAGTACATACGTACCACTATCTTCTGGATTTAGATCTATCAACTTGTCAGCTGCAAATGTGCCAAGATCAGCATATCCATGCATCCTACATGCATTCAGCAAAGCACCCCATGCAGCTTCATCGGGTTCCATAGGCATTTTTCTGATCATGTCATAGGCTTCTCCTATCAATCCAACACGGCCAAGTAAATCAATCATGCAGGCATAGTGTTCTGCTTTAGGCTCCAATCTAAATTGGTGCTGCATGCCAGCAAAGTGCTCCCGCCCTTCGGCAACTAAACCAGCATGACTACAAGCTGATAGAATGCCGATAAAAGTAATATGATCAGGCTTAATACCCTGATCTTTCATTCTCTCGAAGAGGATTAGAGCCATATTGGCATTCCCATGATCTGCATACCCAATAATCAAGGAGTTCCATGATATCAAGTCTCTCTTTGGCATCTCATCAAAGAGTTCCTCGGCCATATCAATCCTACCACACTTCGCATACATGTCTATCAACGCGTTTCCCACAGATGCACCAAATTCAATTCGCTTCTGGTGTATATAATGGTGATGAATCCATTGCCCCAAATCCAGGCAGCCTGATTGAGCACAAGCAGAAAGTACAGGCACCAAAGTAGCCTCCTCAATGGGAACCAAACCTCCCTTCACCATACCTTGAAACAAATCCAAGGCATCCTCCGGCTTATTATTCTGAGAATACCCAGCAATCATTGCATTCCAAGACACCGCATTTTTCACAGGCATTTCATCAAAATACTTCCTAGCCATATCTAATTCACTATGTTTTGCAAAACCATTTACCATACTAGTCCATGAGAATACATCCCTACACTCCATCTCTTCAAAAAGTCTTCTCGCAGTCATTAAACAACCACACTTAACATACATATCTAACAAGGCATTCATCAGATTCAAAGTATACCTCACATTATATTTCTCTATATAACAGTGCATCCTCCTTCCCAACTCCAAATCCCCCTTAAGAGCACACGCCGAGAGCAGTGTGATCATAGTAACTTCATTAGGCACTGTCTCACCACCACACACCATCAAATCAAAAACCCTCAAAGCTTCATCAGGAGAATCTCTCTGCACATAACCATCAATCATCGCGGTCCAAGTCACGACATCTTTCATAGGACATTCATCAAACACTTGGCGTGCACAACTCAAAAACCCACCATCAGCATAAAAATGAAGCAACCCATTTTGCACCAACACACTTGATTCAAAACCCACTTTACAAATGCTACAATGAACTGCCCTACCCTCTCGAAAACCCGAAAACAGTCCGAAAGCCTTAAGCGCGAAAACAAAGCTTCTCCCATCCATTTCAACCCCATCTCTAACCATTTTGCGAAAAATTGAAAGACCAATTAAAGGTTTCTTAGCTCTAGAATAACCTCTAATCATGGTATTCCATATATAAACATTTGGATTTGGAATATGATCAAAAATCAAACGAGCATAATTCATGTCACCATTATTAGAAAGAGCACAAAAAGCGATGATTCTACTTACAGGAAAGACATGAAAGATTAGACCTTTGCGCATCATTTGAGCTTGAATTTGCTTGAGTTCTGCCATGGAGGAGCATTTTTCCATTGAAATGAGAATTGGGTTTGTAATGTTGACGTTGCTGGTGCTTGTATTCCATCTGGGTAAAGTGGAAAATAGTTGGATTTTAGGAGAAAGAAAATGAGGGGAAATGAAGCAAGAACTTAGCAGCAGAGGAATAGCACCCAAATTTCTCATGTGATGGGAATCAGTATGCTGTATTCAAGATTGCAACTTTGCAAGAAATTCACTCGTTCAATGAATTAAAAGTTTCTTCTCTCTTCTTCATCATATTTGAAACTATTTCAATTTTTTTTTCAAAATTAGATTAGTTAAGGTAATGAGTTCTTTCAAAAAAAAAAAGTTGAGGTAATGAGAACATTATTGTATCATGGAAGGCCTTTTTGGAAGAAGGAATTTGGATGGAAAAGAAAAGAAAGGAAATGAATTTTATCATATTCCATGTTTGGTTGAATAAATGATATAAGAATTCAAAGGAAAGGAAGGGTAGTGGAAGGAAAGTCCATTTATAATTTTTTAGCTTTTATTTCCTCCCAAAATTGAAGGAATTCGACTAGAAAGAGAAAGATAAAAGTTAATACATTACGAATTTCCTTTCTCTTCCCTTCATTTCCTTTCATCAACCAAATATTGGAAAATAAAATCATCTTTCCCTTCCCTTCTTTTCTCTTCTTTTCCTATACTAATATTGAATCAAACAAAGCCTGAATGTACTGTGTGCCTGGAAGAAATGGAGCACTTATTAAAAGTCGCAAAGAGTATCATCAACAAAAAAAAAAAAAAAAATATCCTGTTACAAAATAAATGCCCCAATTTGACCAATATATTTGTCAATGAGAAACTTTGATCATTAATATTATATTACGGAGTATTCTATTACGAAATAATAAGTATAAATTACAAAGTATAAAATTTGATATTTGAAAATTAGATTTGAGACGATTTTAACAAGTATTCACATAGATTATATTTAGCTTATCTGCTTATGTAACCAATGTTGGTCAAAATAGGGTTGGAGACTGGGAGGGAATAGTTCATGAAAATATTGTTACTCGGGATATCATCAAACCTTAAACTTACTCCATAGCTTAATTTGTTATCAGGAAGGTAAACTCAACTCACCCTTTGGATAGAGTTTGCTTATTTATTTATTTATTTTTTAATATGGTATTTAATATAGCTTAATTTGTTATTGAGAAGGTAAACTCAACTCACCCTTTGGATAGAGTTTGTTTTTTTTTTTGTTTTTTATTTAACAATATGGTATGGTTATATGGGCCTTGCCGAAAACTCGTATCACATGACACCTGGCTGGCCTAGGAGTAAAAGAAGAGGATTTGTTCATGATGAGGATAGAACCTTGCACTCCAAGGATGCAAAGGCGACCCTTGAGCCACTGCACCTGAAGGTCCTCGGGTAGAGTTTGCTAATTGAACTTGGGTTGGAGCACCATATTACATAAACAGGCCCATTAAAACCCCAGAAGAACACACAAACCCAAACAGCTATAACCAGCAAATTCAAGCACAAACCATCGATAGGTTTTAGCAGTGAGGTGAGAGAAAGTGTGCTGTAATACTGCAGGCAAACTAAGATCAATTACAATGCAGAGATGGTGTTCCAAGCTTCGAACTTTGGCTAATCTCCCAACAACAATTAGAGCTTCATCTTCTTCTTCTCTTTCAATTCATCGCTTTTACTACCAGTCTTCCTCTAATTTTCAGCGCCCATTTTCACCATTTTCAACAATTTCTTCCCAATTACACTCCCATTTCAATGCTTCTGCTTATCTGCCGCTTCCTACAAATGGGGTTTCCTTTTTACTCTCTCCTCCTCCAGTAAGTTTTCTTTTCGTTTTTTTTTTGGGGTTAATTTGTTGATTTTGGGGAAGTTATGATTTTTAAATGTTGGGTTTTTATTTAATGTTTTATTTATGAATCTGCGTTGATGAATGATAGGAAATCTAATGTGGGGTTTTTGCAATTTTGATGTAAGACTAATTTTTGAGATGATTGATTGTAAATTGAGGGAAAACACATGAAATTTGATGAGGGTTTTCTTTTAGATTGGTTTGTGTTTATGAATGTTTAATTTTACATTTGAGAATCTTCTGGTTTTATTTATGCTTTCTTCTTAATGGATGAGTATTTGATTTGAGTTTTTTTTTGTATGTAATATTATGTGGATTATAGTATGTGCAAGTGAGGAGTTTTTCGGCTAAATCCAAGGAGAAGAAGTGGAAGAAGCTTACACCAGCTACTTCAAGAGTCAAGAAGATCAAAATTAAGGGTTATTCGTAGGTTAACCTTGTCTAGTGTTCTTTATTGTTTTCCTTTTGTGGACAATATGTTTAGATTATTGCAATGATAAATGGTCTTGATTTGTCTCGATTAGGTCTTTCAAGAGAAGATTCAAGACTTTGAATGACGGGACAATTAGGCGATGGAGGGAAGGCAAGCGGCATAATGCACATTTGAAGGTATGGCTGTACCCTTATGGGTGGTTATTTGGTTAAGCTATTAACTTCAGCTTATATGCATAAGAAAATGAGCTTGATAATAGTGTGATGCAGCTCTATCTAATATATGCTTCCCTGACTATGGGTTGTTCACAATTCGTAAAAATTTGTCGTCTATTTTTTTATGCTTGACAATTGTTGCTGAAAACTGGTGTTGCTAGGCTTTTTTCATGGATTGAATAGAATTGTCAGCCGGCCCATAGAGAACAAGGTAGACTATAGAGAATTGTAGCCATTGAAATGATATAGTAAATGTTTAGATTCGAATCCTTAGAAGTGTAATAAACATGGTGTTTAGAATAGAGGATGTAGAAGTGCAGTTGTTGTAGCCTTGTAAAGAAGAGACTTCTTGAGTATAGGTAAGGCTCATAGATGATTCTAGTTATGTCTTGCACATAATGGACTGTATTCTAAAGCTACAATAGGTTTGCCAATGTTTTTTTTTTTTTTAATTTTTTTTTTTTTTATAATAGCGATTGTGTAGGGAGTTGTGAATTGTGATCCAAGACTATTTAAGCCAGCCCTCGTACCTAGGGTTTAAGCTTGTCATTTGAACTTGATATATCTGCAAATGGACACAAATCAGTTGGTCCCAGTGTTATATACCAAGAACAAGTACTAGAAACATAGATAGGGGACGATTGACTTTAGTGGTTTCTTGTTGCCTGCTGTAAGATGCTCTTCCCAGGAAAAATATGATTTCAATGAAGTTCTATTTCCTAGCAAGTGTAAACAATTGTTTGGTTGATTGTAGGAAGTAAGGCCTTCCCAAGAACTTCTAAGAACTGATAGTTCTTGTGTTATGTCAACCAACTTAGAGTTTTCCACTTCTTAGGAACTTTTACTTTCTGATTTATATTTTTTGTCAACCAAAACAAGCACAGATTATATCACTGGTTAATACATGTGTTGCAGTGTATGGATATGTGAGGGAGGAAAGAGAAGTGGAGTGATTTTTAAAAGGTGATTTTGTGTTAACACTTTGTCAATGGCTCAATTGCTACTTACTGACAGGGAAAGCATCTGTTTGCACAATTATTTAATTTAAAAGTATAATGGACAAGTATCAGATAACTGAACCAACATGGTTAACCTATGAAAGGGGTCTTAAAAATATTTAGAAGATTATTTTTGCAGTGCCATTTTAACAAGTCCTCTAATGAACAAGTATCAGATAACTGAACCAACATGGTTAGAACATGGTTTGCACAAAATTATAGAATAAGTATCAGATAACTGAACCAACAATAGTCTCTTTATCCTCTAGTCGATGACAGAGAGTGAAATTCTCAATTTTGATATGTACTCTGTAGCGCACAACCTGTATCTTATTCCTGAACAAGCTCTGCATAGTGCATCTATGTTTCAAGCTAGTCTCTAGCTGGGTACTAAGATTTGTACGTGTGCAGTTCAAGCATGCAAGTCCATGTAAGATCCCCCCCCCCCCCCTCCCCCCTTGTGAGATTTGAAATTGATTGTGTTGGACTCTGCCCTGCTAAGGTTTTGTTTCTCTAAAATGAATGATTTTTCTAGAAAGTCTACTACGTGGGAAAGCCTTGAAACATTATAAATATGCTTTAAGCTGGATCATTCGATTGAGAGTAGCCAATTCTTGATTAGACTATTAGGTTTTAGTTTTTGCAGTTGAATTGTTATTAAAGTCCTACTTTTTGAAGAACGATTTATCAACCCTTGGTCTTGGCAATTGTCATAGAGAAAACTGGGCAGTGTCATAACTGCAATAGTTTGATTGCATTTTCTCTCTCTAATGCTTTTATGACTTCTTTCTTTGGTTCTCATGAGGGTTGTCAACCGTAAAGATGAGCTAAATATTTTGCCTATTTCCTGGTCAGGTTTCTTTTTGCGAATCGACTACTAGGATAGATTATTTTGCTGGTCCACTATCCTTAACAGGCTCTATCTTATGTTATGGATTAAGCCTAGACAGCTAAACTTGGGGTATTACTGCTTGGTTGCTTGGTAGCAAATGGTGGGAAAATTATGAGCTCTTACTTTAGCCCTTTTACCCTCGATCTATCTTTTCTTCTAACCTGGAATGTCGATTAATAAGTTGGAAAACGGAAAAAAAAGAAAAACAAATCCTTTCTCACATCACCACATGCACTTTGGGGCTGGGCCCTAGATTTTCTTACTACTTGTTCATTCTTAATCACATCAACTGTTTTTGCAGTACAATTTTAACAAGTACTCTAATAATTTCTCTTGCCGTTTACTTTCATTATTCCTAGTATTTATAACTAACAAGATTTACTAGGATAGATAGGCTAGAGAGTAAGAGAAAATACGATAATTCTGAAATAATCTGTATTTTATGATCTACTTTGTAGTCATTCACTATTACCTATTCTGCAATTTTTTGAGCTGTTGCATGACTTTCTTAGTAGTTATATAATCTGAATACAAAACATACTTAAATGAGTTCCTTGCTTAATGCAGTCAAAGAAGTCCAAGAGAAGACTCAGAAAACCCGAGATTGTGCCCGCAGCTTATGCAAAAGTCATGAAGAAGCTCAACTTTTGTTCAAATTTCTGAAACAATCAAGTGGAAAAAAGAGTTTTTGTTAACCACTGCCTTCTTTTTTGGCGATGAAGTTCCCCTTCAGGCTTCAAATATTGGATTTTACGCATTTCTTCAATATCCAAGATCCTAGTTACTCTTGTCCCTTAAGAAACCATTTACCTTTACTGCTATCGATTTATGCATGAACTATAAATATTCTAGTAAACCTACATAGAATCTTGGAATGTATTTATGTCTTGTTGCAAATTACAATTCCTACCTAATAAGAACACCTTTTTCCGAGACATTTGTTTGTTGTCTTGAGCTTTTATTTTTTCTTTTTTCAAATTGTTTTATCTTCTTTGGCTCCCCTCATCTCAATCCTCTGACTGAAAATATCATGAATCAAAAATTTAATCGACTCGAAAATGACCCGTATGCCCAACGGGTATGAGCGTACGACTATGACTTTTACCATCAATTATTGCAAGTGTTCAAAGGTATCACTATGATACTATCCACTCTTGCAACTTTTGCAAGTGTACAACCTCACAAAGGTAAAATACGGCCCAAAAAGCCCACTACTTTTTTGGGGATTTGGGCACGAAATATAATGTTAGGGCCCAGCTCAAATTTCTGGTCAGCTCTAAATTAATGGTAGGCTTCAATCCTAATCTTCTATAACTAATACTAAAGTAGCAATCATTGAAATTATTTTATTTTAAAATTAGACACATGTCATGTTGTGATTAAAAATTTTCCCTCCAAAACTATAAATAATATCATCATTTTGTGATTTTTATTTTATTTAATTAAAAATTTTGGTCAGCTACATTATTATTACTATCAAATTCTGAAAAACAGTATATTCTCTTTAACAATAATAATTCAATTTTTCTTCTTCAAGTACCCTTTTTATCATTCAATTTTTCTATGAGCTCAATTTTTTTTTATATGTTTTATTTGTTTTAAAAAAATATTTTATTGTTAGTTTTGGTATGAAAAATATAAACAAACTAGTTTAGGACCCGTGCCATGCACGGTCTATTTAAAAATTATTCAAAAATTAACAAAACATACACATAAAATATAAAGCCCGTGAACAAACAAAAAGTTGACGTAATGTAATGTTGCAATGACCATTTTATTATTGTTAATAATAAAGTATTTATCAAGAAAAAAAATCATTAAAGAAATAAATTAAAACACAAAAACATAGAGAGAAAGAATAATGTTGAATTGCACATGTGTTATCATTTGCTTTGCCTTTTATTTCTTTCATCTCCATTAGTTGTTCTAGAAACATGAACAATTATTATTTAATCAAGGAAGATAGCAATTGAATGAGATCGCCCGTCTACATATGATCACTGCATAAAAAGGGTAAAGATCAGTATATCTTATGTAAAATTACATAATAAAATAATTATAAAATGTACAGTTGAAAAGTTTATTAAAAAAATGATATGTCAAGATTATATAGTATATATGTAATAAAATTATTAAAAGCTATACTAAGTTAAGGTAATAACTTCTCATATAGTATAGATAGGATATACATAAAATAAATTATTAACATATTTATGAGAGATTTTTACGTTATTATATGTGTAAATCTTTGAATTGCTTAAATTATATTTAGGAATGATTGTTATACTAATTTTGCATAGCATGATAATTTACATATTTGGGGATATGTTTACATAATAGTGCATATGTGATCATGATACTTATTTTAAACAAATATCTCAAATTTCTATTATGCGGCATAAAAGTACTAAATGCCTTCTTTCATTAGATTTATGAAGGAACATGCTCTCCATGATATTATTGTATAATAATTTTTCATATTTATGTTGACCAAGAAATAAGTAAGGAAGTAAATTTAAGAAATAAATAAATTAAACTTTAAATTTACACAAAGATAAATTACGTACCTCATTATGCAAATTTTGAAACACCTCTTTGTATACTACATTGTGTGTAGTATGAGATATTTTTCCTTCTTTGTCACATATCAAAACTTTTAGTCCACTTTTCTTTGTGACTTTTGAAACCGCAACATATAGTTGACCATGAATAAATACCGGTCTTGGGAGATATAGGCCAACATGTGAAAGAGATTGAACCTGACTTTTGTTAATAGTCATTGCAAAGCAAACAACTAATGGATATTGCTTCGTTGAAATTTAAAAGGCAATTTTATGTCAGTCGGGGTTAAAAGTATGCGAGGAATAAATACCTTATGTCCAATGTTGTTTCCCAATATGATTTTAGCCTCAATTATATGGTTACCCAGTTGAGTAATCACTAACCTAGTGCCATTACATAGACCATTAGGTTGGTCTATATTTCTAAGTAACATAACTGGAACCCCAATCTTCAGTTTCAGGGTATGATTCGAAAGTCCTGAACATTTGATGCTATTTCAGAAATCCGATGTAAATCTTGATTACCCCTCACATTTCTATCTGATGCACAAATATTATTTGAGCTAAGATAAATTTTCTCTTCCCCGGGAATAATAGACAATAGATGCTCATTAACCACCTCTACACACTCATTTGTTGGCACAAGAATAACTCTCTCTTGAAAGTATTTTGCGTTATCCAAATTATATGATATGAAAGGATACACACTCTCAACAATAGATGCAACTGAACTATTAACTTCATCTTTAATCAATATGTCATCAGGAATTTTTATAATCGCCTCCCCATCATTAGGTTCTCCTTCTTCACCATCTCCAATTCTCAATATCCACTCTGAAAATTCTTTGACCTCATTAAATTCAAATGTGAACTTCCCACTTGAAGTCTCATATTTTGAGTTAATAATAGTACACGACAATAATCCCATATGTATGAAGAGTTGATGGTTGAAAATACAATATCTTATCGACTTCCTTTAGGAATAACCGGTAAAATTTGTCGAAAATCTCCACCAAAAACAACTATCTTGCCACCAAATGGTTGATCCATACTTTTTGGATTAGAAAATCTCATAATATCCCTCAGACTTCTATCTAGAGCTTCAAAACAAAACCTATGAACCATTGGAGCTTCATCCCAAATAATAAGTTTTGTCTTGATTAAAAGATTGGCCAACGGGGATCTCTGTTTAATTTCACAAGTTGTATTTTCAGTTACAATTATTGGAATTGCAAATCTAGAATGAGCAGTTCTACCTCTGGGAAGAAGAAGAGATGCAATTCCACTTGATGCAACATTAAGTACAATTTTGCCCTGACATCGTATAGCAGCAGAAAGTGTTTTCCACATGAAGGTTTTTCTTGTGCCACCATAGCCGTAAAGGAAGAAAAACACCTCCTTCATCTCCAGCAAGAGCATTCATTATTTCATCATACACCCCTTTTTGTTCATCAGTTAGACATGAAAATAGTCTTTTATGCTCTAAATCCATGGACGTTCTATCGTAACAAATTCTTCTTGAATAAGCTTATTAAGCCCATGAGAAACCAAATCATGATCTGGCAATGGCATCGGAGAAAATTGTGAAAGACTACGACCGTTACTTTGCAATAAATTCTCTATATGTGTCAAAGTGTGGTCCTTCAATTGCTCTTCACTTAACATCAAGTCTAACAAAAGTAAATTGTAATATTAGCACGGGCTGACTTTATTTGCATGCATAAAATAATTGAAGTTTTAAAAAGTAAACATGTTTGCTTACACAAAACTTATTACAGTAGCCTAGTGATATTTGAGCATAATGTTTTAATCTATTGGTAATTCAAAAAAAAAAAAAAAAATAAATAAATAAATAAATAAAAATCCACCTGGATACATGTGAAATATCATAATGGTTTAATCTATTGGTAATTCACAAAAAAAAAAAAAAAAAATAAATAAAAATAAAAATAAATAAATAAATAAAAATCCACCTGGATACATGTGAAATATCATAATGGTTTAATCTATTGGTAATTCACAAAAAATCACGTGTCCTTTATTCATGCATACATTATGTTAAGAATTGCTTATTGAATATTGCAAAAAGGATTTTTTTTTTATACTCACCAATTTTATATAGAATAATTATATGATTCTTTTTCCATATGGCCAAAGAATAATCTTTATGTATTACATCCTTAACTTAAACGTGAAATATTTGTATCTCTTGTAAATCATATATATCTAACTAATATATATTGGACTAATGAAATAAGCAAAATTTAATAACATTATTAAACAAAACCAAACAACTTAAAAACATTGGACTAATGTCGTACCAGGAATTTGAAGAATACTTCTTTGTCTAAAGTACATCATCTGCAAGGAATTTCCATATTTGCTCCCACACAAATTCGGGTCTTGACAAACTTCCTGATATTAATAAAGTCACAAATAGGGTTCTTAAATATTGTGCTGATCCCCAAAAGCTTGCTTCAGTTATACCATCAATGTATTCCTATTTATCGTCTAGTAGTCCAAGAGCATAGCAAGCTTCTTTGAATGTTGAGTACAATACACCATTGACAGATCTAATATATTCATAACATGTTGGACCTTTAACTATATTCAACAAAGAACTGATGAGGTAGTATAGCTCTCCACTTCCGGGAGGAACATAATAAATTCTTCCAATAGAAAATCTTTGATCCCTTTCCCTCCATTCCTTCCTTCCCTTTTGGTGCCACACAAATTCTGTAGGGAACTCACAATAAGTTAAATTTCTTACTTTCTGAGACTTTTTTTATTGCAATCCATCCATTTTAAAAACATTGAACTATTGATCCCCGACTTGTTTATGACGTCTTCAAGTGGCTCGTCAAATACAATACTTTGTTCATCGGGGAGATGAAAACTCAATCTTTCAACTGATGGAGTTCTATAATGAATATTGTTTGGGGTAAAAATACCCTAAACACGTGGCCCAATGGCCTAGTGACACGTGGCACCCAGCCGTTGGTCAGCAGGGCTCCAATCCTCTGCTGACACGTGTCCTCTAAACCCTAAAAGGGGAATCATCCCTTCCCCACTATAAATAGTGGAAGGACCCTCATTAATGGGGGCGGGAACATTTATTACTCACATTGAATACTCCTCATAAAAACAAACACCTACCCCGAGCAATATCAATTGCGGAATTCTCCCATTACGCGAGAAGTAACTTCAACATTACGTGCATTCTACCTCCCGTATCTTTACTAACTTGATCGTCGGAGGCGGAGCTCCTACCCCCAGGAGTCTTCGTGATTTTGCAGGCACAGGCGTCGAAGGGCATTCTTGGAATTGTAACTCTCCCGCAGGACACATCAAAAAACCCCGAAACATTTGGCGCCGTCTGTGGGGAGAGTACTTCTAAGATGACTTCTGATACTGTGTCACCGAATCAGGGCAAACGGCCTGTGGTCGAGCCTGAGGTCCAGACGGACCATGAAAGTGGAGACGAAATTGAAACATATGTGGCCCCGGATGGGTCCTTCAGAACGAAGCACACTCGTGCTAAAGATAAAAGAGAACGGGAAATCAGCCAAGCTGCTCCCAGCAACCCAGCCGGGCAACCGGCTGGAATTACCCAGACGGTGGAGGGCTCAGCTCCCGTTACAAGAAACGAACTCATGTCATTCATGAATAGTTTCAAGGGTGAGATCAAGAGCCTCATCCGGTCAGCTACTCCAAAGAAGGGTCAGCCGGCCAAGAAGCCTTCTGGAAAAAAGGCGGTCAAAGAACGAGTTCCTACCCCTCACCCAAAGCCAAAGGAGGGGGAGGGCCTAAGGTTTGACCCGAGCAGACTCCGTTTTCCTCAAGGGGAGCTGCGAAAGGCCATCCGGCACGTACAGCCGGACGGCTCCAAGAAAACATTCTCAGACGCCCGCACATTTCTCCAAGAGAAGCGAGGTCAGGCGTCTGCGTCGGCCTCAACGTCGACCTTCCCGGACAGTTTCCATGACGTCTCACACAGGCGTACGGGAACGAACCCTGGGAGCCAGACGGGCGAAGCTTCTGCCCGGTCTGGACCCAAAGTGATCCAGCCTGGCCTATTCGGCACACCGAATGGGTTGGGTGGATCCCCTTTTATGTCACCGGGTCTTTTCGGTGGGCAAGCGCAGCAGCCGTACCAACCCACGGACTGGCAGCTGCGCCTGCTAAATTTGGGGGAACAGCCAACGACGTTCTCACCCGAGATAACCCAGGCGGCACAGCCGCCTAAGATCAAGAATGTTTTGGTGGGGGCCTATGACGGCACCACCAACCCAGAAGACCATCTAATGGCCTACTCTAACCTCATGTACCTTCAGGGGTTAGATGATGCCGTCTGGTGTCGATGCTTCCCGGCTACCCTCAAGGGCATAGCCCAGCGGTGGTTTGGTAACCTACCAGCCGGTTGCATCAACAGCTTTCGAACTTTGGCGTACTTGTTTACGTCAAATTTCTCAATGAATAATCCTGCCAAAAAGACTAGCCTCGACCTAGGGGCAATACAGCAGGGCGACCGGGAGGGCCTCCGGTCATACGTCAGACGGTTCAATCTGATGAGAATTCAGATTCCAGGATTATCAGACGAAGTGGCCTATACAGACTTCTTTCGAGATCTGAAGGATGGGTCGACCTTTAAGTTTGACCTCGTCCGGAAGAGGGTTGCTACCCTCCAAGAGGCGTTAATTGAAGCTGAAGCCTATATA
This sequence comes from Chenopodium quinoa, assembly GCF_001683475.1. Lineage (NCBI taxonomy): Eukaryota > Viridiplantae > Streptophyta > Magnoliopsida > Caryophyllales > Amaranthaceae > Chenopodium > Chenopodium quinoa. Next base: position 4,628,740 of record NW_018743175.1, read on the forward strand.
CAGGCGACGGAGCTTTGTGCTGTCAAGCAGCCGTCAGATTCTAAAAAGTCTGACAAAAAAGAGAGCCGGCAACAGCATCAGCCGGCAAGAGAGGAAGAAAAGAGAAAAGGGGTCTGGGCAGCTGACCGATCAGGACAGCCGGCCCAGAAGATCAGGCGGAAGTCAGAACCGTATGTCCCCAAATACGAGTTCGCAAAAGATTGCTCCACCATCCTCCTGGAAATCAAAGACCGGATGTCTCTCGACAAACCGGCTGAAATGAAAAGCCCCGTGAATAAACGGGACAAGAGCAAATATTGCCAATACCACGAGGATGTCGGCCACGACACCAATGGCTGCTATAGCCTCAGGCGGCTATTGGACCGTCTGGCAGATGAGGGGGCCCTAAAATCCTACCTACCCAAGGCTAAGGGTAATACCCAGGCCAAGAAAGGGCAGGCGGCAAAAACCGGCCCAGTAAACTCCGAGACGGATGAAGAGACCATCTTCACAATAGCAGGCGGTTTTGCCGGAGGGGGTCCTACCATCCGGGGCACCAAAGACAACATCAGGAAGCTGGTCAACTCAGTGGATGAGGGCCAGGCGTCGAAAGACATCTTTCCTGAGGTCCTTATTTCTGAAAAGGAGCGGGGCAAGGTCAGGCGGCCTCATGATGACCCCATCGTCATCGAATGCAAGGTTGCCAACCAGAAGGTTGGCCGGATCCTAATAGACACCGGGAGCTCGTCTGACTTGATCAGTTATCAGTGCTTGACCAAGCTCAAGTACACATCCGGTACCATGCACCAGGCTCCTCACCCACTAGTTGGTTTTGGGGGTGGAGTAGTGCATCCGGTCGGAAGCATAGATCTTCCGATCCGGCTGGGTGAAAAGGGGCAAGGACGCCACATGGTAGTCAGGTTTTTGGTTGTGGAGGAGCTGTCCGCCTACAACATGATATTTGGCCGTCCTACCCTCAACGCATCTAAGGCTGTCATCATCCCGTCCCTCATGCTGGTCAAGTTTCAAAAGGATGATGGTACAGTCGGTGCCCTAAGCGGGGACCAGAAGACGGCAAGAGAGTGCTATCTCTCTGACGTCAAGACAACTATGGGTGCAGCCGACAAGGGTGAGCCCATAGATATTGATAACTGCGACCCAGCAGTCCCGGCTCCAAGGGCAGCCGGTAAGAAAAGAAAGGCGGACCAACTGGCACCCGTCAAAAAGGAGAAATAGCAATCACTAGCCGGGGAAAGGTCAGATGACCAACGACCTCAGCCGGCTGGTGACTGCCTTGATGTCATCCTAGATGACAGCCGTCCCGAAAGAACAGTCAAGGTCGGGACGGTAGCCTTCGAACGGTTGGGAGAAGGCTTGCTCCAGCTGCTGAAGGAATTCAAAGACATCTTTGCCTTTGAAGTGGAAGAGATGCCAGGCGTCAGCCCGGATCTTGCCGTCCACAAGCTAGCCGTAGATCCCAAAAAGCAGCCGGTTAGGCAGAAAAAGAGGGATCATGGTGGAGAAGGATCTCAAGCGGCAGCGGCTGAGGTCAAAAAGCTGTTGGATGCTGGGTTCATTAGGCAATGCTACTACCCGGATTGGGTTGCAAATGTCGTTCTAGTAAAGAAGCCGAATGGTACTTGGCGGATGTGTGTGGATTACACAGATCTGAACAAAGCATGCCCAAAAGATAGCTACCCGCTTCCAAAGATTGACAGCCTAGTCGACTCAACAGCCGGCCATGCGTTAATGAGCTTTATGGATGCTTATTCCGGCTTCCATCAAATACCCCTCTGGAAGAAAGATCAGGAGAAGACGGCTTTCGTCACTGATCAGGGGTTATTCTGCTATACGGTGATGCCGTTTGGGTTGAAGAATGCACCGGCTACATTCCAGCGCATGATAAACACCGTTTTTATCAACCAGATTGGCAGGAATGTAGAGGCGTATATCGATGACATGATAGTCAAATCCAAGCTACAGACGGATCACCTAGCAGACCTGCGAGAAACCTTCACCACACTCAGGCGGCACCGGGTCATGCTTAACCCAAAGAAATGCGTATTTGGTGTTGAGTCTGGGAAGTTTCTCGGATTCTTGATTGACCAAAGAGGCATTGAAGCTAATCCGGAAAAAATACAGGCGGTAATTGACATGAAGTCTCCCCGCACTGTAAAAGAGGTCCAGAAGTTGACCGGTTGTCTGGCGGCATTGGGGAGGTTCCTCAGCCGGTCAGGTGACAAGTGCCTCTATTTCTTCCAGGCAATCAGGAAGAGGTCAAGGTTTGAATGGGGTGAAGAAGCAGAGGCGGCATTCCAGAGGCTTAAGCAGCACTTGCATTCTTTGCCAAGGCTAGTGAGCCCCCTACCCCAGGAGGTTCTGTACATGTACCTAGCCGTCTCTGATCACGCCCTTAGTGCCGTTCTCCTCGCTGAGAGAGACGGCATTCAGCTGCCGGTGTACTTCATCAGCCATGTCCTTAAAAATGCTGAGCTCCGGTACCCCATGATCGAAAAATTTGGGTTGGCCTTATTCGTAGCAGTCAAGCGGTTGAAGCCTTATTTTTTGGCACATCCGGTTGTGGTATACACAGATCAGCCGCTCAAGCGTACGATGACTGCTATAGAGTCATCCGGTAGAATGATCAAGTGGGTTGTTGAAATACAAGGCCTTGAGATAACTTTTGAACCCAGGCGGGCAGTGAAAGGTCAGGCGTTTGCCGACTTCATTGTCGAGATGACTAGGCCGGTGCAACCGGAAAACCCTGATCAGGTCTGGAAGTTATTTGTAGACGGCAGCTCTACGGTGAACGGCTGTGGTGCAGGTGTTATCTGTCATTCCCCGGAAGGGGATAAGTTTGAATATGCACTACAGTTTAAGTTCCAAGCCTCCAACAATGAGGCAGAGTATGAAGCCCTGCTAGCCGGAATGCGCATGTGTAAGGCAGCCGGTGCAAGAAAGGTCGACGCCTGCTCAGATTCACAGCTGATCGTTAGCCAATACCTTGGTGACTACGAAGCCACCCATCCGGCTATGATCAAATATTTGCAGGCGGTCAAAGAGGAGGCTGGGTCCTTCGATGAATTTCATCTGCGACAGGTGCCCCGGTCTGAAAACAATCAGGCGGATGCCCTCTCAAAGTTGGCATCATCAGCCTCCTGTGATGCTCCTAGGACGGTCTTTTGGGAAGTCATTGAAAAACGAAGTATTCAGAATGATCCCATTGGAGTCCTGGACAGAAGTGCTACCTGGATGGATCCCATCCGGTCTTTTTTGACGGATGGTACCTTGCCGGATGACCCTTCAGAAGCATCAGCGCTCAAGAAGCGTGCTTCAAGTTTTGTTATGCATCAAGGGGAACTCCTCCGGAAGGGATACCTGCAGCCGTTTTTGAAATGCGTAACCCCGGATAGGGGGAGAGAAGTTTTGGAAGATCTGCATGCGGGGTTTTGTGCCTCGCATATTGGCGGCAGGTCCTTGGCCAGAAGAACCAGGCGGCAAGGGTACTTCTGGCCCACTCTTGAAGCGGATGCCATGGATCTAGTAAAGAGATGCGACAAGTGCCAAAAATTCGCTAAGTTGATACATCAACCGGCAACAGATCTCACGGCAATCCATAGTCCGGTTCCGTTTGCTAAATGGGGCATGGACATTTTGGGACCTTATACGCCTGCGACAGGCGGCCGCCGCTACATTCTTGTAGCAGTAGACTACTTCACCAAATGGGTTGAGGCAGAGGCGGTAAAAGGGATTAAAACGAAAGACGTGATTTCTTTCATCTGGAGAAACGTCATCACCCGGTTCGGGGTTCCAATGTCCATGGTTTTCGACAACGGACCGCAGTTCGAAACGCCTGTCCTGAAGACCTGGTTGGGAGACCAAGGAATTTCCCATTGCTTTGCATCCGTTGGCCGTCCTCAGGCAAACGGTCAAGTTGAGGCTTTTAACAAGTTGATCTCAGACGGGATAAAGAAGAAAGTAGAAAGAGCCGGTGGACTATGGGCAGAGGAATTACCTCATGTCCTTTGGGCTATCCGGACAACCGAAAAGGGGGCAACCGGTGAGACCCCATTTCTCATGACATACGGCACTGAAGAAGTTCTTCCCATTGAACATTATGAGCCTACTCTACGCATTATGTTATATGATGAAGAGGCTAACTGGGAAGCCATGCGGTTGGCATTAGACGCTCTTCCAGAGCGAAGGGGGAATGCTGCCTTGCGTCATGAGATCTACCGTCTGCGTATGACTAGAGCCTACAACAAGCAGGTTCGTAAAAGACCTTTGAAAGAAGGAGATTTTGTGCTTCGCAAAATGGAGGCAACCGGTAGGGCCAATGAACAAGGCAAATTAACCCCAAATTGGGAGGGACCCTACCGGGTCTTTGAAGAGGTACGAGACGGCACTTACCGCCTGGAAACTCCGGACGGAAGAAAGTTGCCTAGAACTTGGAATGTAGATAACCTCAAAAAATACTACTTCTAAGTGTCGTACATCTTTTGTAAATTTCCAATGATTGAGAATTACATTCCAAATTTTGTATACATTCGCCATGTCTTGTGCCTACCACAAGCGGCATTAGAAACTAATTTTTGCATCCGGTGACACCCATACGGGTGAATTCATCGAAGAGAACATCTCCCATTTGGGTGGTAAATTGTTCTAAGCGATCACACAGGCGGACAAATCCGCCTGACGATCCCTCGCACCAAAAAAAAAGGCAGGCTAGCAACCCCAAACTTGCAGCCGGCTCACTTTTTGGAAGTACCACTAAAGGCTGTTTCCAAAATTCAGTCGGTACTCAATATCGCCGCCTGACTCCCTAAGAGCAGGCCTAAAAACATTTGGTCTAGGCCATAATTCATTCAGGGGTATGCTTGCAAAAACCCAACCGGTGAATGGACATCCTAATCTGGCGTGATTCTTTTGCGAAGTCCCGACCGGTAATTCAGTATAAACCGACTGGCTCCCGAATCTAATGTTGGCACTTAGTGTATATATTCGTGCTATATCATATGGATAGCCGCCTGGCTTGCAAAGACCCAGACCGCTATCCAGGGGCAATTACCCAGACGCCATCCGGTTTGGTTTTGGGTCGGAATTTCTTCGCCTAGTTTGCGAAGACCCAGACGGCAGTGTTACCGGTGGGGTCTTCTGGGCAACCCTAGCAAATTTCTTCGCTTAGTTTGCGAAGACCCAGACGGCAGTGTTACCGGTGGGTCTTCTGGGCAACCCTAGCAAATTTCTTCGCTTAGTTTGCGAAGACCCAAACGGCAGTGTTACCGGTGGGGTCTTCTGGGCAACCCTAGCAATTACCCAGACGCCATCCGGTTTGGTTTTGGGTCGGAATTTCTTCGCCTAGTTTGCGAAGACCCAGACGGCAGTGTTACCGGTGGGGTCTTCTGGGCAACCCTAGCAAATTTCTTCGCTTAGTTTGCGAAGACCCAGACGGCAGTGTTACCGGTGGGGTCTTCTGGGCAACCCTAGCAAATTTCTTCGCTTAGTTTGCGAAGACCCAGACGGCAGTGTTACCGGTGGGGTCTTCTGGGCAACCCTAGCAAATTTCTCCGCTTAGTTTGCGAAGACCCAGACGGCAGTGTTACCGGTGGGGTCTTCTTGGCAACCCTTGCAAATTTCTTTGCTGTTTGCGAAGACCCAAGCGGTAGTGTTACCGGCGGGGTTCTTTTGGTTATCCTCTCAGAAAGATGTATAAAAAATAACAGCAAGAATTCTATCATTGAAGTGCAGAAATATTAAAAGCATTCAAAAGCCAAAGTATGAAAAGCAGAGTGCAATCAAAAGCCGACCCAGCCGGTGAAAATGTTAATATTCAAAATAAAAAATTACAGCCGAGTAGCCCATCTCATCCGGCGCTATTACAAGATAATGCAAGGCGCGCAGGCCGGGAGGTAGTTGCTACTCGAGGCGAACAGTGAGCCGGTCCTCTTCCGGTTGGTTCTGGGTTGGATCAGGGTGAGCGGCTGCGTCGGCTTCAGGAACAACTTCTTCCTCTTCAGCAGCCTCCGCCTGCCGTCGCGCAATCTCCTCCCTAACCCAAGCGTCATAGGGTCCGGGCCCCGGCTCATTCGCCTCCTCGGCCAGAATGGCAAGATCAGAATATTTGAAGGCGAGTTCCCAGATGGTGAAGTCCGCCCCCGGGTGGATGAGGGAAAACGCCCGTTGCATCCGGTTTGCACAGTCATGCTCATTCTCTTCAATGAGCCTCTCCTGCTCCGACTCCAAGGTGGCCTTGAAGTTTTTACTGGCAGCAGCCGCCTCTTTGAGCAGGCGCTCATTCTCTTTGGCAAGGCGGCCATTTTCAGTCTCCGCCTTGCTCAGCCGTTGGAGGGGCTCTTTCTGTTCCTCCAACTTTTTATTGGCATCATCCAGGGACGCCTGCAGTTGGTCAACTTGGTTTTTCAGTTGATCAATCTGCTATTGGAGGGCCTTGGTCTTCTCCGCCTGTTCCATGCGTATAGATTTAGATTCTAAGCCATGCATGTACAAAGAGTAGTCAGCAACATTATGGGCGTCATCAAGAGCCTGTTTGCTTCTCCTTACCTCTTCAGACTTGCGGGTATAAGCTCGTTTGAGCCCCTCTACGCGCAGCATAGCCTGCAAAAATACAGCCGGTTAATACTGCATATTTAAAAATGCACGTCAAGAAAATTACCGCATGGTTTTTGGAGCATACGTCGGCCAGGTCGACCAGCACCCGGTCGGCATTAAAGGAGTTGATCCCAGGGATCGCCTCCTTCTCGTCCCTGGGGACGGCTTTCAGCATGGCCCGGGCATATTGTGCCCCGTCCGGCCAGCGGGGAGAATTATCTGCACCAGAAACAGACGGTGAGAAACTCGCATATGCTCTGCCTATAGATTGCCGGCTGATTGGAGAATCCCCCGGCTGCGATCGAGACTGTGAATAAGACTTGACCCGCATGGGCAGGTCAAGCAGTGTAAGGTCGAAGTTACCTTGGCGGCCCGAACGGCCTTTAGAGGGACCGGTTGCGGTCCTCAATGGGATGGCAGAAAGCACATCCGCAGATCCAGGCCCGCCTGGGACCTTTATTGATTTGCCGCCGGTAGTTGGCCGGTCGGCTGTCTTCTGCACCTTGGATGCAGACTCTTGTTGGGTCGGCGGAGGCCTGACCTGTTTTTGAAGGGACCGGGGCATCTGCTTCCCGTCCTGTAAACGAGAAAAATATAAGTTATGGGATAAAAAGATTGAAGTCAATGAGAAGGATCAGACGGTTATACCTTCCTCGCCGCCTGGGCAGCAAGTTTTTTCTCGAGATTGGCTTTCCGGATGTCGGCAGCCGACCTAGCCGGTGTCTTCTCGGTGGGCAGCATTTTCTTGGCTTCTTCTGCAAAGGCAGGCACACGGTTAGAATAATAAACAAGCAAGGAAATAAAAGCATCCGGTTCGAAAGAAACCGGCTGAGTTCCGAATACATACGTTTTTTAAACATGCTGCTTAGACCACAAGCGGACAAGAAGCATTCGTCCCTAAAAAATTCATATTTAGGCACCCAGTTTCTAGGTACCCTTATTATCTCTCCGGATGAGAGGGTGTCAGGAACTAACTCAAAAAACCCGGAGTCAAGGATGGTCTCTCTATCATCCTCCGGGACAGGGGGCAGGCGGCACTTGGTCCCCAAGAGTTCTGGTTTCCGGTTGTAGATCCGGAATTCTCTGTTCTCTACCGTAGTTGGGGCCTTAACCAAGTAGAATCGGTGCTTCCAGTCCGACCATTTGGATGGCTTGTCCAAGGTCATAAGGTATTTGGGCTGGGTGGTTAAGGTATACCAGGCTCTCCAGCCACCTGGGCTCCTACTCAGATAATGCATATGGGAAAACGCCTCCCAGCCGGGGTTGAGGCCCTGCATCTCGCAGGCGGCGATATACCCTAAAATGTTTACCCATGAGTTGGGGGTCAATTGCCAGAGACCCAGGCCATACCCCCTAAGAATGGCCTTTATTGTGTCATGGAGGGGGAAGCGGACTCCGGCCAAGAAGGCCGCCTCGTAGCACCCGAACCAAGCGTTCGCGTTCGGTTGTCCATCCTCCCACCATATTGTTCCCAGAGCAGCCGGGATTTTTATTGTATAGTCACCCCCTAGCGGCCGCCGTTTGATAAAATCTGGCAGCGCAGCCCGCATGAGCTCGCGGTCCTTAGAGGAGACGGCGATCATGAGAGGATCGTTCCTATTATCCCAAGAAGGCCTCTCCGCCTCCTCGCTATCCTCAGATTCGGTTAAGTAGCTGCTACTGCTACTTTGAACGCGACCGGCATCAGAGCCGGCTGGGGAGTTGGAGACCTCCTTATCAGAGCCTGCCTGCTCTTTGGTCTCCTGGAGGGGAGCAGTCTCCTCATTTAAAATGCTATCACCCGGGGTGCTAGGAGCGCCCCCGGGTGAGCCTCTCTGCTCTACCTCTCCTTGCTCTACTTCACCGCCTGAAGCTGGGACCTCAGGCGGCTGCTCATCTGAGCTCCCACTTCTGTAGTTGGGATCTCTGGCAGTAGACCGGATTCTGGCCATTGTGTCCTGCACAGACACAGAGTCGGTCGATATGGGTGTTGAAAAAGGGTTGTCCCAAAGAATAGAGGCGGCAGACCCAGTTCTAGACTCAGCCGTACTAATAAACCGGCTGAGTTCACAGCTAGGTTCCGGGTATGGGTATAAGGGGTCCATCTACTTATGGGACCAATGAACAAAAATGCGAGTAAAAGACAAACGGAAATGCATGAAAAAGCTAGAAAGAATAGAGACGGTACCTAGAAGAAAATCTGGAAATTCTTTGGGATGCTTGCGAAGACGCAGGCGGTTCAAAATCCGGCTGGGTTTCTCTGATTACCCTCTCGTAAACCTTTGGCTAGCTTGCAACGACCCAGACGGTCTGTAGACCGGTTGTTCTCAACCAATATCAACTCCGAATGCTCTCAACTCTCAAATTTTCAGAAATTTGGCAAAGTTTGTAAATGAGAGCTCGGGGGGCATCTTCTCCTATTTATAGGATTTGTCCCAGAAGGTGAAGAGTCGTGACTCTTCGCCTTCTGCTTTTCCATCCTTCAAAAAGAATCTGAAGAGTTGTCAAAAAAAAAAAAAAAAAAAAAAAAAAAAAAAAAAAAAAACCTTTCACCGGCGCCACGTGGCACCCTGCCACGTCAACACCAGTGAGGGGCAACTGTTTGGGGTAAAAATACCCTAAACACGTGGCCCAATGGCCTAGTGACACGTGGCACCCAGCCGTTGGTCAGCAGGGCTCCAATCCTCTGCTGACACGTGTCCTCTACACCCTAAAAGGGGAACCATCCCTTCCCCACTATAAATAGTGGAAGGACCCTCATTAATGGGGGCGGGAACATTTATTACTCACATTGAATACTCCTCATAAAAACAAACACCTACCCCGAGCAATATCAATTGCGGAATTCTCCCATTACGCGAGAAGTAACTTCAACATTACGTGCATTCTACCTCCCGTATCTTTACTAACTTGATCGTCGGAGGCGGAGCTCCTACCCCCAGGAGTCTTCGTGATTTTGCAGGCACAGGCGTCGAAGGGCATTCTTGGAATTGTAACTCTCCCGCAGGACACATCAAAAAACCCCGAAACAAATATCATAAGCCAAAATTCTCCAAACCGCCTCACATGGAGAAATGTACCTATTTATATTTTTCCCACTTATTAAGTGATTATATAGTTATAATGAAAGTAAAATACTAAATAGATATAAACTTGGAAAAAAAAATAAAGAAATACATATCAAGTATGAATTATAAGTACAAAAACCTTGTAACTAATTATAGTGAATTTACCTGCAATCATAGTATGCTTTTATCTCATCTTTATCATGAATATTTCCATCGTCTCCACTTGTCTGACTCAGAGATGCGGTTACTCGATCATGTCCTTTGCTAATATATTTAAACAAATATTTAATAGCACGGGATTGATTGCACCACTCAACATTTATATGAGCTCCATATTTCACGAGTAATGAAGGATTATAAGGGACGACGACATACCGATTATCCAACAAAACTCCATTCTTTTCAACTGTTCTACCATTATTCCTTCTTCTATACATAGGACATCCTTAATCATCCACTGTGGTTCTCTCAATGAATTTTTTGGGAAAATGAATTGAGCACTTTCCATCTTTCATACATGGTGAGCGGATATTATGTGCACCACATGGACCATGAAACATAGAGTCTCTAACTAAGTTAAATATAAATCTGGGTATGTTTCTTGATCAGGTATTTCTGCAAAAATAACCTTATCAATGTCATCGGCATTAGGAAACTTGTCTTCTTGGCGCAAAAACAATACGATATGAGCATGAGGTAGACCACGTTTTTGAAATTCAATTGTATAGACCACTGCACATGTAATGAACTTCATTATCAATTTAATTATTAAACTAATTAATATACCTTAGAGTTAAGATAAGTGAAATGTATAGCATTATTAATTATACTATTAATTGAATTATATATTCTTATAGTGATTTGGGTTGGTATACATAATGGTGTCATATGAGCGTGATCGTTATAATATAAACTATAAAAAAATAATTCATCATTTCATCTACTTGTCTACAGTAATACTAAAAATCTTTGAATCAATTAATACTATATATGATTTCATGCATGTTTCCATTTATTCAATATAATAATAATAATTCACTTTCTCTAAGCTAATTGTATAGTCATCTCTATTAAAATATAGTAGTAATACATAATAGTAGATAATCGAAAATCTTATTGCTTGTTTCCAATTTTGCATTTACAGCTTGTAGGAATGTGTCTAATACTATTTTTTTTTGTCGTATATAATATTTTAATGGTAACAATTATTCAATAAATAGCATAAGATATTGTAATAGTGGTAACAATATTTCCAAAAAAAAAATTGACTTTAAAAAATGATGTTAATACTCACAAGCTTGTGCTTTTCCAAATATTTTTCCTTCCTTCAAATCACGAATCAACTGATCTAGTTTGATTTTGAAAATTCTACAAAGAATGTCGGGTCGGTCTTCAGGTTTAAGACCTATCTTCTGTACATATCTTAGGATTTCAGGCCATTTTGAATTGCAAGTGAAAGTGATGAACAATCAGGATATCCATACCATTTGCAAATAGCCATGGCATCTTGATAGTTTTGGGCATTATATCTATCACAACCAGTAATACTAGAAATAATGCATTAGATGATTACAATTGTTATGCCTGTACATTATATCTTGATAGTTTTCACCATTTGCTTTATGATTCATGTCTTTACGATACTTTAATAAAAAGTGCTACTACTATATTAATTTTAACTATAATTTATACGTAATATTAATGCATATTCAATATAAATTTACGATTATCACAAGATACATACCTGAAAGCATGAATTCTATTAGATACTTCATTTTCTGTATCATAAATATATAATTGTGAAAACTTTTGAGACGACCCTGTCATTGGCAATAAACTCCCTATTCGATGGTAATTCTGACCCTACAATCTAAAGGTAAATGGACCTCGTCCTCTATTCATAGATGAATCAATTTTGCCACCCATTGAAGTAAAAGCATACATCATATTATATGGTCGAGTATTCTCTTGGAAATTCTTGCTCCTAGCATCTTGATTTATATATAGGTCTCGAAGTATTTGAGGTGGATCTTGAAGCTTAGGAATTTGAACCTTTCCTTGCATGCAAGACTGAGAAAATCTTGGGTTTGTTTTTCCATCTTTCCTTGCTCTTTCTTCAAACCACATGATTGCATTACAGTATTGGTAATTATACGTTGGATCTCCGATGTCCCAATAGTCTACAAATTTGTTGAATTATAAGGACACAAATGTCATTATTTATGTCATCCTCATTAAGTTCATCATTATCATCAATGATCCTATACTCTATTATGAAAATAGTACATTAACAAACTATAAAAAATAAAAAAAAATAAAAAAAATGTAGTCAATAAGAATTAATGCTTGGCCTATACTTTCTAAGTCAAAATTTGAGTTATTTTCACCATCAATATTCATATGCCCATTGATATTATATCCAAATGATGTTGCTATTGCGTTGGGAGCCCGAATTTGAATTTCCTTGTAGATGATTCACCATAATCTTGGTAAACTACAAAATTGAGGTTTAATTACCATGACACACAATAATATTATTATTATTATGGAGTATATCATTTTAGAAACAAATGTTGGCTACTGACAAACAAACAAAAAAAAAAAAAAGGATCAGACCTACCATTTGATATATCATTTAGTGGTCTTCTTGAATGGCTTGGTGTTCGTGTTTCATATGATAGTCGCGCTCGCTTTACTCTTAAGATTGTTAATTGGTTCATTCTTGCATTTTTTTGTAAGCAATTGATCCATTTTTTTGGTGTCTCTAATATTCTAAATTAGTGAGACATAAACACTTTAAAATCTTCGAAAGATACGAAATCAATCAATAATATATGCATTACACAATATGCTTAACTGCACTACAAATTACCAAAAAGCGAGTCAAGTATATTTATACATGCATTATATATATGATCTGTATATATATTAAAAGATAAATTAGGATTCCTTGTTAAAGATGATTGTGATATATAATTATTTCAAAAAAAATATATATATAATTATGATATATAATAAAATCATAGCAAAAATAATATATATATATATATATTACTTGATATAATAAAAAATAGTAGTGATATACTGAACCTTTAGTTAGCATTTTATTATTCAAGGGCTTCCAAGTCGTCTTGAGGATATTCCTCCAGCCACACATATCAACTATCAAAAGTAAATCTCAACTCTATTGCACCCCTTTCCCTTTAACAGAAGAGAAGGAAACAATATGACACTCATGAGTAGATGCAAAATGTCATCAACAATACAACCAAATTAAGAGGAAGACTTAGATCGATATGATCAAATCACATAAATCTCATTTATTAAATTTCATAAAAAATAAAATTAATGTACTAGAGTATAATTTTAGATGACAATATTATCACAACTACTAATATCTTAGTTGATATTTAACTTGATTGAAAAAGAGGTTATTTTTTGATGATAAAATCTCAACCTAGCTAGACTATGATATATAATAAAATTGTTCAAATGCTTTTGATGATAAAATAAAATACATATATACAATATATGTATCAAGGGAATAAATATTTCAATATTCTTAATTAGTAAGACATAAACACATTAGAATCTTCGAAAGATACGAAATCAATCAATACTATATGCATTATTTTAATACTTCTTTAATTTAACTTAATAGAGTACGAAGGTGTGATTTATGGTGGCTATAACTTACAACATCAATTAGCTTAAGGTATTTTTGGGTCACTTTTCTTCTAAATACTTTATAATTGGCGGGCTAATGTGGTACAGTTGATCAAAAATAAAGGCAAAACTATCAAATTAGTATAAAAAAACATAGTTAAATCAAAGTCTTTTATTAACCAATAAGAAAAACATCATCAAACCAAAAAAATCACAGTTGATGTATTATTAAAAAATTATTCAAAAACCTTACGTAAACTACTTGAAGACAAAATCACTTTATTCTTATCTATCTTAATAACATTATTCAATTGGATTTTAAGTACTTCATGAGTTATTCCTTTATTCCTTCTCTGTCTTGATAACAATCTTCTTTTAAGTTTTATTAGTTGAAAACTCAGATGATGTGAGATGTCCTTCTGATAATTCTGAACATGCATCCTCAATCTCTTCAAAGCTTCTCTTTTTGTTCGGAGTAATACAGATAGTTGAACCATTATCATCCGTCTTCTCATTGTCATTGAGAGAATTATCCTACATAATTGAAATAATAATTAATAAAGTACGTTTTAAAAAAAACAAAATGTTTCTTCATAAAAAAAAAAACAAAAACAAAATGGATATCTTTTTGAAAAACAGAAGAAAATCTTTGTATATAGTCTATAATATCAATATCTTTTCATTTTGGATGGGATCCTTGCAAATATTGATAGACTTTGAAGTCACATCTATTTCTTTATGCTCCACAAACTATGTCAATAGAAAATGGTAAATACATATATAGTATATATTTTATAAATCAATAAAATGTTTCTGCATCTTCGAATAGTTTTATGAGGTTCATATCATCAGACAATTTAGTCACTTTGAATAAAGGAGAATTTTGCCTAAGATTATAATTTGTAATTTTAACCTTAAACAAAAACTTTCTTTTCAAGAGTTCTTCTAAATCTTTAGGTATTGAATCACTATCTCCATCCTGTATCATGAAAAAAATTAGATTATTAGACTTATGATAATGCATGTTTCATTCGTACTTTTCAGAAATTTTATTTGATAAAAATTATATCAAGTTATATACATCTATTGTATGAAATATAGTAATAATTTAAACAAATTATGTATACCTTTAATTGACCATCTCTTATGTATAAAGCAAATTTTCATAAAACTTGCTCCACCTGTCGATCAAACATAACAAACAAAGCACTTCCCGATTCATCAACAACTCTAACTTGTACTTTATACCTTGGAACAGGCTCTACATAATTATTGCACTTATCACACCAAAATTTTGTAAGTTCATTAATCACCGTACTCTAAACTTTCTTATAGTCCTTCGTACATGCGAGGTGGAACCAACCATTTTCAAGATCAATAGAGTCAATTGTAGCCAATTTCACACAGTTACAAACCTATGGGCAAATTAAAAAAAAAATTAAAATATCTTAGTTATTTAAGCACTATGATTATATATATATATATATATATATATATATATATATATATATATATATATATATATATATATATATATATATATATATATATATATATATATATATATATATATATATATATATATAAGCATGTAATTGAAGTATTTGCTTACTTCATGTATTTCATGTATCTCATCAATAAGTTTCCTCTCCGACTTGTTCAAGAACTCATTTTCTTGTCTTTGAGAGATATGACTACTTATTTGTGCCACCATTTTCGGAGAAGTCTTTCCTCCACCATCAAAACTGAATGATAATTTATTCAAATTATTTACATAAGTCATTTTATAGCTGTATAAGAATATTATTATTTAATTTTGACATAGAAAAATTACATACCTCTGTTTCAAAACTCTTCTATCTCAATAATGTTGGAATTCATATGAAGTTTAGTGACAAACAATGAACTCGATATTCTGACAACACTTATATTGTAGAGAAAGAATTCAAAACACACACATATAAAGTGAAAATAAATCATATAAGGAATAAAAAAAATTTAAAAGTAAATATACCTTGAAAAGTCTTGATTTTTGCAAATTGAATGACAATAAAAACTCGTCGATTTGGATGCTCGGCTAAATACATTTTTTCTATAACAGACAAAATAAAAATTTTAGGTGTGTCATGTATTAAATAAAAAAAAATATTAATACTGCAAGATAGGATATGACTAAAAATAATGTACTTATTAGGGGAAAAAAAAATATTCTACTTACTGCAAATCCTCCAATTGGATGTTGATCATCTTTTGTTGATTACCATCTCTTAAAAATATATTGGTTGATGATATTCCGGAAAGATATCCAATATAATCTATTTTCATGATTAAAAACAAAAAATCAATTATGTGTAAAAATAAAGTAAGACAAACATATATTATTTAAAAAAACTTAATTCATCATACCAACTAAAATATTAGTGTCCAGCTTGTTTGAAACTATTGAATCGTAAGGTTTCAAATCAAAACCACGAATGGGAATGCTTGTTACTTCCACTTGATTGACTGTAGTTAAGTGTTTAAAAAGAATTTTGTACGCATGTCCCGTGGGTTTATATGATCCATTATTAAATCCAACTCCAAATTTTGAAATATTATAAATTTGTCCCTCCGCGGGATTGGTTTGAAATATCACAAGGAGTTTTTTACGGAAGGCTGGATCTTTCCTCCCTAATTTATATATAAAAAAATAATAATAAATATAAAATAACATAAATATTGAAACTCCATAAAATGCTAGCACAACTTATACACATATATAAAAAATGATGACAAACATTAGATTATATACGTGTTCATCTTGTAGAACCATCTCTAGAGAATGTACATCATTTGCATTATTAAAAGATGGAATAGTCCATAAGTAGATAACCCTAACTTGTATAGTAATATTTTCATTCGAAGGATTGATATTTTGTATAAGTGTATAATTTTGTGCCATTAGAAGAATTAACATTTAAAGTTTGTGATTCAAAAATTTAGATTAATATTTTTTATAATGGCTAGGTATTATGTTTTGGAAAAATTGAGATAAAAATAAAAGATAAAAAGAATATTGCATGATTTAACTGACTTTTCTTAAATTTATTCAATTTTTTTTTATCTTTGTTAAGTCTAAGATTGCATAATTGATTATATAGTCATCATCTTTATTAAAATAAAATGTAGACATAATAGTATATAACCGAACTACTAATTGTTTGTTACCAAAAGTGAGTCAACTATAAAGTTAAGTATAATATTACTTACTATTATATATCACCGTAATATACATGTTAGGACAATCATGGTATATTTACATATTTACTTGGTGATTATTATTGTTTCCTTAAATCTAGGAGATAATTGATGGTGGGAATATTTAGTCATATAATTTCTCAATATATCGTAAGATTTATATTTATTTTTATATATGCAAAATATTTACTTCTTTATCTTTGTTAAGTCTATGATTGCTTTTTTTGAAGGGTATCTTGGTTAAACCAAAGATTGTTTTTTTTAAGGGAAGATTGCATAATTATATATCACCGTAATACATATGTTAGGACAATCATGGTATATTTAGTAGATATTTACTTGGTGATTATTATTGTTTCCTTAAATCTAGGAGATAATTGATGGTGGGAATATTTAGTCATATAATTTCTCAATATACCGTAAGATTTATATTTATTTTTGTGGAAAGCTAAATGTCGCCCTCGAATATCTAATTAACGCCCGCAAAATAACCTAAAATGACGTACGTAGCCTTATTATTAAAATAATTATTTTTACCTAAACTTAACACTTTTACCCTACAAAAACATTTTAACCGTTCTCTCTAGTGTTCACCGGCCACCAACGATCACGTTAAACTACCAACCACCATATATAATTTTCATAATCAAACAAATAATTTAAATTTTGCAAAACCTAATTCGTTGGATCTCATGAAAGACAACGAAAGACCGGAAACACCACCTACGTTGCTTGCCGGAGGCTCATCGAACCGTGCGGAATCGGTATGATTATTTGATTGTTTTGTTTTCGAAATACCCAGGAAAACGCCCAGAAATTTCGAAAAATCTAGGCAGAAACGCCTAATTTTTTCGAACACCCTAGGCAGTTTCGAAAAAACTAGGCGTTTCTGCGTAGGTTTTTCGAAATTTCTAGGCTTTTGCCTGGGAATTTCGAATTATTATTTTCTTTTTGGTTTTGAATTTCACGTATTTGTTATTATTGTTATTTTGATTATATTAGTTGTGTTTGTTATTATAATTACTTGTGTTTGCTATTATAATTACTTGTGTATTGTTAGAATTATTATTATTATTAGTTGTGCGTTGTTAGAATTATAATTGTTATTAGTTGTTATTATTATTAGTTGTCTCCGGTGACCGCCTTCCTCTTGTCCTTCTTCGTCATTTCCGCGGCTAACTGTGTAGATCGAGAAACTGGAGGTAAAGGAAGGTGGTGTTGGGTGGTCAAAAGAGGAGGTGGTGGTGGTAGTTTAGAGAGAGAATTGTTTTTAAGAGAGAGAAGAGGGAGTGAGGATTTGGGGGGGGGTAAATTTTTATTTTTTTTTAAATATAAGGGTAAATTTGTAAAATATATTTTATTTTGCGGTTGTTAGTTGGAAATTCGAGTGCGATATTTAGCAAACCTTGCGAAATTATACCAATTTCTTCAAAAAAAATCTCATGAAAATTTCTCCAAATTTGAACTCATCAGGCAAGTAAGCTATGTCGAAATTACAGAACATTGAAATTGAAGCAGATTCATCCAATACTGTGACTGTTCGTTCCAGAACATCTCATTTTTGATCAAATTCTCCCAAGACTTCCGGTAAAATCCCTAATTCGCTTCAAATTATGGCTTTCTACAATTTCTAATCGTCAATTTGCTAAATCCCATCTCAATTTATCTTCATCGTCTTCCTCCGGTCAATTCCTATTATTGATTAAAAATAAAATTAATGATGATCGTCAATTATTGTTACTGCCTTACAATGAGCTCACCAATCTAAAAACCCCTTTAGATTTAGGTTATTCTCTATGTTTTGATCGAAATGTGCGGGGAGTAAACATTGTACATTGTTGGTAGTTCAAATGGCATATTGTTATGTTTGATGAATACAATAAGTTTTGTCCTGTCTTCTGTGTGTGTAATCATGCTACAAAAGTGTGTTGCGAGATTAATAATCCTGATTAATAGTCCTAAAAATCCTCGCTCTTTGTGGATACCCAAGAGCATTATTGGTTTTGATTTAGTTGATGAGCAATTGAAAGAAGTTCCATTCATGGATTGGTTGAATCAGTACGATGCTGCAAACTTTTTTTGTAATGAATGGGTGTTTGTCATTGCTTTGTTGTTCTTCTTGTCAAAATCGTGATGTTTGAACATTGAGAAAACATGATGATTGGAGTTCTTGGGAGAAAGCGTTTTCTTTTCATGTTGAAGACAAAAGGTTTATCAAAATTTTCACACCCACCGGGAAGTTCTTGTTGGGACGTCATAGCCAGCAGTTTAAGATCATTGGCTTTCATAAGGATACTCAAGAACTATCCTAGGAAGATGCTTACATTCCTAAGGTAAAAATAAGTTATGTTGAGAGTCTCATTTCGCCTTTTGGAACAATGGAGTCCAACGAGGAGGAAGATCATGAGGTTTGATCGTGTATGCTATTATGTTTTAATCTGGAATTGTTTTCAATCTTACTAGTATGACAGTACCTCATGTAAATGTCTGTTATTAATAACAAAGTAATGTTTGTTCTGACTTATGCGTTGCTGTGTTGGTACAGTGAGACTTCTATTGTCTCGGATGTAGTTCACGTATAAATTCACTTCTATTACTGTGTAATTGGTCAGTCGATGTGTGGGTATTTGATTATGCCATGTTAGACCTTACATGCTTGCAAAAGCAGATACTTCGTATGTAATTGGGTCATGAGAGTAATGTTGATGCTTGATTGGAGCATCAAAATTAGCTTGAAATTTCTCGATTGCTTGGTGTCAGCGCATGGTATCTTAGTTAGAAGTTAGAGGTTGTGTTCTGCCTTTGCAGGGATTTAAAGTATTATTAATCGAACTGTTATTGGGTTGTTTGTACTTGATAGTTTTCTAAATGCAGTCTTGTGGCTTCTGAGTACATTTTGTTGAAGTTAACTAGTATTTGCTTCTGCGGTTAATTGGACTGGTCTTCTAAGTCATGCATCATATATTCAATAAGCGAGAAAATGATTTTGTAGTATGCTTATTTCTTATAGGTGGAGCTGTGGAGGGATTGCAACATAACATAAGTAGTATGTAACACCCCCAAATCTCCATCTACGGAAATACTAGTATAATATGTATAATTATACCGTTGAGATAGACTTAGGCGTATTACCTGGCATGATTACGCAAGGCTACTCAAACTTCTAATTGAAATTACAACTTCGCAACGGAAATTCAAACTCTTTCTTTATTAATACTTCATAAAAATAGTAAACAATGTTATGAGTACTCAAAATAGAAATAAGGACCAATATTCCTAGATCTAGGTGAAGCATATCCCGGGACTCCCAAAATATGCTCATTTATTGACTCCACCTAAAAATAGTCAACACTGTTTACTATTAAGGTAAACAGAGCGAACCAAAACAAATAGGAAATACAAATTAGCAAAATATGCTAAGTACGATAAGTGCAAGATAAGTAAATTCAATTTATTAGCAAACATGCTTTTAAAATCAATTTCAATAATTTCAAACTCATGATTTAAAAATCAATTCTCAATATACACAAATATAATTCCAATACTCAATAATTCAATAATAGTGATTATTAAAAATCAATTCTTTTCAAAAATTCAATTTATCTCTAAGTGTGCACACCCCCCAAGCTAGTACATTTATGTTGAAAGACTATCCTTGAGGAAAGACTAGGTCATAGGAAAGACTATCCATAGTCTTCAATGAATCCGCATAGTGGGATTAATATAATATTCATGCTTGTAAAGCTTTTATAACTCAATAAATCTTCTTTAAATCAACAATTCCAATCTTTATAATAAAACAATTCAAAACCTCCTTTTTTTTTTAAAAAATTTAATTCAACAAGCTTTCAAACTCAAACCTTTTAAAACATGATAAATAATTTAATCATTCAAAACATGATTTAAAAATCATTCCTTCAAACTTATTTATTAAAATCAATTATTTAAACATACTTTATTTCATAAATCATAATTCAATCATCATAAAAATTATATAAAACATGCTTATTCAATCCAATCGATTTCAAAGGTATCGAGCCACCTAAACGTACCTTGATCCTTGCTTAGCAACACACAAAAAGGGACCTCAAGAACTCTTGTCAAACACACCCTACAAATAAATATAACCTTAATCAATATAAGGTTGACAAATAATCACAACAATTAAAAATAAAACTCCCAACTATATGTACATGAACCTAATAAATTACTTTTCATAAACTTGAATAATAAACTGATTTTATCTAATTAAAAACACTCATAATAATTTTTATAAAACCCCCATAATAATAATAATAATAATTAATTAATTAAGAGAAGAGAAAAAAAAAGAAGAGGTTGAAAACCAAGGAAAAGAGGAAGAAAGGTGGTGGCAAGGAGGGGTGGCAACCGTCTGGCAGGTGGCTGCAGTGGTTGGCGTCGGCGGCAGGTGGCAGCCAGCGGTGGAGGTGGTGTTTGGTGGTGGTGGCCGTGTAAAAGCAAGAGAAAAAAGGAGAGAATTAGAGTGAGATTAAGAGAGAAATTAGAGAATTTGGTGTGAGTGTTTAGCTATGATTCAAGGGGTATCTATAGGCTAGCTTATGCAAGAATTATGGTAGGAGAATGTAGGAAGAATTATGGTAAAAAGAATTAAGGAAATTACTTGGAGAAGAGAGCTCATAGAGAATTATGGAAAGTTTAATATTAAGGTGACTAAGGAATAATTAATTTATGGAAAGTGTGTTGTCATGAAAAAAAATATGGCAAATGACTTTGCTTGGGGAATAATCAAGGATGATATAAGGTAGGAAAATAAGATGATCAAATATTTAGGAGATGGATATTAAGAATTAAGGAAAAGTGATAATTAAAAATACAAACTACCAAAATCAATCACCCCAAAATCAATCAAGATGGCCAAAACATTTGAGCTTCCTTAGCTCAAATTTTCGGACCTCTTTAGTAGAATTTTTAGGAAGTTATTTTGCTAGATTTTAAGGATTAAAAATGATTTTGTAAATAATATATATTGTATAAAATAATTAATTAAGAAAATACCAATTATTCACTAAGTAAATCAGATTTTCCTCACTAGGAAAATCCGAAATTAATAGCCAATCATTAGGAATTTTCAGACCTCCTAATTAAATAATAAAAATAATTTTTTTGCTTAATTAAAATATCCGAAATAAATATAAATAATCTGATTTTTAAAATAAAATAAATGGATAATAAATCTTATCCAAAATCCAAAGATAATAATTAAATTTTAAAATACTTTTGGCGCCAAAATTCAAATATCATTTTGGCTCCAAAATTCACGTAGTAAATAAATTACTAAAATACCCTTTTTAGAAAATATTAATTAATTAATTGATTAGAAAATATGTTTCAAAAATACGGAGTATTACATTGTACGAGTGACCTGTCTTTTAATTTATACTCTATACCCCGTAAAATACCTTGTTACAGTCTTACAGATACTCCCTTCGTTCCTTTTCATTGCTGATAGTTTCTCTATTAAGTATTTATACTATAATAACTTATGGCCTTAACCAAATCCTTTATAAAAAACGCTACTCCGTAATAACTTTTGTGGTTCAGTTTTGTATTTCTGAAAATTATTATGGATGGTGTGAAAAGGTTAGCAAATGTTTATTCAAAAAAGATGATTTTCTTTTTCAAATGTTGTTGATAAAATGTGGAGTATTTACTTTAATCGGTTACAGTCGTACTAATTGAAAAGGAACCACCCGAAAAGATGATGAGGAGCACTTTTAGACTTCTTTTTTAAAAAGATGAAAATGAAAATGTTCTTGACAAAGTTGGTGGACCACATCATTAATTCATTGCCATTATTGCAATTTCAGTATTTAATTAGCATAATATGAGTAAAATATTGAGTTTTTTGAAAGTATTTTGAAGGCCAAAGATGTTGAGATTGATCCCAAGTCTTGAATACAACTCTTATGGTTTTTATCAAATACTCCTTAAAAGATTTTATGAGATATTGAATAACAATTATGCTTGAGAAGAGAAATTTGATGTATCAATGTCATAAAAGTGTTTTCTCCCATACACCTATGATTATTATCTAACAATAAGGTATAACAATAAAATAAAAAAAAATAAAAAAATGTGATGCTAGGTTTCTTTAAAGTTGTTTGCGTTATAATAACAAGACAATTCTCTCTTACGAAATACGAGTAATGGTTTCGACTTTGTTGAGTTGACCTCAATTGTCAAACATACTAAATATACTCCATTTTGATTTACTTGCCCTATAAACACAAATTAAGCGTAAAACACAATTTCAGAGAAAAAACAAACATACTAAAACATATTAATACTCCATAATCAAAATGGGGATGTTAGGCGCTAAAGTGGTTCCTATGCCTACTTTACCTACTTGACGAAAGGGAATGCACTTTGTTTCGTTTCCGGGCCCATTAAGGAAGAAGCGAGAAACCCTATTCTTGGATAAGCGGGGTTAACATTCATTATCTACGCTAATTAGGTTCGGCTTTGTCGCATCTCTTCGATACGGATACAGTAACGATCATAGCGATCTCCTCTGGTACCTATTGGTACGTCAAAATCCAATTGGTCAAGTGAGGCTAGCTTTTGGCATCCCCTAAGCCCTAAGAGAATGGATGTGCTTAGACGACTCTTGGAACTCGCAGTTCCCTGCGCCCTGGAGCCTAAGAAATAGGCGACATCGTCCCACACAAAAAGAAATGCCTTAGAATAGAATCAGCAATTCCCATCCTCTCTCTTCTCTTACAACCAAGTCAATCTTAGCGCCCTTTTCAAGATTGAATTCCATTCCAATAAGAAAGAACATCATATATGATATTAATAAGATTATGTTCGTTAGCTCCGTAAATAGAACAAGCTTCTTTCTTTCCCACGTAACCTTTAGCGATTTAGGACAGGGCTCGTTCCGGGGAGATACTACGGATGAAGAAGGGGAGACCTTACTTTCACAGGCTATTGTGACACCCCAATTATTATAAAAAAAATGGCTACTCCCCTTGCAATCTCAAATTAATCCATCGTTTCCCACTAATTCCTAGTAATATTTTTTTTTTTTTTAAAAATGAAACAAATAATTATGCCGTACTTGGTACGTGTTATTAAATCATAGGTTCATTATGATTTTTTGTTTTTTTTGGTGCAAATAGGTTCATTATGAAATTGGCAATGAGTAAAACAGGGTCTCTAATTGATGTATTGCATGTGAGGGGCAATTAACCGAATTTTTTGCAAGTGCACGTCAATTATGACAGGAAAGAAAAGAACAACAAACAAATTGTGAAACAAAATACGAAGTATAAAATTATAAAGGATTGAAATTGGAATCCAAAAGAATCCCTTCTTTTTAGTATTTTTCCTTATTTACGCGTCCTTTTTTTTCTCTTCCTATCTTATCCTTCTTTGTACTAATCTTTGATAGTAATAGTCGTTTTGGACAATTGGGATCCTTCATTTTTGTCCTAGAAAGAGCCCAAGTAAAAGACCGATAATAAATGATGGTAATATTAATAAAGACTTACAATTACTCTCCGATTGTGATTAATCACAAAAGATGGTAATGATAATTATTAATGGGATCATATGCATATACAATGGTTGATCGAGTACTAGTATCATAGACGCATTTTATTTACAGAGCCTTTATAACGTGAGTAGTTGATGTTTAAAAAATGTGACATATTCGATTGTTTATTTATGTGGCTATACTGAACTTGAAGTGCTCTATGGACTAGAAAATCACAGCATGTGATCAACAGGAAAGACACCAAGGACTATGTAAGAAAGAGTGCACTAAACATCTACAAAAAGGATAGGAATGTAAATAAAAAATTGGATAATATATTCCTTCTTGCTTCTTCTGCCCATAATCTTGTCGCTTCTTTTTGTCTTCCTTTTATGATGGTATTGGGATCCTACAATTACTTCTTGCAAAGGACCAATAAGACCCCTTTTATTTTAATAGCTTCCAAAGTGCCCCTCTAATGTTATGTTATGTCAAACTTTATTAATTACATTGAGAAGAAAATTTCACCTATACACTAATTTAGTAATACTAGCAAAATTGATCCATGTGTAATTAAGTTGTCCGAATTATTGAGTTTCAAGCTAGTTCTGATTTATACCTTAAAAGCCACATGTTTTGAATAAAATACAAAATTTAGTCAAATTCATTAATTTTAACTCTCGGCCTCCCTTAATACAAGGGGGATGTGCACAATACAAATGTACAATGAGTAGAGTAATCATCAAGATACTTTGTGTGACATGCTAGGTTGGGTTATGAAAAATAGCCACCATTAACAAAGCAATGGGAAGTTGAAGCCTTTGTTGAATTACATTGGCCAATTCACTTTTAAATTACTTAGGGTCAAAGTTGGACTCACAATCCACCATATGAAGTGTATGTGCAACCTAATAACATGAACATACCAGTCTCATAATGCCCCTTGACTCTTGGTCACCCCATAGTAAACAAAGTGCATCTCAGCGCATAGTTGCTATGCGTTTACAATGCATACAGGATGACAGAAATGTAAATTTAGCAAGCTTTAGAATTAAAAATGAAAAAAACTGACTCTACAGTGGTACATTGTAATGTACCATTATGCATGTATAATGTACCATTAAAGTATAAGTTGTCTTAATAGTAATTTTTGTGTACTATTATGCATGTAGTGGTACTTTTTATCATCTTATAGGTTGAATATTTTCCCCCAAAATACTTACCACCTGTCACCTATTATGCATGTAGTGGTACATTTTTCCATCCTATTTATTTGCTAACAAATAGCAGCTATGCGTTAAGGGTTAACCTAGTAAAAGTTCACTTCTTTATCGAATAAAAAGTCACATTTACTTCAAGACTTTAATTTAACTCAAATATTGGACACTCCTTTGACAATTCCACATAATGATACAAGTACAATGGAGTACACATAACACGTGAACTATAACCTTTACTAATATACTTCTAGCCAGAGTCCTAGTAACATAAGCCGGACTTACACCTATGCTTCTAGCCGAGTCCTAATAACATACGCCGGACTCGTAAGTCCGTAACTACATCCCTCTCACACGAGGTCTATCTATCAATCCTTCACGGGTTTCAATAACATTTTTGTCAATGGAAGGAGTAATAATGACTCCTCATATAAAAAATTGACACCCTAAAAAAAACCAAAAAACCATATTCTTTCCCTTCTGTATCTGTTATACTCCCTCAACAGCTTGTCTCCATCTTTCCAAATTCCTGCGACTTCAAAAAAAAAAAAACACACCCAAAAATTAAAAAAAAGCCTTCTTTTTTCACTTTCCTTTTCTCCAAATCTCTCACTTTTTTCACCTCTTTTTCAATTTCTTCTGCTTCTTCCGAAGCTTAAAACAAACAACAATGGCTACACTTTCAGACATTTCAGTTTCAGCATTCATAAACATAATCACTGCTTTTGCTTTCTTGCTTGCATTTGCACTTCTCAGAATTCAACCCATAAATGACAGGGTTTACTTCCCTAAATGGTATTTTAAAGGCCAAAGAAAAGATCCTGCTTCTACTAATTTTGTGGGTAAATTTGTTAATCTTAATTTCAAAACTTATTTTACTTTTCTCAATTGGATGCCTGAGGCTCTCAGACTGTCTGAAACTGCGCTTATTGAACATGCTGGCCTTGATTCTGCTGTTTTTCTCCGGATTTATACTCTTGGGTAACTCTTTTTCCCCCTATTTTTGCACAATTCTACTCTTTTTAGTTGTAATTTTGGATTATTATTAGTGGGTTTGATTTTATTTTGCTCTAGAACTTGACTATAGTGATTGATGGGTGTTTAATTTAACCGAATTTGATGCTTGTTTCTGGGTTTTTAATGTAATGCTAGTAGTAAGATTGAATTTTGTTTTTGCAATTAGTACTAAATTTCTGCTTGATTAATTTCGTATTTTTAGTGGGGTGCGTGTTTTTTTTTTTTTTTTTTTTTTTTATTTTAATAATACATTTATGTTTATTTTGTTTTTGTGGGTTGTAATTGACTACTGAGAAAGGGTTACATTTTTGCTGTAATAGAGATTGATTATTGTTTTACCAAGAGTGACTTAAAGTTCCAGCAAAAAAAAAAAAAAAGTGACATGAATTCAGACACTTTTTCCTGGTGTTTCGGCTTAAGTGTTAGTTTGAATATGTATAGCTTCAATTTGTTGCTTGTTTGGCATTGGAAAAGTGACAATGGATGAATCTTGGAGTGACTGGCGTTTTATACTGCTGACTTGTTGAGAACTTTGGAAGTATGAAATTTGGTGTTTCGAGTATAATGTGTAAATTTCTGGTTTTCTTGGGAATGTAATGTTAGTTTTAGACCTTTTCAAATTTCTAGGGAGTAAATGGTTACGTCTCCTAATACAATATGATTTACGTAGTACTAACTTTGCGTTGAACCAAGTAAATTCATTTACTAGTATATTATAATGATCAACTCAGTTCCTAAATCCTTTGATTAGACTTTTTCACGGTGCTGCCAACTATTTTGTGTTACAAATGATTAACCAAGATTGTGGTTATCATGCTAATATTGTTCCCGTTCTTTCCTCCACAGCTTGAAAATTTTCCTGCCTATGATGATTTTAGCACTTGTGGTACTTGTACCAGTCAATGTATCAGGAGGAACATTGTTTTTTCTGCGGAAAGAATTGGTCACGAGTGATATTGACAAGCTTTCAATATCAAATGTGCCTCCTAGATCATATAGGTGAGTGTTCATTATTGTCAATTTGTTGCCCGGTGTGAACCTTAGCCTTGCCCAAAATCAATTTAGTGGACTAACGACCTGAAAATCATGATTATAACTAAAAGATGATAATATGCTTCTGTTGATGCAATTGTTTAATGAGTAAAGTGAGCTGATCTACTGAGATGACAAGAGCTGTAATTTCGTAAATTCCAGGTTCTTTGTGCATATTGCAATGCAATATCTGTTTACGTTTTGGACTTGCTTCATGCTTTACAAGGAATATGATACAGTTGCATCCATGAGATTACAATTTTTGGCTTCCCAGCAAAGGCGTGCAGAGCAGTATACGGTATTATTTGCCTCATCCTTTGCTAGCTTTTAGTGACAACCACATCTTTTGTAACCCATTATTATGTGCTGCTTCCACTATGTGTCTCTTTTTTAGATCCCTCTTGACTAAAGCTGCAATAGTTTGGAGTTTTTACGTATTATTGCATACTGGTGATATTTCTTCAGTATTCATTATTTATGTATTTTGGTTACCCCACCATTTCACTCCTCCGAAAGAGAGAAAATTTATGAAGTCATGCCAATATCTTGCATTATGTCGATAAAATTCTCTGTATTATTGAATTGATGTCAATGTCTTGCATTATGCCAAATCTTATGAAATCTTGAGGCCTTGAGCAATATGTCACTAGTTTAAATTGTTAACATGTGAAGAAGATAGATAAGTTGCTTGTTCTAGGTTCATTGTGTAAATACTGACCTAAATGCCTTATTATTTTTTATTAATTGAGTTTGTGTAGGTAGTTGCTACGAAATTGAAGCAGTCTGTAAACTTTGCAGACACTTCATCTCCCTGCATGCAGCAAGTCAAATCACCTATTGCTAATTCTCTTTTTGGATTTTTGTTTTTTGGTTTTATTATACTTCTATTTGGTGACCTTTATTCATTGATGAGTACTGCTATTTTTGTTCGTCAGAGTTGTATATTCTTTGTGTGGGTTACATCCTGATTTTTTTTTTTAACAAAACCCTGTATACCAAGCAGTTCTAGTATGATGCCCTTAGTTCTTTTGACCGTTGCTCATGAACATGTTTGTAGAGAAACATGATTCAATTCAGTGGTCTTATGGTTACCATTTCCTTGAATTGATTTATTGTGTTTGTTCAGGTATTAGTCAGAAATGTGCCACGTGCTTCAGGCCGTTCAATCTCAGATTCTGTTGATAGTTTTTTCAAGAAAAATCATCGAAATACCTACCTCTGTCACCAGGTTAAACTTATTGCCTTGCTCATTTGATGCTGCTCAATGAGTAACATACCTTTTCTTTGCTATATGACATATTGATGTATCACATATTTAAATTCAACATTTTTTGCTAATTTGTGAAAAAATAGGGTTCCGTTTGCTATCAATGCACTTTTATTTAGTAGTTTTTATTGTTGTTAGGCTGTATACAATGCAAACAAATTTGCCAAACTTGTGAGGCAACGAGATAAACTCAAAAATTGGCTTGACTACAACCAGCTTAAGTTTGAAAGAATGCCAGAAAAAAGGCCAACGACCAAGGTAATAAGCAATTATGCCATATCAATTTAGAGATCATGATTGAGCTTTGTATTGATATGTATAAGCTGCTGGCATTACGAATGTTTATGCCTTGAAACTAATAAAGTTGATTTTGCCTTTATATTCAGACAGGATTTCTTGGTCTTTGGGGAGAAAAAGTTGATTCCATTGACTATTACAAAGAGAAATTGAAGCAGTTAGAGAAAAAAGTGAGTCATTGCAATATTCATTTTAATTTACCTAACTCTTCTAATGCATGTATGGGGATTGCGATAGTTTTTTTTTTTTTAAATCTACCTTCTCAATTCGCAATGTGTTATCTATTACATGTACTTTCTTTGGAATAAAATTTTTCCTGACAAGTATGAAGTTGGAATATATATGTGCCAGTTATTGACATAGGTATAGGACCCTTGTAATGGTTAAAATTGATCTAAATGGCTATGAAATGCTTGAAATATATTCATATTTTGTTCTAATAATTTTGTAGATGACAATGGAGCGTCAGAGAATTCTCGAACATCAAAAGTCTGTCTTGCCAGTTGCTTTTGTTTCTTTCAATTCACGGTGGGGTGCAGCAGTATGTGCACAGACAGAACAAAGTAAAAATCCTACATTGTGGTTGACTAGCTGGGCACCTGAGCCTCGTGATGTTTATTGGCGTAACCTAGCCATACCATTTGTTTCTCTCACAATTCGTAAACTTGTGATTGGGATAGTTGTTTTTGCCTTGGTTTTTTTCTACATGATTCCCATTGCTTTTGTGCAATCTCTTGCAAATCTTGAAGCTCTGGAAAGAGTTGTTCCTTTCCTGAGGCCTGTCATAGAAATGTAAGTACATGATATTGAGGTTCTTGATGTTTTTATGGCAACAAGTCTTGGCATATACTTACGTTCTGTATCTATCCTTTTCCATTTCTTGACAAGATTATTCATATTCTTGTTCCATGACCTCTGAATATGCTATCTATCCCTAGTTCCCTACCCCTTTGAGAGCTTACTTTATTAATTGTTTTTACTGTTTACTTGTTTATAACCTTAGTCATTTTCATCAAATGCAGGAAAATCATCAAGTCTTTTCTACAGGGTTTCGTTCCTGGTCTAGCACTTAAGATCTTCTTGTACATTCTTCCAGCTCTTTTGATGCTTATGTCAAAGATAGAAGGACATGTGGCTTACTCTAAACTAGAGCGTAGAGCTGCAGCAAAGTACTACTATTTCATGTTGGTGAATGTATTTTTGGGAAGCATAGTGACTGGAACAGCTTTCGGGCAACTTGATGCTTTCATCCACCAACCACCTAGCCAGTAATACTTTCCTTCTCTGAATCCCCCCCCCCCCCTTGGTTCATTCATTTTGTATTAGTCATTGACTTGACTGCTCACTTTCATCTATGCCTAGCAACATTTAGCAACATGATGAAAAAGAAGATGTATATACATATCGTACTTTGATGCTAAATATGTACACTTAGGTTGTTCACACCATATGTGTCTCGTTCTTCAGGATTCCAAGAAATATTGGCGTATCAATACCAATGAAGGCTACCTTTTTCATTACATATATAATGGTGGATGGTTGGGCTGGCATTGCTAGTGAGATTCTCCGATTGAAGCCACTTGTCATTTTCCATTTGAAAAACATGTTTATAGTTAAAACTGAGCGAGATAAAGATAGGGCCATGGATCCTGGTAGTATCGATATTCCAGAGACTCTTCCGACCCTGCAGCTTTACTTCCTTCTTGGTGTTGTCTACGCTGTGGTTACTCCCATACTACTGCCATTTATAATCGTGTTCTTTCTCTTTGCTTTCCTCGTATACCGTCATCAGGTAATTACATTTTCCTCTTTTTATGATATAATTCTCACAGATGGTTATTTTGTCCATTAGTTGAGGGTTTAACATATCATTTATCATGTCTAATCTATTTAATTGTTATGACTATTTGCCCATATAATATCTAATATTATGTCATTGTCCAGATAATCAACGTGTACAATCAACGATATGAAAGTGCTGGTGCATTTTGGCCTCATGTTCACAGCCGCATTATTGCTAGCCTTTTGATATCACAGTTGCTTTTGATGGGACTTCTCAGCACAAAAAAGGCTGCGAATTCAACTCCATTTCTTATCATTCTACCAATAATGACCTTTGCATTCCACAGATACTGCAAGAGTCGTTTTGAGCCTGCATTTAACAAATACCCTCTTGAGGTAAGGTTATTTGATTGAGTTAAAGACGACAATTTATATAGCTTTTCGGACTGATTTACTATTCAGTGTTAAAGCAGCAGAGCCAATCCTTCATCTTTCTAAGGAATCTCAAAAATGGATTCATGTGTATAAAAGATATTGACCAAAGTGAGAGTGAGGGATAGCTCAGGTGGTTAGAGCTTCCCTCTCGTTTCCTAGGAAGTTTGGGGTCGATTCTCATCACCCACCTTTATGGTTCCTGTTTACTTTATTTAATAATGATTTACTGGTGTCGATAAAACTCTCTTGTGGGTTCACCCGTTGATTTCCCTGTTTTAGTTTGATTACCAAGCATCATTTGTCAATTTCTCCACTTTATAAGTGTATTATCTACTGTACTTAATTTTGTGGGTTCCTTTGATTGGTGATTGAAATGCCGACATGAATGAATTTATTTTTATTTTTTTAAAAATATTTGTACAGGAAGCGACAGAAAAGGATGAGCAGGAGCACACCGAAGGAGCTGAACTAGCCCTAAAGCCCTACCTCGCCGATGCATATTTGCATCCAATCTTCCATTCCTTTGAGGAAGTTGAGTTTGATGAGGTCAAAGTTGATGCAGTTCGGGCTGACAAGAACCAAGCACACGTCTCAAGCCCGCCAACTCAAGTAGAAGAAATCTCTGCTTCCTCTCCTCCACAACCGCCTCAATATTACAGTTACGATCATGATTTTCATTCTTATAATTATTACCATCATCATGAGGTGCAATCTTCCCAGTACGAGCATCACTATCAGGGATAATTCCTGAAAGCTGCTTAACCAAGAGAGCACTAACTATTCAATTTTAGCTCTTAGATTCAACTAAGGTTTTATTACTGTATTTTCGCCTTCCTCACTCGGCATAGCTTTGTAGATTCTGATCTAGTTACCAAATAGTGTACATACTTTTTAGTTATAGTCATTCACTAAGGCTTGAACCCTTAATGTATGACTTCAACCATTAATATGAGTGCTTATTTAGCAAGGTTTCAAATTTCCTACAAGGTATTATTTGGTGTAAATTTGTTTCAAGGGAAAAGAATGTGGATCTAATTACTAGCTACTTCTTCCGTCACTTTTTAATAGTTACATTTGATATCTTTAAATTGTTAATAAAATGAAAACTTGCACGTCTATGATTTGAACTGCTGTACTGTAATACTTCGTATTTGGGTATTGGGTTGGACTAGCTCAAGCTCAATAATTTGGATTCTCTTATAAATCAATCAATCAATTTTTCTGTTTTGTGGGCTCATAAATTATTATTTCTCCAATAAATTGCTCCATTATTCAAAAAAAAAAAGGTGTTTCTAATTATTTTAAAATCTTAACATGAGCCCTTAGAAACAAGAAACTTAAATGCATCAATAATTCAATACTGTTATACATTTATAAATGTTGGTGAAATACTATTAATATTAGGATCATGCTAACGAATGTCCCCGAAGCGTTAGATAAATATTTAAAATATTTCCTAAATTAGTACTCTCTCCATTTTTTTATAAGCTAGAGTTGGAAAATTCCACTATTTATAGGTCGTCATTGACTTAATGTTTTTAACAATATATAATATAAAAATATGTAATTATTATTTATTTTAATTAAATTTTTGTACTTTTACTAATCTTATCCAACGCCTCCGGGGCGTTCGTTAACTTTTTTTCATATTGTGACAATTTTTTATTTTACAAAAACAATTGAGCAAGTGTGTGAGTGAGAATAGTAGAGTGATAGAGAATAAGGAAGATCCGCCGATTGACCGAGGGAAGAGGGGGAGAAAGAGAATTAAGTAGTCGGTCCAGTTTATGGTAGTGTCATTTAATACATACATGTACTCTCTTCATTTGAATTGGCCCTTTGAATTGAGGAAACCCAGATTAATCACTGGGATAAACAAAAATTGTTTATCCTATGATAATTTGGTAAATAATCAACAACTTTATCCAGTAATCATCATTGTGGGAATCGCTTTTATGAAAAATGTTATATATTTATTTATGAAAATGTTATGTGATAAACAATTAAAATAACTTATTAGATATAACTAATCTCGATTTTCACTTCATATTTACACCTTTTTATTTCTTTCTTTTTTTTTTTGGACAAAGCGCACTTTATATTTAGGCCTTGTTCACTTCACCTTAAAATAATAATTCAGTAAAAATAATTTCAGTTCAGTAAAAATAAGTTTTGTTCAGTAAAAATCAGTAACTTTAAAGAAGAAATATAATAGAAAATCAGTAAAAATAATTTCAGTTCAGTAAAATTGATTTCAATTCAGTAAAAATAATTTAAGTTTAGCAAAAATAATTTCAATTTAGTAAAAATAATTTCAGTTCAGTAAAAATAAGCTGAAGTGAACGAGGCCCTACACTTAATTAGATAAGACCTGAACAATATTCTTTAAGGTGAACAAAATAATGTTATGTACCATTTAACATTTATATTACCATTACACTCCCCAAGTACCAATTATGTTACAGTTTGACTATATTAAGGAGTACAATATTGCTGTCAACATTTGATACATCTACAAAATTGCTACTCCAGTACTCCGTATGTTAGATTTGTTACTATGAGGCGCAGTGAATGCCTCTTAAGTCTTAACACATACTCCTTTGGTCCTTTATTTTTTGCCCCATTGTAATTTTATGGGTCAAACTTGTAAAACTTTGATCATAAATTTCCGATAATCTATAAGTGATAATATATTCATGTGGGGTCTTGTTTTTTTTTTTTTTTTAAAACCACGCAAGCGAGCTTATATTAATCAATCAAACTTTTGTCCATGAGAACGTATGGGGAAATCTCACATGGACTATGATTAACCCATACTTGCTCATCGCCGAACGGAACAAACCTAGCTAAATGATGAGCGACAAAATTTCCTTCTCGCTTTACATGAGACCAAGAAATAAAATTGAACCAAGAAATATTACTCATAACATCTTCTAAAATTGAATCTAAATCAGAGAGAAAGAAGGTTCCTTTGGAGAGTTTGGAGACCACCGACTTGCAATCCGTCTCGACAATGACTTCTTTAAGCTTGAATCTCTTAGCTAACTGAACTGCCCATGGGGTCTTGTTAGAATCACCTCGTTGTATATTTTATTAATATCCAATTTTTATAATTTTTATGCGTATAGAAATTAAGATATATACGTTTGAACACGCGTCTTTAAGACCGTGAAAAGTCAAATGGGGCAAAAAATAAGGTACAGAGGCCAGAGGGAGTACTCCGTATTAAACTAACTGGTTTTCATACTATCATAATTGGTGTACATTGATGATATACTCCATATTAATTAGACTAACTCGTGTTATTGCAGAGTACGTTGATGATCTAAATGAGAAGTAATCCGCTAGGCAACTATAAACTTGAATTGCACGGAAGAGTAATCCGCTACGCAACTATAAACTTGAGTTGCACGAAAGAGTAACCAGAGGGAGTACTCCGTATAAAACTAACTGGTTTTCATACTATCATAATTGGGGTACATTGATAATGTACTCCATATTAATTAGACTAACTCGTGTTCATACTATTATAATTGCAGGGTACGTTGATGATCTAAATAAGGAGTAATCCGTTAGGCAACTATAAATTCGAGTTGCACGGAATAGTACTGTATACTCCCTCCGTATTTTATTACTTGCTCCACTTTTCTTTTGTGGCCGTATTTTATTACTTGTTCCATTTCTTTTTTGGAAACCTTTCACAATATTTTACTAATTTTTTCTTTCCTAGTAGACCCCTAACTATCAACCAACCTCACTCCCTTCATATTTTATTACTTTCTATCATTTCTCTTAAAACTCCATGCATGAAGAAATGGAGTGAGTAATAAAATGCGGAGGGAGTACAAGCTAATAAGTATTGAACAACTATTAGTATATAAAGACTCTAAAGAGAGTACATAACTACATATCATTAATTAGTGAGATTTAGATCCTTGAATTTGGGGTTAGTGATTGATGTTAGTAGAAAATAAAGAAAAGTTTATTACGCAATAGTTTTGACTTTTAAAAGGTCAACATATCATGGCATCATCATTCTTGAGTTCTTCACATGCCGCAAAGCCAGCTAAATTATGCACTTTACTAGTTTTTCTTTGCAAGACTTGGAGATGCTTCCACCTTACGTCAACCAAATCAATCACATTTCTGATTTTTAGATGCTTGAAGTGCGGTGCACTATTTCATTCTTGTTTCCAACTACCTATGCTTTGATACTCAGTAGCTAGTAAGCACGGCCTCTGTTTCTGATTAATTGCAACACTTGTCTTTCTGATTATTATATTAGTATATAATAACATATTTGTTGTTATACATGATTTTTTATACAAATCAAGTATGGAACCATATGATATTAGGATATATGATATGAAATTTACAATTTTTTTTTTATGGTAGTTGGAGTCCTGCCAATATTTTGATGTAAGACAAATTTTCTTGTCATGAGAAATCTTTGCTACTTAGACATGCAGTAAAACAGAAATTGAGTGAGAACTTTGTCCAGTATTGTAATTCATCACCGGAATGTGACTGAACACAAAAAAATGTCGACCCATGCAAACGTTATAATAAAATAATCTGATAAAAGTTGAGTTATATAAAAGGCATTTAAAGGTGTCAAAAACTGACCCGATCCAATCTGATCTAAAAAAAAAAATTCAATTTAGATTTCGACTTGTATCATGACACAATAATTTTACATAACTCAACTTTCAAATAGATCCGATCCGACCTCACCAAACACAACTCAAGTACCCGAATTGACACCAATAAGGCTATTACTAATAGTCTTATACAATTGAAAGTTGGACGTATACATTTATACATGACATGAATCACGTTTAATATGGCGTAGCAGTCATACACATCAATTTATTAGGAGTGCTTCCCAGAGTTCCAACATATTGAGAAGACTGGCAACACCCGTTTATACTCATTCATGGTGCAAGTAGTTGAATGAGCATATTCATTATTTTATTTATTTATTTATTTTTTGCACCATGACTATATTTAATTACATGATTGTTTCTTCAGAAATTATAAAATACTTCTTGCAATATTTGAAAATATGAAGTATGAATTATGGTGAACTTACAAAGATTTTTCATTCTAATATTTCTATAAGATTCGACATCAATGATTTTGATTTTTTTTAATTGAATTTCGTTTATGGTTGGAATATTACTTATTTTTAAAAAAAATGTGATATATATTCATTATACAAAATAGTAAATTGATGAAGCATTTTATGATAATCTCTTAAATTATCATTTACCTAGAGATGTGGAGTGATTATTGTTATAAATGATGATGTCGTATGACCGTCTATTAACGACTAACGATTAATCACTCGTCTCTCACAGATAAAAATTACGTAAATATCAATGAGTAACTCATTTATATAAACTTCTTAAATGTGTTGGTTGATTTTGAAATAAAATCGAGTCATTTTCTCCCTATACACCAAAATCCAACAAAAATGTTTTAAAAAATAGTCATAAAAGTAATAAATTTTGCCGTTGAATTCAAAAGGCAACATAGGCAGGGTTGAATCCCTCGCAACCTTGTTACTCAAGACATCCACTTGGTACTGCTTGTGCACCCTCACATTCTTCAAGAAGGATTACAATTAACGTGAGTCTGCCAAATTATAAATGTGATGAGCATAAATGTCAAGTGAACAAACATTATTGGTTACAGAGTATTTTTTTTTGTTTAATCTCAAGGGTAATCACTCGTTGATTAAACCAGAGCGTATTATATTAGACTCGATTCAACTAATCCGAATTCAATCGGGGTCAGGCTCAAATTGCGGGGGCAAAAGCATTTATTAGGTCTCAAAACTCTTTAAAAACACTCAAAACATCCCACATTCCACACATTCCATCCTCCCAACAAAATTTTAGTTTTATTTTCTGACAACTGGAAAAAAAAAAAAAAAAAAATGGCAGAAACTATCAGCACTCATCATCAAACCATCAAAAACCCAGAAATTCAATACAATTCTTGGTTTTCCCCAGAAACAGGCATTTACAGCAGTAAACATCCCAAAATTAATCTCCCTAAAACCCCATTTCTTGACATTGTTACTCACATTTTCTCTTACCATAAAAATGGCATCAGCAACTCTGTTCTTGTTGATTCTTCATCTGGGTATTCAATCCCATATTCTGAACTTTTTCCTCTTGTTAAATCCATGGCATGTGGGCTCCACCAAATGGGGATTTCTAAGGGTGATGTTGTATTGATTTTCTTACCAAATTCAATATATTTTCCAATAATTTTTCTGGGTATTGTTTATCTAGGTGCCATTGTTACACCCATGAATCCTCTGTCTTCTTTCTCTGAGGCAAAAAAACAAACACTTAATAGTCATGCAAAATTAGCCTTTACTCTACCTGAAAATGCAGAAAAGTTATCATCTTTAGGCCTAAAAACCATTCAAGTTGTTACAAATGTCCTTATTAAAGAAACCCAGAATTTTCCCGAGTTTTCTAACCTCATTTTTGGTAAAATTCATGAAAAGACTCCATTTTTACCCCCTAAAATCAACCAAGATGATACTGCAGCAATACTGTATTCTTCCGGTACGAGTGGTGCAAGCAAAGGTGTTATGCTTACACACAGAAATCTTATTGCAACATTGGAGTTATTTGTAAGATTTGAAGCATCACAATATAAAGAAATAATGGATCATAAAAGAAATGTATATTTGGCTGTTATGCCAATGTTTCATGTTTATGGGCTTGCATTATTTGGAGTTGGTTTGATTTCATTGGGAACTAGTATAGTTGTGATGACAAAATTTGATATAAATGAGGTTGTTAAAGTGATTGATAAGTTTAAGGTAACACATTTTCCTCTTGTTCCACCTATTTTGGGAGCATTGACAGCAAAAGCTAGGAGTTTAGGTGGTGTTTTTGGGGTTAGTCAGTTGTGCAGTTTGAAGCAGGTTTCTTGCGGTGCTGCCCCTTTAACTACTAAAATTCTTGCTGATTTCTTGCACACTTTTCCTACTGTTGATTTTATTCAGGTAAGTGAACTTTATTTATTGATTCTTTATTCATTTTAATGGGTCACTATGGCATTTACCTATTCTACTAGTAGTCTAGTATTGATTGTTCTACACACTTTTTTTTTTTTCTTTCTTTCTTTTCTAGTTTTATATTGCGTGATGATAAAGCTATCTCTAAAACGAGGCAAAGAGAATTTTACTCTGAAGGGTACTTTTTTTTTTTTAAATTGGTGACATATATGAGGACATTTTGGGGTTTTTACGAGTAACATTAGGTGTTCATCTCTTAGATGGGGTTATCATGACTCGGGGGTGAGTGGGGGTGCTCTAGTATCATGTTAAAGAAAAATTATCTTAATATAACCCAAATTAGCTCAAACTAAAAGCTAGGGTCATATACCCTTGAATAATATTTTTCCATTCATAATCCAAAATGATTAACTAAAAGCTAGGGTCTTAATACTTTTGAATTACTTAATAATATAAAGATTTGACTCATAAATTGACTGAAAACGATCCAATATTAAACCTTTATTATCATACCAACCTATTTGACAGGTTCATTTGGTAACGGAATCTTGTAACTAGTCATACACGAAATTATAAAAACTGAATCCTTATATTATTTACTGTACTTATTTTGGGGTTAATTTGCTTTGAAAATGGATTCTTGAATAAGTTTTTCAATTTACTATTGTAATAAACTTGTGACTTCAGGTGCAAATAATCTAGTGCATAATATTATGCAGGGTTATGGCATGACTGAGACAACAGCTGTAGGAACTCGTGGATTCAATGCACCAGGAAAAACTCACAAGTACACTTCAATAGGCCTCTTGGCTCCAAATATGGAAGCAAAAGTGGTTAATTGCAGTACAGGTTCATGCATGCCACCCGGGAAGGCCGGAGAACTGTTGCTGCGCGGTCCTGGTATCATGAAAGGTACGTGAAACACCGCCATTTGTCTAGTGTACATTACATAGACACTACATAATTCCACCAAACGAACATTTGGAATTTTATTATATTTGGACATGTATGTTCCTATGTTTAGCACGAGTACCTGAGCCACGTATGTATCATAGGTGTTGATCATACGGAATTAAGTACGTACATTCCTTACACGATCATAACAAGCTAAGCCTTCTGTGAATGACAGGATATTTCAACAACGCAGAGGCTACAAGACAAACAATCGACGAAAATGGTTGGCTGCTTACTGGGGACATAGTGTATTTTGACAATGATGGTTACATATACGTTATTGATCGGTTGAAGGATATCATCAAGTATAAGGGCTTCCAGGTATGAACTGTAAAAATAAAAAAAAAAAAAAAAAAAAAAAAAAAAAAAAACCAAAAAAAAACACCATATTTAACTAGGAGTATTTTACTGTATGTCAATTTTTAGTCTAACAGGAATTCGGGTTTCTTTCAAATTCCCATCTACAGATTGCTCCTGCTGATCTTGAAACTATACTGGTGTCTCATCCTGAAATAGCTGATGTTGCCGTTACTGGGTATGTTACTATATACTAAACTACTATGAAGTACGAAGTATTATTCACTAAGAAGTACGTAAAATTGTGCATATAATTGAAATGTCTAATGTTTATTAACTTATCAAAGTGTTATCTGAAAAATACTACTACTAGAGATGAGAAGAATAGTCCAAGTAACAACATAGTATCAGTATTTTTACTGTCATTTTTATATATAATCTACGACATTATCAAAAACAAACAAATCATCTGAATTATAACGTTTGTACTTCGTATAACGTAACTGCATGTGTCCGATCCAGTGTTGCTGATGACAAAGCTGGGGAGATACCGGTAGCGTTTGTCGTGAAGAAGCCGGGAAGCTTACTGTCTAGGAACGACATTGTCAAATACGTTGCAGACATGGTTAACACTCTTACCTTAAAGATTATATATATAGTTTCGTAAAAAGAAGATGAAAAATCAAGTTCGACGAATACATAAAGCAACATTAAAGTGATGCTAATTGTATTGAGTTGTTGCAGGTAGCGCCACACAAGAAAGTGAGAGAAGTGGTGTTTGTGAACTCGATACCGAAATCAGTAGCAGGGAAAGTACTAAGGAGAAATTTGAAAAACTTACTGCCTTCCAACAGTTCCAAGCTCTAGTATTTCTTAATTTCTGTAAATTAGACTGTGAAACTGTGATCATTTTTGGTTTTGTGTCATATTATTTGCTTGATTTAGCTCAAGTGTAATTTGATCCTCTTTTGTCAAGAAAACAGTTTCTTGTATGATATTAATTTACAGAGTAATCAACATTTGATTAGCAAATTGCGCTAAAAGTTGTACTCCTCACCAATTTGATCGACAAAAATTGCTAATGCGAAATTTTGGTATTATACTCCGTATTATTTCATAAAAAGTTGATACTCGAAAATGACTACTGGCATATTTGCTAATGCAAAATTTCGGCATAGGTATATTTCATTTAATAAAAAGTAGATATTTGAAAAACACACATTAAGACAATTTTAACAAGTAGTCATATGACTATATTTAATCTTATATATAAATCACAATCTTTTATCAAAATGGTGCGGGAGCATAGTAAAAAAAAAAAATAAAAAAATTCAAGTAAGGGCACTTAAACTAAAACACAGAATGAGTACACGATTAAAGCTTCGTAAAGATATAATTGTGTTTTACCGAAACCATTATAATGTCAAAATACAATTTGTCTAAGTAATTTCAATTCGGGATCGAACTAATTAAAAATATTTAAAGGTGTAAGACAAACGACATTGTTGATTACATTGCTCACGAGACTAAAAATTGAGGGTTAAATTTGTTGGGCAACCTTCCCAAAACATTGCAAAATTGTTTGCATCACTACACTGGGCCATCATGCATTGGGCCTGCCAGTCATATCTTTGTCACTTGCTTTTCTTATAACACTTCAGAGTTCAGACACATGCAAATGAATCATGTTTTGACGTTTTGTCAGTATTTGGATATTATTGTTGCATCTTGCATGTACTGTTGCAAACTTACATTCCAACAATGGTCCCACAATTGAATAAAAGAGTAAACTCCTCTCTCTCTTTGCCCCTCTTCTACTTTGGCCTTGTTTTTTAGAACTGTTCGGATGAAATATGCTCTGCTCTGCTTTGTTAACTGAAATATGCTTTGCTCTGCTTTGTTAACTGAAATATGCCCTGTTCTGTTGATATCTATTCTACTCTACTGAAATCTACTCTATCATAAGCTCAAATGAACAAAGCCTTACTTTGCCTTAATCTTTTACTCCATAGTCCATACTAGTGTATACTTTTTATTTTATTTTTTTTTTTTTTTTTTTTTGCATTACTTTGATCAGTACATTTATCAATATGTAATTTTAATCATTAATATCTTTAATTGCCTATTAGTGAAAAGTGTAATAAAATTAAATAATAAAAATAGATATTGTGACTAATCTAATGATATATTATATAATAACATTTATCTATTTTATAATAATAAAAAATTAAGTCAAAGGTAGTATGTGAATAGAAGAGGTTAAATCAAAGTGATAAATTTGAAAAAACAGAGGGAATAAATAACACAAGTATGAACCGAACAAAGCTTGGTCTAGTTGGTAAGTTTGTATCCCCTAGAGGCACCTTGGGGATTCCCTTACACTTTCCCCCTGTTCCCAAAGTGTCTAGCCCGCTATCTCGGGTCGGGAATACCTGTGTGAGGTTCCGGCCCGATAGGACCCTTCTCCTTACCAACCAAAAAAAAAAATAACACAAGTATGAAATACATCTAAGTTTTTATGTATGGAGCAGTGATTAGTTATTACTTTGTACAATGTACGAGTATATCTTCATAATATATATACACTTAAAATATAATCTACATAGATATGATGTAAAATTAAATATAGTAATAGCTAAAAATGTATATTGGTAAATGTATTGGTTAACTTGTTGACTTAAATAAAAGAACAAGATAAAAATTTAATGGGCTTATTTACAATCATATTTTCCTTGGATGAGGGTTTGTATTCAACCCAATAAAAAATTATTTTCTTGTGTAATTTAAACATAAGAGTATTCTCTTATCCTATCCCTTTATTCTTAAGGGATAATTCAGGTAGGATTGAACTATGTGAGCTTCTAATTCGATAAGGCATTATTCTTTTGTACAGAGTATATATCTAAGTTATAGTAATATTTAAAAATTTATCAATTACTCGAATCATTCTATAAAAGAAAAGCAATACTTTGTAAGTCCTGTTAAAACTTAGATCCAATATATTATTTTTTCTATGGTAGGAAATCAAAGGTATAACTGAATAGACAAAATAAAAGGCGTGCGAAAAACAGAGACAAATAATGAATAGTGCAAAATAAAAAAACTATTGTACATTAGCCAAGCTTAATCTAAGATACATCACGAAAGTTGATATTATTCGAGGGCAAGTAATCCCTACTCATGTTCTCCAAGAAAATAGCATGAACAATTGACGATCCTCCAAGAGTCCACAATTCCCCTTAACATTATCAATTATCACCCATTTGTATTTCAAAGTTGGCTAACTAATTAACACTTGCACGATTTACATTTTTAACTAGTAATCACTCATCCTACTTCATAATCTGTAATTACTTACTCTAAAATTTATTGTGTGAGATGATCATTAATATTAACGTGTGAAGTTGCTTTCAAAATGTAGTAATATAAATTTATACTTACATTTATAAATTTAAAAGCACATAGTCAGATTATTTTCAAATTTCAAACATACACACTAACACACACAAAGAAGGGAAAAAAAAAAAAGAAAAAGGTGTTGATTGATTGATTATGAGATGGTGAGTTGGGTTGAGACAACTCCAAATTTAAGAAGATCCAAGAATGGCTGCATGGGCCTAAATGGCTAAATTCACAAAGCTATATCTTAGCTTCACTGGCCCAATACGGTCCTTCTTGGATTAGCATAAGATCCATTGGATCTCTAGTGGCCCAATGGGCTGACTTCATGGTAATAGACTAGTAGGCTAGTAGGGTGGCCATGGAGTGAGAGAGAGAATGAGTACAATGTAAATGACAAATCAACTAATGAGCCACCTTGTCTCTTATAGTACAAAATAAAATCACCTTACTACGCAATACTAACCGTGTAAAATTTGACTGCAAAGGAATATTAATGTATAAGTACTATGAAGTGCGGAGTATATTATCACCGAAGGAGTAAATATCAATTTGTACATTTTTT
Organism: Chenopodium quinoa; assembly: GCF_001683475.1. Taxonomy (NCBI): domain Eukaryota; kingdom Viridiplantae; phylum Streptophyta; class Magnoliopsida; order Caryophyllales; family Amaranthaceae; genus Chenopodium; species Chenopodium quinoa. The sequence continues at coordinate 4,672,101 of NW_018743175.1, forward strand.
TTTATAAACTCTGCCTTTTCTCCAATATATATTCATAGACATATAATAAGATAACACCTTTCATATAAATGCTATAATTAATCCGTATGAGTATTTGGTTACGTAGTACAAAGGATGGTTGTAAACCTAAAAAGGTAGATATTATTTAATTACAAAAATTTTGCATTGATTTACTTTCCTGAATCACTCTCATAAATATCTATTCCTAATAAAGAGGATATGGCCACTTTTCTAGTTAAAATTCTATTTTGTCTAAGATATAGGCAAAAACGTAGAATTCAAATTTTATTATAAATTTAACATTGTATATTTTTACACTCAAATTTTAAAGTTGTTGGAGTTTCATTCTTTTTTCAGCAATGCACTACTCTCCAATCCTATCTATCAATTTTTCGAGGTTGATGTTACATAGAGTAGCATTTCAAGCACAAATGAAGAAAATGATTCCAAGATGCTTAATTGATAAGGTACAATTCTATATTTCTATTTTTAATTTTTGAAGCTTGATTTATCAATGAATCCTCTTTCAAATAATTTTCCAATAAGCAATAAATTAATGGATGACAATCTATGTACTCCTAATAATATTCTCCTTATAAGATTAAATATAATTTCTATCGATGTGGAAAAGCCACTTAACCAAACCCTAGAAGTTTGTTTATATCCTTTTGTAGAGATATAAACAAACTTCTAGGGATAATAAGTTTAGAAAGTTTAAATAAGATAGATTAGGGTTAATAAGTTCAAATAATACAAGGAATGATAAGAACTAATAAGATTAAAGAAAATAAGGTGAAGTGAAAACTACGTTCATGTATTTGTGGCGAACATGAGAGGAATTAGGTTTGATCATTAGGATTTGGCTCCAAGGTCTCCAACTCTCTAATATTATGCTTAGGCTCTCTTGTTAAGTTTTGCTTTAATCAACTTATTTTATCTGAAACTACTCCTATTCAATCAATATTTTATTAATGCCGAGAGGGGACCCTTGCCCTTTATTCCCAAGATAAAAACAAGTGAGACAACCTCTTGAATGCTCATCATTCACACATTCAACTAATCAAAACCACACTCTGAAATTTCTCCGGGAGATTACCCCTTCTTAGCTCTTTGATAAGAACGGCTATTTTGTATCCATACAAAACAGTTTAAGGCCCCCACAAAACCAAAAATATTTGGGAATTTCAACCAAAAATATGCCACAAAAACCCCACAAAACTCACAATTTTTGTTACCCTCAAACTCACTCTCTCAGTACTATCATCCTATACTACCATGGCTACTGCCATGGCAGTTGCAACAACTAATCTATCATTTAGCCCTTTAACTAATCGCAAAATGATGAACACAAAATTTGTTAGGGAAAAATCCCAGACCCTTTAATGTTGGTGTTAATCCCATCAAATGTCTATCAAATAATGAAAAATCAGGGATACCCATTAAATTTGTTGGTTCTGGGTACCGATTTTTGCAATTGGGTCCTCATAAAACCCATTCAAATCGAATTTTTTTGGCAAAATCACTTGGTTCTAGTTCTAAAGATGGTGTTACTTCCTCAATCTTTCAAACTGTGAGTATCAACTTTCTTTTACCAATGTATTCATAATGTCATTGTTGCATTGAGACATTGTTGATTATTGAGTGTATTATTGTTTATTTTGACCTTTTATGTGATTTGGGGTGATAAAATGTGTCGTTTTGTTTACAATACACCCGTTGCATGTAAGTATATACGAGTAAGAACTATTGATCTACTATACATATTATTTATGTATTAATTTGATTGAAATAAATGAAATTGAGGCGGGTTATTGTAAAAGCCCAATTTTGATTGCCATTATGTATTTTATTGATGTAATTAGGTACCAAGTATAATTTAGATGTTGATTGAATGTTAGTTTTTGGCGGGTTGTTGTTAGGATGGCTTACTAGCTAACAAAGTGATTTGGTGTTCATTGATATAATCAGGTGGTGGGTGTACTGCATTTGGTTGTTTCACTGGGGATTATTTTGGCAATGGATAAGTTGCTGAAGCAGGCTTTTGTAGCTGCATCAATTCAATTCCCAAGTGCATTATTTGGAATGTTTTGTACATTTTCAGTTTTAACGATCCTTGACACTATAGTTCCGGCTGCTGCAGCGAGTTTGGTGAACTTTTTTGAGCCAGCCCTTTTGTTCATTCAAAGATGGCTTCCGTTGTTCTATGTTCCTTCACTGGTAATCTTGCCTCTTGCTGTTAGAGATATACCCGCAGCTTCTGGATTGAAGATCGTTGGCATTTTAGGTATTCACGCTTATTACACCCTTATATACATGCTTTTAGTGTTTGCTCCTTTTTGGTGTAATTCATGTTTAAAACTGTTGTGACACCTTTTCTAACTTTCTTTGTCTTTTGGATTTCAATTGTCTGCTATTGTTTTAATCATGGTTTTGGATGAAAATGTTTATTGTTTTTAATTAGTGCATTTGGATTTTGTTTATTGTTCAATCAATGCTTGTTCTGAATTTCTCTGAATTTATATCATATAACCTTTGAGGCCATAATTTCTTTCAGCTTCTGAGTGTATTGAGCAACAGTGCTACAGAGTGTGCTGTTAAAACTTGGTATCACTGGGGTGCCAAATTATGTCTTTGTTAAAGATAATCTATCTGACCAGAATTACTAGTGAAGAAATAGAAGATCATGTCAACTGTAATAGATAGGTTTCCACATTATGGATTTCGAAACCAGTGCACAACCAAGTGTCCTCAGCTACAATTATAGGCATTGGACTATGTAAATACCAAAATAGTAATATGGTTTTTAAAGTGCTATGTACTTGGTGAAAGAATCGCCAATGCTATCAGTAGTTACCAGCTTATTAATGATTAATTCGATTTAGATTGTGTGACATGTCTTCTTCACTACAGACTAGACATAATTTCTTTTCCTTTAGTAAGTAGTCATACGGCTCTTGCCATATTAGAGCCTGATTATGTCTCTATATCTAACCATGTGTTCTTTGTAGCTGGTGGGTGGCTAGCTTCGCTTTGTGTTGCTGCGTATACAGCTATAGCTGTGAGGAACCTCGTCAAGACAGAAATGATACCTGCTGAGCCTATGTCGAAACCACCTCCCTTTTCTGCTACTGAAGTGTGGGCTTGGAGTGGCATTTTCATTGCATCATTTTCTGGCGCATACCTATACCCAACTATACTGGGAACTGCTGCTCGCACCTGCCTTCCTTTCTTGCTTGCAGCAACAGTACTAGGCTACATGATTGGCTCTGGGTATGCTTTTGTTTTCACCGCTCTGAATTCTCTGACTGATGGATGACTAGAACATTGTTGATTTGGTAAAAACTTATCCTTCTTTTCTTTTGCATTTAGGTTACCTTCTGCCTTGAAGATGCTATTTCATCCAATTATCTGTTGTGCACTTTCAGCAGATTTGGCAGCCTTTGCCTTTGGGTACATCTCAAAATCTGGAATGGATCCTGTTTTAGGTTTGCAACCAACTTTGCTCAGAGTCTATAGTAATATAATGCTTTGGCTTAGTCATGCCAGGTGAAATTAAAAACCTGAAATCGGAGTGTATCTTTGTATCGGTGACTCAATGTGTGTATATTTTGTAATTTTTTTCCATCTAGGGTCTTCTTGGTTTCATCACTTCTTCCCTTTTAAGCCTCTTTCGTATACATGAGGTTGTTAGAGTAAAAGGAAATCTAATTGATAGCTCTTTTTGCAAAAATAAGCAGGATAGGCTTTGCTTATCTCTTCCTAGGCTAACGCTAATACACTGTGACTGTGGTCTCTGAAGGATATTATCTAACCAAGGTGTCAACAAACCCTGGAGCTGGTGACATTTTGATGGGATTCTTGGGATCTGTTATCATTTCCTTTGCCTTTTCTATGTTCAAACAGAGAAAGGTAATGAAATAAAATCCTCTCCCACCAGTTTTTATCATTGCTACTAAAATTATTGTCTTAATATTAATCTCTTGACCTGTAACCTCTGGTGTTCAATACTTCTCAGCTTGTGAAGAGGCATGCAGCAGAGATCTTCACTTCTATCATTGTCGCAACACTATTCTCTTTGTATTCAACTGCTCTCGTAGGGCGTCTTGTTGGGCTTGAACGTTCTTTGACTATTTCGATTTTACCACGGTGTATCACTGTGGCTTTGGCCCTCAGCATTGTCTCTTTATTTGAAGGTAAAAGCTCTATGCACTATTTTGTAAGCTTGACAAATAGGAACTCATTTGTCCTGAGGTTTTTTTTCCAAGCATTCTTTAACTGGTGCTGAAAATGGAAAGCTTGATAAACTTCTGCTTATTTAGGTACAAATTCGTCCCTAACCGCTGCTGTGGTCGTGCTAACTGGTCTTGTTGGGGCCAATTTTGTGCAATTTGTGCTCGATAAGCTGCAGTTCCGCGATCCCATTGCTCGAGGAATAGCTACGGCATCTAGGTGAGAAACTTATACAAAGACTCCCTTTGTTCCAAACATTGGTCATTCTTACTAATTTCTTTTGGTCAAATTACAATTCCCTTCCACTAAGCTTATGCATTATTAAATGTTGTTTCGCTATATCAATATAACTTGAAGCCTAATTTGCAATATCATTACAATAATCAATGTTTCTTTACCAATACATATTAACGAACTTACAAACTTTTTAATGTATGTGGTTCAAGGCCTTTACATGGTCGAGATTTATTGATTTCAGTGGTTCAGTATTGCTTGCTTTGATTTTCCTGATATAGCTCATCGTAAGATCCAACACCTCTGAACTTTTGCTCATTTTACCAATTCTAAAACTACATTATTGGTGTTCAATATAGTGCTCATGGATTAGGGACAGCAGCTTTATCAGCAAAGGAACCAGAGGCACTACCATTCTGTGCAATTGCGTATGCGCTCACTGGAATCTTTGGCTCCCTTCTATGCTCAATTCCTGCTGTCCGCCAAAGTCTGCTTGCTGTGGTTGGTTGATTTTTCTTGGTTCATTTGCTGTAAATTTTTTCCAGATATTACTAAGTAACATAAACTTCCTATGTACATTGACGCATTGTACATAATGATTCGTTGTGGCAAAGTATATTCGTTTTCGTTGTAGATAATTATGGTTCAACCTATTTTTCGCACATGGTTTATTTTATATTGTCCTCAAATGTTTATCGAAGACTATCTTTGATGGACTCCTTCACAACCAGGCGACGAAACTGAAGGGAGAATGTAAAGATTTGTTGAATGCCTGGTATATACTTGTAACTCTCATTAGCATCAATAAAGCAATGGTGGGTGAGATACTGAGATGTGAACTTATTTTAAACCCGTCTATGCTGCCCTTTGATGCTGTAATATCGTCGTTCTGTACAATTATATATCTGATTGGATGTAATAAGAGAGATGTGACTATGTTACTCGGACTCATTCGTGTCGAACCCTCGACACTTGGACATGGATATGATACTCGGACACTTTACTTTTAGCTCAAAATCATGGAATTTTTTTCACATAATAGCCGAGTCGGACGCTTGGATACGTACCCGTGTCGGACATGGGTACCCGAGTCTAAGTAAAATAGAATGCGAGGAACTCGAGTAACCTTTTGTATGATTGATAGTTCAACTGATTAAGTGGATCGACAAATGAAGACACCATGCATAGCCGCCATAGCAGGATGTTGTACTAGTACACAAATTTTAATTTGTATAACAAAAATTGATACGATTACCATTACTTGTAAAAACAAAAGGTCCTGACTTTAAAGGGAAAGATGCAATTGGGTATCCCATAAAATTAGTGCAGTCTACTGATTTTTTTTTTTTTTTTATTTATTTTTGGGTAACTTAACATTTCAAAGTTCAAACTAGTAATATTAGTGGCTACTCTAGAAAAAGAAAAATTATTTATTTATATACAATGTAGAAAATTTCATCACATTTATTTTATCTTGATCAAATATGTAGGTTAACATTTAAAATGGAATAAAAATTGACTTCTTCTTATAAAGGAAGGTAAGATGATTAAAAGGAGTATATTAACAAACTATCCTCCCTGATCATTTTTGTTCTTCCTGTTTCGCTATTAGGAAGGTTTAAAAAGTTATTTCCAATTGAAATCTTGAAAAAAAAATTATCTCAAACTTTATATTGTGAATGTCCAAATTTATTAACATTCTTTCATTTTTCGCTAATTGAATTTCTCAATGCATGATTTCAATTTTTAAGCGTCATTCACCCTTCTCAAACAACACATTTCTTTGTTTAAAATGGGAATATTTCATGTACTCTCTAACTCTCTATAGCTTAAGTTGATCCTCTCTCATCAAAATTCAATGAGCATAGATGATCGGAGGGATCCAGGCCTCAAGGGAGTAGGCATTAGTAGTTTTTCATTACAGAGTACCTTGTTTTAAATGAAAAAATGATATTTTTTTGCTAGTTAAAGTAAAAAATATTCATTGATTAAAAACGTTTGTTCAGACCGTCTCACTTAAATTTAGGAGTCAAAATAAAAAACGTAATTTTAAAAATTCATCCAAATCAACGAAAAAACAAATTTCTTGAAAGTGGGTCCTAAATCCGTCAAAAGATGTCAGGCAGCAGCAACACCCACTACTCTCGTCTCGTCTCCCTTCTCCCCCTATTTTGTTTACTCTTTTACTATCAGATTCGTTCATTTCCCGAGTGAAGCCTAACATTTCCCAATTTTTGCACTAATTCATCCTTATTCTGCTTCTTTTCTACCATTTTTGCACAGAAATCAGCTTGTAAAGTTCACAGCTTTTGAGCTTAGAACCTTCAATTTCAACTTCTGGATAACGGGATTTGGGTAACTTTCATAATCCCTTCATCCTTTTTTTTTTTTTTTTTCCGTTTTTTTTTTAAGAAAAATTCAAATTTTGGCTTCTGGGTACCTCGGTTTTGTAGTTTTTCTGATTTGTTTTGACTTTTGAGTTGTTTCCTTTGTATTTATGCTTAAAATGTGGCAATTTGCTGTTTCCATTTCTGTGATTTTGGGTTATTTCATATGTTTTGATTTAGTGGTTTTTGTATGAATATCTGCTGCTTTTTGTTGATTTTATTTTGTGGGATTTCTAATATGTAGTTGTAAGTTTAAAGGGTTGCTTGAAAATTGTTCATTGCATGTGTACTTCCCCCTTTTCAATCAGTACAAATTGGTTTAATTGGGTTTCTTATTTGTTTGTTGCTATGAACATGAATGATTCTTTGTATTGTTCAGGAATTGGGTGTCAGTTTACTTTTTTTAATTATCTTGGCTTTATGAGTTGTTGATTCCTCTAGGAACTCTATTATCTTGACATCCATTTTTAGTATATGGAGCAATCTTAGTGGTACGGAGGGAGTAATTAGGCTAGTGTGTAGAGAATATTAGAGTCCATTGTTGCTTGAAATGTTGGTTTTATCTATGAAGGGTGAATATAGTTGTAGTTGGAGGTATATTCGCGCAATCGGTTTCTGTATCCTAGACTGTTATCAACCAACTTGATGTTAATTTCCCATTGAAATTCTTCTTTCAAGGGTTTTCCTGAGATAAAGTTATTTAGAATGGGTAGGATGTTTTGTGTAGCTTCTTGATTGTTTAATAGCTGTATTCAGTTGATCAATTGTTTTAAATTTCTGAAAAAAAGGTTGAACTTTGTTTGCTTTTTGTCTGCCCTGTTGCTAGGTGCTATAGTTTCCTGCCTGCAACATCGATGATTGACGTGTAGAACTCCGCTTTCAGCATACCTTCAAAGTTTCGGATTTAGCTGTTTCCTCTTGTTAAGTAGTGGTTTGTTAGATTGAAGATGGGGACATTTCGCTCAAACTACCCCATTATACCTGAAGGAAATAGAAGCAGATCTGTCCCGCACTTTTCATGGTTTCACCCAGGAAATTATCTAGCTGCAACAAGAAATGGATTCAATCCATTCCAAGGAACTCAACACAACCCTGAAGGAGCAATGTCAGCTATGCCCATTCGATGCATGCCTATAAATGAGGCAGCCAATATTGTTGTGGATGATGAGCCTCAGCCCTCTAAGCCTACTAAGAAGCCAAAGACATCAAAGAAAACCTCTGATGATGCTGCACCAAAGGAACCTAAACCGAAAATTAAAAAGGCAAAGGCTAAAAGTGGTTCTTCAGCAGCAAAACGTGAGAGGAAAAACTTGAATTCCCGTAGCAATGAGTCAACTACAGATGCTTCTGGACTCCCAGCACCAGTTTGCTTTTGTACAGGTGCTGCTCGGCAGTGCTACCGATGGGGTTCAGGGGGTTGGCAATCGTCTTGTTGCACAACTAACATATCAGAGTATCCACTTCCTATGAGTGCCACAAGGCCTGGTTCACGCACTGCTGGAAGGAAAATGAGCCATGGGGCTTATGATAAACTTTTTCAAAGACTTGCTGCTGAGGGCTATGACCTGACTCTTCCGATTGACCTCAAGGATCATTGGGCTAAGCATGGTACCAACAAATTTGTGACGATTAAGTGAAATGGTCTAGTTTCTCTATGAAGATGCCTCTGTTTCCTGTTTCTCCTTTTACAGTATCTGCATCATTTTCCAAGTAGGCATAAAATCTTAATGTCTATATCTAAGCAGTTCAAGGTTTTAGGTACGGGTATGTAGATTTTTAAACTTGTTTAAGTTCTTTAGTGTATGGAAGTATTTATGATCCCTTTATTAAGCCTGAAATTGGTTTGTTGCTCTTAATTTTTCCCAACTTTTCCCGTCTTTGTTCTTGAAGGAAATAGACAACCATTAAAATTTATTGGTTTCTCTTTGCATCTTTTATGTTGTTTTAAAAGTATAGATCAAAGGTGAAGTGTTAGTGACCAGGAATTCTTGATGCGTGATATGAATTCTGTTATTATTCAAACATGGAACTGAAATCTGAATTAAAATATTTACACAACCTAGAAGTTTTTGATATTGTTCAACACTTCAACTGTAAAGAAGATCTTTTATCAAGAGAATTTTACAAGAAGTTTTTTTCTGATGGAAGCTATACGACGTGATTGACAAAAAGAAACGTGTGAAGTATGTTTGATGCTATGAAACCGCATTTTTCATATCTTGCTTTAAATGATGTCTATTAACAGCAGAATATCAGAGTACTCTACAAAAACAACTTATACAAGAAGAATAGGTAGTGGAAATTACAAATGAAGAGAGGAGGAAAAATTTGAGATTCAGAGTGGCATATTAATATTTTATCATCTGTAAACTCAAGCTTTTTAGGCCTTAGCAGCTGCTGCGGGAGCTGCAGCCCTGTTGGCAACAATCTGCTCGAACAAGTCTCTGATCTTCAATCCAATGATAGTTTGGAAGAAACCAGTTCCATTGTTGCTTCCGGGAAATTCTTGGTGCTTCAACATTTGTTGGGTGACTTCACCATAGAACTTGGTTGATAGGTTGCTCAAATGAGACTCGACATAGATTAGTTCGTCTAATCTGTCAAACTGCCCATCCATCTCTACCACAGTCACCTACAAAATCATACAGAATGTCATGATATGGCACACACATCATTTCGAACCACTGCCAATAAGGCTATATATAATATAGATTGAAGAGGATGATACCTCGTTGTCATAGAAGGTGTCGGGGCCGTAGGAAAACTTGATGCCAGGGTAAGAACATGTTAGTTTCCTACCACAGGGAATCCAGGAAATAGTAGATCCTTCATCAAACAAGTAAACTGGGTTGAAGTACTTCACTCCTTCCTTTTGAATCATCTTAACTCTCAAGACTTTGCCTTCATCATCATCAGGAATGAGTTGGGTTGGTAGTACTTCAATCACCACATCAGCATACTGTTTTTGAGGATCTGCACTCAGAATAGCATATCATTAGTTTTAATCCTTTCAAGCGCGAAACTAGAATTTTGAAAAATGTTTAATCGACTCTAAGAGTTTCCAATCCCTTCGAAAAAAGTAATAACGACTTAACGAGCATAAGTAACAAGTATCTTGATTCTTGGAACAGGGGGATTCATTATGCAGCTAATAGTTAGCCAAAAGTTTGTATGGTAAATTACCAATGTAAGCATCAAAATCTGGCTTTCTGGCTTCAATACTGGCTTTGATGCTTTCAAGACTGTGTCCTCTCTCTTTCATGTCCCTCTGATATGTCATTTACAATTAACTAGTTTGTTAGAACAAAATACAAAGTATAATACAACTTACAAAATAATTTACATACTAGTATATGATCATAATATAGTTGAAATTTCAAGGGGTCTTTTTTTCCAATTTTTATACCTGAATTTTCCATGCAAATTTGACTTCATTGCTAATATCCAGGTAGATACTGAAGTCCAACAATTCCCTCACACGTGCATCATACCTTTATAAATTTTTAGAAAAAATGTTAGCATCACAAGCGTTTGTAGTCCAACGGTTAGGATAATTGCCTTCCAAGCAATAGACCCGGGTTCGACTCCCGGCAAACGCATAATTTAATTTTTATTTTATTTACAAAATACATGACATTATCTTCCTCCTAGTATATGACCACAAGAATTTGCAAACATACCATTCAAATCACATATGGACCGCATGTTCGATACATTGCTATGAAATTAGATGAGTATCATTTTTTTTTCAAATTAAAAAAATAAATGTAAGAAAATCAATAATAAAAAAATAAAAGAGTGTGATAAAGACAGTAGCTTAAGCTCAGCCAACCGTTTTTAGGATTTTATCTCCTTATCAACATTTTGGAATACATCAGCCAACCATATTGTACATTTGATCTCTCTCTCTCAAATGTATGCATAGTTAATTAATAAAAACCAACTAAATAAAACTTAATTCGAAAAGGTTGGAATCAGCTACAAAAGTAGGTATTAATACTCAACAAAAAAAAAAAAAATTAGAAAAAAAAAATAATAATAGCCCTTTTTTACTCATTAACATACTCATCATACTAACCTAAGAAGGAAGAATTAGCAAATTAAACTTAACCTCAAGTAAAAGCCACTAGAAAATTATATAGTAAATTATCAACAGTCTATTCATATACAGTATATAGTAACACGACTGTTAATTTAAGTCTGTGTAATGCATGAACTTAATTATTAGTTATAACAAGTAAGCGAGACGAATTGAATGAATACTTACATGGGGTGTAACCCTTCAATGACCAAGATCTTAGGAGGTTGAATGAGCTCAGGAGGGTCCAACAAACCACTAACATGATTATAAATAGGCTTATCAACAGGTTTACCTTCTTTCAAAGCTTTAACTTGTTCATACATTAGATCAAAGTCATTGGCTCGAGGGTCTAAAGCAGTAACACCTTTCTCTTTTCTACCAGTTCGATCAAGTGAATGGAAATCATCCAAACAAATAACAGTAGTTGTGTCACTTATTAAGGTATTGGAATCAGGGTTTCCTCCTTTTGGGGGTTCTGCTGCTCCACCAAACACACTTGTTAATCTTCTCATGAAAGTACTCTTCCCACACCCTGAGTCTGCTGCTAGACCAATCACCACTGTCTGTGAGTCACCTGCTGAGCATGTTATCACATATGGTCTACTACTTGTCAATATGTTATTGGATGATGATCTTTTATTGTAGTTGAAGCTTTTGTTGTTGTAGAAGAATACTTGTTTGTTTTGGTTGAATGATCCTAAGTGGGTTGTTGTAGGAATTGTGTATACTGTGCACACTGCCATTTTTTGATTTTTTTTTTCTCTCTCTAATAAAAATTAAGAGAGAGAAGGAGAAATTGTATATGGTAGAAAAATGAAGTGGGTGTTTGAGATTTTTGATTATTTGGATTTTGTGGAAGTTATGCCTTCAAATGGGTTTTTTTCTTTTGGTGGAAAAAGAATTGAATTTGGACCAGAATTTTGGATAATGGAAATAAAAAGATTTGATGAATTAAGACAAAGGAAAGAAAATTATTCAACTTTTGATGATTGGTAGAAAAAAAAATTGCGATTTTTATTTTCGAATTTCCAATGTTGCCCCTTGTTTCGATGAAATGTGGTAGCTACTGAAAGGTCGAACAGAGGTTTAAAGAGGGGATATCGAGAGATATTAAGTTTTGTGGGTGAGGGTGTAATAGTCTTTTTAAGGAATTTCTATTTTTGTATATTGTATTTTTCTTTTGTTTTTGAATAAATAAAAAAGGGTGAGATCTTGTTGATGAGGCTCTGTAGGTGTATGTGATGGACAAAGGTTGCATGGAGGTAATCTAATGCAGTTTGGATATTTGCATTGCCACGTGGCATTCATAAATTGGCTGATTGAAGATGAGGGTTTAAGGGTGTGGAGTGGAAGAAGGGTTAATTCTATGTCATTCATTTCAAGTTTTTGGACTTACTCTCCTAAGTATTTCCTTTGGCTTTGTGTTTAGGGCCATAATTTTCTTGGTTTTTGAAGAAGGATATAATGCTGATAATTTCATACCATCATTTTTATTTATGTATAGAATGCATACTTGCTTAGAAAGTACCTAAGTACTTATTGTATAGTCCAACCATATACTCCGTATTTGCTAATTAACTGTATTTGTAAAATGTATTTGTATGGAACTAGGACAAGGATATGAGTGGAAAAAAGAATCATATGATATGTTAAAAGTGGTATTTAGATATACTTCATAGTTGATTATTTATTACAAAAGATCAAACAATGAGTTCTCCCTTATCAAGCGCATGATTTATTCTGAACTCTCTTATCGTATGTATTGTACATTTATTTTGAGCATTATGTTATAATCGGATCACGGTATCACTCTTTAAGAAATTGTTCCACAACAATGAGGCTTAAACTGATCAAATTCGCTTCCTCCAAACCTATACCGATTGGTTATATACAGTTGGGCGTAGCTTGTTGGCAGTACAACGCACGACGGTTGGACTTTGGAGTGCATACATCTCATCTGATTTATATAGCAAACATAAAGTCACATATGAACATTTGCTATTGGTATCAATTTTGGCTTAAAACAGTACTAAATTTGTCGAAGTAAAACAAAAGACAAGTTTTTTTTTACCAGAAAAGGCAACAAAAAGTATTTTGAACTCTAAATGATGAATTACAATGTTCAACATTCAGTAGTTCAACAGTTTATTTGAACAGAGTTTACACAATAACATAGTTTACTCTTGTCACATTCTGGTCTCGAGCTCTGCCAAATAAATATGAGGCTAACACCGTAATGTTTGGAGAACACTAGCTCCAGCACCAAATCAAAATAAACACAACCCAACCTCGAAACATACTTGACCATATCCCTCTATATATAAGAACAAAAAACTCCTAGGCATTTCCCAGGCATAGAAAGACCAGAGTTCTACAGATATTCTGAATTAGCACGCCAATTAATCAGCTGCCATAAATGGATCTAATTCTCCTAAATCCACAGTTATAGGTTCTAATGAATCTTCATCTTCGTCTTCTGGTGAAAAGTAAGTTGGGAAAGGAAGCGTTGAGACATCAGGTTTCTCATAAAAAGCGTCTTTTACAAACACAAAGTTTCCTTCAGCACCAGGGACCTACAAACATAGCCAAAGAGTTAAGCAGAGCCAGCTCATAGAAAAAAAAAAAAAAAAAAAAAAAAAAAAAAAAAAAAAAAAAAAAAAAGAGTTCTGGATACTCCTAGTGACTGAGTTTATTAAGAGTTCGGAATGTCTGAAAAATGAAATAAGCAGAAAATTGGCTGTTTAAAAAATGTCAAAAGAGAAAGAAGATAGTTAAAAAGGTTCATACTTGGCCTCTAACCCACATTAAGTTCCTCTTGGGGTCTATTTTATAAACCCAAACATTTTTCACTGTCCGCTGTTTGCCACCCATGCGCCCAGCCATCTTTCTGCCTTTGAAAACCTACCAGGACACAAAGCATACAATCACTCTATAGTCAACCACGCAATGACTAACGTTGAAGCATAACTGCATAACATAAAAAAGGTACAGAAATTTTCAAGCTATATTCAACTATGTAATGACTAATGTTGAAGCACAACATAAAAAAGCAACAGATTCTGAAACAAAAGTACTATCTCATTCAGCAGCCATAATACTGTAGAGAGACATCAGAGGTGTTACTATCATGCTATGCCAGAGCTCCTAGAGAGAGAATAGTTCAAATTTCAAGGTAATGTTGGATATACTCCCTCTGTCCGAGGTTAGCTGTCACATATGATTACGGACATGACATAGTGTCACAAAAAGATCCTTTATAATAAATTAAACCAATTTTAATCCTAAACCCCATCACTTGATTTTAGCAGTGACATCTTGAGGATTAGGAAATCTAATTTTACTTTATTACTACATTTGGAAATGTGATGGATTCCAAAACGATAGTATTACCCCCAAATTCAACCATGCAACAGCACGAATAGGCATCAATGCAAGGGTAGCTCAAGGACTCATCTGTCCAACCTAAAAACATGATTGATGCATCAAAATCTTCATCTGTCCCTTCACCACTCATAATGAAGCTAGTAAAGGCTCAGTTTAACTCCTATAAATTTGATTAAAGGTAAGGAGATAAACAGAAGCGTATAAAATTGCTCTAGTATCAGAATGATGATTAAGTCATCAAAAAAGGCACGTAAAGATAACTGAATCACTTTATGGTGAACATGAGGATAAACATCTGGCTACCCGATAATGGAAAAGCATACAGCCGAACTACTATGCAAAAAGGGGATTTCATTCATGCGTATGCAACTGAGTTCCAATGGCTCCATAAGAGTGTAGAACAATAGCCACCAATGTGCAGAGTTCGTATAGGAAAAAATCTATTGGATGATTTATAGCTAGACTTTTGAACATTGCATATGAAAAAGAAATAGTAAAATTCATAGAACTTATGAAGAAGGGAATTAGAATACGTTTGGTGGGTCCCCTTTCTTCCCAAGACAACTCCTCCCCCTCTTCTCATTTTCCCTCTTACAAGAAAAACTTCTGAGGTGGCATTTTTCACATGCAACGGATAAGAGGAAAATTAAACACCAATTAACTTCATAAGAATGTGGTCAGGCTACAATGCTAAATCCAAGGGCAAGCAAAGAAAATGATATTCTATATCAATTTCAGTAACAAGAAACAACAGAATACAATGGCAAACAGTCATCGCTTTGCATATGAGCTTACTTTTCCAGGAGCATCCCTTTGACCTGTGGAACCACCACTCCGATGGGCCTTTGACACACCATGTGATGCTGGCAACCCCGGAAAATGATGCCTTTTCATTACACCCTGTACACATGAAGTAAGTAGGTCAGCAAACAGAGTTATTTTGGCAACAACTTAACACATGTCAGCCTTTGACATAACCCTTGCTATGTTTCAGTGTCCATGTGCATCTAAAAACTACAACTAAGCAAAACTATAGCTAAGCATGGTTTTAATAAGATAAATACATTTAATCCCATAGGATATCAGCTCAAATAGAGAACAGCATAACAACTCCATAACATAAGATAATCATTTCCTTAATCTAATTACAAGGATAAGTCAGACAGAGAATCCCTTACATTCAATTTAATGACGATCCAGGTTCCAACGAAGTTATTTGGGTGAATTATAATTATTAACGATATTCTAGTTTCTTTAGCGGTCTAATTGAGAATATAAAGGTGTGGAATAGTCCATGATGTATTTGAAGGCAAGGTTATGATTTAGAGGACAAACGGAAGCATAAGAATCGTACAGTGTACATAAGACTATAAGATTTGTGAAAATTAGATTGTTCATACAAGACTACAAGGTTCAACTACTGAGAGGCATAGAGATGAGCTATAATTAGTCTACAAATCTTTTGAAAATAAAACTACTTGAGATGAAATTAGAGTTCAACGTTCTACAACGCATGATCATTTACCCCAAAAAAAAAAAAAAAAGAAAAAAGAGACAAATATTGAAGAAGTTGATCTGAGGGAGCTGAACAAGCTCACAGCCATGAAGGCTGATGCTGCTGCAATTATTAACACAAGCTGCTTGTGTCTGGCACTCTGGCAGTCATGAGATCAGGCCTGAACAGTACGAGAATTTCAAGATTGAACTCTACAGTCCATTTGTTTTGTAAACAAACAAGCCATCCAATTTGTAAATCAACAACAAATTATTAAAGGGGTCACTAGGATTTAGTTATTGTAATGTAGTCTCCTTATATATATGTATCTACTATTTTAAGAACTTTCATTAGCTTATGTCGATAAACAGAAACTGACTGTGGCTCCTCTTCTTAACTTCGTGTCAAAACTCGCTAGTGAATCATTTCAATTTGTACACCAAGGGCCAAGATTAAGTGGTCATTAGAGTTTAGTTCCGTTAATAAATAAAGTGTGTGCCTATCTTAAGAACTTCAGTAGAATATGTTCAAAAATAGAACTGGAGTGAGAAACTGAGATATCTCCTCTTTAAAACTTAACATCAAGACTCTTTTTGTGAATCAATCTCATTCAATAACCTAAGCATCTACACTTTGCTTCATTAATCCTAACATGGGGTTGATATTTTCAGTTTGTTATTTTTTTAGTTTGTTCTTAGATTAGTGGTGCATTGTACTCAAAAACCCTGACCTAAGCCCATATCTCATTTATTTACCTACAAATGACCCACAAACATTCATTTTTATGGTGATATACTAACACACCTCACTAAATATAGTCCAAGTAAAAATTACTGGGAGAAAAAGGTGAAAGCTCTTCGTCAAGTGCATGCTAGGAGCCTAGTAGGAACAATGTAGATAAAGTAGCCAAAGGTACTCGAAAATTTACACCGCTGAATCTGCCAACAATGCAATCAGTCAATACTTTTTCACCATTAAGAGGAAGAAACTATGCAAAGGACAAGTATGACAAGGTGGAGAGGCTAGATGAACAGAGTTCTAGTATCATCAGCATGGAATCCAATACAGCACAGATAAATTCAAGTTGTAGCATTGCCTTGCACGCCTCCTTCAACTGGCTTTCCCCTTTTTCCTACCCTTCTAGTTTATTAGGAATAGTTTCTCTATTTTCAAACAAAGTAGTACTCAGGATAGTTTACAGAATACATCTATATAACAAATATTTGAATGGATATAACACCATCAGATAAAGAAATTCACCTGAAATCCCTTCCCTTTTGTGATCCCAGTGATATCCACGTATTGTCCAGGAACAAAATGTCGTACATTAATTGACGTACCAACAGGAAGAAGTGCATCTTCTGTCACTGGAAACTCCTTCAACTTCCTCATCATAGGAACCCCTTGTGCTCTAAAGTGACCCACTTCAGGTTTTGTCAAATGTTTCTCCTTCTTATGCGAGCAACCAACCTAACTAACACCACATCCAAAGAGATCCCCAAACAATTAACTTCGCAGACAACAAAAATCTTCAACATCTTAACTTTGCAACAATTACAAATCCCTACTAAAATATAAAATCAACCAAAAAAAAAAAAAAGAAAAGATAGGGGCAATTAAGATTTAAGAATCCACTTCGAAATCAAACTCAGCCAGATAAATGCACAGCCTTAAGCAACCAACTTAACTATCACCACATTCAAATCATACCCAAACAATTACATTGCAAATAATGAAACCCCTCAACCTAAAATTGTAAAGTCTCAGACATCTTGACATTGAAACATTTACAAATATGTAGCACCAACTAACAGATAACCCCAATTTTAAAAGAGAAATGGGCAATTAAGAAAGCACTTTAAAACTTCGACATCTAACTCAATCAGATAAATGCACAGCATTAAGCAACCTACCTAGCATCACATTTTAATCATCCCCAAACAACTACATTTCAAACAATGAAACCCTTCAATCCTAATTTCTTACATTTCACCATTCTCAACAACCTACCAAAAACATCTCAACATTCCATCTTCAATGCAAAACCCAATCAAATAAAAGCACAATTACAAGCAAATCAAACACACCCACTTCAACAAATCTACCAAAAATGAGATCTAAACATGAAAAAATAATAACAAAAAAGTAGTAAGCATGAAACAGTACCTGTAGAGCAAAGAAGCCTTCTTTCTCAACAGTTTTAACTTGGGAAACAATATTATCATCAAACCAAAGAACAGAAATGGGAACACGAGCACCCCATTTATCCCAAAGCGCAGTCATCCCACATTTAATAGCAATTGCCCCAGTTCTTTTAGATTGTTTGGTCATAACACCAGGTTTTGGTTCAATGATTCTGGGTCGAATAACTTCATTTTGAGGTGTTAGAATCTCAGAACTAAAATTTCTGAACTGGGTTAGTGTTCTTTGTGGGATTAACACCGTTTTCAGCCGAGAAATTAAGCCTCTAGATGCGGCAGACATGGTAGAAATTACTCAAAACCTCAATCAACAAGATGAAGAAAATGGGGGTTTTGTGATTTAGGGTTTTTTTAATTTGGAGGTTATGATTGAAATGAAGACATATTGTTAGCAATGAGTGCAGAAACTCGAGTGATTTGAGGATTGCAGGGGGGAAGAAATGGAGGGAGGGTTTTAGGGTCGAAGGGTTTTGCGGCTGTGTGATTTGGGAAGTGTGTGTGATTTGCGGCTTTCCTTTGTTACAAACCCAACCCAAAGGTTCAAACCATGAAATGTTAATGATTTTGGGGTCGAACCATTAAGATCACACTTGATTTTTAGTTCCGTCAATTGGGTATTGTAATTGAATTTGGATCAAATCTTATGTCACTTAAAAAAAATAAACTTTACCCCCTCGAACACATTTCTCTAGAGGTGATCAAAATTCGAGTCGGGTCGGGCTTTACTAAGAAAACTCAAGCCCAAACCTGTTAAAAAATGTCGGGTTTGTCGGGCCTTTAACGGGCTTTTCGGGCCTGATCGGACTTTTTAAACTAAAATTGTGATTTTTGGCTTGCCCAAACCCCCTCGTTTTTCCTAACCCCTTGAGTCCTCTGGCGGGGCGGATCGGGTCGTGCTTGCGGATCGGGGCATAGTTGATCATCTCTACATTTCCCTAACCCCTTAAGTCCTCTGACTTTATAGAAATCAACTTTACCCCGCAGATACGTTTCCACAACTCCTGTCTTCTATAGTTTTTTACCCCCTCAAAGACGTTTTATAAAAACAACTTTACCCCCTCAAATACGTTTCCACAACCCCTGTCTCCTATAGTACTTTACCCCTTCGAAAACGTTCTATAAAAATCAACTTCCCCCCCCCCAAATACAATTTACTAACCCCTAAGATCCCCTGCCTTTATAGAAATCAACTTTATCCCCTCAAATACGTTTCCACAACCCATGTCTTTTATAGTACTTAACCCCCTCAAAGACGTTCTATAAAAATCAACTTTACCCACTCAAATACATTTACCTAACCCCTAAAGTCCCTGGCTTTATAGAAATCAACTTTATCCCCTCAAATACGTTTCCACAACCCCTGTCTTTTATAGTACTTTACCCCTCAAAAACGTTCTATAAAAATCAACTTTATCCCCTCAAATACATTTCCCTAACCCCTAAATTCCCTTGGTTTTATATAAATCAATTTTACCCTCTCAAATACGTTTCCACAACCCCTGTCTCCTGTAATATTTTACCCATTCAAACACGTTTTATATGGGGGTTGATATCTCAACTTAATAGAGGACTTTTAGGTAGGACTTCGATTCTGAATAAAAAAGAAATCCTTGCGAGCTAAGGCTCATTGAGAACAATATCTACTAGTGGGCTCATAATGACCTGTGGTGTTACTATATAGGCACGTCCGCAAATTATTAGTTAGATATAAGTTGCTAGTGAATCACTGGATAAAGCAAATGTAGTCTATGTACCTTCAATACATGATGCTTATAAAATTTTTGGATGGGTATGAAAATTGGGGGTGAGGGGATAAACACCCACCTCGCCACCCCGGTTAATTTTCCAATTATTAAAGTGTATAAAATAAACTGTTGACCCAACGTAATATAAATCAACAAATTGCAATCAAGGGTGTTGATGAGCCAACCAAAATTTTCAAGGTCGACAAGCTTCGAGCTCAAGTTAGCCTAAAGAGGCTCGGGGTCAATTTGCCTCACTAACACCCCTAGCTGCAACAAGAAGTTTAATTGGCTCAGATGCATTTCTTGAACCAAAAAATATAGAGGGTAAAGGCTTGTACCTTAAACTTCTAATTGAAGAGATACAAGATTTTGTATACACTTTGTTAAATTGTGACTCGAAATCTAGTAGGGCTGAATTTGAATGCATATATCTATCAAAATATAAGTGATTTTTAGGTGATTCAAGTTGGAGGTGATAGCTTGGTTCAAGATCTTTCCAACGATAGGTCATATGCCCAATTCCGATAAGAAACGAGAAAGTTATGGCCATTTTACGAAGACCTGACGAAGCTGGAATGATGCTGATGACGAAGTGCTCGACATAGCATGTTCGTGCCCAAAGGATGCACGCCCGTGTGTGGACGAGTTGGGCGGTTTTTTGGGTCCGGTTTTAGCTTAATTATATCAAGGATAATTTCTTAAAATTTTATCTTTTCTATGACGGCTATTTGAGTATACTTGGGGAACAATTTTAGGGTTTAATTAATTAGGGTTTCCTTATGTTATAAAAGGACCCTTTAGTTGATCAATTAGATCATACCTTTTGAGCCATTATATTTAGGACTCCTTGTATTATTCTCTCGTTCTTTCTCCATTATAGTGTAGAAGCTCTCGAATCCCCCACCCGTGGATGTGGGTCTAATTTGACCGAACCACGTAAATCCTTGAGTTCATTGTTTACCTTCTTTATTGTTTTTCTCGTTCTTATTTTTTATTGACTTGTTCCGCATTAATTAAACACAATTACATCCTTATTTCCTAACAAATTGGTATCTAGAGGCAGATTATAAGGTCTTAGGTTTTAGGTGTTTATAGATTTGTTTGATTAAATTATGCCAATGAAATTTGACATTGAGAAATTCGATAGGCAAGTGAATTTTGGCCTATGGCAATTGAAGATGAAAGCCATCTTGGTTCAAAGTGGCTGTCACAAGGCTCTTAAAGGTGTATCCAAAAAGCCATCAGGCATGACAAAGGATACGTGGGAGGAGATCGATTTGAAGGCTCTTTCGGCAATTCAATTATGTCTCTCTGATGATGTTTTGAGAGAGGTTGCCAAGGAGACGACTTCTGTTGGTTTGTGGTTGAAGTTGGAGTCACTTTATATGACAAAGAGCGTGATCAACCGTCTACTACTCAAATCTAGACTTCATGATCTTCGTCTAGAAGAAGGTTAACCGCTTAAGTCTTATTTAGATGAATTCTTCTCTATTATTATGGATTTGCAAAACATCGATGTTGAGATCGATGATGAGGATATGGCTATTAGGTAGTTGTGTTCTTTACCGCCTTCGTATATGCACTTTTGAGATACTTTATTGTATGGTAGAGATGATTTGAGTTTGGAGGATGTTAAGGATGCCTTAACCCAGAGATATTTAATTGACAATAAATTGGTTAATAAATCTAATAATCCTGCTCAAAATAATGCTTTAGTTGCTCATGGTGGTAATAAGAATTTTGGTAAAGGAAAAGTTTGTAACTATTGTCACGTGAAAGGTAATACCAAAGCCGAGTGGAAATTGAAGAAGAAGAATGAGGAGAAGTCTAATGAGGACAAATCCGCAAATATTGCCAACACCGATGATGATTATGATTATGCACTTTAGGGTTACGAGCTTTGGGGTTGCGGTTTCTACGTTCTCTTCATGATAAGTGCCCCTTTGAGATCTCTTGGTGAAACGAGAAACCGTGTGGATTTTTTGGGTTATGGAGTCTGTGATAGATTGCTTTTGATTTTTCGTTCGTAATAAAGTAGCAATCTTGGTTATGCATTAGATTTTGATCTAGTTATGCTATTTCTTATCTCAATTTTGGTACTTTTGTGATTTATTAAGTACAATTGCAATTTAGAAATTCTTGATGTAATTTTATTTTTCTAATATTGCCTAAGTTTTTTAGGTTGGTTTTGAGATGAAGAAGTGTTTGAAGAGAGTTTGGTTAATTTTGATAAGCATGCTTGTCGTTGTGACATTATATTCTCAATCTAGGCCATGTAATGGTTTTGTGTACGAAATTTTGTGTTCAGAGACGCACCGGTTCACAAGTTATGGAGGATGTCTGTTTGTTGATTGCCTAATGTGAGTAGGCTTATGGAATTTTGTTTAAGGTGGAGGTTCTATGTTTTTTTTATGAGCATTACTTCTTGGTTCAAGGTGGAGTTACCTTCTTTTGGTCGATTTCAAGTCAAGGTGGAGATTTGTTAAATTGTGACTCGAAATCTAGTAGGGTTGACTTTGAAGGCAGATATCTATCAAACTATAAGTGATTTTGAGGTGATTCAAGTTGGAGGTGATAGCTCAAGTGCTTTCCAACGATAGGTTATATGCCCAATTCCGGTAAGAAACGAGAAAGTTATGGCTGTTTTACGAAGACCTGACGAAGTTGGAATGATGCTGACGAAGTGCTCAACATAGCACGTCCGTGCCCAAAGGGTGCACATCCGTGTGTAGACGAGTTGGGCAGTTTTATATTTCCGGTTTTAGCTTAATTATTTTAGGGATAATTTCCTAAAATTTTATCTTTTCTATGATGGCTATTTGAGTATATTTGGGGAACAATTTTAGGGTTTAATTAGCGTTTCTTTATGTTATAAAAGGACCCTTTAGTTGATCAATTAGATCATACCTTTTAAGCTATTAGATTTAAGACTCCTTGTATTATTCTCTCGTTCTTTCTCCTTTATAGTGAAGAAGCTCTCGAATCCCCCACCCATAGATGTAGGTCTAATTTGACCGAACCACGTAAATCCCTGTGTTCATTGTTTATCTTCTTTATTGTTTTTCTCGTTCTTATTTTTCATTGACTTGTTCCGCATTAATCAAACACAATTACACCCTTATTTCCTAACACATTTAATAATAGCTCAAAAAAAAATTACGAAGAACAAATTTTAATGAGGGTTAACAAAAATCCTCCTCTAAACTAGCTATTGACTCGAAACAAACCGACTCCATTGTCAAACCAGGCATAGCACAATTAGTGTCCCTCTGAACCAACTATTGACCAGAACCAAACCGACTTGACTGCCCAACCGGGCATAGCGCAATTAGCGTGGTTGACTAGAGAAGCTAACATTCGTAACCCAGCACCGATTCATGCTATTCGACATCCCGCGTATCTGATTTGCTTTGACAGATATTTATGTCTACACAGCTACACTAAACATATTTTTCTATTTCCGTGTTTTCCCTCGTTCTCATTTTCTCTCTCTTCACACTCTTCTCTTCACTCTCATAATTTGGTGCATTTTCCATTTTCAAACTCTCTATTCCTTCCAATCTTTTTCGCTTCAATTTCAATCAAATTATCAACTTATCAATGAGTTCTCAACCGGAAAACGTCAATCCATTCGCTGTAATTTTTCCCTAAATTCTCTCGTTTTTTTTAAAATTTGTTTTTTCTGCTAAATTCTCTATATTTAGATCTGTTTCTCCATTTTTTTCGCATTTAATTTCATTGTTTTGTCGTTATAATTTGTATGAATAATGTTGGTTTTTATTTGATTATGTCGGTTTGGTAACTGTGCTTGATTTTGGTTGCTATTGTTTGATCTGGATCTGAAACCCTATTTTAAAATTTGTGCGCATTTCAGAATTCAGCTTTATATTTAAAATGTACTGAGTTCGTTTCAGTTTCAATTTTGATTTGTTTTTGTTAATGTTGTTTATTATTTCCGGAATTTGTGATCACCGACAAGCTAATCTTAGGAAGAAGGTTGATTGCCACCTATAATCTTCCTAAAATGAACGCAACACTTTAAAGATTTCAGGACGTAATCTAATGAAATATATGCTACTTTTGTCCGAAATTAGCTGGTTGCGTTCGAGTTTAGTTGTAAAAGAACCCTAGGATTGGTCATTTATGGGTAAAAAATTTAGCATTTTTTACATTTAGTTTATGAAATGTTTGCGCAAAATTACAATTTTAGTACATGTATTAGATAATAATAGATAGTATTCCGTATTAATCATCAAAGTTGGAAAGGTTTGACGTCTAAAAATCAAATATTACCTATCTTAGAGGAGGGAGTTATAGTGTAGAGTCCTAGACATTCTATACAGTATAGGCTGTGTGGCAAAGTTAGGGAAAAAGGATCAAAGGTAGTATGGAAATATTAAGAATGACATTGTTGTAGCCTTGTAGGTATGGCTTAATGAAATTGTGACATATATACAATTATACAACAACACGAAAGCCTTATTCCCAAAATGTTTTGGGGTTGGCAAATCGTGAGTTCGTGACATATATTTTGAAATATAGGGGACCTATATTACACAGGATGTTCTAGGTTCAAAATACGTTTACCGAAGATTGCAAAATTGAAAGTAAGAAACCACAAGTCTTTTTGATGGAAAATTTTGTAGAGTCCTCTGAATTGGTAGAATGGTAGCAGCTCACACCATTAAGCATTACTTGTCAGAATTCTTTTTTTCGGTAACATCATAAATGTTTCTTATCAACTGTGATTTTGGAAGTATTGAATATTGACTATCAACTATGCTCATTTCACTCATAGTTCATGAGAGTGGAGTGGTGGTTTTGCCTTTTGCCATCAATTTCTTAAATAACCATATGCTATAGAAATTAAGATTTGGACCTACTTTATATTCTCCTAGTGCTATTTTTATTGATTGCTAAGTTACTTAAAGGTAGTTAACTTTCTTACTCAGGAGAGTCCCTCTAGATATAATGCAAGTCAATTTCCATGACTGTACTTTGAATGCTCAAATTTTGCAATAAACATAAAGCGCTCAAGCTTGGAGTTATTGTGTATATATTTTGTTCAAGAGAATTTGAACTTCAAAGTAATTCTGAACTGAAGAAATAATCCTAAATATTATGTACATAGTGTTAGTGTTTAATGATTTTGTATGGATGGGGCTTGTGTATTTGACTAAGTTTTCACAAATCTTGATTTAGAGTATTGTTAATACAATACATGTGGTGTTCTTGTTTTGGCCAGAATTTTTCATGTTCAAAGATGAGGCACAGTGAGTGTTGTCATTAATGAACTTATTAAGTTTTTCAAAGGGATAGAAATTTTGTTACCTTGTTACTGAATGCTATGTGTTACAGTGTATTTCTAAGGGCAATTGGAACATAGACTGCACTGGCAAAGCTGATCTGTTACCTTATTTTTCCTGTTTTGTGCATGTCCGAATTTAAGTTCCTTTGACTTTGAAGTTTTACTTTCTTTGTTAGTGATGACGTTTTCCCCTCGTTGCTAATGCTTGTGTCATATTTCACAGAATGGTTCAGGTGATACTGGCTCAAAGTTTCGCCTCCCTAACTTTGGTTTTGGTCAGAAGCATGATGCCACTGATGATGTACCATTGGAGACCAGGAATGTATGAAAACTTTAACACTTAATTGCTTGCTTTTGCATTATGCTTAAAAGGTTGTCAAAGGTATTTATTTATGATTTTATGCAGGATCCTAACAAACAGAAAGAACTTTCTGATTGGGAGGCAGATCTCAGAAGAAGAGAGCTGGTTAGTTTTACCATTATCTAAGTGGAGATGGAATGATTCCTAATTACTTTTAAACTGTTATAGTTGATACTTGATACTGTAAACTATGATTCTATCTTAATGGATCAATATTGATTTTCTCATCTTAGGTCTTTATTTTATTTTTATTATTATTTTTTGAATCATTTTCAACTTTCCTGTCGCAGGACATAAAGCGGAGAGAAGATGCTGTTGCCGGAGGTTCGGTGAATTGGAGCTTGATATCAAATGCTTAATTTTCCCTTTTTGGGACTTTGGCCATGACTGTTATTCTCAATGATGCTCTAATTAATTGTTTGTTCATATGTTCTTTTCCAGTACATTGCTAATTGCTTACTAACCAGTTTTTTTAATGCAGCTGGTGTTGTTGAAGATGATAGGAATTGGCCACCTTTCTTCCCAATCATACACCATGATATTGCCAATGAAATTCCTGTTCATGCTCAGAAGTTGCAGTATATGGCATTTGCAAGTTGGCTAGGTAAGAGTTTTTCTCCTTCAAAGTTCTCTGTTGAGGTTCAATTACGAGATGAATGTATTGAGCCATGGGATAGAAGTCATTATATTACTTTTGTTGCTTTGATATTAATGTTTTTTATTCACATGGGAAATGACTTTATGTTGGTGAAACCATGGAATATTATCACGTACCTGCAAAAAATTTATTGTTAAATTAAGCTAGGCAGTTCATCTTGTGAAGTTATGAAAAATTCCATTGCAGTGTAGCTGGACATTTCTAAAATTCAATTACATCATGTCTCTTATCTAGATTTGCTCAAAGTTTAATTTCTGGACGTATTTTAATCATTAGATTCTAAGCATCGTTGTAACATATAACATTGCATGGCATGTTGATCTTTGCTTTTAAATGGAAATGAAGGAAGTTGAGTAAATATTATAGTATCACTTGTAGTTCTTGCTTCATGTTACTTTCTTTGAAAACAGGGTCTTAAGCATGTCATATTTTTAATTTTAATGTTTGACCTTTTTTTATGTTGGTTTTTGTTGATTGAAGTCAATGACCTCTTTCTTGGTCTAATAGCTCAACTTCGTTTTTTTTTATCTAAACAGGTATAGTTCTTTGTCTCACATACAACATAGTTGCAATCATTGTCTGTTGGATCAAGGGAGGAGGTAAGCACTTTGTTCCATTTTCCGAATTAACAGTCTGCTGCTATGTTGTTTCATACAAAAATCTGATCCCATTTTGTATTCCAGGTGCCAAAATTTTTTTCCTTGCATCAATATATGCTTTATTGGGTGTTCCACTGTCATATGTGCTGTGGTATCGACCACTTTATCGTGCGATGAGGTAGTTGAATGTGCCTTGTCTCTTCCCTCTCCTCAATGATTTGGCGCTGAAGGAGATATTTAACATTGATGTTAATTGCCTTGTTTTTCTCTTTCAGGACAGATAGTGCCTTCAAGTTCGGCTGGTTTTTCTTGCTCTACCTGGTGAGTTTACACTCAATATATCTGTAATACCTCTTTTTTTTTGGTGTGTGTGTGTGTGAGTGTGTGTGAGTGTGTGTGAGTGTGTCTGTGTGTGTGTGAGTGTGTGTGTGTTGCCGGGGGGGGGGGGCATCTGGTGTAATATCTTACCCTCTTTTCTCATCTTTCTGTGTCCTGATTAAATATTATTATCCTCATGCAGATCCATATTCTTTTTTGTGTGTTTGCTGCAATTGCTCCTCCAATTGTTTTTCATGGGCAGTCTCTTACGTAAGTTTCTCGTTCCCGTTTCACATTGACACTATCTCAGCCAATCTATCTTTTGAGATAATATGAGCTTTGATTTATGCTGGGTGTCATCCGTTTTTACAAATTCACCGAGGTTCATCATAGAAAGAAAAACCGGAGGAATATTTTTTTTAATTATAGTCATGATGACTGTTGGTGGTGATGTGAACTGTGAGTATGTGGTTATACAAAAACATTTTGAAAGCTTAAACAAAATTTGGAACTATTATTTAAATGGTGCCAAAAGGCCCAAAATTATTATTGTTGCTTTTTCAGAGGTGAAATTAATACTCTGCTTTTTCTGCATAGATAAGAACATAAATTACAGTATAGAGTAGTAATCTTTCAGTATCTGTTGGTGATGCTGAATGAGTGAAAGATACTCATGAAATTTGGTCAACAAACACGAGGAGTTTCTGTTAAGACATTGAGTTGTGGGACTCTGACGGTGATTTCTAAATTATGTTTTGGAGGTTTCTCTTTTATTGAAATACATAAATAATAAATGATTACTCGTAGTAAAAAATCTCCAAAGTATTTTGATTTAGTTTTTTAACCCCCCCCCCCCCCTCCCTCCTCTCTAGGCTGTTAGTTTTGTTTCAAATAATTATGTATGAAGGGAATTTGTAGATGATAAGCCGGCAAATGCTCACTAGATAAGAGTCACAATTTATTAATTTTTCTTGGTCATGTTTGTAACTCATTTTACATGCATGGTAAATCGTAAAGTATACCTGGTCATATTGAACTCATCCTACATCTTCATCTGCATCTATTATGCCATCATATTGCTGTCAGATTTGCAGTCTTGTTAATTTGGTTGTTGGCAATCTTCGCATCACTTATTTCTGTTTTAGGACAACTTGTGCCAAAGTCATGGTAAGGCACCTGTCAATGATATGTCATTACCCTGGTAGAAGGTCCACATGGCGTAGTTTTTGGATAATATATATGTCAATATCATTTCTGATAATTATTCTTATATGTATGTGGTTTACTTATTAATTTATATCTTGCTACTAACTCTTATTTACACCTAAATTTCTGAATATCCAGGGGCATTCTTGCAGCAATTGATGTATTTCCTCACAGTGTTCTTGTTGGGGTAAGTTCGTTAGATATTAATGTCATGTCTTGGCCAGGAAATTATTTTTCAGTATTTCTGAAGTCAACCAATAACACATTACATCACATCAATGGGAAAATATGTCTTGTTTATAGTTTGATCAGTGAATTTGATTAGAAATGTCATTTAGTCATAGGTGTAGTTCTGCAATATGTTTTTCTGAATTATGGAGTAGCGAATTCAGTGTCAAGTTTTCCAATTATCAGTTTTCCATAACCTGAACATTATCATTCCTGTTGTATAATATGGTAATCGATTTGTAAATCTAATTTTTTTGACATCGAGTTTATAGTTTTAATTTGGATCCAGTTATTTTCTGGTCTAGCACAGTAAGTGATGGAACTTTAATGTGTGCAATATGTTTCTTGAGAGTTTATTATCTCCATTCAGCTCATGTTTTTTTTTTTTTTTTTCATCCTTCATGCTTTATCCTTGTATTTTTAGAAATCAAAACTCCTGACTTTGTTTGCGTATGCACTCTATGCAGGTTTTTTACCTAGTTGGGTTTGGGTTTTTTTGCCTGGAATCACTCCTGAGCTTGTGGGTTCTTCAGGTTAGAATGATATCACTTTCATATATTTGTGAATTTGTCCATCACTATTGTGTGCCAACACTAGGAAGGACATCTCAATTTTGTACTCCCTCCCTTTCTTACCAAGTTATATTTTGTTCACTCTTGTTCTATAAGAGTTTGAAAAGGATGAGTGGTTGTGGGTGTAAGTAAAAGGTGAATGAAATAATATAAGATAGAATCAAACGTCAAACGAAGTGCTTATCTATATATGAAATTTCTAATCCACTGTGTAAAAGGGGTTTGCTATAAATGAAATTTCTAATCCGTTGTGTTTGCTATTCTGCAGAAAATTTACATGTATTTCAGGGGGCACAAGTAGAATTCTCCAAGCATACAAGCGCTTCATTTGGTTTGTATAACCTTCCGTACCCTTCCAACCCTGCAAAGAGTTCATAATTTTTTCTTGGGTCTGAGTGTTATTCTAGTAGACAAAACCTTAGTTTTAGTTTGTGCATACCTTGTAAAAATGTTAAGGGCAGTCCATATCCCTTATTCATTTTATAAATTCATCTTTAAAGTTTCTTATTGTGATTCCTATAGTTAATCTTGTACGATTTCTTGTCACTCTAGGCTTGTAGCTGATGTTAAATCAGTTATGACTATTTCATGATGTTGTTGGCCTTGTCGCTGTGCACTAGATGTTTCGAAGTGCTGTGATTAAATTGAGTTTTTTTTACCGTTTACTTTTCATTGTTCTGTTAATCTCTGAGGGCTTGATGATTTTCTGCTCGACATCATATTTCTGGAGAAAAGCTCAATGATGGAGCTGATAATAAGGTACCTCATAGTCTCACATAGATAATCTTCCACCTTGAGATAAAAAGGATTCATTCACTCGTTCATTCATTCCATCAATTATGAATGAACAATTGTAAACAGCCAAATATTGATTCATTGGTGTTAACAAAAACACCACTAATAAATTATAATAGTACAGAGTAAGTACTCCCTATGTTTCTAAATGTTTTCATCTTTTGACTATGCATATTTTTCAATATAATACTTTGACCATAAAAATCTTAAATGAAGTCCATATCCCTTATTATATCTTTTGTTTTGGACATTTTTACTTTTCCGAACCCGGAAATAAAAGAGGAAAGGGTGCTCCCCGTGGATCCCAAGACAAATGAAGAGGCCATTTGGGGTCTTGGGGCTTGCTCCTCTCCTTCACCAAATAAAAAAAGTGTGAAGAGGCCATTTGGGTGGTTGGAACCATCCACATTGACTTTATACTTTCAATTATGTCATTTACGCATACGCCTCCTTTCATTGTCTCAAGGCTGTCACAAGCCTAGTCTTTGACACTAGGTTTTCAAACCTCTGAATTGGTCTGATTTGTAAATTATAGCCTTTATTTTTTTGGATAATTTTTACTTTGCTGGATTCATAAAGAAAAGAGATTAGGGTGCTTCCCACAAACCTCATGAAACCTCAAGAGTCCATTTGAGTGATTGAAATAGTCCAAGTTGACTTTATATTGTAAATTTTGTTGTTTACATATGCGCCTCCTTTCATCAACTCAAGATCAGCATGAGCCTTTTTGTTGATGAATAATGGTTGTATATGGTTCCAAACAACATTATATGACCTCGAGATGCATCTCCTACCCTCCCGAGAGTTTGCAACCCTAGGTCCTGAAAGCTTCGAAATTGGTCTCATTTCATGTATTATAACCTTTACTTTTTGGAAAAAATTGACTCTTTTGATCTCGAAAAGAAAACAGGTTGGGGTGCTTCCCATGGACCCTAGGACATCTTGAGAGACCATTTGGGTGGTTGGAATCGTCTGCTATGATTTTAAAATGTCAATTTAGTCGTTTACGCGTACGCCTCCTTTCATTGACTCAAGTCCAACACGAGTCTTTATGTTGTAATGGTCTCAAAACAACTTTATATGATCCCAAATTGCATCTCCTACAATCCCGACCTTTGAAATTAGTATCATTTCATATGTTATGATGATTGTCTTCATTTTTTGGATATATTTTTTAACGTTGTCGAACTCGAAAAGAAATGAGATTTTGGGTGCTCCCAATTGACCCACCCACACCCTAGAGACCATTTGAGTGGTTAGAATTGTCCGATTTTTGCTTTTAAAGGTTTATTAAAAAATAAAAAAAATTCAATTTACTATTGGAGGTCAAAAAAAAAAAAAAGGAAAAAAATAAAAATAAAAAAATAAAAATCTCGCGGAAATATTTGCGAAGCATTTAACTGCCGAAACCTAACAGAAACGTTCTTTTGGACGAAAACTGAAAGCGTAGTCGCCCCCCAAATACGATATCCCCCTCTTAAACCCTAAACTCTGCCTCCTTCTCTTTCCATTTCGCCTGAATCATCCTCATCAATTCTCTAACATGGGTAAAAAAATCAAGGATCTCACGAGTTCAGGCGGTGAGGAAGATCGAAAAATCAAGCGAAAGAGAAAGCTTGAAGGAGAAGAAGACGCTCAAATTAATGGCGAAGTGATAGAAACCCCAGAAATTTCAGCTTCTAAAAAGTCTGAAAAGAAGAAGAAAAAGAAGGAGAAGAAAAATGGGAAGGAAGAGGAAAATACCCAGTTGGAAAACGGGTCCGAATTGAGTGAAGGGATTAATGGGGAAAGTGGGAAGAAGAAGAAGAAGAAAGAGGAGAAGAGAGATGGTGAAGTGGGTGAAGAAGAGAGGAAGAGCTATGGTGGTGTGGTGGTTTCTGGGAAGAATTCGGGTGATTCGAAGTATGCACCTTTGAGTTCATTTGCTGATTCAAAGCTTCCTGATAATGTGCTTGAATGCTGCAAAGGTTTTGCTAAACCTTCTCCAATTCAAGCTCATGCTTGGCCTTTCCTTTTGGATAACCGCGATTTTATTGGGATTGCTCAAACTGGGTCAGGTATATGTTGTTCTATTGGATTTTGAATTGGTGCGTTTGATTTTATATGTAGTTTGGTATCTTTAGTAATTAGTGTGTAGGTAAATAGGTAATGTATGGCATGAGAATGTTTGATTTGTGATATGTGAAATCCTAACTTTTCATAGTAAACTAGTGTAAGTTTGTGTGAGGCAATCTTATTTGAGGATTCGGATCGGTTTGTAATGAATTTTGATTTTAATGTTGTTGTGATCAGGTAAGACCTTGGCATTTGGAATTCCAGCAATTATGCATGTTCTGGGCAAAAGAAAAGATGAGAAGTCTAGAAGGGTGAACCCACTTTGCCTTTTTTTGTCACCTACAAGAGAGCTTGCACAACAAGTATGTATTCTTCATTTGGTTTAGTGTAGTGTGTTTTTGAGCAAGGAATTGTATATTGAGGGTTTATGTACTTGTGTCTTGTGTTGGTAGATTGCGGATGTCCTTTGCGATGCTGGGAAGTCTTGTGGCATAAAAACTGCTTGCTTTTATGGAGGAACCTCAAAAGGACCTCAATTATCTGCTCTGAAGTCTGGTATTGTAAGTTTGTTACTTAATACTCACTGCTTTACCTACTTTCCTTTGGGTGCTAACTAGATGAATAGAAATGAACAATTTTTAAAAAAAAAAAAATAATTGGAACAAATGAGGCAAGGGGCTGAAGATGATTAGCATAACTTTCTTGAAAGCTTGGACTTGAATTGTTATTTTATGGTGACTCCTCTTACTTTCTGTTTCAAAATTTTAATATTTGATTTTTATATGTGGACCGGCTGCTTCTGAAGCTGTAAGACTAAACTGTCTCAGACTGTTGGATATACCACTATACCACACAGGTTTTACTTAAGTGCAAAGAACCATATAGAGCTATTTTTATGGGGAAAGTACCATTGGCCTGTCACACTTCAATCACTGTTTATTTTCTAGTGTTGGAGTCAAGTTGTTGCTACTTGCCTGCATTCCTTGCTATTGCTTTTCTTTCGTTACTCGAGTCAACATCATTGTGCTCTTCTTATCCATAATAAGAAAACATTAGATCTTTTAATTTATCCTCTATATCTTCTTTCATGTCTATTATCTTGCCTTAGGGCTGTCTCTATCTGTTTGTGTAGCTCTCAGCATCTCTTAAGAATCTTGAGTATATATAAGGATTTCCTTTTAATGAACATCCTTAATTTTTTGTGACTTCAGGACATAGCCATTGGGACTCCAGGGCGTTTGAAGGATTTGATTGAAATGGGTGCATGCCGTCTGCAAGATGTATCATTTGTGGTAAGCATGAATTGAAGTACAAATAATTTCTTGTCAAGTGTAACACCCCCCTCCCCTCCTCTCCTTCTTTTTCACCTTTTTCTTTTCATGTATTCTGGCATATGAGGGTTGCAGCCTAGCCTCACAGGTAGTCATCATTATTCACAAGCAGACATATCTTCTTAATGCTACCTCCTAGAATCATGCTCATTTTCCCGCAACAATTTAGGAAGCAGAAGATCACTATAGGGCTGACCGGCTGAGTATTAGTTTGATTCATCTTCCAACCAAGACTACTCTTCCTTTGCTTTGTTGAGCCTCAGAGCTTTGATCCAGCTCTGTTATGGCCGAGAGCACAATAAGTGATACAAATAGTTACTCTTGAGTAGTGTTGATTGTTATAATAAAATAGTGTTCTACTGATTGAAAATTCTTTGTGGTTTGGAAAAACAGTGTAGTATTTGAAGTTGATGCCTGAAACACTTGTCATTGTTTTGTGTCCTGTCTTCAGAGGTTGTTTTGGATTGAGAAAGAGAGGAAACCAATGGAGATATTTAATTGAATTAATTTGACATCCTCTTCCTCAGCTTAAAATTTTCTTGTTAATGTTAATAAGTTTCTCAACATCAGTACCTTAACTTTTCTTTTAGCATGCTTTGTGTGTCCTTTATGTTAGATTGATTCTTCTAAGACATAAATTATAAGCCCCTTGATCTTTATCATGGAATACGACAGAATAGAAGCATTGCGGACTTTTTGTTAATAAAAACTTCCCAGATTTCAAATAGTTTTGCTGATGCCATTTAACAATAATTTGTACTTCTCTCTCTTTTTTGATACTTTCTCCCTTTTTTTTAGTTGAAATCACTTTGCAAATTGCGGACTCCTAGGTAATTTTTGGAGATGAGATAGATAGAGAGAATAAAAAGATAGACCCATGTGATAGGAGAGAGATAGAGAGAGTTTATTAACTAAAAAGGAAAGTGATGCAACTAATTTGAAACTTCCGTTTTAGGAAAGTGATGCAACTAAAAAGAAACGGAGGAAGTATTAAAAATTATGGTGCTTAAGAGTTTTAGTCTAGGAGATCCTAAAATGCCATATGTTGAGCTTGTCAGACCAAAGTTTTAGTTTTTTAGTTACGTACTTACATGTATGCCATCTGAGATTTCTTTTTGGCTTTAGTGAATTTTGCGAGGTGTTATTTACATATTATAGTTACTTTAACCATGATGGATCGTTTCTTGTAATAGCGGTAGAAGAAAATGTGTGTTTGCTTTGCCTGTTTAGTATGCGTCTTGTACTGCATATTTCCCTTCTTACATTCAGCTCCAATATTGTATTCTGAATTAGGCTCCATTAGTGCATGCTTCCTGTGTGCCATCTTGGCAACTAGAAGGCTTAAGTGCTTAACTAAATACCCCTCCATTTCAAAATAATATGTTGTGGTAGATTCTTGTAGTTCTAATCTTAATTACTGCTTGATTTATGCCTTCTCTGCAGGTTTTGGATGAAGCGGATCGTATGCTTGACATGGGGTTTGAACAAGATGTCCGTTCTATATTGAGCAAAACAAACTCTGGTATGTTATGATTTCTTCTATGCCTAAAACTCTATGCTTCTTGTTGACAAGTCCATATTCTTTTTCTAGAACCCTGCAAATATGATGGAAAATAGAATTAGAGAAAAATAGAAGCATCTAGTTTATTAGAACCAAACATGTCTTTTTGTTTATAGGTATTAATAATTCAGTGTATAGCAATTTGCTTCTGATTTCATAAATTTGGATGTATCATTCGACTTTACATGTCTAGAACAGAATTTGTAGAAATGTAAAATTGGGTATTGAAGTAACTTACTATGCATTTTTCTTTTTGTTTTTCCTTCATTCTTTTTGTCAACAGAGTTCTAAGTTTGGTTGGGGAAAGCACAGGGTAAGAAGATCAATGACTATGATTAGAGTCCTTGACAAAATAAGCAGCATTTAGTAATGACTCTGCTGGCACTATTGTAAATTAATATTTTGCTTATATGTGATCATTGACTTGAAATTGAAATGGGCTTTTTCTTTCTTTTTTTTTTTAATTAACTTTTTATCTTTTATTTTATAATTAACTTTTTAATCTGGTCTAAACTTTGACCTATCTTCCTTCGATGTAAGGATCTTTCTTTCTTACCATCTATTTGTTCTTTCTTGTGGTTTATTTAACCCATGAAATTTATATGTTCTTTTATAGGCTTTAACATTTTCATAGCTGACTTGATAATTAGAGATTGGATGGGCAGTCCTTGAAGTTTCTTTAGTCCTCCTACCTCTTTGTCATAGTTGAATTTGAATTACTTTATTGATTGAAGTGGTCTTGATTATTTTACGAATTGTGATTGTCTTATCTTCTTAAAATTATTTTGCTTTTAGCTCGGCAAATGGTGATGTTTAGTGCTACTTGGCCTATGGAGGTTCATCAACTGGCCCAGGAATTTATGGATCCAAACCCTATAAAGGTAAGAACATATTGATATCATTGGCTCATTGCTATGTAATCGGTAATATGGCCGTATTTCTAAGTTGTTTTCTGTTTTTTAGGTAGTGGTCGGCTCAGAAGATTTGGCTGCCAATCACGACGTCATGCAGATAGTAGAGGTTTGGCTTGTTTTGTTAGATAACATTTATGTAGGTTCTGTTGTATACAGCTGTTGATTTCTCTCTCTTCTGTAGGTCTTGGAAGAGAATACACGGGATAGACGCCTTGTGTCTCTGCTCGACAAATACCATGAGTCTCAGAAGTATGTTCTTCATGTTAGGATTGAACAGTTGCCTCTCATCAACCTTTTATCTGCTTAGCTGTTAAATAGGTAGTTAAAGTTGAAACAAAATAAAAAAAAGTAATTGATGGAAGGAGCACCTTTGATATCACTGTTGATATCAAGACAAAATAAAACAGTTTGCCTCTTTATCAACTTTGATATTACTTTCAAGGCTTCAAGCCTTTGATAAGGCTTAGAATTAACATGGACAAGGAGGCTTGTTTACAAGTGCAAAGAAGCTATTTCTGATAACCTGGTTCGAACGTCATCTGATGCCTCTACTACTACCATTTAGTCCATTGTAATCCTAAGTTTAAAATTTGACTGTCACTCTGTCAGATACTCTTTCATCTCTGTTGAGAATGGGCATGGTAAAAGTACGTTATCATTAAGAAAATGACATGTTTAATATTGTCAAAATGTGAAGCTTCTTATGTGGGGTCCAGAAAAAATGAAAAATATATTATATGGGGTGTTGAAGACACTATATGCACAAAGACTTCTATTAGCGTTCCACAAATCATTTGGGTGGGACATTGGCTATCTGCTTGACATCTATCAATGTTTTAAATTTAGATGAGACACTCTTTATGTTCTTTCTTCTCTGATTGTTTATTTTGGGTAGATTCCTCACTTTCAGTGTGAATGTGTTGATGCATCGTTCTGAACTCTGTTTATTCTCTTGTACAGGAATAGAGTTATAGTGTTTGTCCTGTATCAGAAGGAAGGAGACCGAGTAGAGAGGATGCTGCAAGGAAGGTAGCTTTATAATTCCATTGTTTTTTTCCAGTATTTTTTTGTCCTTCTAGTATTTTTTGAAGTTGTTTCCAATATTTTGTGCTTTTTAGGGGCTGGAATGTTGTTGCTATACATGCTGGTAAACCACAATCTACACGGACAAAATCACTGGCCTTGTTCAAGAGTGGAACTTGTCCATTATTGGTACGTAATTTGTGCATAAGTGTTTACAGCAAGCAATTTTAGCTTTGCTGAAATTTTGAACTCTTTTTAAAAAGTGTTGTTTTGCAAGATGAAATTTTAAATTTAGTTACAATTTAGCTGAAATGATTCTGTATCTAAATTTAACAATTAGTTATCGTTAGATTCGTTACCCAAAAACTAGCTATTAGACAATTTTTTTATGAAGGTTTTTTTTTTTATTTATTTTTTAAATAGGGTCCTTTAGTGCCATTTACTATATTTAGCTAGTAAATCCAGTAATTTTCAAATTTCAAGGCACCTTTTTTTTGGTTGTAGTGCAACTATATCTGAGGTAGCTGTGTCATTGGACGGTACTACAACTATGAGCTTAGTGTATGAGTCTTCAATTTAGTTTTGGAGTTTAATTTGGAATAACTGCATTTACAGATAGCAACTGATGTGGCTGCGCGAGGTTTGGATATTCCAGATGTTGAAGTAGTTATCAACTACAGTTTTCCGCTCACTACAGAAGACTATGTCCACAGGATAGGGAGAACCGGACGAGCTGGTAAAAAGGGTGTTGCTCACACATTTTTTACCAAAGAGAACAAGGTGAGACTTACATCTAGTCAACTATATTACTACTATTCCATTTTAAATTTACCTTAGTAATAAATTTTACACCATTCTACAGGGTCTCGCTGGGGAGCTGGTGAATGTTCTCCGAGAAGCTAACCAGCATATACCTCCCGATCTTGTAAAATTTGGTACCCATGTAAAGAAAAAGGTAAGCATCTTTGATCGCTCCTTGTCGACTTGTTTTAACCCACCCCTCCTCCCTCCTATATAAATTTCTTTTCGAGGAAATTAGTAGTTCTGGTCGTGAAATTTGTGATGTTTTGCTCTTGCTCAAGCTTATGTGACCTTATACTTGTAGGAGTCCAAGCTCTATGGTGCTCATTTCAGAGAGATCACAGCTGATGCTCCCAAAGCTACAAAGATAACATTTGCTGACTCTGATGATGAATGATTTTGAAGGTAACCCATATTGTTAATCTGGGTGTGTGTCTCAGTGAATGTGAGATTATGAAATTGATAATAAGGATCTTGATTAAAGCTCAGTATTGAGCTTTGGCAGTGCTATTTGATCCTTAAGTCATATTGTAAATGTCGTCCTACTGAAGCTCTTGGTTGAAGCTCCATGGCACTTCTCCTCACCATGCCATTTGCATGAAACTCGAAGATATTCTCTGGAAGTAGTCAGAAGAGATATGTACACTTGAAGTTTTGAAGGCGCATATTTAGTTGGGTACTAGGGGGTTACTAAAATTATGTCTAGTTTTATGCATTTTGGTAGAATTAAATTAGGATATTATATATATTCTTCTACCTTGTTTCATATTAAAGTCCCAGTTTTGTGTTTCCTTTGCTATAACAAGATGGGTGGATAATCAGATTTATTTAAAGTGAAATTCTGGCGGATGATGTCTACTTCATGCACGAGAGAATTTGGTTTAATTCACGGACATACGTTGTATTTATTGAAAAATACTAAATATTTAGCTAATGCTCAGTATTTACCCCAATGTTACGTGTACACTTATGCGCAGTATATATAGTTTTATATGCATCCGATGAGTTGATGACGGAAATTAAATTTCTGAAATACATTAAAAAAATTGAAGGGCGTTTTAGGTTTTTATGCAATTACACTTGTTGGATTGGAAATACATTACAGATTGTAGTACGATTTTAGATGTAGAGTATCAAATTACGTAGTATAAAATTTTAAATTCAATTACTTTGTGTTGAACATGAACATAAAATCGTATTATAAATTCTTTTCTACGTAGTATTTATGCTTATGACTTTATCCACCCCTCCGGAATGTATTAATCTCCCTTTGGACCATCTTTTAAGGCTCACAGCTAAAAAGAAAAAATAAAAATATGAATACAGTATACCTAGGTTTTTTTTCTGAAAAATATCTGGGTTTAGTACATGTACAGTCGTACAGATAGCTACACCAAAGCACTTTCCACCGTATTCTTGCTTGGTCCATGAATACATGAGAGACTTGGTACCTGATCAGACGACTTGTTCTATATTACATTATTACGAGTACAAGCTAATATTATACACTGACAGTTTCTTGCTTGCGGAGTCACTTGCTCGAAAGATTTGTGCAGTAACCTGTTCTATCCTTAAGGGCAGTTTTTGATTTCTAAAATTCTCTTGATGTGCCAAAATTGCTGCAATTTTTGAGCTCGCACAGGGAATCACCCACTTTATATATATGCTGTTGATTATTAGTAACCTATAAAGAATTCGGGGAGGCCAAGTCTTTTACCATACTGAATTGCTAACCAGCTTACAATGGAAAAGTATGTCACAAGCAAAAAAATCCGAGAAAAAATCACCCGATGTATTAGTGAGTTTGCCCTTGCTGCTGCAGCTCTAGGAATCGAACATAACAATTGACCACAGAGTGTAAACAAGGTAAAGGAAATCATGGCAATGAGAAACCCACTAATGACACCTATTATCACTTCCCATCCCATGCGTTTAGATCTAAGTTTACCGGATGACCATGACTGCATCATCTTTGTGAACCTGCAGCAACAAGAGGCATAGCAGATGAGTTAGTGATCCACACTGAAAACAAGTCCAAACAAAATTATTACTCTGTATGAGACATTCTTGTCAGTGATTCAGTAAAAAAAAAAAAATTGTATAAAATTAACGGTAGATTATAGATACATGACCAGGACTGCATTAATTGTTATTTTACTGAGTAGTAAAGATGATAGAACTATAAGAATCAATGTTTAGATTCAGAATTTCAAGAAATACTCACAGTATGGAGCATCTTTTCATCATCTCAGACAATGATGGATCTTTTGCTTGGCAACCAAAGTAACTGTCGTGAAAAATCTCAACTTTTGATCGCCCAGAGGTATACCAGCAATCGTAGGTTTCATTCACCTAATCCATCACATAGGAATATCACTTTATTACAAGATCAGAGTGTAATACATATAGTAAACAATCTTATTATTTCTAGTATCAGTCAGCATAATGTACAATAATGACATGGTCACTCCTAGCTCTAAGAGCTATAATTGAAAAATCCAACAGCTGTCGGCATGGCATAAGGTACTGTCAAGCTGCATATGCATCCATATAGCCTCAAATAAGGCATATCAAAGGAAATCAGAGTTTTCCATCCAATAACCTTCCATTGACATATTTGGACTCCAAAACCTCAGTCACCCAAATGATGTGATCAAGAACTTTTAGAAAGTGCTTCATGCCCCATTAGTATCCTCATCACAGGTACAAACAATGAAAGACCCCATATATCTCCCTAGTCTCTATCACCTAGGTGATCATTTGCTAACAAATATCAAGCTCTTTCCAACTTTTTCAATCAACAGTTACAAAAATGGCTGTTTCTTTATTGATATGAATTAGTTAATTTGATGGCAAACTATAGAAATCAAGGTTACTCCAGTACCAAATATAATGTAGGCAGAAAATTAGATTTTAACATTAATAAAAAATGGATGTAGTGGAGAAATCTAATGATGATATAGGCCTTTCAAAGACATAGCTAAACCAGAGCTGAATAACATTTACCTTTAGCATATGTTTAGTCAACCATGCAGTAGAAAAATTAGGTCGGCAATCACTAGGAAGAGCTTCCTTTGGAGCTTCTGCCAGACCAAGAAATGTTTGGCCTGAGAATCTATATTCCACCTATTAGATTGAACAAGAATTATGAATAGACAAGCACAAAATTTAACTAAGGAAACACAACTAATCATTCAACAATCAAAGTTAGTTTTACAATTATTACTTCTCAATATATAAGGAGTAGCTTTTCTTACAGTTAAATCACAGATGATTGTCAGAAGCCATATGTAATTGGAACTAAACATGAATTGGACTGCATCTTTTAGTCATGTTGAATTAGCAACTTTAAGGCTATTCAGATAAAATGTTCAGCCATTTTCAAGGAATAATATAAGGTAAAGTTATATTTTTAAAGATTCAGTTAAAATGACACAGCTAAAGATATTAGAGCATCCACAGTAAGCACCACTATCATAGAATATATGGTAACTCTATTGTTACACTATAACAATGGTACTCAAGCAGCCAACATTCAATCCATAGCACCAGCTAGAAGTTCATTCTAGTTTCAGTGAGAATGTCCATCAGCATTCCTACCAACCAGGCCATTTTTCAGTACAATTGGACAAGGATATACTAAAAGTTCCTTCCTCAGTGTCATTGCTTTTCATTTTCTCACCATTATATTGCTAACACACAAACCTTTCCTTGATCTTCTTTTCCTCTGCCCGCAATAAGTAATTTTGGCTTTATCTCAATCCCCAAAAAGGCAGTAAACAAGTAAACTTAAAAGGGAAAGGACTTGTCTCAAACCCACATACTTTTTTTCAACCTCTTGCTTTAAGGTAATTGACGATCCACTAGAAGTCACCTATGTCCCAAATAGCAGAGGCACTATAACTGTCAGAGATCAGACGTTAAACTATACAGCATAAACACAGAAATTTTGGCAAAAGTACCATATTATAGAAAATCACCTTAAGAATTAGTTGAAAAGGCAGGCAAGCAACCAGTTGGTTTAAGATTTAGGGCAAGCTTGAAGAGTCAACTCTGGAACTGCTGCAAAAGGCAAGCAAGCAGTGGTTTTGAAAGTCAAGGTGGGATAAAGTCTGAATGCCTCAACTATACCTAATGATTTAACGATTGATATTTACATGTTAGTAGAAAAAACATTTCAATAAGCAATAACTAACTCATTCTCATACTCGAAAAATATGTTAGTTGGACTCACCAAAATTGTCAGACTTGGTACTCCGTCCAACAAGGATATGTCTAGTCTTTACTAAATTCTTCTTTAACATTTGCAGGATGACAACAATATTCCACAATCCACATGGGTACGGCAAGCAAGGTAAAAATCAAAGCAACATAGCTAACAGGTTACAGGACCATAACAATTCACGATTCATTTTGTTTGAGAAATCAATGACAAAAATTGTAAGTTTAAGGCACAGAAGTATCAGATCATATCAGCCACAATCAAGAATAAGAGGCTAAAATTCAGAATATTAGAAGCTATAATTTACAAAATGTCCTAAAATGTAACACAACCTTAAATATAGAAGCCCAATAGTAATCATAATGACAGCGAAACTTCCTTCTTTCAGATGGGTAAAAAACACGCTTGGCCTTATAATTAAGTAGCCCAAGTTCACATATCTTTGATGATCTCAAGTCAACACCTGAAAACATAAAGTACTATATCAATCTGCTCATATTTTCAAAGGCAAATGCAAATACGTATCATGTACATCTTATGGGACCCTTGAGCAGCTCTAGGGAATTGCTATAGAAGGTTATATATCTGTTCTAGAATGGTAAGGCATCATAAGACATACTGACATAATTATAAGGGAGGCCAAGGCATGAATGAAATAGTTCTAGGCACTAAACAGGCCTCTCGGTTCTCTTTGGGAACCAAGGGAAGCACCCCAATGCCTAACCTTGCCAAGTTCGAAAATTCTCCGGGAAGCGAATTTGAAGGCAATAATACACAAAAACGGACCATTTTCGGAGATTTTGGGACCCGATATCATAAGCTCAAGTGAAGGCAGGGAGCGCATCTCAGGATCATATAATGTCATTTGGAACCATATATGGCCAATATTAGGTCTCACAAAGGCCCGTGGTGGCCTTGAGTTAATGAACGAAGACATGTACATATCCATATAGATTATATAGATAAGAGACAAAGTGGATGATTTCAACCACCCAAATGGTCTCCTGAGGTCTCTTAGGGTTAATGGGAAATCCCTCATCCTATTTTCTTTTAGAGCGTGGAAAAATTGAAAACTGTCCAACGTTAAAGGTTATTCACTTATTCCCTTTTGGACCAATTTCGAAAAGTTTTTTCCAAAATTGAAGTGGGTGTAGAAGGTATTCCCAGAGACCCCAAGTTCATAAATGTAGGTTTGGAGCAATTATAAGTCTATAATGTCCCGAAAATAAGTTTGGTACAACTATATAGCAATTTAAGAAAATTGTTGTAAAGGTAGTCGAGAGGTGCAAGAGATGACTCTAATCACCATAGGCATCCCGAAGTCCCATTAAGGTGTAGGGAATCCGTCACTGGGTTTATCTACTCAAACCCACTCATTACCATTGTTGATGAATGGGTTGTTTATATTAATGTTACACACATCATTACAATTGTTAATTTTGGTTGTTTACACTTGTTCATAGTGAAACATTTGCTATAATATCCAAAACGAAATGAACCTCATCTCATGGAACCTCGTGAATAATCAATATTAATCGAAAATCATTACACTTTCCCCAACAACTAGAATTCAACAAATCTTATGTCCAATAAACATAGTCAACCTAATTTCATCAATCCAAACTTTAACTAGTACACACTTTCCTTACCTATATCACACATCTTAACATATACTATTTCAAACACAAATAGGCCAAAATCACTAAAAATTCAATTTCAGCAGTCCATTAACAATCCAAAGTCACTAATCATACACTAACCTAACTTATATCACATAAATTGGATGAATTATATACCGGCATACACAAATTAAAGCTAAAATACTTAAACCAACATCATAAAAACTCAAAATTGCAGTAAAAGAAAAGTATGAACTTACTGGTGGAAACGATTTTGCATTGAGAAGGAACAGAAATAGGAGGAGGAATTGAGAAATTGGAGAAGAGTAAAGCGAAGAAGCCGAAAGTATAGGAGAGAAAAAATATGCAGATGAACATAAACCCTAATGTTAATGAACACCGTAGTAGTACCATATGATGTGATGCTTTTGCTCTCGATTCATTAGATGATAATGATTGTGATTCAGATGATGGTGATTCAGAGGACGATGATGATGATGATGACGAAGGTGAATCCATTAATCGAGAATGTTGGTTGGTTTGAATTACGACGACTGTAGAGTTAAATTTGAAGAAGAAAATTCAGCAAATGCTGCTGATGTTAACAGTCGGTTTGATTAGTAAGCTCAGTATTCCATCCATTTCAAAATACTCCATAGGCGATATTCTAAAATTCGTTGTATTTTCCGAATATCAACTTTTATGAACTTTTTAAGTATCAACTCACGGACTAGGAGTTCTTTCCAATTTATCAACTATATGTTTACATAAAATGAAAAAGTCGCAAATCACTTATTTCTAGGTGCACCATGTCAATTAGTTTAAATATTTGAACAATCGCAAATTTTTAACTAAGTGAAACATCAAGTAAAAATATATTCTCTCTCTTATCTTTTCCCCCCCTCACACTTTTCTAATTTCTGATTTCTCTCTCCTCTATTTTTCTCTCTGTTTGGGCATAGTCC
This sequence comes from Chenopodium quinoa, assembly GCF_001683475.1. Taxonomy (NCBI): domain Eukaryota; kingdom Viridiplantae; phylum Streptophyta; class Magnoliopsida; order Caryophyllales; family Amaranthaceae; genus Chenopodium; species Chenopodium quinoa. The sequence continues at coordinate 4,716,394 of NW_018743175.1, forward strand.
ATTGTCCTAACCCCAATGACCTGAAATGACGAAAATACCCCTCCACGATCTAACCCATCATTAGTCATTGCAAAGTACGGATTTGCTCTTAATCTGTCTACTCAAGTACAAGTCTGCCACCTGAAAAGTACATCTATAAATAGCTCATCATTCATTAATGATACGGACTTTTTCTTAATTCTCCCTCTACTTTCTCTCTCTAAATTCTCTCTCTCTACTTTCTTTCTCTAGAAGTATTCTCGCTGATTGAAGCATCAGAGGGGCTTTCCCGGGTTACACCCCCGGAGCAGTTAACCTTCTCTGTTTTGCAGGGCCTAGCTCTCAGACATACCTGTGCAAGGCGGAGCTCTTGGACATATCCTTCCTAGGCGGAGCCAGAGAACATTTGGACAATACTTGGATTTAGTCTTTAGGACATCTTGATATCATACCCTAACACTCTGAGGAGTATTATGTTTCCAGAAACACTTTCTATTTTCTCTCTCCTCCATTTTTCTCCTTCCTCTATTTTTTTCTCTCTTAAATTTTTTCATCATTTTGTTTTTGATTGAAATCATTCATCATCATTGTTGATCACCATAGATTGAATTCCTTCATCACCATTGTTGATTACCATAGATTAAATTCAAATTTCATTTTCTTCAACTTTCGATTTGAAACTTTGTTAATGGAGTTTCTGCATAAAGTGAAGCTGAAAATGGCGGCTTCAACGAGGAGAAGGTGGTTAAGACGGCAGAGATGACTATTTTCCAAAGAGATTCCATTATCTAAATCGCCATGGCTAGGTTTGAGTTTCGGATCGGAAAATGTATCTTTCGTATTGTTTTGATTTTTTTGTTAGTGTTATTTGTGTATTTTGTTATAAACAGTTCTGTATTTGGTTATATTTTGGTATTTTGAACATTTTAAGTTAAAAATATGAACGTATGATACGTTTTCAATAATTATTTATTTTTACCGACATATATTTTTGAAATTATGAACATCTTAATTATAATTCTGAACTTGTGATACATTACTTATGAACTTTTTTTGTTTGTTTTAGATCTATGTATTTTTAATCATTTAAAAAATTTAGCATTCTGTACTTTATAATTTATATATCTGAACATTTGATTTTTTTCATATGAAAATTTATTTTGATTTCGATTTATGTATTTTAAAAACCTTTTTAAGTTTTGTAATTATGAACATATTATGTTAGATATCTGAACATGTATATGTTTTTTATGAACATTTGAAATAGATCGTTATATGAACATTAATTAATTTGGGTTAAGGAATTACGAACCTCAATTGGGATTTAATATATAAAATGAACATTTATTATATTTCAAATGAACATTTAGTACATTATAATGAACATACAAAGAATTTATAATGAATTAATATAAACTATTTTTCGTTAACAATTATATAAATAAAGTTTAAAACTATAGTTTTCTGAAAAAGAACATATAAAATATGAATATGACACTGTTAGAATTTGAATATATAATTTTTGAAAATAAACATTGAAATTTTCAAATATAATCATTACACTATTTTATAATGAGCATCAATATATATGAATATGACACTACTCGAATTTGAACATTTATTATTTGAAAATGAATATTGAAATTTAAATATGAACATAGCACTATTTTATAATGAACAAAATTTTTTTGAAAGAAGTTTACTAGCTTGGGATAATTTTAATAGTTTTGTAATATAACCGAACATTTATTGCATATAATTTGAACATTACGTTATAAAATATGAACATATAAAATTGGATGTTCATGTTCATTTTTTGTGGCGTGTTCATATTTTTATACAAAATGTTCATTTTTTGTAAAGTATTCAGATTTTTTTACTAAATGTTCATATTATAGTTGTGGTGCACCTATTTCTAGGTGCACCATGGTGCACATAATAACTATTGTGAAAAAGTTATTGATTTAGGCCCTATTTAGTTCACCTTAGTTTTGCTTATCTGAACTTATCTGATCTGGTGTATCTGATCTTATTGTCTGATTTGACCAAACTTTACTACTAGAAAAAGGTCAATTTCCGACGGATGTGTTTCGACGGACACGAAAATCCGTCGGAAAAAAACGAAATTTTCGACGAAATTTAAATCCATCGGAAAATATTTAGTTTCCGACGGATTTTCCGTTGAAAATTAATTAATTTCCGACGAATTTCAAATCTGTAGGAAATTTCCGACGGAATTATGGGTTTTTTTTAAAAAAAAAATAGATAAAAAAACCCAAACCCTAATAAAAAAGGAACTACCCCTTCCCCCTTTCATTTCTCATTTCTCTCCTTTTCTCTCTCTCTGCCTCTCTTCTATTTCTCTGTCCTCTCTTCTTCTCTTTCTCTCTTCTCTTTCTCTTCTCTTTCTCTCTCCTCTCCTCTTTCCTCTTCCTTCTTCTGTTTTCTTCTATCTTTTTTCCCTTCTCCTCTTCCGTTTTCTTCTTTCTCTTCTCTTTCTCCGTCCTCCTCTTCTGTCTCTCCGTCCTGCTTTTCTCTCTCCGTCAACAATAACGGCTACCTTCAACTGTCAACAACAACCACACCCACCGTTGACAACAACAACCACAACCACCGTCAACAACAACCACAACCACCGTCAACCAACATCAACACCAACAACAACAGCGCCGACAACCACCGTTGCGAGTCACCCACTCTCAAGGTTTTTGTTTTGTAGATCTAGTTTTAATTTAGGTTAGATTATAGATCTAGTTAATTTTTTATGTAATTGTAATGTTAATTATAAATTTGATTAGATAATTGTTTTTCCTTTAATTTTTGTTGTTTAATTATCGTTTTTTTTTATTTTTTTATGAAATTTTGATTAAATATGTAGATCTACTGGTTTTGATTTTTTTGTGTGGTATTTTTCGATTTTGTTGTGTTAATTTTCATACTTTTGGCCTAATTTATGTTTTTTTGGGGTTAATTTTTGGTGTGGTGGTGTGGGTGGTGTCGGTGGTGGTGGTTGGTGGATTTGGTTTAATTTTCGGTTAGGGTTCGATGGTGGTTGTTGGTGAACCTGGGTTAGGGTTCGGTGGTGGTGGCTGATTCGGGTGGGTTAGGGTTCGGTGGTGGGTGGAATTGGGTTAGTTTGGGGAGTGACGGTCTGATGGTGCTATGGGCTTAGGGTTAGTTAAGGGCTGGTGGTGTTCTGAGGTGGTAATACGCCGTGCCGGTGGTGGTGTGGTGTGTTTTTTTTTTTTTTTTAATTTCAGTAAATCAGTTTCCTACGGACTTTTCCGGTGCCGTAAAACCTCTTCCTCTGTCAAAATAGTGTTTCCGACGGAATTTCCGTTGAAAAGGTCGTTTTTCCTACAAAAGCTTTTCCGACAACCGGTTCCGAAGAAAATTTCATTGGAACAGGATTTTTCGACGGAAAACAGGGTGCAAGGTGTTTCCGACGAAATTTTTCCGTCGGAAATGGCCTATTTTCTAGTAGTGATTTGACCATAAGTGTACGATAATTTGTAAAGAAAAAATATATCAAGTGGGTTCTTGCTGTTAGATACGTAATAATGTTTATTTTATTAATATGTAATTTTCATAATTTTTTTCATTACGAAATTAAAGATATTTAACAGTAAAAAATTGCACATAAAATGATGATCTGATCTGAACTTATTTTTTTTGATTTGATCTGATCTGAACTTATTTTTTCAGAAATAAGTAAAAATTAGTTGAACTAAACAAGGGAGTGATTTCCCTGAATAATGCTAAAATACAAATTAATTCCTTATATAAGTCGTTTTAAAAACTATTTCCCACAATACCGTCCACGTAGGATTGGTTCTTGGGTTTGGAATTTTGCAGTATAAAACCGCTAATAATGTTAGCAGTTTCATATATAAAACCGTTAATACCATTAGAGGTTCTATGCATAGAACCTCTAATACCAATAGAGGTTCTATATTAGTTAAAAACCGCCAACAATGTTAGCGGTTTTATACTTGCAAATACTGAACCGATCCTGCATGGAAGGTATCGTGGGAAATAGTTTTTAAACCAATGTATATAAGGAATTAGTTTGTGTTATTACATTATTTTGGGAAATCACTCTAAACAAGGCCTTAGTTATGAAACTGTCATATGATGATAAAAAAAAATTTGATTATCACAATAATGATTGATTAATAAAAGGTGTGATTTATTTAAGTGATGTCTCAATATCTAAAATTATCTTGATATTAAGACAGAGTATCTCAATGTAATTATATATAGAATATAAGACATTTGATTTGGAAAATCATAAATTAAACTTGTTTCTAAATTGAAATAACAATCATAGACTGTAAAAAAACTAAAAAAAAATATCATAATACATAATAAATTAACCATTAAAATTAGCATCTACGGAGTAATTTGTATTTCAGCTGACAGTTATGAGCTTACTCGAACTTAAAACCCTTAATTGAAGATGGAGCAATCCATCTTTAAGAATTTGGTGTCTCCTTTTAGTCCCTTTTGCATCAAATGTACAACAAGAACAATCAAATATCATAGAAATGAAGTAGTTTCTTTCACTCTTCAAAAAATTACTCTTCTTTTCCTCTTCCTCTTCTGTCCCACGTATGATGCAAGCTTTATGGTTTATGTCAAACATAAAATCCTCCATTCCCGGAGTGTCTACGAGAATATGTAAAACATTGATCGAACCACCGTCAGTATTCACAAATTTCTTAATAATACAAGATCTTGTCGAACCAATCATTAGCGGATTAATGTCACAATTTGATGGAGTCAAAGGGGCTGAAAGAAACAGAGATATTATATTAGAAACATAATGTATAAATATATCAAATTATAAAATCAAGCCAATTTTACTTACTTTCATCAAGACTTGTGGAATCCAAATTACCTTAAAGGAAAATATGGATTAACAAACAGTTATTTTTAAATAATTACTCTAATTTGAAGAAAATTTATATATATTCTATTTTCTTACCAAAAATTAGATGATCATCAGATTGATCGACAGCTTTCCCACCTAAAAAATAAAAAATAAATTAAAAAAAATCAGTGAATTGAATTTCTAAATTTTAAAATTTAGAGTTTATATATGTGGTAAATAGATTGAAATAAAGCATAATAATACCTCTATATTTGAGGATTTGAAGACTCCCTTGTGTCTTATGAAAGACAAACCTCAAAGAGCCATTAACAAGAGAATGCTTCATTTCAATATCACCCAAATTTGTATTAAGATTTATAACACTTGCATATGCTCTTACACGTTCAGGAAACTCTTTAATTGATGGAACTTTACCACAAAATCGAATTTGATTTTTCTCGAAATCTTGTGTTATTGTTAACCCATTTTTCGAAACACCGGACATATCAATTCGAACATGATAATCTGTAACGATTTGTTTCTCCTCAAAGGCGCCTTTAGGTGAATCATCGGTCACTACTTGGAATGGATGGTTTGGCACTTTAAAACAAAAATAAAATTTAGGATAAAAAAACGACAATGAAATTGATGTGAAAACCTAACAATCAAAAATGGAGAAAAGAACTTGAAAATAAGTGTTAAAATGTACTCATACTTTTAATTTGTATGTCAACACGAAGTATATTTACATATATATATTAAAGCTGTAAGTTTAATTTATTTATTTCTAAAAATTAAGTCATAATTTTAAAATCATGGTCAAAGCCTAACATTTTAAAAGAATTGCTCAAATCTCTTTTGTATTATGCCTACAAAATTATAAAAATAAAAAGAAGTAAATCATCATAAAATAAATAACATAATTCAAAAAGAAAAAAAAAGATAGAGCTTTGACTTTGTTTTTTAAAAAAAAAAAAAATAGAGCTTTGACTTTGTTAAAAATATAAAATAAAAAATAGAGCTTTGACTGATCAGTATCTAACTAATTGATAGACTGAGTTAACAAATTAGCTACAATTTGTATCAAACTAACTTAAATCAAAGAGGTCTCGTTTATATCCTTAAGAATAGAGGGGGCAACCAATTACCATTTACAAGTAAATCAACAAACATATATATGATGAATTTCATATGCACAGCTATTGAAACCTTATACGCAACAATAATGAAGTACAGTTTATTCAATGACGGAAAGTCATTTTGTTCCAATTTTTATGTAGTACACCCGTAAATATGATATGCATTGTACTTGCAATATAATTAACCAATATTCGCTCTTCTTATATATCGTACACTCAAGTTTAATTTTTACCATCTATGTTCGCTATCTTAATTAGTATTTAAGTGTTCTTTTCTTACGAATTAAATACAATTGATTTTCAAATATTCAAGCACCATTACCAATGGAAGACAGTTACAAAGTACTACGGAGTAACATTTTTCATGAAAACCATATTCATATGAACACATCAATCATCAAGTGCATAATGTATACACAACTAACAAGTATAAACCCATTGAAAAAATCCACCAAAACCAATTTGGGTTTAAATTTTATTAAATTCATCAGAAATTCACAATAATTAACCTAATTAATCATAAGTAAAAATAGTTGAGCAAAATGAATGAATTATTACCTGGAGGAATTAGAGGCTTGTTAGTGTTATTTGGAGACATGTTGAATCACAGGAATTTTTTTTTTTTTAGGGTTTTGGTTATTGTTGCTTGTCGATCAGCTTCTAATAAAACTTATTCCTTTGACTCTTTATAATCCGACTAACAGAAGATATACACAATTCTTTTTTTTAAGGAATTTTTTATTTATTTATTTATTTTAATAGAGATATACACCAATATTTTAAAATGCACTTTTTTTTTTATATATTTTTTTTTCAAACCACCTATTATATTTACCGGCAAGGGTTAATGGCTACACTTTATATTCTTTTAACTCAAATTGAAAATGTAACAATCGATATCAAGCAAATTTCCTATAATTTAGGGTTATTGTTCACAATTTAAAAATTATAGAATATTTTACAAGCGATATTTATTGTAATATAACCAATTTATATGTTTGGGTTGAGTTCGAACCATTAGATGTTGGGTTTGAATTTCTCTTAATAATTTCGGGTGGGATTCGTGTTAGGTAAGTTGTGGTATCGGATTAGGAATTCCCGGCTTTACAATAAAGTAGTCAAATATTTGACATGACTAAAATATATATATTCCTAACTATTGTTACTATAACAATAATAGTCCACTTTTAATACTACGATACAAACTTTATTAATTTTTTAGCATTAAAAATGTTCCTCTCCTCTACAATCATCTCCATAAATTTTTCAGCTACATATAAAATTACTTTGTCTTTAAAGTTGTTTTGATGATAAAAGATGCTCCAATAACAACCACAGTTTTTTTTTTTTTTTTTTCAAATTTTATTTTATTTTAAAATTTAGATTTAGAAATATGATTACTATTTTATCTTTTTCACAGTGGTGGAAAAAGATATTTTAAAAAAATCTAATAAAATTCCTAATACCTTTGATGTATGAAATTATTCTTTAACTAACATGCAAATAATAATCAAACTCCTATAAATAAACCATATATATAGCCATTCACTTTCACCTTTATTTACTTTCTTTCTTACAATTTCGTTAACAAAAAAAATTCTTTTTTGCAAATTCAAACTCAGACAATGGAGAATAATAATGATGAGTTCTTAACCAAAGAAGAATTTAGAGAAATAAGCAAAGTGGAGAATAATTTAAGTCCATTGGATTTGTTAGCTTTGGTTGCTGAAAAAGATTATGAAAAATTAGAAAGAAAGGAAAAAGATTGTGAAAGTTGCATGGGTATGAGAAAATACCAACCACTTAGCTCCTTTCCCAATTATCGCGACTCCATCAATGTTGCCTCCTCCTCCGCCCATACTAAACAAGACGACGAAGCGGGTCCTTCAAAGAGGACAAAAAGATTAACTTTTCGATATTCACCACCTCCACCGCAACCATTCGAACAACAACAAATTGTTCCACCACCACTACAACCATTAGAACAACAACAAATCCACAGGACGATGACCAATTCGGACGTGAAGCCAGGTGCAACCCAAAACCGATGAATAATTTGCCTAATATAAATGATAATCTTCATGTGACGTTCCTAGATGTTCTTTGTATTCGTTAAAACTAATTAATTCTCTAGATAATAGGTTTTTTAGATTACGTGAGGTTCAAGTTCCTTTGTACTAAACAAAGACAGAGATGTATTACTTTAGTAGGGTTACAGCTTTTTTTTTTTTCTTTTTCTTTAAAGGTTTGTTCACTTTTTTTTTTTCTTTTCGTTTTGTCGTTGGTTCATAAAATTACCATTTGATTAGTTAAAAAAAAAAAAAAAATATTTTTAATTTCATTAAACCCCTTATATGCCATATAATTAAACCATGCAACACTGCAATTGATAACAAGATTAACAACACAAGTCATAAACTCATAACCCAGCAATCGATAGCAACACAAGCCATAAACTCATAACCCAGCAATTGATAACAACACATAACCCTGAATCTTTAATCGAATAAAAGGTTCTCAGTACGTAGTAGTACTATAACACGGAGTACCAAATTTATTTATTTTTTTAAAAATAAATAAATAAATAAATAAAAAAATAAAAAAAAACTTTTCGGGTATAAAATGATATGCAATTTCCAAAAGTTACTTATACAGATCATAATAAAGACCCTAATAATAAGGATATCTAGATTTAGTACATGTGTTACAGAAAGCCACACCAAAGCAAGTTTTACTGTACTCTTGCTTTGTGCATGAAATACGAGTGACTCGGTACAAGATCAGGTGGCTTGATTAATACTTGTATTACGCTAAAAATATACAGAGTACATTGACATTGTCTTGCGCGATGCACTTGTTCATGATCATGCAATAATGTGAAAATTCCAGAAAGGCAATTTTCGATCTATAAGTCTGTCTTGAAGTGCCAAATTGCTGGACTGAGCTTCCGCAGGGAATCCAGCACTTTAAATATGCGCTGTTGAATGTTAGTAGTCTATAAAGAGTTCAGGGAGACCAAGCCTTTTACCATACTGAATTGCTAACCAGCTGACAATCGAAAAGTATGCCACAAGGAAAAATATCCGAGAAAAAATCACCCGATGTATCAGTGAGGTTACCATTGCTACTGCAGCTCTAGGAATCAAACATAACAATCTACTACAGAGAGTAAACAAGGCAAAGGAGATCATGGCGCTGAAAAAACCACTAGTGACACCTAGTATCACTCCCCATCTCATAAGCTTAGTTTTTAGTTGACCAGATAACCAGGACAGCATCATCTTTGTGAACCTGTGGTGACAAGAAACGTAGAAGATGTATCAGTATCCATAATGAAAACAAGTTCAAGACTGAAAATAAGTCACAAAAAAAATCATGTGACGTTCTTGTCAGTGGTTTGTTGAGAAACCATATGAATTTAAAGGTAGATCATACGTTCACGACATAGGAGTGTCACGTCCAAAATCAACTATAGTCAACCAACAATTTACCGGTGTAATTCATAGGACAGCAGAATCATTTTTATACTGAGAGTAGTAAAGATGAAACTAAAAGAAATTGAAGTTTAAATTTAGAATCTCAAGGAATATACTCACAGTATGGAGTATCTTCTCGTCATCTCAAACAAAGATGGATCCTTTGCTTGGCAACCAAAGTGACTGTCTTGAAATATCTCAAATTTTGATCGGCCAGAGGTATACCAGCAGTCGTAGGTTTCATTCACCTAATCCACCACATGAGAATAGAAATTTATTACAAATCAATGTGCAATATGGATAGTTATTGTTTCCGGTACCAGTCAGCCTAATGTAAAACATTTGGCCTTTAGGTCTATAGGAAGTTAGGAACTGGCATAAGCATCCATATAACCTCAAATGAGTCTATATCTAAAATTGCTTCAGACCATATATCGAAGCAAGTTCATCTGCTTCACATTTTTATTCCACTGTTTTTCAATGCGCACTCTTTGTCTTGCTACTCATTTACATATCCGAAGTGATAAGCAATCATTTCTCCAAAAAAAAAAAAAAAAAAAAAAAGCAATCAGAACATGAAATTCTTGCAAATAACCAAGGAGTCCATCCAGGAACCTTCCACTTTAGGACTCCAACAGTCCAGTCTTCAAAGTTGAGGCCATTTTTCCAAATGTAGTAATAAAGAAGTGCTCAGATTTTTTTGAATCATGACACCTTTTCATCTTCATAATATGTGAAAATAATGCTAAATTTCTCCTTAGTCCCTTTCATCTAGATGATCATTTGCTAATAAATATCAAGTCGTTTCCTACATTTTTAATCTACATAACAAAAAGGGCCATTGCTCTATTAGAAAAGGTTAATCTAAACTTGAATTATGTAGGTAGATATATTATAGGAGAGAACCAACTCTCATATAGGCCTATCAAAGACAGCTGAACCAGAGACCAATAGCAATTACCTTCAGCATATGCTTAGTCAGCCAAGCAGTAGAAAAATTAGGCCGACAATCACTAGGAAGAGCTTCCTGCGGAGCTTCTGCCAGACCAAGTAATGTCTGACCTGAGAACTGGTCTTTGTATTCCACCTATTATAATGAAGCGGGATTATTGATAGAGAAGCACAAATAACTGAATTGGTGAAACACAACTAATCAGTTAAACGATTAAAGTGAAGTATACTATAACTTTCCCACTATCTCAAGCTCTAAACGTTGTAGCTGTTCTTACAGTTAAATGATTGTCAGAAGATCATCTACAAGTAAGTTCCACCAAATGAGTTAGCCATGTAGTATCAGCAAATTTACTTACTATACTACTTCAATTCTCCGCCATTTTCCAGGGGTAAAATAAGGTGACATCACACAGCTAAAGACAATAAAGCATCAGCATTTAGAAGTAAGTACTTAGTATAATCATCATATTCATCAACAATTCTATGATAACTCTAGTCTCTATTCCTGCACAAGAACTCTGATACTCAAACAGCCAACATTTAACATTTCAAGTTTTCAACCCACAGCACCGACTAGAAGTCCATATAAGTTCTAGTGATAATTATTAATCTGCAAGAGATCCCTATGCAATTATCTTTTCTATTCCAAGCAACTATGATTAATGCAGCATTGCTACTAATCATACACCTTTCAAGTACAATTGGACTTTGATAATCAAAATTTCCTTCCTCAGTATAGTTGCATCTCATATTGTCACCGTTATATTGCTATTGCATAAACCTTTTCTTTATTCTCTTTTTTCTCAACCCCAATGAATATATATGGCCTTTTCTCATTCCCAGAAAAGGCAGAAAATAGGAGAGCATAAAACAGAAAGGTCCTTATTTTATATCTAAATACTATTTTTATCTTCCTCTTTCCCTGGAATCTGAGTGGTTGGAAAAGAAATTACATGCAGAAAATCTATAGACAGATACAAATGCAATCTACTCATACAGAACACTCCAGGAAGCAACATAAAGGTGGTCTCACACTTCACAAGCTAATCAGCAATGGTGTGACAGCCACAGAAGATAGTGCTTCCCCCGATCATTTAGAGATGTAAACGTAAATGATGATCTACCAGTAGTCATCATAGGACCTAGATGTCAAAGCTCACACAGCACACTAGCATAAGCACAGAGCAGATTGGCAAAAGTACCAATTTAATAATTTATGGAGATTCACCTTAGAAATTAGAGGAAAAGGCAAGCAAGCAGTTGGTTAAAGATTCATTCCAAAACTTGAAGAGTCAACTCTGGAACTGCTGCAAAAACCAAGCAAGCAGTGATTTTAAAGTCAACGTGGGATATCGTCTGAATGCCTCAAATTACTCGTCAAAGGTCATGTCCACACAGTAGTAAGAACTTTGTTAGAATGCAAGAACCGACTCATACACAAAAGAGCTATATTCATTGGACTCGCAAAGACTGTCAGACTGGTACTCCATTTAACATGGTTAAGGCAAGGACACAAGGCAGGTGAAAAATCCAAGAAATATAGCTAACAAGTTACGAGACCATCTCAATTTATTTTGTTTGAGAAGTCACTGATGAATAACAGAACAATGATTTGAATAATGTTAAGGACACAGAAGGTTAATGAAGAATATATGAATTATGAACCACAATCAAGAACAAGAGCCCTAAATTCACCACAAATTGCGAAATGTTTCAGAAAGTAACAAGTACAGAGTGATTACAGACCTTAAAAATAGAAGCCCAGTAGTAATCATAACGGCAACGAAATTTTCTTCTTTCAGATGGGTAAAAAACTCGCTTGGCCTTATAATTTAGTAGCCCAAGTTCACATATTTTTTGATGATCTCAAGTCAACACCTGCAAAAATAATTTAACACATCAACCTGCTCACACATTCAAAGATAAATGCAAACACATAGTACATCAGATTTATTTATTTAAATTTATTACCTCAACCACATGTCTTAACAAAGCATTTCACTTTCCAGAGATTTTATAAACATAGTTAACAGCTGTACAGCTCAGACACAACATTTCCGCTAACACATTCTGTTTCCCCCATCTCTAATGTTACTAGTTTACTCCTAGTTCCATTTCACTTTATTTTCTCAAAGCATAAATATTATGAAAGATGGGTTCCCTTGAGCAGCCCTGAAGATTTGCTAAAGAGGTTTATCGACCTGCTGTAGAATGGCCAATTAGCAATGCACTTTGAGCTTTGATATCTCTCTCTTTCTCTCTAAAAAGCAATGCACTTCATAATACTTACAGTTCATATCAAGCATAAAAGTTACTCTTACTACTGGTACGACATAAGTTCAAACTAGACTGACTGTACTATTAAGTATAAAATTTTACAATAGCTAATCAATTATTATGAGAGAAACCTCAAGACAATTATCAATTACATTCCAAATTCTTGGCAGGTGTAAAGCACACACTACAACCAGGATGGCACCAGACCAAGCAACGCAATACTCCACAGTAGCAATGGATGTGAGTTATTTGCCAATATTTAAGCATGTAAACACCCCCGAATCCCAACTCACCCTCTAACAGATCATCATACAACAACCAACAAGGAACAATCACAGAGAGAAAAATCCAGTATGATCCCGATTCCACCTCATCAACCTTTAATTTCACACACATAATCTTCAGATTTTCAGTAATGCAAAATTTACTCAAATTAGATTTTTTTTAAACAGAAAACTCTTGAGCTTATATTGACTAGTTAGCCCTGAATTTCGACCTTCAGCCAGTTCACCTAAATTGGACTTTTTACGAACAAACTTGTCCAATAATTAACTTATTTACTCGTATATATCTTATCCGAACTTATCGGCCCTGAAATGAACTCTGTCCACTTATTTAAGCCTGAAACTCCATTACAATGTGAATAGAATATGGCCTTAACTTCCAATAAACACCAACACCACCACAATCGAAAAAATCCTGCCAATTCGAAACACCACAACAACTAGAATCCAGCAACTCATAATTTCAAAAAACATAGTCAAGCCTAAATTCAGCAATTTCACCATCAATCCAAATTCTAACTAGTAGTATACATCTATATTACGGAAATTTCAAACATGAGGATTAATTATACACATAATTAACATACTAATTCAAGCTAAAATCACTGAAACTTCAGATTTCAGCAAATCACTAGCAATCCAAAGATATACACTAACCTAACTTAACCTATATCACAGAAATTAAGAATTGCACAAATTCATACACAAATTCAAGCTAAAATCACAGAAACAAACATCATGAAAGACCAAAATTAGAGAAAAAAGAAGAGGGGGGAAAGTTTGAACTTACTGGTGGAAACGATTTTGCATTGAGAAGGAACAGAAATAGGAGGAGGAATTGAGAAATTGGAGAAGAGTAAAGCGAAGAAGCCGAAAGTATAGGAGAGAGAAATTATGCAGATGAGCATAAACCCTAAGGTTAATGAACACCGTAGTAGTACCATATCATTTGATTCCTTCGCTCTCGATTCATTTGATGATGTTGATTGTGATTCAGATGATGGTGTTGATGATGATGATGATGTTAATGGTGATTCAGATGATGGTGTTGATGTTGATGTTGATGTTGATGATGATGATGATGGTGATGGTGATGGTGAATCAGAGGATGATGATGATGATGAAGGTGAATCCATTAATTGGAGAATCTTGGTTGGTCTGAGTGGTGTTAAAAGGGAAAACATTCAACAAATGCTGCAGATTTTACTACTGCTAACTTACACTAGTACACAACTATGCTACGTGCTGACACCTAAAAATGTCTCCCCAAAATCAAATACGATGATAAACAACTTTTTACCGCAATTATTGGTCGGATTAAGTATTTAATATCGAGAGTACTTAAAATCCATGTTCAGTCAAACATATTCAACAAATCAGTCAAACTATTTATTCAAACTCAGTCTAACTCATATCCTAGCCCAAACCCTTTTAATTCATTTCGTGTTATTTATTAATTAAGCTCGATTAATAAATAATAAAAACCCTAAGCCTGAAATAATCCGGAATAGCTGAAACGGCACATAATATATCACGTACTTAATTATTAAGCTAAGGCATAAATGAATCTGGACTGTTTTAAGGAAAACATGTGCACCGTGCCACGGCAGACACACCGCGTCACGGTATTCCGCGCCGTGTCGCTGCACACATGCCGTGACGCGGCATTTTTCTAAGGTTTCTCTGCGACGCCTTTTCATTTATAGGGTTTTGTGCTTCAACCTATTCATTTCCTCCATAAATACGAACTTGATTTCCTCAGTTTTTAGGCATCAAAAATCATTCTCTTTCTCCCTACACCAACAATTATTCTCTTCTCTCTTTCGCCTAAACACTGGCCACCCTATTCTCTCATAATACTTCCCCTAAGCACTACAAGGAGTCCATACTTGACCCAAAATTCTATACTAATTAAACCAAGGTGTGAAAGGTAGAATTAACTGAGGGTTTGGACCAAATCAACTCTACTTTTCATTTAATTTAATTTCAATTCGATTTATTATTTGTTGAAGTTACTAACAGTTTATTCATAATGTAGCAATTTAAAGAAACACGGAACATGAGTAGTTAATTCACTTAATTACTCTTTTTATTATTCTTGTTGCTAATATCATGATTAGGCTTATTATTATGCTTTGATTTGACTAACGTTATTATTGTTAAATTGCTTCCAATATTGATGTTTATTCTATTATATTTATTGATCACCGTATTGCATGTTTAAAGGGAATATGTAAGTAAATATCACGCCTAATGAGATAATTTGACGACCGGTTTAGGTTCATTTTTAATCTTGTTGTTAATTGAAGTGATCACAATATTATAGAATTATATGTTGCATTAACATTAAACCAATTTAGCTTAATATTAGTTTGGAGCAAATTGAATCTTTGTTTGCATGCCTTTGAGATCGTAGGAATCACATTTCACAAAAAGAATCGAGTAGGGTCTAATACGGGTGAATGTGACTCCATGATTCACTTTGTACCATCATCTCCGATCCTCCTTTCGTGGTTCTGAACCATATGGAGTTAGTATTCTCATGGATTATGAATGGTGTGTAACCTTCACGGTTCAATCGTTGTTGCCTTTCGTTGTCCCTTAATCGTGGTTGCCTTAAATGATCCGTGAACGGTTTACAAGTTCCTTAAAAACTTGTTGGCGGCTCCCTACTTTTCTTGTCCCTAATCGTGTCCTTGATCGTATGTCAATTCCCACTTCCTATGAGTGTCAAACATATTCACAACATGCTTAACGTAGGCGCGCTTTGAACGACGCCTACAATATGCAAAAATGATTTTGGCGCACCAGAAAATTATTTTGGCACACTTATATATTGCGAAAAGCACGATTTTTTATGCTCCTCTCACGTGAAAGTGTATCCGTGTATGCTCTATGGGGTCCTATTGATTCTACTCAATAACTAACAACTTTATGGATTTTTTCTCAAAAAACTGTCTTGATTGGCTAATAATGTAACATGTCTTGTTTCCGTTAGTTGTACTAAAAAAATTAATCCTCCACCACTCTAAACAACCACCCCTGCCCTGATCCCTCTAGGCTCCGTTCTCTTCAATTTACAACAATAGTTCATTTATATTAAAATAATTGATATAGCCAAATTTAGCACACATAAAATTTAATGTATGGTTTCTGTTGTTAATTGGTTTTTATAAGAAACCTCACTTTTGACTTTTTATTATTCAAGCCTAGATTTACTTTCGAACAAGTTTTGAATCCGTCAATTCAAACAGTTATAACCTACTTACCTACACGACTAAAGCAACTTATAATGACGAGATGATGTCAACTACTTTTTAATTAAGTTTAATTAGTTGAATTTGGATAGTTGATATAGAGATGCTAAACAATATAATAATTTTAGATTACAGTTAGTAGTGAAGCCCACGTATAATGTAATCTAATATCGCTGACTAGTTAGAGCTAGCTAAGGAGATCCTTAATTATATAATTGTGTTCATATAATTTAAAATGTCTAATTAATAACTTGCGTTAGTATTACCACTACGAGAGAGATCGAGAACAAGGAAGACATTTAGAGAGAAAATGGGACGTGAAATGATTATGAGATCATCAGCAAACCTTGGAAGTTTCAATTGTCTTTTGGTGGTGGTTTTAACGACGACAATCGTGATGAGTTCAATGATTGTGGATGGCTACTACGGATACAATGACTACAATGCACCGCCTAGTGCACCGCCGGGTGCACCAGTATACAAGCCATCGACGGATTGGATTTACGCTCATGCTACATTTTATGGGGATGAATCTGTCTCTGAGACAATGGGTTAGCTTTGCTTCTTATTTGATATAATACAACTCTAGTTAATTTCTTTGAGCTAGTTTAAAGTAAATAGATTAAATACCTTTTCAATAATATTGTTGTTTAATTTACAGATCGAGTGGAGTCATGTTTATGCTCTTGAAGAAGTTATATATGGTCAATATTTAGTACATGCAATTTCACATATGAAATAAAAGCAAATTATTGTACTCCGTAATACGAATGAATTGTCATGATCAATACCATCGAGAAAAAGGCAATGAAATACTACGTACTCCGTACTATATTAACAAGCTAAGGTGTTATTAGGTTAGAGGTATGCATAATTAACATTTTAGGTCATTGATGATAACATACGTATCAATCAACAAAAATAACCTTCGGCTATAGTTGATGCTTTTTTTTTCAAGGTAAATATAGCTAGCTAGTGATTGATCTTTTTACTTAATTTTTCTAGCTTAAATGAATAATTGATTTAAATTGTTAAATTATTAAAAATAGGAGGGGCTTGTGGATACGGAAACTTACATGACAACGGATATGGAATAGCAACAGCGGCAGTTAGCTCGGTTATGTTCAATAATGGAGAAATTTGTGGAGCTTGTTATGAAATCAAGTGTGTCGAGTCAAAGTGGTGCTACAAAGATGGACCTATCATTAAGATTACGGCCACCAACCTCTGCCCTCCAAACTGGTACCAGTCCGCCGATGATGGGGGGTGGTGCAACCCACCTCGCTCCCATTTCGATTTGTCTAAGCTCATGTTCATGAAGATTGCTGAATGGACAGCCGGCATTGTTCCAGTCCAATATAGAAGGTACGTACAAACTTTGTCAAAAGTTTTGACTACGTGTAATAAGGTAATTTGTACACGTACGAAAGACCTGATATCAAATCCAGACTGTATGTTCGTTACTAGTCTAATATTGTTCGTTTTTACAGGGTGCCGTGTATTAGGCAAGGAGGGATTAGGTATCAATTCCAAGGGAACCCATATTGGCTACTAGTGTACGTGATGAACGTAGGAGGAAGTGGAGATGTAGAGAAAATGTGGGTAAAAGGGTCTAAAAGCATTGAATGGATTTGCATGACTCGGAATTGGGGAGCTTCTTTCCAAGTATTTTCAGAGTTGGGAGGTCAATCTCTCTCTTTCAAGGTCAAGAATGGAGCTGGCCATACTCTTGTGGATTACGACGTGGCCCCATCTTATTGGTCTACAAGCCAAACTTATGAAGGAAGAATCAACTTTTATTAATTAACCAACAAAATTAAACGACTATTACATGATCATTTGAGGTCACCAAGCTATTTAAAATTCTAAACAGTTATATAACGATACTGTTATTTGTTGCATGTTTTCTTTCCTTCAAATGCAATCAAACTAATAAGTGTAATGCTAAGTGTTACAATACTGGAGGAGGATCTATTTTGGGTTTGTAATCATATTCATGATGAAAATGATATTGAGAACTTGTAAAGGACGCGTATCTATTGAAGTTTATAGTATTTCCAAACAACACGTATAAGTGTCTATATTGATAATATATGAGAGAGTTAAATACATTATAAGGTTAGGAGTTTATTAGTTCTCCAATCTTATCCTATTATCATATGGTTTTGGGATGAAACTTCTTTCGATTTGTAAAATACATCCATTTTTTGGTGACGGGGCGACCCAAACTCGTATTTAATAGTATCTGATAGCGTAGAAAACTTACTCGTATTCCTGAGTTTAATTTGAGATGATCATTTAACATGGTATTAGAGCTAACTTGACACAAAAATCACCGGTTCAAATCCCATTCACACCCTTCTTTGATTTCAGAGTAGAATTTATTTCGCACTGAGTATGAGGAGGTCCAAGCCTCTACATTTCAAGCCCAACGAGCTTTCATGTGAGAGAACGTGAGAATATAGAGTATAAAGCATATTCATAGGCTTCAACCATTAATTAAGTTAAGCTTTTGGTTGAGAAAACTTAGTACTTCGTAGTATTCTTAACTTAAAAGTGATGAAAGATGTGTTTAATCTTTTTATTGATTTTGTTAATATAGACAATTATAGGTATTAATGATTAAAGTTATGGGTGTCAATCAAATTGATACACAGAGGGAGCGAGTATGATTTTGATGTAAAAGGAGTGAGAGACTTTAATTTGATCAATTTCATGATGTTGGTGGGATTTGATTCCATTATTGTACCACCTCTTAAGACTTTTACTCCGTGTTTAACTAACTAAGTTTTCTGATGAATACATCCACACACTAATTATATTATACATAGTGCTGGTACTTTATTCGTATAAGTAGTTGAATTAGCAATTTGTATACGTCTTCAAACAGTTAATATATATGACCTCCCAGCACGACGCAAAGAGTTGAGGTCGGTCGCTATCCATAGGACTGTTGCCGGCCGATTGATTGATAATTTCCACAAAATCTACATTTTAGACGGCTAAATTATACCTTCTCAACTGCATTGATATATGAATGGTTAATCGAATTTAGTGGGATTCATATATATTTCATAAAGGGATTAAACTAATTATCTAGTTGCGTCTATTATATAAATTATATTATATAAGTCATTAACCTTTTGTCAACTTTGCCATTGTTATTAAATATAATATTTTGAAATAGAAGAATGTACAAAAAAAAAAAAAAAAAATTGTAGTTGTTTTTAATACAGTAGCTAGTTTGTTATGGTATTTTTAACGGTTTTAAGTCTTAACAAATTTTAAATTAAAGAAATTTATCGTTTTTTAAGTACTAATACGAGGAATTACGTAATAATAGTGTCATATACAAAATTTTTCTTAGAGGACTTAGACTTCATAAGTATATTACTTTTAATAAATATAAAGACACGTGTAATTTTGTCTTGACTAGCCAAAAAAAAAAAGTATTATTCCAAGTTGTGAAGCTCACGTATAATGTATAAGCTTGTCGACCATTAAGAGTTAAGGAGCTCCCTATATATAAGGTTTATGAAGTTTGACATTTATTACTAACGATTTGTATAAGTGTAGCAAAAGAAAAACAAAAAAAAAAAAAAATGGGTCGTCAGATAAATTTCATGGTGGTGGTGGTGGTGGTGGTAGCAACCATGACGGTGAGATCGACAATGGCGGGTTACAGTGCGTACACACCATCGACCTCCTACACGCCGTCGACCTCCTATTCACCACCAGAAACATGGCAATCAGGGCATGCTACGTTTTATGGGGATGAAAGTGGTTCTGAGACTATGGGTTAGTTTTATTTCATTCCTCGACTAATTTAAATTAGCTATGGATTTTCCTTATAGCTAAAATGCTAACGTGTGTTACAAATGCAATTAAATGTTAGTTCATTGAGGATTTATCTATAATGTCTGCCAAAAACATAATACACACATGCATACACGTTAGAGGTTGTGGCAGTAAAGTAGTGGTATCGCTCCCCACCTCATATTTTGTGGGAATCTTATGATATAGATGCTAGTAGCAACATTTACAAATTTTACAATTTTTATAAAACGGGAAAATATTTGTTTATTCACGGATTCACCTACATGCTTCTATGAATAAAAAGGCCAAGAGCTAATATGTTGGTGTATTAGAGCAATATGTAATCTTGATTAATATATATATTTTAGAGAAAATAAAATTGAGTAAAATATGGTGATAAACAGGAGGAGCGTGTGGGTACGGAAACTTGCATGATAGCGGCTACGGATTTGAAACGGCAGCACTTAGCACGGTGATGTTCAACAATGGTAACGCTTGTGGTACGTGTTATGAAATCAAGTGTGTCAATTCAAAATGGTGCTTTACCGATGCGCCTTCGATTAAGATCACGGCCACCAACCTCTGCCCTCCTAACTGGTACCAGGCCAACGATGCCGGCGGGTGGTGCAACCCACCTCTCTCCCATTTTGACTTGTCTAAACCCATGTTCATGAAGATTGCTGAATGGACTGCTGGCATTATTCCCGTCAGCTATAGAAAGTATGTACTCGATCAATTCCTCCATTTCATTATATCATCATCAAAAGTTTTTAAAATATAGAAACAAATTCTAACATCAATTCAAATTAATCTGCACCATTATTCAATTCTTTGGCCAATGAACAACCCTACATATAACAAATTACAAATTAATGTGTCAGCTTGCATATTAAAAAACTTACATACTCCAAAACATGAGATTGATTCCAGATATGTTCATGAGGTCTACTAATAATAATCAGTGTATCATATATATGTACTTACGTATTTCAGTTAAGACATGAGACTAAATCCAAATATATATTATATTCATGAGGTCTACTAATAATAATCAGTGTAATTAACATATATATGTACTTATGTACTTCAGTTAAGACATGAGACTGAATCCAGATATATATTATATTCATGAGGTCTACTTAAAATAGTCAGTGTAATTAACATATATATGTATTTACGTACTTCAGTTAAGACATGAGATTATATATATATTCATGCGGTCTACTAATAATTAATCGGCGTAATATATATATATATATGCAGGGTGTCATGTGCAAGGACAGGAGGGATTAGATTTCAATTCCAAGGGAATCCATATTGGCTCCTAGTGTCTGTGTTGAACGTAGGAGGAGATGGAGATATATCCCAAATGTGGGTGAAAGGTACTGAAACTGATTGGGTTTTCATGAGCCGTAATTGGGGAGCATCATTCCAAGCATTCTCCAAATTAGGAGGCCAATCTCTTTCTTTCAAGCTACAAAATGCAGCTGGACAAATTGTTATAGCTTATAATGTTTGCCCTATTTATTGGTCTATTGGGCTAACTTACGAAGCCAATACCAACTTTTATTAACTAATTACCTAACCTAACCAGAAAAATAATGATCGATGATTTAGGACCGTCACATTATTTACGGCTGGTAGTCTTAGAGAATTGTTCAATTATGGAATTGTAGCAATTGTTAATTATTATTGCTTGTTACATATGTAGCATTCTTTAATTTCTCTATATAATTGAAGAAGGTCGGCTACTCATTATGTCCTTGCGTGTTTTTAATGAATCCAAACATTTAGCACTTTTTTCATGGTTATAACACTACTGAATAAGGTTAGCAAGGCTCTTGCATTCAGCCTAAAGAGAATGGACTAACAAAGTTCTCATGACAACTTAA
Organism: Chenopodium quinoa; assembly: GCF_001683475.1. Lineage (NCBI taxonomy): Eukaryota > Viridiplantae > Streptophyta > Magnoliopsida > Caryophyllales > Amaranthaceae > Chenopodium > Chenopodium quinoa. The sequence continues at coordinate 4,738,341 of NW_018743175.1, forward strand.
GTATGTCCAATAGACAATAGTCAATGCTTATAAAAAGTCTTACATAATTCATACAAAGTATATATTAAGTTATTAACCAAATGGAGATCTCAAGGTCTTGCACAGTATCCACCAAGAAAGACCAATACTATTATGCAATCAAGTTAACTTAGACATTGAAGAGGTTTTCCACATAATCAGCCCCTAAGCCATCTTATGCGTGTTAGTGATCATATGTATTTTGAGTTTTGACATTAAACACAATCTTATCAAGGATTTTCATTATCCTTAGACTCCTTACTAATACTTACTTCGTAATTCTCATAAAGTTTATTATTTAATACTCAACACTACTAGAAAATAAACTATTTTCGACAGAAATTTTCCGTTGAAAACACCCTCGGAAACAGTTGTCGCAAAAGAATTTGTAGGAAAAATGACATTTTCCGACGGAATTCAGATGTTGGAAGAGAATTTCCAGCCCGGAAAAGTCCGTCGGTAATTTCCGACGAATACTGTTCCGTCAGAAAATTCCGACGGAATTTTCATCGGAAAAGTCAATAAAAAAAACAGCCCCACCCCTAAACCGTACCCCCCTCCCCTCCTAAGCCACCATCAAAATTCACCCCACCAACACCGCAATTCACCCACCACCGCCGCCTAAATTCACCCCATCACTATCAAAACCCCCCACCATCACCCAGATCCACCACCAAAACCCGTAACCCATAGCCGAAACCACCCCAACCAAACCCCCACCCACACCAAACCGAAACCACTACCACCAGAATTTAACCAAAAAGAACAAAATTTTCCAAACAAAAAGTAAATTAGCAACTATAATTAGCAAACAAAAATAAACGAAAATTATCATAAAAAAACAACGAAAATTACCCAAAACAATTTAAAGAAATATATAAATATACAATTATTTAGCAAAAATTATACATTAACATTACAATGACATCAATAATTAACTAAAATTAGAATTTAAAAGGAAAAAAAAAAAAGCTAGATCTACCATCTAACCTAAATTAAAACAAGATCTACAATACGGTGGTGTTGTTGCGACGGTGGCTTTTGTTGCGCCATTGTTGTGCGGTGTTGGTGTTGGTGTTGTTTTTAACGCTAGTGGTTGTTGTTGATGTCGGTGTTGGCGTTGACGTTGGTGGTTCTTATTGTTGTTGTTGCGGTGTCATTAGTCATGGTTTGAGATAGGAGGAAGAGAAAGAGGGGAAAGTACAGGTGAGAAGGAAGAGGCGAGAAGAAACAGGCGGTGTTGGTAGTTGATATTGTTCCGGTGGTTAGAAAGAGGAGAGAAGGAGAAGATGCGGAAGAGAAGAAGGGAAAGAGAAGGAGATAAGGAGAGAGAAAGAAAAAGGGGAAAAACAGAAAGAAAGAAGCGGAAAGTGTAAGGGGGGCTGGGAGCTGTTGCATTAGGGTTTGTGGTTTTAAAGAGTTTTTTTTTTCGTTTTAAATAAGATTCCGACGGAATTTAAATCCGTCGGAAATAATAATTTACGACGGAAAAATTAGTCGGAATGTATATATATTCCGACGGATGTTTATTCTGTCGGTAATTTGTGACGGATTTCTGACGGAACTGTTGAATTCGTCGGAATTTTCGATTTTTTCAACGGAATTCCGTGTCCGTCGGAACCCGTCCGTCGAAAATAGGCTATTTTCTTGTAGTGTAAACCATATGGCAATTAAAAGAAAGAAACTCAATCATATGAGATTGACGGTTGTAGAGTATATACGAAGTACCATATATACCATATAAATTTGTAACCTTTCTTTTTAGTTTTTACACACACATGTACGAAATACTGCGTTTGCGGTACTAATTTTAAATTTTGGTCACAAAAGTAGCTATTGTGCAAGGCACATACGAAGTAATACTTACTGATCTGATTTCATTATCCATGACAAATAATAATGTGTACTCAACTTGAACTTGATCCAAAAATGTCAATTTGATTTTGAACACAATGCTATGTGACTCGTGGCTTGAAAATGCTCTAATGGAGCACATTCAAACCTGAAACTATGATCGGCTAAAATACGTACAAATCCTAGAAGAGGCTACGTTCTATTCACTTATATAAGTTAATTTGAACCTACTGAAAATTTTAGTGCCCGTTTGGTTGGACCATTCCACCCATTTAAAATTTACATTTTAAGATTTACATTTTAGTGCCCGTTTGGTTGGACCATTCCACCCATCATTAAGAATGTGTTAAAATTGAACAAGAGTCCATTCCACCCATTTTATCTTATTTGGTTAGACTTTTTAGTGAAAAAACCTCGGGTTTCTAACTCCGTCCACTTCATGCCACTCGGATCTTATATCCACTTCACCATTTAAGATTTACATTTCATTCCATCATAAATAGATCTAAAAATCATTCCAAAATTAAATTAAACAACTTTAAAATATATAGTATGGGATTTTAATCGTCTATACCTCCCTAATATGAGATTTTATATACCAATTCATTCCAGTTTAGTGACCTATATGACCCCTTAAACTTTTAAGAATTTATTACACTTGCAAATTGATTTTTTTTTTTTTTTTTTTTTTTGACAATTTGCAAATTGAACTTGAATAATTTTTTTTTTACAATTTGCAAATAACATGGCCTAAGTAGACTTTAGTGGGGGCTCATAATGGGATTGAATAATTACCGAATTTTATATATATCTACTTTTTGTCGACTTTGACATTAAAGAAATTCTCTAACAAGTAACAAAGGTGCAAATCAAGCAAATTGAAGTAGAATAATGTGAATTAATAAAGTAGTAGCTGAAAATAATAAGCAGCTAAAATTAATAAGGTGATTGATTATTACCTCAATTGTTTGATAAAACTGATTTTTAAAATTTGATGAAATTCCTTTAATTACTTTTTTGAACTTAAACTGAGATGATAATGTAGATTGTTAAATAAAAAATCTTTAGCATCTTTTTTAATAATATAGTGTCTGAAATGTGTTCTCAAACATATACTGTTGTAATTGTTGTATGTGAGACATTGAACTTTTCTAATAAAAAGTTATTAAAGCCTTGTATATAGTTGTATGTAATAAGTTATAATGAGATTAATGTCAATATATATACTAGATTATTCCTAAACCTTAAGTACATGTATATATATAACCTCTAATGAAATATTAAGATACAACGTGTAAATTTGTCTGGACTAGCGAATGAAAGAAATAGTATTATTCCAAGTTGTGAAGCTCACGTAGAATGCATAAACTTGTCGACCAATTGGAGCTTAGGAGCTTCTTATATATGTTTGTTCATGGACTTTGACATTTATAACAAACAATTTACAAAAACAAAAAAAAAAATGGGTCGTGAGAAGTTGATGAGAGTAAATCTTGAAAGCTTCAATCTCATGGTGGTGGTGGTGGTGGTATTAGTGACGATGACTACAAGATTAGCCGTCGTAGATGGATCCTATGGACGGTCCTATGACCGCCATGGCCGGTCCTATGACCACAATAAACATAGATGGTACACGCCATCGACCTCCTACACGCCGTCAACCTCCGACACGCCATCAACCTCCTACACGACGTGGGCTAATGACATGCCATCGGCCTCCGACACTCCATCGACCTCCTACACGCCATGGACCTCAGACGCACCGTCAGCCTCCTACACACCGTGGACGGACACACCTTCGACATCTGATATTCCCTCAACCTCTGACGTCATGCCATCAACTTCCTTCTCGTCATCGTCAACGTGGCAATCAGCCCATGCTACGTTTTATGGGGATGAAACTGCTTCCGAGACCATGGGTTAGTTTTACTTCGATGTATTATACGTAGTATATGCTTTCATATTATATCTTTGTATAACTATTAGGAAGATTTTTCAATGACTACGTATACAAAACTTGTAGTCATTGTAATTTGATCATAGCAACAAGGCATGTATGTATGAAACTTGACCAAAACACTTGAGTAAAAATAATTATATACATCTGAGTGCATGGTACACTTAACGGTAATTTTTGCTCATTTGATGATTAAAGGAGCAATAATCATCAAAATGACCAAATAATACCCTTGAATGTACCGTGCACCCGGGTATATATAACAATCTCTCAATATATTGTTGTAATAAATTACGTATCAATCTTCATATACGTAGTAGTATATTTTTGGAGGATAAAAAAAATAACTAAATTTGGTGATGAACAGGAGGGGCGTGTGGATACGGAAACTTGCATGATAGCGGGTACGGATTTGAAACAGCAGCGCTTAGCACGGTGATGTTCAACAATGGGAAAGCTTGTGGGGCTTGTTACGAAATCAAATGTGTCGAGTCAAAATGGTGCTTCGCCAACGCACCTTCCATTAAGATCACGGCAACCAACCTCTGCCCTCCTAACTGGTACCAGGCCAGCGATGCCGGTGGGTGGTGCAACCCACCTCGCTCCCATTTCGACTTGTCTAAGCCCATGTTCATGAAGATTGCCGAATGGACTGCCGGCATTGTCCCCGTCAACTATAGAAAGTACGTATCCAATCCTCTATTCTACATACGAAACTTCTCTAATGGACTTTTTTGTATTAATTAACTTACTTAAATGTATACTTGTGTTGTACATTAATGTACGTAACAAACACATAGATATAGTATATATGTCAATTTTAGATATGTAATTGTCGTCTATTTAAAACATGATCTTTGTTAATGGACCAACTCAACCAAAAACTTAAACTGATAGTTAAAGCCTAAGAATATGCTTTATACTCTATCAATCTTTTACTAATGCGTGTGTTTGACATTATCGCAGGGTGTCTTGTGGAAGGCAAGGAGGGATTAGATTTCAATTCCAAGGGAACCCGTATTGGTTGCTAGTGGTTGTGTTGAACGTGGGAGGAGATGGAGATGTATCCGAAATGTGGGTAAAAGGTACTCTAACAGATTGGATTAGCATGAGCCGGAATTGGGGAGCTTCTTTCCAAGCATTCTCCAAATTAGGAGGCCAACCTCTCTCTTTCAAACTCCAAAATGCAGCCGGAGAAACTGTTTATGCTTATAATGTTTGCCCTACTTACTGGTCTACAGGGCAAACTTACGAAGCCAATACCAATTTTATAAACTAAATACACTAACCCTAAAAATTACATGATATAAGAGTGATAGTCATAGACGACCATTGTTCACGTTTGGAGTTGTAAAAATGGTGTATTGCTTCTTACATATGTAGCACATTCTTTAATTTCCCTATGTAGTTGAAGAAGGCTGGCTATTCATCATGTTCTTGCGTGTTTTTAATGAATTCATACAATTAACACTTTATTCATGATTCTTTTTATCAAATATTCTACAAATTTTGCCTTATATTACCCAAATCTGTTCCTATAATTCTTCGGTGTGTGTGTGTAATGGAGCAACAACTATCTTTCTCAGAGAACATAAATATGTTACAGAATATGATATAATACCTTTAATTGTTTACTTGATAGTCAGTAATAAACAACAAAGTTTGGATGCCTATAAGACCAAACGAGGTCATATCTTCTTATATTTGTTTGCTTATTGCCATATATTTCGTATCCGGCCTTAATTTCGTACGAGCATTTGTAAAAATTACGAAAAATTGGATATTTAAAAAATACATCCTTGAAACCAATCAAACAAGATCTCATTCGATAATGATTAGACCACTTCGTTCTTAGATAATATTCATACCATACTAGAAAAATTTATACATTTCAAATCAGAACTGGCCAACCAAAGAGAGAAAATAATTCATGACAGCTTGATTCCAACACTCCAATGATCAATATAATGTTTCACATATTAAAAACCCTTAGGTATTAACCAAATGGAGGTACTGTATCAAGGTTTGCACATACTGTACCAAGAAAAATACCAAAATAACTTAGACAACCATGAGTCCATGATCAGTACTCAAATATTTTACCAAAATGTGTACTCTTAGTACTAAGTTTGCATTGCTAACCTTCTCATATGATCACACATCACTTTTGATCTCATTAACCATGTTAACTTAATTCGAATCTAATCTAGCAATGTCAATTTAATTATGAATACAACTTTATGATTCGAGTCTAGAAAAATCCTACTGTAATACGTAAAAAAATCTAGTTGTCGTTTGATTGACGAAAAAAACATAGAAAGTTGAAATTTCTAGCTAGGAATTTAAATACTTGTGTGGTGTTTAGTCGACAAATTTATGAGAAATAGAAATTCCTTGGAATTTTAATTCCCTTCTCACAAAATGGATGAACTTAATTATCTAGAGAGACCTAGGTAAGTGAAACTTCTCAACTTCTCATAATTAATCAAACATATTGTAGAATTTTAAAATGCTACTCGTATTATTCAAAAACCGAAAGAGTACTTCATATTACACGGTGTGTCTTATGTGGAGTACGTGTAAACTAAAAAGCAAGTGAAACCCAAACGGAAAGATGACGGTTCCTCCCAAAGCTTGCCCTGTAAGTTTATCCAACACTTGAAAAAGCCCTTCATTTCCGCAATTTCCTCAAACTACAGACCCCTCTAAGCAAATAAACTAAAAATAATTCACTTTGGCGCTCATCCTCTTAAATGGCGCTTTTTCTCCAATTCAACTTAATTATCCCCAAAAATTAGGGCTTCTTCATCTTCCATCTTCTTTCTCTCTCCAAAAACCTCTCGAAATTTCCCCAATTTTCTCTCTCCTAGGGTTTTCAATTCCAGATCTCACCATTAATGGCGATTAATCTAACAGAAGGAGCAATCGAAGCGATGTGTAATGGCGACACTGAGCTTAAACCGTTGCTTCAAGTAGCCGATATTCGACTTGTTAATACTCAAAATCCGACCAGTGCGACTGAGCGTTACCGCCTTTTGTTGTCCGATGGTTTGCATTTGCAACAAGGGATGCTTGCTACTCAGCGTAATGAACTCGTTAAAACCGGGGCGTTGCAAAAGGGTTCTATTATTCGATTGATGCAAGCCGTTTGCAATGTCATTCAAGGCCGAACGTTAGTATCTTAACTCTTTTTTGCTGTTTTTATTCATCTATAATTGATGTTAATTGCTTTATAATAATTTGATTTTGGAAGATTGATTCATTGATTGTGCTTTAGAGTGGGTTTTTATTGGAATCAGGGGTGTTATGGGTTTTCTTTCATTTTATTGATGATTGTAGTTTAAATTTTTGATGTTTTTGTATCTGGTTATTAAAATATTTAATTCGACTGTTTAAGTAGGTTTTTTGAGGGGTAGAGGCTGTTTAAAGGGGAGGTTTGGGGGTTCTTTAAATTGTAGTGTATGAAGTTTTTTGAATTGGGATTGTGAGTATTAGGTGGGGGTTCTTTGATTTGGGTCTTTGTGTATGTTTGATTTCGAAATATTTTAGTGTTTTCAGCTGATTTGTGCTGGTCTTTAAGAAACTAATGTTGGGTTATTATACTTGTTTTGATGGGTATTACCTTTTTGTTCTGGTGGTGGGAAGGGAATTGTTGGGCTAGGTTTGTGGTTCTTTAGTTTGTTGCAGATGGTTAAAGATTATTTTTTTTGGTGGGTTTGGCAATCATTTGTGTATATTGAAGATTGCAAAGATTGGCTTTTGGTGGAATTGCATGAGGATATGTTTGTAATAGGCACTTAGGCAGTAACGGAATTGATGATGCTTCTAATTGGGCAAAAGGTTAGGATTGTTTTCCCTTTTGTAAAGGGCTAGAGCCTTTATAGGCATAAAATTCATTGAATCACTTTAGGATTACAACTTGAGTTGCTTAATGATTGATACAATTGACTTTCTCATTTGAAGTGATTGTATTTCGTCTGTGGTGAGGTATAGATATGTATTGTACTCCGTGAGAGTAAGTGATTGGTTATAGCTGCTCCTGGATATTGTGGAAGCAAATGTGTCATGTCTTCAAACATCTAGGTGATTATATACTTTTTATAAACAAAAGATCAGATGCAAGGTGTCTAGACTGTCTACTCTTCAAGTCCAGACTCCAGACTTGTAGTGGCATGGTTATTCATGTGATGCATTAAAATTATGATCTGGAGGGAAAGTTAAAAGTATGTTGACGAAACTGTAAAATTTTAATTATGCTCTCAGTCATTCTTAGTTTGCTGATTGTTAGTTTATAGCATCCTTGATAACATAATTTTAGTTTGCTGATTGTTAGCTTATAGCATCCTTGATTTTATGATTTTAGTTTGCTGATTGTTAGCTTATAGCATCTTTGATAACACATTTGCTGTGTGCTGGACTCTTTCTATCTGCTTATGTGTTGTTTTTAGCCATCCTTGATTTCTTGAAGATGTTAAGGATTTGGAGTGTGCTGACTTTGGCTTTTGTATGGTCAAATATTATGCAGGATTATTATTATTATCGAACTTGAAGTGATACAAGAGACGTGCCCAACAATTGGTGAACCAAAGCAATTTGTAAATGATGGTGCTAGACCCATTGCTCAAGTTCCTTCCCCTGTGGGTCAAACTGGGATGATTTCTGGAAATGTCCAGCAAGCAAATCTTCAGCCACCAGTCACTGGTTCCATTCCTAGACCTAGTAGTGCAGGGGGTGGTATTTTGCAGCAGCCGAAGCTGGAACGTACTCCTCAAGCACAGTCTTATAGTGGTTCTGTTACCACCCAGGTCTCAGGACATTATCCTACGAATAATGGATCTCCCTTGCGCCCTAAACCAGAACTTGCTGCTGGGAGTACTTTAAATGCTCCTGCTGCTGGTCCATATGGAGCCTTTCACAGTGCCAAAACAGATTCCTTACGTGCTCCTCCAAATGCTTATTCACGCAATCAGCAACCTGCCTATCAGCAGCAACCACCTTCAATGTACATGAATAGGGGTCCTGTTGCAAAGAATGAGGCGCCCCCTAGGATTTTTCCAATTGCTGCGTTAAATCCTTATCTTGTTCGATGGACAATCAAGGCAAGAGTAACATCGAAGGGTGACCTTAGGCACTATAACAATACACGTGGAGATGGGAAAGTTTTTTCCTTTGATCTTTTAGACGCTGATGGAGGAGAAATTCGAGTTACCTGCTTTAATGCTGTGGTTGATCAGTTTTACAACCAAATTGAGGAAGGCAAAGTATACATGATATCAAAAGGGGCGTTGAAACCTGCTCAGAAGAATTTCAATCATCTTCCTAATGATCATGAGATATTCTTGGACACCACATCTATAGTGCAGCCTTGTTTTGAAGATGACAGTCAAATTCCTAGGCAGCAATTCCACTTCCGGCCTATCAGTGACATTGAGGGCATAGAGACCAATGGTATTATCGATCTGATCGGTGTCGTTTCTTCTATCAGTCCATCATCCACAATTATGAGGAAAAATGGAACTGAAACTCAGAAAAGGAGTCTTAACTTGAAGGATATGTCTGGAAGAAGTGTTGAATTGACCTTGTGGGGAAATTTCTGTAATGCAGAAGGACAGACCTTGCAAAATATGTGTGATAATGGAAATTTTCCTGTTTTAGCTGTCAAATCAGCCAGAGTATATGAGTTCAATGGGAAAGGTATTGGAACTCTTTCCACAAGCCAGTTATTTATAGAGCCAGATTTTCCAGAGGCTCAGAATCTGAAGGAATGGTTCGATAGGGAAGGAAGAAACATGCCTTCTGTTTCTATTTCTAGAGAGACAACAAGTTTGGCTAGGACTGATGCTCGTAAGACCTTGTCTCAAATTAAGGATGAGAAGTTGGGGACCTCTGACAAGCCTGATTGGATAACAGTGTGCGCCACCATATCATTTGTCAAAACAGACAACTTCTGCTATACAGCATGCCCCATCTTGATTGGGGATCGACAGTGCAGCAAAAAGGTCACAAATAATGGAGATGGGAAGTGGCGTTGTGATAGATGTGATCAGTCTGTTGATGAATGTGAATATAGGTATATTCTCCAGCTTCAAATACAGGATCATACTAGCCTAACCTGGGTAACAGCTTTTCAGGAAGGTGGTGAACAGATTATGGGCATCTCTGCTAAAAATTTGTACTATTTGAAAAATGAGGAACAAGATGATGAGAAGTTTACAGAAATTGTTCGTGCAGCTGTTTTCAATAAATACATATTTAAGCTGAAAGTAAAGGAGGAGACTTTCAGCGATGAGCAGCGTGTTAAGTCGACAGTAGTAAAGGCAGAGAGGGTCAATTTTACTGCTGAATCCAGGTCTATTTTGGAATTGATGAACAAAGTTAAATTAGGTGATTCTGGTGCCCCAGGTGCCAAATTAGAGAATGCCACTGCCAATTTTGGAGCAAACAGATCAGGAATTGGTCACGCTGGAATTAGTCAGCCTTCAGTTTCTGGTGTGAGCTACGGAACAAACTCTGCTATTTCTGGGAGAGAAGCTGGCATGTATACTAACAGTAGCCAATTGGGGAATCAATATAGTGGTGGGTACGCTGGCGGTGCTGCTGCTTCTGGAATGCCTATGACCTGTAGTAGCTGTGGTGGTATTGGTCATAGTTCAGCAAATTGCCCTAGTATTATTAACAGTCCAGCAACCTTTGGGAATCAAACAGTTCCTGCCGGTAGCAATTCTGGACAGTGCTATAAATGCCAAAAATTTGGGCATTTTGCGAGGGACTGTCCTGGTTTAAGTGCTGTGCCACCAGCTTATGGTGGTAGTAACATGGGTCCTGGTAGATATGGTGGTGGCCAGAGACAACACGTTGGAGGTTTTTAAATTTTAGGTATTAGGTGACGTCTGTACAGAAGTGTTGGCGCCGGGTTTTGATTGATACTTTATATCTCCTGGTTTAGGTTTGGCACTGTTTCTGGTGTTTTTGACTCTGTACAGCAGTCCGCTGATGTCTGTAATAACTGATACTTAGCCATCCGAGCCTAAGGAGATTTTGGCACAGTAGATTGGCTTTGCTATGATATTGTAGCGTAGTTAAGAGGTTTCTTTTTCTTACATTATTTTAGTTTCACATTTTGACTTGGTTTATCTAATGGATATTAGTTTATGTAATTTAGTATAATCTGCTTTCACTCTGTACTATATGTAACGTTTCCTAGCCAGCTTGGTTGTGCATAGTGCTTTTTGTTTTTCCTGGTTGGATGCAATTTCTGTTCTGAAAAAAGTCTTCTAAAATACAAGTCATGAACCAATTTTGATGCTTATTTCTCACTACATTATGGATGTCAATGAAATTGGGAAGCATTTACCAGCTTGAGTTTGTACACTTTTTATGGCAGTGTACAAAAAGGATACCCACGTCCTCTGTTTTCCATCAAGGACATTTGATCATCTGTTTAAGAATACGGAGTAAAAGCAATCGTTGCGGATTTAGATTTTTTTGGTAATGGAAAGATACACAAAGGTTAGGGGAGTCCCCTTTCAAGACAATTGCTCGTTGCGCAAAATTAACTTTCAACTCTTTTAAAGTTAAGAAAATTGTATTTGGTTTTGTAATTTTTTTCAATCTAGACAGATCTAATAGTGTCAATGAAAAAAAATTCCTTGGTATAATAATTATTGTTTTTGTGTATAAATATACTTGCATTCCAAATCACTTTACACAAACTTAAGCAGATTACAACTAGTATAATCTACATAGCAAGCTTTATTGATTTACTAACTCAATTACTACGTAGTTCATTATGTCTTATTTCATCTCACTCATTCTTAGAAACATACATTAGTTCCAGATGAGCCCGCATTATTGTGCTTGCTTGAAAGTGTACAAAATATCACCTGCTCATTCCCACAGGAATTAGTGATGCCGTCGTCTACACGGTCTGTACTATAGCCTGGAAATTCTTGATAAGCAGCTTTCTCAGAAGTTATAATTTGATTTTCAGTCACTGCTTTCATCCGAATTCGCTCTGCTCTTGAGCCAATTACCTGGCCTAGAATTGATGCACCAATTGTTAAGGCCATTGCAGTCTTGGGCATCAAAACGGCCTTTCTAAGCATAGCTACAAAGGGTACAGCAGCATGAACTGCAATGAACCATGACAATGAAAACTTCTGGGTGTGTTCTCTCCAAATCCCAAGAGGTACATTAGCTGCCATGCCCAATGCAGCAATGCAGAGCATCTTTGCTGGTAGAGGTTGCGGGCGGAGGTTTTTCACAAAGGCAGTTTGAGCAAGAGCAGCCCTGGCAGCCACTATAGCAGGTGGACAATGGAGCTTCATACCTGATGGTGGTTGCAGAGCCTTGGCAACTAGGGGAAGCACGTGACCTACAGCCCGATAAGACTTTGCGATTGGGCAGTTCCCACTTTGTAGCCACTCACTGCTGAGGGCCTCATGTTCTGCTGGATTTCCTTCCTAAATATGAGAAAACACATGTAAAAAGTTTTTTTTTTTTTTTTTTTTTTTTTTTTTTAAAAAAAAAAATCTCAAAAAGAGAAGAAATATCATATACTTCGTTTAGATTATCAAAAGAAATGACAAGTGATGCCATGTACGAATCATATAGTTTAGTCGTTCATGGTTTTCCTGGAAGTATAAATTTCAATATGCCCACAATTTGTTCTTCAAGAAAAACGCAATGACTTACTTGAGAAAAACGATCCTTTTTCCCTGAAGACTCGGATTTCTGCTTCTGTTTCTTCCATTTGTCAGATAAGAAATTGAAACCAAATGGGCCCCCAAGTCCAAATGCTGACAAACTAATCGTGGCTGCCTTTGTAGCCAACGGATTAAACATCAGAGAAGATTGGGGTTCCAAATGATCATCAGCATGAAAACTTGGCCTCCTTGTGAGTGGGACAACCCCATCCTTCCCATGGAAAAGGTTGAAAGCCAAATCGAAGTTTGGACCATCTTCAAAAATTGGACCCTTGGATCCAGCAGCCTGCAGCAGTAGAAGCAATTATGATTTTCGGAAATAGCGAAGAGAATTGACATAGCTATGAAATAAGCAATACTGTACCACCAAGTAATACGTAGTAGATAGCTAAGAAATCCTGCAAATTTTCTAGACTAGAAAACCACAGACAAGAGACACTGGATTAGCAGTTTAGCACTCACTGGAACAGGAAGATTCACATGTGCGAATGACAAGTTTGTGGGTTTGCTAATGTTCCTCAAGAACGGACATTGCTGGATATCTTGTTCATCGAAGGGGCATTCAGATGACTTCTCCTTCATTTTGTTAAGAAAGAAGTCCATAAAACCTCTTGTGGATTTGGCCTGCAAGAAGAGAGATTTCCGTAAATAAAAGCTAATCAGAATATGACATTATGACATATTAGCACCGACAAGGCAACAAGCAACAGAAAGGTTATGGAGAAATGCGCAGGATTGTCTTCCATATGCGCTGGATCAGTAAAAAGTTCATATCGTTAGGCTGCTTCAGGTTTCTGCTACAATTATACTTAGGAAGCTGGGGCGCTATCAATATTGATAGTAATCAAAGTATATGTCATTCAGTTAGGCTATCAGTGGACAAGAGTATTTTGCATAAACCTCTACCCCAAATCCTTTGAATGATTCGTAGGTTGTTTATTTTTAATCAGTCCAGAAGTTTGAGTAATTCCTCCAGTCAAATTTCCACAGAGAAAGATGGCATTGAGACAACTTTATACCTCCATTCTAGGAACAACAATTAACAGTACTTCATAAAAAAAAATTAAAATATCTTTCTGTAAGAATGTTAAGCGTCTCAATTGTGATGGATGCTTAAGCTCATTGCCTTTGAGTGTTCCATGCCATGATGCCAATGTAAACACAGGCAATTCAGCTAACAGTATAGCCATCAGCAGTTAAAAATTGTTAATTTAGTGCACATATCATCATCACTAAAACATAGAAATGTTCATAAGGAATCCCCTATTACAATTGTTAGCATGTACATTCTACATTCATGATCCAACAAGCTTCCTAGTTCACCAATGTCTCTAACTAACGGGGCTCTTGATCACGTCATTTTAAACGGAATGTAGCATGTGCAGTTGTGCACGCTACAACCAAGACTATTATTTTACACATTCTAAACAACTTATTGTACAATAGATATTGTATACCAAACAACTAGCATGCACAGATTCCCTAAGGTAGATAAACAAGGGTCCTATCTCACCTACCTTAAAACCCAAAACAAATCAAAATTTCTCAGTTAAAAAATTGGACAGAACCCCAATTTAATTTACCCAAAACACCATAATTTTCGCAGAGAAACCCAGAAAATACAACAAATTATGATTCCAAAACAACATAATCTTCGCAGAGAAATCCATTTTCATAAATACTAGTACAATAATCAAGAACATGCAAATGTATAAATTGACTAGGGAAGATTCAATCTTCAATTAAAAACAAATTAAATGAAAATACATTACAAAAAAAAAAAAAAAAAAAAAAATTAAAAAGGAGAGAAAATCTTACAGAAAAATTGGGGATTTGAGGAAGATGGAGAAACAAAGCAGAGAGAAACGTGTGGAGAGCACAAGTTTTGATTGTCCCTAATTTTTCGGGTAAAATTTCCAGTGAAGGAGAAAAATAGCAAACAATTCCTAAATTAAAAATGGAAAATTAATTTAAGGTTAATATTGAAGGGAAAAAAAAAAATTAAAAAAAACAAATTTGTTGGTAGAACTAGAAACTCATTTCTGAGGCTCTGGCCCCACTTGTGTTGACTTTTTTGGGTGGTCAACAAGCCTTTGTTTGAGTATAGTGGGCTGGGTCGAGATACAGTTTGAGTAATTGTTATCGGCCCAGAATGAAACAGGGCCAGCCCATGAGCTAATTAAGGTTGAGAGATGGGCCGGTTCATATCATGCTTTTGTTATTCACTTGTGCGAGCACCGATCTATCTACATAGTACTCCGTTTCAGCAGTTTATACACAGCTGGTTATATCATGTGGCCGCTTGAATAATCCCTATAACACTGACAAAGTAACCCCTATAACACTGATCGAATAATCTTTATTATGCTAACGGAGTAACCCCATGATAAGAATTTACGCTTCCGTTTTCATTCGTTTTATTGAAATTGCAACATTTGCAACTTGCTAACCCATGTGGTCATACAAAAAGTAACATAGAGAAAGAGATAGTCAAGTGTATATAAAGTAAATGAAAGTTTGATTAAATGAAAAAAATATGTAATTTATCAATCATGGATTCACATTCGTTTTTAGTAGACATAAATTCTAGGGAGGACATTCTATCCACAAAAATCAAGGATAACAAAAAACGTCGGCGAAAATGCTCCAAAATTGACGGTATGTATAATAAATACATTAATTAATATAATTAATAAAATTTGGACAAGTAGTTTGAAAACCCAAATATTAATCTTTCATTTTAGAGTGTAACAACTAAGATGAACATGGACTGTTTTGGCTGTTTTTGTGTAAAGTCAAGTGGATTTTCTTTGATGAACTTACTCCTTTGTTTTATGATACTTATTAATACCGACATCTTTTTATAAATAAATATCATTTTCTTAACAACTATAACTATGTGTATGACGGCAACCCCATGCATTTGTCCCTTTCTCGATCTCTGATATTTCATTTAAACTACGTGAATGTAACAGTAGTGTATAATGTATAGTTTTTGAGTTTCACATGCATGCAGTAATATTTATTGTGCTCCCTTCATTCATGTCTCAATTATGTGAAATATTTCAATATACAATAGGTCAATAATACTACTATACATTATGGATCGGATCTCAATTAGTTATGATTGGGCACGTGTCAAGTCATGCAAGCACACGTGTCGTGTGTCTCTAAGGGGTTAAGGAATATTTAAGCCTTGCGTTCAAATGAGTCGTGTTTAGAATGGGTCAAGAGCTAGAAAGTCATAGTGTCATGCCATGTCCTGTCTTACATGCAGTGTCATGTCATATTGTCATGCTAGGTGATTATGTGCCAGCACACCCTTTTATTAGGCCAAAATTTAAAAATGATGTCTATGCATGACCCATATCATGGTCCATCAATGTGTCTTTCATGCCATGTTGGGCATGTGACATGTTCTTATCGAATTGGACAGATTTTATGCCTTGCTTGACCAATTAATCCTCATTTTAATCTGCCCAACCCAGACCAACTATGTTTATTTCTACGACTATTATTGTACGAGTATTCTAAGGTAACCTATCACAAAACATAATACGCCCGCTACTATAACTACTCTATTAGAGTGATCGTAAGATGTGAGTGTGAGTGACACTGATATTACAGTAGGACGACAGTTGCGCTAACTGTGGTGGCGCATTATCAGGAATGAATGGTGGTGGCCTAAATGCTTGACCTTAAATTGTCTAAGCCAATTGTCTAATTTCAAGTATGAGTTAGAATTCAACAAGTACATGTATGGCTGTAGGACAATTGCTGTGATTGGTGTAGTGAGGGGAAAAAAATATACATTAATTAAAATTAGGTGGACCTCTTATCAATAATTTAATGGGTCATTTTCAATATCTTAATTAGCTTTTTTTTTTTTTTTTTTTTTTTAAATAAATCAATTCAAATATCTTAATTAGCTTGTATACAAAAAATGAAGCAAATTGATCAACTACCCGTATATAGTAGAATGTAGATGAATCGGAGCTATTCAAATACAATCAATCGAATTAAGTCACATGTAATCGGGTCCTTTCCACCCTACCAAATAAAGGCCATGGGAATTGCCATGTGCTTTGCTATATAGTGAATCTTAAAAGTTTTGGGAAAAAAAAGAATAAAAAAAACATATTAAAACTTAAAAGTTCATTTCTTTAGTAAAATAAGGGGGTTTTTTTTGAAAAAAAAAAAAAAAAAGTATATTTTTGTATGTTCATCCTACTCAATGCTCTTATACTTTCGGAACTGCTCAATGCTCTTATACTTTTAGATGTTTTTTTAAAAAAAATTATAAATTTTTTAAACGGGTTCAATTTGGATGTGGTTTGAGGTAAATATACTAGGCTTCTGATTGATAACTTAAAAGTTGGAAAATTAATTAATATGATTAGAAACTGTTAACGCTTCCAAGTCCAAGTACTTAGTAGAATGCAATTTAGTAGTGCACTAGCGAGTAGGGCAACATTGCATTTTGATCCTTTGACTTTGAGCTAATTGATGTGACAAGGAAGGTCGACTGTGGTCTTAACTATTATTACTCCACATCTATCTGAAACTAACAATTTATTGAAACTTTTACGAGTTACAAATTAAATCAAGATATACAAGTGTAAATGTTGCTTTAAAATTAAAGCGAGTACTATATAAAGATGTTTAAAAAAATAAAAAAAATCATATGTTCACCACCGCAAACATACGAGCATAAAGTATATATGGAGCAAGAAGACTCTTAATTCTTAAAGCATTCCCAACAATGAGAAAAAAAAATGTTAATGAGCAAAATTTTGGGTAAAATTAAAACAAAAATGACTTACATCAATGAGTAAAAGCAAAAATGCTCATGAGCAAATGAAAATTGCTGGATGAGCATTTTTAAAGATGAATAGTAACTATGTGGGGTCCACAAGACAAGTAAAAAAAAGAATAAAAATAATATAGTAGAGAGACATGTAGGAGGAAATTAGTAAAAGTAAGAGAGAAGATGTAGTAGAGAGAGAATGGTGAAGAAAGTTTTTTTTGATCATTGGTGAGATAAAAATATGATCACAAAAATGCTCATGAGTTTAGAAGAGAAAGAAAATAAATAAAGAGAGAATAAGAAAATTAATTTTTTGCTCATTGTTGATAGTGCTCTTATAGCTTAAGTTTTCATTCCTTAAATTTGCAAGATATTTTAGATATTGTGAAAAGGTTCCACTATATGTCTATATACTATAACCACCAACATTATTGTGTTAGTGTACGAATTATTTAAGTATCCACAAAAGTCAACTTTTTTATTTTAGAAATAAAAAAGAAGTCCAAGTGTCAACATGCAAGACGTAACCATTGCAATAAGTATGCAACATTGGTGATGAGTACCATGATAACCATCATGTATCCTCCTCAATTCCTCATGCAAATATTTATGATACTAATTAATAAAAATGTTCTTTTCAAATTATTATATTTTCGATAATAGGGATAAATCTCAAAAAGAAATATTAAAACTGATTAACAACTAATAAACGTGTAGTATTAACACTCTCAAACGAATTAAGTGTGTCACACCTCAAACATCCTCGTCCAATATGTTAATTGGTGTATTTGATTTGATATTTAATTAATGTGATTATGTTGGCAAATGGCATTTAATTTCGTAAAATTCACGTTGTGGGATGTTAAGTTGCATTGGCAAGCAACAATTGTCTCTTGGTTGGAGTAAATAAGTAATTTTAGGTCAAAACCCATGATTTATTACCCTATAAATTCTTAGTTCATTGTTTTTGTCAAAAACAATCATTAGTTTTGTTTACCCGCCCCTTTGTGTAAGGGTGTGGTTAGACTATAACTATAAGCACCACGCAAAAAAAAATATTTGCAAACTGTAAAGAAATTAGAAAAGTTCAAACTTACTGATGATTTGTCAACCTAATAATATTCTCCCTTATGAGTTTGGATTTATTGTGAGATGGATATATATTATCGAACAATTCTAATACTCTCTCCATTTTATAATGTTAGTCCCATTTATGTATATCGATGCAAATTTTTGATCGCAAATATCTTTAATATAACACAAACAAAAAATTTAAAAATTAGATATTAATAAAGTACTCATCGAAACGAATAAAAATTCAGAAAATTCTCTCTAATAATTTTTAATAGTCAAAATATTCTAAATGGGACTAACATTAAAAAACGGAGGGAGTAACTTTTTAAAGACCTTGACTTTACACATTTAGATTTAAGTGTTTTGTACATTTTATGTAAGTTTTTGAAATTTTCATACAGGTCATTGTACACATCAATTTTGAAATTTTATATATTGGGTGAGTGAACTCACGGTGAAACAGACTCACTCAATACTTTGTGTATTCCACACTACTAGTTTGAAATCGCGAGTGAACCTTTTAGTTATTCAACAAGGTATTCGCAATATTCAAATTGAGGGCGACAACCTTTTAGTTATCAACGCAGTTTAAGGTATTTGGTTCATTCCATGGGAGATCGAGCACATTATCTTCGATATTAGAGCTCTTCTTTTTCAATTTCACAGTTGGAGCATTCACCATATCTATCAAGAGGCGCATATAGCAGCAGCTTGGATAGCAAATGTAGGTCATTTAGTTAGTGACAATATGGATATCATACCTTGTAATAACTCTACTTTAATTCTCATTCTTTCTTCAAATGCATTGGGAATTCTCATCGTGAGGAGGGTTTCCTAATTTTTCCCTTTTTCTTACCATAAAAAAAAAATATATATATATATTATAAAATAAAAAAAGTGTGAAATCACGAGTGAACCTTAAATAAAAATAGAAATACTACGTGATTGATCGATACTTTGATAAGATAGATATGTGGTACTCCGTAGTGTATAAAATGGGTGATATTGGATATTATATGGACATTACTTATTTCTATTTAGGGGATCCGTATAATGTGTTACGGAGTAATTAGGAGTATATAATCTAATTTGTAACCAAGGGATGATCTAAAATATAAAATTTAACAGTATTAATTAGTTTTTATTTTTTTTCTTATTTTCTATATAGCTATGGGGGGGGCATGTCATACTGGGATGGGTTGATGACTTTTCAAAAGGCTAAAATATAAATTATTTTATGGGATTCTTTTCTTCCTAAGCCTATATTGGCATATATATTGTGTCACATGAAGCTAAATAAATTAGAACAAGCAAAGACAAAATTCATCAACTCGTCAAAAAAAAAAAAAAAAAAAGACAAAATTCATCAACTCGTATGTAACATTCAATTGGCTGAGGAGTGGATTGTCGGTGGTAAGTGGTAGCATTTACTATTTTACTGTATTAGATTGGCCAATACAAATTACAAATAAGGATGGCTAAAAAGTTAAAATTGTGATTTATTATACATACTAACCCTAAATTTTAAGTAATAGGTCAAGAATTCATTATTATTTTGGTCTATTGACCAAATATTAATTCGTGTAAATACAATCAAATGCTATTAGTGTCTACTCTCTTTCAAAAGGAGTCGATCAATAACTCCAATTTAGTTATTCATATGGAGTATTTTTTTTATTTTATTAAAATAAAACTATAAACGGAGTATTGTTGAATTATTTTTTTTCCTTAAACAACAATTTTTAAAAATTACAAAGAACTTGATTAATATTAGAAAAAAATGTACAGAGTAACAAAAAAAGAACGGAAGGAGTACAAATTTGACGAGATCTATCTCATGAACTATGCACAACATGACGCACATGAATATGATGCATATGGAATTATGGAGTGTATTTTTTCCGAGCTAGCACAATTTTGGCACAACCTAGTACCCTACCAAAATCTTGTGATATGGGTTATCTAACGTATATATTTCTAGTGATAGTCTAGCTTAGCCCTACATAACCTGATGTACTTATTTGGTCATCCACAAAATTCATTTGCTCGAAAAAAGTTACTAGCGCTCCATTTAAGCTCATTCCCATATATAATTTGGATAAGTTGATGCAATAATAATCGCAACTTCTTACAAAAAATAACCTTTAATTAAAATAAAACACGTATTTCGGATCATCTAATCTTATACAGTCTATTATTTATTTACATAACGCGTCTACTTACAAAGCACTTCTTATATGTCATAAATACTGAAAACATATCTTAAAAACAACCGAATGATCCCTCACCCAGTAAAACCTTCACAAGAGGTACAATCTAATACTGAGAAACAACTCTCATGACTTTCATTATTGTTATTAAAAGACAATCCACATTTAAAGGCACCTGCTTCTGACAAAATATCAATACTCATATTAATGAGAGGATTACGGTGAATTTATTTAATAAAAAGCAGTTAAATCATACATTAAAAAAGTTGATATTGTTGATTATATAAAGTTAAACCTTTTATTCTGTAAATGATGATTATGGACAGAAACAAAGCAAGGAATAAAGTGGGCCTTTAAATTAACAGTGTCATTGATTGTGAAAGTGTCGGTAACTTATTATTGAACCTATTCTAAATTCGTTTTCAAGTATAAATTCGGAAAAATGAAGTCACAAAAATGTGGAATAAAAACCTTATCAGAGTATTTTATTTTATTTTTGGTACGATTCTTACTGGCAGAGTGACAGTATTTTCTTTTTGGTTACTGTCATTAAATTAGATTCTTTTTTGTATTTTCGTTAATTTGGGAATAAAAAAGTTGTTAAAGTGTAATTTAAACTTGTAAACTTTGTAAAGGTAACTCTGCCACTCTGGTAAGAGAGTATACGACTGATATACAAAGCTAGAGTTCAATTTGAGACTAAAATATTTCAATTCTATTAGTAGAATATTCTTGTTTCTTTTTTAAGTCCTTTATTTATATTTTATTTAGAGAATGGTAAATATAGTTCTATTACAAAATTTCATATGTAGCTGATCACACTGTATGATCGAAGTTACATGGTCAGGGGTTATTCGGTTGATTAGAGGTTATTTGGTCAATCAAGGATTACTCGGTCGATTAAGAATTATCCGGCTGGTGTTTTGATGTGTGTCAGTTGGCTACAGTGTGGCCAGCCACACAAAAAACGGGCTGATTTGACAACAATTTTTAGAGGTGTAGAGATTGTTATATACAAGTAATTGTGTCTGAGGATTTGACAAGATAGCGGTAGATGGTTGTTTTTGTTAGGTTGATTCAATCTGTTATGTATACGGAGTTTAACACATCCGAGGAGTATTACACAAGAAAGTATTTTGTTCAAAATGGGCAAAGAAAAATGAAAAGTGACACTAAGGAAAAAATGGTGGCAAAGAGCTGCCTTTTGCTTACCAACTATGCATATCTTTTTTGAGAAGTAATTTTTTTTTTATTATTTTATATCCCTTTTCGGCCAAATATCTATATTAGTAAATTTAATGATATGATAAAAAAAAAAAACACTACGTACATTTTTAATATTAAGTGAATTGTATATTGTAAGGTTTTTAATGTTATTTTGACAAATGGTCGAAAATGAATCATGTTTAAAAATGTAACGTGATTATTACTCCATTTGTTTCAATATTCTACTCATATAGACATCAATAATCTATATATACTATACTAAAACAGGGTACACTAGCTCCAAAGCTGACACGTGTCCCTGTTTTAGTTTTCTGTTTTTTTTTTTTTTTTTTTTTTTTGAACTGTCTATTGTAGAATGTATATCATTGTCAAAGATTCTATTAATTGCATATTATAAATAATCTTCATAATATATAAAATCTGATATATTTACACATGAATATTGAATATTTTAGTTAAGTTTCTATTACAGTTTAGTAAAGATATAATTGACTATATTAAAGGCAGATTATCACTCAAACACTAATTTTATAAATTATTTTATTTATAAAATATACTACGTAATATACTACCTCCACTTTAACCTTAGGAATTGTAAATGGATAGAACTCGGGAAAGCGAGGGTAGTATTAAGTAGCAAATTAATTTTGTAAAAGAAAAGATTAACAAGTGATATTTTTTCCTACAATGATAGTAAATAATAGATTATGAATAGCTACAAATTATAAGCATTCTTGACCATTTTATGAAGCTAGAAAATTTTATAAATTATATTAGTAAAATATTTATAATATTGTATATTATAGAATAATCTATAATATCTTATATCCTCCTATCCATATTTTAGTCAAGTTTAGATTATAGTTTTGTTAATCAATGATATTATTGATAATATAGATTATCAATTATATATCATTCAAATATTCTAATTTATATAACACGTGGTCTAAATAAGAAATTATGATAAGTGCATTTCCATATTTTTCATTTAATCAAATTTGATTATTTTACATATTTATACACTTGTAAAAATTGTATATAATCATTTATAGAAGGTGATATGATTATTTTTCGTGAATCTTAGTCTAAAAACATGTAACATTAAAAAAAAAAAAAAAAGGATATTTCACCAAAATAATCAATCAAAAAAATAATTGACTAGAAACTACTATCAGAATATACATAAAAATGATATACCGCTAATTAAAATTCGATCACAAAATTATGAATTTTGATTGATTATTGATATACTACGAATTGATTTTGATTGATTCAAAAATGTTTAATAGTAGTCTTTTGTTAAATTATGTTTTTAAAATATGTAAATTGTGAACCAATTATGTTGGTATAATACTAATTTTTTACTGTATGATTTTAGGTATCATATCTATTTTATAAAAAAATTTACATATGGTATATAATGCAATTTCACAAACTTTCATATGTGGCTGGCCACACCGTGTAGCTAGCCACATATATTTTTTTTTTTAAATGATGGTCGCGGTTACTTGGTAAAGGGTTACTCGGTCAGTCAGGGGTTACTTACTTGGTTATAGGTTATTCGGTCAATCAGGGGTTATTCAGTCGGTCGGGGACTCAGGGGTTACTTGGTCAGAGGTTACTTGATCTGGGGTTACTCGGTCGCTCAGAGGTTACCTGGTCACGTCAAGGTTACTCACGTATTAGCTCGCCACACTGTGTGAAACCCGAAATCTCTTAATATTATAATAGGATTTTAAATTTATGCTACACCTATAATCAAACCATTTATTTGACAACTAATATTACAATACACTCATGCATAATATCTACAATCTACATATTTAAGATGTTGGTATTGTTAGTTAGACAGTTAGTTCATGGAATGAATATAAGGATAACATTATACTTGATACTACGTATACGTATCTATTATGAATTTACGAGTATTGAGTGTGCATAAGAATGATTTTAATTTATTTAACGATCATATATAAATTTGCATAATAGACATAAATAAATGAATATAAAAAAAATTAAAAAAAGAAAAAGAAAAAATGAGGCACGTAAGTGTACCACCCTATAAGATAAACTATAATTTTCATTTTTAATATAGATTTTGGTACTAATTTTATATGTGTAGCCAACCATCATAGGGTTACTCGGTTAGTGTTATAGGGGATACCCCAGTTAGTGTTATAGTTGTCACTTTGTCAATGTTGTACTTTGTTATTTAAGAGTTACTAAATAAGTATAATAAAACTCTGTTCACTTCATCTTAAAGATATATAAGAATGATATGCATTTTATTTTTCTTCTCTTATATGCTTGTATATATATTTTTTTAATTTACTATTATATATATGCAATAAAAAACCTATCTTTCACAAATGCACCTTGACAATCTGTCACACTGAATGCTTTCTATTATAGAAGTTGCGATATAAAATGATTACATATAATTCAAAAAAGACGGATAATCAAACAATTGACAAGCCTAAACATCATTCCGAGGTTAAAATTTTAGGAAAAAAAAAAATTATACTTCGTACTAAGCAGTTAGTGGCTTTGCAAATTTTTTAGACGGGTAAATTTTTGGTTGTAGAAGGTGTGATAGGTGTGTGGTGATGATCAGGTGAATTCATCATGTAATAAAATCAAGGTAGTAAGTGATGGGATCAAAAATCCTATTTGTAAAAGTTTCATGTTAAACTTTAAGTGTTTTTAGAAGCAATCGAGGAAAAAAAAAGACGAAAATATATGTGATATACGAAGTACAATATATAATGATCATGTTATTATAATGGTATACTTTTCCAAAAATATATTGAGTTAGAGGACAGTGATAGTCATTTAAAAGGCAAATTTTTATATGTGGCTGGTCACACCGTGTGGCAGGGGTTACTCGATCAAGGGTTACTCGAGGGGTTTAGTCAGTGGCTACTTGAGGGGTTCGGTCTGGGGTTACTTGAGGGGTTCGGTTTGGGGTTAGTTACTTGGTCATGGGTTACTTAAGGGGTTACTCGGTCAGGGGTTACTCGGTCATGAGCTGAGTTACTCGAGTTACTCGGTCAGAGTTTACTTGAGGGGTTTGGTCAGGGGTTAGTTACTCGGTCATGGGTTACTTAAGGGGTTACTCGGTCATGAGTTACTCGAGTTACTCGGTCAGGGTTTACCTGAGGGGTTCGGTCAGGGGTTACTTGAGGGGTTCGATCAGGGGTTAGTTACTCGATCATGGATTACTTAGGGGTTACTCGGCAAGGGTTACTCGAGGGGTTTACTTTAGGGGTTACTTGAGGGGTTCGGTTAGGGACTCGGTCATGGGTTACTTGAGGGGTTCGGTTAGGGGTTACTCGGTCATGGATTACTTGAGGGGTTACTCGGTCAGGGGTTACTCAGTCAGGGGTTTAATTTACTTAAGGTCGAGGGGTTCGATCAGGGGTTTACTCGATCAGGGGTTACTTAATGGGTTACTCGGTCAGAAGTAACTCGACTAACCCCTGGCTAAGAAACTTGAATCATCCCGGCCACACGGTGTGACCAGCCACGCAAAAAAATCCCCCTTTTAAAAATGAGGGGAAAAATATGACTTAATATGGGTATTGATTGTCAGTTCATTGAGTTGAATTATTTTTCAAATCTTTCCATACAATTTAAGAATTAAAAAAAAAAAAAGTTGTTTTCAAGTAATACTTTGCATATCAATATTTTGAGGGTTAAAAATATATAATTAAGACATATTTCTAAGTAAATTCATTATTACTCATTAAATCATTTTATTTTAAAATTTTGTGAAATGAATATGAGTATCAAGATTTGTAAGCCGTGCATCACACGGGTGCTATACTATTTATAATGCTAAAACAGACACCGGGAATAACACGTGTCACATCCTGGTGCTGTTATTTTTCCTTCAAACCCCCTTTTTTTTACTTGATCACATCGTTGAAGAATATTTGGAATATTATATAATATATTTCCTTCCCATTTATCCATAATATATTTACCATAAATATTCAACTAAAATATAATTTCAAATTCTAAGTTTTTTTTTCTTAAAAATTATTTTTCTTTACTTAAAAATTATTTTTCTTTTGGTAAATTATTACTTTCTATGATTGAATTAACAATTCATTACAAATTTTTGTAAAATCCGTGCATGGCACAGGATTTTAGCTAGTATAAACTACAAAAGCCTCGTTTAAAAAAAAAATAAAAATAAAAGAAATCTACAAAAGTAATTTTTGTATGATATTTACAATTAACATATTTGATTATGTACTAGAACAAGTTTAAAAGTACATATTGAAACAAAATTAACAAGATTACAAAATTAACTAAGATTTCACCTTTCTCCTAATTTAACTTTTTTTTTTAAACTATGATTTCATAAATAATGTTAAAACGGCAAAAATACTGCGGAGTATCATTCTTTTATTTTCTTAAGATATATCAATTTAGAACTATCCCAAATTTAACATGTCAAATTGTCAAGAGACTACCATGAACTAAATTCATGGGACACCCCAGCAAAACATAAGGCAAGCAACTAGGGATTCTCTCTTTTTTTTTTTCATTTGTTTACTCCCTCAATCCCTATATTAATGTTTGCACTATTTATTTTTCTACGGTCTCTAAAAAATATGTTTGATGATCAATTATATCTTTAACGTAATGATGAATAATGGTAAAACGAAATTATTTTTATTGAAATCGCCTATTCAAGCAAAGTAATACGCAGTATTATTGTTGTTTATTCTTATACTCATACATCAATAAAAATTCTCGATTAAAGTTGATAAGTATTCCGTAAATATTTAGTACGGGTTACACCACACTTTTTCTTATTTTTGGTAGGAAGGAGAAGGTGTGTTAAGCCACTTAGATGTCCTACCGGGCCGGAGCCTTACACCGTATCTGCATCGTATAGTAGGCTTGTATTAAAAATTGATACTTCGACCTTCGTACAATTATTAAAATGTTGGCCTCTTATTATAATCTTTAAATAATTGAATTATAAATAAATCTTCGATAATCATAACCTTCCAAATTTCTCTCACCATATCTCTCTCTCTCACACTCTTACTCTTTCTCACTTGACTTCCATCCTCTCTTTCTCTCTCTCTCTCTCTCTTTTTTTTGGAGAGAGAAAGTTCTCCACCATCCATTTTTTGGGTGATAATTTGCTTGGTGCTCTGTTGCTAGATTCAGGCAAAAGATTAAGATTTACAAAAAAGTTATAAGGATAAATACAAGGGTATTTTCTTCTCCCATTTTCATCGCAATTTCTTCCATATTCTTGTGATTTTTTTTTTTTCCTTTTTACCTTTATTTCTGCAATGTATTAGCTAGATCTTTAAATGGGTATCTTTGATTTCATCATTTTGAGCTCCCGATTGAAGTTTAATGGTTTATAATTGATGGGTATTCAGTAAAATCGAATTTTAAATGGTGTATGGTTGAGAAATTAAATCATTCGAAGAATAGGGTATGGATTTTGCAGTTCAAGAATCTATTTAATTGGTTTCTAATCCAATATACTTCGTAATTTCATATTGGAATTAATTGGTGATTTTTTTTAATTTTTATTATATTCATTTATCTGGATTTTTGAGTATGTTCTTTTACTTATTTATTATAATTATTGTTATTGCTTTTTAATCATGTATACGTTGAAAACTATTGATTGGTGAGGAAATTCGGGCATGATTTAAGGAAGAATTCTTTTTTCCTATCCTTAGATTTGAAGCAATGATCTTGTAGTATTCATGTTTGTCTCAGCTTTCCATTTTAGTTTTAATTTAATGCAGGAAATTGTCAACAATTATACAAGTATATGATTTGCTTTTTTATAATTTCCACCACTTTTTCTAACAGTGGGGATGGGGACTGTGGTTGGCCTTTTTCCATGGAAAAGATTTGTAGATTGGTTTTAGCATTTTGGGACCCCACCTTCATGTGGAAATCTTGTAGATTGGTTTAGTATTTTGGTGGGCTGCCATTATATTCCAATTTACTTCTTTGACTAGTAGATCTGTTTACATTATAATCCTGGTTTAGACTCCTTTGTTTATGGTACTGTCATTGTTATATACCTTTCAGGTCAGACCGTCTTATACAAGAATTTACGTGTGCGCTAACACTTCCCGAGTTTGGTGTCTTTCCATTAGATTTGATTGTGGAAGTCTGAAGTGAGTAATCATCTAGGTCTAAGTAGCTTTGGTTTTTCCATCATTTATTACCGGTGTTGGGTTTTTCTGGTAAGTGTAAAGTTATACTAAATTTGTTCAGTTTGAAGATTTGGAGTTATTAGCTATGTTGTATTGTTTGGTGGGTTGATGATATGTTGGCTACAATTTGTTGTGCTTCATACTTTTGTTTTTTTTCTTTTCCAGGATCTCATATAAGTGTATTTTCTGTACCAAAGTTGCCGAGATATGCAGCCATTTTTGACATGCATGGATTTGTTGATGTAGGTAAATCATCAAGTCTAAGTAAGATGAAGTTTAAAGATGGAAGGCCGATTTCTCACCCTGATAAAGCTGTGAAGATCGTCCCCCTGTCGTTCATCATTGTTCTGTTATGCGGGATATCATTCTATCTTGGTGGGGTATTCAATAATATTGATGCTAAAGATATCACCGACGCGGTTACAAAAACAGAACAAAAACGGACGACGAAATCAGCTGTCGCACCTCTACAGATTAAGTCTGTTTCCTTCCCTATATGTGGCGTTGAATACCAGGATTACACTCCCTGCACTGATCCAAGGGTATACACAATACTTAGCTATACATATCATAGATGATTAATTTCTTAAGTACACTGCTCAAGTAGTCAAGTTATGTTGATTATATGTCTGTGTATCTTTATACAGAGATGGAAGAAGTATGGTTACAAACGGCTTGCTTTCTTGGAACGACATTGTCCACCAATATTCGAAAGAAAAGAGTGCTTGGTGCCCCCACCTGAGGGGTATAAATTGCCAATTAGATGGCCAAAGAGCAAGAACGAGTGTTGGTACAGGTGATTTTAATTGTCAATAACTCCATATAGTTGCCCATGGGCATTGTTGTACTAGATTATGTATGATATCTAAAAATAAAAACTTGCTGATTCCAAGACATTATTCTTGTGATTTATTTGTAGAAATGTGCCATACGATTGGATCAACAAGCAGAAGTCTAATCAGCATTGGCTGAAGAAAGAAGGAGAAAAATTCTTCTTCCCTGGTGGAGGCACGATGTTTCCCAAGGGAGTCAGTCATTATGTAGATCTTATGGAAAACTTGCTTCCTCAATTGAAAGATGGAACTATTCGTACTGCTATTGATACTGGCTGTGGGGTAAGTTTTACATCACCTGAGAATAGGATAGTTTGAATTTATGTTAATGGGTTCTTTCTGAAAGAATATCGATCTAAATTATATCACCAAACTATTGATGCTGTTATTAAATATTGATATTATGAGCTAATTGACTTGAAGGTCGCTAGCTGGGGAGGCGATTTGCTGGATAGAGGAATTCTTACTGTCTCCCTAGCCCCAAGGGATAACCATGAGGCACAAGTTCAATTTGCCCTGGAACGTGGTATTCCTGCAATTCTAGGAGTTATTTCAACACAACGACTTCCTTTCCCTTCCAGTTCGTTTGATATGGCTCACTGCTCAAGATGTCTTATCCCTTGGACAGAGTTTGGTATGTCCCTCAGTTTATGTTTGTTTCAGCTCAAAGGTGTTCTTGTGTGAAATTCAGATTGAAGACTTTCACCTAAGATATCTGATAATCTGGTTATCCTATGTTAATGTGGATGTAATTTTTTTGTAATGCTGTCTCTAGGTGGAGTCTACCTCATGGAAATTCACCGTATACTTCGGCCAGGAGGTTTCTGGGTTCTTTCTGGACCACCTGTGAACTATGAAAACCGTTGGCGAGGGTGGAATACCACTGTTGAGGAACAAAGATCAGACTATGAAAAATTACAGGAATTGCTTACTTCTATGTGCTTCAAGCTGTTCAGCAAAAAGGATGATATTGCTGTGTGGCGGAAGGCTTCAGACAATAGCTGCTATGATGAGAAGCTTGCTAATCCTGATGCTTATCCTCCCAAGTGTGATGACAGTGTGGAGCCTGACTCAGCTTGGTACACTCCTCTACGCTCGTGTGTGACAGTCCCAAACCCAAAGTTCAAAAAATTGAGTTTGAAATCCGTGTCAAAGTGGCCACAACGTTTGGACGTTGCACCAGATCGCCTCTCTGATATTCCTGGTGGGAATGGCGGTGCCTTCAAGCATGATGAAAGCAAGTGGAAGGTCAGAGTTAAGCATTACAAGAAGTTGGTCCCGGCCTTGGGAAGTGACAAGATAAGGAATGTTATGGATATGAATACAGTGTATGGGGGTCTTGCAGCTCAACTAATTGAGGATCCTGTTTGGGTTATGAACGTAGTTTCCTCCTATGGTCCTAACACATTGCCTGTGGTTTATGATCGGGGTCTCATTGGAGCTTATCATGACTGGTAAGTGGTAACCGAATATTCCCTTTGTGGACAATAATCTGGATTTGCATCATTCACTATTCTTTTGTTATACATTTACTATTCTTTTGGTAGAAGATCATAGAAAATGATCGAAATTCCATGTGATTGTTCAAGCTTATGCATATCCATTGACAAGCATCTATGTATGTTCAATTTCATTGCCACCTAAATTCACATTACTAAGTGGTGGAAGTGGCAATGATAATGAAGATGAAGAAACAAAAACTATTGTCCGATGGAGATTCATTATCTTGGTTGTTCTAATGACACACTTTCCATGCGATAACTTCACAAATTCAATATAGGGTTCCTTACTAACGACCTTTATATTGATTCAGGTGCGAGCCATTCTCTACCTATCCAAGAACATATGATCTTCTTCACGCAGATGGCCTCTTCACTGCTGAAAGTCATAGGTAACTCCTTGTTTGTAATCCCTTATCATTGTTTAAAATCATCATCTGGGTTTAGAGTCTTGCAAAGACTTTGCCCCATCACAAGCAAAAAAAAGGAGTCAAGGACCTTAGTAATGTATTTACTATTTTATTTGACAGGTGCGATATGAAGTATGTGCTCTTGGAAATGGATCGAATCCTTCGACCTAGTGGGTATGCTATCATCAGGGAAAACAACTACTTTGTGGATTCTATCAGTACTATTGCCAAGGGGATGAAGTGGGAGTGTCGCAAGGAAGAAACTGGTTACAACAGTGAGAATGAAAAGATACTAGTATGCCAGAAGAAACTCTGGTACTCTAAACAGAGTTCAAGATGACAAACTATAGCAGTCTTTGAATCACGAAGGCCATCGAGTTTTCTGGTTGAGAATGAAATATAAGTTATACTCTTGATGTAATTTAGAGAAAGATCAAGAGCACAGGTCAAGAAAGGCAAAGCTTATATAGATGATTCTTTTTGCCGCACGAGAAGGAACGTGCTGTCTATCCAATTCATTATAGAAGAATTCAAAGTTTTATAAAAGAAACCAGAGTTTGTCATACTGAAATTAGTCTATTAGAAAACAATATGATCTTACAGTATTATTTTGTAGTTGATGTATTTTTTTTTTAATCAAGTTTATACATGCTCCGAACATTGTACTCCGTACTAAAAATAGCCAGTACCTTAAATTTTGTGCACGTGATGATATGAAAATGTGCTGAGATTTTTACACCATGAATTGTCAGCTTTTAGCCAGCAACTCCAGTGGTTGTTTCTGAGGATGATCTTTGTAACAATGTTTAACCCCTTTTCAGTCGTTTAAGACCTTACTTTAGCGTCAATAAAAAGGCTCTTTTTTGACTTAAAGGTGGGGTAAAGGTATAAAAAGAACTTGTGGAGTAGGAGTGATTGGATAATTATTTGTTGTTTCGAATATCTATTACTCTGTATATCAACTTCTAAGGGACGAAAGGAGTATTATTGTAGTGTATCATCCCTGTTTGTTTTCTTTTCGTTTTTTTATTGACACTAAGTTCGTTCACCTGTTAAAGATACCATGTAATGAAATTTCTATAATGGATGAGCATTGCACAACAATTCTTTTTACTCCGCACTTCCTCCATCCCTTATTTTTTACCCCATAGCAATATATGGGTCAAACTTTTAAAACTTTAACCATGAATTCTCATTAATTTATAAGTGATAATATATTCATGTAGGATCTTGTTAGAATATATTTTATTAATATCAAGTTTTTATAATTTTTACGAATATAAAAATGGAGATATAATCGTTTAAATACGTGTCTTTGAGACCGTGAAAAGTCAAATGGGGCAAAAAATAAATGACGGAGGGAGTATAATTTATTTATTTATTTATTTATTTTTTACAGCAGGGGAGTATAATTTATCACCAATATCAAGAAGACAAGAACTTGCAGCTTTTCCCTTACAACCACGCTAATTAAAAGTTAGTGTTATTACATCCGATTCCTGTTAACTACTGTATATAAGTGCTCTGATTTTTTAAAAACACAAAAACAAAAAGTAATACTCGTTATTTGTACTCATTTTAAATGATAAGTTATATGAAATGAGTAAAATTAGAAGTATTCAGCAAAACAAGGTGAATAATAATTTACAGTATTTTCTTTAAACGAAGTGAGAATTTTTTTTGTTTTGATACTGCTAGTCAGAATTTATCTTTTCAAATACTATTCCCTGTCCACCTCTTGGAATTTGTTTTTCTTATCTTTATTCTATGTACAGTACAAACTAAGGGATCGATATAATTAATTTTTCATAAACGGACATTTCATTTTCCATAGTAAGTTCATCGTGTTCTGTATCGTTAGCCTGTCCGACTATTACCCCTTGAATTTAATATCTTAGATTTGTTAATGGTCTAAAACATATGAACATTGTTGAAAACAGCGTCCAAAACACAAAGTATCTCATCCACTGTACGCTCGTCGCTCAGGCTGTGTCCGCTACACAAACCACTGCACGACATATTCAGTGGGTAAACCTCACATGCTGCACAAAATGCACCACCACTATACCTGAGGTACCTTGTTAAGGTACATCGAGATAGCTGTGTTGCGCCATTAAAAC
This sequence comes from Chenopodium quinoa, assembly GCF_001683475.1. NCBI lineage: Eukaryota > Viridiplantae > Streptophyta > Magnoliopsida > Caryophyllales > Amaranthaceae > Chenopodium > Chenopodium quinoa. The sequence continues at coordinate 4,771,264 of NW_018743175.1, forward strand.
CATTTTTCTATCGACAATGTTTACCAGCACAAAAATTTATAAAGTAATCAAAACAGTTTACTGATAAGATAAAGCGTAGCTGGGTGTAAAAAATGTGAAACAGTCGATTATTTGGCATTGTTAAAACAAATAGACCAAAAAATTATTGTGCAATGCTCCCAATAAATAACCGGGCTACGGAGTTTATAAATAAAATACATGCTCAAGAAAGCAGTGCAAACAAGTGCCGAGGATTCCTGCTCTCTAAATCCACCCTCTCAAGCCTTAAATTGTAGTACAAGAAATTGCGGATAATTGTCAAAACCACAAAATACAGCTGCTTCTTGTTTTCCCTTGACAATCTACATGGTCCCTCACACTAAAAGAATATCTTAATGTACACACCAACTAACCAAAGAACCCCAATTTTAGAGGACCTGAAAACGATGGGAACCTTTATTGAAGCCAGAAGACTGATAAACAGCAATGAAGAACAAATTGAAAATACCGAATGCGACAAGGACACTGGTGTACTGACTCGTTTGTCGATTAATTTGAAGCATCCCGACTGTAGTACTGGTCGAGGGTCTTTGCTGGGATACGGTGGAGAAGCTCACGGGGGAAGATCCTGAGGAGCGTCCATGCTAGATCAAGTGACTGGAAGATGGTACGGGTGTCATATGCTCCTTGGGCCACAAACTTCCTCTCAAACTTGTCCAAGAATTCCAAGTATAGCTGAACAATTAGAATGAAAAACAAATGGTCAACTTGTGAAATTTATGTCTATAGCCCGGGAACATCTATAATAAAAGGAAGCAGAAAATACCAGATCTTCTGAAGAAAGAGCCTCCTCTCCAACCACGGCTTTCATGGCTTGTACATCCTTCCCGATGGCATAATTGGCATATAGCTGAAAACACAGAAACAGGACACATACAAATATTATTCAAGTAGAGGCTTGGAATCAAGTCAAATAAACACCAAACCAAGTATGCTGGCAGACCTGGTTGGAGACATCAGAGTGATCCCTGCGAGTCATGCCTTCACCAATAGCACTCTGTAATCACAGTCAGAAGTAAAATTCAGCCAGATTTTAAGAAAATATGACATGAATTAACATTCAAGAAGCAATTAAATTTGATCAATAGCTCAACAGGATATACCTTCATAAGACGGGAAAGTGAGGGGAGGACATTGATTGGTGGGTATATCTGTACATGAAAAAACTCAGTCAACATAATATCTAGACACTTTTCCTGCCAATAATTTCTCTACATTTGAATTAATTCAGCCATGTGCATACTTCACAAAAGTACAATTGAAGACATAACACAAAAAAAAAAAAAAAAAAAAAAAAAAAAAAAAAAAAAAAAGGCTTCATATAGTTTAAGAGCCAAAATAGATACTCGCCTGACGATTGTGTAGCTGCCTGTCAATATAGATTTGCCCCTCAGTAATATACCCCGTAAGATCAGGAGTTGGGTGAGTAATATCTAAATTAGAGAAGATAGCAAAAGGTGTTAACAAAAGTAGGAATAGAAGAATAAAACAGGCATGATAGAGTCTAAAATAAATCATTACCGTCATTAAAATAAATCATTACCGTCATTAGGCATAGTTAAAATTGGAATCTGAGTGATAGAGCCTGATCGCCCTTCAATACGTCCAGCACGTTCATAGATGGTGGCCAGATCAGTGTACATATAACCTGGATAACCACGTCTTCCAGGCACTTCTTCACGGGCAGCTGATACCTGAAGAATTAAATCAATTATCAAGATGCTGCATCACAACAATGCCCTCAATATTGCAGTTCGAGAAACATGAGTTCAGAAAGATAGTTTTTAACTAAGGGCAATGCAAGCTCACCCCAGAAACTGCAGCACATTTACATTTAAAAGAGTTTTCCATTTTTCATTTACAGATCCTAGACTAAACTCAAAATTAAAGCAACTTAGAACAAAGAGCACCCAGAGTAGATGCTGCCCTGCACTACTATGAACAGTAGACATGAATGAGATTTGACCGCTTAAGATTACTTGAGAGGTTTCAACAGACCTTAATTAACAAGAAAAAATGTACAGAAATGACATAGCATAAGATGTATTGCTGACGTGTTACAGCTGATCGTATAAATATCTTAGCTGTAAATTATCGGAACCACGATTATATATTCAAAAAAGCCCATACACGACAAGGAACCAAAAAAGTATTTACAAAGATTAACTGCATTAGTTGATCTCCGAACAAGGTTAACATTCATGAAATATTATGCTCAATCAGATGGCTAAAATACGGTATAAGTATAGTTAATCTACTAAATGTGCTCAACCATTAGCGTTAGACATTTGAGAGCATATAGTTTCCTGGGCAATATATTAAAATAAATCATGTTGTAAGAAATATAGTTTCCACTCAGTCCAGGAATGAGACAGAATCTCCATGAACAACCAAAGTCTGAACAACTTCAAATCCAGAACAGAGCAACAGTTATTCAGCAGGAGTGTTGGAGAATTAAAAAATAAAAAGGCACAACAATAAGACTATTTTTTAGACTTGATGATAGCAAAACTTACAAGCAACTCTTTCTGGGGATTATTAATTCAGTTAATATTAGACCTTGTATTGAACCTTGAAAGTCTCAACAATAGCAGACTAAATAAAATTCATCAGAATCATTTTCTCAAGCTTAATGCCTTTTTAATTTCAATTTTATAATAAATAAAACGCTACCAATAAGCTTTTAACCCATTGTTACACAAAGAAGTAAAAATCACTAGGTGCCGCCTCACGGCCTTAGGCACACTATCAGCTAGGTGTGATCATTAAATAGTATGAGTTGGGCAAATTGAAGATCATTAAATAGTATGAGTAGGGCAAATTGAAGATCATTAAATAGTATGAATTGGGCAAACTGAAGATCATTGCACTTATTATGTCTTTGCCTAAAAAAGCTATAGATTGTAGCCAAACTTCTAAACTCTTCGGCTGTCCAAAGCTCTCATCACGATTAAACTCATATTTGCATCAAAAAAAAATCTGTCCTATCTGGTGCATGGGGGTATCAATAAAGGAGCGTAATTTAATCACATTAAGCATCTTACAGTAAATCATCAATTTTGATGACAAAATTTTACCTCACGAAGTGCATCTGCGTAAGAACTCATATCAGTCAGAATAACAAGCACATGCTTTCCACATTCATATGCCAGGTATTCTGCAGTTGTGAGGGCAATACGAGGAGTAATGATACGCTCAATAGTAGGGTCATTGGCCTGAGAAGAAGAAATTTGAAAGAATCAGAACCTGATTCAACATAGAGCAGAAGCCACAACCAGAGAGCAATTAACACTGAGCAACAGCCATAGAGAAGGAAATACCAGATTTAAAAAGAGAGTAACTCTCTCCATAGATCCATTCTCCTCAAAATCACGTTTAAAGAATTGAGCAGTTTCCATGTTAACTCCCATAGCTGCAAATACAATGGCAAAGTTGTCCTCTTCACCACCACCCTGCATAGTGTACAGGCAAATCCTCATATAAGTATGCAAGACAAGTTTGAGATTAAAGAAAACAAAAAGAAATATTACTACTTGAATAGATATTTTAAATTGTGAAAGCATAATACCCCCCCCCCCCGGATCTTTCCCCCAAACAGGCTGGAAAAAGTCGGAGGAAAAGATAACAAAAGCACATGAATATATTGATTAAATTAAAAAAAACCAGTAACACTTGCGCCACCAAAATAAGCCCAAATTAGGAATGAGGGAATCATATAAACATCACAAGATAAAAAAAAAAAAAAAAAAAAAAATAGTATTTAAAATATGGTTCAGTTGTTAAATTGTGAAAAGCACGTAGAGCTTTCGCAGGCCAGTAATGTGCTCATACCTCCAAAAGGTTGTCAGACTTCTCTAACCGCTTCACCAGACCTGCCTGGCGACAAATCTGTGCAGCAATCTCATTGTGAGGAAGACCAGCAGCAGAAAAAAGAGGGATCTTTTGTCCTCTAGCAATAGAGTTCATGACATCAATAGTGGAAATGCCAGTCTGAATCATTTCTTCTGGATAAGTTCTTTCACTGGGGTTGATTGAACTCCCTGGGAAGAAGACAAGAAGGAAGGTTTCCAAGTTCATCAGAAAAAAACCGCAAAAAGAATAAGTTTAACTAACAAATGAACAAGTCTCAAAGCTACATACCAGAAATATCCAAGTAGGCCTCAGGGAGAATAGGAGGGCCATTGTCGATGGGTTTACCAGATCCATTAAAAATACGCCCAAGCATATCCTGGGAGACAGGAGTTTTCAAAACCTGCCCACGATGAAAAGATGGTAAGTGTGCAATCGATTGAGCTTTAACCAAGCAGTCAAAGACTGCTAAAGGTTTTGTATCAAAAAGACCCACAAGTTAAAAGGAAATCCATTTAAGAGAGTTCCTATAGGTACAAGAAATTATTGTAATAAATCCCAAATAAGATAAGAAAAAGAGACATACAACAACAAAAGTCAGGGAAGAGGAGGAGGAGGGGGAGGGGGGGGGGGGGAATAAGAGAGTAAAGGAATATGCAAGAAACAAAATATAATGACTTGGGGGCATTGTCTCATGAAAATCCTTTAAGTACTAGCAGATATTTCATTCTGAAGATTTTTTTGTGAGAGAAGACTTTAGCATCACATAACTTCCCCTTCTTTTTTTTTTCTTTTTTTTTTTGACAAGACCACATAACTTCCCTTAAATACTGAGCCATTGAACTGGAGCTTCCTGAGCATTATGTTTTAAACTTAGCAGAATTTAAGACCACCAATACCCAAATCTATAGTACACTAAGTTCAAACAAAGCAAGAAAAAAGAAGAGGATAGAGACACAGCAAAAAGACAAGTTATGATTAAAAACTAAATAGTCATCAACCATATTTATCTATTCATCAGGTAAAATAATTTTCTAGCAAGTAATAAATTACACACAATGAAGATATAGATACAACTTTAAAACACTGAGAATCCACTCTTGATAAAATACAAAGAATCTAATCTAACAACATTCATGCAATCAACCATTTAGTGCTATAGCTTGTGTTGTTACTTGTTAGTCTTGTTACTGAAAATCACTGATAGTCTGAGTCTCCTTACCTCACCAGTGAACTGCACGGTAGTATATTTGTTGTCAATTCCAGATGTTCCTTCAAACACCTGTCAGAAATATAAATCAGACTGCCTGAGTAAATTTCCTTTCATAAGACAAAAGTGCTTAAAATTCTCCCATCTGTAGAAGCATTGTCTAATAGTATTAGGATTAGTGACAGCAGGTCAGAAAAAAACTAGTGTCACAAAATGTAAAAGATAAACAAACAGTTCAAAATATAAACTTTAAGTACCTGAACTACAGCCTTCTCACCATCAACTTCCAAAACTTGACCTCTACGAGTTGATCCGTCTCCCAAACGAATATTCACGATTTCTTGAAATTTAGGTCCCTGTCGCAAATAGGCACACAATTCATAAGAAATGTAAATTTAACAGTAAAAAAAGTAAAATTGATCCAGATAGATATTAATTGGGACAAGAAAAATAGATAAGAAAGACACCAGACTTACCTTCACCTTTTCCAGAATAACTAGTGGCCCTGCAACTCCTGAGACTGTTCTGTACTCTGCAGAAATTAAAAATGTAACTTAGTAATTCGATAACAGAATGGGCTATCAACATCACACAGTTCATTCTCTCCCTTTTTCACAAATCACACACAACATAATACTAAGTAATAAATAGATCATGCCATGATCATAAAACCACCCATACAGGTCATAACCAACATGATCAACTACTCCTTAGACTCTCCAAAGCCTCATAATCTTGGATATGACACTACCCCAAGACATTCCATATTCAATAACAGCAAAATGAGCATACTAGCCTCATCTGATCATCAGTCCCCTCAACGTGCAAGTTCGAATGAGGGCCATCCAAGTACCACAAATTGATTGATTCACAGAGAGCAAGTCAAACATTGACCGGCTATTGAGATTTCGATCATATACCTCACTACCCAAAGTCAACTATCTAAATTTCTACTATATGATCAACTTTTGCTTGCCATCCCCAAAAAGGTAAATGATTAAACTTTTTCAAATACATCATCATTCCTATCAATGAACACCCAACACCACGCCCCGAGGGCAACAACATCAAACTAAAGCAGCTAGTTCCTATACCATTGAACCATAGATTGATATCACCTACTTCAAAGGCAGGCCATTTTACAATAGATCAAGTCTATGTGAAACAACAAATCTATCTCCTCCAACACCTTGAAACATTATCATATATTAACACAAATCGATTTTCCTATAAAAGATGCTAAAATTTAAATCAAAATCAAAAAATTGATCAATGTGAACTTCTCCAGAGCAATCAATCAATCAATTCAGTTGACATTCAACAAAAAAATGAATCACAATGCAATTGAAGAACACTTACCCATTCCAACCTCCAGGTTTCCATCCTCAATATCCAGAGCACCCATTACCGATCAAAAACTGAACAAAAATCAAACAAAATCCGTAAATACAACTGAAAATCAATCAAACACACAAAAATACAAAAAAAATTAGGGCAAATTAAAATCAGTAAGAATTCAAATCAGGACCAATCGAAAACCGATCAATCAATCAAGCAACAGATGAAAATTCTAGAAATTGAATCAATCAATGAATTAGGGAAATCAATCAAAAATTAAACTCAAATTCGAAATTATTGTGAAATTTTTGTGATTCATAAGAAAATAATTAGGGTATAGATCTGCAAGAGGAAGATTACCTGCGATCGCGAAGATGTGATGAGGAGAAGAGGATAGCGAAGATGAAGAGGAGAGAGAAAGAAGAGAGAGAGACACGAGAAAAGGTAAGAGATTTTGAGATCTGACAACACTCTTCAAATTATAATGTTGGCCCGAAAAAAAAAACAATCATTTAATCAGTAATTATTGATTTTTATTTTTTTAAGTAGTAATTTTATTTATTTTTAGGGTCCAAAATAAATATAATATGGTTGTGTTAATATTGATCAGGTAAAAACCAACAATAAAGAGAAATGAGATCTACTGTTAATGAGATCATCTTTATAAACTATTGTCTTATATGCTGCCTTTTTGTTGTTTCATACTCCCTCCGTTTCCTTTTATTCTTTATGTTTAGAATTATACACGGTTATTTAGGAAAATTAATAAAGTGAGTACATTCAATCATTTTTGTCATCATAATTCATTGGGAGATGATAAAAGGGACTATTACTACCAAAAAATAATGAAAAAGAAAAGGTGAAGAGGAGAGAGAAAGTAATAATGAACATTGAAAATTGTACTTAATCCAACATAAAATTGAAAAAAGTACACTATCACATGCAAAATTGAGGACAACATGAGATATTAAAAAATAAAGTAAGGGTAAAGTAGTCTAAACTTTATGTCTTAAAATAGAATAATCATAAATGTACAGAATAAATAGGAACACCAAAAATGGAAACGTAAAAAACAAATAGAAATGGAGGGAGTACGAGTTTTTTCTTTTTTTTTTTTTTTTTTTTTTTTTAATTTTTATTGTCGAAGGGTTTTAGTGGAAGCTACTAGTGATTATGATTAACTCGTTTAAAATAGTTTGTAACTTCGTAAGCTTAAGTGATGAATGAAATGGAAATACTTAACAAGAAGTAAACAAGTATCTTTCTTTATCATGACATGTTTAGGTACGTAAAACATTGCTTAAACACTTATTTACAACTTATGAACAATTCTTTGCATATATTTGAATTAACTTATGTTTTCTACTATGAAAACATGTGTCGAAGTTCTCGCTAAACTAAATATTGTCATAATATAGTCTTCAATGGTGAAGTTTGTGAGTACTGCACAAGGAAGAAGAAGATAAGTTTGTATAAATTATTATTATTATTATTATTATTATTTTTTGGATAATATCAATTGACAATTATTTTAAGGAAATTGTTATTTATATATAAGTTCCAAAGAGGCATATTACGTTCAATTGATCAGAATTCTGTTTTCTTCTTCTTCCCTTGAAAAACTTCTAGTAAACACAATTACATTCAATGAGATTAGGATGGCACCTGGGGGTAAATTAGTTCCTTAATCCCAATTATAGTGGGGGCTAATATTATCCTAAGGACAGAGATAAACTCGTCCTTTTCTAGTTTCAATTAATTTCAGTCATTTGTATTTGATTAGTAGTAGTATCTATTTCAACAATCTTAGGATAATATTATGGAGTCTGTTCAAAACACTATGAAGATGTTTAGTCAGGATACTGTGAAACTAGATCGCTTTGACGGAACCAACTTTTTGCGTTGGAAGGAAAAGATGTCGTTTTTACTCACTGCACTGAAGATATTCCACATCTTGGATCCTAAATTGGAGGCTATTCCAGAACCATCAGACAAAGATACTGAAGAAATGATTGCATAACGCAAGAAGCGCACTGAAGATGAAACATTATGCAGAAGCTACATACTGAATTCTTTACCTGATCGTTTGTATGATCTTTACACCCCTATACAATCAGCAAAGGAGATGTGGAAATCTCTTGAGTACAAATACGATGCGGAACGTTAAGGGGCAGATAAGTTTGTTACTTTTAAATTCTTTGAATTCACAATGATTGATGGCACTTCTATACCATGAATTTCGGATTATAATTTCTAAGTTCAAAGATTTGAAAATAGCAATTCCAGAAAAGTTAATTGTCGGAGGAATAATAGCCAAATGGCCACCATCCTGGAATGATTATAGAAAGAAATTATTGCGTACTTCTGAGGAATTCACTTTAGAACAGATTCAGAAACACTTACGTATTGAAGAGGAAACTCGAAATCTTGAAAAGGGTTTGAATGTTGCTTCTAGTTCTAAAGTGAATTATGTTAGTCAGAAGAAACAAAAGGGCAAGAAAAGAAAGGCTAATGACTCTAACAATGATAATTCTGACAAAAAGGGTAAGAAAGATTTTTCTGATGTTTTGTGCTACAAGTGTGGCATGAAGGGTGTAGTACCCTGTATTTTTGAAACGTATTAATTAATTAATTAGTATTTTCTAAAAAGGGTATTTTAGTAATTTATTTTACTATTTGAATTTTGGAGCCAAAATGATATTTGAATTTTGGCGCCAACAACATTTTCAAAACTCAATGATTATTTTGGATTTCGGATAAGATTTATTATCCATTTATTTTAATAAAAACCAAATTATATATATATTTTTCGGATATTTTAATTAACAAAAATTATATTCCTTATTTATAAATTAAAGGGCCGAAATTCCTAAATTAATTAATGAGATTTTCGGATTTTCTAAGTGTAGAAAATCTGGTTTTTATTAGTTAATTAAGTTAGTTTTAAGTTAATATTTTCTAATTAATTATTTTCTACAAAATATATTATTTACACAATCATTTTCTTAATCCTTAAAATCTAGCAAATATTTTCCTAAAACTAGTAGTGGAGGTCCGAAAATATGAGCATGGATATGCTCAATATTTTCGGCCACCCTATGTTTATTTTGGGATAATTATTTTGTTAGTTTTGTATTTTAATTATCTTCCTTAGATTCCTTATTTCCTTAATTCCTATTCTCCATCTCACAAAGATTTGATCATACAATTTAATGCCTTAAATCTTTCTTGATTATTCTCCAAGCAAGCTCACTTGCCATCTTTAATTTCATGATTAAGCTACTTACCTTAATTCTTTATTTCTTAATCACCATAACTAAACCTTCATAAATTCTTAAACTCTCTTTTCCAAGTAATTCCTTAAACTACATTTACCATAATTCTTCCTACAAAATCTTAACTTAATTCTTTCATTCAGGAGCCTATAAATACCCCCTAATACCTCTCATATTCGTCACACCAAAAACTCAAATCTCTTCTTCTCTCTTACTCTTCTTTTCCCTCAACATTTTCCTACTTTTCTTCTCCTCTTTTCTAAAAGAAAATCAGCCCTTATATCTTTGGAGTCAATTTTCTGTCACTTCTGGTCAGTTTTGGGGTTTTTTGATTTCACAGAAAATTTTTCCTCTTGAAAAATACTTGAAGTTAGGCTCAAGAATCGCCCAATTCAAAGTTATATTGAAGAAGTTATAGCCTCTGCAAGTTCTGCCTATTCTTTCCAATGCAAATTCAATTCTCTTTAATCCTATTCCTTTATTTTCTTCATGGTTAGTTTTCTAAAAATATAAATACTTATTTCAAAACTATAATTTTATATTAAAGTATTATTTTTAAAGAGTTTTATAGTCCATGCACATTAGATTTGGGTTTATGTCTAAAGATGTTGTGATAACCTTATGCTTATGTTAATTGCAAAGTGTATTCGTGATTGAACTTTGAAAGTGTGAAGAGTTGATTGAGATTCGGAATCAAGGTACGTTTAGATGGCTAGATACCTTTGAAATTGTTGGATTAATAAGCATGTTTGTGTGATTTTAATTAAATTGTTTTGTATTATGATTTATAAATTAACCTTGAGAATTCATGTTTTAATAAATATGTTTGAGAATGGATTTCTATCTTGTTTTGAATGGTTTGAAATTATTTATTATGTTTAAAGGAATTTGGTTTTTAAAAGTATGTTAGATTGATTCAATTTTTTTTAAAAAAGGTTTGATTTTAAAAGCTTGTTGAATTAAATTAAAAGAGTTATTATATTATAAAGTTTGATTTTATTTAAAAGAGGAATTTCAGGAGAATTATTTATTAAAAGCTTTACAAGCATTATTATTATATTAATCCCACTATACGGATTCATTGAAGATTGTGGACTTGGTATGACCTAGTCTTTCCTCAAAAATAGCCTTTTAATATAAAGATACTAGCTTGGGGGGTGTGCACACTTAGAAGAGGAATTGGGGTTTTAAAAAGGAATTGGTTTTTATCACTTGAATTATTATTCAAATTATTATTGAGTTTTTGGAATTGTTTAAGAATCTTGAGAATTGGTTTTGAATTTATGAGTTTGAAATTATTGGATTTGTTATTGGAATTGGTTTTAAAAGCATGTTTGCAAATAAATTGAGTTTACTTATCTTGCACTTATCGTACTTAGCATATTTTGCTAATCTGTATTTCCTATTTGTTTTGATTCGCCCTATTTACCTTCACGGTAAGCAGTGTTGACTATTTTCAGGTGGAGTCAATAAATGGGCATTTGAGAATCCCGGGATATTCTTCACCTAATTAGGAATATTGGTCTTTGTTTCTATTTTTGAGTACTCTTGACAATGTTATTACTATTTTATAAGTATTAAAAAAAAAGAGTTGAGTTTTCCGCTGCAAGTTTGTTATTGAGTTAAGTATTTTGAGTAGCATTGCGTAATCTCGCGACGGTAATACGCCTAAGTCTATCTCTACGGTATAATTATACGTATTATACTAGTATTTTCGTAGAGGGAGATTTAAGGGTGTTACAAAGGGCTATATCAAGAGTTTTTGCAGGAACCCAAAAAAGGGACATAACAACCAGAACTAGAAGAAAAACCAGAAGAATGATGATGAAGTGAGCGCTAATGTCATTGAAGAAAAGGAAAATGAAACTATTGCCATGATTTCTGATTTGCACATTGGTATGACCCAAGAGATGCATGTTGCTGTCACTTTGAGTGATGATTGGTGGTATGCTTTGGAAGCAACCACTCATGTATGCAACAATCGCTCACTCTTCAAGGATTATAAGGAGGCTGAAGAAGGCCATGAAATTCTTCTAGGAGATTATCACACTAATAAGGTTCTTGGTACCGGAAGTGTGGAACTCCAATTCTCTTCTAGAAAGAAAAATGTATTAACTAATGTACTTTATGTTCCTCAAGTAAGGAAGAATTTAGTTTCTGGTGTTGTGTTATGTAAAAAGGGACTCAAAGCTGTAATTGAGTCTGACAAAGTTATATTGTCTAAGACTAGTTCCTTTGTAGGCAAAGGATATGTAGCTGATGGCATGTTCAAACTTAGTATTAATAAAATTGAAAGTTCTGCTTACTATTGTTTGTGTTCTTTTGATTTCAGTTTCAATGTAGAATGCTCTTCTTTTAATCTTTGGCATAATCGCTTGGGACATGTTAATTATCAAACCATGAAACTAATGAGTAAAAATGGCATTATTACTTATAGCAATGAACATAAAGAGAAATGTGTGGTTTGTGTGCAAGCGAAAATGAAAAGAAAACCTTTTCCAAAGATTGATAGAGTTTCTGAAATTTTAGAACTTGTGCATTTTGATATTTGTGAGTTAAATAGTGTTTTAACTAGAGGTGAAAATAGGTACTTTATAACATTCATTGATGATTGTTCTAAATTTACCTATGTTTACTTAATGAAATCTAAAGATTAGGCATTCAATATTTTTAAAGTTTACAAAGTCTTAGTTGAAACACAAAAGGGCAAGAAAATAAAGATCAATCATGCGAAGTGATAGAGGTGGGGAGTACTTTCCTACTAAATTCACATCATTTTGTGAGGATAATGGCATTGTACATCAAGTTAGTGCACCTTATAGACCCCAACAAAATGGGGGTGGAAGAAAGAAAAAATGGAGTCTTAGTTGATATGGTCAATGCCATGATAGTAAACTCTAATTTACCCATAAATTCATGGGGTGAGGCCTTGTTAACAGCTTGTCATGTGCATAATAGAGTTCCCTCAAAGAAGTTAAAAATAGCTCCATATGAAATTTGGAGAGGAAGAAAACCTAACATTAGTTTTTTTTAGAGTTTGGGGTTGTTTAACCTTTTACAAGGTGTCAGACCCTAAGAAGACTAAGTTAGGAGTACGAGCTTTGAAAAGTGTTTTCGTGGGATATGCAGAAAATTCAAAGGCTTATAGACTTTTGGATTTAGACTCAAATGTTATTGTGGAATCACGAGACGTAGAATTTTTTGAAAATAATTTTTGAAGTGATTCCAATGTTATTGATGAGTCATTATAGCGAGAACCACAAATAGTATCAGTTTCTAATCCTTCTTCTAGCAATGTAAGGACAAGTCCTTATACAACTAGTGAACCAAGAAGAAGTGTAAGAGCTAGAAAGGAAAAGAATTTTGGTCCAGATTTTATTAATTCTCAAGCAATTTCCTTTCTTGTTGAAGGGAACAGAGAAAGTGTTACTAATAAAATTCCTATAATCTTCAATGTTGAAACTGAAGATGATCCAAAGACATATCAAGAATCTATGGCTTCTAGAAATTCTGCTTTTTGGAAAGAAGCAATAATGACGAGATGGAGTCTTTAATGGCTAATAAGACTTGGGTCTTGTCAGATTTGCCTCCTGGTTCCAAGGCAATTGGATGTAAATGGATTTTTAGAGTAAAACGTAATGTAGATGATGGATCAGTACTGATTTTCAAAGCTAGACTTATTGGACAAGGATATAGCCAAAGAGAGGGAATAGATTATATTGATACACATGCTCTAGTTGCAAGAATTACATCTATTAGAGTATTGTTGGCTTTAGCTTCCATCTATGATCTACATGTACATCAAATGGATGTAAAGACTGCTGTTCTAAAAGGTGATTTAGATGAATAAGTGTACATGAAGCAACCTGAGGGCTTTGTACTTCCTGGTCAAGAGCATAAGGTGTGTAAGCTTCTTAATCGTTATTGGTTTAAAGCAAGCTCCTACACAATGGCATGAATAGTTTGACTATGCTATTTTATCTAATGGATTTGTTCATAATTCATCAGATAGATGTATATATATTAAGTTTACAAAGGATTATGGTGTCATTTTATGTCTTTATGTTGATGATATGTTATTCATTGGGACAAACATGAAAGGCATAAATGAAACCAAGGCTTATTTGAGTTCATGTTTCAATATGAAGGACTAAATAAATGAGGTTGATACTATTTTGGGTATTAAAGTTAAAAGAAACAGTGGGGGGGGGGGGTTTCTTTGAGTCAATCACATTATATTGAGAAGATACTTAAGAAATTTGAGCATTTGAAGGTCAAAGAAGTTAACACTCCATATGATACATCGTGTAAACTTAGTAAGAATGATGGGAGAGCTGTGCTCAACTAGAGTATGCTAGTGCAATACGTAGTTTGATGTATGCTACTCATTGTACTAGGCCTGACATTGCATTTGCAGTTAGCAAACTTGCTAGGTTTACTAGTAATCCTAGTACAAAGCATTGGAAAGCAATTGGAAGAGTTTTTGGGTATTTGAAAAGAACTAAAAACTATGCTTTACATTATAGCAATTTCCCTGCTGTACTCGAGGGATACACGGATGCTAGTTGGATAACTAGTGATGGAGATAATAAATCCACAAGTGGTTGCATTTTTATGCTTGGTGGTGGTGCTGTTTCTTAGGCCTCAAAGAAACAAACATGTATTACACATTCCACTATGGAAGCTGAACTTTTAGCTTTAAGTGCCGCAGGCAAAGAAGCAGAATGGCTGAGAAATATGTTGCTAGATATAAAGTTGTGGCCACAATCAATGCCGACCATCTCTTTGCATTGTGATAGTGAGGCAACTTTGTCTAGAGCTTATAATAAAATTTATAATGGTAAATCTAGACATATAAGTTTAAGACATACATATGTGAGATAGCTAATGTCTGACGGGATTATAGCTGTAACATATGTAAGGTCTTGTAACAACTTGGCAGATCCTTTTACCAAAGGTCTTCCGAGGGAAATAGTTTGTGGAACAAGCCGAGAAATGGAATTAAGACCCGTTTGATTAGTCAGCAACAATGGAAACCCAACCTTTCTTTATGAATACCCATAATTAAAAAGTTCAATGTAGTAATAACAAGTTGTTTATAACTGAATAGGTCACACTAGTGTTGAGATTATACTAGTGTATGTTTTAAGGGTGAGTGAAATACTCTTAATGAAATTTCGTGAATAAAGAATTTCACCTATATAGGCATAAGAGGTGGTGCCGCTTCTAACAAAAGTATGGGTCAAACTTTTGTAAATGTCTATGAATCCAGGTAGAGCACATGGCCATAATAGTGCTACCTTGTTATGAATGTATTGTAAATGTTTTGTGCGTGTGTTTTTCCGATTCTAGCATATGGAATTTTGGCTCAAAAGTTTTTAAACTGCCATAAAATTTCGTTAGGATCTTGAAAAACTTACACTAAGTGAGAGTTCAAATCGAAAGATACTTTCATGTATACACAATTATGTTTGATTGAAGACTAAGTGGGGATTGTTATAATATAGTCTTCAATGGTGAAGTTTGTGAGTGGACAGTACCACTGCACAAGGAAAGAAGAAGATAAGTTTGTATAAATTATTATTATTATTATTATTATTATTATTATTATTATTATTAATATTATTATTATTATTATTATTATATACATGGACAGTTATCTTAAGGGAACTGTTATTTATATATAAGTTCCAAAGAGGCATATTACGTTCAATTGATCAGAATTCTGTTTTCTTCTTCTTCCCTTGAAAAACTTCCAGTAAACACAATTACATTCAATGAGATTACGATGGATCCTGGGGGTAAATTAGTTCCTTAATCCCAATTATAGTGGGGGCTAATATTATCCTAAGGACAGAGATAAACTCGTCCTTTTCTAATTTCAATTAATTTCAATCATTTGTATTTGATTAGTAGTACGATCTATTTCAACAACTATTGGGTTGAACATACGTTTAAATCTTAAAACTTTCATTAAATATGAGGTTTATATGCTTTAATTTAGGTGGTTCAAGATGTATTCGTTAAAAATATCATATCGTTATAGATCAAGTACTTTGTATGCAAGTGTTTTTATGCCGCTTTGAATATGTATAGTTGTATACGGAAGATGATCAGATCATGCAAGTAAGATGGACAATGGTGTGAATTGAGATGGACTTTCATCATTATATCAACAAGGTACGCAATCAATAGCATATTAAAAACCAAACAACCATTGATCAATGTTGTATTAAGGAAGTAACTTGTATTATTTGATTGGAAAAAAATAATAAATATCATTAAAGTTATTTTACTTTTGCATTAAACCTAGATAACCCTTTAATTTTGGTTTTTTTTTTTAATTCTTTTTTATTTATTTAAATTGATCTTTATATGAGCTTTTTTAAAGCAAACTTATTAAAAATTGTAATTCATTTATCTAGACGTGTTTAATTGTGTCAAGTCTTGTCTGACCCAGTGTCATCTTTTAATATGGTGTACGGTGAGTAGAGCCGTCTTTCACATGATTGAGCCATGTAATGACAGTAAGCATTGTTGAGCATATTAACCAAAAATCATCCATTGGATGAGACCATGAGACCACTACTTATTTGACTCATTATCAATGTGTCAATTAGTGTCGATTAAGATGTGGTCCTTGGAGTCTTTTGTTATTATCAGAGACGAAGCTTCAGTGTCCCTTCGGGTCTTGGCCCAAATAGTAACACGTACAAAAACCAAACCCGGCCCGTCACATTGCAGCCCTTTTCTTTAACCTTCTTGGGCTCGATAAAATAACTAAATAAGCTTTGCTTAATACAAGAGAATAAGAGATTGATTATTGTTTTAAAAAAAAGTGTATACATTAAAGTGACAACTAATATTATGTTGTTTATTTATGAAATATAATGTTGCATTGACATTGTATAGTATGAGTAACAATGGTAATTGGTAAATATTATTAATCGACTTGCATTAAGAATAAATTGTATCGATAAAAATTTACCATCAGACACAAATTATTTAATAACTTAAAAGTTGTTGTAATTTAATTTTAAACTACACAAACTATTGGGTGTGGGCGTTTGCACCCAGCAGTTCGTGCGTCCATAGATGACGATGATGATGAAGATGACGACAATGGTGGATATGATGACAACGATAACGATGACAAATGGCGATTGAAACTCTAGATTTGAAGCAGCGGCTGGTTGGTGGAGTTCCCTGCTGGTTTGCGTGGTTGGGCACTCCGCCTGGCTGCGCGTCTGGCCGTGGATACGGCTGGGCTCCGGCAGGAGCTGCGGTGTGGGTGTGTAGGGTGCTCGTAGCAAGGGAGGGGTGGTGGCTCGTAGTAGGGCAGCAGCAGGGGGGCTCGTGGTGGCTCGTAGCAGGGCAGCAGTAGGTTAGGCTGGTGGCTGGTTGGGTGGTGGCGTGAGGTTAGGGTGATGGCTGGTTGGGTGTGGCGTGAGGTTAGGGTCGTGAGGTTAGGGTGAGTGAGGTTATGGTCGTGGTTTATTGATTCTTGGGTGGGAGGTGGCGTGAGAAACAAAGAGAAAGGAAGAAAGAGGAGAGAGAAAGAGGAAGAGGGAGAAAAAGGAGAGAGAAAGAAATAAATATAGTTGTATCATATTAGCCAACAAATAACTCATATCAGTCAATTGATGTCTGATATCAGTCAATATTAGGGACATATCAGATACTAATAAAAACGTATTAGCCAACAAAAGGAATATATCAGTCAACGAAAGATCCACATAAGCCAACAAGAGCAACATATCATCCAACAAAAGATACATATCAGCTCACAAATGGAGCGTATCAGCCAACAAAAGGATGAAATCAACAAAGAAAAGCAATAGGTAAGCCAACAAAATCAACATATTAGCCAACAAAATAAAACATATAAGCCAACAACTAAAATATACATATTAGCCAACTAAAGAAATATATAAGCCAAATGATATCTGATATCAGCCAACAAAATCAGCCAACAAAAGGAACCTATCAAAAATACCAGCCAACAAAAAGAATATATTAGTCAATACAAAAATCATATCGGCCAACAAATGGAACATATCAGCTAACACATAAAACATATAAGCCAACAAGTAAAACATATCAGCCAATAGCCAGCCGCACGGAAATTTGCGTGCGGATAGCTTCTCTTTGAATAATAAACAAGAATGCATGATTGAAGAAACGGAAAGCAAATGTTACTTAAAATGTGAACTTTGTATTGAATTTTTTTTTAATTTGTTTTGGTAAGTTATATAATGTGTTATGGAGTATAACTTATACTTCGTAGTTTCTATTGAAATTTTTTAATTTGTTTTGGCTAGTTATAATGTGTTATTGAAATTTTCTACCTAAAAAGTCTAGCATCCTAAAAACTTATGTGTAAAGAGGAAGTATAGCTTACCATTGGAGATACACTTTTATACTTTGCATCTTGATTTTAAAATTTGACCAAAAGAATTTATATTTTGAAAGTTTGGTTGCAATTTATATTTATTACGTAGTTCATGTTTTGTTAGATACGGATCGTGATGATACTTTGTATGCATGAATTCTTATTGATATATTGATTTTAATTTTTAAAAATATATTTTATAATAAAATGATTAGAATTTAGTCAATTTACTCGTCACTTTTTTCATTTCAAAAAGTCAAGATATGGACTGCAGTATATTTACTAGGCCCTGATAAGGGTGACTTACTAACTTTTCTTTTCAACTTGGGCTTGGCCCAATTAAAAATAAGTTTGCTAAAGATCTCAGTGGGCTTACAGCTTTGAGAGACATAAATTCTATTGGGATTTATTTTTATTATTGCTGAGCTGATAAGGCCGATCTACTTGTTCTAGCAACAGTTGGAGCAACTACCCAAAGAGTTGGGCATGGGCTGGGCCGGCCCGCGGACGGCACGGACACGGCACGATAGCGGCCCGACACGGCATGAGAAACGAGGGATGGGCCGTACTGTGAACAAAAAAATAAAAATTCGGCACGAACCCGACACGAGCCCGCGGGCGGCACGAACTTTTGGCCTGCCAGCACGGCCCGCAGCACAGCCTGCCAACACGACCTATAATAATAAAAATAATTAAAAAAAACTATAAATGATAAAAATAAAAACAATAAAAAGAATATTATAAAAATAAAAATAACAAAAAGAACCATAATAACATAAAGAATTATAAATAATAAAATAAAGATAATAAAAATATTAAAATTAATTAATTAATAATAAAAATAATGGGCTGGCCCGCGGCCCGACACGACCCGACCCGTCAGGCATGTGCGCCGTGCCGTGGACTGGTGTGTGCCATTTGGTGGCCCGGCACAACACGACCTGCCATCACCCAGGCTTGGCACGGCACAACCCTCCTCTTGGCACGGCGAGGCACGGCTCGCGGCGGCCCGACCCGGCATGTTGCTCAGCTCTACGACCAAACATAGAGTATAATCAGCATAAATCCCGAGATACATGCACGGGATTTTCTTAAAATTAATTCAAAGATTATTGTAATTAAATTTTAAAAAAATTAATTAATCAATTGACACGTGATTATGTCGTGTAAAATCTTGTTCACTTCACCTTTAAAAAATAATATTAAGTAAATTAATTTCATTTCAGTAAAAATTAGTAACTTAAAGAAGAAATATAATAGAGAATTAGTAAGAATAATTTCAGTTCAGTAAAAATAAGTTCAGTTCAGCAAAAAAAAAATTCAATTCAGTAAAAATAATTTCAATTCAGTAAAAATAAGGTGAAGTGAACGAGGCCTAATAATAATAATAATAATTATAATGTCTATTTCAAAATTGTATGTAAACTTGGTACGGTGATTGTGCAAGAAAAAAAATAAAAAAATAAAAAAAATCTAATTTTCAAAATGATACTAGTAGTTCATACTTTTCTTTTTGTTGATCCAAACTTCTATACTTTCATACAATTCTTGCATATTCCATCTTAGGATCACAAAGCAACTACCACTATATCTGCAATCTAAAGGGGGCATTTGCTATATAAATGCTTTCTTTATTGTCTTGTATCCATCACACAATACTTAGAGATAATGATTAAAACATATGTTGCTATATATAGAACTAATATAAGTCATGATTTATACGGAGTATATTAAAGTACCTACTTTATCTTACATCCTTATATTTTACAAAAAACTACAAAAAAATTAAAATCGATCTCTACATCGAAATATGTCATGACATGAACATGGAAAGTGATCGGACTATGTAAATGTTCAAAGCACGTTATAAAGTATGAAAGCTAACACTTATAGTAACTTCTATTTGCCAACGTTACTGAATTGATGTATAGATGTTTATTCTTATATCATTCATTCTAGTTCTAACAAAAAAGGTGATAACTTTCAAGAATTAAAGAAGAGATAGATGAACACGTCGTTGGAATGAATATAATTAATGGAGCATCTTGATTGTGACTTGTGAGTCTTAGGTTAAAATTACAAAGTGGATATACTAGACTAGGTCAAATCTATATACTATACTAAAATAGGGTACACTAGCTCCAAAACTGACACGTATCCCTGTTTTAGGGCTTGTTTGACATTGTTTTTTGTTTTTAGTTTTCTGTTTTTTTTAAAACTAAAAACCAAAAACAGGAAACATAAAAAAGGTGTTTCCACTTTTTTGTTGTCAATTTTCAAAATTATCATGATTTTAATAAATTTGACTAATTTTTATTAAATTATATGATATATATCATATGATTTTAAAAAAACAAAAAACCAAAAAATAGAAAACCACAGTGATGCCAAACGAACCCTTAGTTTTCTGTTTTTTTTTTTTTTTTTTTTTTTGAGCGGTCTATTGTAATGTTTATCATTGTCAAAGATTCTATTGATTGCATATTATAAAATAAATCTTCATAATATATAAAATCTGATATATTTTACACATGAATATTGAATATTTTAGTTAAGTTTCTATTACAGTTTAGTAAAGATATAATTGACTATATATTAAAGGTAGATTATCACTCAAATACACTAATTTTATAAATTATTTTTTTTATAAAATATACTACGTAATATACTACCTCCACTTTAACCTTAGGAATTGTAAATGGATAGAACTCGGGAAAGCGAGGGTAGTATTAAGCAGCAAATTAATTTTGTAAAAGATGTTGGATGATATTTTTATACTTAAATTATAGTAAATAATTTTTTATCCTACATACATAATCCTAAGAAATAAATTTTTTGTTTTTATTCTTGTATGGAACTCAATATAATGTATACGTATTTTTTTTTTTTGAAGAAATATAATGTATACGTATTGATGAATATATAGATTATCACTCATCTATCACTCAAGTATACTATTCCTTAAAATATATATTTTATAATATGTAATATTCTATCTTTTTCATAGAATGTAACATATTATTAAGTAGAATATTATTAAAAAATATGGAGTGATGCATATAATTTATAGAAAAGATATATTTATCCTATATTTTACCACTCTATATATAAAATCTATGTATTAAAAATCTCTTACAGTTTGGTAAAAGATTGACAAGTGATATTTTTTCCTACAATGATAGTCAATAATAGATTATGAATAGCTACAAATTATAAGCATTCTTGACCATTTTATGAAGCTAGAAAATTTTATAAATTATATTAGTAAAAGATTTATAATATTGTATATTATAGAATAATCTATAATATCTTATATTCTCCATATTTTAGTCAAGTTTAGATTATAGTTTTGTTAATTAATGATATTATTGATAATATAGATTATCAATCATATATCATTCAAATATACTAATTTATATAACACGTGGTCTAAATAAGAAATTATGATAAGTGCATTTCCATATTTTTCATTTACTCGAATTTGATTATTTTACATATATATACACTTATAAAAATTGTATATACTCATTTATAGAAGGTGATATGATTATTTTTCGTGAATCTTAGTTTAAAAACATGTAACATTAAAAAAAAAAGGATATTTCACCAAAAAAATCAATCAAAAAAATAATTGACTAGAAACTATTATCAGAATACTATACATAAAAATGATATACCGCTAATTAAAAATCGATCACAAAATTATGAATTTTGATTAATTATTAGATATACTACGAATTGATTTTGATTGATTAAAAAATGTTTAATAGTAGTCTTTTGTTAAATTATGTTTTTAAAATATGTAAATTGTGAGCCAATTATGTTGATATAATACTAATTTTCTACTGTATGATTTTAGGTATATCATATCTATTTTATAAAAAAATTTACATATGGTATATAATTCAATTTCACAAACTTTCATATGTGGCTGGCCACACCGTGTAGCTAGCCACATTTTTTTTGAAATGATGGTCGGGGTTACTTGGTAAAGGGTTACTCGATCAGTCAGGGGTTACTCACTTGGTCATGGGTTATTCGGTCAGTCAGGGGTTACTCAATCGGTTAGGGACTCAGGGGTTACTTGGTCAGAGGTTACTTGATCTGGGGTTACTCGGTCGCTCAGGGGTTACGTGGCCACGTCAAGGGTTACTCAAGTGTTAGCTCGCCACACCGTGTGGCCAGCAACACACTAAAGTTGCTGATTCAATTTTTGCTATAATAATTTGTTACAAAATTCCTAAACCCAAAATCTCTTAATATTATAATAGGATTTTAAATTTATGCTACACCTATAATCAAACCATTTATTTGACAACTAATATTACAATATACTCATGCATAATATCTACAATCTACATATTTAAGATGTGGGTATTGTTAGTTAGACAATTAATTCATGGAATGAATATAAGCATAATATCTATTATGAATTTATGAGTACTGAGTGTGCATAAGAATGCTTTTAATTTATTTATCTATCGTATATAAATTTGCATAATAGACATAAATAAATGCATATTAAAATAATAATATGAGGCATGTAAGTGTACCACCCTATAAGATAAACTATAATTCTCATTTTTAATATAGGATTTGGTACTAATTTTATATGTGTGTAGCGAACCATTATAGGGTTACTCGGTTAGTATTATAGGGGTTACCCAGTTAGTGTTATAGCTGTTACTTTGTCAGTGTTGTACTTTGTTATTTAAGGGTTACTAAATAAGTATAATAAGACTCTATTCACTTCATCATAAAGATATAATATTTGGAAAAAATAATTTCAGTTTAGTATAAATAAGTTCAATTTGGTATATTTAATTTCAGTTCAGTAAAAAGCAATTACTTTAAAGAAAATATATAATAGAGAAACAATAAAAAAAAAATTATCAGCAAAAATAATATCAGTTCAGTAAAAATAATTTCATTTAGCAAATATAAGGTGAAGTGAACAGGGCTTAGAAGTTACTCTGTCAATATAATAGGGGTTAGTTTGTTAGTGTCATAGGGGTTACTCTGTTTTTTTTACAAGCGGTCACATGATGTGACCAGCCGCACAGAAAATATGTTGTAGATTTTGTATATGTCGTCACGAGTGATATGTAAGAATGATATGCGTTTTATTTTTCTTCTTTTATATGCTTGTATATTTAATTTTTTTTATTTACTATTATATATATGCAATAAAAATATAAAATGATTACATATAATTCAAAAAAGACGGATAATCAAACAATTGACAAGCCTAAACATCGTTCCGAGGTTAAAATTTTAGAAAAAAAAAATTATACTTCGTACTAAGCTTTAAGTTAGTGGCTTTGCAAATTTTTTAGACGGGTAAATTTTTTGTTGAAGGTGCGATAGGTGTGTGATGATGATCAAGTGAATTCATCATGTAATAAAATCAAGGTAGTAAGTGATGGGATCAAAAATCCTATATTTAAAAGTTTCATGTTAAACTTTAAGTGTTTTTAGAAGCCATAGAGGAGAAAAAAGATACGAAAATATATGTGACATACAAAGTACAATATATAATGATCATGTTATTATAATGGTAAACTTTTCCAAAAATATATTGAGTTAGAGGACGGAGATAGTCATTATTTAAAAGGCAAATTTTTATATGTGGCTGGCCACACCGTGAGGCAGGAGTTACTCGATCAGGGGTTACTTGAGGGGTTCAGTCAGGGGCTACTTGAGTGGTTTGGTCTGGGGTTACTTGAGGGGTTCGGTCAGGGGTTAGTTACTCGTTGAGGGGTTCGGTCAGGGCTTAGTTACTCGTTGAGGGGTTTGGTCAGGGGTTTCTCGATCATGAGTTACTCGAGTTACTCGGTTAGGGTTTACTTGAGGGGTTCGGTCAGGGGTTAGTTACTCGGTCATGGGTTACTTAAGGGGTTACTCGGTCAGGGGTTACTCGGTCATGAGTTACTCGGTCATGAGTTACTCGAGTTACTCGGTCAAGGGTTACTTGAGGGGTTCGATCAGGGGTTAGTTACTTGGTCATGGGTTACTTAAGGGGTTACTCAGTCAGGGGTTACTCGGCCAGGGGTTACTCGAGGGGTTACTCTGTCAGGGTTTACTTTAGGGGTTACTTGAGGGGTTCGGTCAGGGGTTACTTGAGGGGTTCGGTTAGGGGTTACTCTGTCAGGGGTTACTCGAGTTACTCGGTCAAGGGTTTAATTTACTCGAGGCTGGGGGGTTCGGTCAGGAGTTACTTGAGGTGTTACTCGGTCAGAACTAACTCGAGTAACCCCTGACTAAGTAACTCGAGTCATCCAGGCTACACGGTGTGACCAGTCACATAAAAAATCCCCTATTTAAAAATGAGGTAGCCAGTGGCTCAAGTAAAAATGAGGGGGAAAATATGACCTAATGTGGGTATTGATTGTCAGATCATTGAGTTGAATTATTTTTCAAATCTTTCCATACAATTTAAGAATTAAAAAAAAAAAAGAGGTTGTTTTCAAGTAATACTTCGTATATCAATATTTTGAGGGTTAAAAATATATGATTAAGACATATTTATAAGTAAATTCATTATTACTCATTAAATCATTTTATTTTAAAATTTTGTGAATTGAATATGAGTATCAAGATTTGTAAGCCGTGCATTGCACGGGTGCTATACTAGTTTTTATTAAAGGAACACGTCGTTGGAATGAATATAATGGTGGATCTAGGAATAATTTTTTTTTTTTTTTTTTTTTTTTTTTTAAATCTAGGAAATAATTTAGATCGATCTATTAGAGGATGCAAAATAATAATGTATAAAGTAGATAGCTAGACTTTCCTAAGGTCAATTTTTTTTTTTTTCACCGAGAAAAAAGTGTAAAAATTACAAATTAAAGCGGGTTCGATTGAGATCATATACTTCGTATTATTTATGGAGTATTTGTTACCAAACCGACTTATCTACTTTTAGTAGTAAAACTAGGTTAAAACCGGTGCGATGCACGGTTATTTTTATAATTTGTACCTTTTAAAAAAAATGGATAAATATGAATAAGAATTATGAATTTTGTACAAAAATATTTGTAATTTTATAGTTTTAGATTTTCATCAATATTATGATATAATACCTATTCAACGTCGTCTAATACATATTTCAATGTAGGAGTCCTTTTTATTAGTGTGCTATTACAATCGTTTCATTTTTTAAAGTTAAATTGATAGGTTATAGTTGTAATGTAGAAGCTAATAATATTCAAATTTTGAAATTGTTAAATATGGTAGCTCCAAAAAAAAAAAAAAAAAAGTTGACATAATCGTTGCATTTAGGCGGGAAAAAAATTATTATGTGAGTGACATGTGGACAGTGATAACGTCAGCAACGTTTTGTTTTTGTAATAGTTTATAGATATGGCCTTGGAACTCTAGTTGATCATCCTTATATTTTCACCAATCATGCATAACTCAAAGAAGGCCCTTTTCTGGCCGGTTCTGTTCATCTTATTTTCACTTATTTCATATTTAATAAGTTCAGTTTAAGTTCAAATAAGTAAAAATCAGGTGAATTGTGAGTCAAAAATACCCAATTATCACCCTTATCGTCCCACATATTTGGCTAAATTAAGTATGTTCTCTCTCATTTGTAAGAAATTCAATTCGAGGTAATTAAGATCACTAGTTTCTTTTCCCCTCGAGATCTATACATAGACTTAACTGGTGAATTAGTATATGGTATATATATGCTCAAAACTAATATCAGTGACATTATCGTTATATAAGTACATCGATAAACATGGCACATATATCTAATACGAGAATCACTTACGGTTCCATTGATATGCAAACCAAATAATTGTAGATTTGTAGACCTTACCTTGCCAAAAAGTATATTGCAGATCAAAAAGTAAATTCCTAATTTATAATCGAGATTGTACATATTGTACATAGGTGAAAATACTCGTAACAAAAATTAAATGCCTTAGGTCCCATAATTGATGAATATTGACTACCGAGCGCTTGATTAGCTTGAACATGACTATAGATCGATCATTGGTTTAATTATTCTGATGGTTATACTTTACCTTAAGTTTAAATCTCATTTACATTATTATCGTCTGCCATGATAAATTTGATCTTTATAGACCACACTTAAGTTTGCTTGGTCCTACATATTAATCGTAATGACTATTTTTAAGGGACCTTAATTAACATATGTATTTATGATCACGATTTTATGTCCATAACACTCAATTGAATTGGTCCCATTAACCTTTAAATTTCTCCAAAAGCTATAAGATAATGGAAGAATTGATGTCCATTGATATCATTTTATGTCTATCAGGTTGATTAGTATATAGCTTTACAATGCATTGACTGAGTCCGTTTACCATGAGTTCACCCATTCAATATATAAATTCCAAAAACTGATATGTCTAATACCTTACTATATATATAAAATTTTCAAAAACTTATATATAAATTTCAAAAGTCTGTTCTAAAACTTATATGAAATGTCCAATAACCTACTTAATTTCCGTCTCACTGTGAGTCCAGATCGACACAATAATTTTCCAATCTTAGTTTACTACCATTATTCCACAAATCATAATAAAAGGAATAATTTTTGTAAGTCATACAAACTCCTTGGGTTCACGGGTTGTCCACACTCTCCATCCTCTTCATTCTCATATCCGGATATCAACTAATACTGCTAGTTGATGTTATTGCTTGCTGCTGCTATTTGTTGTTACTACTGCTAACTTATATTGCTTTTTTAGTTTTTGGAATTTGGTGGTCTAATAGAGGCCGAAGTTGGCTTTCTTTTTATTTTGTTTATTAGATTGTTTAGCCAAACAAAAAATTGGTGTGTATGGAATTTTTTTGAGAAGCTATGAAATTATATCAATTCAAAATATTGGCTATCATATATGTTAATTTCTCATTTGTGGTTGTACATGTTAATATTGTGTTTGAATAATATATGTATTACATTAGTTTGCAAAAAGTGATACATAATGTCGAATAAAGTGTTACTATGTGTTAAAAGATGATTGAAAAATGTTACCTAATAATCAACAATGTGTTACATTAGTTCGCAAAAGTGACACACAATGTCAAATAAAGTGTTACTATATAATTGAAAAACGTTACTAAAGATAAGTAAGTGTTATATAAGAACAAAAAAGTAACACTTTAAAAATGAAACTAATATAATAAAAAAAGTGATACATAAGAGGGTTTTTAGTAACACTTGTAAAAGTGTTACCATACATTACCCAAAGTGTTACATTAGACTTTAGGGAACATGGGCGGATGTATCACCCACTAAAGTGTTACCTATTGTCAATAAATAGTAAGAATATGTTATTAAAAACATCAATATTCAGCTATGTGCATTGAAGACTGTGATAGATAAAACAAATACTATAATAACTTTATTGTAAGTTGTAACGAAGGTAGTGTCAATAATGAAGGAGGTTGTCTGAATCAATAATTGCTCATGTCTTCAATGACAATAACAAAGTCCCGTTGGTATCTTTAGATTTCATGTTGGTATAATTATTATACCAAATTACCAATATGAGGTCTAAATATACCAACAAGATTGTTGGTGTTGAGAAAAATACAAATATGATTGAAGTTCACATGTATGTAGTTTTAACCGGTTAATGCAATTTTACCAAGTACAATAATTTATATATAGTACAATAATGTGTATTATTATATTTCATAGATTTTGCTATATAAGAAGTTCACGTATTGTGAACGATGTATGAAAGAATTAATAAAAGGTTTCTATCATATTGCTTGCTATCCCCTCATTAATAAATCCTTTACTATCGGTAAAATTTTAACAATTGGTATATTTTTAGACTTTATGTTGCTACAATTATTATACCAACATGAGGTATAAATGTACCAACAAACACTTGTTATTGTCATTCATGACAATAGTAATTATGGGCTTGGACTTCCTCAATAATGAAGTATCATAACCATTATCCACCCCTCTCCTCCAACACACCTTTAGTGAAGGCCAATTTGGGCTTGCCCTAGCGAACTACCATCGTGCTAAGTAAAGTACGTAGTACTCCCTTCATCACGTATAGTATAGGTTAAAAGACAATGGTTTAAGAAACGGATTGAAGGGTATACGCCACTACCTCATCCTCTAGCAATCTAGCTAAATGTAAACATGCATTTGTCATTACAGGTTTTAAACATTGTTATATTGAAATTCTGGACATGCAAGAATTTGCTTTTTTATAACTTTTTGTTGGAATTGATAAATTGTTATAGCCCTTATAAGTAAAGTGGATACACTTTTGTTATGAGATGAAGACTTGAAAATGAAGAGTGGAGAAATTTATGCCATATTAATTAGGAAAAATCAACAAGAATAATCCCAACTATTGTCTTCCTTCTCATTTTAATCCCAATTATAGTTTAACCTAGAATAATGCTAACTATTGGGTGACCCTTCTCAAAATAGTCTAACTCATTTTGGTAACCTATTGTTCAAGTAAAAAGGGTGATGTGTGAAGTTGGTATTGATTAGTGCTTTTTTAATAAAAATAAAAGATAGAAATAAAACAAGCACCTCCTCTTTTTTCTTCTCTAATCACTGCCCACATCCATAACCCTCTCGACAATAACTTCATTCCCTGCCATCGAAACCACTTTCTTAGCCACCCACAACCACCGAAACCACCATTCAAGGCTGCTAGCGAAACCCATTATCCCAGCCACCAAAATCACCATTTTAGCCAAGCCCTGTCACGAACCAATTAAAATATTAATTGAGGCCTAGGTAGAAGAGGAGCAAGAGCACGAGTACTACGTTGTCAATAATTAACTAGTTGGTGCATCTCCATCTGTCTCGCACTATCAGCCTATCAGAAGACAAATAAAGTGCACTATCTGCGCCTTCTATTCAAAGTTGACAATTTTCATCCACGCATCCATAATCCCATCAACAACATTCAAGACTATTTTTGCTTTTCATAATGTTGTATTATTGAACAAAATTTCTATTAATTATAGTGCATGAATTATTCATTTTAGTAGATTATTTTACTTTGGATTTAGCTAGAGATACTTAAGGTTTAATTAATATTTGTGCAATTTGGGAATATGAGCTTTTCAAACTTGTTTCTCGTTGCGATAACGTGAAACATGCAATCTTTTTTAATGGTAACTATTGTGAGTTTTTTTTTTTTTTTTTTGGTTAAAAAAAAAAATATATTAAGTATCTTCTTTTTACTTTTTTAGATTGATGACATGCATGCCTATAACATAGCTAGCCATTTAGATTACTCTAGAGGATATACTCTGAACTTTTTGAGCTCTTCTTTTGATTTTTTATGTTGGTCTCATCGCTCATGTACATGAAAGATAAGATAGGGTCTGTACTTTTATTGCACTTGCACAACATCTTACTAAATTAGTGTCATTTGGATTCGAATAAGTTTGGGAAATATATATTTATTATGGACAATATATCCTTGAATTAATAAATCGCTAATCTTACTTGAAGTAAACTAGACCATGTAGTATGTACTTGCGTGTAATTGTTTGCAAACATAGCAATTCAAGACTGTTTTAATTTGTTTGTATAGAATTATTTTGGATCTAGATTTTTGGGGGGTCAGATCTTTAATGATGAAGAAAACATACAGACAAATTAATTAAAACAATACAAGACTGCTTTGTTTATAAACAATTATTTTAATTCTAGCTAGTTTTTTTTCAGGTCATTAATGATGAAGGAAACAAATCTTTAAAAACGGAAAACGACATTGTACAACTAGATTGTATGAACATATTATGTTGCTTATTCTTGAACTTTTTAATCATATGAAATTATGCACCTTGTTGGTGCTTATAATCTTCAAATTACAACCCTAACTTTAATTTATTAGTTAAATATTTTTAAATATCATTCAAAATTTTAAATTATTTCATATTCTTTTCATGTTTATATTACTAACTTTAATGTATGTAGTATGCACCACATTGTTATTTTGATGAAAAAAGCTCAATGATGTTACTCATGTTAGGGTGAGGTACATACTCATCTTAATTAATTAGGTACCTAATGTGGAATCATGCTAAACTTAATTAAGGCGCCCAAAATGGAAGTTCTGATCTCATATTCTTTAAGCCACGCATTCAATGTTATTTGATAGTACGTTGTTTCTCATTGATTTTTCTAGTTGTATATACGTTAATCAAAGAAATGAAATTTAAGTCTCTCTAAGATTTTATTTTTTAAGCGGGAAGAGAAAATTGTATATACTCGTGATCTGAGTATTATCATAAAGTAATATAAAAATGGACACATATGGAACCGTTGAGATGACTCACATAAGTGAGGGTAAAAGAGAGAATTTTCTTAGTCAAAACGAAATTAAAGCAATATATAATAGGAAATTTATATAAATAACGAACTTAAAAAAAATAAAAAAATAAAATATATGAAGAACTTTTAGAAGCAAGGATTATAATAATAATGTCGAGCCATAAATTACAGGTGACTGTAATGAGTGCACGATTCCCTTAAATTCATAATACAACGTGGGGAGTAGTAGACGATACGAATCCTAGTAAGCCTTCTAGGAATCTAACTTAGGTACAATGGGAAATCAATGAAATACTTAACTAATAAAGTGAAAGAAAACATGAATGTCGACCAACTAATTCGTCTAATTAAGCACATATAAGCTACTAAGCTAGATTGTATACATCTTTTATACTTATAACAAGAATTGTAAAATTGTAACCTACGGGGTACGAAATATGTGATTGAGATGTTAAAGAGATTATCAACCACAAAATAACAAATCGTGAAAACATTGGCTTTTTCCACTTTAATTTTATTTCATGATGAGAGTGACACCATTGTAGTTGTATGCTTGTATCTTATATATGATATGCCCAACAACAAATTTGTATAAATAATGTCAATGTATAATATTAAGTGACCCACTAAAAATAGAGGGTTAATAAGGAGGACCTTAAAAAAGAAAGTTGCTAGCTAGTATAATTATATTATTGGTTCAATTTCATAATAACTAACCATAATAGCTAGCTAATAAGCTAGAAGGTGGCCTCCTAGAGATGGATGGTGGTGGTGATGGGGTTGGTGATCAAGTCATTGTGTTCATGGCCGAGGGTCATAACAACGGCGGCCAATCCGGAGACTCGGAGCATGCCAATGGCAACAATATCAATGTTGATCGACGTGGTGACAAGAAAAAAACCCCCGCCCTACAATCAACTAATACTCTTAGAAAGAGAGCCACCCTGCGTCGTCTTAGTTTTTCTAAACCTAAGTCTCGAAATGTTGAATTTAACCTCCCTCCCAAAATAAATGTCATCGACGAGTTTGAGAGAGATCAGGCGACTATTTGGGAAGAAGAAATAAGTAATAATTGTAATAATGGTGGTAATAGTGGTACGGACTTTTCCTCCTACTCTACGTCTGAGGAGGAGGAGGAGGAAGAGGAAGAGGAAAGCGATGGTAAAAAATATCACAAGGCAAAAAAAAAGAAGAGAAAGATTAAGTGGAGGAGAGTAGGAGAGTGGTCAATATTTTTTGTTATATTGACTTGTTTGATCCTTTCTTTTATGGTGAACACCCTTAGGGACTACCCCGTGATGGGTCTAAAGCCGTGGCAATGGTGCCTAATGGTGATGGTAGTGTTTAGTGGGCGGCTTTGCTCGGGGTGGCTAGTGAGCTTCTTGGTGTTTTTGATAGAGAGGAATTTTATGTTAAGAGAAAAGGTGTTGTACTTTGTGTATGGGTTAAGGAAGAGTATACAAAGTTGTATTTGGTTAGCACTTGTGTTATTAGCTTGGACTTGTATGTTTGATGCTCAAGTGCACCAAAATAATAAGGTGGTCAAGAGGGTGTCTCAATTGTTAGTCGCGGTTCTAGTTGGTGCTATCATATGGTTGGTTAAGATTGTTTTGGTGAAGACCCTAGCTTCCTCTTTTCATGTGAGGACTTACTTTGATCGTATGAAGGAAAGCGTTTTTCATCACTACATACTTGACGCACTCTCAGGTTCTTCATTGTTTCTTGCTAATTTTTTTTATGCATCTTATATTTTCTTACTAAAAATATATATTCAAACTTACTAATAATGTTGCACTTAAGATGTACCAAGAAAAATTAGATCTGTCCCTAATTTTTGTAATTAGTGATGGATACATGCACTTCTTTTTTTTTTTTTTTTTTTAATGAATATATAATACATAGAATCATGTCCCTAGCTAAAATTCTGTTTAAGAAACTAAATATAAATCAGATTTTAATCTTATACTTGTATGAGGAAAGTACTAAGTTTCAATGAATCATGGTCTATCTAGCTTAATAAACAATATTGATGATGCAATTTTTATTTTTATAAATACAAGAATCTACTTAAATTTGCTGTTAGATTTAAGATAATGACACCAAAAATGATGTTTCTTAATAGATTAAATTAAGATTTCTAAGTTAAAAGAGTATCTTCAGAAAGTGACAAATCTGTGTTGATAATATGCTTCTTAATATATACAAGTATTGATTAATTAATTAATTAAGCAACATTACTAAAGCATTCAAAATTAGCAAAGAATGCTTAAAAAAGGATCATACGAGTGACGTTATAATCAATTGCTCACAACAACTTTTACACTACTTTTTGACTTGAAATAAGCCAACTAGCCTAATGTTTGAATGCTCATCAACCAACCAATTAATAAACAAAGTGAAAATCTAAGCCAACCATTTTTACTCATGTACGTTATATGAAAAGGGAGAATTATTTGATTTGATACCTAATTTATTTTAATAAGAATCACATTCTAAACTCAGTATGTACTTTATGACTTACTTTCTTCTTATTATTATTATTTAGATTTGCTTCATGAAATTTGTTAGTACCTTTGACCTTCATTAATCTGTGCTTTAAATTGTTATACTGTACTTTGACTTGCATCATTTACATTCTACAATTTGACTGTATTTTTTCTACTGTACTTTCACTTGCATGATGGTTAAGAAATAACTAAAAATGAGAATATTTTTCTAATTTAAAAATGTAAAACATAAAAAGAAAATGTAAAATATAAAAACGCTCAAATAAGATTACGTAAAAAACAAAAAGGAATGGTGGAAATAAATACTACGTGCTTATTTTAGAAAGTAACCCGTTATTATACTTTAAACCACTCGTATGACATATATATAAAATGTGACCTATCATTTAAAAAACCGACAAATAATTTATGTGGCTATGATTTAATGATTTTGCATGTACAAAGATGAACTGCATGGCTGGTTGAGTAATTAAAATTCGTCGGTGTTGCGCTACATAATGATGTATATATATAGGTAAATCCAAACTCCACTATTAGGCGTATAAGTTGTTACAGCTAAGATGCTAGGTCCAAATTATTGGGACAAATTGGTATGTCGCAGTTCCCACTTATTGCGACATGTTGACGCTTTCGGCATTTCTCCTGGATACGAAAATGACATATGCACATGAACACATCCTTAAGGTTCTAGCTAATTTTAACTAACTGTCGGGTTGATAGCGGATCTTGGCCGAAAATGTAGGAGGAGATAAAACTTGAATGTATAATATCTTGTTTAATAAAACAAATAAAATCAACCATCGTGCTACAATATCTTGTGACATGTTATAGTATAGATCAGATGATGAGAAGTATCTTTATTTTCAATCAGATTATGAAACACACACCAATTTATATATAAAAGAGGTTCGTTTGAGTTTAATATTTAAATAAAAAAATATTATTTGAGGTTAGCATTAGTTGAAGATCCGCCTCTGGTTACATTACAACTTACATCATGAGACATAACCGTGACATGTGACATGGGTAGATGGACAATTTAGTATGTAATTAGTAGTTGGTGATGATGAATTGAGGGCTTGAGGCTCTTATTACTTTGCATGTAACATGAATTTCATATGTTAACTTACTAGTTAACTTGACTTAGATGTTAGTGAAGTAATAATGAATGTGAATTATGAATTATTGATATAATTTAGGTCCACCAATGGATGAATTACTTTGGGAACAACATAGACCAGTGCAAGGGTCAAAATCTTTGCCTACAAAATGGAAGGATGCTAAAGAAATGATGAGATCAAAGAAATATGGATCAAGGAAATTGGACATGGAGAAGCTTAAGGAGCTAAGCAAGGAAAGTCCGGCGTCGATTTGGAGTTTGAAGAGGTTGATGAACTACATTAGATCTTCTAGGTTGTCTACGATTTCGAAGACTGTTGATGAATTTGGGAAAGCTGAATCTGAGATTACTAGTGAATGGGAAGCTAGAACTACTGCTAAACGCATCTTTAGAAACGTTGCAAAACGCGGTGCCAAGTAAGTCTAAAGTTTTATATATATTCTACCCTCCTTTCATTAATAATTATGTCACGTAGTAGTATAAAATGGACTCGCAAAGTGCAATTAGACAGAATTCTTTCACGTGTTAAAATTTGTTCTTTAGTTTCCCTTGTTTAGTATAATGATTACAAAAATTTACTATTTGGAAGGTACATTGAGGAGGAGGATTTAGCAAGGTTCTTAAAAAGGAATGAGATTCATGCTATTTTCCCACTTTTCGAAGGAGCACTTGAGACAGGAAGAATTACCAAGTCTTCTTTCAGAAATTGGGTGGTAAGTTTATGATATACACAACTGCAAGCTTTTTGAATAATTTAAGACGACGAAAGATGAGACTGTATGTTAATTTTCTGATGATTACCTACATGACTATATATGGTTAAAAGGTACGAGCATATTTCGAAAGAAAGGCTCTAGCACATTCACTGAACGACACGAAAACAGCAGTGCAGCAGCTTCACAAGATGGCATCAGCAATTGTTATTGTGGTAATCTTTGTGGTGTTTCTCTTGTTGATGGGATTAGCAACACCAAAAGTAGTCGCGTTTGTCATCACACAGATGGTAGTCCTTGGTGTCATCTTTCATAACACTTGCAAAACCATCTTCGATTGCATCATTTTCGTGTTTGTTATGCACCCTTTCGACATAGGAGATCGTTGCAAAGTCGATGGTGTTCAGGTATGCTAACTGTACTATAACTAATTCCTTTGCTGTTGTTAGTCTCTTTTATATGCTATTCTTGCTAATTTTAGTCGCGTTTCATTGAGATTATGTTCCTATGTGCGTGATTGCAGATGATTGTAGAAGAGATGAATATATTAACCACAGTTTTCCTGAGGTATGATATGGAGAAGATCTACTATCCGAATTCAGCTCTTTTAAGCAAACCAATCAGTAATTTCTACAGAAGTCCCGAAATGTGGGATACAATTCCTTTCACCATAGATGCTTCCACTCCAATTGATTCCATCAACGCGCTCAAGAAGGCAACACAAAGGTAAGGCTGCTCTTCTAAGGACTATATATAGTCCTAGAGTTTCGAAAATTATGCTCTCAGTAATAAGACTAATATCGGTGTTTTTGATATGCAGTTATATTGACAGCAAGCCAAATCATTGGAATTCAAAACATAGTTTCATAGTAAAAGATATAGAAGACCTGAACACAATGAAGATGGCCTTATGTGTGCAACACACTATCAACCACCAAAACATTGGTGAACGAAACCTTCGTTTAACTGATCTTATATTGGAGCTGAAGAAGAACTTTGAAAACCTTGGTATCAAATATCACCTTCTTCCACAAGAGGTCCACCTTACCCAGTTCAACATCAATAATTCGCCGAAGCCAACACCATCTTAATATCCCATGTTATAATGGTGTGTTATGTATATTCATTTGATCATTTTGATGTTCAGAAAACCTACAAAAGTGGTTTACATATGTTTTGGTACTTGCTCTGGCTTTACTTGTGTCATACACGGGTATGTGTTCAAGTGCCAAACTTGGCTACTTATGAAAATTTTCTATGTTTTTTGGCCCAAAATAGTGTCAACTGCCAAACTTCCATACCTTAGCTTAGTACTTGAAATGAAGATGTAGTTCGAGTAATACTATAATTGTATAATCTGGTAAGTAAGATGCTTATATGATCGATCTATCTATGTTTTCTAATATCTACAAAAGAAACACACATTCACTGTTGTGTGGCTTTGATTTAATTGTTTGTACAAAAGAACATCTGATATTGTTGGTACTTCAAGGTTTGATCAAGGTATTCTGGAACATAATTAAGCCGAATCACCAAAATCGGATAAAAAGAATGAACGAATTTTCAGAAACTGAAGGTGTCAGGGGAAAGAAATACAGATGAAAAATGATAAGAAAAAAAAAAGGGGGAGGGGTGGGGTGGGGGGGTGTAGGGGGGCATTGTAAAACATCATAATAGCCCCAATTACTAGTATTCTTTAACTCTTAAGCTAATAACAACAGCCCCAACAACTGGGAGGGACACTACAGAGAAGATATGTAGTATATCAAGTTCAACTGCTGTAAAATATGTAATATGAACATGCTTCTCTGTATGATCTGTAATGTGGCTGAAGATCCATATCTTAGTACGAGTATTTTCTGATCCGCGAAACTCAGGCTGAAGTTGTGCATTCTATGCAATGTTTAGCCTTCTTTGCCTCAACTCTCTAAAAGGAGGGAAAAAAAATTTAGGCAAAAATAAGTTAAAGGTACTGAGCTTGTATCCTCTCTCTATTCTGCTCCCACCACATCTTTGCATGCACTTCACCAAATTTCTCACGGCTGCATAAGCATATGTCAAAGTTAGAGATCGCGTAGACCCAAGAACATTGAGTATTAAAGTCAAGAAACTAGATTAGTCTGCATTACTTTAAAATATAAACTAGACAAGTCTTTGAGAATAATGGAAGGTTTAAAGATCACGATTAGTTACCTGAATCTAACACGACGTAGCTCTCTAGTGCCATCTGCTAGCTGTCTGATGGTAATATACACCCCTGGCTCATCTTGCTCAACCCACTCCGTTTCAAGTTCACTGGCGTTGCTAACTGAGACATCATCTCGAGATGAGGTGGTTGTCCGTGATGGATCCATATGCTGAGCACCCATGCCATAAGCACTTGATCCTGCATTGTAACCATGGTCTGAAGGCTCGGGTGGGAAAAATGATTTACTAGAAGGTTGGTAGTAATTTCTCGGTATCCACTCCTTATTAGTCATAGGACTCTCCATCACGGATCCAACTCTAGTGTAAGTAGAATCTCTGGCCTGTAATTAATTCAATAAAGCATTAGTAACAGCAAAATGACGGTCCATTAAAGAATACCAGACAATTGTTAGATATAAATGGAAGAGTACCTCATCATCTGATCTTGCTGGAGTCTGAAGAGCTTGTCTGTTGAATCTTTGAACGTTGTAAAGCTCCATGATTCTGTCGTAGTTCTCACCCCACCATCTTTGAGCTTGCCATTTGTTAAACATGTCACGGCTTTAATAAGAAAATACTCGATGTTAGTTCACACTACTGGTAACCACTTTGAACAAACTTGTTGAAACAGGACTATTTGTTTTATCTTTTGACATCATCAATCTTGAATAAGATTTAGTTTATGGATTGATCTAAGTTCATACCTGAATCGAATTCGCTTCAAATCATTCCCTCCATTAGGAAGAGAAACAAATGTAATATGCACCCCTGGCTCCACCTGTGCCATCCATTCTTTAGGTTCATCCTCATCCTCTATCACCAAATCACTAGCAGCAATAGAATCTCTTCCTCCAGGAGTTCTGTCACCGCCATATCCACCAGCAAACCTCGAATGTGATCTTACACCACGATGATGCATGCTGCTAGTATAATCCCATGCAGGCGTTGAACTTGAGCTTCCAGGTTGCATGTAAGAGTACCGGCTCCCTTCAGAAGCACTATCATACTCCACGTATGACCTCTCGCCTTTCTTAAAATCACCAGAGCTTGTGCAGGGCTTGCACTGTTTATAAGCACCAGAAAACTTCAACGCCATATCCTTTATCTGCAAGTCGTTGTAATCAAAGTTAGAGCCAAAACTCAAGGCATAAAACAGACTGATGGAATCTGTTTTTTGGTGTCTTTCAAAAGTATGGATGCTATTATGTGAATTGGTGTCATGTAGAGAAAGACCGCCTCTTTAAATCATGTTTACATAAACAAAATAAAACAACAAATAGACAGTAATCATGCTACAGACAAGGAGGTTCAAAAGCCCTGAGGAGTGAGGGTTCAAAGAAAAGCCTTGTATTGACAAAAGCCAACATTAGCAACATATCAAGTACGAAACTAGGAACAAAGTTTTGGACAAAACATATTCCAATCATTATTGGGTTTAGACCAAGACATTTCAATGAAATTTGGTACATATGATTTAAGTTTCTTGTAATAATTTTGTTCAAATTTCATGTATTTCAAAGATATATTATCTAGTATCATAATATGGAACACCAATGTTCAATTCTTTATTTTCTGGTTTTGTACATCAGATTTTGGCAGTTTAAGATTAAATCTCCTTCCTGAGGCCAGAAACTGACTCTTAATCAAAATTCTTCCATCCCATCCCATCTTTCAAGCTGTTACTAGCTCCACCTCGTTTAGAGAAAAGTTTATAGAAATACGGTAATTTGAGTACACATTCTACGCAAAGCCAACACAGCTATAGTAAGCTAAGCTTGGTATGAACATTACACAACATTTAGTACATCAAAACATTAAAATTAGTAGATAAATGAGCAAAGTCTTGCTCCTAAAGAGCTGTGCTCATCTATTCAAAAGACGGAAAATATTAAGTCCACGTAGTGGGTAGATTACCCAACTCAAACAAAAAACATTATACAGCAAATGATACTCGAGGCTTGCTGGTGGATTTAACTTGGCCATACTAATGACTATCCTAATATTTATATCATGTAGGTAAATTACCCATTGGCTAAACGTAGCAAGTCGGGTCAAATACAGATTTACAGCCATACGCCCATACTCGATATTGTTTAAGGATCATTTTAATGTGTTTAACAAGTTGGTGCATGAGGCAAAAATACCAGTACATGTAGATGAAATTCAGCCAAAGGGTAATTTGTACAATCTCTTAAAAACTTTTACCAGCTAATTTTAATCTACCCTTGATTCAGTAAATTAACAAGAAATTGTTACAGACTTTCTGTATTGGTATAAGAGCCTAGCAACAGTTACAGCTGCAATGTAAAATCAGAACTACACACTGCAGTCTTCATACATGATTAAGGCTGCAATGCTGAAGGCTCAAGGTTTAAGATCATACTTGTATAAATTTGTAAATTAATATACTTTCCAACAACTATAATTTTATAGAATAAATAAATAAAAAAAAAAGGGAATTAAATAGGAACAAAATTATCAAAATTAAAATGTGCTCAAGAAATTAAGGGAACACTTTTTTTTTCCTGAATTTTTTTCTTCTTTTTAGTCCACTATTATGTAGCAATGAAAAATTAATGTAAATGCGACCATACCAAATTTCCTTTCCCTTTATTTCAATATATACACTCAATAGTATTATGATAATTTGTTACATAAATGGTGGACAAGAATTCTATAGTGGGTCATATTATAAGACACTTGCAAATCTTTAATCAATTTGGCCTTACTTTTCTACGGATTTTTACAGCTATGTTTGGTACAACAAGACCAATTTATAATTTTAGAGAACCAAGCAAGAATTTCAGTTGATATTAAATGATTTTATCATGAACTAACAAGTAATGTAATTATGGTATAATACATGAAGAAAAAAAGAAAGATAATTAATATACTTTGATCAAAACCACTATTGTCTCTATAATTGATCAAAACACTATGTATAAAATATTTGAAATCCATATAATTAAGCTAAGCCTCAAAGGGGAGTCAACCCTCCAAGCTCTTAAGCAAAGAATTTGAGAGTGTTGTTATCCCAAAATGTGTACTCCACACTCCCCAGATTACTATTTATAGCCTTCCATTAAATAAATAAATAGATAAATAATGATGTGAATCTATTATGAAAGGGTTACAATGTGGATAATTCATTTGTTTGTTCAAGAAGATTTGATAGGAGTGACATTACCACATTTTGTAAGACCTTTAAATTTAAATTCTATTAACATAAGTACATAACCGTGTGTTTTCAGTTTTTGGTTTTACGACTTTAAATACTTCTAATTTTAACTAAGTTGATTTTGAAGAGTTAACTAGAAAAATGAACACTTTTTGTTTTTGATTTCTAAATACCTTAAAACAAAATTCGTTAACAGCAAGCCATTAGCATGGAAATATGTACTTGTATGAATAAGGGAAATGTGTAAAAAAAATAATTGAAACGTAACTATTAAAGGAGAACGCCTAAAGTGACAAATGTAAGCTTCTTTCACCAACGAAGTAGATTGAAGGGCTTAATAATATTTAGCGTAGCAATTCTTTACATCAACCACATGCATTAAAACCCAAAGACAAAAGAAGGGGTCGTGATCTATGATAACATAGCATTAGATGTTCATGTAACAAAATAAATAGGGGTTGAGAGTGACTAGACCAAAACTCATGCTTAAATAGAGATGTAATGTGATTGGTAGCTGGGGTCTAAGTCTAGGTACCTAGCTAAGATCTAAGCTGCAGAATTTATATTATAAGGTCTTTTTGCAGCCTCTCCATCAATTAATTGTATGGCTGATTTGCTGATAACTTATTACAGTAATCTTAATAATGCTTTTCCATTGGACTACTCATATTAATATATTCAGCATAGACCATATATTATACATTTAATAGTCTAATATTGTTTGCCTGTCATATAGAGTAGTACCTAGTATGCTCTAGGTGTATAGCTATAGTAGCAGATACTGTATGATACCCTTTTCTAACCGGATGCAAAAAAAATACTCTTTACTTCAGGTCAACTCCTTTTTTTTTTCTTTTTCTTTTTTTGAGATCTTCTACTAATTTAAAGTTACTCTAGTTTATACGATGTAGCAAATGATCACATCAATGTATACTCCCTCCATTTTTAAATACTTGCTCCATTTCTCTTGGGTAAGTATGCCGATGTTAATCTTTAATTAATAATATCTTTTATTATCAATAAGTATAAAGTCTAACAATTGAAAATTAATAATCTATTCATTAAGACGATTCTAACATGTACTCACGAGACTTTATTTTTTCTTATATATAAATCACAAATATTAGTTAAATTAGAACAAATAAATAGTACAAAAAATAGATATAAGCAAGTACTTAAAAACGGGGGGAGTAGTAAATTACTAAATTAGTAATAATGTAATATGAGTAATTCAAACAACCTTCACCAAGAAAAAAAAATGAATTTAGTGTCTATTGTTTCTTGATTTGTTAGTTTGTTACTCGTAATATGGTATCTAAAACTATAATATTTCGAAACTTTATTCACTTAAATAGAAATGTTGTAATGAATAAAAAAAAATACTATAAAAGTAGAAGTACTTGTTAACCTATAAAAATAAAATTATAACTATAATTAAAAAAAAAAAAAAAAAAAAAGTATAAGGGGGCATAGGTGTAAAATTCTAGGGAGTAATAAAAAAAATGCATAATACAACTTAAA
Organism: Chenopodium quinoa; assembly: GCF_001683475.1. Lineage (NCBI taxonomy): Eukaryota > Viridiplantae > Streptophyta > Magnoliopsida > Caryophyllales > Amaranthaceae > Chenopodium > Chenopodium quinoa. The sequence goes on from NW_018743175.1 coordinate 4,812,906, forward strand.
GTTATATCCCTGCAACATTCTTTGGTCCCCCTCAAATCCTGATACCCCAAATAGCACGTGACAGTACAAACTAGGGAAACGAGCTTTAAGTAATGGTTTCACAATCAAGGAAAAAGAAGCTGCCAAAAAGCCAAGTATCAAATGGAATGGTATTGATCAACTAACAAGCCAACATTTTGTACTGTACTATTTCTACCAAAATACTACCAAGAGTACTACTACTCATTTTAAACTAAAACTGTACAAGTAGAACAAACTACATACCTGTGCTGTGATGCCTTTTACAGATTCCTTTGTGTTTGGCGTCGCATTCCCACTTCCACGCCCTCCTCCGTCTTCCCCCTTCTCGTCTGTCTTCGCACACGTTATACATGTTAACATCTTTACTCGCTCCTCCTACTTAATTGTCGTTGTTGATATTACACCTGCATCGTGATTGACTATCTTTAGATTAACTGTCACGTTACTAATTAAATGGAAGAAGTGAATGGTAACCTGATATATATATATATAGACAATTGTGTCATTTGATAAGAGGTTTGATTAGATGAATCATTACTTTGGTATAAGTGTTTAACACTATAAGAATATTATGGCCTTTTGCCAATTTTACACGTAGAGGATGTAGAAGAAGAATGGGCTTTTTAGAAAATCTTGCATTATGAATAAGCTAAGCAAAGGTTCAAACTTGCCAAATGAGTAAGGAAGGAATCTTTTCCTCTTGAGATTTAAGTATATTAGAGCAACTCCAATGGTTGTAGATAAGGATTGGCTTGCAATTTCCAAAAGTCTCTAGCTATTATCTTGACCATTGAAGCTAAAAAATACAATTAGCTTGGCCAAACTGCCAAACTAATTTTTGCTTGAGAAAAAAGTTTCTAAAATTTTAGAGATTAATATACTAATATAATTAAACTTTTAAAGATAATTGAAAAAGTTAAGCTCATTTAAATAGCAAGCCATTAGCTAACCATTGGGGGACACAAAATAGCTACACAAAAAATTAACTTAAAATCCTATGTGGCATGGCAAGCTTATTTGAGAATTAGCTTACCATTGAAAATGCTCTTATAGAACTGTCAAAATGAGAATAATGGTACAAAATATTTTGCATATATAATCTATTACAAGTAATAAACATTATTTCATATATCAACACCCCATAGAAAAGAAAACAAAATCCCATTTCTAGAAATTGATGACATAGTATCTTTACAAGTAAAATCCAATATTAAGGTGAAAGATAATATCATTCTAGATGTTGATGCAAACTTTAATCCAAATTAAAGAAAAAGATGTGAATAATAATCAGTAAAGATTTTCCGCTGCCTAATTTTGGCACAAAATCAAACATGGTCAATTTAAGAAAAAAGAAGCTTAAAAAGCTCTTATTCAATCTACTCGCAAAATAAAAAAGAACCTTGTAAACATAATTTTCTGGGTCCAAAGGTTAAGTATCATTATCAATTTGGTGGGTCCAATTTATGATATTTTGCCCTCAAAATATATGTATTAAATTAAATAGGTAGACAAATATAATTAATAATATATGTGCTTACTTCTTTCTAATAAATTACAAAGACGAAAGTGGATGAATTGTCAAGGTATTAGTTTGGCCCATATTAGGCCATACCAAGTAATAGTGACCCAGTTCATCTTACGCAGACAAATTTCACAATGCAACTACTTCTATTATTTTGGGACCGTCTTTAGTACGTTCTTTCAAATCAATTTTTTCCATCAATTCAATTCTTAATCTATAAGAACAAAACCTAAATTCTTAGGTACAGACAATTTTTAAGATTCAAGTCTTGTCTAAAGAGATAACATTTACATTATTTAGTTGAATCACTCTGAAACTCCATAAAAGACACGTATTAAATTTTAATGACAACTGTCTCGATTTAAGGAGAGTTTTCCGCCCTTTGAGTCAATCAAGTCCAAAAGTCTCGAAACAGATAATTTACTGCTATTTAGTTTATAAAACAGAAAATTCCACCTAACAATAAAACTCATCATCACAAACCCCATTGACAAGCAAATGTAGAGCCTTGAACAAGGGTTTTAATCTTAATATCAGGGATAACACAAAACTCAATCGAAATTACTATACATGACATTACCTGAACAAAACCGACCCGAAACAAGTAAAGCTGCACGTACAAATCCTCACAATAAAATGTTGTTCTAGTTCTCAAAGTAGTGTTTTTTCTTTATTAATTTAATTATTTATTTTTCCTTGTAATTCCAAGAATGAGTCAGAGAGAGAGAATGATGAGTAAGAAAAAAAAGATAAAGAGAAAAAGAGCAATCTCGGGATCAGAGAGAGATTGTTTGTAGGGAGTTGGGAAAAAGCTCAAATTATTTAAAAACAAAACAAAAATGAAGTGCCAATAATTGAAAGAAGAACACTTTTAATTAAAGACTTATAAAAATAAAATATTAAAAAAAAAAAAAATTGGGGGTAAGATTTAAGAAGTGTGCTTTGAAAGTGGTCCGTTTCTCAGTTCTATGTGCATGCTTTAGCCTACACCTTCCCTTATAAAGAAATTTCACATCCTTTAATTAATTTTCCCTTCTTTTCCTAATTTTTCACCTCACTTTTAAAATTACTAAATTGATTAAATTTTGCAAATAAATTACATGAAATCATAAATGTATTTATATGTATTACACAGACAAACTTGCTTTTTCTTTTGTGGTATATATGTACTTTACCTGTTCTATTGAATAGTTGTCACCAAACTAGAAGAAAGACATTATAATCTCTTTAACTTGTGTTATAAACCATCATTTACTTTTTAGCACATTATAATCCAATTTTGAAACAAGAGAGTAATAATACTCTACCACTTGACATACACAACATTGTCAATACCCACCAACTCGACTTCTCACCGTCTATTAGTTGCCTAACTGTTAAGCAATTAGTCAAAATATATCGAAAAATACAATTAGCTAATCGACACAGTAATACTAATAAAAAAGCTTAGTTTTGGGATTAAGTGAAGATTCTTCTCCTAAAGACAGAACTAAAATCCAATCCAATTATTTTTCTCATTCCCCCTTTTATCTTATTCCAGCATATGTTAATGTTGTTTCATTGCTTTTTTTTTCCTCATTTTCTATAATACCAACAAAACCCAGAAAAAAACAAATTACCAACAACATTATTACTTGATGACATAATATTCCAAAATAAATAAAACACAAACAAACTTACCAGCAGCAATAGTGATATTACAAATCACGCCTTTGTTCTTCTTCTTCTTCCAAACAAATAAATGTAAAATTAATCTTGAAAATTCTTCAATTCTTTTTTTCCTGCTTAATTTGGAGCAACAACCATCAAACCAGATCACTGTTTATGAAGGACGAAAATGACTTCGCACACGCTACACCCTTTTTTGTCTTCTTTGAAAACCACGTCGTAATTTATTTTGCTACCTCGACGATGTAATGACAACCTTTATTGTATAACCGGTTGTATTTTTTTAAAAATTCGAAAAATTGATACTAGTAGAAGGAAAATCGGGAAAATATATTATTATTATATTTCGTAAATGATTTCAGGTAATCTTGGAAATTGCGCTTTCCGAAAATCTCGTTCAAAAAATAAGAAGGATTTAATGAAATTATGATGATGCGAAGAGTAGGAGAAGAGACAATGAAGAGGAGAAGAAGCAAAGAAAAGAAGAGAAGAGTTGAAATTGGTTGAACTGAAGGTATTTAAATAAGGAAGGATAACGGCGTTAATTAACGGAAATGTTGGCGTTACTTCTTTAAATTGAAAGAGAAATTGACGGTAGCCGTTAAAGTTGAGAAGGATTAAAATGTAATTTAATTTGATTTTTATTTTTTAAAAAAATAAAGAAAAATACTTAATTTGTTTAGGGAAATGAAGACAGATGGGCCAGGCCCAAGTTTTATAAAGGGAACAAAATGGGCCCAGTTTGGTAGTTCTGACGCAGAAGGTCTAAATATTAACTAGCGTGTGGGGTAAGTTTCCACGTGTTACTGTATTATTGGTTGTGATCGCCCCTGATTAAAATTAGCAAATTACGGCTTTTTTTTAAAATAAAAAAAATGGAATTCTTGATTAATTATGTGAATTAATTTGACAGGTGATGGAATAAGAACATTCTCATCATTTTATTTTTGTTTTTATACCTTTTTATTTAATTTGATTAGAATAATGGAGTATAATCATTTAGGAAGAAAGAGATATCATGTGATCATGATAAATCATGGCATTTGCTTGCAAAGGTTTATCATTGCAATTTTAGTTTAACAATTCAAATAATATATGGACCACAAATGTGTTAATTTTGATATGTTTGAGATAAATGAAAATATTAATTCAATAAATAAAAATGATTTAGGAATTAGGTGGGAGGCATTATGATATATAAATACTATTTATCTATGGAGTTAACAATGATTAGTTTAATGTGCAATTTGAAGCACTCAATTATGTAGATAAGATATAAACTAGTTAGATATAATACATTTGTTATTAATTGTAACAAAAATTGAAGAGAAATTTTTATATACTAAGCTAGCTAAGGTAATACAAAGATTGATTGAAAATACAATAAAACAAAACAAAAAAAAAAAAAAAAAAAAATTCGATAGTGTACATTGTACATACTAGCTAGTACGTAACATATTATTAATAATATCTAGCTATATCATCAAATTGAGAAAAATACCCTAATTAAATTCTATAGCTACACTTTATATGACTGGATTATTGCTAATGTATAATGTATTCAATAACATTGACCTAACACACAATTAAGCTTGTTATGGAGTTGTTACAAGATTTATTTATAAAATTAGTAGTCAACACCAAACAACAATCATTCCTTTGCATGATACTAAATATATATGTACCTACGACATGGCCCAATAGTCAAAGTAGCAATTACTATTTCTAAGAAAGGTAACCAGTTTCTTATAATTATCTTGTTTGTATTAGCTCATTCGACAAATTTCAAACATAGTGATACATATAAGGCTACATTCAAAACTCCACACTGATGTTAAATTAAGATCGCTCTTAATTTATTGATCTATCGCAGTAGCATATTCTTCACACGTTATCTCTTACCTTCACCTAATTTCTCCTTGTTTGGCCTACACCTCAATCATCTATTCACAATTCATATTGCTTGTCTACACATATATATATGCTAAGCTCCTAATGGTTAATTGTTGCTACCAATTGTATTGTACTATGTATTGACATATGGAGAATGTATATTTTTACTGGCTAATCCATTATCATTAAAAATTACAGTAGTTACTAAGTTGTGTCACTTGTGTGATGCATTAAAGGTTTATATATAGCTACTAGTCGTAGTGTACAAACTTGTAATGTATGCATTAATATAATGCATGTATCTCCAATAAATAAAATTTGAAAAATATTTAAAATTTATACAAAAATCCAAATGTAATTATTAATCTATCTTCACTTGAACAATCTTGTATATATCTCTTGACCTTAAACAAAACATAGCGCAGCCAAAGCTAGGTGTGTACTACTGTACAAGTACACAAGTTATTTATGGAAAAATTAAATACTGTACCAAAATACGAAATAATGAAAGAAATCCAAATTATTTAACAAATCAATCAATTTGAAAATTTGGTCAAATATAAATATTATGTCAATTGTCAAGGGCCTCAAGGCACCATGTCCTGTGATGATCTCTACTCTCTAGGCGTAAAATGGTGCATCAAATCAAGTTTGACAATGCAACAATATGTCAAAATCCCAAATTGAAAGGTTAAGAAGAAGATCTTCATTATTCCTTTGGATAAAAGATTCTCCCCAACAAATTACCACTAAATAAGCTGGCAAAAGAACCTCGGTTGTTACGTGACCTTGTCCTATTAATGCATGCATATACAATTAAATATACAGTGATATACTAGGTATAATTACTCGTATATATATTCCATATGTACAATATATTACTCCGTATCTAATTTACTTCGTATATATCGTGTATTTTTTTCTGTCTCACTTTAATTGTCACAATTCATATTATAACACATTTTAATTATGTAAACAAACCTATTTGATCATAAGTACAGTAGTACTCTAAGGGCAAACACTTTGAAAGTGAGGGAGAAGGATAAGAGAACCCCATACCACCTTCATAATGTTTCTAATGAGAATTAAACCACCAACCTCAAAATTTAATGTTACAATCTTTTCCATTAGGTTAAGTTTAGCTTGGTAATATGATAAGATAGTGCTACACATTTATAATCCCTATAATCCCTCCGTTTTTTTTTTAATATATATATATAACTTTGACTTCTGCACTATCACATACAAGTATTATGTTTGACTTAATTTTTACTATTATAAATAAATATATACTTTTTTTAAAGATAATAAATATTAGCCACAATATTCATTTTTATAATTTAATTTTGTTATAATTTTTAATACAAATTACTGTAATTGACAATTAAAAATATTTATGGTCAATGTTATGTCCTGACAAATATGTCAACGTTTAAACTGATGCATTTAAAAAAAAAACAAAAGGTTTACTCTTAATACGAGTAAGGTAAAATCCAAAATAGTTACAGTCCACAGACATACTGTATTTGTGATTTTTATTTTGGAGGAAATATTTTTGACACAAATATATTTGGAGGAAATTACATTTGCAGTAGTCATATAATCAAAACTGACGGCTGTGACGGGTGACTTAACATTACTAATCATAGACATACAGTTGTCTACATTTACTGCAGCAGTCACTCAGGAAGATGTAATGTGTTACTGTCTCTGGTCGGTATTTGTCACCCTTATTTATTTCTATAATTTCTACTCCGTAAATTATTTTAGTTACAATTACTGTCATCCATGTTATTTATTTGAGAATTTTTTATTTATTTTTTAATAAGAAATTGCACCTGGATTGGAGCTGAGGTATCATCAGTATATGGGACGTTACATGCAAGAATAGTAAAAGCACGTCATCTGTATTTTATATGGTACAAGTGTACAATCACATATTCAATGTCAGTTCTCAGTATTCCTTTATTTAAATTAAAGATTTAGATTTATGAGATAATTATAAATTTAAAAGGACGAATTATGAAATTAAGAGCATTCTTTCATTTAAATTAAAGATTTAGATTAATGAGATAATTATAAATTTATAAGGATGACTTATGTTTTTTGTGGCAGGGATTTGAGTTGAATATGGGTATGAAGTTTGATTGTCATATAGACTGATTAAAAAGCCCTAAGCAACTTATTGAAAATGACTTTATTTGATGAAATAAGTTTTTTGAATTACCTAATAACACTTTAATTAGTTTGTTTTAGTGGTCAATCAGCTAATATTGATCAAATAAACTAACATTGCCCTAATATATAAGCATTATTGTACTGAATTTAACCAAGCTTTGCTTGGTGGAGTTGGTGGGAGTAGAGGGATTCCCTTACCTCCCTCCTCTACTCTTAAACGTTGACATATGGAGTTGGGCTAATAAAATATGAGGTGTCGGTTCAGTAGGGTCCCTTTATCTTACCTTAAAAAAAAAAAAAAACCAAAACAAAACAAAATTATTGTATGGAATTGGCTATATTATCCCTAATAATCGAGTCAAATTACAATCTTTATATTTACACCTTTTCATTTTAATACAGTAACACGGAGTATAGATTTTGGTAATTTTTAGGAGGCAAGATGAAACCATCAACAAATTCTAAAAAGCTTTAAATTTATTCTTCTGATCTCCTGCCTCATGGGCTTTACCTGTGTCTGACTTAAAGCAACGAAGCATCTTCTCTTTCTCACTCTCATGTTCAAACCAAGAAAAGCGTTACTTTTTCTCCCCTTAATTAAAATGGACCCACTAATTAACTTCTTCTAAAACAAGAAAAGCATAGTCTTTGGTCCAACTAACAAAGGTACTAAGTAATCTTATTGTATGATTTTATAAACCTTAACAGTTTAATTGTAAGTTTGTAACTACGGATTTAAGGCCACATTTTTTAAGTTGAAATTTTTTAAAGCTTTAGTTTTACTCTTTTTGGCCCGTTCTCTAATCTCAATGTAGATTTGTTTAGGACTTAAGAGGCCCAATATCATGATCACCAACTTGTATTTGTCTCTCCAAGAAACTCTCAATAAATGTGTAAATTCGGTTCAAATAAGATTAATAAATCATTAAAAGTACAATGTATCATGTTTTTACATTTAGATTTTAGAACACTACATGCAAACAATATCTACATTGAGTCATCGACTACATGTATTTACATACGGAGTAGTATATTTTCATTCTACTTTGTATTATCATTTATGATAAGTTAAAAAACCTATATCTTAAAAAGTTTGAGATAATTCTCATTAACAGTGGTTGGACATTTATATCCTTTAAATTATTTATTTACTTATTTTATCTCATTAATACCGCCAATAACTAAATTTGCGATATAAGACCAAATAAAAGAGCTATCCGAATATGATTAGCTATGGTGCGCGCATTGCGTGCGTTAACCGCCTTTGTTTCAAAAAAAGAAATGGGTTTTTAAATTTATAATGTGTATCTTTCCTTTCCACAAAAAAAAAAAAAAAAAAAAGAAAAAAAAAAAGAAAAATGCATCAACAAGGTAGAAATGCACAAACCTATTATTTGTATTCTTAACTTTTTCTAAACTTTGCCTTTATAAGTGCTTAAGTGTTAAGAAGGCTAAAAGATCCTTCTTAAGTTTGTCTTTGGTTGATAACTTTGACTAAACTTTCTTTAAATTTTATTTTAAGTTCTTTTACTTATTTAAAATTTTAAAAATATATGCATGACGTTTATTTTGGTGGTGTGTGTTTGGAAGAACCCCTAAAATTTGAATTATTATGGTGGTATCCAAACTTTGATTATCCCAATCAAAGCAAATGTAGTTGGTGGAGTTTGTACTCATGACCTCAAAGTCACAAGGATGATACAATTACGATTCCTCAAAGGAGAGTACATATATTTCTTGAGGGAGAGTACTAGCTCCATAGTTTTTATGTATAGGTTGTAACTTGTAAGTATTTATTGTAACACAAAATCGATATATTTTGTAGTTGGAAACACTTTCACATCGCCTACTTGAAATACTACATACTACGTACAAAAAATTCTCCCGGTCTATTGATTGATCCGTGCGCTAATCATCCAACTAGTCACACATTAAGCAAAAGGGCATTCAACATATTGTCAAAAACTACTTTGAGAACTTTAACTTAACGTTAGGAATGTTGGGGTTTCATGGGGAACAAAATAAACATATATAAATATGCAACTTTATAAAGGTACGTAGTTTGACAAAAAGATATTGAGTGATCATGTCTTAAAGTAGAAATCTCAATCCCCAAGCCATTTTATTATGTTTCCTTGTTCCCAAGGTTGTTTTCTTTGCTTTGCTTCTTCAATGTGTTTTGTGCTTTGTCTTTGTTCGAGTAGTCTACAAAAGTATACTTATATACTTAAACTACTATCTTCACCCTTTTGTTTGCCCGTCCTATTGAGGTAAGGCAACATTTTTATATTTTGGTTGGGAAATTGGGACTTGAGAAAAATTGGTGAGAGGGAAAAGAAAGAAAGAAAGAAAGAATCGAGATAATTAAATTGAGGAAAAATGAATTCTCCGATCCTATAATAATTTGCATAATACTGAAAATTCAAATAAAAATTAAATTGAGATAAACATTAAGGAATGAAAGTTATACTTTAAGTACAAAAATATTCAAATGTCGTCAAAAGAAAAGATATGTGTACAATAAGAAGCTATACAAGAAAATTTTAGCTAGATATATAGATTGTGGTTAACATGTTGCATGCTTGCAGTATGTTGATTTGGTACATATGCTGATGCAAAACATTAAATAATAATATCTTTAATTATCTTGCATATGAAATACGTAATACCTCGCTGTAAATATAGTGGGATGACTCACAAGTGAATAACAAAAAATTTCGTACAATTCCTATGACGTGAATATTCTTACAAGAGTCGATTAAAAAAAAAAAATCATATAAGGAGTTGGACATCATGCCACAACATCCAATTTCTTGATTAAAGACCTGACTTAAAAGAGACCTACAATACAAGTTGAATTATTTTATGATACCATAAAAGCTCTTAGAAACAAATTCAATAGATATAGTTTCTTAAGTTACTTTCTTTTCCATTTTAGTATAATATGTTAATAAAACATATTATAAAATTATAAGAAAAAACTTCGTGAAATGTATACTTGTATTTTTTTGGGTGTTTTCACCCGGTTCATCGTTTAGGCTAATTCGAATTCGGAGATCAGTTCTGGATAGTTAGATTACAATCCTCTCTTAACTATTGTTGCAGGAATCAAATATGTGGTCCTTCCTAGTCCCTACCAAGTGCACAACAAATTGCCATTGCACCAACAGCCAAATGAACCAATTGGTTAGAGAGAGAGAGAGAGAGAGAGAGAGAGAGAGAGAGAGAGAGAGAGAGAGAGAGAGAGAGAGAGAGAGAGAGAGAGGTTTTCATTTGTGCACAGATTAGGCCCATCACAAACCCAACCAAACTATATACTCAAAAGCCATTTGTGCACAGATTAGGCCCATCACAAACCCAACCAAACTATATACTCAAAAGCCCAAACACACTGATTTCCATCAGATTTCAAAATTCTCTCTTAACTTCTCCCCTATATAAACGTTACCCGAGCTCCCGCCATTCATTTCACCATTCACACAAATCATCATCCAGAGAGAACTAGAGAGAGAATTATAGAGAGAGAGAGAGAGAGAGAGATGAGGAAGAGAGGAAGAGCAGCGACGAAGAAGACATCAGCAGCTGATTTCCTAGCATCACTACCAGAAGGAAATGCAGTGAACACTCGCAAGAAGTCTACCGAATTATCGCCGGAAAATTCCTTCGAATTCACGCTCAATTCTCCGCCGTCAAACTCTGGAACTCGCCGGAAATCGCCGCAACGTAAAATGGAGGCGTTGTCTTCAATATCGGAGCTGAAGGAAATGGTGTCGTCTCAATTGGACTCGATCAAGCGACAGGCTGATCGCTCTCACTCTGATATAATCAAGGAGGTCGAATCCACTAATTCTCGCCTTCACAAACGCTTGAAGGTATCTCTCTCAAATTTGTCTCTGAAATTTTTTCTTGAGGTTTCGGTTCGGTTGATATTTTACTGAATTTTGAATTGAAATATCTATTGATTTGAATGAAACACTAGAATTGTGTAAGCACTTAGCAGTTAGGTTAATTCGTTCGGAAATTAATTTTAGGTTAGCGCTGAATTTTGAATGTTAATAGATGTTGATTGCAATGAAATGCTGGAATCGTTCGATCTGTGCAAGAGATTAGGTTAATAATTGTGAATTTTGCATGTTTTGTCGATGCTGTTTGAGACTTGAGTTCGATGCGAAATTATTTAAACTATTAAGAGAGGATTAGTGTGAATTTGAACTATCAGCTTCTTAATTTCAATTAATTGCCTGAATTCTTGATTTGCTCAAATTAGCGATTAGGATGATATCCGACCGTTCTGTATGCATCTGTTATTTCCAGTGACTGGTATTTTTGTTATTGGCGAAGAAGTTAATAGTATTAATAGTGCCTTAAGTGTAATTTTGAACTATTAGGGCTTTTTGGACAAGCTAATTTTATGCCTATTGCTCTAGTATAGATTTTAGCCGCGAAAGGTAAAATGTCAATTCCGTGCTTTGGTCCTTGTAGTTGTGAAATTCTAGGTGTTTTTCATTGAATTTCTAACTCACTGAGAGTCTAAGAATTGGTTTTCTCTTACAGTACTTAGCTATGTTGATGTGAATTGAATGATAGAAATAATAGAATTCTACAATTTCAATTCATTATTAGCTCGCTTACCAGCTTTATATGTTTGCATTATTAGCTTTTATGAATGGGGTTAAGATTTGAGCATCTTGTCAATTTGCCATGTCTGTAGGTAGTTCAAATTTTCAAACTCTATGATTATGTACAGATTTAAATGCAAGATGAGGCAGAGGTCCTCAATATATTCTATACAAAGACTTTGTCTCTGATTACCTCGAAATCCAAATATCAATACGATTATGTGCCTCTAGATAAAGTAATGTATGTTTTCAATTATGACATTGAGATTAGCATGATTTACACTCCATCTATGACTAGTCGACTAGCATCAAAAAGTAAACTGTTTGAGACTTTGAGGCTCTATAAAGCTACAATGTTGATTTTGTGCTGTTTATTATTTCAACAGATTCAGGCTCAAGCATGTCAGCAACTCATGGATGAGACAGATAAGGAATTTAAGAAGATGTCTGAAAGGATTACTGAAAGCTGTGATGTGATGAAGGTATTACATTATTTTCTTATGCAGTAAGTGTTACTAACGTATTGGAAGATCAGTGTTTATATGATTGATGTCAATTGAGATTTTTTTTACCAACAGACTTCGTATAATGAGTTTATAGGGGACGCACAAACCACTGCAACTCGTGGTATGTTACTGACTTCTAATACATGTACTTAAGCGACATTTGTTATCTTTGTGATTGTCTTCCAACTTGTGCATGATCTGCTGATAAGAGTTTCCTGTGTATAAATAACAGTATAAAAGTGTAATTATTCTTATTTCTGCAATTTAACTTATTTCTCTCATCTTGATAATTGGTGTTTGGGGTAATTCTTACTTAGGTCTTAGACTTGGCCTCTGTTTGCTTGCTGTAGGTTATTCTCAGACATTTGTTATTTTTAAAACTATTTTTGATGTGGTTAAAATAAATTCTGCTAGAGGTTTTAAGGTTTTCAAATTTCTCCTGTTTGGGGGGTAGGTTATAAAAGATATTGTAGAGCTCTTGATCAGCAGCGCTTCATGTAAAGTGTTTTGCAATTCGACTTAGTCAATGGCAGTGTTAAAGTACTAGTGATACTGACTTTGTATCTGGCCACATGCGAAGGTGTTGCAGTTTAAATATATGATTAGCACAAGATTGAAAATTTGAACTGCCAAGTTTTTTCTTTTCTTTTCTTTTTTTTTTTTTTTGTTGGGGGGGGGGGGGTGGGTGGGTGTAGAATTCACTCTTTCCTCTACTTCATGTTCTTTAGACATAAAAAAGGCTCTCGATACCCTAATCAACTCAAACAGAAAAGGTTTGAAGAAGTCAGTTTAGCCAATTAGGCCCAATCTGCATGAGACCAATAGTATTACTGCAGTTAATGAGTGGGAATACCTTTCAGTGCAAAATATATGCTGAGAATGCAGTGCATTGAGCTCTTACCTTCTGTGAGCTTATAGATTTCACCATACCCTTTTGTTATTGTATGCAGTGTGTAAGACAACTATCCCTGAGAAAGCAGATTTTTATGAGAAAGCTATTAATTCTCTGCGGAACCGCCTTGGGATCTTTCCAGCAGCTTAAGTTGCTTTGTGCTGTATCCTGGTGACCTGGTAAGTAGAAACTAGTCAAATCACTGTCACTTAAGTATGCTGCTTATAATTTGGATAACTTGTGTGTGGATCATTTAGCATTTGCATGACTAAATGGTTCTTTGATCACCTTGTTGATTCTGTGTATCCATTCTCTATATTGATTTCTTAGCCTGGTATAGTACAATCACATTGCTAAGTTTTGAAAGATACCTTAGTTTCATATGATTGTTCCATATACGTTGCGTGCTGCCAATTTTAGGCTGTTTGCTTTTCATCCTTCAACTTAAATCAACTTTTCCTACAATGGTACCTTAGGCCTTTTTTAAAATAGTATCTTCGGTGGAATTTCAGGGACAAGCTGCTGCAATTCAGACAGTTTGGTGTCAGAAGTGTCGAGTGAGAAACTTATGTAGATGCCCTGGCCTACCTAGTCCTTAGTGTCGGTACAAAAGATTATAATCACGTAGAGAGCATTCCATTTTAGCAGGTAAATAGGTGAAAAACATAGTACTGCAGTAAGTTGTGAAGGAGAAACACATTCATGAGAAAGGGCTATAAGAAAACTAACACAAACTGAGGCTATCCTATATTTCTGGAGCGCTGTATCAGTGTTCTGTTAGTGTTACTTGACGTACGAATTATATTCTAATTCTTGCTTTGCTTTATTAGATTGCTTATTGTGCTGTTGTCTTGTCCTGGAACATAGAATAAAATTTCTCAAGCCATAGAAATACGGAGTAGCTTAGCAATCTTTGACATGTTATGCGTAATTTAAAGTCTGACAAGTTCTTATAGAAAACTTACTGTCTCAAATTGTTTGATCGTGTTATTGAGCTGATTGGATTGGACTACAACCCAATAATGTCAGCCCAAATATAGAAACCCAACCTTGAATAATTGGATTGGGCTCGGAATTTGCTTCCCAAACCCAATATTCTGGAATGAGCTTAGTCATTGTTAAGTTGTTATGCATTAAAGTCATTACAATGAGGAAATGAGCCCATCCTTAATACTGTACTGTAATTGAGGGGGCAGACATTAAGACAATAAGACAATTGATGATATTATGAGAAAGTTGTGCTTTCGAGTTTCCACAAACCTACACAGTCAAAAAGAAGCAAGTAAAAAAAAAATATTAAAGCTAGGGGAAACGATGATTTACGTAATTTGGTTACTTTTTAAGTATTTTTTGGCAACTTATTATAGAAATGTTCAACGACGATTCTAGCAATGTATGTGTATGTCCCTAGTTTCATGGTCTAACTAAATCTATTTTTCGTAATTTGTCAATGCCTCAAAGCGATTTTTGGAGCTGTAGTAACTAGTAATCCCATAAAATCTGGAATCACCAATGGGCATGGAACTTCTACGCTAATATTTATTTGGGTCCTTGCATTGACTTGTCAAGTATACTACTGTAATCTGAATGTATTAACTCTTAAACTTTTTTCATAGACAGCATTAAACATTTTTTTTATAGACTGCATTGACTTGTTTTTAAGTTAATAATATACCGAACAAGATGTGCTCAAAATACTCGGAAGGAATCACCATAGTTTCGGGCAAGGCCAGCTAATATCAGAAATATCTTAAAACTCTTGGCATGATATGGAACTTTAACTTCAATTTTAATTTACTTATTTTTTAGTTATGGTTTTTTGCACCATTTACGTATGATGATTGTATGATAATGCTGAGAAACATGTATTTTTTGTTAAATAATTAACCGAAATGAGATGCACTCAAAATAAGAAGCACCGTAGTTTATGGGCACAGCAAGGCAATTTTTAACTACTGTAGAAGTATATATATCTTCCATGTTGGCATGTTGCATTAATTAGCGTATGCTGCTAGATTCAGTTACACGTGTTGCAAAAAAATTGCTCAATAACCTTAACATAAACTAAATTACTTCATATATACTTGCTTCTTATGTAATTTCCTTTCAAAAGCTTTAAGATAGGAGATCAGAATAGTTGGCTAGCTCCGTCTTCCAAGCATTCATTAGCACTCGGCGATTCTTTTGTCATTTTCAGTATTATTATTCTTTTCCAAGTATGTATTGTAAATCAGCGTCATTTTATTCACCTTGGAATTAGTTGCCTTCCACTTGACCATAATCCATAATATATATAACGTTTTTATTCAATTTGTATTTTAATTCAATTCATGTTCATACAAATTGTTAAGAAAAAGAATTAATTTTATTAGTAAAACAACTAACACCAATTTACTTGCTTAAACCTTGAGCATCATCTTACTCTTATTGAGATTCTTCTTTTAAAAAATTTAGATAAGATATGACTGAGCTTAAACTCATCAGGATCATGTATACAATTGTATAAATGAAACTAATTTCAACCACTTTTTTTCGTTATAGAGATAGTTTAGCAACAGTTATGTTCAGGAACTTTGTGTTCCCATGATTAAGGATACAATTTGATTGTGATTGGCTCTTTTTCGTTGTGAGCGCCACTAGTCACGTCCATATTAAACTACTAAATTATTTTTTAAACAGCCTATAGTATTAAAGATGCATCAAGATTCACAATCATATGTACTAAGCTACCTAATTATAGTTTACACAGTCAAATAATTATGCCAACTGGACAATTGCGGAAGAACAGCTACTGTTAATTTCAAGAAAGTATATATCAAGTTTAGATGATCTAAATACATACACACAAAAATATTACACTATCAAATAATTTGTATTAAATTATTATATTTATATTGATATACTGATAAACAATTTAGACAGTTGCACAAGAATGACAGCTACTATTACAATAAACAATCACCATAATAATTATGCACTTGCAAGTATAAATGAAACCCATTTTCCCCAGAAACTGGAGTGCAGAAGCCTAAACAATTCCCATTATATCTCTTACTCTCCTAGTAAGGGGGCTTCAATCATTTAATCGAATAAAAGAGAGCATACAAAAGAAAAATAGAAAACAAAATAAAAGACATCAGTGTAAAATGTCTACTGATAATATCAATGGTGGTTGTGCTAGTGCTAGGAGCTTCACAGTACAGCTCCTAGCAGGGCGCTTCTTCATTGTATTTTCTACCCTCATGATCCTCGGCTTTATTGGTGCTGCCTATATCTTTGGTCTATACTCAGGTGACATAAAGACAAGCCTTGGGTACGACCAAACCACCCTTAATCTGCTTAGCTTCTTCAAAGACCTAGGCACTTATGTCAGTGTCCATGCCGGTCTCCTAATGGAGGTGGCTCCACCTTGGGTGGTCCTTTCAGTAGGTGGCGTGGTGAACTTTTTTGGCTACTTCATGATTTGGCTTGCAGTCACCAACAAGATCTCCCGCCCCCCAGTTTGGCTGATGTGCCTCTACATCACCATTGGTGCAAATTCTTTGGGGTTTGCCAACACTGGAGGGCTTGTGCCCTGTGTCCAAAACTTCCCTGAGAATCGAGGGGTTGTGATTGGGATCTTAAAGTCATATCTTGGAATAGGTGGGGCTATAATGACCCAATTCTACCATGCTTTGTATGGGGATAACTCTAACACTAGTGGGGTCATCTTGATCATCTCTTGGCTACCAGCAGCTGTTTCACTGCTCTTTGCGTTTAGTATTCGAGTCCTTGATGTTGCCGGAAGAAATATCAAAAGAGACAAGAAGTTCTTTAGCGACGTCCTTTGCATGTCTCTAGGTCTTGCTGGGTTCATCATGGTGATGATCATAGTACAAAAACAAGTTGAGTTCAGCAAAGCTAGTTATAGTGGAACCTTTGCTGTAATTATTGTTCTTCTCATTTTGCCTATCTTTCTAGTCTTCAGAGAAGAATATGCTATTTGGAAAAACAAGCTTGCTAATGCTTCCAATACCCTTACCGAGCTAAAAATTGTGCCTGAAAACCATATATCACCTGCAAAAAATCAAGCTATAGCAACGAATAGCTCTCCTGAACACGTAGAATCAGCTTGGAATAAAGATGTGTTCCGTCCTCCAGCTAAGGGGGAAAACCACTCCATCCTGCAGGCCACCTTTAGCGTCGACATGCAAATTCTGTTCCTTGCCACAATATGTGGGATAGGAGGGAATTTAACCACCATAGACAACTTAGGACAAATTGGGACTTCATTAGGATACCCAAAGAAAAGCATTAGTGCGTTCGTGTCATTAATTTCTATATGGCAGTTTCTTGGGCGTGTAATGGGAGGTCTCATCTCAGAGCGCTTGTTAGACAAATACAAGTGGCCTAGACCTGCCTGTCTTAGCATCGTTCTCTTCGTATCGTGCATTCCTCACCTTCTCATAGCCTTCAATGCGCCGTATGGCCTCTATGTGGCATCAGTCATCATGGGATTTTGCTTTGGTGCAGAGTGGACTTACCTCTTCACAATAATATCTGAGCTCTTTGGGCTCAAGCACTATGGTACTTTGTACAATTACGGCTCATTGGCCGCTCCACTAGGGTCTTTCATTTTCAACGTGAGAATCGCCGGACATTTGTATGACCGGGAGGGATTAAGACAACTCAAGGCGCTGGGCCTCACAAGGAAACATGGCGAGGAGCTGCATTGTTACGGAGTCAAGTGCTATCAATTGGCCTATTTAATAATCACCGCGGCTACATTCGTTACCGCTCTCGTGTCTCTGATTCTTGTGGCTAGAACTAGGAAATTCTACAAAGGGGATATATACAAGAGGTATCAAAAAAAGGATTCTGCCTCAACTAACGTGACATTGAGAGGGTATTCAGGGAAGGAAGATGATGAGATGAATTAATAGTTGTACCGCTTTTCATTTGTTATTATCTATACTTTTTATCCATTAAGTGGACTAATGTAGTAGTGATTGTATGTAAGTGTGCATTTTTAGTTCATTTTCAGACCAATTTTTTCAAATAAGCCATTCAACCATACGTAATAAAATTATACAGTATGTAATAAGTATTATAAGGAATTAAGGATTATTATTTATTTTTGCAATATTAGATTGGTTTATATTTTATCAACTTTAACAAATTAATCTGAGTTTTTGATGATCATAAATATATTAATGTCTATAAAGGTCGAATACTCAAATTTCTTTTACTTTGTATCGTATGCTGATTTTACCGACGTATTAGCTTAGTCATATAACCTTACTATTATTGACTACGGAGTACTAAAAAGCCAAAATATTACTTGTATATATATACTCTCCCAGTCCCTACCTTATATTAGCAAATCGGAAGATCTAACCTTGGTCAAACATCACACAGTATGGGTTGACTTCTCCCCATGAAAGACAAAGTAGAACGCGTATTAACAGCTTCATGTCTTAAGGCCTTAATTTAAGCAAATCTTAAGCAATGATTATTTTGATTATTATGCGGGTTAAGCAATGACCATTATGGCAAGTGATTATAAAGTTGGAAATATGCCTTGAAAATTGAAGTCAATTGCCACCTTAATGTCAAGATGCTAAAATAACCTTTTGATAACGTTTATAAATCGTATTGAAAAAAAAAAATTATTACTACTGGTTGTATAGTATCGGTTTTCTAACGACTGTCAATATATTTTTTAAACGATTTGCCTATGTATAAGTATGAAATGATTTTTTACATATTTAAATTGAAAATAAAAAGTATGGAAAGATTCTTTACGTATTTAAATTGAAAATAAAATGTAAGGCTCCGTTCACTTCACCTTATTTTTGTTGAAGTGAAATTATTTTTACTGAACTGAAATTATTTTTGCTGAACTTAAATTATTTTTACTGAACTGAAATTAATTTTACTGAACTGAAATTGCTGATTCTTTATTATATTTCTTCTTTATAGTTACTGATTTTTACTGAACTGAAATTATTTTTACTGAACTGAACTTATTTTTACTGAACTGAAATTATTTTTACTAAACTAAAATTATTTTTACTGAATATTATTTTTTTTAAGGTGAAGTGAACAGGGCTAAGTATAACAAGTGTCCATGAACTATTTAGTAAATGCTCATACCGAGTAAGTTTTATTTTTCTTATAACGTGGTAAACATGACTATGATAGGCTTTGAATTGATCACCTACTTGATACTATGCCCTCATAATTTTATACATTTAAAATGTAAATAGATTATGAGCAATTCAATGCTGTATCAATCATTCAATCCCAAGAGATCTGGAATATAGAATCATAATTGAGCATTAATAAAATCTTCAACTTGAATATTCTTGTGGTTTAGGCAACGAATTTTGAAGAATGATGATAGTCCAATAATATGACACGTATATTCATGTGAGTATTATATAGTATTAGCAACGATTTGCATTGAAATGGAAAGATTGTCATGGTATGGAGTTGCCGTTGTCATCAATATCACCATATTCAAAGTAATAATATTTAATTTCCAAGTTGCATACATATGTAATGTTGATTGTCACTCTTTTGATGGAGTTGACTTGACATAGTGAACTAGGGGTTACAAGACTTAGGCCCCGTTCACTTCACCTTAATTTTGTTGAACTGAAATTATTTTTACTGAACTGAAATTATTTTTACTGATTAAAACTGAACTTTACTGATTAAAACTGAATTTTACTGAACTTATTTTTACTGAAATTATTTTTACTGAACTGAACTAATTTTTACTGATTTAAATATTATTTTTTACTGATTTTATATATATATATATATATATATATATATTAGGTAAAATAATCTTTTTTTGTAATTTATATAGTTGGCATATATAATGATAATATATTATGCCAACCATATAAATTTACATAATATCGTATATAAAAATGGTTGGCCTATATATTATGGGAATATGTATTTGATATACTTGTATATGATATTAGGTTTAGGGATACTGTCTTTCGTTGCCTAACTTTACCGCCAAACATACCAAAACAATAAAACTAATAATAATAAGAATAAAATCATAACTTTATTATAATCATAAATTATTACAAGGATTGCTTCTTATTGCATATGACTATTTAAGTTTATTATTCAACGTCTATATGATGATCTTCTTCCTCGATGTCCCTAACTGATTGCCAAATATGTTCTGCTATCTGATTTTGTACTATATCCATCTGAGCTTTCCTATCTTCATCAAATATGGAGTATTCCACTCTAGGTTCAACATTTGCACATCTTTCTGAAATTGGTATCCCTAAAGTGTACAATCGGATAAAATTATGAAGAGTAAATGTTGATAAGATGATTGATAATTGATATGTTTGAGACATTTGTGGCATGTTTTTCAAAATTTTCCATTGCCCCTTAACGTTGCCAAAACACCTTTCAATTGTAGTACGCAATGAAGAATGACGATAGTTGTAATGTTCCAGCATTCCTCGAGGTGGAGGACCATTGTGAAATTCCGGCATATGATAACTTGTCTGCTTGTCTTTAATTGGACTCAAATAACCGAGTGTGTTAGGATAACCTAAATCCACTAAATAATATTTTCTTGATAAGAAAATAAAAATTTTATTAGAATAAATTATCCTGCTAAAAGAAAATAATATTAAAGAATTACCTACCTAGAGGAGGGTGTGGAAATTCAAATTTAGGATCAGTTACCATTATATCATGAGCACTTCCTTGATATCCAA
Organism: Chenopodium quinoa; assembly: GCF_001683475.1. NCBI lineage: Eukaryota > Viridiplantae > Streptophyta > Magnoliopsida > Caryophyllales > Amaranthaceae > Chenopodium > Chenopodium quinoa. The sequence continues at coordinate 4,833,947 of NW_018743175.1, forward strand.
CATTGACAAATGTGAATAACCTATTAAAAGAGCATGAGGCTAGTACATTCCAAGTTTTAGTTCCTTTACGTCCTCGAAATGGTTGACCATCACCATCAGACACAACTGCACTAATATGAGTTCCATCTAAAGCACCAACACAATCCTAACACATGAAAATTAAATTTTTTATTATTAAATTATGCTTTTATAAATGCATTTATATGAAAATTAAATAACATACTAACCTTAAAAAAAAGGCCAATATAATGAGTTTTCTTGTACTTCTGGTGGTGTATTGGCCAAATCTTGATAAGGACGAATTAAATCACATGACAATCTTGTCAATGCTTGCAACACCCTTCTAAAATATTTGCTTATTGTTGATATTGAGTGCTTAAATGTGTCAGCAGCTTAGCGTTGATATGCCCCCTCTTGCCAATATAAATAGACCAATTCTTACTTGTCCATCCACTTTTACAAACCTTTCGTCCGATAATAAATTTTTTTCTACCATCAATTGGACTAGTCGCACAAACATATCCCTATCCAATCTTAGCTGCTCTTTAAACAAACCAGGATGAACTGTTAACAACCTTGTTATATATGCTGATCCACTTTCACCCTCGATCCTTAAAGGTAAGTGATGAATTGGGGTAAGGAGTCTCAACAATTCATATAGTACCAACAAACAGTATGCATTTCTGAAGCAACTCATTGTCCATTCTACAATATAAAAGCAACAACAAGAAGTGAGATCTCAAATTTAAACAAAAAATATAAAAAAATAAATAAATAAAAAATATTAAGATATAACCTTCAATATGTAGATGATTACAAAAAGTATTGTATATTTTTATGATTGTCCAATTCGTCCCACCAAGTAGTATATATATATAAGCAAAACTACATGCAATACAAGGTATTATTTGTTTTACCATATATATGGAGTACAAAGAACGCAAAGGAAAGAGATTGATTTGGCCATATCTTTTTCAATATCTCGTATATATCATATATCTTTACCAAAAAAAAAAAAATTGCATATATAACTTGTCAGAAAAAAAAAGAAAAAAGTTGCGTATATAACGTTTTCCTCATTTTTTTTTAACAAATAACGTTTTCCTCAAATACATATATGGTAAAACTAACAAAGTATTTACCAAAATAACGAACTACAATTTATATCAATAAGATATATTATTAAATATATGTAATTTTTTTTGAGAAAAGTTAAATATATGTAAATAAATGTTGTATTTAGGAATGTTAATATTTTGTTCCTTAATGTGGATAATAACAAAGTTTCTATTAAGTGCCCTTGAAATAAGCATGCAGCAGATCTTCATTAGCTAATGGCCTCTTCAAGAATTGTATGGGTCTTCCTTTATGTTTTTGTATAACAAAATAATTACATTAACTAAAATTACTACCATACATCATTAACATAATTTGAATAATAGATGACAAAAAACAAAGTTTAATACCTTAACAAATGCAGCCCACCTATCATCTTGTTTGATGAGAGGGCAGCCAGTCACTGCATCAAAAGCAAGACCCGTCCAACGAACCAGCATCCGTCTTCAATTCATACCAAGCTATATATTTTCCTTTCAAATCTGCAAAATGATTTTGCAGAGGTTTTTCAGAAAAATTTTGTCCAGTTTGCGCATTCAAATTACGCACAAATTTTTTCCAATCTAACTTTGAGTTTCCATCTAATTTGTGTTGGAGAGAATCTCCAAAAATTTTCTAGTAGTGTCATTGATGAATTTGGTTCTCGAACCCATGAAGATTTGAAAGCTACAAGCTCGACTTGGATGAAATAGAGCTATGAAACAGAGGTTTTTATAGGCACTATAGAGTACTATAAAGATACTTTGACATATAATTTATGATCTTTATTTTTCCAAAAAAGAAAAGAATTGTACAATATTGTGAAATCTTACACACAATATGTTAACCATATATATGTACTCAATTTAGGAATTTACTTTCAAAATAAAATAAATATCTTAAACAATCCTTTTTAAACAAAAATTTATATTTTTGTTTAATAATTAATTACATTTGTTTTTCTTTTGATGCAAATAATTAATTACATTTGTTGAACATAAAATTAAACATTCTACAATTTATTAAATAAAAGTCAAACACACTGACACTATTATGATATATATATGAGACTATTAAAATATATAGTTGATCGTTAAAATAGTTTCGAAAGCAGCGAGTTGGAGTTAACGATCTCAAACCCAAAGACTTTAGCACTATTTATGACATGCATGAAAAAAAATCTTGTTAATTAAATTTTTTGGTTTGAATTGTCAGTCAATTTTTTACTACGTATACGTTGGTTAACTGCATGGAATTTACAAATAATTATAGCAAATATTGGTAGATTGATTGATTATTGATCATATCAAGGCATGTGATATTTAAGCAAAAAAAATATAACGACATATTGGTAGTATTGTATAGATCATGTATATATAATCATATATGAATATCATATTTCAATATCTTATTGAATTTATTGTAAATGATTAGGTATGCTATTACGATGAATTTTGTTACCCTTTTATATATAAAATATAGTACTTGTATTTACCAAATATCACCGACTACAATATCAATAAGACATAATATTTTATACTTGATAAAAACAAAGATATTATATTTTATAACTATACAATATGTGATAAAAGTGTAGACAAAAGTGATGCATAAAAAAATATATGTGAAGTATTAAAAAAAATCTTGTACGACAATATTTTGCAATATGGAAAAAATAATTTACATAAAAAAACCTAGTAAAAAAAAGCATCAAAGTACATGAACTTAAATTAATTTAGCTGAAATTATTTTTGCTGAGCTTAAATTATTTTTACTGAACTGAAATTATTTTTGCTGAACTGAAATTATTTTTATTGAATTGAAATTATTTTTACTGAACTTAAATTATTTTTACTGATTAAAACTGATTTTTACTGAGCTGAAATTATTTTTACTTAATATTATTTTTTAAAGGTGAAGTGAACAGGGCCTTACAATAGTGATAACTGTATCACTCCTTTATTGCAAAACTATGGAGTAATGTTTACCCATTGTCGTCATTGTTATGTATTAATTACGTGATACCACTAAATAAATAAACTGTTAAGATATGCTACTTAGACTCGGCTATAAGTGTATAACATGATACATGAGTATGTATTCAAGTGTCAAACATATATGAAAATTAAAGGTAGTAGCAAACTAGCAACTGATAGCACAATAATATACACTTTTTATATGTCATATTTATATGATATTTGTCATGCTTTCTCCGTCCTTACATTTAATTATTTGAGCATCAATTTATATATATATTTCGATTATTGCTCTCCTCGGGTTCTTTTTCTTTTTTATGTAGGAATAACCTATTATGTGAGTTGAGCTACCTATTGGAGATGTTCTTATGCGACAAAGAGAAGGAAATTACACAAGGACAACCTACTCCACAACCGAGGTGTGGCATACTACCTTTTCCACAGCCTACCCGCGGATAGTACACTAAAGAGAAGAAGAAGAGTGGCAAGTGCAGCCCACTCCACAGCCCGCCTGTGGCCAGCAGAGGTGTGCCATAACCAGGTTGTGGCTTGCTCGTGATTGACACTTTGTACACGAAGTTGGGCTCGTTTTGGCTGATTTTTCGGGAGTTCTAATTGTATTCAACTTCTCCAATATTATCTTTGCTTACATATATCTAGTTATTAGGGATAATAAAGGGGGGTATCCGCATGATACAAAACTAGGAGTAGCAACCCCATATAACTAGTTAGTTGTTCTTTTTATTGTTTCTTTTTTGCTTAATTCTCTTTTATTTATTATGGGTTTCTAGTCTTATTTTCGAGATTTAAGTTGAACCCTAATATGATTAATACTTGATTTATTCTTTTAAATTCTCAATTAATTATTTATATTGTTCATGCTTGATTGATTGTGCTTATGCCAATACTAGATTAGGGATAATTGGTATTGTTATTATTCCATTGTCTTGATCGCAACGGGAGTTGGGTTTTGACGGATTTGAATAGATCAATTAAGGGTATTAAATTCTCCACGGAAGTAGGTAGAATGGATTGTTAGGAAGTTAGGGTGCCGGATTTAATGTCTTTAATTTACATGATTCCACGGAAGCAGGTTTGATTGTTAATTAGGGAAGTCATTGACAATTCAGGAGAGATCTTTGGTATTTTATAGGGCGTACCTTTCCTTGTGAACATATAATTAATTGGTTGGGGTAGGAATTTGTCTTGTATTGATTATGCTAGTGGTGATACTTAATTTTAGATGGTTTTATTATTCGATTTTCTTGCTTTAGTAGTATAATATTTTCAACCTTATTTTGATTGACTCAACTAGTTATAATTCATAGCAACTCAATATTGATACTACCTTCTCTGTGGGATCGACCCTGACTTACCCTACTACATATTAGGAGGATAGTTAGGCTTTTATTATTTTTGTTAGGTGAGCGACCGCATATTAGCAACCTAGCAAAGTTTTTTGCGAAGCGAAACGTATTAGCGTTATATCTGTTCAGAGTGTCAAGTATCTAACACAAGTACTAGGAAAAATAAAGAGTCAGATTCATAATATCAAATTGAGATGCATTTGTAATTGAGATGCATTTGTAATTCAAGTTTTTTGCAATTCAAGTTTTTTGTACTCGATAAATATCAAATTGAGATGCATTTGTAATTCAAGTTTTTTGTAATTGCGTCTAAATTCATAATACGAAGTATTACTTTATCAGTGGTGTTATAACTGATGTTCACTCTAGAATTCTTTCAGGGGCAGTTGTGATCAAAGCCTTTGTGCTCCCGTAAACAAAAATATAAATATATAATACAATTATATTATGAGTTGGTCTCTTACGTTATGAGCGTCAAAATTTACAACCAAATTAAACTAACAAATTATATTGTTGATAGTCAATTAGTGATGCCAACTTGACAATTGCAGAAAATCTACTACTGGAAGATTTGATAAGAAAAAAACACACACACACACAAAAAACCACCACTATCAACCGGAAAATTTCTGGTATACTTATTGTAGCAAGTGGCACAACGGTCCTCTCACAAAGTAGTTGCTCAAGAATCATGCACAGAGTCACTACAACTCTTCAATTATCCCAATGCCATCAGTGTACACACTTTTTTCTCATACATTAGATCTTGTTCTTTTGAGCTTTGGGCAGAGAACAGAGCAACTCTAAAGAACAGGGCATCTATCCACATCTACACCTAACTACCAACTGTACCAAATTCAAAGTAACAGACAAAATAATTTTATTCTCTTACCTCGTATATTATTACGAAATATGAATATATTTTAATATATTTAACTATAATACTTTAAATAAAATAAGATTAGATAAAATAAGTTCAAAAACGCGTTATTTTCAAACATGTAAATTATAAAGGACAAATGAAAAAAAAACGTGAAAGTTGCATCAAATTTTTTGACAAAAAATCTACGGAGTACAAGAGAGAAAAGAGTTAGTGGGCCTAAAATAGCTCCAAAGATAAGATAAAGGTGACAAGGGATTATCAAAGACCACAATCATAATCCATAACTAATTAGCTATTCATGATTATAAATGTTAATTAAGAATTTAAGAGCCCGTTGTTAATTGGACCCAGTCCAAACTCTCAAGTTTTTTGTTTCATCCGAATTCAACTCCCGCTTGCCATCACACAAAACCCAGGTAAACACAAAAAAAAGGGAAGAACTTGATTTTGGAGGTGAACTTTGCTTTGATTTTCATCTGCAATTTGAATGGTATCTTACTATGTTTTTACTTATCAACTTGTAAACTTCATGTTGTATTTGATTTTCTCATTGTTTTTGTATTTTCTCAGTGTTTGTATGGTATGATTTAAGCTCATTTTACACTAGTCTTATCTGGGATTGATGAAGAATAACTAGAGGTTTTCTGGGTATTTATTTAATTTTAAGTTTCATAACCCCATTGTTGTATTATACAGTAGAATTTCAATCATCATAATATAAGTTATATAACTATGTTTTCCATGTTTGTACCTTGTTATATGATGAGCATTTGTATGAAATTTCATTCAGTTTTGAGGGTTTTGATTAGACCCCTATTTTAGTGAATAACCATTTTATCAATTTATGAGTAAGTTATAATCAGCTGGGTATTCTATAATTATTATAACTAAAATTTGATGATATGCGTTTTACATGCAAATTTTAAGAGGGGTGGAGATGGGGTGTCTTATCCCCACATTGATCCAACATCAGCCGTGTGAGACTATGAGTGCGGTCTCGAGTTCAGCATTTTGCTGTTTGTTCCAACAATTTCTCTTTTATTTCATGCCTAGACGAGGACACCGGGAGATTTCTACGAGTGTTATTACTTAACCTTCTCTTTACCCTGCCTTGGGTGGGAGCCTTGTTAGAGGCACTTTTTTCTTGGTATTGTTAATGGTTATTGCTTGTGCACATTGATAAGTTCATTTGCGTACACTAGGGTTTAAACGTGAATAAGACATTCTAGTGTGTAGAGTGTAACCAATTGCGGGGGGTTGTAAAGTGAGTTGTCTTATGTGGGTGTATTGGGCAGAAACCTAAATGATGTGATTTAGAGCAATCACAAACTTCCGTTGGAGGATGACTTAAAGTTTGATTTCCATGCAATGACAATGGCTATACAATCATGAAATGATGATGGCAATGGCACTGCAAACCATGGTATAGTTTGGTTCAAGTTGGAAGTTTGCCTTCTGATGCGTCCTGGTTTTTTTTTTTCCATAAATGCTGACATTTTGGTTAGTGGTTAGGCATTTAAATGATGTTACATAGTTTGTGTTTTTATATATATTGCTATGAGATTCTTAACTAGTATAGCCAGTAGAGTGACATAGGCATTAATATGATATTTATCTACATTCTCAGGTCCTAATGATAATAAAAGGGCTCTTCAGGAGGTATGAGAGATGGAATCCTGTGCATCCAACCCATGGAGCCTTTTGGGGAATGGGAGTAGGGATTGGTTGCGGTGTGGGTTGGGGTCCTGGTTTTGGACCTGAGGTGATTGGATATGTCGGTTCCGGATGTGGTATTGGATTTAGTGTCGGTATTACTCTAGTTGGTTTTGGCATTGGCCTTCCTGTATATACTCTCAACAATGCTCCTAAAGGTAACATCATTGTTGATTACTCAACTGTTTTGTGCATTAGAATTACCCATCCTACAACTAAAATTCATTTACACCTTCATTTTAAAGGGGAAATATTGCTACCTAGGATTATTCAACTTTCATCAGAGCCGTAATTCTCTTTTGTTTACATTTACATATGAGGGCAGGCTTGATGATAGATAACAGAACGTGAAGTCACTACAGTTTCAAAGAGTTGGCAAGGGAGTTGATGTACATGTTGAATTTCATCTGAGTTCTTGATATAGATGGCCTTTGCAAGAATTTCAAGTTGTCTTGAAGCATAATTATGGCATGTTGCCACTTGCCACACTAGTGAAATTCTCCTTTTTAAGGGTAATATGCCATGGATCTGGAGGGTGATGCTGGATAGGTTGACTATATTAGCAGAACAGGAATAGGAGTTAGGGATGAAGATAAAAAAAGAGCAACTTGTTATATTTATTATGAGATTATCATGCAAAGACACAGATTTAGGTTAAAAGATTATGACTAAGCAAAGTTTGCTGGAAAAATCTCATACATGTCCATTCTCATGTCTATGTTTTAATACATAAATCAACTTTCAATGGTTAGAAGAATTTGCCATTATCAAGAGAGCAAGTTTACAATAGCATTTAGATGAGACATTATTAATTATTTGTCTCTTATAAAGAACACTGGCCTATTCAACTCTGCCTCAAATGCATTTTTAGTGGTTCTGATGATTGCAGAATGTAACATAATTGGCAAAACGCCGTATTTAGTTTCCTTTGTTTTCTGGTCATGGTGACATTAGCCATATTGCTGATTTTGTACCTCTATATATATACTTTCTCTTCTATTACGATTTCTTTGATTGCTTAATTTTAAGAGTAAACTTCATTTTAATCTGCTAAGAGGCTGATTTTTTTGGTTGTGAGGAGTTAATGATAGATTTTTCATTGTCTTAGCTAGCCTTACTGTTTACAGATCTGATGCTCTCAACTTATGCCTTCTCTTTTATTCTCATTTTGGCTGATTGCTGGAGCTTACATCTTAAATTTTTAGCTTGCATTTTTGATTGGGAGGCTATGTTTTCAGTTTTAATAGCCACAAGAAGCAATGCTTGGGACATTCCATCTCAGTTTCGGAGATTGCAACAGAAGGCAAATGACAGCTTTTCATTATTGAAGGACTTAGATATATTGAAAGGGACAGATAAATTCGATGTCGAAAATGCAATATCTTCACAGAGAAAGACTATTTCTGAAAGTTCTGAAGTATTGAAGAAAAAAAATTCTGAATCTGGTAAAGGTAAGCATTATAAATACATGTTTTTGAGTATTGGATTAATGGAAGGTTGTTCTTTACATAAATACATGTTTTTGAGTATTGGATTATAAATACAGCTTTTATAGGTCTAATAAATTGTACAATGTACATAGATTCTGTGTCTCCTCTCTGTCTTATAAAATCATGTTTCACTTATCACAAAATTTATTCTTCGTGTAGCATACCAAAACTTGTTGGTGCTTTCTTTTCTGGATTTGACATATCTTGTTTAGTTGCTGGTGAACTAGGTGAAGATTCCAAGTTTATTAGCCAAATATCTGAGTTTA